>NC_143576.1:234494103-236894103 GCF_048544385.1 Mastigoproctus giganteus
TCCCTCATTCGCTTCATCCTATTTGGTTAAATCACCTCGCGAAAGTCCCCATTCCAATCGATGTCTCTATTTTCCTTATAGAAGTAGCTCTTGTCATTCTAGAGGTTCTCCATACTTTGTCACTACTACAAGGAAGGATAGCATACGATCGCGAGACACAGTTTCCCAAAAGTCTAGCTGGCAACGCAGCTGCAAAGATTGTACTTAATTCGTTTATTTATACGCCTCTGATATTTTTAGTATTCCGCACGAATAGTACGACTGGTCACGTGAGAGTAGTTACACGAAGAGCATAAGAAAACGGAGAGCACCCCTTATTCAACTGAAACGTTCATGGTATTCATTCGCGCTTGTCTATTTTCGATTCCTTTCTTAATTTTAATAAACAGAAACAATTCATCATCAACCTCGAAAATGCTTCCCTGATCTTGCTCCATGTGACTTTCACATCATCTTTAATATCAGAACCTATGATATTCGTACTTGATGGATAATTTATTATATCCAATTCGCTATTTATTTAAGGTCACAAAGTCTCTCTCTCTCTCTCTCTCTCTCTCTCTCTCTCTCTCTCTCTCTCTCTCTCTCTCTCTCATTCGTTTCATCCTATTTGGTTAAATCACCTCGCGAAAGGCCCTAACCTACTTGATGAATGTGATAAGCAATTAAAATCTTAAAGAACTTCAAACATGGACAGCTAAGCCTGTCTGTGGATCACTTTTCTGATTTATAACGAGAATAAACCCCCGAAAGATACCAAACGAATGATTTTGTTTGAAAACCGGAGACTTTAAAATAAATATTTATCCTTCGACATGAAACTTAGTATATTTAAAACGTTTTAAATCTCGAGAGAGAAAGAAAAAGAGCGAATGTCAACACGTGGATCTTGAATTACTGCTAACAACTTGCCAGTGGACTGGAGTGCGAAGCCCAGCTGTTGTTTGTTGTCATACTTACCCCACTCGTTGTGTAATTTTAATTAGCAATCTCCAGACTACAAGT
Organism: Mastigoproctus giganteus; assembly: GCF_048544385.1. Taxonomy (NCBI): domain Eukaryota; kingdom Metazoa; phylum Arthropoda; class Arachnida; order Uropygi; family Thelyphonidae; genus Mastigoproctus; species Mastigoproctus giganteus. Next base: position 234,495,109 of record NC_143576.1, read on the forward strand.
GGATCGTGTTTCTCCGAAATAAAAACAAAATTATTGTTAGAGAGGAGAAGGAGGGGGGGGGGAGACATGCTTGTTGCGCGTGCATTTGCCACTTTGATATTCCTATCTGGGGTCTTCGCTATCTAATTTCTTCAGGCTGGAACAAGAACACTGGAAAGTTCACATTCTGAGGTGACTCCAACACTTCGAACATCAATTGAGCAGAAATCTTTCAATAAACAATCAATATTAATTATTTATATTAACATTTTCCATTTATACAGTTCGTACTAGCTATAATTGTCGATCTAAATTAATTTTAAAATTTAGATCTAACGGAAGAGGGCGCCACTTATACGCCGACGAGCAAGGAATTCACTGTACCCTCATTAATAAATATTATTCCTTAATAAATTATTGAACAAAGCCTGCTTGTCAGATGCGCCGGAATAACTCAGAAGTTGCTCCTCTGGGGACTCCGGTTTTTGCAGGAAATTTGGAAAACAATGATTTAACCACGATGCCTTGCTGAAAAAATATACACTGTCCGTTCAAAAGGTTATGACCACCCTACCAGTAAGTGTAATACTGCAGATTTATATTATGCGAGTCATACGAAGTATTTGATCGACATGGGCAAGGGACGTGATCTGACAGACTTCTTGTTGATTGTACAAAGAGCGCAGGTGTTCTAAGAGTTAATGGGCAGTGTACAGACTTCATAAAGATGATTGGCGTTATTTAAATTGCAGAATTTTTAAATACGTTTAAATCTTCACTATATTGCCAAAATATCCCTACAGGTTGTCTAAAAACTTTTGGCAATGTAATGTAATAATACATAATCGTTTGTAATAATATCTTATTCTATCAACCTCCTATAGAGCGACAATCTGTTTAAAGCGTTTACAAGATGGCCGACTCAGCCATTTTGTTTTGGAAAAGTAGCGCCATCTTTTGCTATAATTTGTTGCCACTAAGCAACAAATTCGTGGGGCATTCTAGGCTTTAGAAATAGCTCCATAATTAAAGAAAGAAGCTATAAAGGAAAACAAAAGATACGCATAAATCCTTGCGCATTTAAGAAAACTTTCTTTACTGGCGCTGTACAGGGAAAAAGATACTTAAGAAAAGATTTCGAAATTCTTACGGGTACTAAGAACCCCGAAATGTAAGCTGCAATTTCTTCCCTTTCCCTCTTCCCTCCCCCTTCCATTCCGACGCTATTCGAAAGAATTCATTACCTGAGCTATTGGTAATGCAAAAGAAAGAAGAAAAGAGCAAAGACATTAAGGATTGGTGGGGAAGTGGAAGACAGATGAAAATTAATCCCAGGTCTTTCAGTAATTTTACAACGTGATGCACCCGTCATTAAATCCTAAATTTTCAACGCTGCTCCATTAGTATCAAAGAACAAGCACTTCTTGTAAGAATGAGAATACAAATTTGGCTGTTTCTTGAAAAGAGGTTGGTCCCTGTGGAGTTGCTGCTGATGTGTATGCGCTTTAATGAAGGTCTGTTGTTTCTTGTTTCCTCAACCTACCTTAGCAAGGCATTTGTTTTTCGAAAATTGCTTACATAGGAATACGTTTAAATAAGCGCTGGTAGAAATTCTTAATCTTTAAAAGAGATTTTTAAAAAGTATAGGGGAGAAGAGTAATAAATATTATACAGGTGTAACTACGAACTATGAGGAAGATTTCCTCAAATAGTCTCAACAGTGTTATTTCGATAATTATGTACACTATACGGCCAAAAATATCGGCACAGAATAATGCTTTATATATCAGGTTAGGATTTAGGACTCGTATTTTCCAAAGTTTCTATAAGGTTGACAAAAATTAATGAGACTGATATTTTAGTCTCAAGGCATGAAAACAATTTGAAGGTCACCAAGAATGCAACAGATTTAAATGCATATCTTTTTAGGCGCGTTAGCGTTTGTGCATAAGTGCCTTTTGTCATCACCATGTCAGTCCGTCCGCATGTAATAACTCGGCTCTCTGTGGACGGATTTTGATGAAAGTTTGTATTTAGTTGTTTAGAGAGATATTTACAGCAGCCCCAAATATCATTAAAATTGGATAAACAGAAAAAATCCTGCAACCATTATTTCTTTTTTTTTCCATACAATTTGTATGTATGAAAAAAAGAAAAAAAGAAAGAAATTCATAGATTAAATGTAGTTTTAATCCGGTATTGTCAGCTTTAGATAGTCCACAGAGAGATTAACTGTAGTTTTAATCCAGTATTGTCAGCTTTAGACAGTCCAGACAGAGAAAGAATGAAAAGAGATTTTAAAAAGTATAGGGGAGAAAAGTAATAAATATTATACAGTATCTTCGAAAAGGACTGTATGGATGAATTTGTGTAAGTGTAACCTAACAACACTGTTCTCTGAGAACATTTTCCTTTCATATGAAAGGAAAATATACTTACAGATCGTTGAGAAGGTGCTGTTAAGTTTATTATTATTTGTTGACAGCTAAGTCTTAGCAGTCTCAACAGTTCGCGTCTATATCATGAGCCGGCCCTAAATGTACAATTTTTTTTTTTTTTTTTTTGAATCGAATAGAGATTTCTGGTCTACTATTTTACATTGTTTTAATATTCAATCAATCGGAATAAAACTAGACGTAAGAAGTTTATTTTTCCTTTCTTTCCTTCCTCTTTGGTTCTGTTCCATCAACAACAACGAGAGGTTCATGCTTCTGCGTTTTGTGTGCACGCACCCACACACATACATAGATCCTCTCGTGGCCACGAACTAGAAACAAATATATCAGAAAAAGCAATTTTTCTCTGACGTTTCGAGGCGATTTCCCCGAGTCTGTATTGCATTTCGAAGACTTTGTAAAGAGTGATGTAAAGTAGCGGTGATCGAGCAACAAAGACGAAGAAAAAGAGGTCAAATCTTATGTTTTAAACAAAGTATTGGAAGAGACTAATATTTCGGCCATTACACCGAAGCTCTTGCAGCTCATCTCCAAGCATTTTTTCTTAAAATAACAGGGATATTGGTGTTCCATATCAGATATCGCGCTACTTTTGCACACAAGAAAAAGTGTCTCCTCTGGTCGTTTCAAATAACAATAGAGAATCACGTGCCGTTGCCATGGCAACTGCAGCTATCGGCTGGCCACAGATATTTATATATTTGAATGAAGTTCTACTCTCCCTCTCTCTCTCTCTCTGCGATATGGAAAAGCTAGGTAGCTAGGTGGAAATCTCAAAGTGAACAGAAGCGCAGAAGTTGTATGAACTGAGAGGAAGAGCTGAGGGATCAGAGCGGAAGGAAGATGGGGGGAAGGAAAGCATCAGGGGAGAATCGGTTGCACAATTTGAAATCCTGTGAAACAGTTCTTTGGCATGTCTCTGAAAAGAATTTCGAACGCTGTCTGTTGATCCTTTTTTTTTTTTTTTTTCATTTTTAAGCGGACAGCTCCTCCTTTTCGTATGTGGTGATAAACACATTGAAATGAACGTTTATTTTTCGTTTTCTCTATTTCTTTCGTTTCATCGTTAAATAAAGCGATTATTACTGCTAGTAATATATAATGGAAGAAAGCAAGCTTATAAAGCATCAGCCATGAAAAAAAAAAAAAGCATCTTTAGGAAACGTACACTTCACATTGTATTTTCAAAACTTCGCACAATTCGATAGCAGACGACGAAAGAAAATCAAAACCGTTTAAATTTTTAAAATCGAACAGTTAGAACCGAAGTTATGAACGATGTAACATTTCATGCTCACGCCCACTACTTACTCTATCGAATAAATGTTAGTGACTGAGTTAGCGTCATCTAGGAAGTGACGTCATTTCCGTCTCGCATTTTCGTTACCGTAGTGCCTGAGTTAGTATCAGTGAGTGAGCATAATCTGGGAAGTGCGTCATTTCATCGCACATTTTCGTTACTTTAGTGACTGTCAATGAGTGAGTTAGAGTAATGTAGGAAGCGACGTAATTTGCATAATTTAGGAAGTGATGTGTAATTGCGTCATTTAGGAAGTGATGTCATTTACGTCCCGAATTTTCGTTACTTTAGTGACTGATTGAGTTAGCGTAACTAGGAAGTGACGTAATTTACCTCATTTAGGAAGTGACGTGTAATTTAGGAAGTGACGTCATTTGCGTGTTACAATATCAATTGGTTTTACTTCAGTCCGAAAAATTTAGTAGGTGCTGCCAAAAAAAAAAAAATTTTTTTCATTCGGAAAACTATTAAAATGTCAGTCATTGAAATAATTCTATGGTGTGGTTTAAATTGACATTTTTTGTCTAATTTTAAAAAGTTAAATTTAAAATATTTATTTTTTTTATATTACTTTGTTTATTTTCTTATTATTATATATGAATTAATTAAATAAATAAGGAAAAAAGAGAGAAAATAGCCTACAAAAGGTTTATCCGTTACAGCGGTAGTGCTGAATGATTGAACAATTTCATCAATATTGTCGAAAACCTTTTTTGGGGAAAGGATCTAATAAGTATATGTTGAACTTGTTTGTTTGCAGCATTGGTAAGTCTATTCAGTGGACAGCATTTTTTTTTTTCTTTCAGCAAAATTCAGGAATTCCTCTTCGATATGCTGACCATTGTCCAGGATTTCTAGCGCAATTTGTTAATATTGGACTAGGTTGGTAGTCATTAACCTATCCTTAAGAAATCAGCGCTGCTGGTGAGCCATGAAAGAAGGCAAGTATACATGGACTATAATTTTGAACTGATTCCTTTGATCTCTTTTGAAGATGGGCATTAGTGTAATTTATCAGGATTCGAGTCCTAATGAGAGATTAAAGGAGGTTAGCAGGCACTGGGATAAATTATTCGACTTCCAAAAGATCACAAACACAGAGGTAAGTTCTGATCTTTAGGAGTAATCTTTGTTCACTTCATTCAAAGTAAATTTTATACCGTCTTTCAAAATTTGGAGTTGGTTGGGAATTAAATCTTTGATAAGCATAAATTTATGCAGTCTCATTAGGTGGTTCGGGTTGTTAGACTGTACTTTGGAGAGGACTCAGCTAGTAATTCAGTTATAGCGAGTGCATCTGAGATAGATGACAAGTCTTTGACTTTGAGGTAGTTGTTAAGGTCTGGAACTCGATTTCATGAAGTTCCAGGAAGGTCGGAAATCGCTATTTCGAGTGAGACTGTTCAGGACAGTCAATGTAGCTCAGATAAGTTTTATTAATTAGCTGCTTGATGGTATCGCAGTGTTTGTTTGTTTGTTTGTTGTTGTATTTTTAGGCTCATCAGGGACTTAGGCCACATTACGCTTTATATAATGTCTGTAAATTGAGTGTGGTCGATTTGCCTGTTTATTGGAGATAAGAGATAAGATAAGATCATGAGATAAGCTTTGTTGTGAAAAAGCCTATAAAAATTCTTCACATCATCGACGAGATTCGAACTCAGATTTTATCCACTCGGTGGGTGGAGAGGACAGCGTTTATACCAACTCACGAGGGGAGTATCACAGTGGTTACAATTACCACCTTGTTATACCGGGTGGAAAAGGCCTGAGTTCGAATCCCGTCAATGATTTAGGGCATTTAGGGCTTTTTTCATAACCTGGCTGAGTTAGTTGGTCTCAAAGAGGATTGCATGGTTTTTTCTCCTGTAAACTCAGGATTTCTGTCCAGCAAACCGATCTAAGAATATAAGCAATTACAGATACAAACGCGATGATGCCTAATAGCCTTAGTTCTTGAGCGACACCCACCCACCAAACACCGTAGCCAGCTATGATGACCATGGCTGATTTTGCAATACATGAGTTTGTTAGAATGGATAATGGTAACACCATCTCCGTTCAATCGATGTATGGTGTAGATTGAACATACATACTTCAGAGTCAATATTTGAAGATCCAACTTTTAGTTAATAAGTATAGACTGCGGTTGTTGGAAAGTGAGAAGGAGGATGTAGTCCGTGCTCTGATAGTTTTAACAATGTTCCCGGAGGACAACACCAACACTCGAGTACCTTCTGATTAATTGTGATTTATCACAAAGATAATGAAGAAAAGGAATAAGTAGCAAACCTTGTTTTTATGGTTCCAACATTGATTGAGATACAGCTTTTCAGATGGAAGAAGATTTTGATGCCATCAGACTTTATTAGTAATTTCGATAGGAAAAATTTTGTTCGTTTAGGGATGACCATAGAAGTATATTTTTTTGAGGGCATGTATTATATAACACTACTCCACTCAAAATTGGATAGTTGCTCTGCTGTGCCCTGTTATACTGCAAGGCAAGTGCACCATAGTTGGTCAAGAGCCCTTGTAGGTAGCACAGCTCGTATAATCACTGTCCTTCCCATACCGGGTGGAAAGACCTGAGTTCGAATCCCGTCAGTGGCGTGAGGAATTTTGATGGGCCTTCGTGGATGAGTTAGTCGATCTCATTCGTGAGTACCATGGGTTTTTTCCCCCAGAAACTGGGTTTTTCTTCCAGCAAACAGCTGATCGACCACAGAACACAGGCAATTTACAGACATATTAGGTATGGTGCGATATGGCTCAAAACCTTACCCATCTGTGGACAGTTTGCGAATTCGAGACAATCTTGAGAAATATTATTGGTCTAAATTACTTAACGCATTTTCTTGTACATTCTAACCAGCTATTCAATATAGCAGATGTTCTTAGAATTTCTGTCTTTTCATATCCTTTCTTCTTTAAATCTGTCCTAAAGTGTAGACCGCTCCTAGTTATTTCTATTCTCCTCTTTCATTTGACCGAAATATAACGCATTGAGAATACATCAAGCGAGAAATAAGATGCAGTTTTGAGGCCATGGAAGAAAAATAACTAACCAGAGATCCAAAAGTCCATAAATTCCTTAGAGGGGAGTGCCAGGAGAAGAACAGTGCAAAAATAAGGCTTAGAGGAGTAGAAGAGGATAAAAAAAAGAAAGAAAGGAAAAAGAAAAAGCGTAGTAGTTAATAGCTTCTTCCAATGAACTGCTTAAAATCATAAAATACGACGTCGGCAATATCATCAGCGTGTGTGTGTGTGTGTGTGTGTGTGTTGTGAGAAGAAAGCGAAAAGAACGCATTGAACAGCTGCAAAAGATCTCAAGAGAAGTAAAGGTGGATGTTTTAGGCTTCAGACTTCCATGAAGAAGAACAGAAAGACATCACGAAACAGCTAAGTATAGAATGCACTCAATTACCAGCAAATGGCTGACTTGAAATTGTCTAAATAGCGAAGGAACATCCGCTTTAAGATAGTGTTGAAAAAGAATGCAAATTACAAACTACCTTCCGTGCTATATTTTATTCATTAATCACGTAGTTGCGAAGCTAAAAACAAATTCGAGCAGTCTAGAACTCGCTTATGAAGAGGGAGTGGGTTGATTTAATTGGTTTAGTGAGGTTTTATATAAACAATCCGTAATTAAAACACCGCAATATGTACAGTGTTATCCAAAATAAAGTGCGCTGTTCATTAATGGCAAGATCTACTGTTGTGACATTTCATGTATCAAAGTGATACATGAAACATACCTTAACAATCATAAAATTAACAGGTTTTAGAATCTAGACGGCTTCTGGAGCTGTGACCGAGTTAGTCAGTCAATCACATGATAAACAGGCTTGGTCTTGTTCATCACGTCTTCCATGTAATTTCAGACACTATACAAAAACCTTATGGCCTTAGTTTCCGGGGTTTAAACACAACAACACAGCCTAACGAAAATTAAAAACCTGATCATATGTCCTGAGAGCTTATGATTGGCTTTCTAATGCATGATTTATTCACTAGAGGGCGCTGTTACTTTTCGAGGTACTTTATTTTGGCTCTCGGTATATCAATTTATCACTTACAACGTATTCTACAAACAGTTCATCAAATTAGTTTTGTTATTTTTGGTAAGGTAGTGTATTCGTAACAACACAAGCTTCAAATTAAATTCAGGTTAGTTGATAAGGGGAATAACCCTGGTTATAAGCAGACATGATCTTCTTTCAATCACGTGGGTTGATCTCTTGTTTCTAACAGCGCCAACTTGTGTCCTATCTTGTAAGACAGATATCACTCCTCACAATGTACACTCCCAACCACATCGCATTACCCTAGCTCTAGACAGTATCTACTCTTATCCCATCGATGTATCTCTCAGTAAACATATCCACTGTTTACTTTAGATGGGCAGTAATGGAAAGAAGAAAAAAAAAATGCACAAAAGAGAAATTGATTTCTTATCCCCCCCACCATTGCCCCTACCTCGAAAGACTTGTTTGTTATTGCAACGGTGGCTTACTATTGATATGTCAGACGGTTTATATAAAAGCTTAGAAAAAAATAGAAAGTATTGAAGAAGAAAGTAGGAGGGTAAGAAAGGGGAAGGAAAAATGCGTTGTCAACATTAGAGAATTTGTCAGCAAGAAGTGACAAGTGTTCTGAGACTGCTCAAGTGTAAACAACAAAAGAGCATCGATTCATCGTGGTGTTTGATTGGAATATTTTGTCATACGATTGGAATATTTTATGTAACTTCGGAACAATATGGACAAAACTTCAACGGGCATGTTTTCTTTGCTGGTGTGAGTAATTGTCGCAAACAGGATGCTATTTTATGCCTTCAAGAGACAGAGAGAGTGAGAGCAAAATATATGTCAAAAACAAGTAAATGTGAAAGAAAATCTTTTGTGAACAAAAACTTCCATCGCAGAACTCTTATGAAAAAAATAATATTATAAAATGAACAAGGTGTTATTTATAGCAGATTTTTTTTATTCTCAAATATTTGTAGTGAAAAACAGAGAATCATAATTCTAAATCCATCCGGCAAGGTTTGTATCGAAGTACTCTTTCATCAAGTTCGAAAAACTCCCTCTGCACCTGGCACATAGAGATATCCACCTTACCTAGATCATGTCCTGATCTAGAAAGATCCGCAAACATTTCACAAGTTGCACATTTTTTTAGGCTGTGATGGGGAGAAACCTTATCGTCAAGGTTTCTATTGAAGTACTCTTTCGTGGAGTTCGAAAAATTTAAGTCGATAATGGTCATTAGTAAAACTGACCAATCAAAGTCAATAAAAGCAACATCTTTGAACAGACAGAAAATAATTCATCCTGCTTAATAGACAAAATAATTGTATTTTTTAATATAAGCAATAATATTTATTAAACGTTATTATTTTAGGAATAAAAAAAGAAAAATCTGTATTTATTTTTAATAGAACTCACTTCAGGAAAATGTACCACGGGACTTCTATCAATAAGGTTTGCCATTTAAGAAGGGACTGAAATCTTATTTAATTTGATATCAGAAGCTCAAATAAGGCCTCAGACAGAATACATAAAAAAGTCTGTAGAAAATAAAACAGCGGTCTCAAAGAGGGGATCCGAAAACGAGAAGGGCAACTTCATCCTGGGACTTACTAGTCCCTCATCACACGAGAATATCCTTCCTCTGATATATTGCGCATCTTTCAAAAGTGACCTCACAAAAAGGTTAATCTGCCATTTATAGCCTGTTGAGTTTTGAGATTACTCATCTCCAGTATGACTTCTGATGGACTTCTCAATTTATACTCCTCACTATGACTTATGGAACTTGGGCACTCACCAAAAGAATGGAAGAGAAGCTGATAACTACCCAGCAAAGAATGGAACGAACTATATTAGGAATCAGAGTGTTGGATAAGAAGAGAAACACATGGATTAGGCAGCATTCTTATCAAAATCAAAGTACTGAAATGGACTTGAGCAGGACACACATAGCTCGAAGACATGATGAAAGATGAACTGAGAAAATAACAGAACACTACTCAAGAGGAGCTAAGAGAAAACCTAGAACACAACAACGGAGATGGACAGATGAAATTCAAGAGTTCTTGGGTAGTAAATGGATGGTCATCACACAAAACAGAACGAACTGGAAAGTTGCTGGAAAGACCTTCATCCTAAAGTGGATTGAAATGGTTGATGATGATGATGGCCACACGCACACTAAATATATATATTCCTGGGTCTTACTTACTCTTGCTAATTCTTTTACCGTGCATCTAAAACAGAACTTATATTGGGCCATCAATGAAGTACACATGTACTGAGCATGTTGTTAATCATTATAATAAATTGCCTGCAAAAGTGGTCGAGGCAGAGAGTTTAGTAAAGTTAAAGGCAGAATAGGAGAGCTAATTTTTGGCGACAGGGAAGGCTGGCAGAATTTTATTTTATTTATTTATTTTCTCCTTTTTTTTTGCAGATGCTCTCTTGCAAAATTAGCTTTTAAAATACTAAAGGTATGATTTAGAAATCTGGCAATGGTGAATTCAAAACGCATTTAAGTTTGTATTACGGTTTTTAATAATAATAATAATAATAATAATAATAATACACAATTAAATTAATCTCCCTTTTGCATTAATATTCCATATTAACTTAATATAAATTTACCTTAATATAATAATAACAAAGAATAAAGTGGCCTTTTTGCAGGACTAATTTAATACTGGAATCGGCAACCGCTTTTGAAGTTAAAAACCAGCTAATTGGTGATCCTAATTATAACCAGAAGCTTTCCAAAGGGGTGGCAAGCAGCACCATCAGCCACAAAAGAAACACACAGTCGTGCAGAATACGGATAAAGATAGAATTGAGATAGATAAACACGCACACACACACACATATAAATAGTCAAACCACCGAATAAAAGAAACCAGAGAGGAGGATAAATCAAAAACAAAATGGAGTCAAAATATAAAGGAGAAAGCGAGTATACTTGTACACCCACGCCTGATTAATCAACGGTATTTTAGATATTAATTTACGTACATTTTGGAGTAATATAAAACACATTTTGTGGTTTGTAACTCTCGCATGGCTGTTGAAATCCATTTAATAACCCAAAGGGAGGAAAAAAGTGGATGAGGAAGTCTACCACTTTGATTACATTAATGTAAACCTCACAGTTATCTACTGAACAAGAAACATCTCCATTATTATGGTAATTGTCTAAATTAAGTTAACTAGTTTATAGCGATCGATAAACATCTCCTACAACTCTCTTTATTGAACACACTTTATGGTTTTCAACTGCATTTGCTTTGTCTACCCGGCAATGGCTTCAAAAAAAAAAAAAAAAAAAAGTAATAAAAAACCGTTGCAACAGCAAGAGCCGGTTTATTCCAAGAATTGTTTTTGTTTCTAATTTTACTAGATGTCTACCGTTATTAGACACACTCCTGTTGTTTTACGATCTTTTTTATGATTTTCTGCGTCATTAAGAATTATATTGTGATGAGGAAAAAAGAAGGTCTGTATGACGTCAGCAATCGAATACGCATGCGCCATTCTTTATGATTGTTCCTGCGGCCATAACTGTTTCAAAATTCCACTTTGGTCAATAAATAACAGAGGGGTGTACACCGATTTTTTTTTTTTTTTTTTTAATTGATTAGGCGCAGGCCAACTTGTGGATTTTTCTTCTATTAACAAGCGCCGGATGCGAAAATAAATTATTTATTTTCAAGACAAATTACAGGCGCCTCTATTGACTAATATAAATTAGTCAATAAAGGCGCCTGTAATTTTAATGTCATATTTCGATTTAGGAATGCATTTTCTATAAACGTACAGTGATATCAGTCGAAAATTATGTACAATATGTTCGATTTTTTGCAATTATAATTTATTATCGATAAATACAGACTGCTTGAATATAATATGGCCACCTTTTCATTTTCTTTTTTAACTCTGAAGCAATGGAATGCTTCTTAGCACCCACATAGTTGAACAACTTAAGATCTTGGATTATTTCCAAGATGTTGACAGATGACCTAGAAGTATTTCTTCATCATTTGGCTATGAGACGAAGAATAATACAGTCACTTCTAACGGGGCAACCTCTATTGTGGAGGCTAACGAGGATCTTAAATGACGTGTAGACATAAGCTTGATAAAAGAAAAAAAAACGTACAAATTAGCCTGTCTCTATAAGACCTTTGTCTTCTTGTTGCATAACAAATGTACACTTTACCACGAGTTGCCCTGGTATTGCACTACGTACTTTAAAAAGTGTTTTGATATTTATTTAAACCGTGTCATTTAAACAGAAAATAACATAAAATAATTTCATAAATGAGTAATTAATTTAAATAAACAGGAATATTCTCTTTGGTACAACACTTATTAATCAAAAGTAATGCAATACCGAGGCAATTCATTGTGAAGTAACGCCCGATTGGAATGTATGGGGGGGCGTTCAATAAGTTATCTTTACCATAGTTATATTTCAATGATTCATGAGTTATCATGTTCCTACATGTCTCAGCTTGAATCGTACTAATTTTTATCCCACTATGATTTTAAGTTGTGCTTCTTTAGACTAAGGCGCATTTAGGGCTAGAGCCTCAAGCTGCGAACAAATTTAGACTATGTATATAAAGTGCTTAGCATCATAATACACAGCCATTTCTGAATAAACAGAAAATTTTTAAGGTGGCATCGTTTTAGGTTATATCTCATATTGTGAATACCTTCACAACGAGTTGCCATGATATTGCACTACTTCGAATAAGTAACGCTTCACCTAAGGAGAAGACTAGTGTTACTTATTCTCAGATAGGTACCACCACCCAGACAGCACTGTTTCAGGGCTATTTGGCCCTTCGTCAGTGAGTGGGTAGGTACCCAAGTGATGCAATGATGGCAAAAACAGTTATGAAGTATAACTCCACAATATGAGAGATGCCTTAGTCTAAATACATCATACACCATCAGGCATCTCTCATATTGTGGAGTTATACTTCATAACTGTTTTTGCCATCATTGCATCACTTGGGTACCTACCCACTCACTGACGAAGGGCCAAATAGCCCTGAAACAGTGCTGCTAGGGGGAGCTTGATGATGTCCGGAGTTTCCGAGAATAGGTAACAACAGCCTTCTCCACTGGGGAAGCGTTGCCTATTCGAGGAGTTTATGAGTTTTTGAGTGGTGTGAGTTGAAGGAGTTACTGTCCCTTTCATTCTTCTACACTGTTTCTTTTCCTCTTCCACTCCTACTATCACTTTCCCTCTACCTTTTTTGCTTTTCTAAGTCTAATAGGGACAAGTGGATATTCGAGTAGATATTCACATTACATACATAAATAGCCCTGAAACAGTGCTGTCTGGGTGGTGGTACCTATCTGAGAATAAGTAACACTAGTCTTCTCCTTAGGTGAAGCGTTACTTATTCGAAGTAGTGCAATATCATGGCAACTCGTTGTGAAGGTATTCACAATATGAGATATAACCTAAAACGATGCCACCTTAAAAATTTTCTGTTTATTCAGAAATGGCTGTGTATTATGATGCTAAGCACTTTATATACATAGTTGTGCTTCTGTAACAGAAAGCAGGAAGACACCTGTATCAAATTATGGATTTGCTGAAATTGGAGTTTCGTTCAGTCATCAAGGTTCTCACCAAAGAAGGAAATGAGCCGAAGGGCATTCATGGAAGGATGATGGCTGTGTATGGCAACAGTGCACCTTCAGAGTACTAGGTGAAATTCTGGTCAAAGCAATTCAAGTGTGGTAGAGAGTCCATGGAAGATAACCATGTCCAGGAAGGCTTGTGACAGCGACCATTCCAGAAATGTGTCAATCTGTCAAAATCCTTGTGCTGAATGACAGATGTCCCAAATCGCTAGGGAATATGACATTTGAGGGAACAGTTATAACCATCCTCCATGAACATTTGGGGATGACTAAGATCAGTGCAAGGTGGGTTCCCAGATTTCTGACCTCTGTGCAGAAGCAATTCAGAGTACGGCGTTGTGAGGAGAGTTTAGAGCTTTATGGAAGGGATCCTGAAACAACAGTTAGGGATGATGATGAAATGTCGGTTCATCACTGGGATCCTGAGACCAAACAAGAATCAATGCAATGGAAGCACGAGGGTTCTTCTCCATCGAAAAAAATTCGTACGCAACCTTCAGCTGGCAAGGTTACGACCACCGTTTTTTGGGATGCTGAGGAAATTTTGTACAATTACTACTTGGAACACAAGCACACAACCAATGGGTAGTCATATGCATCCCTACTGTACAGACTAAGGGATGTCATAAAGGAAAAACGCCGTGGAAAACTTTCCAGAGGTGTGTTGCTTCTTCAGGACAACGCACCAGTGCACAGATTACATGCTGTTGCTGCTGCTTTGAGAGATTGTAACTTTAAAGAACCTACCCATCCACCTTACAGGTCCGGATCTGGCCCCCAGTGACTATTTCCTGTTTCGACACCTCAAGATAAACGTACGTGGACGTCGGTTTGCTGATGATAATAAACTGAAGTCTGCTGTTTCTGCGTTCTTTGATGGGCAGGACAAAGAATTTTATTTGTCTGGTATTTCCTCATTGCCAGCAAAATGGAACAAGTATATTGCATTGAAAAACAAAACGACTTTTGCCTCCATCTCAATTGAACGTAGCTGTGTAAGAAACGCACTGTCCTTAATATAATTTTAAATAGAAATAAAGGAACGTACGAATGATTTTTTAAATTAAGAAATAATTCGTTTTCCTTTGGTTCAGATCAGAATTGCTACCACTAACAACATTTTGGCAGTATCAGGGACCAGTATTGCGAAGTTATGAATTTATTGAGCCAATTACCGATTATCTGAGAATTTCGCAGTCCATTCTCATCTAAAGATAATGGACAGATTGCCCCAGAGTCAGCGCTAACGGAGCTTAACGCTGTTATTGCTAGAATTACGAGACATTGCATATGCACGTGCCAGTTCGATGAGTGTGTTCTGCTTCGCACGCAACATGACAGATCGGAAGTTTATGGAAACACATGAGCTTTACATAAACGACTGGAAACTCTTTATCAGTATTGGATACGTAGGTGTGCGTATATGAGGGAATTGAGTGGCATATTTCTCCTCCCCGTGGAGGAAGTGCTCATGGTTACGTGGATAATGTCTGTGGATACTAAACAGACCCCAAGAAAGTAATTAATAAAATATACTAGAGGCACGCAGATAAATCAGGATTTACCAATCCATCTACCTTTCAATTATACCATTTAATCCAATTTACCAATCGGTAAATGAGGACCAGACTATGCTGTTTCAAAATTACTTAGATCGGTTACGTACTGCATATGGTCTGAAAGATGGTGATTGAAGTACATTTTGTATAAGCTAAATGTAAGATCTCGTATTTGGAGAAAATAAATCCAGGGGTAACTTACTTACAGACTATGGGACACGAATAAAAGGAGGTTAAGTACGATAAAGATTTAAGGGGTTAAGTTACAATAAAATATGGAGTTTTTCTTGAGGATTCAGAAGGTAATACCAATGATCTGTAACGCCTTTATCACCAGAGAGAAGGATGTTAACATTCCTCTTAACCAAATGATGGGAATATTGAATTCAGGTCTGAAGGGCTTAGATCAAGGCAGAACTTTTGGAGAGAATTCAAAGAAAGACAACTAGATTGGCCAGAATGGAGCAAAGGGTTGTTCCTATAAGGAGTGTTTTAGAAGATGGATTTAGATGTTGGAGACTAGACACTTCAGCGGTGACCTGATTGAGGTATTTAAAGCCCAAAAGATAAAAGAGAACGAATGAGTGGAGATATATTCGCGTTTCGTAGATGAAAATTGAAATTGAACAACAGAAGATTAAATCTCTTGGTCACCTTTGGACAACGTTTTCTTTGACCAACGGAATAAATGACCCCCATGAAAGCTGTGGTAGAGATTCTGACAAAGTTCATGGTAGAACTGTATGGTTAATTTTTGACAATGGGCAAATTAAGATCGATTAGATTTTTTTTGGGTTGATCTATATTAAGTTCTCTTTCTTGCATCATTTATTCCGATTAATATTGATATTAAATACTGTACTATTCAGTTATAACACCTCCAGCTTACAACGATTTTGGCCGCAAGTACTTTTCCTTTATAAGAAGTTCTGTTTATTTTCAATGTAGAACTGAACAAAACCATGTGGGAGTTTTACAACTTTCCCAGTAAATCGGGTTTTTCATCCAAAACAGACAAATGGATCCCAAAATGCACGTATTTTACAGACAATACGCCTCATTGACTTAGCTGCCTCGGCGCCTATCCCAAGCAACTAACCGACATTGCCAAAGACAATTAACCACGTGCGAATCCATTTAAATCAGTCGAGCTCTTTATTATGCACATATAAATTGATATTATATCAATCACGAGGCTGCAAAGTTACCCAACTACACCTAATTCTTGTACCTGGTAGCGTGCTTTTAAGGGCAATCATTGACAAAAGGGGAAGGGGGGCACAAAACAGCACCTGCATTTCCTAGAATCAGTTTCTAATGTTTAATCGATTAGAGTGGCAAAAGCAAACCGTGTGGCTGCCACCACACAATAGTTGCTATGTGTTTCATTCATGCTAATCTAGACGGAAGCCTTCGCGTGCGCGAACTCTGTCCCGTATCCGCAACAATGGGTGGTTACGTCCATGACAATGGCGCCTGGCGCAGGTAACACTAAATGGCGTGCGGGCGGTTATCAGGTGTCACCGATGTGTCACTACATTTGCAGATGAACTCGTTAATAACATCACGAAGAGATGACTTCAGCACGCAGACAGCGACCCCTACAAAGAAAGCCGACATCGCCTGAATGCCAAGGAGATTTAATAAATTAATAAGAAACAGTAAATTACTATAAATAAAGTTTCCTCTAAAAGATAACAGCAGTGTTCATCATCAAACAAAAGCCCAGATATTTATGGAGACTCTGTTCCTGATACAGTGCCCAATGCCAGAGTGCAAAGTTGTTCAAGACCTCGCTTTTAATTCCAGTGAGGTCATCCAGAAACACTTCTATCTCTATTTAATTATCACCAAAATTTTTATCGTCATTGTCAGTGTCAACGCTATTTGTGAGATAATTGTAGACATACACTCAGTTCTCTGTAAATTATGACCACGCCATGCATTATCCATATCGGAAGCATCACGTCTTGTCGATTGCTCACGGCCCAATGTGATTAAGGTGTACAAAATGTGGTGTGGAACGGGTCAAACCACCTCTGGCCGACAGAACTGTGAAGGTTCGTGGTAAGCGAAGGGTGCAGCGCGTTGTACAGGCTCAACAGCAGTTGACATCGCAATACAACATGGGAATGCAAGGACTATGTTCCAAATGATGATGGTGCACCGCACACTCAGAGGTATGAGGCTCCACAGTAGACGACCCAAAAGACACCCTCTCCTCACTGCTGATCATCGTCTATGGCGAATATTGTGGTGTAGACGATAAGCTGGTGGACACTCTGGAGGACTGAAAACGAGTGTGCTAGTTGGATAAGGACAAAAAACCTGGTGCAACAGATCAATGGAAACCATCGTGTGTGGTGTAAGCAACAAAAGTCCATGGACCCACTGTCCAGGCAGGTGACGGTGGTTGCTTAATATTGGGCATGTTTCGGTGGTAAGAACTAGGACGCCTGAATAATACGGACCAACGTTTCTCTAGGGATGGACATGTGGACATGTGTTTTTGTAAAGGGCGGCTCCTAGAACGTGAGTTCAACTCCGCCTCGTATCTCTGTGAAGAACAGTATCACTACAAATGGGCCAGATGTGTGTGACGTCGGTTTGTGTCTATTGTGTGTGTGTTCTGTTGTTCTGTTCTGGCCTCTTGGCTACCCAGAAGCATCAGTCACCTGGATAGATGATTCTGGGTACTCGTTTCTCTAGGGATGCCTACCGGAGCTCTTAGGAGACCATGTATCCTGCATGTTGCAGTTTTTCCCGGACAGAAATCGAATCTTTTAAGAAGATAATGCGCCGTGTAATCGGACCCGCACTGTGCACAAGTGGTTCCAAGGAATACAGTGAAGGCATCATCTCTCTCGATTGGCTTCCTAATTTGCCTGACCTCAATCCAATTTAATACCTGTGGGATGTTTTGGAAGTTAGGCCTAGTGACATTCAACCATCATCTATTCCGACACTGTGGAAAGCCTTGCAGGTAGCATGGCTGCAGATCCCTACGGACGTCTTCAGACATCTAGTGGAATCAATGTTTAATGAATAGCGGCTGTTATCCATGCGATTGGTGGAGCAACTCGGAATTAGGTAGGTGGTCATAATTCAGTGATCACTGCGTGTAATACTCAGCTTAATAAGGAGTGTTCAAACCATGTTAGAAGATAGCAGAAGAATTAAAGATGCCAATCCGAAGGAGCAGTGCCCATGGAAGTTCTATAGAAAAGCCAAGCAGCAGTAACTGAATATCTCTGAGACCGTGTTATTCAGTTTACAGACTTATAAAGAGATGGGTCATTAATTAACATGACTATCCTCTTTTGAATGGAATCTAGAAGCCTGAGAGAGGTTCGGGTTCATAACCCTATGGCAAAGCAGATTTAGGATTTGTACAGTAAGTAGATGTTTAGAAGAAATGTAATGCCGAAGACGAAAAAGAAAACCCAGTTGTTTTATGCAGAGGAAGCAATATTTGTGATGTGCTCATGCCATGAGAGATTAGAAGTTAGGGTAATCCCTAACAGAGATACTTGATCCTGTGTAGTAATGTGAGTCATCGAAGATGAGGATAGGAGCAGTAGATTTTTTTCGCGATATCAGATAGCACTGAGTTTTAAAAGGATTGAAGTTAAGTTTTCTTAGCTTTTTGGAGAATTACCTGCAGAGCAGCATTTGACGATTGGTTTTTGGATATTCAAGTAGTTGAGGCTGTTTATGCAGGGCAAGGTTTCTCAAACTGGAAGGTGACATGCAGTCTACTGTCCTCACCAAAACTATGGATAAGGTTTCCAGTCAGTGAAAAAAAGGTCATCAAGAAGAAAAAAAAAAAAAAGGAAAAGAGGGAGGAAGAACAGAACTCTGAGAACACCAGCATTAGAGGAGAAATTAGAAGACTGAGAACCGTTTACCGTCACCAGCAGTGAGCAGTCAAAGAGAAAACTGGATACCCAATTACAAAAAAAAGTCGGTAATCCATAAGATGGGAGCCTGTTTAGAAGACCTTTATACCAAACACGATCAATAGCCTGGAGAGCAACTGCTTGAGGTCCGTATATATTTTTTCCATCGACTTTGTACATAGCCAAAGTGTGACATAGCCAATATATCACCAGTGAACCTACGTTGACTGAATCCATACAGGCGATCATTGATCAGATGGAAGGTTTCTGGATAGTTTAAGAGTCAACAGTTGATGGATTTCAATATGGCGATAACTGGAACGGATGGATTTGTCACTCCTAGGAACTGACTGAATATAATTAGGATTTATAACTAGAAAGATATAAACTGTAAAAGCCAGTTTACGTCTTTACCAAAAACTACTCAACAATAAGGTTATTTCTCCTGACTTTTGTTTTTATATTATTTTTACTCTCATGCTCTTATAAGATTTACAAGATATAATAACCTTTTCATTAATCAATTTTCTAGGTGGAAATTAATTTAAAACCAATTACAGTACTTAAAAACTTACCAAGTGGGCCTACGTTAGGATCAACAACCTTTCTGGTAAACTTTAATGTCTCTTTGGAACTCATATGAGAACTCAACAATAAGGATTTTTCTCCTGACTTGTGTTTTTATATTACTTTTACTCTCATGCTCTTATAAGATTTACAAGACACAATAACCTTATCATTAAGTAATTTTCTAGATGGAAACTAATTAAAAACTAATTACAGTACTTGAAAACCTACCAACTGGGCCTACATCAGGATCCTTTTTGGTAAACTTTAATGTCTCTTAGGAACTCATATGAGAACTCAACAATAAGGTTATTTCTTCTGACGTGTTTTTATATTACTTTTACTCTCATGCTCTTATAAGATTTACAAGACACAATAACCTTTTCATTAATCAATTTTCTAGGTGGAAACTAATTTAAAACTAATTACAGTACTTAAAAACCTACCAACTGGAACTACGTTAGGATCAACAACCTTTTTGGTAAATTTTAATGTCTCTTAGGAACTCATATGAGAACAAAGATCAGAAACGTGATATTTCCTAGAATTATATGAAGTTTGCTTTTCTGTTTGATGGCTTGGGATGATGGCCTAAATTGTACGGCTCAGACTGAGAAACAATGTTGTCCAGCGTTCTGTTCTTCCTCCTCCTCCGTATCTCTACAGACAAAAACAGAGCGGCTAATGATGAAGTAAATATCTCATCTGAAACGAAAGATAAAGAGGAGGTCAACCGCAAATGGAGTGCAATTTCTCACACGTGTTCGGATATCTAGTTGCCGATTGTGATATTTTGCCACCGCCTGGTGTGAAGGTCCCTGTCAGGCCTCTGGGAGCTGGCACATGAACATCGCCGTGAAGTATGATACCTTTCACAGCTGGAGACTTCATGCTACATGACACAGCGCTACAAGACGGAGGGGAAGATGTCCCCTTTTTATTTTTGTTTTCCACTCTAAATGAATGTATCCATTTCATCTGTGATGTTTTATCCTTGGCCGGCTAACGGATGTCGACGAAGTTGAAGGTTTATAAAAGATAGATGAGTTCGACAAAAACTCTGACAAGAAACGAATCACCAGAGGAGGGTTTGTTTGATCATCAACTTGATGAGTCGCTGGAGGTGTAACTCCAATTTTGGTTCCATTAACACAAGAAATTCCAGTGGAATTTCATGTGTCTATATGTGAGTGGAACTGATAAAGGACATTATAATATTAAACATGTTTAATAAATATTAGATGTATAAAATTTTAAATTACAAGAATGGTTAGTAAGTGAAACCAGTGCAATGAACCCTTGCAACGAACATTTATAAATCCATTAAATTTAATCTATAAGTTTAACAGGCGTGCACTCAGAGGACTGTAATACATTCGCTAAGAAAAAAATTAGAAACTGTTATTCAGTATCTAGTAGAACCACGCCAATTACAGTCTGTACACGACTTAACATGGATTCCACTAACTGTTTGAAAGAGTCTAGCTCTACATTTGACCATTCTTCCATTAGGATATTTGTTAGGTGCTGTATTGTGGTGGGTAGAGAACTGCGAAGCCGAACTGACTTTTCCAACATATCACAGACAATCTTAATTGTTAAGATTTGGAAAATTAGTGTACAGTATAGATGTTCGAAATCTTGAGGATGTTCCTAGAAGTATTCAGATACAATTTTGCACGGTGGCTAGTTGCGTTGTCGTGTTGAAAGAATTCATCGCAATCCGGGTAAAAATGAGGCATTGCAAGGTGAAGTTGGTCCGATATGATATTGGAGGAAACACGACCTTCTAATGGTATGAGCATACCCAGTCCGTTCTAATAGAACATAACCCATGATATTACTTCCACTCATTTGAGTGGTGGACACGAGACAGCCTGGATGCACTTTGCCATTGGTGCAAAACAAAGTATAAATCGATACCCACCAAATCATATGATCTTTTCTTCTATTTCTAGTCTATTCTTTTGCGTTTGTGACACCATGGCACCACTACAGTTGAATCTTTCGATATTTAACAAGGTCACACTATTACAAAATCCTATATTCTTCAACTCCCTCTGCATGGTTCTGTTGGAAATGGATCCTTTTTTGCTTAAATTTAATTTTTTGGTCATTTGCTGCATACTGGGCCTTCTGATGCATAATGCACTTTAAACTCCAAGAACGAGACCGCAGGTCTCGTTCTTGAAGTACCAAATTTCTGCAACATTTCTTCCTTTTGGGGATGCATTCTTCCTTCATCTTCCACTTATTGTATACGATGGTTGCTTTCGACACGCCAGTGATTTTCTTTATCTTCTCAACTGTGGCTCCTGTTAATAGCACATTTCTAAACGTGCTCCTTCAATAACACATTTCTGGAAATCGGAAAGATCACCTCACTTCCCCATGACGCAATCGACTAAGAGGCCCCAGAAAAGCGTACAGTATTTATCTGATATCAAGGAACTTGTGACTATACCACACAACTTACATTTGCATACTATACATTGAATTATCCGTCGAAGCCAATTACAAAAGGCTTCAAATATTTTGGCCAGTGAGTGTAAGATTATTTAATTTTAAATATTTCCGTTATCTGATCATCACTGTTTATAAATAGATGGACAAGACTTACCAGCCAATTAGACAAATGTACATATATTGGAGAGAACGAAGATGTGTTTTTTAATAATATTTTAAATAAAATGTATATATATAGTTAAAGTTTGCATTATTGTGGCTTCATCCAATCTAACTCTATCGGGATTTAAAGTATTCATCTCTATAATTTCCAAACCACTTCTGTTTTTGTTTCAATGAATGTTTTACTTTCTTACCGATCGGTGTGTAGTCTTCAGAGATGTCTCAGCCGTGTTCTTGACTAAGCTGTTCGCTTAGTTTCTCCCGAAGGTTGGTCTGCGAAGTCCAGGTGGAACTAGGGCCTAGAATGCGATGGGTCTTTTCACAAACTATTGCCCGATAGTCATTGTTCTTTGCACCTGAGCATACGTACACAGCTATATGCAACGAACGATATCTGCACGTGGGCCCCCCTGTTACCATTCTGAGGAGATATTTGCGGAGTGTGTAAACAGATACATCATTTGTGCCTGAACAGTGAGAGCCTTGGGCAATTTCACCTCAGATACGCATTTAGCTGGGCTCCGAAACTCACAGGGGACCTATATTGTCACGTTCAAGCAATTTTCCGATGTGAGCACTACAGTTCGAGTGCTTTGTGCTTGGTCTCTGGATATCCTTGATGCGGATGGTTTAAGAAGATGAATCATGCTTTCCTTACAGTCCCCGAGATGTTTGTTTTTCTGCTAAAATAAAACATAAGAAGCTCCTCAGGCACTTAAAGTGCCTGTAGTGAGATAGATTTCCTACTCGCTGCTTGATGAAATATGGGCTAAGTAGGGTCTGAGTGATGGGCAACTTGAGTGATTACGATGATGTAAAATAAAAGATTTTCATATCCACGAGGGTACTACTGAATCCCTCTCAATGAACCGAGAACGCAGATTAACAAGAATGTAATGGGTTGTATGCAGCTAGGAAAAAAAGCTAATCTAAAAACACTAAACAGTAGAAATTTAAAAATGCCACGAACATATTATTTAGTGTTGTATGCGATGTTAAATTTCAATTGAAAAATAAAGGAAGTAAAAATAGAAAAACAGTACACCTAAATGGATGGTAAAAATTGACAAACCGGTTAGAATTTCGATGGCTCAAATGCCAAGCAGGAAGCTTATACGAAGAGGAAAGTGAACCGGAAATTGGCAGAGAGTCTGGAACAGTGTTGCGTACGCTTTCGGTATTTGAAGAAGAAAACACTGAGAAATTGGATCCTGGAGATAGTTTTCAGAGAGAGAGAGAAGAGAGAGGACAGTGGTATGAGAAAGAAAATACTAAGTGGGGTGCTGGAATCGTAAAAGATGCCTTGCGTAGTCTTTTTTTTTTATTTATTTACTTTTGGCATTTCCTTAACAGCAGAGATCGCCGTGAATCTTAAGTATACAATTACACGAAATCTTTTAAAAGAAAGTGCTTTCAATAAAGACGAAAGATGAACTCCTTTAAAAATCCCCAAAGAAAGAAACTGGGGCTTTTAAGAGGTCATCTAGTACACCACGATCCATCTGCAGATTAATACCTACAGAGGATTTATTAAAGTCACCGAACTCTTACTAGTTCATATATCTCCTGTTCTACTTCTGGGAACAACATAGAATTTGTTTGAGGTGTCTATTAGCAGCTTAACGATAGATGGTAGAAACCATTTCGTTAATCGACGAAGGCATTTTGTAGAATGCAATTCATAGCTTGGGCGCTACGATTCCAGGGTGGATTTTAAATGGCGTGTTGCTCATGGAAATCTTCCAGTTAGGAAAGATTCCCATGAGCAACGTGGCGAGCTCTTAATCCATCGTTTTTGGGAGAAGAATCTGTGATGGCCTCCTTGAATATTACAGGGTCAGAGAGACTGTGGAGCATGCGTCTTATTACTGTCCAATTGCTAGATTGATTTGGAATAATTTACCACAGCATTTTCCGGCAACTCGATTATCCCTTATTCAGGTTCTGTTTTTCCATTTCCCATCATCGTTCAGTAAGAGAAACATATAATCTCTATTATTAAAAGAGGAGTTTAAATTTCACATTTGGGAGGTTTGCATCTTAGTGAGGTATGAATATAAGAGGTTTATGATTGTATAGTGTGAGCTATATGATCCAACGATTTTTATGGGCAGAAAGGGAAAGAAGAGGAACTTTGAAGTTCCGATATGTACCACCTGTTCAGGTCTCGAGTCTGTCTCTCCTTTCTACAAACTTTTTACTCTTTTCTACTCTCTATCAGAGGCCTAGGAGTCTACATATCCCGAAAACCAAACAGCTGTCCTAACGATGTCTCAGATTTTTAAATGCATAGCGGATTCGCCTGGAGGTATGCTAAACGATTTAATGACATATTACAAACTTAGGCAGAAGCATGTACTTTTGTTTCAAGTTGGACTTAAGACCAAGCCTTAGTACCCAGTATTTGGGGGTCGAACTCCTGAGAGCGCAGAACGTTCTTCGTGATCGACTACCTAAAGCAATAATGCTTTCCAAAATTTTTTTTCTTGATTCTTTTGACAGAAAATTTAAACGGAGAAATATAAATGAAAGATAAAAATAAAAAAAAAAATTAGTTCTCTAAATTAACCCTATTTTTTCCATCTCTTTTCTTAATGCTAATTTTCTTGACTTTTAAATTTAAAAATGTCTTTAATTATGCTTTTCTTCTAAAACAATCTGTGTCCAATCTAACTTTTA
Organism: Mastigoproctus giganteus; assembly: GCF_048544385.1. Classification (NCBI taxonomy): domain Eukaryota; kingdom Metazoa; phylum Arthropoda; class Arachnida; order Uropygi; family Thelyphonidae; genus Mastigoproctus; species Mastigoproctus giganteus. The sequence goes on from NC_143576.1 coordinate 234,519,871, forward strand.
CCTGTCTCTATTCCCGGTGTGCACACCACTAATTTTTCAAAATAAAGAGGCTATTGGTTCGCCTGGCAGGCTCATTACATTTCTTTATCTTCCATAATATAATTTAAATCTTCATGCAAAAGTTTTCCAGCAGAATGGGAGGGGGTGGCTTTATTTTTTTGAGGCTTCTATCCTCACTTCATCCACGTTCACTAAGGAAGTTTGCTTGCTGTCAAAAATCTACAGCCACATCTTACGTAAAAAGAGTCTCTCTTGATTAAGACACTTACTTCGAGCAAGCTACATAATTGACACTTTCCCCTCGAGCAGAGATGTGCTAGTGTTTAATTACTTTACGTACAAGAAATTTCTTTTCATCCTGGCGTGGGAGGGACCACCCATTGTCACAATGTCAGTGTTGACAGGAACTATTTGAAAATCCTTTAGCGGATGAATCAGTCTACGTGTTCCGATCAGAAAGAGCTCCAGCAATTAAGTTATTTCTATTTTGAATCCTTTTACTGCTAGCTGACATTTTGCATTTAAATATTGTTCGAGGCCTTAAGAGACCTCTTTTATTATTATTATTTTGCCATCGATAACCACGTGATTTAAACCAGCATCTGGTTCATGTGTAGTGTAAAGGATAATCAACTGAACCAACGCCAATTTCTTCCTACATTTTTTTTTTCTTTTCAAGGAAAGTTCAGAGAACTTTTAATTGATTCTCAAACTCTTCATCATATACCTGATTTCTTTCAGCAGTGCCGAATTTTCAACGGCTTTTTTTTTTTCTTTTTTTTTAATCGATTTATCAGCATACAGTCTACGTTCCGCATCCATCTTTCCTAACTGGTATTTTTCCAGATTTTTTTTTACTCCGTATTTCGATGCACTTTTATGCAAATGCCACGAGTATCCTCTTACATTTAATGTAAGAGGATCTTTCGTTTCAGGATGGACATTATCTAAGATTTGGCTTCTAAAGCTATTTATTATAGCATTTGGTAAGACTCGAAGATCTAGTAGTTGGCAATTTGCCAAGAAACACACTTCTCCTAGATGGACTCTTTTTTTTCTTTTTGAAAAATATTGAATACTACAGTTTTTGATTACTTTAAAATGTGCACACTGTAGCTTACGTGCATCGTTGAACTACAGAAGTCTTCTCGAAATCAAAGTTGATTTGGTAAAGCAATCAAACTCTTTCAGATAATGCTAAGCATATTTTCAAATATCTTGAGTCTAATAATATCGAAGGTTGCACTTAACTTTATCTGAATCTAAGAAAAATCTATAAAAATAAAGGTTCTGTTCTGAGGAACGTCTTTTGGAAGCGAGGATTACTCATATTATGTATAAGTTTAAACGTTAAAATCCGAGAGTGTCTAGCCATTCACCAATCTATCAGTGTCTAGCCATTCATCCATCTATTAGTGTCTAACCATCCAGTTCGTATTGCATCTTTCTTTTTTTTTCTTCGTTCAAAGCTATTTTCATTTCGAAAGAGAGAATAACATACGTTAGATTGGCGATACATATAATTATATGTACAAATACATCCTCAAAATTAAATATTTACACATCAGTTACAATAAAAGTTGAATATAGTCTAATCCAAGATAGATTAGATTGTTTTCAATGATCCTCCTATATTCTCTCGAACAAGAACGAATTTGTAATCCTGTTGTGTTTCACTGAGGGGAAAAAAATAAATAAATAATCCCAGGATTAGAGATGCTTCTTAACGAATTGTACACTCAAAATACAAAAAACATCATAACGTATTCCGGTACACTTTCGCTCATTTATTTCCTCTTGTAATAAAGGAATGATTTAAAATCTAAAATACGTGGCATATTTCGGAGATCAGCCTGAGTGTATTTGTGCGCCCATCTTGGAGAAATAAAGTGCAGACAAGGGAGGCCCATCTCTCTCTCTCTCTCTCTCTCTCTCTCTCTCTCTCTCTCTCTCTTGTTGTCTATTTTTTACCACACAAAAACAGTCAGCATTCCTTCGCGTTTTCACTCCTATTCTAGAAAAGCAAATGTTTGTTGAGCATCTAAATCCGAACCATAAATAACTTCCCAAAAGCCCACCGACTCAACTGCTTCCCTGGGCTATAGCAGCAGCCTTAGGGATATCATCCCACCCTACTGCTGGAGGGTAAGACCAACCCCCCATCCTCTTTTCAATTGCTCTGTGACATTCATGGAGAGAGACAGACAGGGACAGAGAGAGAGAGAAAGAAAGAAAGAGAGGAGGGGCGCATACTTGACATCTGCGAAAAGGGGTGGGATGAGGAAGTTGAAAAGGGGACATCATTTGCAAGAGTGAGCGATGCGGAATGTCCCAGGCATGCAGGTCACGTGTTATTCGTTCGACAAAACAAAATGGGAGTTCGCCAAGCTTTTACGATTGCAGTGTAGTGGGCGGGCGGCGATATGTCTTGATTTAAACACGACATCCAGGGCAAACCACGTGGATTTGAACGTTGCAGGAGGCAGTCATGCACGAGCCACCGTCTTCCTAGGTTTGTTTAGACCCCTTTTACAGGGTTAATTACCAAAGTGGGCTAATTCTTGGAAGCGCAGTCAGATTAGCTGGCGACAAATAATAGGGCGTGTCTGGACGCGTGTTTGTAATCTGTCATCGGTTCGAGGATATACACACACTCTCGCTCCCTTTCTCTCTCTCTCTCTCTCTCTCTCTCGTTTTCTGATTCTGCTTCTAAACGGTACAATTGTACTTTGCTGACGATGCTATTGTGAGACCATAATAAGAACAGCTTGGCATGGTGTAAGAGGCGTTTAAAGGAATTTCAAGACATCCAATGATCTTTTTGTATAGTTTTGAATGGGCCAGACAGAATTATTAACCGCTCGTCTCTATGGGGAAGGTAACAGAATTATAGCTGCCTCTTTCTCTCTCTCTATCTCTCTCCTTGCGTCAGTGTAATTCAATTAATTTAGAGGACTTGCCAGTTTTGTCTGGCTCTTATTGTTCGATATCCATACGGTTTTATTTTACCGCATTGCTAATTCAGTTACTCGTTCTTTCTTCTGTAGTTTCGTATTTTTAAAAGACAGTAATCATTATTTTTATGTACCACAGTTTTTTTGTATGCTTCTAAAGAGAAATCAGAAACTTAAGAATGAAAATACAACAAGCATATCGTTTAATTATTATGGGATATTCACAATTCAGTTCGATAATTTTAAGTGTAGGTAACCGAGATCAATAAATCGTAAATAATACCATGTAAATTGGAATAGATTAAATTTTTTTAATAATACTTTATAATATTTTCAAACTTAAAACTATTTGCTTTAATTTTTACTTTAAGGAGATTCAGAAATAAAAGATCCATAAACTGTTGGTTGTACTATTCATTGTAAATAAGAAGGTAGTGTTTCTAAACCCAACCCCCGGGATAACAAATCCCTCAATTAAAATGCAAAGTGAGACAAAACTGATTAGTTAAAATAAAGCATGACAAAAATGGGGACTTTAGTCATGTTTTACTTTAACTAAGGGAGTTTTGTCCTACACTGAGTCAAAATATTAATGATAAGTCACGAGTTTTGATTTATGTGTTTAATTAATAATACTTTTTGTTACATGCAAGTTTGGAAATAATAACGTTTCCACATAATTCCATTCAGAATAAATATTCCAACGTAGAAAAATCGGATTTAAGTAAACCGAGAGAATTAATCTGCCTTTGCTATTCTTAATCCACTTAATAAAGTAATTTAGACGGCGAAATTATAATCTTAACATTTAAATTTAAGAGTAAACTCAATAAAAGTTGCTGGGAGATTTATGAAAGTTTTGTAGCTTAATCATATTCAACTTTTACAAGACGTGTCTGTCTCTTTCTTCATTTCTTTATCTGCTAGCTAAGTGACTTTTTTACAAGAGCTCAAACAAGTTTCACGCATGATAAGCTACTGTCCTCCTTCTTATGAATATTTCGTCACATCCTGTGTTAAAATAACCCCCCAGTTACTTAGCGTGTTAATACAATAATATTTATTTGATTCAGAAGTTAGCTACTACTTAAGAAAACGTCAGCTGTCATTTTTTTTTACTTTCCAGACAAAATTTTCTTTTTATATCGATCATCCAATGACGATAGTGGATTTGTAAGAAGTTAACTGTAAATGTATTCACACAATGAAACTAATCCACCATTAAAAGAACACGGGAGGAATCATATTCTTATTTAATCTAGCCACTGTATTTTTAATTTCCTTTAAGCGCTTTCATATCTCACATTTCAATTTTGCCATTTGGATCGATGCAGAACACCAATTTCTCAATTAAATAATTTTTCATATTATGCAGAAAAAGATAAAAAAACACCAGGTGGCAGCACTGGTGTATGATGTACTGTATTTGTTTTTTCCATGTTTTCGGTAAACAGCGAAAGCCCACAAAAAAAAGCAGAAAAAAAAATGCTGTTTCCAAAGATAATCTTTGAATAGACGGGACCGTTTGAAACTTCATCTAGTGTCATTTTATAGGGCTAAGATGGCCTTGTGCTTTACCAAACACAAGCACTTATCGTTCGAAAAAGGCGATAGTATGCAGTTTGGAATGAAAGTTTAATTTTATCCTACCGCAGTGAATAACTCTGTTTGAATAAGCTATCAAAAGAGCCATGTAATTACTGCTTCCTTTGATCCATCTACCACATTATACGGCCATGGACCCTCTTTTTTCTTTTTTTTTTGCCACCAGCACGCCAAGTCTCTTAAACTTAACCCTATGTGTGTGGCTTCGAGTACTCTCCTTAGTTAAGGTTATTATCGATTTGTTTCTCCTGGTTTTCATTTCGTTCGTTTCTTTCTCAAAAACTCAGCTGAGGGTATAAAAATATTCTTAAAAGAACGGCACATGTTTATAAGCAAAGAAATGCTTCCACAAACGACTACACATATAAAGGCAGTCTGCGTAATGGCTTAAAACCAGTAGCTTATCTGGAATAGCATTTGATATTTTCCGATATGTAATAAGATTGGCCCAAGAAGATTAAAGCGTAGTTTTATAAATGGAAATACGCATTTAATTCACTTCATTAGTTCGTATTTTGCTCACCAGGTGGCACGTAACATGCTCATAAGGCAATTCGGAATTGATGACATAGATATATCATTATAACATGGCCAAGTTATAAAGATTTTATTTAAATAAAATGACTATTATCATTAGTTTGTATTCACTATATTTATAAGTAGACAGTGTTGGAATAATTATAAAAATCTTTGCAACAATAACAACAACGTGATGTAGAATTGGTAAATAGCTTTAGGATCAATACAATATGCGCTATGTTTTATACAAATAAAGTTTAATCTATGTACAATTCATTTTAAAATTTGTGTATTTTACATGTATGCTGAATTTCTAATTATATTTTACCAAAAATAAAATAATAAAAATAAGAAATGGAATTATTATAAAAAACTAAAATTTTTTTTTAGAAAATCATACTTACAGCAAATGCATTAACGATATGTCGTTCGTTGTAATGATAATAGAATAATAATTATTTAACGTTAAAATTACAACAAGCGACACCTGGTGCTTAATTTTGTAGAAGAACGGTGATAATTATTAATATAATTTCTAATATTTCTTTACACAAAAATAAAGTAACACGAAAATAAGACGAGAAAAGAATTATTTTATAAAAATTTAAAATATTTTCTAGAAAAGCTTATGAAATTTGTAATTTTTCCAATACACCAAAAAATTAAACATGTTTAAAGTACATAATAATAGAATAATAATTATTGCTTCTGAGTGAGTATTACAGCTAGCGACACCTGGTGCATAATTTTGTGGAAGAATAGTAATGTTTGTTAATGAACGGATGCTGAATTTCTAATATTTCTTTACAAAAATAAAGTAACACCAAAATAAGAAGAGGAAGTAATTATTTTATAAAAATTTTAAATAATTTCTAGAAAAGCTTATGAAATTGCAAATTTTCGAATACGTCAAAAGATTAAACCATATGCTTGTGATAATAATTATTGATTCTGCGTGAAAATTACAGCTAGCGATCCCTGGTGAGTTAACATATATGCTTATAATAATAAATATTGATTCTACGTAAAAAAATTACAGCTAGCGACCCCTGGTGAATTAACATATAGAAAAGCAGCAGTATTTTTTAATTAATGTCGAAATTTATTATTGAGAACGTACTATAAAAGTTATTTTCACCAGTATAATTAGATTAAATTATAACTAACATTCTGCAAGTATGTAATTTTCTTGAACGGAAAAATGTAATTTAACTTCCAGAAACAGCACACAAAAAATGTCGTTTTATTTTCCATGGCCATTAAATACATAGCTATTACTATCATTCAATCTTATATTTTGCTTCTTTCTCTATTCCCCTACTTCCCCTCCCTCACTCTTCATGTTCCGTTCTTTCTTCCATCTCTAATCATTGCTACATTGGATTCATTATGTGTAGAGAAATGGGAAGTGTTCTAATGCAATCCTGCTGTTACTGTCTCTGTTGGATGCTTAACAATTAATGATCTTTCGCACAATGGACGCTTTTCTTGTTGCAACGATGTACAGCAGAGGTCGCCATAATAAGCGTATCGATTGCTTTTCCGGGAGATGGAGAATGTAAGAAATGATGAATAAGTGAACTTACTTATATCGGAGGAAGAAGCTGTACCTTCATTTGCGGGAAGGGAACTTTGGAAAACAAATACACAAAGAGACGGGGAATTGCAAGCATGGGGGAGAGGAGGAAATAGGGTTTGATGATGGTTATGAGAACGAAAGCAAATGAAAGAGGGAGATCTTAGGAGAACTTGAAACTGAGAAGCGCACCAAGTTCTTATTAATTTGTTTTATAACGAACTGGATGAAACGATCCCCCATTTTAAATAACTCCAATAAGTTGAAATCTCGTTTTAGCGAATTGGTTAAATCCTGGATAAACTAATCGAATCATTATTAAAATGGACTCCAATTCTCCAATTGGCCTTGATAACTTACTATCAGTATAATGGACAGAGAAAAATTCAGTAAAATCCAAATTAGAATTAATTCCTGAGTAAATCTAAATATTTCCTTCCAAGGAACTCTGATAAAGTAAACCACGGTTTTAGCGAACTCTGATAAATCAAACCATCGTTTTGACGAAGACTATAAACAATCATTTTAAAGAATTCTGTTAAACCGAAACAGTGTTATAATGAACTCTGGTAAACCGAATTGCCATTGTACGAAGTCTGATAAACTGAACCCTCATTCTGACGAAATATTATTAAATGTACTCTGATAAACCAAACCATAACAGATTGATAAAACCCTTTTATATCATTTTATTACCATACATTTCGAGATGGAGTGGGAAACAGATTTTTTTGTACTATATTTGAGTGATTAAAACATTTGTTAAATAAGATTTCCAATTTTTATTTCTAATTTCAATTACAGAACTGGTTTAATAATGTTTAAAATTCAGTTGGAGTTTCAAAAAGAAGATACTGTCCATTAGCTTACCTGAAGATGTTGACTGAATCTTTATTGCAGATTTCTGTCGATAAGAATGTCAATAACAGAGTTTCGAGGGAATGTTTGTAAATTAATTTTGAAGATTAATCAGGGTAAACTACTGCAGCAAGATCTAGTGGTAGTTCAAATTTATTTTGACAAATCCATACTGCATATATCCATAGCAGTAATTCTAGATTAACTTACGAACTGTGTAGTACTGCTCAGTGCCATTCCCATTCCATTCCATTTATTTACACACACAATTTTATGTACATTCTCATGATATAAACAATTTATATACAAGATTATATACAGTTTTATAGACATTATCATATATATATATATATCCATTCTATATAATGGTAATCAAGGTACTGTGTGTGTTTGCATGTGTGCTGCTCAGTGCCTGTCGGCGCCTTCGTAGCCAGGTGGGCAGGAGCAGCAGTGCGTAGCACACGCTTCTTGATAGACCGGGGTTCGAGCCCGTGATCGCCAAATACGGAGGATGCGGAAAAGTCGGGAATGACCACCGCATATGCCCGGAGCAATATGGCCTTAGTTGCTAATGCGCCTAAAAAACACCGAATAACAACAAATCAGTGCAGGCCACAAGCATGTTCAACCATGTCGAACTGCGCCCAGCGCTCAAATGGTCAAAATAATATTGTTGATTAATGTATTAAATATTATTCATATTTAAAATTTTTGTTCAGTATAATATAACATCTTAGTTACTGTAAAATTTGAAAATTAAAAAAAAAATCACTATTACAAAAACACCCCGCATAAGTTTTGCACGGGATCCTAGTGCCCCGCAAGTAATTCTTGAACAGGGCACCGCAAATTTTGGGGCCGGCTCTGTCACTGCTGCACTCAGGGTAGTGGAAAATGAAAAAGACCTAGGAGTAATTGTGCAGTCAGATATGAAGTTTTCTGTGCAGTGCAGACAGGCTGCCAGGACAACTCATGGGGTTTTCTCAATGATGTACAGAAACGTTGCTAGCAGAGATAAGGAGGTGATTATCCCATTGTACAAAGCAATGGTTAGACTGCATCTTGAGTACTGTATACAAGTCTGGAGGCCTCATTTTAGGAAAGATGTAGAGCTTTGGAATGGATACAGAGAAGGGCACGGAGAGTAGTGTAGGGAACAAAACAGTCTTACTCAGAAATGCTTCAGTTCTGCAAATTGTAGTGTCTGGAGAATAGGCACCTGCGAAGTGACTGATTGAGGTCTTTAAGGCCTTGAATGGATTGAGCATGCTCAATGCCGATGGAATTCTTCCTCTTGCTCAGACTACACACATGAGGGGGGTTAAAATTCAAATTGAGGAAAGATGGTTGCAGGATACATGTGAGGAAGTTTGCCTTCAGTTAGTGGGCGGCTGATCGTTGGAACAAACTTTCATCTGTCATTGTGGAAGTTGGTAGTTTAAATAAATTCAGGGAAGAACTAGACAAAAAACTCGGAGTGGATGGATAGGTGATGTTGAAAGGTTCCTTTTTTTTCGCTAATGCTTTACAAGCTTGCTTTCTTGCATTATTTGCTACTACTAACGCTAGGATATATTCTTCAAATCATAGAATGATGCGTTGCTTAAGAAAAGCCTAATTGGATGTCATTTGATTTTACATTTAAGTCTAATACTGATAATTTATTGCAGTGTACTCGTATTTAGTTTTATTAACTGTTTTCAAATACTTTATTTAAAATCTAAGAAGAATAGGGCTGAATTTGTTTTTTTTTACCAGAGTACATCACCTGCAATGACCCTTAGTTTTCGTTGAGGACTCCTTGACAATATTTGCCTGACACAAACGCTAAGACTTTCTAAAGAAGCGTCAACGGATCGCTCATCTAATTCTTGCCGATAGAACTAAAGCTGTTCCAGGAAGTTCATTATTATTCATGAGATGGAAGGCGCCACAAAAGAAAGTAACAATCATTTTTGATATCTCTTTAATACCATCATTTGGGTAACGTTGAATACTTTCTTTACACAGATCTTTCTCTCACTCGTTCCTAACTATGCATGCTTAAAGACGATGAGATCCCCCTACCCAGCATGACGGCTGACAGCTCCCCAGTTTAGCCCAACAAAAGCCGCGTCGTTTTAGCGACAAGTGTCGGGGTTGTATGGAACCATGCCAACTCCTTTTGACGCTACTGGAGACGCATACTGCGTTCACTACGTCTATCCCGGACACCCCTCTTCTTTCTTTTCCGTTTCTTGGCCCTTGTTTTTCTTCTGTTTCGCCAACTCACACAAGCCCAATACTTTTCAAAACGTCGGGCAATGTCATCTATCTCTGTCAGTATTGTTACGTCAGTAGAGCGTAATTCACGTGACCTTGCTCCTTAGAAGATAAGAGCATGCGTGAAGGAAACAGCGCTCCATGCATCGGTTGGCAAAGAAAGAGGGAGAGCATATGTTACGATTTTTTTTTTCCCCATCATCAGACGTACTGTTCCTCGTTACCTGAGACACAGCGCCAGGTTGTAGCGGTCGTTTATTATCAGAGGACCCTATCTCATAGGTGACTGAGTGTTTACAAGGTACTTACTACGGTTCGTTCGAGTCGTTACGACAATACAAACCGGGAATGTCAAAGGTGAATGATTCGGTGTATTAATTCTGCATCGTCAGAGTGTAGTGTTCAGTCGTAGTGGGGAATCATCATTGAAGTATATAAATGGGCTTGGAATACAACGAGCGAGCTAAAAAGCAGGGGTATCTGATCGCACGAGAGCATGATAGGTGTAGGGGGAGGGAAGGAAAGGGAATTTGCTCTGTATAAAAGCACTTCCGCCGCAAACGACGGATACATTATTATAAGGAAACGCTCCATCAATTATGCGAAATGGAGGTGTGTCCGAAGATGTTCTGCAAGATCGATGCGGTGCCGTGGATGAAGCTGCGGACAATACGGAGCACGTTCCACCTTTCGCTTGTCCCTAGCCGATTATTGGAAGCTTTCATTATTCGATGATTGCCTTTCTTTCTTTAGTTCTGTTATTTTTTTTTTTTTTTTCTTATTTCTTTTACTCCTTCGTCTTTCGCCATTATTAGCCAAATAAGAGCAGGTTTCCGTCCTCAGAGAAACTCGAAGGAACGTTCAATAGAGCCGATACCTTTCTCAGCAGCAGAACAGTGAAGCGAAGAGAGAGAGAGAGAGAGAGAGCAAACTGTTTTAGCAGCTTAAACAGTCTTTTTCAATAAGTCATTCGCATTTTGGCCTTTAAAAATGCATATAAATCAATATTGTGTTTCGGTTAAAACAATCCTGGATATACACCATTTCCATACATATCTAAATGCGAGTATAGTTGAAGAATAGTGTTCTTTCTTGGTATTATTAACTTAACAGCAGGGTATGCAGCCCGTTTTTCCGTACTAGCTATTTATTTAAATCACAGAAATAACAGAGACTGGTTTATGCGAGTTTCTCTCAATAACACAATAACTGTTTAAATTCGCGCTTTGTTCATGTTTCTCAGAACACCCCGCGGATATGAAATAATATCTCACTGACGTAAGTACACCTCGGAAATTTAAGAGCTAAATTATGAAAGGAACTGAAATCTAGGGTTGCTATATTTTCCCCTTCACATCTTGGAAAAAAATTGCTTTAACTTAAAGAATATGGAAAATAACATGCACCATTCTCCTTTCCGGGGAAGAATTATTTCTCATCGAGGATTATTTCTCAACATTAAGCCGAAATACATAAAAAGAAACATTCTCTTAATTATACCAATTGATGAATTTATTAATGAAAAGATTCCGAAATATTTTATTTAATTAAATTCGGTAATTATTTTCTACTTAATACATTTTTATTAAAGAAATTTTGGCTTTTGTTATTTTAAATTAAGCATAGATTTTTACTGTACTTGATGCTTATATATTACCGGGATATTAATGAAACAAAAAGGTGAAATAAAAGAAAAACGTTTCTTTTTATATTCCGATAATTTATTGGAGGATTTCTGTATTCCCATTTCATAAAGCATAGAGGGCGCTTAAATAGCAGACCATAATGGAAAACTGAGCAAATGACATGAATTACTATTGCCATGACAATCTCGTTCTACTGGTTAAGATTTTGCGTTAATTTGTATGTAATTTTTTTTTTACTTCAATATTTAAATAATTATAAATATTTTAAAATAATTATAACTATTATTATAGTTTTTAAAAAATTGATTTTTATTTTTGAAATAGATTATAGTTTTCTAAAAATAAAAATATAGAGGACACTTAAGTGACAGACTAAAACGGTAAACAGAACAAATGACATGAATCACCGTTGCCATGACAATCTAGTTTTAAGATTTTGCGTTAATTTCGTATCTAATTTTTTTTTAACTTTCGTATAACATACTATTTATCTATTTGTATCATTTAAATCGATTAGTATTTTAACAAATAAATCGTTAATACCTTTCAATATTTAAATAATTATAACTATTTTTACATAATTATAAGTACAGTATTATTATAGTTTTCAAAAAAAGAAAAGCATAGAGGGCACTTCAGTGGCAGATCATAATGGAAACTGAGAAAATTACATGAATCACCGTTGCCATGACAATCTCGTTCTAAGATTTTGTGTTAATTTAGTATCTTATTTTTTTTTAACTTTCGTTCATTTAAAACGATCAGTTAGTATTTTAATAAATAAATAGTTAATATATTTTAATATTTAAATAATTATAACTAAATAATTATAATTATAACTAGTATACAAATCCAAAAAGAGTCCTGAATGAAACAGTCAAGGAGCAATTTGGTAAATTGAAGGAGGCGAATAATACACTTTTAAAAACGAAAAAAAAAAAACCCTTTTAAGTGGTATTTTCTTCTACAAGATCGTGGAAGGATGAAGGAGATCAGGCGTCAACGCACATAGTAAAGGCACGTTTCTCGTTCAGCGAACTGCTAAAGAAGCAGGTCGCATTATGTGTACCTACTTATCTTTCCTTGAAATAAAAAGAAAAAAAAAAAGAAAAAAAAATCGCAAACAGCCGTCTGTTAGGTACAACTGACGCTCCACTCTTGGCACTAGCTGTAAGTCAAACTGTGCTCTCCATCCCTTAGGCTCCGTGTCCCAGTAGGTAGACAAATAGAGGTGTCAGCTGGCTCCGCTGCACGAAGACATAAGACAGAAATGAGAACTGAGTGCCAACACTTTTGTTCCTTTGTGTTTTTTAAAGACAAAGAGTTAGCAAGCTTTGAAAAGCTAGAAGTTAAAGGTGGATGTCATTTTACGTTTTATAAGCCAATGTTCTTTAAACCTTATCATGCTTTATTCCATTTGTGCAAAAAGTACAGGCCAATTCGTGTCCCTCTTGCTTTTATCTGTCTCATCAATTGATATGGGTACTCCAATGAGCACTACATTACTTGTGCACACGAAGTGGACAAAATAAATGCTAAAAAACAAAAATATATATATTTTTGGTATTTTTAAACACATACTTTACAATATGTTTCTTTACTAAAATAACTGTACTAAACTGATGCGACCACTCAACGTTTCGAGAATTGTTATCCTTCTCTTCTTCAGGTGCTTAACGAATAATATTAATTCTTGAAAGTTATAATTCTGATTATCTTTTTTATAACCCTGTTAATAATGCTCCTGAGGTGGACAAAATACCCTCGAACTGTAATAATTATGGCCAAAATGCGCTGGAAATCCCCATACAACCAGATCAGTCGAATACCTTCTACATTCCCATCCCCTTTTTCTCGTGGTGTGTTCCTATTTACACCTGCGTTCTGTAAACATTAAATGAAATGAATGTTTTTATCGGGTACGTGCTCACGAGCACAGTTGTTAAAAATTTACAAAATGGCTGCATTCTACACGCTGTCAGTTACCTAAAAGAAAGAGAGGGAGAGAGAAAACAATAATGAATGTTTTATAAGCAAAGTTTCTTTAGAGAAAAAAATAATAATAAAAAAAACGGAAATCTTGCAAGTTTGTAGTTCTCGGTGCAGGGTTTTATTTCGAAGAAAACTTCCTGTGCTTTTCATATGCTAAACAGGAATCCATAATTTATGGCTTGCATTTCATCATGGTTTTTATACGGGGAGTCTGCAGGTAGTTGTCTTTTACATAAAACTTTAGCAAAGAATCCTTTTAAAGAGAATTTAGACTTAATAATCCACATCTTATCCCAATTATTTAAAATGTTACCTCATTTGAGGATTAAAGGAGGATCAAATTAATTGAGAACTCCTAATACTTAAAAGTATTACGAGAGACTTAAAGATAAACAGTATAGGTTTAAGTTTAAAAAAAATCCTTTTTTTTTTTCTTTCTTTCTTTTTTTTTTTTTTTTCTTTTGAAGTAGAACGGAAAAAAATGCATTCTGGTTTCACTAAGTTTAGCTACTTTTGCCGGGTTCGAATACAGACTCCAGTATGAGTGCTGAGGTTGCCCAATATTTTTTAATTTGAGGTACAAATATGTAAAAACAAAGAGAAATTGGTTTGGAGATTACTAATGGAAGAGAATTCGTAAATTTGGCAACTGAGGTGCCATTTTTAAGTCTGGCCAGCCATCTGATTTGAAAACATCTTTGGTAGCACCTATTAAATTTTTCGGACTGAAGTAAAACCGACTGGTAACGAAAATGCGATACGGAAATGACGTCACTTCCTAAATGACGCTAACTCAGTCACTAACGCTGATTCGGTAGAGTAAGTAGCTGGCGTGAGCATGAAACGTTACATTGTTCATAACTGCGGTTCTAACCCTTCGTTTTTAAACATTTAAACGGTTTCGATTTTCTTTCATCATCCACTATCGAATTGTGAAGAGTGTTGAAAATGCAATCTCGATTTTACGTTTCCTAAGGACGTTTTCACATAAAATAAAACATCTTTTGTGCGTACAGGGTACACACCCTTTTTTTTTTTTTTTTTTTTCTTTAATATGAGGTACAAATAGTGCTATGTGATTGCAGCTATCCAATGGCCTTAGAGACATTGGTGTTTGGCGGTTATTAATGGAACATAATGCGTAAATTTAGTCTTTTTTTAAGTCTGGCCAGCCTTTTGATATGAAAACATCTATAGAAGAACTGAAAAATGGAATGCAACGAAAATGCGAGACGAGGAAAGTAATTGTTGACAAATATCTGCAGTGTTGCAGTCATATGACAAATATTTCTATTGTTGCAATCATACTTCGTGCAGTAGTAACTGCAGGAAGTACGAAGTATTTGTGCAAAGTTTCTTTAATAGAAATCTATTAAATACAAAATAATTAATTAATTATGCAAAATATTTTGAATTGTTTATTAAAATTAGTTGTTTTATCAGTACAACATTTTATTAACAGAGTGTTCTTCACAAATAGCAAAAAAATCAAATCATTCGGTTGTCAGGAACTCGAGAATACTCTTTAAACATATTATTTGTTTGGCATTCCTGTGACGTCAGGCGCTCTGTTTTTTTATTGCGAAGATGGACTTTTTTGTCGCCCGTAGCATCGTACTCGATCACTAAGGCAATCATTCACTCTCCTTTCTGTCTCTCCCTCTCTATTTTTCCCCCTTTTTCTTGGCCTTCTGATTGTGGTGAGTTCGCCGATCGGAAATGTAGGCATTTTCTCCTGAATCTGGAGCTATTGGGGCCGGAGTTTGAGTCGTCATCAGTAGCCATAGTGCGATCGATAATTTGGTCGAGCTCTAATGCAACTTTTATGTTTCTTGGGATGCCGTCTTCCCATCTTACTACACTCCACACCGCTCCGTCCTCATAAATTCTCTGCTATTACTGAATTTTATGGAAAATGTGGATATAAATCAGAGACGTTTATACTGTTTGAGGGGGGCCTATGGAAATCATCATTTGTGTCATAGCCAGAGTTTGAAGAAGGAATCCGATCTCTTTTCTTCCATCGAGAGCCTCCACTTTATTCTTTTTTTCATTTATATATATAAAGTTTCAATAGATTTTTTTTTTTTTTTCCGAATTAAACAACCCTAATTCATACGGATTTGATGATCTTAGGTTTTTCATTTTATGGACCGATAAAAACTTAGACTGTGGTGTGTTCTAAAGGTTGGTTTGGCGTTTTTAAAGATAAACTCTAATTGGGATCTTGCGACTTTCAGTTCAGATGGGTAATTCTCAATACCGATTGTCATGGAAGACCCTTAAACAAAGGTGCCGAATGGAACCTTGAGAATGTGATTTTTGGTTCCCTTTAGTTCGAAATATTTCGAACATTTAGTTCCTTCTACTTCAACTTGCTTCGTTCGATATCTTTCTCAGTTAAGTTTTGTTAAAATCGCTTGTATTGGTCTCAAATCTGGCAGACAGATTTGAGACACAGATTTAAGACAGACGGAGAATTGTAGAGTTATGTTTATGAAAACGGGGTGCAGGGACAGAATACATGCAAAGATGTCAATAAAAATCATGAGAAAGACGAGTAGATGTTAATGGATGATGGAATTAGGAAAAGAAAGAAAAAATTACACTAAGAAACTAATGGGATTGTGAGGTTATCCGGAAATAAGAGAAAGAGGGAAGAAGGAGTGGTGCGGGCAGATGGAAAAATGTAATAGATGGATGTAGAGAGAGAGAGAGAGAGAGAGAGAAGCAAAGAAACGGAGAACTCGGGGTGAAGAAAGCGAAAGAGAGAGAAAGACAGAAATATGAAACATAAGGAGAAATAAAGACAAAACAGAGAGAGAGAGATAAAACACAGAGTGAGAGAAAGAAAGAGAAACATAAAATATAGAATGGAAGAGAAAGACAGGGTGGAAGAGAAGGATAACACATAGAGAGAGAGAGAGAAAGAAAAAGAAAGATGAGACACAGAATGTGTGTGTGAGAGAGAGAGAGAGAGAGAGAGAGAGAGAGAGAGAGAGAGAGAGAAATATATAAAACATAGTGGGTGGGAGAGAGAGAGAAAGAAAGAGAAAACAGAGAGAGAGAGAGAGAGAGATAAAAAGAAGAGGATATGAAAAATATGGAGAGAGAACAGAAAGAAAGAAAACGAAACATAAAACATAGAGCGGAAGAGAGAGAAAGAAAAAGAAAGACAAAACATAGAGAGCGAAAAGAAAGAGAAAAATAAAACATAGAATTCGAGGGGAGGAGAGAGAGAGAGAGAGAGAGAGAGAGAGAGAGAGAGAGAGAGAGAGAGAGAGAGAGAGAGAGAGAGAGAGAGAGAAAGCTAAAACTTAGAGAGAGATGAGAGAGAAAGAAAAAGAAAGATGAGACATAGAATGCGAGGGAAAGAGAGAGAGAGAAAGAGAGAGAAAGAGAAATATGAAACATATTGGGTGGGAGAGAGAGAAAGAAAGAGATATATAAAACTTAGAGAGATGAGAGAGAAAGAGAAAGAAAAATCATAGAGACAGAAGAGAAAGAAAGAAAGATAAAAGTAAAGCATAGATTGGAAGAGAGAGAGAGAGAAAGAAAGAGAAAGATAAAATACAGAGAGAAGAGAAAAAAGATAAAGAAAAGCAATAGAGAAAGAAAGAAAGAAAGTAAGGGAAACATAAAACAGAGTGGGAGGGAGAAAGAGAAAGATAAAACATAGAGAGAGGAGAGATGAAACATAGAGTGAGAGAGAGAGAGAGAGAGAGAGAGAGAGAGAGAGAGAGAAAGATAAAACAATGTGAGAGAGAGAAAGAAAGATATATATAAAACAGAAAAAAGAGAGAGAAAGATAAAATATAGAATGAGGGAGACAAAGTAAGGATAAAGAGAGAAAAGCAAAGAAGAGGGGAAGAAAAGAATGAATAACAGAGAGAAAATGAGGAGATGGAGAACTCGAATGGGAGTGAGAGACAGAGAGAGAAGAAATAAAAGGAGCAGAAGAAAAATGGAAATTGAGAGAGAACGAGTAAAGGAGGGACAAACAGAAAAGAGAAAGAGAGTGAAAATAGGTGGTGACAGAGTGAGAGAGTAAAACCTGTGAGAGGAAAAGAGGAAAATTAATAAGATAATGCTCATAATGAAAAGTGATGTTTGGAAGAGCTGATTGAAGAAAAAGGGAAAGAGAAAACGATGAGATGAAACATTCAGAAGACGATGTTGTGGTGAGAGAGAGAGGGAAGGGATAAAGAAGATGCGGGAGGAATGAATCGCTTTAGGATTGCGGAAGAGGGAGGATAGCAACACCGAAGATAAAACAAAATAAATTGAAGAAAGGGGAAAGCAGAAGCACGTGGAAACCAGATATTGCAGTTCAAGAAACAAAAAAGAAACGAAAAGAAAAAAATTAAAAAGAAGCGGCCGGCAATACGGGATTGGTGACGATTGCCCGCGCTATTAGGGGACGGATCGAAGTGTACCTTCATCGGGTTTGTGGAACCAATCAATGGGCGCTTTGTCGTTGGTCATCCCGACATGGAGCGTGGCGACTCGGAGAAAATTAAAAGCATAGCTTAAGGATAATGGAGAGGGCCCTGGACAAAGACGCCTATTGATTGCACAGACGAGTTGATGGGGCTCGCCGGAGGTCATTAGCTAGAAAAAGTGATTACGACCGAGCATCTTGGTGATCACACGATAGCCAATGGGGACTTTGATGTCTGTCACTCACCAACAGCAACAACGACCTCTCGCAACATCCCCAAAAAACGCTAGTAATAAGGCGCCAGCGAAACCCGCCCCGAACTATTGAAAGTTGCGTAAAAAAACATCGCCTATCGGCATCCGATGCACTCGAATTAGTAGAAAGACAACGGAAATGCGGGCAAGCAATTAGTCCTAAGAGTAAAATTGGAAAAAGTAACAGACAAACCAACCTTTACAACGCACTTGACAGACGACATCGGTGAATCTTATCCCACAGCTTCTGCATTGCCCTTCCAGCAATATCTCTCCTCGGTGGACAAAAATTCCTTCCGATGGCCCAACGTCCGCTCGATTTGCAAAAGACTTTAATTTTACATCGTCTATTAGTTGTTGAAGAGAAATTGTGGAGCGGAATGCCTCCCTGTCAAGGCTCGCTAAATAGTTCTAATTAATTTCTCATGTGGAATTCGGGTCCTTCCATAAAGTTCAAGTTAAGTCCTTAAATTAAGTTGAGCTCGTCAGACATTAATTAATTTTACGCGGCTAATGAGTAAACAAGTGATTTTAGTGAGAGTGTGCCGCGTACATTACGTATTGACTATTGCCAATAGCTCCTTTGAGGTCTGGATGTTCCACGGCCAGTTCTAATGAACAGGAGCATTGATGCGGTTCTTATGATTCGCTTCGGTTGATGTACCTTCGAAAGGGGCAAGGTGGAAAGTCTAAATATTCATTGGGTTTTAAAGATAAAAGGAAGAGGAACACTTAATCCGTTCTCAGAAGAACACTGAACGTATGCCTTAAACAAAGTCAGCAAACCCAAAGACTATTCTCCTCCATCAGCCGTAACCACTAATCAACGCAGAGTTTGAAAGCTTGTTCCGATAATGACAAATAAATTGAGAGAGAAAGAGAGAGAAAGAAAATAATGTAACATTTCTACAGTGGAGAAGGTTACTTCGATCAATCATTGGCTTTAATTAATTCTCTGCCATCCAGTATTGAAGATGTCCGTGATTTTAATCATCGATCCAATTCATCCCACAGTTTCTTCGTAGGATTGAGGTCAGTCCTATTCAACATTCGTGTCCTCAAACTAGTCCATTACAACGCAAACAATATGGGCAATCCCCAATGTGCTGCGAAAACATTGACCTGCGTTCCGAGCGGATAACTCTTTTCAGGACTCACCTGTTGTATTCTGTCAACTTCGAAGGTTTCAGCAACAGTTCACTTCCATTTGCAGATCACATCACCAATCGTCGATCTAGGGATCTTCAGTGCCGTTGAAATACCACGTACACGACTCATTGCTTCTATGGCACCCTATTATCATTCCTCGCTGGAAGTCTGTTAACACCATGGATCGCAGCAGCTTGTATTGGAAATCGTAATATTGTCTCCTGGAAAGCCTAGAGCATATTTATGGTTATGTCTGACACGTGGTTCTTGAGTAGGATGTGACCAACTATCGAAGGACATTCTAGTTATGATCTCTGGTTTTTGTTGCACTCAATGAGAATATCCCTTTAAATCATTCCTCATAGCGATAATGCTTAGTGCTCTTCATCAATCTGGTCTCCTGTTTTCAGCCTTCTGCAGAAGTTCTTCAGATGCGACTTCCAGACCTGAATACAATATTCCAAGTGTGGTCGCATATCATATCGTATTATTATCATCCAGTACATACTCCTCTTCCCCTACTCTACTAATTACTCCTGGATTTCTATTCCCCAAGTGTAATACTTCGCATTTCGTAGCATTAAACCTTAGCTCCCATTTGGCAGGCCAAATTTGCAACTGTCCCAAATCCCTTTGAGATGGCATAACTCGGTCCGATCATGAATATCTTCCTAAACTTTTAAGTCTTTCAGAAAACTTTGGCAACTGTACCCACCAAATTCATCTCTCATCAGTATTTTTTGGAAAGATAAGAAACACGAGAGGCTCGAGCGTTGATCCCTGAGGGACTCCTACTTACCACTAAATTCTACTTTAAAGAATACCCATTCATAATCATAATCATCATCAGCCGTTTTCAATCCACTGTAAGATTAAGTTCTCTCCAGAAAATTTTCAATTGCTTCTGTTTTGTGCAATGGCCATCCATTTACTGCCTGCAAACTCTTGAATTTCATCTGTCCATTTCCATTATCTTCCAGGTTTTCTTTTAGCTCCTCTTGTGTACCATTCTGTTATTTTTTTAGTCCATTTGTCATCATGTCTTCGAGCTATGTATCCTGGCCAAGTCCAATTCAGTTCTTTAGTTTTATCAGAATGTCCTTTGCTTGAGTTTGCTGCCAAATCCATGTGTTTCTCTTCTTATCTCGTAGTCTGATTCTTAATATAATTCGTTCCATTCTTCGCTGTGTAGTTCTCAGCTTCTCTTCCATTCTTTTGGTGAGTGCCCAAGTTTCACTTCCATAAGTCATGGTGGGGAGTATACATTGATTCATTATTTTACGTTACAGACAAATTTGAATATTGTTCCTCAGTATGTGACTATATTTCCTGAATGATAGCCATCCGAGATTTATTCTTCTCTAGACTTCCAGCTATTTATCATTATTACAGCTAATGACTTGTCGAAGATAAGTATATGAATCCACCTTTTCAATTTCTGCTCCTTCAATGATTATATCCCTTTCTGTGGCATACTTGTTCACCATTACTTTTATTTTAGCCATATTCATTTTTATTCCGAAATCCTTATTAACTCTGCATAACCGATTAAGATTTTCCTCTAAGTCTTCAGGATCATGGCTTATGATAACAACGTCATCTACAAATCGTAAATGGTTTAGGTACTATCCATTCACATTGACTTCTTTCAGCGACCAGTCCAATCTTCTGAAAGCTTCTTCAAGGTCAGCAGTAAACAACTTCGGAGATATTGTCTCCTTGTCGAACTTCTACCCATTCATGACCACTCCTAAATCCATTAGGGGCTAGTAGAAGGACAGAGGACACTGTCCTTCAACCACCCACTGATGGATTTCCCTGTTTCCTGACCTGCTCTGGTTTATAAATAACCAGAGATATTCAAAGTTATTCATTCCATCCTTTTTGAGTGGCAATTCCATTTCGATTCTGCAGGTGGCGTTGCGATTTCGTGGTGTTGGATTCTGTGATCATTTTGTAAGGTAGTAAGAAACATTTAAAAGCAGTCATCATTATCTTAGGTGGCATCGCGACACTGAAGTCCATAACCTTTCCTGAATCATTTAAAACCCTAGATGTGCTCTGTTTATCCCCAACAGTTCAATTTATCTACTGTCTATTGACACTTTGCGAAGATACAGCTTTCACTGGAAATAAGTGTTTATAGAAATGATTTATCTTGTTACGCTTGATTACCTTTCCTTTGTTCGATTATTTTCCAAGGATGAACGCTGATCCTAATACTTAACTGTGCCAACTGCCTAAAGAAAACACAGTTATCGGTTTTGCCGAGTACCAGGTTCGAAGAGAGAAAAAAAAAATTGTCCTCTGACACGGGAGAGGCTTTCATGACTACTGCAATCTCTGGGGGACCACTCACACGCACTGTCATCTTCGATGAAACTTGAGACTCTATTGGTAGCTAAACATCTTCATTTGTCTTTGTTGTGTTTCGAGACCAGAGCAATTTTTACAAAGAATATTGCAGAAGAAATTATAGTTTCTATGTTTTGCCGCTTGCTCCAAAGGAGTATTTGTGTTATTTTTGTCTAGAAATATTCCTTAAATGACAAGAAAATATTGTTTTATTATAGATGGGACCATATCGTTTGAAGGTATGAGAAAAAGTTTTCGTCCATATTCGTGGATACGTGTGGGCAAACCAGAAAAATATTGGATATTAAAATAAGAAAGAAGGCTTTGTTTTTGCGTCAAGGCAACTAAAGTTATGGGGCATCTGATTCTGGGCGAATGTCTATGAATTGCATGATTTGAAATTTACAAGCAGTTGCTTGTTTGGCTGGATGAAAAACTCAAATTTACAAAATAGTTCCAAAATTTCACGAGACCGACTAACTCGGCCACTCTGTAGAAGGACAGAGTTCATTTGTCTCTCTCACAGTTGCTTGGATGACTGGATGAAAAACTCGAAATTTTGAAATAGTCCCAAAACGTTTTCACGAGCCCGACTAATTGGCCATTATGTGGACAACGTTTATCTCTCTCTCTCTCTCTCTCTGTATGTGCACTATTCTATGAAAAATTTTGTTACCCTCTCTTCGACATCAGTAAAATCAGATCACAAATGAACAAATCTAAAAAAGATTTCAAAGTATCGAACACGATGAAACAACAAATATAAAAACATACAAATGACATTTTAATAACTGGATTGAATTATTAAGTCCATTAAATCGATTCATAATCTTGAATAATTTGATTAATTATTTTGGTTGATGTGAATGATTTTTTAATTGTTTGGTTAATGATTTTAATTATTTTGACAAATTTAAATGAATTTGATTGATTTTGATTGGAACGAATGGTGATTTGATGTTTTTTTTTTTGGCTGGAATAGTGATTTCATGATGTTGATTGGGTTGAATGGTGATTAGTTGATGATTTTGTTTGGCTGGAATGGTGATTTGATGATTTTGACTGATTCAGTTATTTTGATTAATTTAATAGTAGCTTTAGTCAGTTTGAATAACGATTTTGATCGATTGTGCTGACTGATTTGATTAATAATTACGAATGATTCTCTTTTGACTAATTATTGTGAATGATTTTTATTATTTTGATCAATTATTGTGAATAATTTGAATTATTTTGATTTATGTGATTACTAATTATTCATTTGAATAATTAATTCACTTTAAAATTTGAGTTATTTTTCATAGTCTTATGTTTTTTAAATTTTTAAAAGGGTTTTAAATATAATTGCGTAGAGTATTTAGATACTTTTTAGACATATGCAATGTTTTTCACCGTTTTAGGAGTGTTAACATATACACTGCCCTACCATTAATATTTGGACACCTGCCTTTAGACAAAAAAGAGCTTTTATTGTGTCATTTAATATTTCTTGCTGAAACCTTTTCCTTTTATGACCTTACATCTTTTCGGCATACCCTCAACCAGCTTTTAATAAATGTCAGGTGATATGTTCCTCCACTTTAAAGCAGCCACCAGTTCGGCCTTCTTCTTTGGAGTATCTTGATGTGCACGTACCCGAAGCTCCAACACATCCCAAATATGCTCGATAGGGTTCAGATCAACGGTCTGGGCCGGACAATCCAACTTTTCCACACTCATGTCTTGCTGATGCAGGTATGGGCCTCCCCGAAGTATTACCATAATGTTGGAAGTATATAATTGTCCAGGCTGTCGTGTTATTGCACAGCATTCATGGTTTTACCCATAACGACTAATGGGCCCAAGCCAAACCATGAAAGGAGTCCCATACCATGACACTGCCTCCACCAAACTTCATTGTTGGGAAGATACAATCAGGAAGGAACTGTTCCCCCTGGCATTCGCCACACTCAGGAACGGCCATCAGACTGGTAGAGTGCGAACCTCGACTCGTTTGTTTATAGAACTGTTTTACACTGCTGTACAGTCCAGGATTCGCGCTCCTTCCACCATGTTAATCGGCGTCTAGCATTTTTTGAGGTGATCAATGGCTTGTGAACAGCAGCACGACCATTGTAACCCAAATCATGGAGCGCCTTCGTATTGTACTAGTGCTGACATTAGTCCCAATACTCAACAGAGGGTTTGTGTGACTTGAGACAATGGCAAATTACGATTTGCGCGCACAGTTCTTCGCAGAATTCTCTTGCCCCCTTCTGTTTGTTTTCGAGGTATACCAGGCCGTTTTATTGCAAATTCAGTCTCATTCCTCTGCCATTTGCATATGACGTCACTAACCGTTGACGTAAAGATCCTCAGAGTGAATGCGACATCTCGTATAGAATGCTTGCTTGCTTGTGTGGCATCCTACTATCATTCCACGTTGGAAGTCTGTTAATTCTGTTGAACGTGTCATCATGCATGCCCACTTTTGCAATTGTGTGTTCGAAGCCCAGTGTGCATATTTATAGCAGGTTCTGTGACGTGTTGCATCCATAGGACCTGTTTCCCCATCCATGGAGGGGTGTCCGGATATTAATAGTAGGGCAGTGTATATATACGCTGAGTGTTCACTGAATTATGACCACCCCTATGAAAACTGAATGCTACCCGTTGACCACGTGAGGTAAGAGAGTGCAGATTTAGTCGACCACGTAGCATAGATAAAGTGTCAGTGGTTCAGCAGGTAGTAAAATTCCGAGTGTGATGACTAAAAGGAAGGATTTATCGGACTTTGATAAAGGACAGATTGTGGGAGCTCGACGAGCTGGTGCCTCGATTTCCCAAACGGCTGAACTGGTGAGGGTGTTCAAGAGCCGCCATTGTTAAAGTGTACCAGTACTGGCGTCAAAATAGTCAAACAACGACACGACGGCAAAACTGCAAAGGTCAGCGAAAGGTTGATGTTAGAGGTGAGCGCCGGGTCCGACGATTCGTACAGGCGCAGCACTGTTGAAGAGTTGACTACTCAATACAACATGGACCAACGCGGAACAATATCTGGCATGACCATGCGTCGCACGCTCGCACGTATGGGCTATACCAGCAGACGGCCCCTACGGTATTCTCTCCTAACCAAGGTTCATCGGTGTAAAAGACTCGCCTGGTGCAAAGAGCATGCAAGTTGGACGTTAGAAGACTGGAAGAAGGCGTGCTGGGCGGATGAGTCACGTTAGTTACTCCACACCGTGGATGGTCGTGTATGGATTTGGCGTCAACAACATGAGGCTCTTCATCCATCATGCATGGTATCAAAAGTGCAGGCCGGTGGATGCGGTTGTATGGTGTGGGGCATGTTTCACTGGCAGGAACTTGGACCCCTGGAACAACGTATCAGTGGTGTCCGCTATCGTCAACTGCTTGCTGACTGTGTACACCCCGCTATGTTACACTTTGTTCCGAATGGTGATGGCGTCTTCCAAGATGACAATGCGCCGATCCATCGGGCACTTGTTGTGCAGTAATGGTTTGAGGAACACAGTTCTGACTTCCAGCATATCGACTGGCCTTCGAACTCCGCCGATATCAATCCCATAGAGCACTTGTGGGACACTATGGAAAGGCATATCAGGCATCTGGATACACCAATCACCTCCATACCTGCATTGCTGACCGCATTACACACAGCTTGGTTGCCCATATCTCCCGAACGCTTCCCACATCTTGTTGAATCAATGCCACGTCGGATAGCTGCTGTACTGAGGGCAAAAGAAGGACCTACAAAGTATTAGGTAGGTGGTCATAATTCAGTGATCACTCAGTGTATATATAATGGGCGTATTATCTTCACCATGTCCGTCGGTCTGTCCGTCCGCATGTAACAATCCAACTCCCAGTAATGAAATTTTATATTTGGGCCTTTAAAGAAGATTTGTCGAGCCATTCTAAATCGCATTCAAATCGGACCAACAGAAATCCAGCAATTATTACTTAATTTTTTTTACAGAAGAATTGGATGTTGTTTGTTGCCATGCACCAGTTGGAGGAATAAATGGAAGATGTGGCAGCTGTGTATAAACGAAATGTTCCCGGCTTCGAGGATAAAAAAGTTGCTTTTTTGCTTGTCGTTTTTTTTATTAGTAATCATGAATTATTACTATTTGCTACTACACCTGAAATTTCGCGTATTGTGGACATTAAACAACTTGTTTTATCTCTCCATACATTTTTCTTTCATTTTTTTCTTCTATTTCTGCTTATTTTCTTTAATCCCTATTTTACTCGTTAAAAAAAAAAATGCTCTTCTTTTTTAACTAAAAAACCAAAGAAAATGGAATAAGCATATAAACCTAATAGAGAAAACACTCCTACATACACCCGAACAACAGAGACCTTTTGACTCCTTCTCCTATTTCCATTTCTATTTTTAGAAAACTGTCTTGCATATATACATACATATTAACAGTTACTGATACAAACATTATTTGCATAAAAAGTATTTCTCGCAGAAATCCAGAGGGCACTTTGCAATTCAAATAACGAGTGAGAGGTGTGTATATGTACACCGAATTAATCACCCGCAGTTGTTTATCTATTTTGAACTCTGTAAGCCTGTTAATGCATGATTGATCATGCTTTTAGAATAAGACAGCTTTCAGATAACAGAATCAAATCATGCTTATAATTTCAGCAAACAAATACATTAAACTGGTAATTGTATGGTGATTAGAAAGTCCTTTCCCACTTTGAAAAATTAATAACTTGAAAACTATAGATCGTCAGAAAACCGTTCCTTTTTTTCTTGTAATTAGTTCAAAAATTTTTCTCCTTAGGGAACTGAGATTTATATGAAATATGAAAACAATCCCTGTCGACAATAATTTAAAACAACTCTTATAAGAAATCTTCAAGGAAGAGAGAATTATCAGTTGCCATTTTCCACATCCTTCACCTACAAGATCGCTGGACTTCAGGAGATTTAATTGTGGGGATATCTGAAACACGGTGTTCCTGATGGGGATGAGCCCTTCAACTCTTTCAGATTTGAAGGACTCAGTCTGTTAGGAGACAATGGGGATTTTATTGGGAATTTTGACCAGAGCCGTGGTCAAAATTTTGTGCGCCCCCTCATGATCAAATTTCGAACTATTTTTTTTTTTTTTTAATGTTTAAAACATCCAACTTATTCTGATTAAAGTCTAAATAATCGTTTTTCGATGCAGTTTTCGATTTATTAATTTTTAAAGGGGGGAAAGGACAATTTAAAATAAAAAAAAAATAGTTCTTTTGTGGAAAGGAAAAATGGGACAAAAAAGATCCGTATATAAACTGCTATTCTTGGGGATCTGTCTTTTAAAAAACACATTGAAAACTTTGTAAGAAGTGCATGATGAAAGATTCGTTTGGTTCCAGTTGAGTTGTCCTTCGTGATCGGATTCCATGCTCAATATATTACATCTTCTTTCTTCAAAAATAAATCGAACCGAAGAAACAAAAATAAATTATTCGAGTCTAAATTAAGTTAGAATTTAAATTCCGTTTCCTAATGTTACTCTGATTGAAAATGAATTGAGTTCATCGAAGCATGATATGGAATCGCGAGTCAATTGTAAAGTCGTGGCCTCCTGATTTTGTTCACTTTTCTGTCCTTTTCTATATATTTCATATAGATATAAATGCGCTATTAGTTACAATGCTGGTCTCTGTAGGTCAACGTGACGTTGATGGATTGAAAGAATTCTAAAATGGGCACAAAAAAGACTAGAATATATGAATGGACTGGATGAAAAATGTCTTCAGTTCAATTTTTCGAGCGGGTAACACAACAGACCATTGATTCTCGGAAAACACAAATTTCTCTTTAAAGCCCCGATGTGTATTATATTTAATAAGTGGAAGAGATTTTGATTTTCTTTTTAAATTTGAATTCTGATATTTTTTAAAGTATTTCTGTCTGCACTCGACACAAACATCAAGATTCGTAAACAAAAGCAAATCTTTTGCGTATGTTCTCTAAATCTTTGGGAAGGCTTTAAGACGAATTACGATTTCATAGCCCTACGTTCCCCTAAAAAAATCTTTATGAATGGAAGTACGTTTCGGTTGTTGTTTTTGTAGGGATTTAGAAGCATCAGCGACTAAGGCCATATTGCTCCATGTATGTAAGTTGTGTTCTGAGGCCGATTTTCTGTTTGCTGGATGAAATGGTTTTTCTCGAGTTTCCGCGAGAAAAATCATTGTACCCTCGCCTGAGACCAACGAACTCAACCACGTTTTGAAAAAGGCCCATAAAAATTTCTCATGCATCGACGAGACTCGAACTCGGGTCTTTTCCAGCCGGTGTGGGGAGGATGGCGATCCTACCATCTGTAGTATCCACAAGGATGTGTATTTCGGGCATTGCTCCAGAAGAAAAGGATAGACACTAAATTTTCATCGTATGTTTTGTTAGTCCCTGTGGAGGTTTCAGGCCCAATCCCGATTTCAAGACCCCCCCCCTCCAGTTTCTCTCTCACTGAAATATTGCGATAAACCTGGAACAGCAGCTCTGAACGAAATATGGGCCTTAGTCGCGCCCACAAACCCTAGGCGAGTGTACACCGCTGAATACTGGCTACTAAAATGAGCCAATACCAAGCTTCGTCTGCCTCCAGCCACCACCACTACCAAGTTGAAAATCCAAGCACTGCAAATCTTGAGGGTGAAGTCCCTGATCATTAAAAAGAGCTTAGCCTTTACGGCCAAACTCTTCAGTGACCAGATATGATCTCCTAACATTTGGAACGCCTGCTCTGTGAGGATCTCACAGCCAAGCCTAAGATCGTCACCGCACTTGTGGCTCACCACAATAGGCTTGCACTCACTGACAGGTTCCTCCCCAAGCAGATGCTCGCCACCCTGAATTGTGAAGACGTTGAAGCTTGATAAAGAACAAGAAAGATAGATTCTACTTTATCAAGGCCTTCATCGCCCTTGATCTCCGACCTTCTAAAAGAGGATTAAAATGCCCCCATTTCCTATCCCCAATTTGAACGTAAATCAAACTGATATTTATCACTCTTCTGCTACTCCTACTCCTTAATGTGTTCATTGCTAATCTGTATTCTGATTTTGTAATCTGTTTCCCTCAAGCTGCTCCATGTGAACCCCAGGCGCTCGTTGCCCTGATCGGACATTGTGTTGTATGTAATTCACAATAAAGATTTATTTATTTATTCGATCCTTTTCAAATTTCAACACTTATTAAAGATATTCCTCTGGACCTTTGTACCAAATTGTACCCTTGAGGTACGTTATTTGGTAATCGAAAGGTAAGGCAATTGGTACATTACCTAACTTGTTTAGGGTTGTGTTCATACGCGTAAATCGGATGCCTGAATAATTATTATTCACACGTTGCTTCAGTCCATTTGAACATTTCTGGAGAATCAGATGGTGTTAACCAGCATCGTGTGGATCAAACTATTTAACCATTCCATTATTTCAGCGATTAAATGGTTATGAACAGAAATATCCATCGTGGAAGAGCTTAAAAAAGGAAACGAAAAAACAAACAAATCACGCAGGGAGAAGAGGATGAGCTAGAGGGGGAAAAATGCAGTAGCGGAGAAATTCTTAGATGGAGGAAAGGAAGAGCAGACTACAAAGGGGCAGTGATGCAGAAGAAATGGTGGATTAGATAAGATGGGAGATCAGAGAGCACAGATGAAGTAGAGCAAGGAAGATGAACGATTCCGGGAAAAAACCTATAATGTTTAACCTCTTCTTTCTTTCTAGCATAAAAATGACATCATCCGTGATTCCAGGATTGCATTCTTCCAGTGCGTAGTTTTTCATCTGGTAATTTATGGCTCAAATATCTGCCACGGTTTAATATATCTCTCGGATGAACCACAGGTTGATTCATTTCTTAACTCTCGCTCCCACAGACCCTTCAGACAAACTCTCACCAAACAAACTCCTCCGTGTAGGTAATCTGTATGAAGTCTAGAGTTGCAAGAGACGCCGATCAATTCTCCCACAGCGTATGTATAAGTTATGATGGAGAAAAACAAATACGTGGCCATCTTTGGATAGAAAACTACCTATTTAATCTTTAATTCAATCTCTTTATTTATATTCTGCATTAAAAAGTATTCTGGACTAGGGGCAGTATCCTAGAAGAGTTTTGTGGACAGCAGGCGCTGTGGGATACGAATATTATTTTGCTTTACTTTAACGTAAACTTCTGCGAAAAGATTAGAAATATTTCTTAAATATTTTGATCCTCTTCCCTGGGAAGTGGTTGGTACATAAGCGTGATAATAGAAACAAAATAAATAATAAAAATACAATAAATTAAAAAAAAATAGCTAGTTCCTCATGGTTCCATGCTCGGCCCCTTACTGGTTAAGTATTTATTAACGGTATTAATGAAGTCATAGCAAGCTTATTATCTAAATTTGAAGATTACTCAATGGTGGAAGGATGGTTAATGACAGAATCCTTGTGTGCTATTGCAACAAGATCTAGAAAAATTCAGCAGAAGGGTGAGAAGAGGAAATGGGGGTTTAGCAGTGATAAATGCAAGGTACTGAATATGGTGAGCAGTAATCCCAGAATAACAACTGCATGGTACCACACTCAAGGTAGTGTTTAACGAATTAAAGTGTAAATAGGTTGCTGGACCAGTTCATGGATTTCTATAAATGATATCCAGGAAGAAAAATAGGTGATTATCTCGTGGTATATATCAACGATTAAGTAACACCTTGAGGACTGCGTGTAGGTCTGAAAGCCCCATTTAAAGAAGGATCTCGATGGGTGGATAATTAGAAATGGTGGAGAATTGCAAAAAGAGTAGTCAAGGGCACAAAAGAGTGCTCTTACCTAGAAAGACTCCAGTTTTCTAAATTGCAGCGTAATGGATTGGAAAAAACTAAATGCTGATGGGAATGACTAAATGCTGATGGGATCTTTGCTCTTTCTTGGACAACACACTTAAGAGGACATAAATTTAAATTGAAAAAGGAAGGCTGCAGAATAGATGTGCGGAAATTATCCTTTAGTCAGAGAGTAACCAATTTGGAATAAACTGTTGCCTAGTATTAGTATTGCGAAAGCGGGTTGTTTGAAGATATAAATTATTAGAAGGATTGGGCAAATGAAGTGGAAACTTTTACATTAATACTCTCTCTCTCTCTTTTCCTAACAATCTCTTTATCTGTCTGTCTCACTGTCACTTTTTCTCTTTCATTTTTGTCTATTTCTCCTTTTCCTTTCTGCCCTCGTGGTAGTGTAGTTGGTAGAATCACCATCCTCCCACACCGGGTGGAAAAGACCTGAGTTCGAGTCCCGTCGATCGATGACGTGAGGAAATTTCACGGGCCTTTTTCACAACGTGGCTGAGTTAGTCGATCTCAGGCGAGGGTAGCATGGTTTTATCTCCCTTAAACTCGGGTTTTTCATCCAGCAAACAAACTCGAGAGCAATATGGCTTCAGTCACCGATGCTCCTAAAACCCTACCACAACAACAACCTTTTCCTTTCTTGTTTTCTCTCTTATTTTCTACTTCTATCAATGTGTACGCGGGTCACGAGATTTAGCGCTGCTTTTAGTATACTCCTTAACAAAAACAAAACAAAAACATCACCGTATTTTGTCAACCTTTAAATAGACGAATTAATAATTTATTTATTTTTAACTTGTTGAATCAATGCCCTGATAATGTCTAGTTATAAATTAACCACGATGTACAGAACAGCTTTGTTCTATAAATCACCTGAAGTAGAGTAGATGAGTTTCATTAGAGAAAACACAGTGGTATCTCATTACACAATGATCCATCGTTCCATGAATTCTCATTAACATTTTGTTATGCGTTCAGTGAACATCACCCCTGTGGGTCTGTTACGTCTATGAAATACAGACACACTCAGAGAAGAGAAAATTCATGATTTCCGAGTGAGCTGTTGTGCGGTCTTATAAATTTTATTGTTTGTGTGGGATTTAATGCAAACTGGAGTCTTCCATTGCATATTAATTAATTATCTTTCACTGGATAATGGCAAATATGAACGCAATCTCTTAGGAATATTGAAAATTATGTGCGAATTCTCTAAATTTAATTGGTTTATAGAAATTGTAATCATTTGGAAATATAGAAAGCAAATCATTCGGATTTCTCTTTCAAATAATCAGAGTCTCATCAACTATATTCTTTTTGAACAATCGTAGCCATTTTGCCCTATACAAGGACCAGTCAAAAGAAGTTGGTTGTTGTTGGGTTTTAGGAACATCAGCGACTAAGGATATGTTCCTCCGTGTAACCTCTCTGTAAATTGCGTGTTCTGAGGTCGATTTTCTGTTTTCTGGATGAAAAATCAGAGTTTCCAGAGGAGAAAAACCTTACTACCCTCACCTAAGACCGACTAACTCGGCCACGTTGTGAAAAAACACCATAGAAATTCTTCCCTTCATCGATGAGACTCGAACTCCGGTATTTTCCACCTGGAGACCTCAGAAAAAATTGAAGACACGTTGAACTGACACTTGACTTGTGTTTTCAATTTGAAACTGAAAGTAGTTTTCACATATTGGCGACTCTTTCCCTTTGATTTTGCACTAATTACAACAGGATCCATTGAGGAAACTACCTGTCTATATAAAAAGGCAAGCATTACCGTCCTGACAACAGTTTCAACGGTATTGCAGCCACATTAGTCGACGGGTATGATGTCATTTAGTGAAAAAGTTGAAAGAAATCCAAGGGAAGAGAATTTTGGCCTTTCAGTTTTCTGCGGATATCAAAAAACCAATAAATGGCAAAGATACAGTAAGAGAGAGAAGGATAGCCCCAAGAGAGTACCGCCACTGATGACACCCAGGGGCGAACCCAGCACCCAAATGGGCACCAGTCCAACACGTCAGCCATATTTACTTGACCA
This sequence comes from Mastigoproctus giganteus, assembly GCF_048544385.1. NCBI lineage: Eukaryota > Metazoa > Arthropoda > Arachnida > Uropygi > Thelyphonidae > Mastigoproctus > Mastigoproctus giganteus. The sequence continues at coordinate 234,552,387 of NC_143576.1, forward strand.
TTCCTCTTCGTTGGCAGCTCACCCCATTCTGAAAATTACACATTTCCTCGAGCATTTTTTAAGGAAATCTTTCTGTTTCCATTTCAGCAATGCACTGGCCCATGATGAAGGCAATGTCAGCCAAATGATGCTGTGGAACAATGATTCTTTCCCCTGCCCCCTCTCCATTTCGTTGCTATAGTTACAGTGAGCCTATTATATTAATGAATTAAGTGTAGCGATATCTCAAAGGCAAAGTTTTGTTTGGAAGGTTCTCTATTTGATAACCTCCCTTCGTAGTTAATGTGACGGGCGCTAAACGAAGCAAATTACTCACCTTATTTCAGAAAACGTTTTTGTTTGTTTGCTTCCCTCGAAGGAATTTCTTTTCACACTTGAAATGTAATCAACTAATTCAATTTTAGATATTGCGTTAGAAAGGCAGAATAATTTAGAGATCGTGTCGAGGACAGGCTTTTTTTTCTTCTTCTTCTTCTATTTTTATCTGACGTTTTGCTTTGTGTCGGCATCTGAGCCCTCCCCCCAATAGAAATGCCGAGTTCAAAACAATTACTTAAGTTATTTCTTTCAACAGACTTATTTGAAGAGATTAGTGCTCACTAAATCAATGTGAGATTCAGGAAAGGAGAACTGGCAGCATTCGATCAATGGAGACAAGCAGACAAGGGAATAAATGGAACACCAAATAAAGTTATTCTGTTAATTATGAATAAGAGAACGAATGGGGAACTGAAGAATACGGCTACAGTATCATAAAACAGATAAGAAGAGAAATTAAAATGAATGGTGGCCAGGCAGTGTACATGAGCACCTTAATAGGTGCTCATGTACACTGCCTGGCCACCTTATTAGGAGCATGGGGAGATATATGTAAAAATAACATGTTTTAATGGCATGCTCCTGTTTCCATGATCCCACTGATCTAAAGATTGCCAATCTGGAGATTGGTTCCTCCAAACCAATCTCCAAATTCTGGACAAGCTTGAGATTCGCAGCTGTTGGTGCAGTGGTACAACCAACTGCTGCGAATTATTGCTGCAACATATCATGGCCCTAATATCTGCAAACTGACCACAGTATGCATGAATTTCACAAACTCAATGCACTGACGCCTCATACCTTTAGGTTCCTTGGAAAAAAATTCTAACGGCACAACAACAACGTGACTTCCAACATCCGTATTAAAATGATTGAACTTTATGGCACCGACACACAATCTATCTAGATTTATCGTTAGATTGTGTAATGTTTGAAAAATTATTAGGAACCCTTTCCGATTAGTTGATGTCCAAATGCTAAAATGAAAGGAGAGAAAGTTGATTACTTTCTGTTGTTAAAAGAAATCGTTCCTCCTTAAGTGGACTTTTTTATTTTAAATTATCATTTTCATGCAAATTATCCAGCTGCAATCAACGCTGACGATAATTGCTAACAAAAAATGGCTTGCATGACTGCAGTTTCATTTATTCATCGTCCCACACGTTTATAATAAATCCAGTTGGACACATCCACTACGCATTTTATCTTCGGTCCTTGCAGGTGTGGTTAAACAAATTAAAAAGACGAGGTTGCCCATCCCTCGTGCTAATTAAACAGCCTTTACATTGAGGCAACTTTTAGAAATTTTCCAAAAAAAAAAATCTTTCTTTCTACCCCATCTTTTGTGTTTTCTTTCCTTCCCTCTCCTCTTTTATTTGTTCCACGATCTTTTTGGAAATCTCTGACCACTGTTTAAAATTGTTCTCTGGACTTGCACATCTACGTAGACCAATCAAGAAGTGGTCTCCAATCACGCCTCTACAATACAATTTCCCGTGGTAGTGTCTGGAATATCTAAGGTAAGATATCCTCCTCCTCCCAAATCTTCTCCAGTGGCGTTGTACGCTCGAAAGAAAAGTGATAAGTATTGGGAGGAAATAGAGTCTTATCCTCGAAGAAATAGAAAGAAAAGAAAGAGGAGAAGTTCGAACAAAGAGATGACTATGACATCCCGAAAGACTAATGATAGTGGCAACTCCCGATAGAGTAGCGACCTCTGTAGTCCTGCAGTGGTAATGATGTACGTATGATCGATAGGGTCCTAGCCGTGAAGTTGACTAAGGGTAAAAACATTTTGTGTCAAAGAAAGACCAAGATGGGAACTGAAGGGCGAGCTATTTGGTTTCCATGTGCTATCTTTGCTTCGTCTCCTCCTCCTCTCCCCCCCCATCTTAACAAATAGGCAGCTCCTATTGTTTCTTAGGAGACAACACTCCTAATATTTAGCTGTTAATACAAAACTGTATCAACAGCTAATAATATTTTTCAATTTTTTTATTATTGACACCAGTTCATTTCTGTACTGCGTAGAAGCTAAATTAATAAAGTTTATTAACTTAACCATTAACCGCTTAACCTTTTTGTTAGTTTAACCCCTAACCTTAAACTTTAACCATCTCTAAACTTTAATAATTAACCATTATCCTCTAATCTCTTAACCTTTTTGTTAACTTAACTTTTAACCTTAAACACTAACCTTTAACCTCATGACAATTTTGTCAACTTAACCTTTAATCTTAAACTCTAATTTTAAATTTTAACCCTTAACTGTTGACCTTTAACCCTTTAATTTTTACACTAACTTAAACTTTAACCTCTGAACCTTTGTGTTAACTCAACATTTAACCTCTTAACCTTTTTTGTTAGCTTAGCCTCTAACCTTAAACTTTAACCAACATTAAATTTTAAACTTCAATCTTTAACTTAACCGTTAACCCATTATCTTTTAACCTTTTAGCCATTTTGTTAACTTAACTTTTAACCTTAAACACTAACCTTTAAATTCATGACCATTTTGTCAACTTAACCTTTAATCTTAAACTCTAAATTTAAACTTTAATCCTTAACTGTTAACCTTTAACCAATTAACTTTTACGTTAACTTAACCATTAACTTTATATTTTAACCTGTAACCTCTTAACCCTTTGTTAGCTTAACCTTTAATTTTATATTTTAACCTTTAGCCTCTTGACATTTTTGTTTAACTTAACTTTTTACCTTAAACACTAACCTTTAAATTCATGACCATTTTGTCAACTTAACCTTTAATCTTAAACTCTGAATTTAAACATTAATCCTTAACTGTTAACCTTTAACCAATTAACTTTTACGTTAACTTAACCTGTAACCTCTTAACCCTTTGTTAGCTTAACCTTTAACTTTATATTTTAACCTTTAGCCTCTTGACATTTTTGTTAACTTAACCTTTAACCTTAAGCTTTAAACTTTAGCCATTAACCATAAACTTTAACCTATTAACCTTCTTGTTATCATTTTTGACGCAATAATAATTAGGACTTTGTTATTGTGTCTGTTGGAAGAGCGTTTTTTCGCTTAAAAGTTAATCCTATTTTAGATTAATCAGCGCGGCAGCTAAGGTTCTTGAGGCATCTGTGTATTGTACCCGTAATAGTGCGCAGTCATTGGTCGGTTTGTCTGTTTTGCTGAATTTTAAAAAAAAACCTAGTTTAAGGGGAAAGAAACCAAATGATCCTCCCAGAGACCAACAGGGGGTGATACTGAGATCAATAAACAATAAGCACTCTTCAGAGAGGTCTGGTTTCGAATCCGGTTGCAAAACTAGCGCAATTCTTAAGCGTCTCTTCAATCGCGGACGTCGTGAGCAATGTCACGCTGAGGTCGTGGTTAGTCGAACTGAGTGACGCACAGTCAGACCGCTCTATTTAAAACAACCCATATCAGAATGATGTGTACATGCGTGCATCTCATTTGCATTTCCAGTCTATGTAATCAGCGTCCACAATTTCAGTTTGATTTACAAACGCTGTACTCGTACACAACTACTGCGCACGCTCCCGTTAACTATTTACTATAATGAATATTTTTTGCCTGTGCCTGCTTTGGAAAGGGTACTTCAAAGGCTTCTGCTTTCATTCTATCGCAACTTCTGGTTTTTAACACCGCAAGTTTTAATGGAAGAAGACGAAGAGAAGTATTTGGCGGGCGAGTTTCTTACAAAAACCTCCATCAATAGACGCTACAGTAGAAACAGTGCTCCATCCGGCAGCAAGTATGCTTACCTTTTGCACAGGTTCACGCTACAATGCTAAAAATAGGCCCGATGTATAAACACCGCAGATAAATAATGTACACTTGAAACTGTCAATATTTAAACAACCCCTACGTTCGTATGCTGTAAAACTGTACAGCCTCGGATCGGCTGATGTTTTCATTGCGCTTCTACTCTCTGTCTCTCTCTCTCTCTCTCCCTCAACTTCTATGGGGTTTTTTTTTCCATCCTCCTCTACTTTCTTAGACTTTATTTTATCATAGGACCGCGTCAGGGGAGATATTCCTCAGAAAACACTTTCTCATCCACTTCGACTTCAGTTCGAACACGTCTGAAGAGGTTGGAAACGAAACTGGCATAAATTCGTGGTGCAGACGACTTCATTATTCGCTTTCTTGAAGAAGGTTTTCGCTGCATTTACCGAAACGTTCTGCCAAGTTCGCTTAAAAATAATAGACATTAAAACATTTTCTAATATATATTTTTAAAATGTATTAGAGATAAAAAAAAATAATTAAAACTCAAAATAATAAAAGATAAACGGTAAAAAAAATAAATTAATATTTAAAATTAATTGGATAAATATTATTTGCCTTATATTTGTTCTCCAGTAAGAGAGAGAGAGAGAGAGAGAGAGCTAAAGTCAATCAATGTGATCGATTGTATTTATCGACCAGAGAAACTCCAGAAACGACGGATTTGATATGTGAGAGGCGAGAAGGTAAATTGCCCATTTTTCACCAAAACTTACAGCCCTGCAAAGGAACCTTTGGCGTCTTGTGTAAGAAGTGGAGTCGAAGAAGCGTAAAAACGCAGTGACTTGAGAAATTGTTTAATTCTGTCACAGACTTTCCACCCCTCTAGGAAGAAAAATTCTAGACTAGAACGATAGGCTTAATGACACTAAGTCCTTGGGGACAAACAAACAAAGAGCATTTAAATAAATTCAGGGAAGACTGATTACCTTTCATTGAGCACTGGAACATAAAGCAAACACCCGCACGATCACCCGACCAACGTTAAAGGCAAACTTTAGAGAAATTATAGCGAAAAAAAGAGAAAAGAAAATTACAGAGAAGTTTAACTGAAAGCAAGATCCTTTACTGGGATGTTGAATAATTGATATTTACTTCTTATAAGAATAAAATCGCCTATTTAGACCGTATCCCAAATATATACTACATTTTTTCACATCCTTAATTCACGAAGGCTCGCTAAATTTGATAAATACTTAAAATTGGCTGAATTATAAAATATTTTTCATGTTATCAGTTGGACTGAGTGAAAATACGATTGAAGGGTAATCTGATAATTAAAGCTGGATTTTAAAATAATCAAAATTGCCAAAAAAAAAAAAGATTATTAATAAATATAATCGAGATTACTCCCAATAAAAAATTATAGAAAAATTAAATTATTCGTTATTCGGATTATCGAGGCTACGGATTAGCGAGATTACACAATGACGCATTTAGAATCATATTTAGAGACTATTCACAGAGAGAGGAAGAAAATTAAGCAACAATTTTTAATCTAATATTTTAACTGTGGGAGCAAGCCTTCTTGTCAGACGCGTGGAACTACTCAATGGCTCTCGGCGATGTTTGACTTGGCACCTACTTACTAACTCAACCACCTAAACAGCTCTCAAGGCATTCCCCAAAGGGGGAATACGTCATTCCAGTAGCAGTTCTGGTCAAAGGGCTTCAATCTTTCCCCCTCTTATAGAACAAGGAGTTTCTTTGGTAGTTGAACCCCTTTTTGTGTTCCTTCCATCCTTCACTGAATCCTCACATATTGCTGCTTTTTTTATTATAGTGTTTGGCACATACGCTACACTTTAACCATCTTGACAATAAATTGGTCTTTTGCTGTCATCAGACACTCTTCAGGATGAAAAATTACCTTTCTTTTTTTTATAATTTCAATAAGTTTTTCCGTAATTGAAACCGAAATAGAGCGCAATCATACTTTGGAAAGCTGCCAATTTGGCTATTGTGCAATTGTGGTAACACTACGTTCTATTGTTTCCTTAATAACTCACCATAAAATATGGAGAAAACCAAATACGATATTGAATGAGTTGGAATTTTGGCTTATCGTTTTTAACAGCCAAAAAACTGTTGTTTTTAACAGAAAGAAAAGCTCAGAGGAAAGAGTTCATTGCTTTTGTTTTGTCTATGGGAAACGTACGGGAAAAAACTTAATATTAAAAAGCAATTCGTTTTTAATATTCCTCATTCGGATGCACCAGAAAGGTTGAAAACACTGTCTGAAACGAAAAACAAAATGGCCGTGAATCACTCACATAAAAGAGCTCCCCGAAATAAATAGAAAGCAAAAAATAGCCACTATAATTCCTTCTTAAATAAAAACATTGAACTTGACCCATTTCAGTAATGATCACCGCCTATCTTCTGTTAGTGTTGGCTGTGTGTTCTGAGCAAAACCATACAAGCAAAGAACCATTTTAACTTTGCCCCATCCATCTTTCGTCGAGGCATGCGCAAACGAGTCTGACATTTGGGTCCAGAAGTACAACACAAACACATAAGCTATTTGCCAGCGTAGAAATATTTGCTTTTGTGACCACGCTCTTTCCTATAATTTTTATTTATTTATTTTTTAAAGTTTAATCCGAAGTCTTATTGATGTATCTTCGCAGTCGTGTCCACAGCAATGGAGATAATTAAAAAAAAAAAAAAAAGGCAATGCCTGTTTTGTACTTAAAACAACTTTCGTCACATGGCATGGAAGTATTTATAGTAATAGAAGCTGTCGTGGAGATTCTTTAAGAGACATGTGCTTGTTAATTTATATTTAGAATTTGAGATATGTCACCTTGGTATATTTTCACTTCGCCCTCATAAAATGGAAACTATTACACATATGTGTTCCACCAAAAGTGCTAACAATAAAGAATTTCTAGAGGTTTTGTCAGATAGTCGATTCAGGCAGAGGGCGCTGCAAGCTACTTTTTGCAATTATAAAATCTGCTAACAATAAATAAGGAATTTCTAGAAGTTTTGCCGAATAATCGATTCAGGCAGAGGGCGCTGCAAGCAACAGTTATAAATCTGCTAACAATAAATAAAGAATTTCTAGTTTTGTCGAATACTGTAGTCGATTCAGGCAGGGGGCGCTGCGAGCTATTAATATACTTTTTTTAGAGCTATAAAATCACGAATGGACAGCGTATTGTTTAAACTGGAGAAAGCTCGTTTTAAGTGCAGAAGAGAGAGAGAAAAACATGCACACAGATCGATTAAGAGAGAGATAATAAAAGGAGAGCTTATAGAGAGAGAGAGAAGAGAAATGATGCTACTCCGAAGCAGATCACAGCTTCTTGATTTGGACGATGATTATCCCTATTATGATGACAGATGTTGGCTGCGATCATGGCAGGGATGTTCATTGGAATGAATAGTACGAACATCCGTTATTAACAATTTAATGTGCATGATCTGCGAGCAAATTGCGCTTACTCAGTCCAGGTAATGACAGCGAAATTTCCTTTATGACATTCTCGTGTTGTAAGTAGCTATATTTTAAGAGTGCGATGATACAGAGGACGTCTCCATTTTCATTGCAGTTAAATAGAAACAGGAAGGCGGAAAATCGGATGAGATGCGCGAGAACAACGCGTTGATGAACGCAACTTTCTTTGATTGCGATTCTTTTCGGGGATTGCGTCGAGTGCTTATTTTCCAGAACAAATAAGAAAGTATTCCGGGCCTTTGTACAGTCTTATGATGCCTTTGTTAGAAAATGGTGGTCAATGTTCTCCCTAAACCTCCTCAAGTCTGTACTGTATTCTCTCTCTTTGCACTCTTTGTCTTCTTGTCTCCAATTACCTTTTATTATCTCTCCATTTCTATCTTTCCCTCTTTCACTTTCTGTCTCTTTCTTCATTAATCTATATTTTCTCTTCTCCTCTCTTTCTATCTTTCTCTGCGATTCTTCTCCATCATTCTTCCTTTCTCTACAATTCTTCTCCATCTTTCTATCTTTCTTTCTTTAAAATTCTTCTCCATCTTTCTATCTTTCTTTCTTTACAATTCTTCTCCATCTTTCTTTACAATTCTTCTCCATCTTTCTTTACAATTCTTCTCCATCTTTCTATCTTTTCTATAGTTCGTTCTTCCACTATCTTTCTCTTTTGCGCACCACCGCGCTCTCTCTCTCTCTTACTTTCATCTGCCGCTCTGTCTTTGTCCATATCTCTCTCTCTTCGTCTTTTTCTCTATCTTTATTTTTATACATTTCTCTTCGCCGTTTTATGTCTTTTTCCATCTCTCTTTCTTCTTCTTTTTCTCTATCTTTCTCTCTTTTTGTACATCTCCCTCTTGTATTTTTCTCTATCTTTCTCTATTTTTGTACGTCTCTCTCTCTTTTCATCTCTTTGCCCACCTCGCTTTTCGTCTTCTTCTCTCTTTGTCATTTCTTCTCTCTCTCTCTCTCTTTGTCATTTCTTCTCTCTTTCTTTCTTTGTCATTTCTTCTCTCTTTCCGTCTTTTTCCACATCTCTCTGTCTTCTCATCAATGATTTCCTTGTCATCCTCTCTTTTCTCTCTCTCAATCTTTCTCTCCATCTTTCCATCTCTCTTTTTCTTTTTATTTCTGTAACTTTCTTTTCCGATTTCTGTCCTCTTATCTATCTTTTTGCGTTTACTCCACGCTGTATCTCTATTTCTGTCACTGTTTTTCATCTCTTGTTTTATTCTCTCTCTTCTCCCCTCTTTTAATCTTTCTCTGCTATTTATTTCTCTACACCTTTGTTTCATTTCTCTTTGTATATTTTTCTCTGCTATTTTCATCCATCTCTTTCTGCCTTCTCTCGGACACTCTCTTTGCCACTACACTAGTTCAGCTCAGTTTCTTTCCACAACAGATGGAAACGAGTAGAGTTCGACTCCCTTCTACACACAAGTAATCTGTTAGGGCATTTTTTCCCACCGTAACAAAATTAGTTAGTATTAGTAATGGCCTCATGGTGCAAGAAAACCTATGGCTTATGCTGCACCAGCCAAAAAAAAAAAAAAAAAAAAACCTGAATAAAACAATGATTAAAAAAAATAATAATAAATAAATAAATAAAATAAAATAATAATTAATAAAATAAAAGGAAATTAAACCTATCATCCTATGCGCAACCCTCACCTGAAGGTACTATCCAGATGACCTTTGAATTTCCCCAAACTGTCAGCCTCTACCACCCATGTAGACAACTTATTCCAGTAATTTATAACTCGCTGGCTAAAATAAAACTTCCTGCAGTCCAATCTAAACATTTCCCCACGTAACTTTAATTTATGTCCCCTAGTTCTAGCATCATTTATAATCTTGAAAATTTCGTCCTCATTCATTTTACTGATGCCTCTCAGAGCCTTAAACACCTCAATCAAATCTCCTCTAAGGTGTCTAGTTTCCAAACTCTGCAACCCACATAATCTAAGTCTTTCTTCATAAGGACGCCCTTTTGCCGATCTCACCAGGCGAGTTACTCGTCTTTGCACCCTTTCAAGAAGCTCGATGTCTTTCTTTAGGTGCGGTCTCCGTACTTGAACACAGTATTCCAAGTGTAGTCTAACATAAGCCTTATATAATGGGATTATCACATCCCTATCTCTACTTGCAAAAGTTCGATAGATCATCGATAAGACACCATGGGCCTTCCTTGCAACCTGTTTATAATGCTCAGAGAATTTCATGCCTGACCGTATCGTAACACCCAAGTCCCTTTCCTCCAGTACTGGGTTTAGTTGAACTCCACCAAGTGAATAAGTTATTTTGGGATTACTGTTTTCCAGGTGTAATACCTTACACTTTGTTGGATTAAAGCATAGCTGTCATTTTTCTGACCATTCCTGAAGTCTAGCTAGGTCTCTCTGAAGAAGCTCAGCTTGACAGTGATCATTAACTACTCTATCAATTTTAACATCATCATCTGCAAATTAAGCATCACGCCCTCTATCCCTTCATTAATGTCGTTTATGAAAATTAAAAACAACAGTGGTCCTAATACTGATGCTTGGGAAACTTCGCTTCTTACATCAACCCAATCTGAGGAGTAGCCATTTATCACAACTCTCTGCCTCCTGCCCCGAAGCCATCCTGCTATCCAAGGATTTTCCCAGTGATTTCAACCTGTTCCAGCTTATAAAGCAACCGCTCATGTGGGACTGAGTCAAAAGCTTTGCTGAAATCTAAATAAACAATGTCGAAATTATTCCCTAAATCCAGCTCGTGAGTGACCCTTTCGAAATAGCGAACCAGATTTGTTAAACATGATTTTCCCTTTACAAAACCATGCTGAGTATCCTTGAGAATTTCACTTCTATCCAAATGATCCTGAATTCCACCCTTGATCATTGCCTCCATGATTTTCCCTACTACTGAAGTCAGACTGACAGGTCGATAATTTCCCACTTCACTCTTAGAGCCACCCTTATGTATGGGAGATACATTGGCACTTTTCCAATCCAAGGGAATCTCCCCAGAGTCTAGTGATGCTCGCATAATTAGCTCCACTCATTTGCCGGCTCCCTTAAGATTATAGGGTATATTCCATCAGCTCCAGGAGCTTTACTGGCCTGTAGGCTCGAAAGTTTTTTCATTAAATAATCTTGCGAATCAATATCATTAATTACATATTTTTTAACTTTGCTCCCACAATTTCCCATTGCCACAAAAGGCTTTTCGTTTGTAAATATCGATGCAAAATAACTGTTGAGTTCATCTGCAACGGCATCTGGTGTATTTAATACTATCCCCTTTCCCTTACGTAAAGGTCCGATCTGGTTTGTCCTGCTCTTCTTGGCATTTATATATGTGAAGAATTCTTTATACCCCCTCTTTGCTCTGTTTGTTAGTGATTTCTCATAAACTGCCTTTGCCTGTCGAACCTTTTCTGTGGCTCTATTACACATCACCTTGTAGCTGTTATAGGCTTCAGTACTTTTTATTGCTCTGCAACCTTTCCATGCCGCCTTTTTCTGCTCAAGTAATGTGGCAACTTCACTATTCATCGAACTTGGAACCCTCCTCGTGGAGTATTTTTTTAATGGTATATACGCATTCAAGGCATCTGTGATTAATGTTTTAAAAGCGTACCACAGTTCAATTGTATTCATTCTCTGAGCGATATCTACCCAGTTAATAGAGGCCATGTAGTACCTTAAGGCATCGTAATTTCCTTTTCTGAAATTAAAACCCATTCCTTTGCCTTTTACTTCTGCTACCTCTCTCGTCATCATCCACCGTAGAACTCTGTGATCACTTCCTGCTACTGGTTCCTCTACTGTCAGCACTGTTATGTGATCTGATTCATGGGTGATGATGAGGTCTAAGATATTCTTTTCTCCAGTACTTTCCCTGACATGTTGATACAAATAATAGCCATCTAGTTGATTTAAAAATTTTGTTTCCCATGTCGAGTTTCCTTCCCATTTACTCCAATCAATTAGAGGCAAATTGAAATCACCCATAATAAGGCATTGACGCTTACTTGCCCATTCCATTTGCATGTAGAGGCTTTTGTCATAATCGTCACAATCACCTGGTCTGTAGATTACTCCTACTCGCATTATACCTTTGTTTCCAACTATCTCACACCATACAGATTCTATACTAGCATGTGAAACGTCTGAATCCGGGAAAGCTATCGTCGGACTCAGGCTGCTTCTGATAAGAAGCATTACCCCACCACCCCTTCTCTCTACCCTATCCTTCCTAAATACATTATACAAGCCGTACTGAAACTCATCATCCCCAATTTCGAGTGGCACCACGTCTCTGTAAGCCCTATTATGTCCGCGTTACTTGTTTTAACCAGCAGTTCGAATTCGCTCATTTTATTGACGACACTTTTTACTGTTCTTGTATATTTAACAACCCTAACACAACCCTTGAAGTTTTTTAGGCTCTCTTCCCTGATATTAGCTACCCGCTCACTTGAAACGTCTTTGGCCCCAGAACATCTAGATAATACGTCCAGTTGGGGTAACAGATAAGAACTCTTAAGGTATGTGCAAGAGTTACTTTGACCAATATTATCAGATAAACGGGTGTCAGTATTATCCACATCCCCCCCTAACTAACAGTTTCGCTGAACCTTTAAGGTATCCTCAATAATACTGGCAAAAACTTTTGCACCATCTTTGTTTAAGTGTATCCCGTCTCTACAAAACAAATTCCTTCTACCTACAAGTGTGGGCCATGCTGATAGAAATTTCCCCCCTAAAGCCTTGCAGAGTCCTTTAAGTCTTCAGTTAATCCACAAGGCTTTTAACATATAATACCTCCTATAGTGTCTGGGCAGAATTGCAGACACATAAACATTGTGACCTAGCTCTCGGCATTTCCTCAGCATGGTCCTGTATTTTTCCAACAAATCGTCAGAACGTGTACGTTTGTCATTAGTCCCCACATGAATAATAATATTCTCTTTACCTCCCTTAAAATCTGACAATGTGTTGGTGACATCATTAATAGTTGCTCCCGGCAGACATACCCTGGTTCTACTCGACCTATCCTTATTACAAAAAATATTCCCCGTTTCCCTGACAATGGAGTCTCCTAATAAAACAATGTCCTTTTTAACCAAAGTAGTTTGCACTTGGTTTTTCTGTTTTGAGGCCCAAATCGAGAGTGCATTACTTGGAGTCTTGAGTCCCTGACGAGCTACCAGATGCATTATTCTCGAGGGCAAGTACCCGTTTTTTCAGTGACTCAAATTGTTCTATCAGTGCACCAAATTGTAATTTAAGATCGGTGCACTCCTTATATCGATCACAAAGAAAAGAATCCCCAGGTGAGCTGTGATTAGTCACCAGGTCGACCTTGGAAAACATTCCACAGGTTCCGCAACGGATTAAATCATGACTCACCCGTAAATCGCCATCGGCTATTTCCGTATGAGTCACGATACCCTGTGAAGTGTTTAAGGAAGATCTCGTAAGTACCATTATAAAATTAGCTAAATATCAATGAAAATTAATTTTAAAAAATTATATCTATAATATTATAAAAATCAAACTGTTACAGGAAAACCTATAACAAAATAATCCAACAATATCTAAATAAATCAAATATTTAAAAACGATAATCAACAGTAATCCAATCCACTTAACTGAGGAGCCCTGACGAAGCGCGTCCGCTCACCTCGAATGCCAACACTCGAATGTTGGTCTCGAAGAACCTTATGGTTTTTATTCCACGAAACTCGGGATTTTCATCCCGAATAAACGACACACCACTCAGAATACACACAATACATCGATGTCAATGTCATTATTTCTTCGGTATCAAATACAAACAATAATAAACAACGATTGCTTATCTGAAAACAACTTTATTCAATCGTACCTTGAATTTACAGATTCAATCACTCTGTCTATATTTCCAGATGTATCTCAATTGCGCATACTCAGTACTAGCTTATATCTGTCTTCCTATCTGTGTTGCGCTTACCGCGTTTTTTGTATATATTTGATAAGCATAAACAATAAGTTTATGCTTTCATAAACATAAACAAAACTTTTTGTGTTGTTTTAACTTTCTGTCTTCTGCTTTATGTTAATTTCTGTGTTTGTTTGTTTGTTCATTTCATAATTCTGTTTTTGTTTATGTTTATGAAAAACATAATTATGAAATGAACAAACAAACAAACAAACACAGAAATTAACATAAAGCAGAAGACAGAAACTTAAAACAACACAAGTTTGTTTATGTTTATGAAATAATCAAAAACAAAAACATAATTATGAAATGAACGTTATTTTGATTAAGTTTCCGTTTTTGTTTATGTTTATTTCGTGAACATAAACAAAAACAGAAACTTAATCAAAATAATGGTGATTTAGGCTCAACAGAAAACCCGGAACGGTTTTAGCACGAAACCGAAACGAATGATTCTTTTAATAAAGATAAATGAAGGTCCTAAATCTTACTTAAATGTTGTAAGAGTAATGAAGGAATAAATTCGATTGGAAATATTTGTTAATTTGCCCGAAGCTCCATTAGAACAAAACCAATTGAATTCTTTTTCGAATGAATGTATAAAATCTGTCTAAAGAGAGAATATCTTTCTTTACTTCAATTATATTCTCGTGTTGGGTGCATGGGAAAGAGAGAAGAAAGAGCTATAAGTACTCACTTGATTAAAATAAAAAAAACCTTCAACATTCGGCAGTTTCTTTTTCTTTTATAACCTAAGCAAAATTCATTATCTTAAAGCGCCAACGTTAATGGTCTACGCCGAACTACTGAATTCTCTCGGTCTTATTAGAAAACAAATAAAAGAAGTGGAAATTAAGATCTATAGTTTCAACAGGGAAGATTAAAGGCAAACAAAATGGTTGATAAGCTCTAAAATAACTCGCATACCATAAGAAGTTATTAACAGGATGGCTCAAAATGACTGAAAGAACTTATGAGCACATAACGAGTTCCTTGAGGATGTAAGGAATTACATTTTAGGCGCATTCGATTATCAAATAAGGTTGTAGAGAGTAAAAGGCTTGATCCGAAATTTTGCACTCGTTCTGGAAGCGCTTCAATCCAGGCTGCATTTAACCAATCACAGGCGAGTTGTTTTGCAACGAGTACACCTGGGGTTGAAACCTACACAATGGCCGATTTTACTTGCTTATACAGGTATAAGACACGATAAAAGCCGAGACAGGGACAGTTCAAAGGTATATGGCCACCCTAGGCCATATTGACTGATGGTACCCCCCTCCCAGCGATGCGAAGATTTTAATTTTTTAGAATGATTAATTGTTTAACAAATGAACACATGAAATACGCAAAATTTTTCTTGTGGACATTGTTTCTGCGAGGAGGGGACGGCCCTAAACTTTGGCACCCCTAGGTTAGGTCCTACTCTGCCATAGCCGGCCCTGAAAGCCGTACGGGCTTGTGTTTGGAGTTTGGCAGGAAATATCAACGAAAAATCTACTCTTTCTTCACGTCTGTTTATCGCGAATTGTGGAAGAAATAAGGTCACGTGGTAGTAAAGCAGGATCAGTTATTTAAGGAGGATATAAATTTATTGATCCTAAAAAAAGTGGAACTCATAAGGACCGATTTAAGTCTAATGAGATTTAGTTGGAATGATGGCCATTAGATGGCGCTAACATCGACAACTGATCTGAAGTGGTTGATTTTTTTTTTTTTTAAGACGTATAAACATCAGAACATGTATAAAATGATGATTTATTGCTCGAGCAATAGGTGACAGCACATTGAAAGAGCATTTACCCATAATCCCATAGGAATATGTCGAAAAATGGTTCAATAAAGAGATGAGGCATCTCCAACATTTTTGTACGACTTCTCTTACACGTAATTACCTGTCAACTTCAATTACGCAAATGTATACCACGCATAAAGTAGTGCGCATGCGCACTCTCACATTCTGGCAAGGACGAATAACTGCGTTGGTGATGCAATTTCATGGTACGAATATTCTTCGCAAGAGGAAATATTGGAGTGTGTACTTGAGGTGACATTCGACATCAAAAACACAGATCCCCCCCACACAGTTCAAAGTTCTCAGTTCTGCCTCAGTGGCAGGCTACTTGGCGACAGAGAAATAATTCTCCATTAAGTTGTAAAACAGAAGACTTACAACCACACATCCGTGTAAAATTTGCATTCTTTTTGGATGGGGGGAGGGGGTTGCGCGTGGTTCCAAAATAGAAAACATAAGGAAAGAGTCGGGGTAGAAATGGAAGAATTTTATGGACCATGAAAGGGAAAAGGAGTGTCTCGAAATAAATGACGTAAGATAGAGAGAGAGAGAGAGAGAGAGAGAGAATAAGATTGATAGGGGAACTTTGAAGCAAACAGAAAGTCGAGAAACACCAAGGCTAACATTCATCTGGCTCGTGGATAGAGCAAGAGCTATGCAATATACACTACCTTACCACACATATAAGGATACTCAAGAGCATTTCCAGCAATTTTTTTGGACATTGGCGTAGCAAAGAGATATAAAAGAAGTAGCAAAGGAGAGGTGTCATTTGGGATTAGTAGAGGCATATGATGCAAGACTGTTGGGTGTACATATACCTTACTTCCTGTTCCAAAACAGGAAGTCAATTGGACTGAGGTCAGGTGAATCAAGATGGGTGATGTCTTCACTGTGTCCCGTCTCTGTCTGGGAAAAATGAAACATGACAGGGTACACATGGTCTCCTAAGAGCTTCCAGTAGACTGCACCAATGGAACGTTGGTCAGTACGCACCGGAGATCCTAGTTCTTGCCAGCAAAACATTGCCCATATTAAGCAACCACCGCCACGTGTTTCGATAGCGGACACCATGCATGATGGATCCATGGATTTCTGTTGCTTGCGTGACACATTGGACATTGGGGTGGCAAAGAGATATAAAAGAAACTGCAAAAGCGAGGTGTCATTTGGGATTAGTAGAGGCATATGATGCAAGACTGTTGGGTGTCCATGTACCTCACTTCCTGTTCCAAAACATCCTATAGGTAGTCAATTGGACTGAGGTCAGGTGAATTTGAATGCCAATCAAGATGGGTGATGTCTTCACTGTGTCCCGTCTGGGAAAAATGAAACATGGCAGGGTGCACATGATCTCCTAAGAGCTTCCGTACGCACCAGGGGTCCTAGTTCTTGCCAGCAAAAAAATTGCCCATATTAAGCAACCACCGCCACGTGTTTCTCTATCCATAGAATCCTGTTCCTTGCGTCACACACGAAGGCATCCTTCGGCTGTTGCGCCAAGTATTTTGATTCATCCGACCAGCACACTCGTTTCCAGTTCTCCAGTGTTCAACCAGCTTGTTGTTGACCCCACAGTATTCGCCATCAACAATAATCACTCATCATTTGGTAATACTTTTTAATAACAACATGAATAAATTAGCCAAATAGGAAATGTGCCTCAGATCATAGTATGCTGATAATACAATTTCGTAGTGCATTTTATTTATTTATTTTTGGATTTTAATAACAACTTAAATATAATATGTATTTCACGTTTCTGCTGTGATTAATATAACAAGAAAATAGCAATAATTCACGGTGTATGTATTTAATAAACTGGTAATAAAATAATGATCCCCTTAAAGAGCAACTTTTATGGTCGAAGCTAGAACGTTTCGTTTCTGCGCATCCAACATACTCCCCCTTCATTCCCCCAATCAGCGCACGGTACTAAACATAATATACAATATATGGATAGATATTATGCTATGTATTCAAAAAATAAATAATCATTTCCTGATTTATATATGTCTGATTTTATTGGGATGGTTGGATAAGTTTCACGACAGCCCGTCCACTTGGAGGAGAGTTATTACATGCGGACAGACGGGCAGGCAAATGGCCATTTCGAAGACAATATTATTCTGGTTAATATCACAAACTTGATTTCTTTTTGAGACTTTTTGAATGTTGTATGATTTATCTTTGTAGATGGAGGACTTGACTGTAATATGGTAAACAAAGATATATTGAAGAATTTTAAAAATGTATATTAGATTGTCTAATATTTCCGGTTTTATAATTTTATTCTAATTTCCGGTAGTTTTATTGTGTGTAATATAAATGGTACAGAAAGGATGGGTAGTATCGAACTATAGTTGATGATATTACATAACATCTGATGTTTCAAGAAGATAATAAAGGATGTGTTGCCATCCATGTCGAAATTAATGATGTCAGGGGTGGGCGAACTGAACACCTGGTTGGAAGTTACGATTTGGTGTTAAGGAAATGGCAAAAGCTCAGACTTAAATTTCTGGAATTGTGCCCAGCCATGACAAGAGGGAATTTATGACGCGAGTCTTATCCATCAATCTTTGGCTGGAGAAGACTATGCAAGAATTATGGAGTGAAATATTTCTCGGCATGGTCCACATTAGTTGGAAGAAAGGATTTCTGGTGTTGATGGAGTGCTGTTGAATAGAAGGACAAGGATTTTCAGGTCAGCTTTATATGTCCGGGGAATTTCTTAATTCGATGAGGGAAACTGGATCGGTGTTTAACTATTATGAACCAGAGACATAAATTGCTCTTGCAGTGTGCCTTAGAAGGGTAGTAAGCCTCAGTTTAAAAGCATTATAAAACTGTTCTATAATTACCAATTACATCGAAAGCGCTGAAGGACAGGTTAGAGACGGACTTTGAAAATTGTAAAGGGCCCGTAATTAAGGACAGATATAATTATGGAAGATTAATGACCAGTTGACCAAAGTGTACTTAGAGTTAATGAAATTTCCAGTTGGGAAATTACTGGGGGAAGAGGAGCTTTGCCACGCACTCACCTGGATTGTGCAGAAATGAATCTGAACAATGGAATTGTCCAAACACAACTCTGCGTTCAGTATTAGTATTAAAAGGGCATAATTAGCATTCACAAAAAGTAATTATCCAATACTTTCTTGAATTTTGCCAGACTCTCCCGCCTCGTCCACATTTACAGACGATTTATTCCAACATTCCACAACACGCTGCCTGAAAATAAATTCCATGATATCTAATTTACTCTTCTTCTCTGAGATTTTATATTTGTATTCTCTGGTCCTGGTCTGACACTCCAATGAAAATATCCGTTCATTTCAATAATTCCCCATCTCAATCCTTATACATTTCAATCAAATCTGCCTCCAAGGTTCTGAAGAGCCCTCATCTTATAATCATCTACTTTTCATTTGGTAGCATTCAACTTTACCTGCCATTTTTAAACCATATTTGCAGCCAGTCCAAATATTTTCAAGGCACCTTAGCCTTGTTCTGTTTGTTAACTCCTCTTCCAACATTAAAGTCGTCAGCAAACGTCCCTTCTATTTCCTCATCTATGTCATTTAAGAAAATAAAAGACATGAAAGGTCCGAGCACCAATCTATGAGAGACTCCACTTGCAACTCCAGTCCACTCTGAAGAGTACCCATTTATGTCCATTCTCTCACTATCTTCTGTCTTTCGACCAATTCCTAATCCGCTGATGGATGTTCTCTGTTATCCCGACTACCTCTAATTTATGCAATAACCTCATCAGTTCAACAATATCTTTTAGAAGATGAAACACTCTGGCTTTGAGATAACCCAGAAGTAAAAATCACAAGGGTTTAAATCAGGTGACATTGAAGACGACGTCAGTCCTTTGCCATACAACTCAGGGTAGCAGTTAGAAATCATTCTATTGTCAAAATTATCATCCAGGAACTCCTGGAAAACCCAAATCTCCAAACTTTTCTCTAAAGAATAACAAAAAATTTGAATGTACCGCAGAGAACACAAATAGTACGAAGAATAAAAAATCGCTGTATATATTCCCAATAGCTGGCACGTAATATAAATAATAACGCTTTTAATAAGAAGTATCGTTGCCCTTTCATTATTCACGTGCGATACTAGCTACCTACTTTTATCGTTCACTCCATTATAAAGGATTCCAAGCTGCTTCACTTTTCTCAATTATCGGCTTTCTGAGCCAGGTAAAAGCAATTAAGGGTCGTAATACTTCATCACAGTAAGCCTCTTACAACATCTTGTGAACTTCCTTCACAATTTTCTTCAATCGCATGCAAAATTTCAGAGTGGCGTTCTGTCCTGCGTTTATGCCCACGAGACATTTAGAAGGCTACTTGAAAACAGGATTAATTCAAGTTCGTGTTGTCTGCACATGTGGAGGCATAAATTAAATTTAAAATTCTGTTTATACTCCGAACAGCCATTTATTCCATTCTTTTCTCTGGAAGATCTACTTGAACACTCAACAACATTTCCACATCAACGATCCAGAAATGTACATACATATACAATGAGTTGGCTTTGCATTACCATATCCCCTTGTGTAGGAATGGATTGTTCTGTGATGCTGGGGAAGGGCACGGTTGATATAAGATTGTGGTTCGCACATGTTAAGATCAATTTTTGAGTGTCCGAGAGGAAGGATGGGCCAACGTTGGGATCTTTCCGTCTTAGAACGTGGAATGATTGTGGAGCAAGACGAACAGGTGCCACTATCTCGACTACAGCCAACATGGTCAAGTGCTCAAGTATTCCAGCCCAGAGTCCATATGGGCTCTGAGCTGGAATACTCGCTATAGCAGTCGAAGGCCATCACGAATACTCACTGTGAGACACAAGGAACTGTGCTTTGCATGGGCACGAGCACGATCAGCACCATCATTGGACCACCGACGTGTGAAAATTTGTCGCCTGGTCTGGTGAATCCCGTTTCCAACTCTATTGTGGTGATGGGCGTATCCGCATTTGGAGAATGGAAGATGAGGTCATAGCACCTGGATGCACTGTTGATGTTCAGAATGTGGGAGGCGGTAGTATCATGCTTGGAGACTGTTTTCATAGCATGCCCTGGGGTCCTCTGATCACCGTTAATCAACGGCTCAATGGGAACGCATGGCTTTCTTCTGTGGTTGGAGTTTGCCTCAAAAATGAGATCCTGAGAGTTGGACTGGCCCACCTTCCGTGATGTGGATTCAAAAGTAGCCTTCCAGGTAGATTGTTGCACAAATTCTGGGCACTTGGATGCCCAAGTATACCTGAACAGGTGTACTTGGTCGTATTTGGTAGGTGTTGCTTGTACTAATACACTGCCTTACCAAAAGTTATAGACCACTAAAGGATGAACTTCAATCGATTCAAGATTCGATATTCTGGGAGCTCCGAAACAGCAATTTTGACAGAGGATTTTACTCTGAATTTTCATATCGAAACCAGAACTCTTACCAGCCTTAGAACACACCCACTCAACATTTTCGAAATATGAGTTTAAATACCTACACAGTTTTGTTATTTTTGTTCTGATTTTATCTGAAAATCATGAGGAAAATATGGCGTCGGATGCACAGCAATAAGGACATTTAGGGAGGGGGAGGTGTCTGTAGTAGAAATATCGTAGTAACCGAAGAGAAAGAATATCTTGATCCACCTTTAAGTTGAATGATCCCGACTAGGCTTAGCGATCGAGGTTAGCTCATACACACACAAGTGTCTTCCTGGAACCACCAGCCGGGATATATTTATAAAATCCCTGGCAGAATGTTATCCCCGATGATGAATGGATCCGGTTTAAATGATGGACGAGGGTGACAGTAACTACCTCTTACCGCAGCACAATAATCTTTTTTTTTCTCCCCCCCTTTTTTAACTGTGGATGTGAGAGATGAGCCGTACGCGTGTTAGTTTTTCTGAAACAATTGTGTGTAGGAGTACAGAGCGCGTGACATTGTAAACCCTTCGTCTCCTACAGTAACTAATTTATCCCTTTTCCACATCCTCTCTTATTCCTTCGATATCCATTAGAGCACACATTCTCCAGTGATTTCAGGTTCTCCGTCCCTTCCTCTCCCCCCTCTCTCTTAGAGCAAATATACTATATTGCCAAAAGTAACTGGACACCTGCATGTTTCAATTTTTATCGATACATGAAGATGTCCCTTTACTTTTGGCAATATACTGTACTGTACATCAGTATCCATAATTGCACACTATTTTCTTGTCGGTAGACTTCGAACCAACTGTAAGCAGGCCAATGAAGCTCGTGTACTCCCATGTCATTGACCTGCGCAGTGGTATAAACCCAGTGGATACACAGATCACTATGGTAGTCTGTCCATCGACATTAAAAACTGTTCGTAGATATTTCATTATTTACTCCACACTCTTAAATCTTTGTTGTCCCTCCCAAATTTTGCAACTTTTCTCGTTTGAGTTAACGATGTTCGTGCTGAAGACTATCCTATCCTTCTATGTACGGTATTTTTTGGCTAGCAGGAGTTTAACTGCCATGAGAGGACCGGCTTTATGGTGGAGCGATGGGGACACTATCAACCTCAATAATTTTTATAATAAAATTGTTATATGGAAAGTTGTTCTAACAATGTAAAGAACTATTCGTTATCAAACACGACAGATGGAAGTTCGTTCCAGCAATCAACCACTCCCTCTTAAAAGACAAACTTACGCACATCTATTCTGTAATCGTCCTTCCTCAGTTTGAATTTGTGCCCCCCTCATGAGTGTTGTCTGAGCAAGTGGAAGAATCCCATCAGCATTGAGCTTGCTCAATCCATTCAAAGCCCTAAACACCTCAACCAGATCACCTCGAAGGTGAATAGTGTGCAGACGCTGCAATTTGCAGACCTGAATCCTTTCTTGGTAAGAGCAACCCTATTCCCCCTCACACATCTCTGTACTCGTTCCAGCAACTCTACATCCTTCCTAAAATGAGGCTTCGAAACCTGTATGCAGTACTCAAGGAGTAATATGACCATTGCCTTATACAAAGAGATAATCACCATATTCCTGCTAGCAAAATTCATTCCTGTACATCATTAACAAGACCACATGAGCTGCTCTGGCAGCCTGTCTGCACTGCTCAGAAAACTTAATATCTGATTGCACCACAAATGAAAAATTGTTTTGTTCTTCAACCCAACCTGTGGATTGCGGCCCGGAGGGGTCGTTTTTGAATATGTATTTGCTTAAAATAACTGTGGTTCAAATGGAATTTAATCTGGATGTTAGTATTTCGCTAATTTTTACAGGATATATTTGGTCACTAAAATTAATAAATTGCGAGTATAAATCGCATCCTAAAAAGATATTTTCCTAGTCTAGATAAATACAGTATTTAGAATTTATTTATAATGATCATTTCTACACTGGTGTGCAAAATTTAAGGACCAGTCAGGTTTTCACCTGTAGCTTCTCAAAAGAGTGGCTTGAATATGGGAAAAGCATACCAAAGGAACCTTGTGAGGTACAGAAATGATGAAGGAAACAACACCGGCACAACAACGGAAACAAAACGGTACAGGACTTTATTCAAAAATGGCAACATAGCACTGGCTGCCATGATACAGATGCATCACTGCCAAAGATGGAAAAAAGGGAAGAGATGGTCCTCAGTAGGAGATATGGCTACCCCTAATGTCAATGCAGGCTTTGCACTGCCTGTCCGTACTTAGAACAATGTTGTTGATAAGTTCTTGCTGTAACATCGTCCATTCCTCTGTCAGCGCCATCTTCAGTTGGTGGACATTTTCTGATGAGTGTGGACGTGCCGCTAGGCGTCTCCCCAGAGCGTCCCATAAGTGTTCGATGGGATTTAGATCGCAGGAACGGGCAGGCCAATCCGTACGAACAATGTCCTCACTTTCAAAAAGCATATCAACAGCTGCATTGCGATGGGGTGTGACGTTATCATCCATAAACACAAACTCGGGACCAATGGCACCTCGGAACAGACGCACATGGGGAAGAATTACCTCAGCACAGTAGTAGATGGACGTACACAACTTCAGTATCTGGAGTTGTGTACGTCCATCCAAGATAACGCCTCCCCAGACGAGAACACCTCGACCGCCATATCGATCCTTTTCAGTGATGTTTGCGGGGTGATACCGAGTGCCAACCTCTCTCTCCAGATTAGCTGACGTCCAGAATCCCTGCTGAGACTGAATCTACTCTCATCAGCAAAGAGTACCTTAAGTAAAGATTTTGTGGTTGTAATCTTTAGAAATAGTGTTGGTCCTTAAGTTTTGCACACCAGTGTATTTAGTTGTGTTTCTTACAGAGTAGTTCTGTCAGAGAGGCTTAAAATAATAATAAAAAATGTTTTTAACAGTTGCTAAATATGAACGAAGGATCTTTACAACTATCCAAGGTCGAATAGGAATAAAACCATAATTATTTTGGCTCATAACTTGACAGAAGTGATGAAATGTTTATCTCATTATTTTTATTTACTCAGTCGTATTTGTTTGGTTGTTGTTTTTGATTTTTCCTATTTTAACCTTAAATTTTGCTGGTTAAATATGTGTCGATGCATTTAACTCCTTCGTTTCTATAATCGAGCCATAATTTTTAAAAGAGCCACTTTTATTCTTCACCCCCTTGAAATCATTCTAATCATTTGTATCCTTCCGCGAGTTCGGTGAGTACGTTTTATTTTTATTTTATTTTTATTAATAACAAGATACACAACAGGTAACCATTAACAGTGTATCTGAGAGCAGAACAATGAACAAAATAATAAGAGATCCAACAGGAAGATAAACATTAAGATAGATTCAAACATTAAAATCATATGTACAAAGGAGGATTGCATTAAGTTAAGTTACCGGTAAAACAAATAATAATTAATCAGTTAGAGATTAGAAAAATAATAAAACAAATAATAAACTACAATAATTAGATGTGAGCTAGTCACTTTGCAGTTTAAGAGAAGTGGCAAACTAGTGGATGGAGTTCATCAGTGATTGGGAGTTGTCAAAGAAGTCAATGAGAGAGTCATTTGCTGATTCTGTTCCGTGTTGGCAGAGTCAAGGCGAAACAGAGTGAAAGGTTCCTGACTTGTCTACAGGGAGTATTGAAGTTTATTTTACTAAGGATATCAGATGCTTCATAAGTTCCAGTGATTACTTTGGCTAGAAAGGTGATGTCAGCAGTAACTCTTCTAGTGCACAGAGGCCTCAGATGAAAGTAATCACACAGCGATTCATAATACACTGAGTGATAGAATAGAGGATTATGGTACGTAAGATAATGAACAAAATTTTTTTGGACTGCTTCAATTTTGTTAGTTAAAGTCTTTGTGTGAGGATTCCAGATGGGTGAGGTGAATTCAAGGATTGGAAGAACAATAGTTTTATAAAGGATAACCGCATATCTGTAGTTTTTGAACTTGTAAGTGTTCCGTTTGATGAATCCCAGTGTTTTGAATGATTTGCTGGTGATTTTAAGGACATGGGCATCGAATTTAGCAATGCTGGAGAAGAGAGTCCCCAAGTCGGTAACTTGGTCACACCTTTCAATGATCGCAGAGTTAATAGTGTATTCTGTATTTATTAGTTGTGGAGATCAGAAGGATGAGAAAGAGATTACTTTGCACTTCGAAGGGTTAGCAGACAATCCATTCAGAGATAGCCACAGAGAGAATTTATTGAGGGTGCATTAAAGCTGTTGAGAATCGGTTATCTCCTTCACTGCTGACTTAAGATTACCTGCATAGAGAGCAACTTGAACACTGGAGGTGCAGATGAAAGAAGGAAGATCATTTACGAAAACAATGAGAAGTAGAGGACCTAAGGGGGAACCTTGAGGCTCCACTTGGTGGTATAAAGCGGTCTGAGTTCACTTGATTGATGATAACGCTTAAGGAACGATGGGTAATATAGCTGCGTAGCCATGAGAGCAAAGGGTCACAGATATCATATTGCTTAAGTTTTTCCAGAAGTTGTTCGTGCGGGACTTTATCAAATGCCTTAGATATATCCGTGTAGACTACATCAACTTGAAGGTGGTTATCAAGAGCATCAGAGGTGTATTGCCAGAAAGGAAGCAAATCTGTGACTACTGACTTGCCACTGCAGAAACTACGTTGATTCTGATCAATGAATGGCCTGAAGAATTCGAAGAAATGTTTGTGTACTGTTGTGTCAAAGAGTTTAGGCTGTTTTGCAAGGATATGGATCTGTAATCAGTTACATCATTTTTATCACCTTTTTTGAAAATAGGAACTATATTGACCTGCTTAAAGTGCTTAGGATACTTCCCCAGCCTGAGAGACAAGTTGAAGATCCGCAGTATGAGGGGTTTTAAGGTAGTGACAGTCATTTTCCGAAATAAGCCTGGAATGTCATCTGGACCTCTAAATTCAAATACTCGCATTGGGTTGTTTAATAGATTTTTTGTTTCATTCTAAGTCGACGCCATACTTGCACAGAATCCTTCAATTAGTTTGTAAGACGGTCGGCAGACTGCTTTGATAATCTTTCATCGTGCGAAGCATAAAATGGCATCACAAAAAGATATTTTTCCTAGTCTAGATAAACATATTATATTTATAATTCAAAATTTATTTAGAACGATATTTTCTATTTAGTTGTGTTTCTTGCAGAGGAACTCTGTCAGAGATGCTTAAAATAATAATCGTAAATGTTTTTAACAGTTCGTAAATATAAACGACGGATCTTTAGAAACCCATGCACGAACCGTATGCTACAACTCCGCATTATACAAGGTCAAATAGGAATAACACCATAATTATTTTGGCTCATAACTTGACAGAAGTGATGAAATGTTTATCTCATTATTTTTATTTATTTGGCCCTATTTCTTTGGTGGTTATTTTTGATTTTTGCCGAGGACAGCATCCGATCTTATTTTAAACCTAAATTTTGCTGATTAAATACACTGTGGTGCCACTTTATTAAGTACACCCCTGCTGTGCACACAAATGGTTTGCTCCACAACGTTTCAAGTCACATGACTACAGTTGTGGATATAAATACAGCAGAACAACCTTCCTAGTATCAGTTAAGCGTACAAACCGTAGCAAGAATGGGGAAAAGGAGTGATCTAACGGACTTCGAACGTGGCATGGTAGTAGGTGCAAGACGTGCTGGACAAAGCATCTCTGAAACGACAGTTCTCCTGGACTTTTCACGCACTACAGTTTCAAGGGTGTATCGAGAATGGTGCAACGAACAGAAAACATCCTCTCAACGGCACTCCTGTGGAAGAAAATCGCTTGTTGATGAGAGAGGTCAGAGGAGGATGGCTAGAATTATGCAAGCAAACAGACGGGCCACAATGTCGCACATTACGTCAGAATACAACTTTGGTGCGCAGAATAAAATATCGCAATGGACCACTAGTTGCACTTTGTCGCGAATGGGCTACAACAGCCGACGGCCACATTGCGTACTTTTGTTATCAATGAAGAACAAGAGAGCACGCCTCCTGTGGGCACAGCAACACCAGCACTGGATTATCGAGGATTGGAAAACAGTTTCTTGGTCTGACGAGACGAAGTTCCTGGTGTTGATGGAAGGCTCAGAATTTGGCGAAAACAACATGAATCCATGGACTCGTCAGGTCTGACGATTACTGTGCAAGGTGGTGGGGGCAGTGTTATGGTGTGGAGAATGTTTTCTTGGCACACGTTGGGTCCATTGATACCCTAGATTCACGTCTGAATGCCACATCATACCTAAACATCGTTGCTGACCAAGTGCATCCGTTCATGTTGACAGTTTATCCCCAGTCAGATGGTTACTTCCAGCAGGATAACGCGCCGGTGCACAAAACCCGAATCACTATGGGATGGTTCCAGAAACATCACAATGACTTTTCTTTGCTGCAGTGGCCCGCTCAGTCCACGGATCTCAATCCTGTTGAACATCTTTGGGATGAGCTGGAAAGGGCTGTTTGCTGCAGGCCTACACCTCCGTCGAATCTCAAGGAACTGCGTGACACACTCATGTCTGCATGGTACTCCATTCCTGCACAACGTTTTCAGCATCTTGTTCAATCCCTGCCTAGACGAATTCAGACTGTTTTGAAGGCTAAAGGATGCCGAACACGCTACTAGGTAGGTGTACCTAATAAAGTGGCAGCACAGTGTATGCGTTGATGCATTTAAAAGAGCCATTTTTGTTCTTCACCCCTTTGAAATCATTTGTATGCTTCCGCAAGTTTGGTGAATACAACCAAACTATTTACACAGTATTTTGGTGTACTGCAGAGAATTGCCATGATGTCCTCTAAAAAAAGTAGTTTCTTAGATTACATCACGACATTAACTATATTTTCAACTTTATTTTGTTTTTATATAAATTCAAATACCCGCATTGGGTTTTTTTAATAGATTTTTTGTTTCATTCTAAGTCAGCGTCTTTCTTGCACAGAATCCTTCAATCACATTTTGTAAGACGGTCTGCAGACTGCTTTGATAATCTTCCATCATGAGAATCTGTAGCTGCTTTGAGATGTTCGTAGAATGTTAAATATTTACCTTAGATAATCTGATAGCCCGCACTTACAGTTATTCAAGATGTTAACAGCTTTTCTTTATGGATTCTTTTAGGTAAGACATCTTGTTGTGGATTGTCAGTCCAAAGCTGTCTTTCTACATCTTGCCGCATTGACAGAAGTAACCGTTTATATGCAGATTTGGGTAATAACAAGAATAAGAAAAGGAAGGAATTGCGCAGTACATTAAACTCGAAAGTTTGTAACTTGGTGCTTTTATAGAAGGCTTTTTATTACAGTTTAGAAATATTATAGAAATTAAATGTTAAAAATGAAATAAAATAAAATAAATTGTTTCTCTTTTTTTCGTTCTTTATTAAAAAATCGTTCTGACCACAGAGTACTCTCTGTGACTGATTTTATTATTAGAAGTGAAAATCATGGAGGTGGTTTTTTAAAGGTGACCTTGTCAACTATTTTGACAAGGTCACTCACGAGCTGGATTTAGGGAATAATGTCAACATTGTTTACTTGGATTTCAGCAAAGCATTTGACAAGTCCTGCATGAGCAGTTACTTTATAAGCTGGAACAGGTTGGAATCAGGAAAAAATCCTCAGATGGACAGCAGGATGGCTCGAGGACAGGAGGCAGAGGGTTGCGATAAATGATTATTCCTCAGATTGGGTTGATATAAGAAATGCGGGTTCCCCAAGGATCAGTATTAGGACTACTGTTGTTTTTGGAGTTTCATTGAGGGTGATGTCTAAATTTGCAGATGATGTAAAGATTGGTAGAACAGTTAATTATCACCGCCGAGCAGAGCTTCTTCAAAGTGACCTAGAAATACTTCAGGGATGGTCAGAAAAATGGCAAATCCAGCAAAGTGTAAGGTATTGCACTTTGCTATGGGGAGGTAAGGTATTGCACTTTATTTCCATGGGGAAGAAAGGCTTGCCTCTCCTCCCCCCTCCCGGCGGTTAACAGGCCGGACGAACAACGGGCACAACGTACTATATACCCCACACACTTTTAAATCCTCTCCTAAAGCCAGCTTGCCCTTTCGGTTGATGGTCATCAAGTATTCTTTCTAATCTGTTAGTGATTAATTTAGCCATTTGTTAAAAATATGAGACTGCCTTTACAACCTCTTCCATTACTAACTGGTGCCTCATTACATAGCAGGTGATTTCTACTGACAACACACAGACAGAATTGTAAAAAGTTGTTCGGTGTAGGTTGCCATGTCATTTCAGTTTTCAAAGTTGTAATACAGCTAAAGCTATATGTCGAAAGTAGTGCAATACAAAGGCAACTCGTTACAAAGCAAGTTTGTTGTGAGAATTAAGACCATTGCTTTATTCATGCAGTTTAATTTCTGCTGGACTCGAAAACAGATGTAAATAATTCAGCTTAAATATCTCTAAATTTTAAAGCGTTAAAAGAGATTAAACTTTTTATTAAAAGAATTTAAAACTGATTCATTAATAAAATACAAAAGGTAACATGAATTGAGCAAAATTTGATTTTTTATGAAGTCGATCTGTATTTTACTATCATTACATAATGATTTGCTATTCGTATCTGTCATTATCTCTAAATATAATAGAAAGAGGAAGAAAAGAAGCTTTCAGAGAATACAAATCGTCAGTTGACATAAAACATTCAAGAAGGAGATCAAAAAATCCTCTCCTTCCAAAGTACAGACATTCAGAGATGGATACAAACATTGGCCCTTAAACAACTTGCTGAGACAGTATAACCAGTAATTTAGAACAGAACATTCCAATATTTTAGCAATGTAATAGCAAAATTGTCGTAACTGTCACAAAAATAAAACGCGGTGATAAAGATTGGACATTGAGAAGATTTATCTGTGAATTATTGTCAAGGAGGATTGTCTGTGATATCTTCTTTCTTCTTGAAAATAGTTTTTGTCGTTCTTTCTTTTTTTGGAAGGGAGGGGGGAAAGAAGAATGGCAGTTTATCTTTATTATTCAACGGAAATTTCAAGGATGGAAGGAGATCCAACACTCTTCAGTGTGAAGAGAGTCATAAAATGATTTAAAAATGAAATACTCAATATGATGCTGGAGAAAGAAATCATTATTAAGCATAAAACTTACCATATTATACTGATTAGATAATATTTGGAAGAAGTAGAAAACACGTAACTGCTTTACTTATGCACACTGGTGTATATATTTAAAATATATAATGAAACGTTAAACTGTACGTATATAAACATATATATACAGATGCTCAAAAAATAGAATCCTTTATTGACTTTATTCAAAGTCAATCCTTTATTTGACCATTCTTCAGCAGGATATTTGTCAGTTGCTGTACTGTGGTCGACAGAGAATTTAGAAGCCCAACTGGCCTTTAAATCTATCCCAGCCATTCTCAACCGGGTCCAGATCTGCAGAATTAGGCGTCCAGGGTAGGCTTTGGAAATCTTGAGAGTGTTCCTTGAACCATTCAGATACAATTTTTACACGGTGGATAGCTGCGTTTTGTCTTGAAAGGATCCATCTCAATCAGGGTAAAAATGAAACATTGCAGGGTGAAGTTGGTGAGATACGACAGGAAGATATTGGAGGTTCTTGAACATTCTTGGTATGACCAGACCAAATCTAAACCAACAGAACACACGCGTACACCATGAACCACCTCCAGCTGCTTGTGTGGTGGCATGAGACAGTATGGATGGCTTTATGAATTTCACGCCACTCTCTCACCCTACCATTGGTGCAAAAGAGGGTAGATCGAGACTCATCAAACCATTTGATCTTTTTTTGACTGTCATCTCTTAGAATTGGCTACACCACCACCGTCTAATCTTCTCCTTTTTTTACAAAAATAAGTGGCCTTCGTAGTTATCTGTTATCGTAATTACCAATTTCAAAAAGGTTTTATTTTTTTTTTTTTGCCAGTGAGTATATATAGTGCTAATTGTTAACATTATTAGCTATTAATAAACAAAGTTTAATGAATAACCTACAACGACAGCAAATTATTAATATTAATTAAATTTAGTTTGTCAGAATATTATTATTTATTACGGATTTACTTGGTAGTTTCCCCTAATACTGGATATTAGCCAAAAACAGAACCAGTTATGCATATTTGCGCAATTAACTTCGGCAAAAGCTACCATTAAGGGCATTAGTTTAATACGGTGTTGAAGAAAACATTTTCAACATTGGTAATAAGAGAACAAAAAAGAAAAAGAAAAAAACAAACAAACGGGAAATGATCTGTAATCTTTATTCATTTTATAATTATTAACAGTAATTGTTTATATTCTGAAATGACGCCATAAATCTAATTGTACGCGTGCATCAGGATAACTGGAAAAGGTAGATTAGTTTAAATTCCATTATACTTATAATGACCCGATCGTTAATGTTAGCTGTGGAATGAATGTGATAATTAAACTCGGGCTTAAACATATTTCACAACATAAAAATACGTACACACAGCAAATATCTCTAATTAACTGCTCGGGTCATCCTTCTTGCTTATGTGTAAGGGCACCTATTACGATTTACTTTTCTCTTTCGCTCTCTTCGAATTTCAAACGAATAATCGTAAAATAAATTAGACCTGACACTTGTATAAATGCAAACACGTTGTTCGCCATTCATCATGGGACATACCATCGCGAGGCAGCATGGGATTTATTGCATTTGTTTTCTTAAGTTACGATTAAAGTCCTTTCTTCGTTTATAGAAAGACTGCAGGGATGCGGAAAATATTTTTTAAAAAAGCTTAAGGCTGCAGTTTTTCAAATAACAAATGATATTATTATTATTATTCTTATTCTATTTTTTTTATAAGCTAGAAAATAGTCTCCATTATTGATGATACTGATTAGGGCATGTTTTAATACGAAACAAGCTTTAGTTTTGTATTTTAAAAGTATCATTTAGTTTCGTATTGTTAAGTCGTTTAGTTTCGTATTGTTAAATCATTTAGTTTTGTATTTCAAAATGTATCATTTAGTTAAATGTATTAATGTATTTAACGTATTCATTTAATGTGTTTAACTGAATGTATTTAATTTATTTAATTAAATATATTTAGTTAAATGTATTAAATGTAATATTGTTAAATGCATCCTTTAGTTTCGTATTGTAAAATGTATAATTTTTAGCTTCGTATTTCAAGTTTTAGTTACTTATTGTTAAATGTATTATCTAGTTTCTTATTGTAAAATGTATCATTTAGTTCCTTATTGTTAAATGTATCATTTAGTTTCGTATTTTTAAATGTATCATTTAGTTTTGTATTATTAAATGTATTATTTAGTTTCGTATTGTAAAATGCATAACTTAGTTTTTGTATTGTTAAATCTATCATTTATTTTCGTATTGTAAATGTATATTTTAGTTTCGTATTTAAATGTATCATTTAGTTTCGTATTTAAATGTATCATTTAGTTTCGTATTGTTAAATGTATAATTTTTAGCTTGGTATTTCAAGCTTTAGTTTCGTATTGTTAAATCTATCATTTATTTTCGTATGGTAAATGTATATTTTAGTTTCGTATTTAAATGTATCATTTAGTTTCGTATTTAAATGTTCATTTAGTTTCGTATTGCCTAATGTATTATTTAGTTTCGTATTGTAAAATGTATACTTTTTACCTTCATATTGTAAAATGTATACTTTTTAGCTTCATATTATAAAATGTATACTTTTTAGCTTTGTATTTCAAGCTTTAGTTTCGTATTCTAAAATGCATACTTAGTTTTCGTATTTTAAAATCTATTATTTAGTTTCGTATTGCTAATTGTATACTTTTTAGTGTTGTATTGTAAAATGTAACCTTTTTCGCTTCGTATTTCAAGCTTTAGTTTCGTATTGTAAAATGCGTAACTTAGTTTTTGTATTTTTAAATCTATCATTTAGTTTCGTATTCTTAAATGTATAATTTTAGGATTGGTATTTAAACCTTTAGTTTCGTATTGTGAAATGTATAATTTAGTTTCGTATTTTTAAATGTATACTTTTTAGCTTCATATTTCAAGCTTTAATTTCGTATTGCAAAATGCATAACTTAGTTTTCGTATTTTTAAATGTACCATTTATTTACGTTTTGTTAAATATATCATTTGCTCTCCTATTGTAAATGTATAATTTAGTTTCGTATTTAAATGTATAATTTAGTTTCGTATTTAAATGTATCATTTAGTTTCGTATTTAAATGTATCATTTAGTTTCGCATTGTTAAATGTATAATTTTTAGCTTGATATTTCAAGCTTTAGTTTCGTATTGTAAATGTATAATTTAGTTTCGTATTTTTAAATGTATAATTTAGTTTCGTATTTTTAAATGTATAATTTAGTTTCGTGTTTTAAATGTATAAT
The DNA here is from genome assembly GCF_048544385.1 of Mastigoproctus giganteus. Lineage (NCBI taxonomy): Eukaryota > Metazoa > Arthropoda > Arachnida > Uropygi > Thelyphonidae > Mastigoproctus > Mastigoproctus giganteus. The sequence goes on from NC_143576.1 coordinate 234,585,594, forward strand.
TTAGTTTCTATCCTTAAAATGATACTTGTAAAAGGGTCACACCTGCAACATATTTATCTTCCGAAGAATATTAGTAAAACTGAGTTGATTTTAAATAATTACGACGAAATTTTGTTTTAAGGTCTCTCCTGAAAGCCCTGTCAAAAATAAGTGGCTAACTGAAACGAAAAAACCAACAAAAAGAGTAAAATTATTCACCGAAGAAACATTAATTAAGACCAGCAGTTTTTATTCTACATATCGCACGACTGGATTTCAGAAAAAATTTTAGTTGAAATAAATAAAACAACATCGAAGTTTCAGTGTAATTAGAAAAGAAAGTGGTTTGTAATTATATTTCTGTTTTTTGGAGAGTAACTGTAAAATAGTTTTATATTAGAGGGGGGGCAATAAGGCTTTTCCCTCTGATTATTACAAGAAAATATCTCTAAGTGATAATATTCAAGATGTGGATAGTGCCAAGGATATTCTCACACGCACACGTTAAAATTGTTAAGCTAACGTATTAAAAACGCAAATTCTGTAAAGTTATTTTAAATAATTAACGTTGCTCGTGATTAGCATTTCCTGTAGTTGTTAATTGTGACAGAAACTTAGTAAATATCAGCCAATAAGGAGGAAGGATGACAGAAATTAATTAAAGAAAACATAGATAGACACAAAGATTTTTATTTTAAAAAATAAGAATAATCAGATCTGCTTGTGGGTGAAGTTAATAAGATGTGCAGACTGTTGAACTATCAACATTACTCGGATTGAGAGAGAGAGAGGTTTTCAGTAATTTAATTCAATTCTCGTAATGTTTTGCTATGGAGAAAGAAGGGTACACGCCGACAAAGACAGAGAGGGATGGAGGGAGAGTGATAAGATGAAAGATAGACAAAGAGAGAGAGAGAGACAGACAGAGAGAGACATAGAAAGAGAGATGGATAAGAGAAAATGGTAGAAAAAGAGAGAGAAAAATTGAAGAGGGACAAAAAAAAAAGAGAGAGAGAGAAAGAGAGAATGGAGATGGTGGAGAAAGATAGAGAGAGAAAAAAGAACGGAAAGGGGACAGACAGACGTAGAAAGCTGGAAGGAAAGGTAGCAATGAAGAGAGTGAGGAGAAGATGGAAAGAGAGAGCGATGAGATGATAGAAATGAAGATAGTAATGGGTAGATAGAGAGACAGAGTGAGACAAATGGAGAGAATAACCAGAAGAGAGAGAGAGAGAGAGAGAGAGAGAGAGAGAGAAGATTTCAGTAATTTAATTCAGTTCTCGTAATGTTTTGCTATGGAGAAAGAAGGGTACATACCGACATACACAGAGAGGGATGGAGGGAGAGTGATAAGATAAATGATAGACAAAGAGAGAGAGACAGAGAGAGATCGGAAGAGGGATAGAAACAGAAAGAGTCATACGATGAAAGATAGACAAAAAGAGAGAGAGAGAGTGACAGAGAAAAAGAAATGAATAAGAGAAAATGGTAGAAAAAGAGAGCGGAAAATTGAAGAGGGACAAAAAAAAAAGAGAGAGAGAGAGAACGAAAGAGAGAAGAAAAAGAGAGATTATGAAGATGGTGGAGAAAGATAGAGTAAGAAAAAAAGAACGGAAAGGGGACAGACGTAAAGAGCTGGAAGGAAAGATAGCAATGAAGAGAGTGAGGAGAAGATAGAAAGAAAGAAAGATAGTAATAAAGAGAGTGAGGAGAAGATGGAAAGGAAGAGAGATGAAGAAGGAAAGAGAGAGTGATGAGATGATAGAAATGAAGATAATAATGGGAAGATAGAGAGACAGAGTGAGACAAATGGAGAGAGTGACGAGAAGAAAGAAAGAGAGAGAGAATGAGTGAGAAAATGGAAAGAGTGATGAGAATATAGAGAGATAATGAGTGAAATGGAAAGAGAGAAAGCGCGATCAGAAGAAAGAAATAGAGAGTGAGAGAAATGGAGAGAGCGATGAGGAAATGCAGAGAGAATGATAAAAAATAGAGAGAGACAGAATGAGAGAAATGCAGAGAGTGATAAGAAAATAGAGAGACAGATTGAGAGAAATGTAGAGTGATCAAAATATAGAAAGAGAGGGTGAAAGAACGTGAGAAGAAAGAATGATGAGAATATAGAGAGATAATGAGAGAAACTGAGAGAGTGATAAGAACATAGAGAGACAGAATGAAAGAAATGGAGAAAGAGCGAGAGAAATGGAGAGGCTAATGAGAAGATAAAAAGAGAGACAGAGAGTGCGACAAATGGAGAATGATGAGAAGAAAGAAAGAGAGAGAGAAAGTCAGAGAAATGGAGAGTGTGACGAGAAGGAAGGAAGAAAGAGAGAATGAGAGATAAATGGAAAAAGTGATATAAAAATAGACAGACGGGATGAAAGAAATGTTGAGCGTGACGAGTAGACAGAAAGATAGAGGGAAACAGTGATGAGAATATAGAGAGAGAAATGGAGGGAGTGATGAGAAGATAGAAAGTGAGTGCGAGAAAAAATGGGAAAGGGGTAGAAGAGAGAGAGAGCAAATGCTATCCATGTGGGTACTGAGCATCACGTGCACTGGAACGACAGTGAAATGGACCAATCTGAAGATGGCATCCAAAGTATGAAATGAGAAGCAGAGATTCGTTGAGCTCACCACAAGCGTGTCAAACATCAAATTTTGAACAAGCGTCCTTCTTTCTTCTTCGTTTTCATTTGTCTGTCTTTTGTTCGCGCGGCGGCAATTTTTTCTCTTGTTGACCTTCCGTTGGCATTGGTCGTTCCAGTGGCATCCTCGCGCTCACTCACCGGCTATTCTTATCCTTCCGTTCTTAAACAAATTCCTACGAAAGTAATTAAAATTTCTCCAGCCGCACATGTGTACGAACACTTTCATCCCGGTCCCTATCGCGCTTTAGAAGAGCCCGGAGAGAAAGAAGGGAAAAGACGTAAACAAAAATAAAAAATAACATTATTACCGATGGAAAGTAAAATAATTTATTGAGAAATTTAATTCGAAGAACGAGAGTTAGACACGCGCATGCGCATAGAAAATATATACTCTACTCGCCTGCCATTTTTTTTTTTTTTTTGCCCTCGCGGATCTTTATATGGGGTTGTCTCGTTTCAGATGACTTTTTTCCCGGAGCGATTGAACTCGTGGCATTCCTCTGTGCGACTCACTCTCGGCCGCGGATAACTAGCGGAGTCAAGACGACGTTACTGCAGCAAAATTGCATCAAGGAACGCTGAAACTCGCGTGAGAAACCCCTTCAAGTAAAATGTAATTTCGACTTGTGGTAATATACCCAGAATTTCCAACTGATATATATTTGGTGTGATTTCTATTTTTCATCTCTCTCTCTCTCTCTCTCTCTCTCTCTCTCTCTCGAGAAAGTAGGTTCCAGCTCAACCGAATTATTGTAGCGTCTCTCTGAGGGTGCCACTTGGTCTGCCCCACAGCTCGAAATTTAATTTTCTTTCCGATATCAGTTAGCACTAATGGAAAAGATGAAGGGTGAAGCGTCTTCTATTTTGTCTTTCTGACTTCCATTTCACTCTTTCCCATCGTTCTCTTTCTCAAAAACAGAGAAAAAATATACACGCATTCGTAACCTAGGACTTTTACACGCTTCTCATTCTTTCATTATATCTCGAAAGTATTTGATTTCTTCTTCTTCTCTGTCTATCTGTCTGTTTTTCAAAAGTTCATTGGACATAATTTTAAAATATATTAGAAATAGTTCTATCCCGGTGGCTTTGAGGTGGTTTATAAAGAAACAGAAACCAAAAAAAATGATAGTACTTAGATTGAGTTGAGATTGACGTCATATTATGATGTCATAACCGGGAATAGCACATCAAAACAGAACGAATGTATCCTTCCGCAAAATTAGACGTGTAATATTCTACAAATTGCTTTGTTTCGAGCGTTAAGCTTCAGTTTTAATTAGGATCTATAAAACATAATAATTTTAATTTATACACGCTGTACGTTAGTACAAGAATCTTTAAATTGTTCTGTTTTAAGAATTAAAGACATTGTCTTAATTCTCACAAAAAAACAAACTTTGCCTGAACAACAAGTTGCGCTGGTATTGCACTACTTTAGAATATTTATTTCAAAATAGAGTAATTGGTAAAGTAACCCTTTGGTAATTAATGTTTAGCCACTCTATCAACTTTTAAATAAATGGCAGATGAGCCTTTTGGACAATGTCATTAGTTTGGAAGTAGTTCAATACCGGACAACTCTTGTTAAGGTAATATTCTGCTGGTTTGCATTAAGAACACTGCATTAAACAAGCAGTTTAAAATTCTTCTGCTACAGAAAAAGAGGAAATGATAATCCTCTAACCCTTATAATTTAATTAATACACTAACTACTATAAACTAATAATATGAATATCAGGGTGGCTTCAGATGAGGCAGAGGGTTGTGATAAATGATGATTCCTCAGATTGGGTTAATGTAAGAAGTGAGGTTCCAAAGGATCAGTATTGGGACCACTGTTGTTTTTGATTTTCTTAAATGACATCGATAAAGGAATAGAAGGCGTCTAAATTTGCAGATGATGTAAAGATCAGTAGAGCAGTTAACGATCACTGCCAAGCACAGATTCTTCAGAGTGACCTAAATAGACTTCAGGGATGGTCAGAAAAGTGGCAGCAAAGTGCAAGGTCCTCCACCTGGAGAACAGTAACCCCAAAATAACTTATACATTTGGTGGAGTTGAACTAAAGCCAGTAGTGGAGGAAAGGGACTTGGGTTTACGATACGGTCAGACATGAACTTCTCCGAGAATTTGTAGACTGGTTTCAAGGAAGGTCCATGGTGCCCTATCGATGATTTATCGAACATTTTCTAGTAGAGATAAGGACGTGATAATCCCATTATATAAGGCTATTGTTGGACCACACTTGGACTACTGTGTTCAGGTATGGAGACTACACCTAAAGAAAGACGCCGAGTTTCTTGAAAGGGTCCAAACACGAGTAACTTGCCTGGTGAGCTCGACAAAAGGTCGTCCATATGAGGAAAGACTTCGAATATGTGGGTTGCACAGTTTGGAAACTAGGCACATTAGAGGAGATTTGATTGAGGTGTTTAAGGCTCTGAGAGGCATCAGTAAAATGAATGAGGACGAAATTTTCAAGATTATAAATGATGCTAAAACTAGGGAACATAAATTCAAGTTATGGGGGAAGATGTTTAGATTGGACTGGAGGAAGTTTTATTTTAGCCAGTGAGTTATAAATTACTGGAATAAGTTATCTACATGGGTGGTTGAGGCTGACAGTTTGGGGAAATTCAAAGGTCAGCTGGATAGTTATGTCGTCTAACTTAACCTACAGGAGGAGGGAAACGCATAGGTTGTTTATTTCCTTTTTTTTCAATTATTTATTATTTATTTTATTATTATTTTGCTCTTTTTTTGGCAGGTGCAGCATAAACCTTAAGCTTCCTTGCACCATATGGCCATTACTAATAATACTAATTAATTAATATACATATTATTTCATTCATTTAATTATTAATAACTCAGATGACATACGCACAACGTTGCGATTAAGATTATTTAAACAATAATCATAAAACCATTTTTATATTAATAATTGTGTTATTAGTCTGACAGATAATAACCACATAGACGAAAGCTTTAAGGAGGAAAAAATTTTCCCATTTTTTACCTGTGGTTAAATACTGATGATTTATATCCAATAATACCAAGAAATATAAAATAAAAAATATATAAAACATTTTAATATATTAAATTCAATTTATTAAAGTTCAAATTTCAGTAAAATACCACAAAATTAGATAAATATTTGTATTTTTAAGTTTACGCCATATTAATATTCAAATAGTTGGAATTGATATATCGTTTAACGCGCTAGAAGTAACTTTTAAAAATATGCCATTGTACCTCGTGGCTTTAGTTTCCTGGTCTTTTAATTTAAATAAATTAATTGGTATGCAAATATATTCAGGAGTATCTTTTCACCCTCTTTTGAGCTTTTCAGAATATTCGACAATCTTCCACCTTTTATTTGTTCCTCTTATAATATTGGCTAGAGGGTGGAAGTAATTTCTAACGAAATACACTTTGTTAAGTCCAGTAATCTTTTTCAATGTCTTTACTCTTCGTTAAGATTTAATGAAATGTGCCAAGCACCATCTCTTTACTGCTGCAATTGATTAAAAGTATTCTCTGGAGGTGAACTCAGAGTACAGAACAAATCTTTGTTTCCAACTGATGGTCCAAAGAGTAGTTCAACAAAGTAATTCTCTCTTTCTTTGGCTCTCTTTTATTTTTCCATTTACTTTACTTTTTTTTCTCTCCTCTGGATTTTTTTTTTTTTTTTTACCTTTCCAAGAAATACTTTTAGTCTAAAATGTACATGCACTACAAGAAACAAATGCTCATTAAGACACACAATACTGTTGTCTGGCTTTTAAGAACAATGCATACTTCATAAGAGTACTTATGGCGCTGTTGTGGGAAACCACCAGTGGCGCCCCCTCTCCAAAACACTATGTATACTATATATTAGAAAAAAAAAAAAAAAAAACTGTCAGCGTGGGAGTGGAAAGGTGGTAAAAAAAATCTTCAGCATGGTGGTAAAAAAACCTGCTTAAACAGATGAAACCAAATGGGTTATTTGATAATTAAAAAGAGTATAATAGTAACAAATAATTGGGGATAAATGCTAACTTAATGAGATATAAAAAAAAAGCTAAGATAACCATAAAATATTATTAATAACTTTGCATCCAGTTCAAGGAAATAATTGAACTCTTTATGGGACGTTGGACAATTTCCTGAGTTAAAAACAAACTGATAGAAAGGACTAGAAATAGAACTATTACGAAAAACAGAAAAATTATACCAGTGGCTATGCATCCAATGACATACATATCTTCCGATTTTCATAGTTGGAATTCCATTGATTCTAGGTATGGTGATGGTGAATTCCTGAAGATTCCAAGAGCTATTGATTCATTTTAAAGGACTTTAATGTCTCTTTAATGAGTGAGGGTGTAGAAGGACTACTTGGGGTTTAATCCTATAGGACACATGAAAATAAAATTGGTGGGTACTAAAGCGATGGCCTTTTCCCCCCTTCCTAGACACCTCCATAAAATTAGAACAACTCTCATCCAGTAATAAAAACATTAATTGAAACTCTCTTTCTCAGCGTTATAGGATGTTGAGTGGCGTAGAAAAAGGCGAAATAAAAAATGAGAGATCGATAGACAGTGGTAGGCGAGAAAGAAAATTTAAATTAATAAAAGGCAGAAGAAAGATACGTACTGAAAGCAGGAAGGATGTTCGAGTACATCGCGAAGAGAATCGGGAACTTCTACCCGAGTGCCATAGCGTTTTCTTTTCTACTCAACAGATGTCGCTAGTGACAATCACTTTAAAATGAATGGGAATTGGAAAATAAAAATCCTACCAAGTGAAAGTAATCTCTTTAACGGAATGCATTCTGGGAAGAAGACTGATACAAGTTCTTTTCAAAAGTTTAATTACTTTTGCTTCTTGTCGACATTCTTAGAATCTACATCCATTGCTGTAGTTCTCTTATTTCATCCTTTTTCTGCTCTAACCTGAGTTTTTTTTTTTTTTATCTCTTCCGCAATATGATAATAAGATTCGGGCAGGGGTGCGTACAACGCCCATGCAGGAGCTTGATCTTTCGGCACGACGAAAGAGAAATTTAAATGGTTTTCTTCCGTGCTTAGTCAAATTAATTTTTGTTTGCTGCGCTTGGACTTTGGTTAAGGAAAAGGAATTGAGTAATGGAATTTAAAACTTCGTCCCCCCTTAAAGGATTTAGTGGCTGGGAAAGAAGGGGGAAGATAGAGGAGATGAAGGAATACGAATATAATAAATCTGACCAAGCCGATAGGCTTGTCGGAACTTCTCTGTGATCATTAATAGTTGCTTGCGTGTCCAACTTCTTAACTGCTGTTAACGGGGGGATTCTGTTCTGATTTTTATTTTTCAAGTAACAAGAGAGAATCGAGTTTCTTACCTACCAAAATACACCAGCTGCTTAAAAAAGGGCCTAATTCCCAGTACTGAAGGCGTGGTATTGGATTTTCATTTTGATTAACTGGCTACTTTGGTGCGTAAGATTTTCTTCTGGATTCCATTTGCCATGCTGGAGTTGTCTGCTTGATAAAACAGATTCCGGCTGTATTTAATTTTTTTTTCTAAACCAGAACACGCTGAATAAAAGAATTTAATAAAATGTTCATTACTAGTTTGTGGAATACGTAAAGCTGTCTGTGAGAAATAAAATCTTTCAAGAAGAAATAAATGAACATCAGACTTCACAAAATAAAGTATGGAAAAAATAGTAATCGTTAAAGCTGTGCCATTTAACTTGCACTTAATCATAATTCAAAGTTACATAACAGTTCCAAACTTGTTCTTATCCTGTATAAATCTGCAAGGTCAGAATCTTCAAAATACCAGGAGCATCTGTAAAAAGATACTACTCACTTCAAAGACTGGGCTTACACCCAAAAGTGACTTGGGTGCTCTCGCTGCCAATTTTAACATTCACATTCTTGCCATGCCTGGTTGTGTGGTGACTTATTGTGTCCCTCCAGGGTCCGTTAGTCAATATTTGTATTTCGGCTCCTGGTTAATATCCATCACAAAACCATCGGTCATCCTAAATTTTTGTTTGTGACCATAACCTTTCTAATTACCTTCCACCGATATCGCCACTTGCTTGTCTAGTCAATTACTAATTCTCAACGGTATGGAAGCAGCTGTCCATCTACTAGGAGAGATCCCAAACTTAACAGAATCTTTGCTAATACTCAAGTTGCTGTTTTCTCCGAAAATCGATCAGTTTTCTTTGACTCAATCCACTTCCCCCTATGAACTGTATTCACAGTGTCCTGTCATTTTCAACCTCGAGATCTTCTTCTAAGTCTTTGGACAAGACAGTATTATCACCACTTTTCTGGAAACAAAATCCCTTCAAATTCCTGTTCACCCATGTTTCCTGGAATTCTGGAGAGCAATCTGTTCTGTTTTCATTGTTTATCAATATCCGTTCTCAAAAAAAGGAGAGTCTTTTTTTTAACAAAATAAAAACCTTATTCACCCCTCAAGACTTCCATATAGAGACTACGGCCAACCATTTGACGAGATTTTTTAGAATCTTTTCCACCGATGCAATGCCAATGTTGAAGCACTTTCCACGTTGTGGCATGCTGGTTAAAATTTCCATTTTATCCTTAGACTTTAAGTATCTAGTCCCTTCCATCCTTCTCTGAAATATTACCGGATGGTATCCTCAACCGCCCCAAAACTGTTTGCTTCTTCTTCTTAGATATTTTGTCGAATCTCTACAACCAAACTCTAACCCAGGTTTATGTGTTTCTAGGTAAGATGCCTTTGTATCATCTGAAAGCCTTTCTAGGTAAGATGATACCTTTGTATCATCTGCAAACTTAGACATTAAGCCTAATACACCTTCATCAAAAACAACAATGGGCCCAGCACTGAACCTTGGGGACTCCACCGATAAGATCTCCACCGAATTGACGGTGGTTCAACGTAAGGAATTATGAACCAGGGACCTGAGGAAGGATAATGGGTAAAACCCCTTATCCTATCATATAATTTCATCATCAATAATAACAATATTCGAAATCCCAAATTGCGCCCTCTGGTGTTGAATTATAGATACCCAATACGGTTTTTTTTAACCATGATTATTCGGAAAGTCTTTTAATACTTCAAATATTATTCAAGTAAGGAAGAAACATTCTTCAGCGAGCAGCTTAAATAAGTAGCAGGAAATGCACCTATTTGAGGAATGAATATCGACTTTTTTTTTTTTTTTTCCTTCCATCTATCCAACAAATATTGTCTCCCACTGAATCTTCTGTGTGCGCTTGCATTGAGGAGGGAGAAAATGTACCGAGATCCTTACATAAATGAGAACTCGATGAGATCGCCAAAAAAAGTAGGTCGACTTTTAAAATGCAAGAAGGAATTCGAAACTACAAATCAAGCAGATAAAAAGAAAGGAGGAAAAGTAGTAAGAGAGAGAGAGAGAGCGAAAAAATAATTCGCTAAATCGGGATCTCTTGTTATCGACTTTTGCGCCAGCATTTAAAATAATACAGGCAAGTATCAGCGCAGTGAGAAAGAGCTTGCAGGAAATGGGCCAACAAAAATCAATAGCCGGTAATATGGAGGAAGTGTTAAGTTATTTGAAATTCAAGCAACACCCGCCGTGTGTAAATGAGAGCTTTTCACTGTTGCTTAAAGAGAACCGGTTAGAAAATTGAAAAGAATTCTTGAGAAATAAGAAAAAAGGGAAGTTGAGTTTCTCATTCGAACAATAGATACATAAAATTGAGCTTTAGTTTAGATTTTATTAACGTTCGAACCGGTTTTAAACTCTTATTTCATATTCTAAAGAGAGTTCGTTTACGTGGCATGAAAATGAAACTGTGTTAGCACGCAAAACGTGCCAACAGACTTCCGTTTCAAACATCTTCACGTCTCGTGCAAACAGGAAATTATGAAATTTACACGAATTTGTTATCGATAATCATTGCTCGTGCTAATAGCGCAAGATTTAGTCAGATCATGCGTCTGACAAATAGGCAGCAAGCGGAAAAGGCAGAAAAAAATAAAATACATACACTACTCGGCAAAAATTAGGTAACCCGTTTGTAGAATTTTAGATACACAATGAAGGAGATGTAACTTACATTCAATAGCTTTACAGAAATTGTAGAAAACTGTATAACGACATACACTCATGAGCCAAAACATTATGACCACCCCTGCCTCCACGAGTGGAAGCATCCCGCAGCACCTAGGAGTGACGTCACCTACCGGTGCAATATATATAGTGACGGGCAGCGTTGTCACTTTCAATTAAATAGTAGTCTGCGAACGTACCTTTAATCAGTAATGGCATTGCTGTTTATGTACACATATTGGACAAAAAAAATACGAACCTTTATTCAGTGTCGAATCGGGCCACCTTTATTTCGAATAACAGCAATTGCGCGGCACGGCATGGATTCTACAAGGCGTTTCAGTGTCTTTTGGCCGAGTTGTAACCATTCTTCCAGCAAAATATCGCCCAGCTGCGTTGAAGGAAGAGGAATTTAAAGTTGAAGGAAGAGGAATTCGTTGTCGAATAGCTCTGTCCAGCATATCCCGCACATTCTCAATAAGACTGAGATCAGGTTGAATGTAGGGGTAACAGAAGATGGTGGTAATCTGTGTCATGTTCTCCGAACCATTCTTGCACGATTCTGACACGATACACTGTTGCATGTTCATCCAAAAAAGTGGCCAGTAGATCTGATACTAAATTCAGATACTCCCTAGATGACATTCGACCGTTATCAACGGGACCTAGCACGCGCCAATAGAACATTCTCCATACTAGGATACCACCTCCAGATGCTTGGGTTGTCTTAACAAGGCAAGCAGGGTCCATCTCTTCGTGAGGTTCTCGCCACACTCTCTGCCTACCATCAGTGCAAAACGTATCGTAATTCGTCTGACCACATGACTTTCTTCCATTGTTCCACTGTCCAATCATGACATTCTCGGCACCACTGCAAGTCCCTTGCAGTGGTGCCGAGTGGAACCTCCAGTAGAAAATTTCTTCAATTGGTAGGGTTGAAATAGAACAGCCTGGGCTTGGTGGAATTCACGTGTTACTTGCTGCACACTGGTTGTCCAATATTTTTTGTACAGTCCTCGTTTGGCTACGACGGCTTCGCTCTTGAAGTATTGTTTTTCTGCCACTTGGGATGTGGAAGAACCGCTTGCTTTCCACTCATTAAAAACCTTTGAGATGGATGCTTTTGAGAAACCAGTTTTGTATTTTGTTTCTTGAATTGTGACTCCTGCTAAACGTGCACCCACAATAAAAACCTTTTTCAAAGTCTGGCAGATCACACGATTCCCACTGGTTTCAGATTGTCCAATGTTGAGTGTCCATTATACTCAACGAGGCAATACGTCATCACCCTACGTCACAGTTTCATTTCCATCTATTTGCATTACTTGACTCATATAATTTAAAGGAGAAATAACTATAATGTATCCACTGGACAAACCACTAATCCAGAGTATCCTGTTGAGTTATAATTTACATCAATTGCAAATGTTTCAATCGTATCTGCCAGCAATCAGTGATTCTCAAAAAAAAACAAAACAAAAAAAAAAAACGTTAATATTTCTAGAAAAAAAGATTAATGATTATTTTTTGATTATTATAATCTATGGTTTATTTTTGGCCATCCCTTGTGCCTGTAATTGGATGATACGCAAAGACGCATCCAAGCAACACACTTTTTTTTTCTCACATAGATCAATTGTTGCTTAGCATCGGCGCCATTGGCACAAGATCGTACCGATTCTAATGGTACTTTTATGATAATAGCATATTTGATAGCATACAATCCTGAGAGAGAGAGAGAAAGAAAGAAAGAAAGAGAGCTTAACCTTTTCAGCTAACGACAAACTTCCAGGGAAAACGGCACCCCTAATGAATTGAACGGTTAATGATATCCTTGATGATTTCTTAAGACCCAAGGTGGGAGGCAGCCCTCCCCACCAGACCTTAACCATTTCTTGTAGTGAGTTACTGCATGAATGGAGGGAATTCTTTACAAGAAAATAGAAATGGGTCTAATATCTATACCAACTCTACACAAGTGGTTTTGATGGCGGAAATCAACTTTATTATTGCTCAATGTACTGGACTTGGGAGATCGTTTCAAAATACCATTTTGTAGCATGAGAATGGCAGAGAGGCTGGGGAGGGGGGAGTGGAATAGAGGGTTTCGATTTTCTTGAAGGTTAAATTGACTTTTTTGAAAGTTAGGCAAATTTTTTTCTTTTTCTTTAAAGAATTAAGATATTCGGAATCCATCAAATTCGATTTCTTTTCTGTCCATTTAGTAGCCTCTTACATCGCTGAAAAATGATAATAACCATACGTTAACCCTCCCTAGTGACCCTCTGTTCCCTTATTTTTCACCCAATCTTTGACATAATCGCTCTTTTTTTTTCCCTCCCAAAGAAACGAATTAGGTAGCTTTAAAAACCTTTAGATTTTTGCTCAACTGAGGCAGCATGACAACCACAGATTTTTCCATTTACTACAAGGATTTACACAGGGGAAATACGCGTAAAGAAATAAGAAATCCTAGCAGAACCTGTCACTAACGGTTGTGTCCTAGAAAGTCTTGGACGCCGACAGCATCGCCTGCCATGCTAGATGACATAGAATGGCTCTAGAGAGATCTGCAGAAGATGGTAATGTGTAAATATGCCTTCTAGGGAAGAATGAAGGAAAATAGGACATGAATGTCAGGAGAAGGAAGAAAAAAAAAATAAAGGAAAATGCACTCCACCGTGCAGTCAGAAGCTCTCCTGGGAGCGGCACAGCTTAGTGGCAGAACTTTGACCTATCAACTCGCGCACCAACACTTTCATCTTCTTCGAAGATTCAGCGCATGCGCCTTCCATTGTCACTTTTTTCCTTATCAATCCGGATAATCAATGTGTTCCGAGTGGTAACTTCTGTAAGGATAATTTTTGCTGAGTGAAAGACATCCCCGACGTTGTACACAGTACATATTTCAAGTCCGTCAACATCCCTCTTGACAAACGCGAAGCCACGTGTGGATTAAAAAAAAAAAAAAAAAATTTCCCCATCGGTCACCGAATTGAAAACGTGTTGCAAATGCTGCACTCTGGTGAGAGTTCAATCATGTGGAATTCAACACGACACCAATATTACAAAGTTAAAAGTGCGTAAAATATCTGCTCGTTTTGAAGCATCTTCTGACATTATTATTATATATATATATTTTTTTATTTTTTGCTCGGGTACCAACAAAAATTCGACTAGACTCTGATTTTCACTCTATCTTTATCCGATGTATTAGAAAAGTTTGTTTTCTATATAAGTGCAAAAGAGATTCGTGTTTTGGAAGTTTTACAGTAACACAAATTTCCTTTTTTAAAAGTGTTCGCTATACTACTTTTGGAACGCGGGAAAGTTCCAAATTCGATTAAGTTAAAAAGGAATGTTGTTGGAGGAGGAAACTTGTCAATTTCCATGTCATTAAACTTAAATTATGACGTCATAAAACGAAATCACGAGACCAGTAGTATTTTGGAAACATATATGACTTTACCAGCTGCCTATTGTTATAAAATAGGCAGCAGGAGGAATCATGTAGTTTCCCCATTGTTACAAAAATAGGCAGCAGAAACGCAATAATCTAAACAATGGCTAAGAGAAAAGCAAATAAATCTAAACAATAGGCAGCAGAAAAGCAAAATTAAATCTATATCGTCTGTTTTAGAACAAGCCAAACTGTAAATTGTCTACGAATTTTTCAGATGCTCAGTATAAGTTTAAAAAAATCAATAGACATGGCATTACCCCCTATTACAGGAAAGTTCTCAATTCTATTAAGTTAAAAAGGCATGTTGGAGGAGGAAGCTTGTCAATTTCCATGTCGTTAAACCTAAATTGTGACGTCATAAAACGAAATCACGAGACCAGCAGTATTTTGGAGACATACATGACTTTTCCATCTGCCTGTTGTTACAAAATAGGCAGTAGGAGAAGTCATCTAATTTCCCCATTGTTACAAAAATAGGCAGCAGAAACGCAAATTTAATCTAAACAATGGGCAGAAGAAAAGCAAAATTAAATTTATATCGTCTGCGTTTTAGAACAAGCTAAACTGTATATTGCCTACGAAATTTCTTGAGCATTTTTCAGATGTTCAGTATATGGGATAAAAAATCAATGGACGTGGAATTGCTCCCTATTAGAGCAAGCCTAACCTGATAGATGTAGAGAGTGAGATAACACTTTCAGTATAATCCCGGATGTGGGAGGATATTTGAAAGACAAAGGAAGGCACGGGACTCTATCTACTCTGTAAGCAATGAAGTAATTGACATTAAAGAATGGTTTTCCTTCTTTTAACTTGATCAATACCTTGATTTCTTGCTACATTTGGGAATTACGAAAGAGAGAGAGAGAGAGAGAGAGAGAGAGAGAGAGAGAGAGAGAAGAGGAGGAATTTGTAATCTAAGTTTATTCGCTGACTTCATCGTGTCAATTAACGTCTGCCTAAAATTTAAAATTTCGTTTTGTTCCTTTTAAACCCTTAGCATTAAAGTTAGGGTGGAAAATCATTCTTGGCTTTCTATCCCTATATATTTTATCGTGGTTAACGCTTATCTTCTAAGGAAAATACTTTAATATTCGCTCTATCCCAAATTGATGATTACTAGTAATAATGGACAGACTTTGCACCTTTTCAGGAGCAGAAAAAAACTATCTATTTCTTTCTGCATCAGTTTTGCAAGGATTAATTAGTTCTGCAATTAATTTGAATGGTCCTCTGAAGACCCTTCCTAATAACAGTTTGATACTAACAGCCATAAAACTTTGCACTTCATTTCTCCCGAGAGCAACAATTAAAGTCGGCAATCATTTATCGAATTATTGTACACTGCGTTACCAAAAAGTAAAGAACCATCTCTCACCAACACGAGATTGAATTCGAAGTGAGAGCCATAACTAGACTGTTGATTCCTTTTTGCATCTTTCGTTAGAAAACTTATATTAATTTCATTAATAATGTTAAGAAGTGTATTAAAACATCTAAATGCTTTAGCATTTTTAAATTTTTCTAGAATATATTTAAATAATCACATATAATATTAAAATTTCAGTAAAATTTCTAAAACAATTTGGAAAATTCTCGATAAACACACAAAACAATTTTGATTTTAGTTTCCAGCAGTTCAGTAAGAGTTATGAAAAATTGACCAGCAGGTGGCAGTACAAACAGAAATATTTTTTTCCGTCATCGACATGCTTGTTTTTATTTAAATGAAAATAACGTTGTTCAGTCTTTTGGCATCGTCTTTCAACAATGAGAAAATCTAATGTAGATTTCGCAATTTTCATAACAATTAAAACGTGCGGTTGTCATATGGTCTCACAACTAAGGCATTCTCAACAATGTAGTGCAATAAATCGGCAACAATGAGGTAAACTGAACTGGCAACAATGAGGTAAACTGAACTGGCAACAATGAGGTGATTTAAACCGTCAACAATGAGCTGCACTAAACAATCAGGAGATTTTCACTAATATTATTCAGTAATATTACGTATTTCCTTCTATCTTGCTGAAATTTTTGATTTGAGCGACGAACACGTTTTCAGCAGTTCAGTAAGAGTTATGAAAATTTGACCAGCAGGTGGCAGTACAAAAAAATATTTTTCCATCATCAACATGCTTGTTTTTACTTAAATGAAAATAACGTTATTCAGTGTCTTTAGGCATCGTCTTTCAACAATGAGGAAATCTAATGTAGATTTCACAGTTTTCATAACGATTAAAACGTTCGGTTGTCACTATAATCTCACAAATAAGGCATTCTCAATAAGGCAATGAGGCGCATTAAATCGACAACAAGGAGTTGTTCACTTATATTATTGAGTAATAATACAAAGATGGTGCGCACGTGATACCGGCGAAGAATTAATCAAAAGACCAACAATTGAGCAATGAACAAAGTGAGTTTCCAGCAGTTCAGTTATGAAAAACTGACCAGTAGGTGGCAGTACAAACAAAAATATTTTTCCATCATCAACATTCTTGTTTTTATTTAAATGAAAATAGCGTTGTTCAGTGTCTTTTGGCCTCATCTTTCAACAATGAGGAAATCTGATGTAGATTTCACAGTTTTCATAACAATTAAAACGTGCGGTTGTCAGTATAGTTTAACAACAAAGGCATTTTCAGCAATGCGGTGCATTAAACCGGCAACAATGAGGTGAATTAAACTGGCAACACTAAACCGGCAACAATCAGGATATAATCTAATATTATTGAGTAATATTACGTATTTCCTTCTGAATTCTGTTCATCGCTCAAATTATAAATTTCAGCGATGAACAGAGTTTTCAGCAGTTCAGTAAAAGTGATGAAAAATTAACCAGCAGGTGGCAGTACAAACAAAACTATTTTTCTGTCGTCTGTCAACATGCTTGTCTTTATTTAAACGAAAATAACGTTCTTCAATGTCTTTTTGCATCGCCTTTCTACAATGAGGAAATCCGAAGTAGATTTCAGTTTTCATAACAATTAAAAAGTGCAGTAGTCAGTACGGTCTCACATGAGGCATTCTCAACAATGTGGTGCGTTGAACCGGCAACAATGAGGTGAATCAAACGGGCAACAATTATGTGCATTAAACCAGAAACAATGAGGTACACTAAACAGGCAACAATGAGGCGATTTAAACCAGCAACAATGAGGTGAATTTAAACGGGCAACAATGAGGTGAAGTATACGGGCAACAATTATGTGCATTAAACCAGAAACAATTAGGTACACTAAACAGGCAACAATGAGGCGATTTAAACCGGCAACAATGAGGTGATTAAACGGGCAACAATGAGGTGATTATACGGGCAACAATTATGTGCATTAAACCAGCAACAATAAGGTACACTTAACCGGCAACAATCAATCAGGAGCTGTTCACTAATATTATTGAGTAATATTAAGTATTTCCATCTGTCTTGCTCAAATTTATAATCGGTGGCTAACACATTCTATTTCCACAAATAATCCCGGCTTTCTAAACATCACAAACAGAAATGGCGGGATGCAAACGATATAATTATTAGAAGGAGATTATCGGTGTAAACTTAACTCAATTAAAATAGTGGCAAATAACCTCAGATGTAGTTAAAGTAATTTAAATGCGTTGCCCTGAACTCTAAACGCTGCGATAAATGGTCTTTTTAAATGATAAAGAAGGCTACAATTTCTCTTAAGAATTTAAAGCTTCAGGCACTAAGAGGTTAAGTATTGCCATAATATATTTCATGTTTATTGCAAGATGTCTGCCAATGCCGCTAAAGGGATGTTTAACAATTAAAGATGGATTGCTTGCAAGTATTTTTTTTTTAGTATTTAGTTTTATTGGGTTATCTTTTAAGATTCGGAAGTAGACCGATTTAACTCAACAAATATTAGCATAAACTTGACAATAAAAATATTAACTGTCCTCAAGTTCTGTTTAGAAAACTACTGATCTTCATTACCGAATATTAATTGGCAAATTAAATCCTTGGGACATACTAATCGCAAAACTCGTAAGGCTACAAAACGCGATCGATAGACACTACCCGTTTATATAGTTCCACCCCCTCTGGGCTAGAACAATCCCCAAAGTTGAAGCTAATGGAAGATTATGTTGTGCTGAGCATAAACTACTGGAAGTTTTAGATTTTTCAACGATTTGATAGACCGAAGTAGATTTTCTGTTGTGAGAATTGATTGTTTGAACATACGCTATGGTCAGAAGGGTTTCTTGATTTATGGTTGAGTCCATCTGCACGGAAAGCAGAAAATTGTGACGAATTACCCCGTATGTGGTTTGCTGTGTAAGTTGGGGTAATCCGGTTACTACCCACGCAAACTACACTTCATTTGGCGGCCATTCGAATCACTATTAACGAAATAGGTTACTCCGAAGGAAGTAAATCAAGTAGATAACCATTCTATTGCAAAACTCGACTTCAACAGGCTAAGGTAGACTGCGGTTGGAGATGTCAGTAAATCAACGACATTATTTTTAGTAGGGTTATAAAAAGTGGCGCTAGTGTGCTAATAGAATCATAGGACGAACATTGGGTACTTAGGTCGGGTTTCCTGTTATTTTGCCGGATGAAAAATCCTAGTTTCTTCACGGAAAAATGTACAGTTGGCTTGCATGATGTACAGCCTATCGCAACTGGTCCTGCAATGTTATAAAACTGTGTTATGAAGTGACGAATCATGGGATACGGTTTTCCGATTTGAACTTTGGATCAGGTGGACGCTCAGAGAATGTTATTTGTCAGTGTGTTGCCTCAAAAGTGAAACGTTGTCACCCTTTAAAGATTAATGTCTGTGTTGCATTGACATTGTAAATAATTCCACTCTTCTTACCAGCATTTTGGGGAAGCCATTTTCTGTTTCAACGTTACAATGCACCATCTCATACTATACAGTTTGCAATGACTTGGTACAAAGTCATGGGAGTGAGCCTTCACTGGCCCGCCATGAGCTCCAACCATAATCACACTGAACATCTTTGAAATGAATTGGAATTGGATTTCGCGCCAGGACAACACCTCCACGATCAATGGCTGAATCGTGGAGGTGTTAAAGGAGATATAATTAACCAGTCCAGTTACTTTTGGTTATATAGGGTAGTTCATAAGTCTCTCCCTCTCTAATTATGATTCATTCTTCATTCAATGAAACCCTGGTGTTCTTTATTAATGTAGTCATTCAAGCTTTGAATTAAATCAAGTTGATATTTTATCCATATAATGCGATGACATTTATTTTAACTAGAATTCGCTGTACAAAATTACTTTTTTACTTTAACTGAAAGATGATGAGAGCTACTGGAACAAAATTACACAAAGATTAAGTGATGAAAATCCTCCTGCACAAATACGACCTTGTATATACACCAAATTAACCGATGCAGAAATCCAGTACACCATCAAGTGCAACCACCATAATAAAGACTCGTGGCCTGAAAGTATTAAAGCACACACACAATAGATTTCTTACCCATAAAGCCGATCCCTTAATCTGAAGCAGACAATTATAGCAATGTTTACATATAAATGAATCCCGGGCAAAAATCCACACGTTAAATATGCATTACGTTAATAAGTTGAATACTCATCAGCAGCTCCAAATGAAAGACTTCATTAACTGTCTCTTTCTTTTCTTTCCTGCCCACCCCCGTGCCCTCTTCATCCCCTCCACCTTGTCGGCCAAGCTTAATGATGTTTTCTGCTTCCATTGACAACTCCAAAAAGATCATTAGTGGTGGCGCTAGTGACGCGAACGCTTACTCTTAGACAACTCAATTTTTTTTCTTCTACGATGTCAGTCAATGGATTATAGTTGCGACCTCTGGTGGAAAAGAGACTAACAATATTCAATTTAAAAAACTCGAAGTTATTTAGCCATTTTTAAAAATTATATTCACTGCCTTACCAGACTATTAGAGAACAGAATGGCTACACGACTCCTATAGAATTTAAACGGAATTAAACTCACAATAACGTGCAGGCGATAT
Organism: Mastigoproctus giganteus; assembly: GCF_048544385.1. Lineage (NCBI taxonomy): Eukaryota > Metazoa > Arthropoda > Arachnida > Uropygi > Thelyphonidae > Mastigoproctus > Mastigoproctus giganteus. The sequence continues at coordinate 234,605,765 of NC_143576.1, forward strand.
TAATGACTTCAAAAAAGGCATGGTTGTTGGTGCCCGTGTAACGGGAGTCTTATGGTTAATACTGGAAGAGATGCACAGTGTCAAGGAACTTACATTTTTGATGTTGCATCCAGACGATAAAATGTTTCAGGACAGCAACGATCCTAGTTAGAACAAAGAATGGTTGTTGGAATTGAAGAGGCCTTTTAGAAATCCAGCCAACGCCGGGATTTCAACCGAAAACGTTCCAAATGAGTCAGATTGTCCAAGGATAGTTTGATGAAATGTTTGAGGACAGCAACGATCCTAGTTAAAACAAAGAATGGTTGTTGGAATTGAAGAGGCGTTAAGAAATCCAGCCATCGCCGGGATTTCAACCGAAAACGCTCCAAATGAGTCAGATTGTCCAAGGATAGTTTCCTGGAGCCAGTCTTCCCCGTTGACACTGGGTTTATTGGTCTAGGGCCAAAGTGTAGGGATCATCTGGGAGTGGGGGAAGAAGGGACGCCTCTTTCTCCACCAACTCAACTAATCCAAAATCTGGCCTAACTTTATCATTATTCATTTAATAAAGATAGAATCAAAAATAAACTACACCTTGTGCATGTAAGATAATGCCAGAGTGTAGAATGAAAGAAGATATATTACTGAGCAAAAAAAAAAACTTAAATGGACAGCCGCTCCTACAAAATAATTGCGAGTTAGCAAATTTCCTATCTTCCTGCGCCACCTTCTCCGGTCCAATCTTGTGCAGCTTTTCCCTTAGCATCCACCAAGCAATCATGATAGAAGCAAAAGTCCTCGGGGTTGAAAGAAATTACATTAACCCTCTAATTTCTCACCGCTTCTTATCTAGCAAAGGGGATGGTGGAGAAGGGGAGGGCAGAGAGAGAGAGATTTGCAGTACTTCTCTTAACTTCATTAAATTTCCTGCAAATTAAAACTTATCTGACAGAATAATTTGTGCCGGCAAACTTTTCAAAACAATAAACAGATATTTTCTCTTTTACCACCGGCTGTATTAAGAGTTGGATAATAATTTCAATGTTCGTGTAACGGTTTAAATTACATTTTTAATTGCGAGGGTGTCTTGTTACTGAGCTCATTTCGCATACAGAAGTGGATGAGGGGAAAATACTCCAACGTAGGAAGGAAAATTAAATGAGGAAAACGGGCGTTTAATTTAAGGCAAACAGTTGGTTTTAACTGTGGTTATGTGATAGTCTAGGTAATATTGACTAATGTCCAGGGCCCTTAAACGGGGCCTGGGCATTAGTCAATATTAACTAGATTTCAATTATTAAAAATGTGGCACCAAACTCGATTATCCGAACTGGCCAATCTCTATTTCGGATAATCGACTCACAGTATATGATTTTATTTATTTTTTTAAGCGAGACCCACCCCCCCCCTAGATTTATACTACGTAGGAGCATTGAGACTCTTAATGGGGTCTTAGAGCTTCATTCAGATGGATAGATACTTTGCTGACTCCCGGATATTGTTAAAGACATTAGTACTTCACTTAAATGGTTTCAGATTACAGTAGCTGCCATTTTTCACTTTCATCTAAGGAGGGTAGGGTGGACAGAAAGTGTACGGGTCTGGTAGTAGAAAAGATCGCTGGAACATGGTGATCGAGCAATAAAGGGAATAACAGAGAATTGGTTAAGTCGTATTGGTCCGCACGTAGCTGCAGAGTGGCCAATTAACACCCATCCGTTTTGTGGGCTTTCAAATGCCGTAAAGGGCATTAAAAGAGGTCATATCTAGGTTTTATCGGGAAGCTAGTGGCTTTTAGGTACAGGTTGTTTAGATAAGAACTGAGTTGCGATGGAAAAATAGATGGCCGGGGCGGCTGAGCAAATAGGGAGACCAAGTACGGCATTCTGGAGCCAGCAAATGAACGCTGTGCACTTGGTGATGAATCAGTCTCCATCTTGGATCAATAGCGACACACATCTCATGAACTGGGCTGAACACCATTGGAGGAATCTCATCAGGGCGATGGATCCGAAATGCTTTGGTAAATAAACATTACTTAATAAACTCTCTGGTTTACTATTTCTCCATCCATATATCTAATTATTTTTTTTTATTTTGTTTATTGTCTTGTTCGAAAATCCAAAATAGAAGAGATTTAGGGGAAGGAAAAGGAAATTTCTTTGTTGAGGATTTCACTGAATTATCTATAAAGGCTCTATTCCCTTAGGGTTGTAGTTAACCAGTTTCAAGTGGAGGTTGGCTTGAATTTGGTTGTGGAAATTAAGGCCATGAGTAGTAAATATAAATGGTTTCTCTAAATTGCCTTATTCTAGGCCAACTTTACACTACGAACAACCTCTCTGACCTTGTAACTCTTTCTCCTTCCTACTACATCCAAGAAATTTAATTTCTGCCATAGATTAATTTCTTAACAATCATCGCGATCTTCTAAGAAAGGCCCTGAACTTTCCTTGCGGTTTATTGAAGTATTGTTAACTCAATACATACTTGCAAGATATTTTTGCAACGTTTCGGGATTCTACTGAGACCAGTCTTCAGACCGGAATGTTTCCCAAACCCAAATTTCATTAGAATCCTAAAACGCTGCCAAAATATCTTTATCAAGTATGTTTAGAGATGAAAAATTTTAAACCAAGAATTGCGTCCTCCCAGTTAAGGACCCAAATCTTCTAGAACGTATTCCATAGTCTATTTTCAATATTTTCTCGATAAATTGTATGGAAAACATCTCGAATCTTGTCTAAACTTGTTTAACTTAGGCCATCTTCAACATTAATTGTTAGTAAGTTTTCTCTAGCAGCTCAAATGGATCGATTTCGTTCTTTATCCCAACTCCACTCAGAGACTTTTGTTAATTGCATGCATCCCATTTTCCTCGTGTGAGTGTGTGTGTGTGTGCGTGTGGCAAATATCTGCAAGCCCATCAAACGCAAACTAGGAGTGGTCATTACTGTAAGAAGCGCGTCAAGTGGAGAACATAAAGGAACATCAGGGTCTGGGAGCATAGCCTCTTTCTCATCACCATCAAGAATATTCTCTCAGATCTTTCCTAGACATCAAGGCTGTAATTGTCGCCTTTAATTATATCCAGAGCGTTTAGGAAGGGGGGGTCGGGTAATTTCGGAGCCTGTTACCGGGCAAATGGAACAGGAAAACCTTGCTTTGTGCGTGGAATTTTATCCAGAAATAAATGTATACTCGCTATCTTAAAGGACTTAAAAAGTACCCAAAAAGTAGTTAGAGAAATGGAGGCAGAGTTCGCCACTTGTAGGAAAGGATAAGTTTGAAATAAGGATTTAACAAAAAGAAAAATTAAACAGTAAATGTTGGAATGACATTCCTGGTTCCTTTGCCTTTTATAAGATACCTTTTTTGTGGAGCGAACACCGAACCAAGATGATAGCGTAATGTTGAAGATGGAGAATATTGTTTAAAATATTATGACCGAGAATTATCCTCAGTGGAGCTTGCGTATCTTGAAGTAATAACATCAGAAAATAATGAGTGCCAACACTAGCGCCACCTGGTTAGTGTCACGTCCTCTCTTCAATTAACTCAACACTTGTAGCATCTTGGAGAAGGTACTTAACAGATGAAATATTTGGTTAAGAAACAAGAGGTGAAAGAGCACTCGGATGAATCCCATCTATTTAGGTTAATGAATGATACTTTGTCCAATATATATTAGGACAATATTCGCAGGAGAAAAGCAACGAGGAAATGTTTAATGACCCTTGCAACAGCCTAAACATTGCGAACAAAAGCCCTTATCTACCCTTGGAGAGAACAGGAATTTTCGCCCAACTAAAAACCACCTTGCATTGCCTTTTACTGACAGGCTCAACGATCCGTCAGATAGGTGTGGAATTCGAGGTTTTTTTTTTTTTTTTTTTAATAACAAGCACCACCAAATGCCAGAGCTGGGATGGAGAGGGAATAAATACAAGGAAAAGCGAGGTCAAGCACCTGTCCACCTTTAGTTAAGCACTCAAACGATGATTCTTGCACTGCCATTGAAGGACGTCACTGTGATGTCACTTCCTTTTAACAATTTCCTACGATTTTATGAAATCGGATATTTTTTTTTACATTTTTTAAAATTCTGACACAACCATTGTATGACGTCATTATAATGTCACTTCCTTTTGATAATTTCACACGATTTCACGAAATCGGCTGGAATTTTTTTACGTTTTTCTAATTATGACGCCACTGTGACGTCACTTCCTTTTTTATAATTTCCTACGATTTTATGAAATCGGATATTTTTTTTACATTTTTTTAAATTCTGACACGGAATTGTATTACGTCACTGTGATGTCACTTCCTTTTAATCATTTCCTACGATTTTTAGGAAATCGGTTAGAATTTTTTACGTATTTTAATTCTGACGTTGCCATTGTATAACGTCACAGTATGACACTTCCTTTTAATAATTTCGCACGAATTTATGAAATCGCTAAAATCTATTTTACGTTTTTTTAAATCTTACTGCCATGTATGACATCACAGACAAGTCACTTCCTTTTAATAATTTCCTACGATTTTAGGAAATCGACTATGATTTTTTTACGTATTTTAATTCTGACGTTGCCATTGTATGACGTCACATTATGTCACTTCCTGTTAATAATTTCACACGATTTTATGACATGAATAGAATATTTATTACATTTTTAAATTCTGACACTGCCATTGTATGACGTCATTGTGATGTCACATCCTTTTAATAAGTTTGCACGATTTTATGAAATCGGCTAAACTTTATTACGTATTTTAATTCTGACGTTGCCATTGTATGACGTCACAGTATGACGCTTCCTTTTAATAATTTCGCACAAATTTATGAAATCGGTAGAATTTATTTTACGTTTTTTTTAATTCTTACTGCCATACTGACATTGTATGATATCACAGAAATGTCACTTCCTTTTAATAAGTTCTAATGATTTTATGAAATCGGCTAAACTTTATTACGTATTTTAATTCTGACGTTACCATTGTATGATGTAACATTACGTCACTTCCTTTTAATAATTTCGCGCTATTTTATGACATGTATAGAATATTTATTACATTTTTAAATTCTGACACAACCATTGTATGACGTCATTGTGATGTCACTTCCTTTTAATAATTTCGCACAACATTTTTATATATGCTAGAATGTCTTTATTTTTTAATTCTGACACTACCATTGTATGACGTAATTGTGATGTCACTTCCTTTTAATAATACAGCACGATTTTAAGAAATCGGCTAGAATTTTTTTTACATTTTTTTCTGACACTGCCATTTTGTGACGTCATTGTGATGTCACTTCCTTTTAATAATTTCCTACGATTTTTAAGAAATCGGCTAGGACTTTTTTACGTTTTTTTTTTTAAATTCTGACACTGCCATCGTATGACGTCACTTCCTTTTTTGATAATTTCGAGATTTTTTATGAAACCGGCCTGAATTTTTTTCGCTCGAGGTTTTATGACGTCATTTCCTTTTATTACAATGGCGGACGGTGTTTGTCTAATAAATGTCCGTACATTAGCGATCGCCAAAAGTGGGTAATAATCTGCTCACAAAGATGAACACGGGGTGTCTGGGGAAAATGCTAATCAGTGGCATCCCATTACGCAAATGTACATCGTAAGAGAGTTCTTTCGGGCCCTGCACGTGCGATATTTCATCACACACGCACACGACTGTACGGGAGCGCTATGAAATATGCATCGGACAGATGGGTATCGCCGAAATCGTCGCTTAATGTCGGCTCGGGTCAAGGTGTGTCTGCCAACATGACAGACGTCGGGGGTTTCGCGCAGCTACACGTAAGATATTGTCGAGATTCGGAGGAACATGTCTCAGAAAGCGGCAGTCGGATCAAAAATCAGCGGAGCATCTCGAAGACTTACAGGAAGTGTCTTCCTTCCAACCGCCTCCGCTTGCCTGCCGAAAGGATCGATACAGCGGTACGGAGGCTTTAAACGCCACCACCCCGCCATCCGAAAGGCAGGCGCATTCGACTGCTGGCCGCAATAGTCGTAAACCCGCACTTCGGCGTGATCGCTGTTACTGTAAATTTTCAGATTACGACAAGCGACAGTTCATCGCTTGGTCTCTTGTGGTGTTGGCAAATGTGGTGTTGCACAAAGAATATTAAACGCTAACAAAGTGGCCGGCGATACTCGAGGTGGCTTCCCCACAACGACAATGCCTTTGCCCGTTTTCGTCTGGCAGCTCCTCGAGGCAAATCGGGGGTTGACGTTAACTTAAACACATTTAAGCATTGGCGCCGAATTTTAATTGGACATTTAATGCCGGGGAAACCGATCCCGCTGTAATTACGCGCTATGAGCGAATAATCAGCCGGCGCTCTCGCATATCTTTCCACGCAGACGAAGATAGTAATGAACGTGACCTTATCTTGCCGCTCGTGCTCTCAGTCTTCACCCGAATTATGGTATTTTCTTCGCGTTTCGTTCATTCTTTTCTCTCTTTTTTTCCCCTCACACATATTCTGTTCATTCTGATTTTTTCTTCTTTTTATCATTCGCTTTCTTGCCCACACTGTCTTTCTATAAAACCTACAGAGAAATATGTGCGCATTTTTTGTATACTCGGATGAACGTACACTTCTTTTGAAACCCCTTTGTGATCAGCGCATGAATCCTTTTACATTCACCAACACCAATCTTCCATCCGCCCTGGAATCTTTCTTCCAGTCTTGATACCTTTAAGTGCACAGAATTGGCGGTTAGAATTGATGATAACATGTTCTCATTGTGTAGCAGAGCCTCCTTAATAGATTTTCATCCAGCTGCCAAGGGAAAATCCCTATTCAGACGGATAATCCATGATACCAAAAATACAACAATTGCATGCGATCTTCGTCTTCTATTAACCCATTGTCACATATTTTTAGCACATGGATAACAGACGTAAAGTACAGCCCATGATTTACCTTAGTCACCAATTTTGACATCAGAATAGGCTTTCAATTTCTTCTATCCTTTATGAATCCCCCAGTGGTTATAAACGCCATCCTGCCACATCGGGTGGAGAAGTCCCGGGTTCGATTCCCGTCAATGACACAAGTAACTTTAAAAGCCTGAGTTAGTCGGTCTCAGGCATTGACAGCAAGGTCTTTCCTCACCGGAAACTCGGGTTTTTCATCCAGAAGAACACGCAGCTCGACCAGAGAACATAAGCAATTTATAGACAAATATACACACTTGGCAGATGGGTTTCTTCTCGGGTCGCACCAATATGGTTCTTTGTGAGAGAGTATGGATGTACTGCCAACCTCGCATGTGTGAGGGACGCTGATATCTCTTATTTGAGCTCTTTTTTGCTCTTTTCATCGAATATGAGACTTGCTAGTATCACTGGTTGGGCTCTAGTGGTACAGGATTGCTGACAGCCACAGAAAATGCACTACTGCTTAGGGCTGCGGGATTTGGTCCATTGAGGACGCAGTGTATAGTGTTTACTGCCTTGCGAGACCGGGAGGTCCCCCCTCCCCATCTCCGCGTAGTATTCTCAATGTCGTAGCCCTGTACCCAAGGCCACAGATAATGTGAATTATTGTACAGTCTGCGCAATGTAGTGTGGGGCTATGTTGGTATGTTTTTCCTCTGACCACTTAGCCGAAGAGTTCCCGGAAGCTTAATACGCCTTGTTGCCCATCCAACACCACGAGGAGGTGGGCTAGGTAGTGTCGTAGAATCTAAGGTTCTCTTTCTGAGGCGGACCCTGGCGTCCCCAAAGCTTGCCAGGGAAAACCCCTAAGGTCCATTAACGACAGTGAGTGAATAGTAGTGTCCCACCTCTTCGTGGCCTGGACGGATATTGGTTGGTTTGGTTTTTTTTTTTTTAGGAGCATTAGCAACTAAGGCCATATTGCTCCGGGATATGCGGTGGTCATTCCCTGAATGACCTTTCCGCATCCTCCGTATTTGGTGGTGACGGGCTCGAACCCCGGTCTAATCAAACGGATATTGGAGATCAGCCTTCCTGGTTATCGCTTCTAAAGTGGCCAGAAATATACACGGTCCACGCATAGACACCATACACCGGTATTTCATTTACTACCTAGTCTCGGCATGGACTTGGCGCATCATGGCCTTAGTGGCCCTTTCGCCATAAAATTTTAGCCCTAGTCTGGGCTAAAATTATAAAGAGCCTGACTCACCAACCGATATAACAGTGACTGTCTTGATGTTTATTCTAAACTCCGAGGCAGTTAATATAAAATATACTTTATATGTTAACACATTATTTAATTCTCTATTTTCGTATTACTATTAAAAATTAATTCGTTTAAAAGCATGTATGAAGCATTGAGATAAATCAATCTTTCCCTGTTTCCTAACAGGTGTGGAAAAAGATCATATTATCACCCTCCTTTCTTGACCTATAGAAATGGTATTTTCCAGAAGATCGAACTAAGTGCATCTTCTAGTAATTTCTTGATTTCTGCGATTCAGTCCATTGAGGTGGATTTCTTAATAAGATGGCTTAATCCCGCTACCCTTTTTACTCCGTATCAAACGTTTATCAATCTTCCCCATGGTGGATTCCCAAACACCCAATCTGTTTTAAACAGAAGCAACGCGCTATGAATCAAGCAAGTAGTCTAACCTACCATTATATAGAATAATGTCCTGTAAAGCCCGACCCATCTTCAATCGACAAAAGTCAACTGAATCTGTGGTCAATTTTTTTTACTTCTGGACGAAAAACCAGAGTTTCCGGGATGAAAAACCACATTACCATCGCCTGAGAGTAAAATGCCCATAAAAATTCCTCACGTTATCAACGGGACTCGAACTCAGGTCTTTTCCACTCGATGTGGAGAGGAAGGCGATTCTACCATCTATGCTACCCACGAGGGGCCCTTGGACAAGAATCGGAGAAAGTACAATATGCAGTGACCAACAGATCAACTGTGACTACGATCCTACCTGTATCAATTGTAATTTTAAAGGCATGTAATGCCCAATCGGGACTCGCTTTGCATACACAAATATCCAAAATGCTTTTAAAACTTGAAATACTCTTCTAGAAGTGCTGAAACGTATTCTACATAAATAACAACTTACTTTTTTTTTTGAATCGCTGTGAACGAGAGTCAGTTCACCTTCGTGTTAATAATCTTTCTTTCAAGTGATAGTTTACTGTGAGTGTAGTACAAGGAGAAGAAGACCTTTCAGGGCTCCTCTCCACTGCTCCTAATTACCATTGAATATTTGAGAGATGATGTATCTATTTACGCAGATGATATATAGTTTACAACGTGAGTGTAATCGATAGCCGAGCAATGGCTCAGCTCTATCGATGACAAACTCGATGGTTTAGCTGATTCATTAAGATAGTTTGATCTCTCTCTCTGCCGTATTGGTTTTCTAAAATAGAATCCTATATCCTTCAATCATCTCTGGAAAGCGAGCTAATTCTACCTGTAGCAACTCGTTGGTGTGACACTCCATTTCAATTTTAATACCGAAATTCCACTCAGAAAATTGAACTGTCTCAGATGGAAGGCTGAAAAGCACTCCGAGTTCATAACGACTTGGAAATATCTCCAAAAAACTTTGTACTGATCAATCGTATGTACAACTGAAATGTGGTCATTGGCCACACCCACCAAAAGAAACCAGTTTTTGGCTATGAAAATTGGCTGATTGATTAATTGTACTGAATACACAGCTGGCCAATCAACATCAACGGCGTATACAAAGACCACCCAGTAATGAAAGCTTCTTATGTTTACCTCGAAGATGCCGACTGGTGAAACGATTTATCTCAATACTTCTAGGAAATCTTTATATCCCGCCCACAATCAAACAGCTCTAGTGACAGATTTCCTCCAGATATCGGATGGGGAAAGTTTAAGACGCTAGGAAATGTTATAGGTTCCCCCTCCCCCATGTGGCCGAGCTAATCGGTTTCAGGTGATGGTTGCATGGTTTTCCCTCCCGGAATTTCGAGTTTTTCGTACAGTAAATAGCTAAACGACTTTATACAATTCAAGCGCCTCGTAGCCTTAGTTGCTCTGCTGCTTAACAGGCGCCTAACACACGCTGATAATTTAGCTACTGCCATATTCAAGTATACATGAATATGTACCATTTATTCAAGTATAGAAATAAAGGTCATTGAAATGACCTTTAGTTCTATTCTGTGTACGCATCGAAAAATTTGGCGATCTAAGATATATTTAGTAACGTAATCGCTGTGCTCGGTGAGATCCTGGAAGTCCCTTTTAAAATCTAAGAGGGAACACTCCAGACAATTATTGACCTAAATACCAGTGTGGCAGAATTTGTCTCTTTTAAGACAATTTAAATTTGAACTATCCATTTCCGTTTCACATCTCCTAACCTTCCAAAAGGGACTAAACTGGATGGGACTAGACTAGGATGGATTTCGTATATCAACAGCAGCTTCTTATTTTCTTTCTTGAGTGTTCCCTCTTAGATTTTAAACACAAAGACCTAAAGATTTTGCAACTTGTACCATTTCCTTTGCCTACATTTTGATTACGATACGTTGTTCAAGTTTAATTAAATCAAACTTAAACAGAATTCTCGCTCACTTCAAACAATTCAAAGCGGGACAACAATGATCTAGTTCTATGACTGTTTAAACCTGTCCAGACTTGTCCAGACATGTCTTATCTTGCCGGAAAACGTCAAATCTACTCCAGCTTTCTAACTTTAGGATTGGAAAGTCGTTTATACTAATGATTAAACTCTATTGTTATTTATATTTATCAATCAGACGCAATCTCTCTACCAGCTAGCAAGAAATTTAACTATGAATATTTTTCTTAAATTTTTACTTAAGAAAACAAATCTTAGAAGATGTAAAGTGGTTATTTTTGTCATGTAAATGCGGAGTCATTAGACATGATTGCAGCGAACACACTTATCTCGATGTACAGAGTGTGTCCACAACAACGCAGCATACCACACACAACATGAAGAATGGTGGGGTAATAACCCCACAAAATAAATCACGTGATGACAATCCATTTATATTGATTGTCTCATCAACGACCTCTATGTAGGTCTAATAATATCAAAGAAATATTACCTCAGAACAAGGTCGATCATAAATTATTCATAAAGAGTTCTGTTAAGCAGAGAGATGCTAATGTCCAACACATGCAAATAATTCGTGAGGAGATGATGGCTAATAAATAGGTCGTAGTTGTATAACTGTTTTTTTACTGGTTAATTAGAAGGTAAGAAAGTATGAGGGTACTCGGATTTATGGTAGCGATCGTTAGTTCTATCCAATTTATTTAATTACTTCAAGGATTGAACACTTTTTTTGAAAACTAGGAGTGTTATGTATTCCTCCAACGTTCAATGGATTTCTGCTATCCAGTTAAAGTACATTTACAAAGGGGGGGACACCGCATCCTGTTATATTTCATCCACGTTCCACAACTCAAAGTAGAATACGAATTCGCCCTTTGCAGAGTTTATAAAGAAAATTAAAATGTAAATGGATTTACAGGTCACGGGTATGCTAACCATTTTCGTATTTTAATGGAAGGCAAGACTTGTAGAAAGAGAAAACTTTGGTGTTTTGATAAATATTAATACGCAAAGCAAACAAGAAACATTTGGTCCAAAGCACTCTGCTTGTATAACTGCGCCATTATGTAGGAGGTGTGGGAAACCAAATAGCCAGGAACGGATTCAAATTCTTAGTTATAAATAGAGATGGAAGTTGGGATTTAACCACGCAAAGTGGGCTTTGTTATAAACAGAAGAAAATTGTAAATACCGAAAGTTCTAAGCATCTTATATTAAAGATAAATAAATAAATAACTATCACTCACTATTTGGAAGCATTAATAGTATAGAATGAACCTTAGATGATCATAAATATATTTATTTATTAGCTATCAATCGAAGGGATGTTGCAGTGAAACACTGACACGTCTATATATTCGATGTCTAATGTAATATATGGAGGTATCGCGTTGTAAATCAAGAGTTTAGAAGTGCAGAGATAATAAATCATAATATTGTGATAGATGGAAACAGTACACTAACAGTTCGCATGTGTCAGCAAATGTTATTAGAGAAATCGAATCTCAGAAGATAGCAATAAATCTTTGCATCCTGCTGGAGATGATGATACATAACTGGGAGTGTAGATATCTATTTATCTCGGGCTTTTTTTTTCTCTCTCTCTCTGGGACCAAAGGAAAATTACTGGGATACTCATAAATAATGATCACATTTAGAGTTAGGCCTAGAGGAATGAAATGATCTCCTAATCCGATTTTAAAATTACGCATGAAACCAATGCTTTGGTATTTTGTAGGTACACAATAAGAGATGATAATATCAAAAAAATTGGATAATATTCTCAATGGAGAAGTTAGAAAGTAGGAGATTCTTGTAGCTCCTATAGGAGCTCTGCCTATATAAGATTCATAGAGTTTCTCGCAGTCATATTCTTTCCATTTTTAAATAAATATTAATACTGTTTCATCAATATACAAAAATCGCCAAAACTACCTAAAAAAAGAAAAATATTTCCCACAATACAATGCAACAAACATATCCATTCTTATTGGAGCAGTATTAGAAAAAGTATGAAAGTAAATATTCTTTTTTCTATCAAATAGATAGATTGAGAAAATATATAGAAATTTAACACTTAAATAATTCTTCTTATTTTCTGCTTTTATTTCTAGGAATTCTTAATCTTTAGTGGTATTATTTAAAGTAATGAAATACCATACCAGTACACCATCTCTATTTTTCATGTGGTTTATATATAAATATGAATAATTCTATGAAAGCTTTTCATCATAGATTTCAGAAGAATTGCAATTTTTATGTAATGGAATGGTAAAAGGAGAATCTGAAAGATGATAATCGATGTCTATCGATTAATTATTGATTGTAGATCGCACTAATGATAGTGAAATTATATCAAAAAGAGGAAACTATCGATTTTTAAGAAGTCACGCAATCAGTGAATTATTTACAACGATTAAAACCATTCTGAGATGGTAAAGGAACCATCAAGTACGCACAAGGTGTTTTGTGGCAATACTATTAAGCTCTTTGGAGAAGCCTAACCTAAAACGTGAGAACTTGCACTTACCTATGGTTGTAATGACAGTGAGGGAGTAAAGGAATGCCCCTGAGAAGGACCATTGCTGGCTGGTACCTTCCTTACCATCGTAGCCATCTTTGACAGCGGCGATTAAGTCCGTTTGAAAGCGTTTGACTTCGTCGGCCATTAGACGCGTCCAGTTCTCCTGGTAAAGTACATTCAGTTTCTCGGTGATCGCCCATAACCTTTGAACCGTCTTCTGTCTCATTTTGATCACCTGACTGGCTTTCTCTTCTTCATGCGGAGCCTCCAGCGCACGGAAGGCGAAAGCTCCGAGGATGCTGTAACCCACCACTAACCCGCACAACCCCACATGAGAGAACATGAAAGCTGTAAATTTACGGCAACATGTCTTGCATTTATTCTCCGGTGGCCGCTTACGGTGACCGTGCCGAGAGGCACTCCGTCTCGAAGAACGCTTCCTTTCCAGCGACATAACCTCCCGCTGCTGCAGTCGCCGAAGTGTGTGTAGTTTGACCGGGCGAAAACGCTTTGCTGAGAACGCCCGTAACTGTCACCGGTATCATTGGGTCGCCTTCCGCCCGGAGCGCGGACGGAGCCTCACATCTTCGCCGTCCTCTCCTGCGTGGTGGCAGACGATCAGAAGTACGGCAGCGTCGGAAATCATGGTTGACCTTTGCCCCTCCCCCCCTCTTCGCTAGCTGCTAAGGACTCGGTTACAAGCTGTTATCCTCGATGCTCGTTGTCGTTGCCTCTGCAAAGGGGCGCACGCCCACGCACACCACCCCCAAACACGATCACACATACGCACACAAAGGATAGCATACAGGCAGGCCGGGAGAGACAATGAGAAACCCTTTTCTTTTCCCCCCTTCTTTCTAAATCCCCTCTCTCTCTCTCTCTCTCCCTTTTCTCTTTGCTCTTAGGGAGACTCACCGCACTAGCGCCCCCACTCGGTCGTGTTATTCCAAAATGCCTCCACCTCTCCAGCGGCCGTAAGTGATGCGGATGTTACAGACAGGTTCAGCATCCGATCTGGACCACTCGAGCACTGTACCGAGGTGCACACATCCCCGTGACCTAGCAGTATTCACTCCCGCTGTCGCCGGCGAGCGTTACAATGCCGCTACAAACCACCACAAGCAACTGGAGCGCAGATCTTGCCGACGGATTGTCGTCTGCATCGCAGTCCGGGCAGAATTCCAGAGGCCGACTGCAGTGTCTAAGCACACCACCAGCTAATCGCTGGCAGTGAGTAGAAGCGACGTCTACAGGCGCAAAGCAACAGTGATGCAGTGACTTACCTAGAAATTATCGAGTGGACGAAGTGGGAATGCAGCTCCCCCTGGAGGACTCGAAAAGAAGCAACCTGATGACTGGAGTGGTTTTGGAGACTTCGAACAAACACCGCTGTTTTGTTGTTGGGGATGTTTTGTCAGTCGATGTTTGGCGGTAGTGTTTATGAACTGAGCGATTTATAATTATAGTCCGCATTCCTTCGATCGTTCTTTTTGATTGATGCTTTATAGTTGGTCCTGTTTTCTTTTGCTCGGTTTTTAAATACAAAATGGCTTCGAGATCTCTTGCAAGATCATTATGGATGAGGATGAAATCTTCCATCTTTTCACTTTACAATAATATTTAAAAAAAAAAAAGCATCTGTTGCTATATAAGAGTACTTTTAAAAGATAGAAAATGGTGGTTTATTTGTCAGTGATTCTAATTATTAACAGCTTCCTTTTCCACCATTATTAAAAACCTTATTCTGTTAAATTTTCCACTAATCTTGCATTAGATATTAAAGAATAAAAATTTAATTTAAAGAAAATCTTTGCATAAATCTTTATTGAACCCAATTCTCATTAATTTTGCACAGGAACTTCTATGGACATTTTTTCCACTCGGTGGCCAAGTTAGTCGGTGTCAGGCGTGGACAGTAAAGTTTTCTTGCTACATAAAAATGTCTTTAAAAGAGAGAAAATTGTAGTTTATTTGTCAGCGATTCTAATTATTATCAGCTTCCTTTTCCACCATCATTAAAAACGTTATTCTGATAAATTTTCCACTAATCTGGCACTAGATATTAAGGAATAAAATTTAATTTAAAGAAAACGATCAAAGATATAGGATTCTCATTAATTTTGCACAAATCTCTTGACGTTACTAGCTTTAATTTTTTTTTTCTGCTGATTAATGGAAATGAATCTAATAAGTTCTTTTTTTATTATTATTACTAATGAGTGTAAGGCAGAGATCAAAGATTTCTGTGTCTTTGAAAATTTATATTCAGAAAAAATCAGTTTCGGGCTGGTCTGAAGTGTACCCTCGGGGAAAATAAAATCAATTACTTTCTACAGCAGACAGTGGGGTTATGAATAAATTTGGTTGTGATAAATAACATAATTTTATTCATTAAAAGAACCACGGCAGGTTTTTCATCCACGATGGCCAGTTATTCGATAATAATAAAAGGGATAATATTAAGAGAAAACGTCCACTTTAAAATGCTTCTGTATTAATTATGAGTTAATAAACGATCCTGAAAGATCATCTTAACGCCAGAGGATAGCATGACGAATAAAAAAACATCTAAGAGATTATATAAATAAAACTAGAAAATATAATCAGCGTGTACATAGTGATACCTTTTTAGCAGATAGTGACGATATACGTAAGAAATAAAAATAATTTATTCTACAGAAAGGATGATAAAATAAACATTGAAGAGATTTCTAGCTCTTCTAGAGCTAGAAATCTCTTCAATCTCAACTACTCAACTAGCAAATGTGATTCCTTTTAACAATTCAAAATCATCTTTGTGTGGGCACCATTCTCGAAGCAGATAAAAGTTGAACAAATAATAATTTAATCCCTAGTTTTATTAAACAGCTGATTACCCTTATAATTACAACTATAATTAAGATCAAATGAGCAAAAAAATTCCTATTCTCTGCCCAAGTTAATGACTCCAGAATTGTGTTTCTCTCTTTGTATAGTTTTTTAATGGAATCTATATTTAACTCTGATATAATTATACCCGAAAAATAAAAGAAGGGAAAAATAAAATACAGCGCATCGATACAATTCTATTGTGCATTCAGTGGTCATAGAGATTCGCTGATCTGTACGGTATTAAAGCCTTAATTACTTCGAGCACAAAGTAAACCAGTTAATGAATAGGAAATGAGGACATGTGTGCATCTCGGTCTATTCTGTTCCCGTGATTTTTCATCAGCACTTTCAAATTGATAGTTCTTGTGAAATTAAATGTGTCGAAGGGTAATGCAACTTGACAAGATGTTGGACAGCCTCTTTTTGATGGAAATAAATCGAACACAAAAACTGATCGAATGCAGTTGACACACACTCACTCTATTTCCCAACTTGCAATTTTAAATATTGGATAAATGCCAAAATTACTTCGAATAAGAGTCATAGCGGGTAGAACAGTGGTAATCAGCATCCTCCCCGACACTTGGTGGAAAAGGCCCTAGTTCGAATCCCATCCATGATGCCAGGAACTTCTATGGGCTTTTTCCCACTCGGTGGCCAAGTTAGTCGGTCTCAGGCGTGGACTGTAAAGGTTTTCCTCATCAGTAAAGCCTGGCTGGGTTTTCATCCAGAAAAATGGTGTTTGGGTTTTAAAATTGCCTCGATTTTCTACTTCCAGTCGCTAAACAGTATTTTTTTTTCCTTTTCACATTACATTTCTTCTTATAACCTGTTCATTCTGTCAGGGAGTAGCCAATTACAACCTATTTTACCAGATAATGATACGTTTTTCTTCTACCAAACATATAAAAGATGGAACTCTTCCATTAACTACGGTATCGCCAATATCTAAGTAGAGATAGGCTAAAAGTGTGAACTAAAATAAATGCGCCAGTAGCAGGCAATAAATAGAGAAGTCATTCGACGTAAATGTCTAAGCATTAATGCTGATGGATGTAAATTACGCTCTTAAAAATATCCGTTCGTCAATATATTCGGGATCTCCGTAAAAACATGCAATTTTTCCCAGTCAATTGATATACATTAATTAGCTGACGCACACTTTTATCAGTGGGGTGGCGTCTCTTGAAAAGCAAGCGATGTTCACTACACAACCCATAAAAATACGACTAAAGTGCAATCGAAGGATGTAAGCCATTTTTATCTCTGAAGTAGTTTTGCAGGCAGCATCTGTAATCTCATATTTGAGAGAGAAAATTCTTTTTATAGATGCTGCTGACTAGCGTGTTTTAAAATGTCCATGAAAGTAAAGTGTGCGTGTGTGAGTATTTATGTGTACTACTTCATACTGTAGATACTGTTTTCTATTTCTAGTGCTTTAATATGGATTCTCTGCGCCTACCTTTTGTTCTCTGTTTCTCCATCTCTTGGTGCCCAAATTTTGGGCAAAAAAACATGGAACACCTCCAAACGTACTCCTGTTTAAAAAAAATATACTGCCCTACCAAAAGTGTCTACATTTAGCGAGGATTCAGATATTATTAGCGAGGATTCAGATATTACTACAATCAGATGGCATCACCGGGTGTGATTCTATCTATCATGGAAATCCTCCCTATCATGGAATATTGTCATACGCTTGAGGTAGTGTCCCTAAAGCCGTCTGTCTGCGCAGATAGCACAGTGGTTATAATCATCCTCTTCACGCCGGGCGGAAAAGAATCTGGTTCGAATCCTCTCAATAACGAGAGGAACTTTTATGTGCTTCTTAGCAAGGTTCCCCACCTCAAGGGAACTATCGCAGTATTTATAATCACCATCCTTCCCAGATCGGGTGGAAAAAGGTTCGGGTTCGAATCAAATCACATTGACACTTCATGACCTTAGTTGCTTTGGTTCAAAAAAAATTATTATCCATGAACTTTGGGGGCTTTGGTTCGCCACTGGACTCTGGAAGCCTCCCTGAACCTTAAAGCCCCTCAGTGATATCGTAAATACCCTGACATCTGCTCTGTTCAAACATATGTCATCTATGCCAAACAAATTTCTTCTACCAGTCAGGGACAGTCATGCAGATAAAAAGTTTGCAGAGAACCTGAAGCCTAGAATTAAGCGATAAGGCTACGTGATAAAATCAAATCCCAACTGTTGTGCCAGGGAAGGATTGTAGACACATTTTTCCCTAATTCGTGTTTTTTCAGCATGTTCCTCTACTTTCCAATCCACTCAGTTTTTGTGCATTTAATTCATTAATACCCACTTGCATAATTAAGAGCCCATTGGTTTCCTTGAGAATTGGCAAGTGGTTAGTTGCATCGTTGGTTTTTGATCCAATATTCTTGTTCTCTTCTGTTTATCTTTATTGCAAAATACATTCCCAATTTCTTCACAATTGAATCCCATCTTCCACTGAACCAAAACAATCTGCTCTTGAGGATCCATAACTGGCCTGAAACAGGAGTTCATTCTCTGGAAAATAAATATAAGAAATAAATAATCCTTGAAACCAGAAGCAGGTACACAACATCCCATCATGGCTAGGAGACATGGTGGGATGAAAATCGTTAGAACTATTTTGATCGCTTCTAAAATTGTCCCCAATAGAGTGTTCTAATAAAACTCTACGACATGAATTGTACTTCTTTCAAGATCAAACTTAAAAACTTGCAATTGCGGCTGTCCCCGTGAAAGAAAGAGTACAGGACCCCATTGTCTTCGTGGGACTAATCCCACTAATTTATCACATGCGTTGATGGAAATTTTTTCGCATCCTCATAGAAAAACGAAGTAGAACTCCAGTAGAACAGTTTTAATTAGAATAGTGAAGTTGGCCTTCGTGGATGAGTTTTCATACGCCTTTCCAACTCATCCAATAGAGGTTCAATTGCGTCCAGATCAAGGCGTTAAGTGAGCCACTCCATGAGTGCCACACAGTGAACTCTGCAACACGAGGCATTTGAAATTATGGAACTTTAAATTATGACAATTAAAGAAAACCTGCATTTACATAATTCTCAGCTACAACATAGAACCACGATCGTCGAAAATTATGGAAAAGTCCTTGGCAGAAATGTCTGCATATTGCGGTTGATATCTTAAAAATATTTTCTCCAATGGCAACTTAGAAATACATCTATATTTTGTTATATTTTCAAAAAAATGGGTATTCTAGGACGAAAAGAATTTGCTTGTGTACGGTTACTTTGGCAGAATAGTGTATAAATTTTAAAAGTTTTCTTTGGTATCCATTTCTTTTAAAACATATTATGTAGATATTTGCTAGTCAAAGAGTATTTTCAGTTATCCTGTATAAAACACGATTCTTTTCACATGAAAAAGCCATTTTGACTTCTAAAAAAGTTCCAGCATGTCGCATTTGCCATTTGCCATAGTCTGTCTGCCGAGTAGAAATCATTATTTTAATACAAGATTGGTTTCAGTTCCACTCGACTGAATTATAACGAAAAAGATTCCTTTTTCTACTACTCCATTGTAAATAATTCAACCATTCCGAAAAAAAATCTCAGAAACTTTAGTCTGATAGACGAAATCCTTTTAGATTGGTCCTTCTGCTCATCATGGACTCGTACGTAGCGCAGACCTATTTTAAAATGTATATGAAGACTTAATATTATTCCATTTTTATTTATATTTATGTACGTCTATGAGTTGTGTGTTTGAATTTAGAATCTTCCTAAATCCCTTCTTTTAATATTTATTCTCGTTTCTTTTTCCTGTCCTTGCTTTCCTCTGGAGATTTTGAATTTTCAAACACGTTTCGCCTTACAGAAGTGCACGATCTACGTTGGATTTGTTTGCATGTATTCGAGCGAACAACGCGATGTTTTGTATATTTTTGTAACTTATCTGCGAGAGGGGCTAGAAGATATAAAACGCTTTCTCTCTCTCTCTCTGTTATTTCTATTCAAGCCAACTGCAATAATTGTCCTGGGGGTATGAAGTTGAAAAACACAATAAAAATATGTTATTTTTGACCTCACCGTATCCCAGAAGAAAGTAGCCCACTTTTTAGTTTTTCTTTCTCGAATATACAAAACTATTCACAAAAACACAATAATTAATCGATTATTGTGCTTCTAGTATACGGTGTAAACATTTTTGTAATGTAATTTACTTTTTTCCTCGTGGATTTTAATAAAAATTGGAAAATACCGGTTGTTTTTAAGTTTCTGCTTGATTAATATTATGAAAAATAGTAATAATACATGATTTATATATTTAGTAAACTGATAACACCGAAGAATTCACCTGAACTCTTCAGGTTCGCAGTTCACAACATAATGGCTCGTTTCTTAAACACCCCTTGTCCTTTATAGCAACTAGGGAAGTCGAGAAATTTCAAGTGCTAAAATTTTCCTCAGTCTCCCATAAAGTACAAAGATTTATTCACATTTCAGCCATATTCTGTCTGCGAATTTTAAAAGCACGGACTTAAAAATTCAAAACAACGGGACCATCAAAAGAAAAGCTCTCCTTTTTCCTATCTAATTTATATGATAATAATATTTTTGTTGTTGTTTACGAAGTAAAACGTTAACGCAACTCATACCTCCATTTGGCACTATAAAAATATTTTAACTCACGTATACATAAACAAGGATGCAGCAACAAAATCTTCGTCATGATGTGATGTTCGCCCAGGACATACGCAAAAGCAAACTAAAAGCGGCCGTATATATACTACACCGCCAAAATATTATAAAACTTTCCAACTCCTCGACTAATGTCGGTGTTTCCCCCAAGGCTCAATTCTTTGTTTTTGGATCTTTGGATCCAAAATCCTCCTCGTGTGCACAGTCTGAGTAAAAGAAAGAATCCCATCAGCATTGAGCCTCCTCAACCCATTCAAAGCATTAAACCCCTCCAGACCTGTATGCAGTACTCAAGATGTGGCCTGACCATTGCCTTATACAATGCCAGCAAAATTCCTGTATATCATTGACAAAACCCAATGACCTGCTCTGGCAGCATGTCTGCACTGCTCAGAAAACTTCATATCTGACTGCACAATTGCCCGAGGTCCTCCTCATTTTCCACTACCCTGAGTGTAGTACCACACGGTTAGTACGTTACTCTGGGATTACTGCTATCCATATGAAGTACCTTGCATTCATCAAGGTTAAACTTGAACTGCCATTTCTCAGCCCATCTGCCTAATCTTCTAAATTTTGTTGCAGTAGCTTACCCTGATTACTGTCCTTTACCACCGTGCCACCCTTTGTATCATCTGCAAACTTATACATTAAACGTGATATGCCTTCATCAATATTATTGATGAATATAAAAAGCCATAATGCTCCAGCACTGAACCTTGCAGGACTCCGCTAATAACATTAGTCCACAAGGAGCAGTTTCCATTGATAATCACTGTATTTTTTTTTCCACTCAACCACCCCTTTATCCAGATTAGTAACTTTCCCTTAGTGCCACCCTACTGTAATTTGTACAGCAGTCTTCTATGTGCAACAGTATCAAATGTTTTCGTGAAATCCATAAATTGCAATGGTTCTCTTGTCGATTTTTCTGCTTTTCTGAAAGAAAAACCCGAGTTCCTGGGTGGAGAAAAACCTTTTTGTCCATGCCACAGACTGACTAACTCAGCCACTGAGTAAAACAAGCCTACAAAAGTTCTTTGCATCATTGACGGGACTCGAACTGGGGGATTTTCCATCAGGTGAGGTATGACGATGATTATAACCACCGTGCTACACATGTAGACAATATAGTTGGATAAATCACATCCACCCCAGGTAAATATTTTACATTTAGCTTAAAAAAAGCATCTGAGTTGGATAGCAGTTAATCTTGCTGGCCAAGTTGGTCGCTCAAATAATCAACACATCAAGAATCAGCGAGATTACCACCAAAGATCCTGCCTGATCCTAATTACTTTTAAGAAAAAAAACTTACAAGAATCTGCCAGATGGACAGGCTGTTTCCCGACTTCTGCACCACAACTTATAAATCAGTTCAGAAATGACTGTTCCCAGCACCTAGACCACAAAGTGTCTATCGAAAAGAAATCCCCAACCTGCTTATAAACAATTCGTCTGATGAAGCACAACTCAATTCAACTTCTTAAGAGAATAAAATGAACCGGTGGAAACTCGAAACAGCAGATAATTCAGCTCACTAGTCACAAATCAAGTCTCGAGTCTCCAAAGCTACTTTAAATATCTGTTTAGAATAAATTACTATAATTTATTTCTCCTAGCCCTCAGCGCCATGAAGCCCTTCTCTGTACATTTAAACTCAAGAGCCTCCATTTATGTATTCTTCTGAATAAATAAAAAAAATGATTATTTATTTATTTATTAATGGCCGTCCAGTGACTGTAAATCCCGTCAATTCGAAACTATTCCTCTGTTCCTCCTCCCAAGAATTTTTATGGGCTTGTTTCACAACGTGGCTGAGTTTGTAGGTCTCAGGAGAGGACAGTGTGGCTTTTTCTCCTGGAAACTTGGGTTTTTTGTCCAGCAAACAGCAAATCTTATATAACTCTTTTATGATGGTCAAACTTCCCGAAGATAATGCTGGATTCGTTGGAACCATCCGCAATCAAAATCTCTTTTGCTCTCTAAAACCATTGGAGAAAAAATTGTTGACACTGTCTGGGAATATTCTTGGCAGACAATCGAAAAACAAACAATCGGAAGTTTGCAAGACAGTCCCCAACCCATTTAAAATCTCTTTATGGTGGATCGCCATCCTATTATCGGAATGGTAATGGATTATCTCGCTTCCAATGTTCCCTGACACCCGCCTACTTCTACGTCTATGACAGACACAATAATTTTTTTCCACAAATTCCGTATTTATCTTTCTCCTCCTGTAATTTGCCGTGTGGTTTTCCTCCATTTTTTCTTGTCTTATTTCGAAGGGTTTATTTTGGGAAAATCTCTTTCTCGCGTGCTGGTAAAAACATCCTGACGGCTGGCTTTACAATGTGCTGACGTACATCCTCATCCTCTTCCCTAAAATTTTATTTTTGTTTGCCGGCTCTTCAAAGATTGAAGCATGCGTATTGGAAAGTAGTAGGCAACATAAATGTGAAGTCACGGAACCATGTTTGTTCGAGGGGGAAAAGCGAAATAAAAGGGTAGAGATCGATCAATAGATTAAATATTTACAAATGATCGCCAAATCCATCGTCTACTTCAAGTAATGAACTTCTCCGATGGAAAAGTCAAAGGTTAGAGCTGAAAAAATAATTAATTTCTCTCAATCAAGCGTTGTTTTCAATTAGTTGCAAGTTTGGAGAGAGATAGAACGTCTCAAAATAATTTTCATTAAAGGCCATCGACGATTTCCTTGACTGGAAATGTCAACAATTACTAGTATAAATCCGAAATGAATTTAAATTTAAAATTAATTTGAAATCGAGTTAAAAATTCCAACCAAAGTTCAATTTTTAATAAAATAAGATTTGAATAATCAGAATATAAAATAAGAATTAGAATATAAAATGATTTCAGTTGTTATACAGGAATATATTGTACTACGTAAAAAGAAAGGGCATCAGGGGCACAATGAGGAAGAGAATTATACAATAAAAGTTAGTTTAAAAAATCACGCTGGACGTAACACATGAACAGTGAAAGGCGCCATCTTGGAAAATTTTCAATCCTTGCACATTAACAAAAACAGAACTAATCAATGATTTATTGATTAGTTCTACTTTACTACTGATTATTATTACACCACTGTGCATCTCTTAATGGAAAATATGAACGATCATCCATCTTTTAATTTGAATTAAAACATGGACATGATCGAAGAACGGGAACTGATTTTCTTGTCAAGCCACTCATGGACAAATGTCCAAAAAAGCGCACCTAACACCGGGGGGACACTGTTGTCCATTGGCTTAAGATCAGAAACAGTTGACATTGTGAAAACAAGCTTTGACCGCCTGACACTCAAAGAAAAAGGCCCCCCTACCAAGCAAATGCACAACACCCTCAATAATTGACAGTAAACTATCAATAACCAGACATATTTCGACACCCAGGCGTAAGTAAAGGGACATGTTATTGGCAGTCAAGTGTCACCGCTAAAGAACACTATGCTGACGTATAGAGGGAAATTTCCCCGACACGGCATCGTGCTGCGAGCCAATAAATGGAAGTGAGGTTGCCATGGTGATTGCATCCGTATCTTCCAAACTGATCTTTCTCTCTCTCTAGTTTCTAATGCAGCGAGACGCTTTGCTTCCACTGAATCCCAGCAGCTAAAATAACAGAAGTTACACTACTCGCACTCACTATCTACGTATCTGAAGCTATCGTGTAACGCAGTGCAAAGGTAAGGAGCATTAGCTCGGGGATTTAGTTGCTATCTTCTCCTCAGATCCAAGTTTTGATCCCTGCATCTTTCTCAAGCTGCAGCGCGACTCTTTGGTTAGTCTTACCTGCTGGATTTTGCGTAGGTTACGCGCCTTACTCAGCCCGTATTTTGTTTCACCAGCTAGGTGACTACTGTTTCTTTATCTTTTTTTCTTGTGAGTGTGGTAATCTCGTGCCCTTACTTCTAACAGACGATCGAATGTTGTCACTTCGAAGAGATGTGTGGTTTTATATAGCACAAAGGAAACTGCGCTAAATGGTTGAAAATTTATCTTATCTGGTACAGTTGCAGTAACTTGTACTTTGTTTTCTATCTGTGCGCATTGCCTTTCGATTGAAGATCAAAAGAAGATCAACTGAAGGTCTGAGATCAGTATCGAAAATATGCGCTCACTGGCTAAAAAATTTAGAACCTTTATTCAATGTCTAAGTAGGGCAACATTTTTCCTGAATTACAGCTGGTAAATGTCGTGGAAAGAATTGCACTAGGTGTCTGAGGAAGTTCAACTCCAGATTTGACCATTCTTCTATTTGAATATATGTCAGTTGCTGTATTGTGTCGGTAGAGAACTGAAGTCGAATTGCCCTTTCCAATATATTATCGACGTTCTCAACCGGATTCAGATCTGGAGGATTAGACGTCAGGGTTAAAATCTTAGTAACATTTCTTGAAAAATCCAGACAATTTTTGAACAGTGAATAGTTGTGCTCTCGTCTTGCAAGGGTTTATCGCAATCCTGGTAAAAATGAAGCATTGCAGAGATGAAATTGGTCCGGTATGACAAAAAGTACCATGATTCCAACTCCAGCTGTTTCAGTAGTGAACAAGAAACAGTCTGGATGCATGGATCATGAGATTCACTCCACATTTTCCCCGTACCATTGATACAAAAAATTGTAAATTGAGATCGCATGATCTTTTATCACTGTTTCTGCGATGTCGTTCTTTGAGTACTGATTTCTGCTGCGTATCTTCCTTTTAGAGCTGCATTCTTCTTTAGTCTTCCACTTATTATACATCTTTCAGATGGTTGCTTTCAATACACCAGTGATTTCCGTTGTTTCCTCAATTGTGGCTGCTGCTAAACGTGCTCCACGAATAACACCTTTCTGAAAATCGTAAGTATCACGTCTTCGCCATGACTAGATCTACCACGAAGCCCCGCGAGAGATACAGCATTCATCTGGACCAAGGAATTCCATATAACTTACATTCCACACCCTACGCTTAATGATATGTTGGCGACTGCAAAAAAAGTTTCTAATTTTTTGTCCAATAAGCGTAGATGCAATTGTCGATATTTTGGTCACGCAGTGTACACTGTTGATAAAGAGAGATAGCGAAATATATTAGGCCATCCCCCTTCTGGTGTTATCAGATTTAACTGGGAAGGGAATTATATTACGTCATGCTTAAGTAATACTTATAAGCCTGTTAAAGCATTCTGAATTCCAGGTCTTATTGCCTAGTCATTAACCGGGATCGACATAGGTCGTCCATTAACTGGAATGATAACCTAAGAAAGAAATGTACATCCGGTCACGTGCACAGCATTTCCGGCGTTGTTCTCTTCCATCTACCACGGAATACGATGCTGCTGCTGCTTGCAAGCGGGGATTAGCAGATATTATGTTAGAACTGGATTAGTGGTCCCTCCATTAAATCTACCATGGAGAGCGAGCTCCCTTTCTGCGCATGTGCACAGATACATTTCAATTGAACACGGCTTTCGATTTTTCTGCCTTCTACTGAAGAACGTCGGCAAGGTCGTGGAAAAAAAATCGATCACAGATATATAATATTTCAACCGGAAGTCATCGACTATGACGAAAGAAACGCGTGGATAAATAAGTACTGACATTTCCTGTACACGACCTCTGTCAACTACCCATACGTGCCATTGCAAATGGTTTATCTGGCATGGCGAAGACATCAAACGTAGATAATAACAGCCATATTGCTTCTTCAACCCCGTGTTCTTCACTCCCAGAACCAATAACCCTTAATCCCTAGTATGCAGGTGGTCTATAAGAGGCGCTAATCCTTTGCTTCTACCAATAAGTACAGGGGGAACAGATCAGATGCTCGCAAGATATAAACTTCCTTTCATTTGAAAAAATTTCCGAAGAAATCATTAATTCTTTTCTTCTTCCATCCATTATAAACATAAAAAAAGTATCCAGAGAGACATCTTGATTTTTGTCTGGAAATTGAGCAACGGATCTCACACATTTATTGGAAAACTTATTTCAAAATGGAGTAAGCAATTACATATATATTTTATTTCCCCTCATTTGCATAGCCTTTCTTTAATAAAGACGTAAGAAACCTGAAAGTAGAAATGTCTTAGCGCAAAATGGGAATTGAAATACATAAAATGGTTTTGTAGAAAACTTCACTCTGATAATAAACTCTTCTTCAGAGGAACTTCGAGTCATTTATTTATTTACGTCTGTCTGATAATCGTAAAACAGAATTTATAAAATAAAAATGTAATTTTAATCATCGGAGACTTTTAACAACACCAAGAGAAAGATCTACCAGTGACTATCGCATTACCAACTTCCAAGTTTTATTACAGCAAGAAAAAATACAGTTGCCTAGCAACAAGCGCTACTTAAACATTATACGTAGGTTGTTTTAATGTTTTTTCTTTTCTAAATTGAAGTTTTTCCTTTAGTTTTTAAATACGTCTGGAATTTGTAAACTTAACTTTGAGAGGAAACGTGGAGAGATATTAAAATCTAAATTAAGAGGAGCTAAGATTTTTTTTATGAAAGGAGATGTTCTCTGGGGTCTCCGGTTTTTATGTATATTTTATTTCAAAAATTTTCATTGCCGTTTCGGATATTATTAGAAAGAATTCTTTCGCGTACAGGAACGTTAAACGAAATCAATGAGTGCGCGCAGAAAGGCACATCTTTGCAAACATCATCCTGGCTAAGTTATCAGATGGCAAAATGCCTCGAGAGATTAGTAAACCCTTCAGTAAACATAGCAGAATACAACGTACTTATCGGCGTGTGTACAGGTGTGGATTTTTAGACGCCATCTCCCGTTTGTTTTGTCAGCCCCTTGCAGTCCTTGATTGGTTGCTTTCGTATCGGAGGAAAGATGTGTCCTGAGAGAGTTTGATAACGTCAGATTGATCACGTGATATAAGCGCACGAAGTACGCAATAGATTTTAAGCTCGGTGTGCAGGAACAAGTTTAATCCAAATTCAATGAACGTATAAAACACACACAGCAAAATGCCCATCAAAATCATCAGGGAATGAACCAAAATCGGAAGACAAACTTGCAGAGTCTTCTATGGAGACTACAGGCCATAAAACAGCCTCTGTTATTTTCCTCTAAATAAAAGTTATTGGTAGATATGCAGGTGTTCGGATATTATTGGTAAGGCAGTGTATTTCTGCACAATTGCAGGCTAACCAAACTCCCTTGAATATACAATGGAAACATTTTTTTTCTCCAATTCTCTTTCCAAACAAATTCAAAGACTTTCAAATTGCAGAATATCCAGAGTTACCCGCTGTCCATTTTGCTAGAGGCTTTAATTAACCAGTTGATTTACATGTGTAAACAAATAATTAGACGCCCTTTGATATGCTAAGTAAAGTGTAAAGATTCTAACAAAGATTCAGTAGAAAAGAACGACGAAGGTAAACAAAGAGTTGATGGAGAAACAAGGGTAAAGTATGCATGTATTAATGCCCTGGCATGGATAGTTTAACAACGCAATGTGAGAGATGAATTACGTATTTATAAGTAGCTTTTACCATTCCTCTGTCTCCGAGACATTCATTAATGAGAGGACGTTTTAGACATCCGGTTTGTTTGTTTGTTTGCTTTTTCTTTCCTTCCTTCCTTCCTTAAGCTAAAGAGGTTTATTCCGGGAACACTTAAAAGAGATCATTCATCTGGCAGTTCGAAGCGGAAATAACTCAGTTTGACTTCCATTTATCTTTACTATTTGGAACCTCTGAAGGTCGAAGATCGGCCTTCTCTTGTCTCTCTCTCTCTCTCTCTCTCTCTCTCTCTCACTGTGTGTTTTGTGCTTTGTGATGCTGTCTAGTTGATTTATAACCACTTCAGGATTATTCTAATAATGTTTTTGCTCGATCACATAAGCCTGGTTTGCATCATGCTTTACCTTTGTAGGAGTGAAATAAAATCGTGAATTTATATACGTAATTACTAATATTATATTGAGGAACGACCCCCTGAGAATTCTAGGGGAGGGGTAGAATTAATATTCTATTTAGAAGCCATCTTCGTTTTAATATTGAGAGTTTCATGTGTCTTGTGTTTCTGTCCACCTAATAAGATCCGATATGGCTTTTCCATTTACTCCATGATACAGATCGGACTTAACACAAGTCATTTATTGTTTAACTTGCTCACAAAGTTCGGGATAGTTCTGTAGTTACAGTAATTGCACTTGTCACAAGTATTAGTCCACTTGAGCGCGCCTTGAGAAATGAAGTTGTAACTTTTCCACCAAGGAGCTGATGTGGTGTGAGCAGATAGTACCAACGTGTCTCTTGCGCCTTATGAAAGCTGAAGTACAGACAAAGATAACCAAGTCAAATGCGTTGGTACTATCAATAGATACCGAGTTAACCATGGGTCCTGCTCACCGTCCCTGTCAATCTCAATAGCCAATTTTAATTACTGTTCGTTCAACCAATTAAAATAGCGTTGATATCCAAGGATGTTTCCTACTTCACGTAACATGCATCAACTTATTGTTGAGCTTAATGGTATCATCTTTTAAATTGTATCCTTCGATTTGTATGCATTTATTACAAGAATTTAGGATCCTTCAATTTGATTTAATAATCAATTTTAGCAGATTTAGAAACAGTCCAAAGTATTAGATCAAAAACAGTCTTTCTGTGAACAGGCCGGTTGAATATTGTAAGGGCTGAAGAATCCCAAACACATTACTCCCCGTTTGTCTAATCATTCTGGTCTGATCTCTGTGTGATTGTCCAAGTCCGACTGAAGGCACCATTAAGAATATCTTCAGTCTCCAAGAGAATTTGAAAGGTGACCTGTCCAAACGAGGGGCAAGTGGCTTTGAAATTTTGCACGTAATCCAAAATATTCGATTTAAAATAAGGATTTGGTATAATTGAAATAATATATTCAAAATTGCGATTCGGAATATTCATATTATTAAATCCAAAATAGCTACTTTTAGAATAATCTAATTATTAGATCCAAAATTTAGATTTGGAATAATCAAAATGGCGAGTTGGAATAATCAAAATATTATAACCAAGATGATGAGTTGGAATGATCAATTATTAGATTTAAAATGGAGACTTCGAATAATCAAAATTATTTAAAATGGAGACTTGGATAATTAAAATATTACATACAGAATGGTGAGTTGGAATAATCAATTATTAAATTGGAAATGGTGAGATGGAATAGTGAATTATTAAGTTGGATATGGAGACTTAGAATAATTAAAATATTATATCCAAAATGATGAGTTGGAATAATCAAATTATTACATCAAAATTGGTGCATTTTCATTAATCGAATTATTTGATCCAAAATGGTTGTAAAAAAACAAACAAAATTCACAGCATTAGATTCAAAGTGTCCAACAGTAATTGAGGCGTAGAAATCTAAAACATTCGAAAATTGGAGCAAACACCTTCCGGTTACGTCACAACCGGTTTATCAAAAGCAAAACCGCCCGCCCAGACCACTAACAAACGCATGTTGTGTTTAATCCACCCTCCCAACGAGGATGTCAACTTTCTTTATTGGTTTCAGGGCCGAGCCCATAATGCGC
Organism: Mastigoproctus giganteus; assembly: GCF_048544385.1. NCBI lineage: Eukaryota > Metazoa > Arthropoda > Arachnida > Uropygi > Thelyphonidae > Mastigoproctus > Mastigoproctus giganteus. Next base: position 234,635,991 of record NC_143576.1, read on the forward strand.
CAAAGGCCGCTCATTTCTGTCACCTCGGTGCCACTGCCGATATCGGCAGACAGATGTGAAAAAGTCAGTTGAAATAGACCTTAAGTCTTGAGCCCCATCATGCGATCCGACAGCCCTATGTACAAGCTGCCCTCGCGAATCTGGCCGGTGTAATAAAAAAGCAAGAGCAGCTGCCAGAATTAGTGGCTCTTACGTCAGTCTGTCCGCACCTTCGACAACAAACAGTGACAAAATGTTCAGTTCATTTGCTCGAGCTGGGCCACATAGAAGTTCTGGAACGGTCCACCTGTCAGCGTGTATTAGTTTGCTGTAAGGAACTCACGCCATAAGATGCTTCGAGGTATCTAAATAAACATTCCTTCCATTTCGATGGTCTTTATATTTCTTTAAAGCGAAAGGAAATCGAGATCACACTCTCTTTATGGAGATCTCTCTTCATGCCATAAATAAACAATAACTCCACCTGAGTAAAAAAGACTTCACAGGTTTCTTCGTGGTTGAAAAATAAAACTAAAGCTACTAAAATTTAGACTTGTGTGTCCTGACTTTTGATCGTTCAGTGTATGTTTTGTTGTGGCTAATATCTAGTGATAACTGGCATCCTCTACCTGGGAAAGAAAGAGCACTCGTTACTGCAATGGAATATTTACGAGTGTTAAATCTGAGTTTGGTACGGGAAACATGTCTTAGCTTGTCCAGTAAATTTTCATTGCTTTCGACGAAATTACATATACCGCAAGAGGGCACTATGTTCGGAGACAAACGCTTGTTTCTGTTCCACTTTGTTACCGACTTTACTTTTATGGGTCTTGTCGCGTCATTGTGATAAAGACAGACACAGCCCAGGGGGCATATATACTAGTCTGCGCTATCAACCAATACGACCGGCGGTATTATTTCAACAGAAACTTCGAGCAATATATCTGTCCAGAGGTCAGCCACACCATACACATCTCTCTTATTCTTCTAATCACGCATGGACATCGTGGACGTTGGAATTCTTCATTGTGGCAGTGAATGTACTCCAATGTTATTTATAAATCTCTCGCTAATCCACCCCCTTTCTCTTTCTTCCACTTTCACAAGGGTTTCTCTGGGGGGCGGAGGTAACGAAATTAGTTTTCTAAGTGTGCAATTTTCTATAGTTTATAAATTGAAATCAGTTCATCAAGAATCAACTGGATGGTCAACCATCAGCTGTTAACCCTAACTGAATCTAACATTTAAAAAGATAGGAGAAAAAGATCATTTAATTTCATAACTGGCAGTATTTTGTTAATAAATCGTCTACCTCATTCTACCTTTGTACTAAATTAACTGATTTTCTTTAACTATACACTTACTGTCCAAAAAATTAGAATCTTTTTGAAATTGGCGTCAATTGATAATTAAATATACAGCAAGCAATTATAAGTTTTGGTAGCAGATAAATACTGCACACATTTCCAGGGTCTTCGTGGTCGATTCGGTCATGGGCAAGACACGTGATCTTTCCAATTTAGCAGCAGTCGCGATTGAGAAAACAAAGAATACCATTTCAAAAGTAAACAATGAGTGGAAGAAGAAAGGAGAATGCAGCTCTAAAAGGAAGAATGAGGCAGAAAGTGAATTTAAAGCAAACTATGCGTCTGAATATATGTGCAGTGCGCATCAAATGATTTAAATATATAATTTATGCAAAGAAAACCCCATTTCCAACCGAACTGTGGGTAGGAGTTGAAGAATAGGATTTGGTAGTCGTGACCCTTTACAAGAGCCACTTCTTTCTTTAAAAAATCGAAAGATTCGACTGAAGTGGTGCCGCCAACGCCAAGACTGGACACTGGAACAGTGCAAAAATATCAGTAGTCTGATGACTCTTCATTTACACTTCTTTGCACCAATAGTAGAATTGAAGCCATGCACTAGACTGTCTCGTGTCCACAACTCAAGCAGCTCGAAGCGATATCATGGTATAGGATATGTTCTTTGGTTAGGTACAGACTGGATCCATTCATGTTTGAAAGTCGTGTTATTCCAATGAAGATTTTTCTGTCTTGTTGAACCAACTTCACTATGCAATGCTTCATTTTTATCCGGATTGCAGTGGATTCTTTCAAGATGACAGTGCAATAACCCAAAAATTGTATCTGAGTGGTTTGAGGCACATTTCCAAGAATTCCATCATCTATTTGCTTTGCTATTTATACGGAAAATTCCAAATATATTAGCAAATTACGCTAAATGCCAACTTGCAAATCAGACTGAAGAAGCCCATATAAAAAAATGTCACATTAAATTAACTGAAGTCATTGCTGTTTATCTGAACTCTTCCTGGAATATTCAACATCACCAAGATGCACAAAAAGGTTCCACTAACACGAACAATAAAGCACAAATATGGTGAATTATCAATCGACTGATTAAAACGTAACTATATACTTAAGACTGATCTTTTATCCATAATAATTTGAACCATGATCGACTTTACTCCAACTTCTCCTACCAATCTTTAGAAAAGCAAATGGATAGAAAATTGAAATCATTGCTTCCTAGATGCATTATGGCAAGGAAAGTGGGTGGCATCTATAAGCGAGAAGTCCATTCTTTTCGAAAGGGGATGAGGCAAAAATAGATTACAACGAACACGAACTGTATAGAATCATTCATGGATCATCAAACATAAATATCCATGTAGCCATCTATGGACCAAATGGGACCCCCCAGATAAGAGCATCCCTCATCGCAAGCGACGTGTAAAACCAACTGTTTCTAGGAAACAACTCTATCAATTTTTAATCTGATGAAAATGACAGCATTACAAACGAAACGTCACTCGCCATTGTTCGAGATACGTTTAATTATAACCAAGCAAGGATGCTCTTACCGGTTTAAAAAAAAAAAAGAAGAAACTTTATCGAGAACTTCTTAAATGAGATTAAGCGTTCGATTGCATACCTCTGATGCATTCTCCTTTTGTGCGTGTCTCCATAGATCAAAAGATTTGCCGACAAAAGAAGCATTTTTGATGGTTACAACGAGCAATTGGTGTACAAATTAATTTCTTTCCATGCGGATGACTCTTCGTTGTGTCTGTCTAAATCACGTCTTCATTATTGTTTTCGACATCGAGTTAATTTTTATTAAACACCCTTCTTTTAATTACTTAAACGAAGCGCAAATTCTTAGAATCATTCCAAGGAGAGTCATGGCATCTCTATATCATCCAGCAATCTCCTATGTTCCTTTTCAGTTCCCAATTAAGGCACCTGGAATTTAACGTGTTGTGGGGGAAGAAAAAAAAAAGAGGGTGTCTTATACGGGAAAGATAATTAATTGTACCTCCGAAAACAAGATTCTCCTCAGATGGCCACAGAGCACCCATTCCACTGAGATTACTTTGGTCTCCGTAGCATCATTAAGAGTGGAATTTTCCAATTTGTTTTCTTTTGTACAAGAAAACAAGGCTGGTTTTCACTATCGCTAAAGGGAGGATAGCACTTGGCTTTAAGCACAAAAAGAGACCGAAGGAGAGAAAGATTAATGATTTTAATCCAACAGTGGAAATCAGGTAACAAGCCTCAACCATAAAATAATAGAGTTGGTTTCTATAATCACTTAAACTCCTGTAATTTCTACTTATGCCAGCTAAGAGAAATTTAATTTTCTATTTTGGTATCTTTATTAAAAGACCCATCAGGACATTACTTCTTGGTAGCTATTTCAGACATTTTTAATCATCAGATATGCAAATTATCTTCTTGCACTGAAAAGTGGTTGAAGACAATCGCTAAATGTGTTTCGATCAGATTACATTAACCCTATTTTGTTGTAAAACATCAATGGATTCGTTCCTCCCTTAACAAAAGATTGCTTACCTCATTAGCAATCTGAAACAAGTTCGATTATAAGTCATTCGTAAAGTTCAAAGGTTTATTTATTCTGTCCATCCCTCTAAAACACGTTTCTTTAAAAATATATCCTTATACGATCAAGCATCTATTTATATTCAGATGATTAACCAGTTTCTTTTCATATTCAAGAGTTTCCAACTTCCAATTTGTTAAGGTAATGTAACTAGAGGTAAGTCATTAATTCCAAGAAAAATCTTTGAAGACATTCTTTAATGTGAAGAGTTTCTTGAAAGATTTGAGAAAACAGAAAAATGTACAGATTTTTCCTTTTCATCCAATACTTCAAAATGCATTAATTTCTCTGCCGATGTTGGTAATTAAAAAGATGGAAGTTGCTGTCAATACATTGAAAAGGTTTGTTTTCTCAAATATGTTTATGGGTTGTACGATAAAGTCTTCTTCCGCTTTCAGTGGTTAAAATGTTTTTCTTTTAACGATTCTAGCGATTCTTTGAGGACATAAAAACATTGCGGGTAATTGCACAACATCAGAAAAGAATTCAGGAAAACCAGTCTCAAAATTTAAGGATAAATGGAAAGATTTTGCTTTTTTTATTAAATAAGGTATAATGATACTTTTCCATTTGGTAGACTATCAGAAAATTTAAAAATCGGTTTCGGGCCATATTTAAGAAGCAGCCTACAATCTGTGGTTTAAGTGTGGCCCGGTGGAGATTTTTTATTCATATTAATTAATGTTTTAATGTAATACAGACACGAAATAGAATGAAATGAAACTGTTGCTGTTATTCGGTTTCAGGCACATCAGAGATTTACATATGGTGTGACCCTCGTGGTTAGCACAGTTGGTAGAATCACTGTCCTCCCCACACAGGGTGGAAAAGACCTGAGTTCGAATTCAATCGATGATGCGAGGAATTTTTATGGTCTATTTCAGAATGTGGTTGAGTTAGTCGGTCTCAGGCGAGGGTAACATGGTTTTTTCCTCCCGGAAACTCAGATTTTTTTGTCCAGAAAACAGAAAATCGATCTCAGAACAGATGCAATTTACATACAGCATATATGGAGTAATATGGCCTTAGTTGCTAATGCTCCTAAAACCCAATAACAAATCAACATGTTGGATGGGATGAAAAGCCAGCAATAATTCAATGGGAAAAGTTCTACTCCCTCTACCATGAGATCGGATAACTAGAGGCTCGATTGAAGAGAACGTTAGAAATTCCTCCAGTGTCATAGAAAGGAATCGAACCCACATCTCGCCAAATGAATGGCAATAAAATGAAACAGAACCAGAGTCGATTTCTGTAGCAGTCTCATCTATGATAAGAATGTTTTAATATTTTTACAAAGTCTTTATTTTAAGTGCGAAAATGGAATTGCAGAGTTTGGAGACTAGACACATATCAATGATGACTTATTGAGGTGAATGAAGATGTTTTATTCGCGCCGGGTAGAGGAAAAGATACTTTTTAATACTATAACTGACACTAACACTAAATAAAGTATGAAGATACTTTTGCATATCGCGGATCATTTAAAAATTTGGTTGGCTTCGGACCACACTTAAGCATAATGTTTTTATTATTAAAGAAAATTACATGGGTCACGTCACGGTTTTCGTTTTGGTAGGGTTTTAGGAGCATCAGTGACTAAGATCATAATGCTCCGTGTATTTTCTCTGAAAATTGTGTGTGTTCCGAGGTCGATTTTCTGTTTTCTGGATGAAAAACCCTCGTTTCCGTGAGAAAAAACCAGATACCCTTGCCTGAGAGCGACTAACTCAGCCAATTTGTGAAAAAGGCTCATAAAAATTTCATTTCTCCCATCATCACAGGGACTCGAACCCATGTCTTTTCCATTCAGAGTGGGAAGGACGGGGAGCCTATACCAACTGTGTTACTCACGAGGGCCATGGATCATCAACTTCCAAAATGAGACACAATCCTGAATAAACTTCAATAAATAAACAAGCAAAATATTTTTCGTCTTTATGTGCAGAAAGTAGTTAGCTCCCAGGTAAACTAAACCTGACAAGAAGGTGGAAATCAATCGTAAGATGAGGGCAGTGGAGCCATCAAACTGGATAAGATTCAAGTTAGCATAAAACAGGTCAGGTAAATATACTTAAAAGCAAATTACCACATTAATGAATGGTTTGGTCAGAGATAAGTGTTTAAAATTAATTAACTGTACCAAATTTAAGAAAGGTGCATAGACACCATTTTTTTAGCACGAGCCCAATGAATGAAGGAGCTTGGAAGCAAACTCTATATTTTTCTTTTCTTCTTGTTGCTCCAAGATTTTCGTCTAAGACACTAAATCTCGATTAAAACAGTCTTATGTAGATCACTTATCACAACACGCAAAGACGTACTTTAAAAAGATGTGAAAATTCTTTCTAAGGGGGCCAACGCCTTTAATAACTTAATCCGAACCATCAACAACGAAGCACTATCACCACGATATCGAGCGGGAAGCTAGCAAGCTCATAATCCTCCTCGAAGAAAAGTCTGACAAACAAACTAATTAACTATATCGTCAAACCTCCAGAGCAACAAAAAAAGGAGAAAAAAAAAGGAAGAATTCCTCGTACGAAACCCGAAAATAATTTGCATAAATTGCAATGGTCATCAGAATTTTGCATTGCAAATCAAGAAAAAAAACAACCTTCATTTGGGGGATTACTATGCCGCTTGTCAAGAGGGCGATGATCCTTCTTCGCCTCTGCCTGTAGCGAATCTTAGGAGAAGGCCTCCTGTACACTTTTCTTTGTTTTTCAGCTTAACGGATCCCCTTTTCCTGTTTACGGCTTGGACTCGTCATGGCCATGTCTGCGTCATTGTATTAATTTACCTGCCTCACGATCGCTCGTATCTTCTCCTTTGCCTATTCTCCTCTTCTGCTCTCTGTCCTTTCGCCTTCTTCCCCAAGATCACTTTGCTTTGGACGAAATGAAAATAATTGCATTTATAAAAAACAAAATGGCGTCCAACATCCCGAATATTACCCATCAGCTCTAATTAAATTGTTAATTTGCTGTGCCCCTTTCGCACAAAGGAGAGATAGGGTTAAGGGATGAAATCGTAAGCATTCCTCGCGTTTTTATGCGACAAAAACATCTTCTGGAAAGTGGCACTCGTCCATCCCCGACTAATTAATAATGTAGACGGAAACTTTTAAAAAATGATGGAAGATGCTTCTTGAATATTGCTTTCTTTTAATTAGGTTAACGTCTTAAGCAATCTGCGATGAAAGTGGGTAACAGTGATTAATGCTGGAAATATTTATCTCTCACTCACTCCCTCTCTCTCTCTCTCTCTCGAAACATCTTCCGTAAGTTCTGTTTTATGTTAATTACTCCAGTTAGTGTGATAATTAAACAAATTACGAATGAAACCATCTCCCATAGGAAATATTGTTCGGATAAATCTCTGAGAAATTAGTGAATTGCGAGTGGAGGAAAGTAAGGGGAGGAAGTGGGGGGACAAGAAGGAAGGTTCGATTGATTTTCGATATTACCCCCAAATAAATGAACGTCAAGTCTCGGCAAAACAATGTAAACTCTGTCAAGCTGACAGATTTGAGCCTGCAGAGTGCACAAACGACACGGCGCATGCGCGGAAGATGTTTACATAAAGACCGATATGAAGGTGACTCTTCCAGTTTGTTCACTGTTCGTCGTTAATAACGTACTTCATTACGAAAGAGGAATAAAAATTTCCTCAATGCGATAGAATTAGCTGATGGAGGGAGGAGGGGAGGGGAGGAGAGGAAAGGGGGCGCTATAGATCTCCTGGCAAACAATATTCACGCCGGGATCGAAGAGGGAAAAGATTATTCACACTTCCAAAAACATTGGCAAAATAATTTCAATAATCTCCTTTTGTTTCTCCTTTTTCTCTCTCAGTCTTTATCTCTTCTTTATCCTCACTCTTTCAATCTCTTTTCGACCTCTTACGTTCTCTTTCTATCATTCTTTTCTCTCTTTCTGTTTTTATTTTTTTCTGTCTTCCTCTTTCTCTTCGTTTTCTTTCTCATTTTCTGTCTTGCTCTTCTTTTCTTCCCTCCTTTCTTTCTTTTCCTCCCTTTGTCTACTCTTTTTCTGACTCAGCCGCCGTCTATCTTTTCGTCTTCAGTTTTTCTTTTTTTTCTCTCTTTCTGTCATTCATTTCTTTTATTTTTTTCCCTACTGTCATGCTTCTCTGCCTGTCATGTATTCTCATGCTCCGCTTCTTTTTCTTTCTTTCTTTCCTTTTTTCTCTCTCTTTCCTATCCTCTGCTTCTGACCTCTCCTTATCTCTCTCTGAGTCACTATATATCTTCTTTATTTTCTCTATTTCTCCTTCTGCCATTCTTTTCTTTCTTTTTTTCTCTTTCTCTTTTCTTTCTTTCTTTCTCTTTCAGTCTTTCTTTTCTCTTTTTCTGTGTTTTTCTTCTTTCTTTCCCAATCTATCCCCGTTTCCTATTTCCTTTCTTCCTTACCGATTTTGTTATTCTTTTCTTTCTTTCTTTTTCTGACATTTTTCTCTGTTTTTAACTTTCTCTTTTTTTCTTCCTTCTCTTTCTCTGTCTCTCTGTATGAAGGTTCTTGAAAATTATATATAAAATTCAGAGTCGTGGCTAGTACAGTTGGTAGGATCGCTGTCCTCCCAACACCGGGTGGAAAAGATGAGTTCGAGTCCTGTCGATGACCAGAGGAATTTTAATGAGCCTTTTTCACAAAGTAGCTGAGTTAGTCAGTCTCAGGCGAGGGTAGCATGGTGTTTTTTCTCCCAGAAACTAGGATTTTTCGTCCAGCAAACTGAAAATCAAACTCAGAACACATGCAATTCACAGACAGCATACACAGAGCAATATTGTCGCTGATGCTCCTAAGAAAAAAACATCTTACTACTACAGTAACTGCAGAGTTCTGACTTGTGAAGTGATTTTGATCATTCTGGCTTGTGATAATTATTTCTAACTATTTCTAGAAATCAAAATAATCACTATTGTATGCTTTATTCTAATTCTAAATTAATTTATTTCGCATATAAATACTTTATTAAAAACAAAATAATAATTAAATCTCTATTCATAGATAATTATTAAATAATAATTTAAAAAACAAATCACTATTCACAAATTCCCGTATTTATATAATTTACTTTTTAAAATTCCAATTCATTATACTCATACACAGTACATTTTTTAAATCCAAATTATAGCTGCACGTGTGTATTATTTTCAACAGTAGAGGGCGCAGCGGTTCCTATCAATACCCCATTTTGTTGACACATTTTACTGCGTAATATCGCATTTTACAGTCTCAAAAGCTGTATAATATAAATGCATTATTAAATACAAAATAATAATTAAATCTCATTGCATAGATAATTATCAAATAATAATTTAAAAAATTAATCACTATTCACAAACTTCCCGTATTTATATAATTAATTTCTATCTAATATTTACATTTTAAAACTCCAATTCATTTTACGCATACGCTATGCATAGTTTTAATCCGAATTATCGCTGCTTTATTAGTTTCAACAGTAGAGGGCGCAGTAGTTCCTACCAATACCATTTTTGTTGACATATTTTACTGCATAATATCTTACTTTACAATCTCATAAGCTGTATTACATAAATGCGTTATTAAATACAAAATATTAATTAAATCTCAATTCATAGATAATTATTAAGTAATAATTTAATAAATAAAATAAATCACTATTCACAAACTTCCTGTATTTATATTTTAAAACTCCAATTCATTTTTCGCATACGCAGTACATATTTTTAATCTGAATTATTGCTGCACGTGTTTATTAGTTTTAACAGTTAGAGGGCGCAGCGGTTCCTATCAATGTCATCTTTGTTGACATTAAACTGCTTAATATTGTATTTTACTGCTCACAATCGCAGCGTTTATTATATAAACGTTTTATTAAATACAAAATAATAATTAAATGTCAATGCGCAGATAATTATCAAATAAGAATTTAAAAAATTAAGCACTATTTACAAACTTCCCGTATTTATATAATTAATTTCTATCTAATATTTACATTTTAAAATTCCAATTCATTTTACGCATACGCAGTACATAGTTTTAATCCGAATTATTGCTGCACGTGTTTATTAGTTTCAACAGTAGAGGGCGCAGCGGTTCCTATCAATGCCATCTTTGTTGACACATTTTACTGCGTGATATCGTATTTTACTGCTCACAATCGAAGCTTCATACGCTGTATTCTGCATTTTCGCTATAAAATAAATTGAAAAATCGGCCAATCGTTTTATGGATTCGCAAACCGAACCCCGAAACGCTTTATATAAACGCGATATTAACAAATATACGAAGTTAGTGTCCCTGCGCATAAAGGAGGCTGTGATAGTTAAAATAAGATAAAAGCTGGCCATTTGAATCTAATCTCGCCTAATATCCTTTTCCGATTGGATTAACCGGAATCAAATCAAGGTAGTTGTCGGTCGCTGGCGATGGTGTTTGGCCGATCATTTGCCGAGACGGCAAACAGAAACAGAAGCCGTGAAAAATGAGGACGGCTCTAACCAGACGCTCCACTCTCGAAGCCGAGGGTGCTTAAATTCGCATTGCCCTCCCCTTCTCCCTTGCCCAGCCCGTTTTTTTTTTCCCTGGTGCACGCCCACCCATTGCTACGATTACGGGCTCTGGTCGCCAGCCTGCGCTATTATGTAGTTTCGCAGAGCCTAAGTGCAGTCGTAGAAATGCGAGGTTAACAGGTGGGTCTGAGTGGAGGCTGAATTGCGACGCCATTAAACGCTATGAATAAAACATGAAGGGTGGATGGCAAATGCGGGCCGGGACACTGCTCACGAAACGAATTTCGCGTGGACTGGCCTGTTCGCTGGGGAAACACGTGCACAGTCCACAACACAACGCGAACATTTCGCTCCCTAAGTGACATTACTACTTCCTTCTTTCGTTTCATTTTAAATTTCCCACTGTTTGTCTCTCTTTCCTCATATTCTCGCGTTTTCTCTATTTGTTTGTCTTTCTATTTCTGTTTCATTTTTTTTTTTTCATTCTTTCTCCCTCTCTCTCAATTGACCTGTATCTCTTTCATTCATTTCTTTTCCTTTCCTTTATTTTCTCTATATCTCTCTTTCTTGCAGTCTGTCTCTCCATTAGTTTTGCTGTCCCTCTGCTATTCTGTCTTCTTTCTTCCTTGCCCTCGTAGGTAGCACGTTGGTAGAATCGCTGTCCTTCCCACACCGGGTGAAAAAGACCTGAGTTCGATTACGTGTGGAATTTTTATGGACCTTTTTCACAACGTGGCTGAGTTAGTCGGTCTCAGGAGAGGGTAGCATGGTTTTCTCCCGGAAACTCGGGTTTTTCGTCCAGCAAACAAGAAATCGACCACAGATCACACGCAATTTACAGACAATATACACGGAGCAAAACCCTACTACTACAACAATCTTTCTTTCTATGTCTGTCTCTTTTTCCATCTTTCTCTTACTCCCTATTTATCTACATTCGAACCTAGCTCTCTCTTTTTCCGGTTGTATTAGCAACACGGCAACTCATGCCAAGAGGTCTTATACGGAGTGTATAAATTGCTTGTCTCAACTGGAGGCTTACCCATTTCTCAACACTCAAAAAGTAGAAGTCAAGAATCGTTATGGAACATATGGACGAGTGTGGACATGTGTTGTCTTATTTATTTATTTATTTTTATTTATTTTTATTTATTTTTATTTTTTTGTAGGGCGGCTCCTCCTGCCGCCCTACAAAAAAAAACTCTGTAAATGGCCACAAAGGAGTTTAATGCTATGTTTGTACAATGTGTGTGTGCGTTGTTTAGTTATTTCTGGCCACTTTGCTAACCAGAAAGACAATCATCTTGAAAAAGACTGCTCAGTACGTTCATGCCACGAGGAGGTGAGACACAACTATAACTGAAAAGAAAAATAAATAAAATAAGAATAAAAAATAAAATCCTGCAGCTACTGGAGGTAGGGCAATATCAGTGGATGATGCAAGCTATCCTGTGCCACTGGATCGCTCAACCAAGAAGAAGATCCCACCCCCTTACCAAGGTACTGAGTCACAGTCAGGATGGGAGTTCTAAGAATGTAATCAGGAGGGCATATTCAGAAGTCACAACAGGGAAGATCTTCAGGTAAATTGACAACATCCTTAGGAGATCTTAAGCCGAAGTCTGTCTTGATCCAGTCAGTAGTCCGGTCAGGAAGTCAGGTTCAGTGGTGTGGCCAAAAACAGTTGTCTCTCTCTTCTTTTAGGTCTATATTTATTTCAAGAAATTAATAATATTTTGCGCCTACCTCGTAATTCCTTGGGCTCAGAGTCTCCTCTGGACTTCCATTTCTTCAATACATTGCCAACAGTTTGCTTAATTCCTCAGCTGCAGATGCACAGATATTTTCTCCAAGATATCCAGCCATCATGCCCCCTCTGAATAATTCATTCCGTGTGCTCATTGTTCACTGTACATACTAGAAACGAATTCCTGCCTAACCACTGATTATGAGCCAAAATATTCGCATATTTCGTAGTCACACACTAATTCCTGCAATCAGAGGAGCGTACCATGACTTTTGATAGATTACTGTAGCTTTATTTGCACTAAATCCATCTTTGTTGTAGAGTACACTTCCAGGGCGTATTTCAACAATTAGAAATAGTCTTGTAGGCTGAACAGTACGGTAATCAGGTAAGAGACAGAGAGAGGGAAGAAAATGAGTGAGTAACTCAGGTAAAAAGAGACAGAAGAATGACTCTGAAGAGAGATAAGAAGGTTTTTAAGCAATTTCACTGTCCAGAACTCTGCCTCTTTGTAAACGACGCCTAGGCTTTCTGTATAAATATTTTAGCTTTGGTTGTGTTCGAAATATATTATTTATTCGCTCATCTTTGCCCAGTGCTTCCTTCCTTGATGACCGTGCTTATTATTTGCGAACACGGAACGTCCATACGAAGTAATGAAGATGTCACCTCGTATCCTGAATTAGAGACTGCCTAAGTGATTTACGTGTATTCACTTAACATGGTGTCTGGTGAGTTTTCCACCCGGAAGAGAGGGTTCAATAATCTACGGTGAGTCTATGTAAAGCATAATTTATGGCCAACGTAAAGAGCCATGTAAACAGCGGGCCTCTGCCTACAAAAACGCTAATGGCTCGTGTGGATTCCAGCAAACAGACTCTGCAGAACAGAGTAGAAATGATGTGGCACATCAGCTACTGACGGAAGTTTCAGGCTGAGTTAAAAACTGTTTCTTTTTCGCTCCATTTCATTTGAAAAAGGGGTGCAGTAAGGCTAGGTAGTTCACCTCAACGCAGTCCACCTCAGGTAATTCTTTCTCTCTTGGTTCAGAGTGCAAGTTGATGATCTTCTCTGTTTTTCTAAGACAACTTTGGCGTCCGTCTTACGTCATTGAGTGTTGCAGTTCATTTTTCCTGAGCTATCTTTGGGTACACCGATATTTCATTGAATTATGTTCTATTTATAGAGTCCTTAGGAACTCTAAGAGACTTGCACGTTGTTTGATGGATTAATTTGGCCCGCTGATGTGTGATGGGTCCTTTGCGAATAGCTCTATAAATTGTTTAGCAATCCCCTCCCCCCTTAATAGTGGGTTTACACCACGGTGGTGTTGACAGGTGAAGCAGCCACTAAAATAGCTGCGCAGGTGGAGAACGCCAAGTATGTTTTCTTTTTTTATATATATATTTCTGGAATGAACGTTAACCAGACATTTTGGTAAGGTAAGTTGATTTTATTAGCGTTTATACTGGCCCAAATGTCTTGAGCGAAGATTGTGTTCATAGACCGGAAATTAATTTGTGCAGTGGATCATGCAACTTTATGGCAACCCCCTCTGAGCTTCAGCACACCTTTTTAAATATCCTGTTCTTTCTCAGAGAGAAAGAGAGGGAAAGGAATACGGTGAGTTAGAGCTCTTTGGAAATCTGAACAGTTTGAAAACACGCACCAAACTTCATGTAACGTAATCAACTTGATTCCATCTGTGTTTTTTCAACACTCTGCTAGATTTCTATATTCTTGCACATTATCTTGATTATTGTCTAATCCCACCTCCTTACCTCTTTCTCTAATAATAAAGGGGTTAGATGTTATCTTCCAATTAGATTAATATCCAGAAATTTGACTATTAGGATCTGACGTTTCTAAAGAGTATCTTATCAACACCTCTCTTGGAGTGATAAAGTGTTTGTTTATTTAAATTGTTTTGATTACTGATAATGTACTGATAAAAGAAAGCAAAGCCAATCTTTTCATTTCTGGGAATTACTTTATTGTGAAAATATTTTAACTGGTGCTAGCTACCATCGGACAGAAACGATGGGGTAGGGGTTCAAAAACGATTTGTATTAATCCAGAAGTAGTTGTGATAGAAAGATGAAATTATTTTGTTTGATGTCTTCAAATCTCTGGAAATCACACAAATTATGGTTGGGATCTGACAATTCGTTTATTTTCTTTGTACTTCTGAATGAAGTGAAATATTACAATGGATGAAGAGGAATACAGATCAGTCATTTGGTTCTTTTTTCTGCAAGGCGATCTCTGGGTTCGATCGCCTTGCAGAAGGCAATCCAACAAGGAGACACCAAAACAATGGATCCCTTGGATACATTGTTTTGGGTGTATCCAAGGGACTGTCCAGGTTACAGTGTTGTTGCACATTGGTATAAACAATTCAAATGTGGAAGAACCTCAGCACATGATGAAGAAATCCCAGGATGTCCAGCAACTGCTATAACAGAAGAGAGTGTTGCAAAAATTGAGGCATTAATCCTGAAATATCGCCCATAGTGGCATCAAAGGACTAGCCACAGAGATCCAAACTAGTGTATGGTCAGTGGAACATCATCTGTTAACAGTTGCATATGAGAAAACAATCTGGGCACCCATCTAGGGTGCCCAGACTTTTAACCTTTGCCAGAAGAAGGAAAGGGCACAATATGCACGTGTTGTCGATGTGTCAGGAAAAACTAAAATACTACTGCATCCTGCTTAAGCCCCCTATCCTGCACCCTAGGATTTCTTCCTGACTCTTCTGCCCTGAAGTTCTAGAAAACATTTTTCTGTTCTAGAAAACGTAGAAAACATTTTGCTGCTGATGATGAGGTGATTCTGCTTCTTTCTTTTTGTTTCAACATTCTATCACAACTACTTCTAGGTGAATACAAGCCCTTTTTTTGAACCCCCTCGTATTTACGTCACCGAGTCCCTTACTAAGAAATCCTGGTTCAATGGACACTGCCCATTATTTCTGAAGTACTCTAACGCAACAGTCTACTGCACATAACTATGGGAAAGCCCTACTGCTTCCTATTAAAAGTCTCTGTAGCCCAACGGATTAAAACTCCTGTCTATCTAGTGTGCAGACTCGCGTTCAAGTCCACCCTAAAAGAAAACTCTTTGGGGCTGGTTGTGATGCAGTGGTTACCGGGTGTGATCACAATTAAGGAAGTTTTGGACTTGAACCCGTTGCTACAAAAACTGAAAAGCCCACCAGGCGTTTATCGTTTATTGGAAAATCTGGCTGCACTTGATAGCTCAATATAGTGAAGATGATCTAAACTCTTCTGGGTTCGACCATCTAATAATAGATGGTCGAACCCAGAAGAGTTTAGTTACGATAACTATTCCAATATAATTATTTATTCTAATTCTTATAAATTCATCATCAAAACCCAACACGACACCATTTGCCTAATTATATACGAAATAAGAAAGATGGATTGAGACAGTCACTTGTAGATTGCTGCAACCAGTCATCCCCTGATGAGTCCGATGGTTTAACAGTAAATTCATTACACTACATTTGCTCACTTTCATTTTATTTTCTCCCGAAATGCTCCAGTGTAATGCGAACTTCTTATCTAACAAAGCCATCCATTTTAAGCCGACTTTTTAGCAAATAATTTTTCCTTGGTTCACTCCATCAATTGGTTTTCCACTTGGAAAATTTCTATAACCCTTCGACATATCAAAGCAACGTATCATTGTTTTAAACCCTGCGCGAAGAAGTATCTGCTCCTTTCTTTTCTTATTTTTATTTCCTTTTGTTCGGGCCTCAATGACAAAAATAGCGTAAGATTGCTTAACCCGAAAGAGAATGGATGAGATGGTAAAGAATTTATTATATTTCGCGGTCTAATTAAGATCTTAAATAGCAAAAGTCAACAATAATAATATTCTTTCACGTTCAGATAGATCCATTGAATTTAACGAGACAATGAGTCTGCGCAGTTAGTTGATTCCAACAAGGAGATTCACCGGGCTGGAAATGGTCACGAGACGTGCTTTACTGATAAACCTTATCTCTCTTTCATGCCGAGGTGAGTGATTTATAAAAGAATGTACTTCTGCAGACAACAGATTCTGTGTTGCGTTTTCTGACTTTAGTTAGGACTTCGGGCCGATATTTTGTTTTGCTTCTGTTTCTCTTCGTTACCTATTGATCAACAACGACCACAATGGTTGCTATTTATTCTAGCGGTTCTATTACAATTATTCATCCAAACTATGCCATACATTTTGCGTAGTTGCTGGAAGCCGGGGTGTGTGTGACAGGTGAGCTATTCAAACAATGGAACTTTATTCCCATAATACTCTGCAGAATCGTGATGCTTTAATGATTAACGCGTTAATCTGAAGTTTCCCAAGCTGTCCATCTAGTTTAATTTTAGTATTCCACGCATTTCAAATTATTCTGGTAGAATAACTTCGGCGAGCCAACCACAACGTGTTAAGTTTCTGTAATGGATAGGAAGACCTGAATTCGAATCTCCTCTCAGTAATGTGAGGTATTATGGGCTTTTTGTTGACAATTTAGTTGAGTTAAGCAGTCTCAGGCGAGGGTTGCGTGATTTTTTCTCCCAGAAACTCGGATTTTTCATCCAGCAAACAGAAAAATCGAACCATCAGCCACTTAGATCATATTGCTCCATATGTACCTAACAACAACAACTCAAAAATTTGGCCACTGAAAGTAGAGTTGTTCCATGCTAACAGAACATCATGTACAAGGATATTAATGTTTTTGTTTGGTTTCAGATTTTCATGGCTACAAGTTGAGGATGGAGGCTTTCTCTTCGCAGTCCTTCTGGATACTATATTGGTCCAGAGTTAGGGTGATTTATACAGCCGGAAGACCAGATTTTGATAACATTACTCCATAAGGAGCAGTGTCCATTGATAACCACGCTATCTTTTCCCGCTCAACCAACCCCTTTATCCTATAGTAGTAACTTGCCCTTAATGGCACACTACTCCTAAGGACTCAGTCAAGGACGTAGATCTCACCAAATCCAACGAAATCTTCAGATGACGTCAAAAAGAGTGATCTTAAATCCTAGTTGCAACTTAACTGCCAAAATAAATATAACTTTTGCATCTTCCTATAGTTGCTGATTCCTCAGGAGCATGGAGGACGATTCCTTCAGAATATCCATGCAGCGAAGAAGGCGTATTAAAGAATGTGGAGTGTAGTTATGTTTGTTGATTGAATTTGGTGTTTGGTACCAGGTAGTCACAGTAATCTCAAAATAAAAAAGATTCAGATTTTCATTTTCGACTTAAGTGTCCTAGAGCACCTTTAAATGTTCTTTTGAGATGTTTGTGGACTTAGTAAAAGGCAAATGTTCACTCTCTGGAAATCAGATAAAACTTGATAATAAAAAATCAGGTCAAAAAGTAAAACTGGCATTTTGCCAATACCTTTCATGAAGAGATTTCATTTGGTGGTTACCACACTTTTTGCAAGGGAGTGTATAATAACATTATTTGTTTGTCACAATTTAAACTTCCTACACCATTGAAGTATTCATTAAAAGTAAACTCTCTTAGGCTGGTTGTTATCTGGGCATCGAAGAAATAATAGCCTATTAAAAAGGTAGAAGAATGAGCAATGGCGTACTGAGTTCCCATGATGCTCTTCGCGTATAAGTCAGAAATAATAATTGTAATCCTTAAAAAGTATAGAGATTAAGTCAACAAGAGTATTTTTTGGCAGTTTTCATCGAAAATTATATAATTAAGTTAGTGGAGAGTCTAAAAAAAAGAATTATATGGCCCGATTATTATTTATTTGCCAAAATGGATTTATCGGTACAAATTATAAAGGGATGGATGCAGGAAAAAATCCGTTGGAAAGTTGAGGAGGTGTTCAATTAAAATACGTTTAAGGATTTAAAAAAAAATCATCTTTTCCATTTATAAACGAATCCAAGTCTTCTTCTTAAACTCACTTACCGAAAGATTAGAAACGTTTCTTCAGTATCTAGTAGGGCCACCTTTTGCTCTAATTACAGCAAAATGGATTCCATGGATTCCACTCTGAGACATTTGACTATTCTTCTACGTGGTTGGTAAAGAACTGCAAAGCCGTACTGGCCTTTCCAACATATTCCAGATATTCTTAATTGGATTCAGATTTGGAGAATTCAGCAGCCAGGGTCAAGGTTCCTCGAACCATCCAGATCCCATTTTGAAACCTGGGTAAAAAATGAAGCACTGCAGGGCGAAGTTGGTCTGATACAACAGAACGATATTCATCGGAAGTAACACGACCTTCTAAAGGTATGAGTGGATCCAGTCCGTACCAAAAGACCTTACTCCATAGCATGATTCCATCTACAGGTACTTAACTAGTGGACACGAGATGCATGGCTTTATGAGTTTCAAGCCACCCTACCACTGGTGCAAAAAGGGGGAGGGGATGAGACTCATTAGACCACATGATCTTTTTCAACTCTTCCATAATCCGGTCTTAGCGTTGGCCTCACCACTAGTCCAATATTTCGATTTTTAACAGAACAAAGTGGCTTTCGTGCAAGCATACGACTACCAAACCCTTAAAAGCCACAAGGTAAATCCAAATTGGCCCACTAGATAATGCCCTCGCGATTAGCACAGTTGATATAACGACAGCCCTTCCTACACCGGGTGGAAAAGACCTGCGTTCTAATTCAATCAATGATGCGAATAATTTTTATGGTCTTTTTCAGAACTTGGCCGAGTTAGTCGGTCTCAGGAGACTGTAGATGTTTTGTTCTCTCCCGGAAATTTGAGTTTATCATCCAGCAAATTGTCAAATCATCCAGTTGTTTTACGTTTTGCGAATTTTTTTTTGTCCACTACTGTATATTTATTTTCATTTAAAAAATAATTTTAAATACATTTATATTTTGCGTCATTTTAATCCAATTAAGTATAATTTTAATCTATTTTTTGATCAACTTAATGCCTTTTTTTTTAAAAAATAACTTCCATTTTAATAGTCTTGTTTTTAACAATGCGCATGTTCATAAAGCAGAGTTACTAAACAGGAAATTATCGGAACGCGCAGATCAATTTTTGAGTCATCCAGAAGTCATTAACCTCCAATGCTCGCATCAAATTATGATCTAATATGAATGAAAAGTGTACCGGTCGAAAAGCGTGACAGCAACCTATAAAGCATCCATATCGTGATAGAAAAGCATCTTGAGTTTTAGTACGTCATTAAACGTGATGAATATACTATACTGAAAAAAAAATTGGACGTTCTCTAGAGACGTAATAATCAAGTGCAGTCTGTGGAAGAAAAGGTCAGCAGCTACCGTTTTAATGAGCTTTTCCAAGAACGAGAGAAAATACTAAAAATTCGAATAACAACGTAATTAACAACGCGCCATTATCACGAGCGCATTACAAACGTACGGTCTCGTGAAGAATGTAATCAAACGATATAATGAACAACTGGTGAGCACCGGCCTCGCCAACAATGCTATTGCAATCACGTGATCACTGTTACGAAAACACTGACAGCATCTGCAATTTTCTTGGAAAGTACTCATCGTCTGCAACAAGACGATAAAGCAATTTTCTCGCGAAGCGCGAGATTAATTGTTGCAATCTATACGCGTTCGTTAACAATGATCTCGAGACAGTTCATTTCATATGCCAAAAGAGAAATCGTACAAACATTCGCGCATAATGAAATGCACAGAATCGTCTGCTGACCAAAGCTGTAAATTACTGCATCTGAAATCGACTTTTTTTTTTATGTTTCGTAACTGCCAAACGATTCTTAATCGATTAATTTTGCTCTTTTTTTGTCGTCTGCTCTTTTAGTAGTCTTTTGGACCACTCTTTCGCTCTGTTTTCGAATAAAAATTAGTGACGCTAAACTTTAAACGATTTAATTGTATTAAATTTGTCCTTCGTCTTGTGGTAAATAGACCTTGAGCCTTTGGCATGCAATATCGCTCTGCGGATAATTGATAGCTTCACTCGGGACTGTCTTAATTGTTTCGAAGACAAATTATACGTAATCGCTACTCATTTAATACTAATTAACTTCCCTAGTGCAAATAGACCACAGTACGACTATATTGACTGACGAAATCTTGTCACTTCATATTCAGGTGGTCTTCCAAGGTTCTCCGAATATAAATAACGTCTGCTCACTGACTCCAATGTGTTACCAACGATTCACACTTAATAATCATTTTCTACTCTTAATGAGATTTAGATATATTAACCAAGATATATTAGTCGGCTGCAGGCAGTT
Organism: Mastigoproctus giganteus; assembly: GCF_048544385.1. Classification (NCBI taxonomy): domain Eukaryota; kingdom Metazoa; phylum Arthropoda; class Arachnida; order Uropygi; family Thelyphonidae; genus Mastigoproctus; species Mastigoproctus giganteus. The sequence continues at coordinate 234,656,427 of NC_143576.1, forward strand.
TGCTTCTGTGGATGGCGGGAAAAGACAGCGGTTTGAGGTTATTGAACAGGGAAATATTTGAGCTGGCTTCCAATTAGTAAAGTGCAGAAGATCCGCCTTTATAAATTCACACTGTAGACAAAGCCATCGACGTCTGCTGTCAACTGTGTTCCAAGGTCGGTTTGTTTGTTCGTTTGGGTAAAAAAAAAAACCGGAGCGTTGGAAATAAAATGGCAGATCCCGATATTTTTGAAGAATCCAAAAGGTATGTGCACCTTCTGGCCTTTATTTTTTTGAGAATCAATAAAGAGAAAACGCTTTTTTTTTTTTATTTGTTTTTTGTTTTTACATTTTCACTTTTTAATCCGAATTTTTGGTATTTCGCTGTTTGGTATTTGTTTTTCTTTTTCACTCCAGTTTAAAGATTCATTTATGATTACTTAAATGTGAAACTATCCATTAAGGTATGATAGTTTTCACCTATGGTAAAAAGTGTGCTGCCATCTAGTGGTTATTTCTGTAAATATAACAAGTCAGGCATCGTATTTAGATAGAAACATCGAAGAATTATATAATATTTATATAAATTAGTAATTACATTATTTTAACCAGTTTGCGAATTAATTTAAATATTAATTACTATAATATCAGTTAATTTGGTAATTAATGTTCTTCATAGAAAATTACAAGCTGTTTCTCTCTCTCTCTCTCTCTCTCTCTCTCTCTCTCTCTCTCTCTCTCTCGGTGGTTTTTATATTATTGACACCAGATGGAACCACTTTCCGCCACAAAATTATGTAGTTTCAAATGCTCTATCAGAATTAACTACTTTGACAATTTTAAGTAATTTAAAATTGATAATTGATTTAAAAAATAATCATTTAAATTAATCGAAAGTCTTTAATCAACCAGCGATTTTATTACATAGTAAAAGATGCTTGCAAAGTTTTAACGAATATACGCAGAAATTACAAATGAATACAATGTTATGATTGCGCTCATTATCATTAATGAACTTTGCAAATTATAAATTACACAGAAATTGTACATCACAATAGTTTTGTGCATGAAAGGGTGGCAAAGAGAAGTACCACCCAACAGGATATAAAAAATAAATTATTTAATCACAGCATTCAGCTGTCAAGCGGAAGATCGATTTTCAACGTCCTGCTGTTTCGTCCTTGATTCACACCTCTTCAGGATATGTTCGATGCTCCATAGAAAGGCACATATTCCGGACATTGCAGTCAGAACGTAGAATACGTAGTCATAAGAGCCTGTATGGTCTCGAAAATATCCTAAAATAAAAAAATAATAAAAAAGAGGTTAGTCAAAACAACAAAATCGAAGGAGTTTATAACTATTTTATCAATAATACAATCAATAATACTGCATTTAGCAGCTACGTGTACTTCACGGTCAACTCAAACGCGTGCACTATTGTACTAGCCGCTCAGCTACGTCATACCCGATTGTTTAAAAGACGGCCTACTGCGATAACATCCTCTTTTAGGCCTTACTGGTCCCTCATCAGATAGCATGTGGTTTCTAGCAACAACCATGAAAGGATTGGACAATAGTCCAAACTTCTGAACATGCTGAAAGGATTTGTAAGAGAGGATCTTCACCAAAAAGGAGTCAACTCAATGTCTGGTTTCAACAACAGTTTTTGGTTATTTGGTTTTTTTTTTTTAGGAGCATTAGCAACTAAGGCCATATTGCTCCGGTGCGGTGGTCATTCCCTGACCTTTCCGCAAGCTCCGTATTTGGTGGTGACGGGCTCGAACCCCGGTCTAATCAAGAAGCGTGTGCTACGCACTGCTGCTCCTTCCCACCTGGCTACGGAGGCGCCTTCAACAACAGTGTTAGGGTGCATACTTAGACCTTCCACGGACACTTCAAAGGAAATGTTTCCAAATCACATTATGTATCGTTTTGGTAACGCAAACTGGCCACCACCATCATCAGACTTGTCTGCAATTTCTTTTTATGGGCTTCTTGAAATCCAAAGTCTACAACCATTCAGGGAAACTTGAGAGTGACAAAACATTCATTTATAAAAAATCGAAAAGTGAATGAGCCAAGAAATTATCATTATTTCCCTGTACGCAACATCCAGTAATCACTTTTCCGATTTTTAAACAAGGGAATTGGGGGAAACATTACCTGTCCTCGAAAGATTGTTATTAGCAGTGCAAAAAGAGAAGCAATGATAATTTCCTAGTTCATTTGCTTTTCCGGTTTTTGAACAAGGAATAGGGGGATATATCTCCTATCCCGGCAAGTTTGTCTGTTTGTCTGTACTTGGTAATGCATCAGAAATTTGGTCATCGTCCTTTGAAAGCAGCATTTGAGCTTTTCTTTGCTGGAATATTAGCTCTTCAGGTGTATCCAGACCTCAAAAGAATCATAGCTAAGTGTCACCATCTCATGGACTATTCTTTTGAGCAACCTTAACTCACGCTTTGGAGACAAATATAAGAGAACAAACTCACTTTGACAGTTGCCCAACTTGTTTGCCATAAAAACCTAGCAGCAATAGGCCTTCCAGAGAACACTTACATGGAACCCCAGAAAGCCGCGTTCCTAAACACCTGTAGGTTAGTCAGATAGTTCCCCAATTAATAATAGTAACCTGACATAATAACCTTCCCATGTACCTGGTACCAGTTCAACTTATCTAGTACTAACGGAGTAACAGAAGAAGCTCATCAGTTGAACAAGGAGAACGAAGCCCTCCTGACTGAGAAATACCATCAGAGACTGAGGAGCCTGTTAAAAACAAAGCTGAACAGCGGGGGCGTTGTCAGAGCCATAAACACCTACGCAATCACAGTACTAACATGCTCCTTCGGGATCATAGACTGGACCAGCAGAGAGTTGAAATAATGAGATCAACCGGGATAATGATGACCAAGAGCTACGAACACCATTCGAAGTCGGCCACGAGACACTAACCATAGTCCAACAGAAGGAGGGAAACATTGGACAGACCTCTCTGAATAAAAGAAGAAAGCGATTAAGAATCTGAGGAATCACTTCTAAGAAAAGGCAGCTCCAATATACCAAGCCATAAGGAAGATCGACAAACGGCACACAACACTCATCCTCAACAAGGAGGCTCAACTCACACAGGCAGAAGAAACAAAGACAGGAAGATGAGCGAAGAAGACGCTCCATGGTAGAAATTACAATGACCTCCATCAAGACTACAGAGATAAGATGGCTTCCAACGCATGGCTGAAGAACGGGAGGCTATTTCCTGAGACCTTCAATATCAGATAACCAACACAAGGAACTACAGGAAATATATTGCCAAGGACCCCCGAGGGACAGATGACATATGTTGACGATGCCATCTGGCCCCAAAAACAATCTAGCACATCACTGCGGGATGCAGGGTGATCGCCCAGAAGGAGTACACCCATAGATACAACCATGTCGTCGGGATAATACATCAGAAGCTAGCGATGAAATACCAAATAATGTATTGACGCCTATGGAAATATCTGTAGAAGAATTCAGCATAAACCAGAATGTCTGTGTGATAGGGAGTGGACTGTCCAGGTAAGAGACAACGAGATCATGTGTATAAAAATGTGTGGTTCATGATTTGCGCGCTGTGAGAGTAGAAAAATCCTGAAAAGCACAATTGAAAAACTTAACTCCCTCCTCCTGAGAGAGGCTAATGACATCCTTGATTATAGATGCCTCTAAGGATTTCTCCAATCGCTGATAGGACTGGAACTCAAGGGAACTTGAGTTTCCTTGAGTTCCATCCCCCTTCAATAAATACATGTGACTTATAAAAAAAAAATTCCGAGAGGTATCACAATGGCTCTTATTGGAAATCCCAGAATGTGATGCCCCCCCATTCGTAAAACAGCTAGTATGTAATCAATCTGCTTATTTCTATTCTAACAGTTGAGTTCTGCTAGGACTACACTTACCAATCATTGGTGGTACACCAAACAGAAACATGCCAGCGAAGAAATTCATTGATCCCATGGCAACAGACTGTTGATCGGGCATGTAATGGGCTACCAGCACCGGATACATGACCATAATCATTCCTTCGACCAGTCCATAGCAGATAGACACGGACACCAACCCCTTGAACCCTTTAACGAATACAAATCCCAGCATGGTGGAACTCTGCAAGGCGAAAGTGATGGTCATGAAGTTCTTCTTCGACACGAACCCTTTGTCCGTCACCCATCCGAATCCCAGGCGTCCGAAGAGGTCACCGAATGCAAATGCGGGAATGATGTATTTCCCTTGAACCCCTGGGATCCCTTTGTCGATCCCCACATCCACGATGATGGTGCACAGAGACACGAACACGTATACAAACATTCCTAAGGTCACTCCTATTAGAAGAAACACCGGGTTGCCCAAGACCAAAACGGTTTTGGTGAGGAAGTTCTTTACACTGGAATCGTCTTTCACGTATTTCGGTGGTTCAGGTTTGGGGGGGACTTTCTGTTCGGGAAGTTCAACGCAAGGCTTCTGGAGTGTCGGTGGGTTGGAAGAAATGGCTCCATAGGTGCTGTTACAAGCGGGAGCGGTGGGTTCTTGGCAGTGAGTGTCACTGTTGTTGATCGCATCGTTTTGGGATGACGTCACCACCGTGAGCACTTTCTGGAAGCTTTCTTTCTGACGTGCTTCGTAGTCGGCGATTCTGCGTCTCAGACGAGTTTCTCTTTCGATCCACGAAGGAGTCCGAAGCAGCAAACCGGATGGAATCACGTGCATCACAATGCCACCGAGAATGAGGAAAGTTCCCGACAGGCCGTAGTAGCCGATGAAAAATTCTACGAGTATTGGTAGAATGAGAGAACCCAAACATCCTCCAGAGAAGGCTATTCCAGCTGCAGTAGCGCGGTACTTTACAAAGTATTGGTTGATGGACACCTGAGGGAGGATATTGCTCAGTCCAAATCCGAATCCTAAAAGAAAGAAGTGAACTCTTTATTCTGACATTTCAAGAATATTTACAACAATTGTTTTCAACAAAATGGGGGCGTGAAATTAATCTGATGAAAAATATGGATTAGTGCCCTTGAAACGTTAGTGCACGTCATAAATATTGTTCACTTTTCGCATTTAAAGTACAGTTCATGTCTTTTAATTGATTATATTATCATAAAACGATGGACAGTCCTATTGGAACTAAATAAGAGTGATTGGTTGAGTGATTTGAATTTTAAAAAAATTTTAAATGTATAAAATTTTTAAGTAAAAGTTAAGATACTTAAACTGGAATTAAAAATACAATAAAGTACTTACCATACATCCCACCCCAGAATACTGTAATCCAGAGTATACTGGTGGCTGTATAACATAACGTCACTCCAAGAGAAGCTATAATTCCACCTAAAACAATTATCTTTCTAATCCCAAATCGCTGACCTAGAATACCAACGATTGGACCTAAAAAATGAGAAGAAAAAAAAAAAAAAACACTAAGCACATTATTTAAGCGATATACATTTTAAAACACATTTTCAGTTACTCAGATGACATTTATAAAAAAAGTGTTCCTAATATTTTTACCCCTCAGTATACACAACTTTATTTTTAAGCTTCATTCTGATCGTACTTTAACCAACGTGTCAAGATACGTTTCAGAAACGTGTTTCGACATTTGATGACCTTTGTCGATTAATATTTTTGGGTCAGCGTTTGGTTGAACTACGTCAATATTTACGTAGCAGGATGACCTAATCCACCTTACTGACGCCTGGCAGTGGCCGGCTGACGTTTCCACATTGCAAATATCGTCCTTGTAGCTGCATTTCTCCAATTTATAGGTGAGGGGGGCCTTAGGAAGGGGGAAGGCAGGTAATTCGGGGAATCGATTAGAATTTTAATCGAAATAGAAGAAAGTTAAGGCCCTGCTGGAGACCAGAATCATAAAAATCATTTGAAATAAAAGTTGACCTTCACAAGGTTGTTTTGATCTCAATTATGCATTTCAAATGACTCGATTACCTTCACTAGATTATAATTGCACAACACCACTTTACATAAACAAAATAATGAACGATGTAATATCAAGTAACCTTTCAAGGCTGTTCTGTTTCCTGTCAGGAAATCAGCTCCTACAAAACAACTATGCAAAGGAGAAACCGAAACTTTGCTGAATATTAAAGACTAAAATTTCATGTCCAGAGGAGTATAATGTGTTTTCTTTTCAATATTTTCAGATTTTATCCGCAAACACAAAGAAATATAACACATATAGCTCTCAGCATAAAGATTCTTAACAGTTATACCTTAGAAACCTTCAATTGTCCCTGATGATGGAATTATACAATTATTCTTGAAACGTCAGTGCTTATAAAGAAAATTATTTATAACATAGATACACAATACGTTATATAATACTAAAATATCTTTCACTATCTGGTTTTTTTAAGTTTATTCTTCTTCTATCTCTCTTTCTCTCTATCACACCTAAGTTTGTACTGAATAAGGGAAACATTAAACGGACTTACCTATTAAATACCTTAGCGTCTGGGCGAGGGTGAATGCGCGTAAAACTTCTGTCCTCCCCACGGGAAATTGTTTCATACACGCCACAAATAAAATAGTGCTAGTTCTATTTACACCACTTAGGGAAAAGTATAAAAGCATACTTCCAAAAGCTACCACCCAACTCCAACCCCTGTCTGGTCTCTCTCTCCTATTTACGATTTCATCGCCCAGGAGCTTTAAAGAAGCACTTCGGCTTCGTATTTTCATTATGAATATGTTTAAATGCCACGAAAAAACCACTCCTCAAAAATATTTCCAATACGCAATGTACCAACATCCAACTCGCTTGATGAGCGCCTGTACGTCGAGTGTTCCCCCCAGTAAGGCCAGTGTACGAATGTTTTAGCCAGCCAGCGAGTGCTCAATACAAATCAGTTATCTGTACCAATGTAAACAACTCTGGGAGTTTTCCATGCAAAGGTGAAGTAACCACAAGGGACCGGATGTGTTGCTAAGGCCTAAGACCTTGACAGATCTCTTCTTATAAGGAAAAAACGTGTTTAGCCAGACCGAGAGGGTATATGGGGGCAAGAACGCTCTTAATAATTTTGTAAATAACCCTCTCTTTCTGCGTGTCAGTGTACGTGTATTTCTGATCTTAATTTGTTGGTATCGGTTTCTTCTCCTTCCCGAAATAACGTCATATACCAAAAAAACAAAAGACGTCATAACTTTCAGCTCTCTTATCTTCTCTACTATCTTAAAGTACAGATAGATATAGAATGAAGGGAGAAGAAAACTGAAATGAATTAATTCCATAACGACATTGGAACTCGAATTCATTTTTATTATTGTGTTTTCTGTTATTTTCATTTGCTTTCAGACATGAAAAAAAGAGATCCAGTGGTAGATCCAGAGACCCGTATTGAAAAAATTGTTTTTAATTTCAGTCTGATTTCCTTTATTAAGCAAGATGGCGTGACTTCCGCATTGCTCAGGCAATACAACACTCAGAAATCATTTCCAAGAATGTCTGTTGACATCTAATGCTTATTAGTGGGGGGATATTTAAAGGGGTCTACAAACAGAGGCCAAAAAAAGTCTAAACCCTTATTCGATATCTAGAAGGGCCACCTTTTGCTCGAATTACAGCCCTTGTACACCTAGTAGCATGGATTCCACTTGGCGTTAAGGGAGTCCAGCTCCAGATTTTCCAATTAGTTCCATTAGGATGTTTTATCTGTTGTATTATGATCAGTTGAGATGGACAGCCCTTTCCAGCATATCCGAGACATTTTCAACTGGATTCAGATGTGAAGAATTAGGCGGCCAGAGTAGATATTGGAAATGTTCTTCGAATCATTGAGATAGCATTTTTGCACAGTGGACAGTTGCGTTGTTCGTCTTGAAAGAATCTATGGCAATTCAAGTAAAAATGAAGCATTGCAAGGTACAGTGGGTGGATACTTCTGGTTGGCATCACGTTTCAGTGGTATCAACCAACGAAACGTGATGCCAACCAGAAGACCCACAACCTCATACAACCAGCACTGTGGTGAAGTTTGTTTCTTACTCTCAAACAGAATTTATGTTCATGATGGAGGTTTCGCTAGACCACTTCTATCTTGCATTTTGAAGTCATGTCATTATTTTTTTGTGGTATTATTGCAAAGACGAAGTGCTCCAATGCAGGTTGTACGGTGAATTACATCCTAGAAAGAGGAGGACACATCGAATATAAGTCTCTTTGACTGCGCAATCTCCTGTGTACACTCTCTTTAAATTAGATAAATCAACAAGCCATTTGATGTTTCTTTTTTTTTTTTTTCATAAATAACTGAATCCGTTTTTATTAATATTATAATCGATGTACTGTTATGATGTGCAATTTCCATCTATAAAATTACTATATAATTAATTAATTTTAGTTTATTAAAATGTTTAATTTACAATACACCGAAATATTAATTTTAATGTTTAAATGAACGCTTTAATTTTGAGGTATACTTTATTTTGGGACATGATGTACTTGAGAACCGATTTTAGCTCTTTCAAGATTACAGTCTTGAAGGTTTGTACTTCTTAATTGCTGAAGGCGCACTTTGTGGTTGGCGATTTTCAGTTTCATATCATTTAAATATCACTTCGATCTAAGCTGTCAACAACAGAAACTAGGATATCTTAGGAGTAATCTTGAGAAACCAGTCAGTGTCAGGGACGACTAGATGATTGCTCCAGTCTCTCTTGTAAACAAAGGAGGTTGTAATGAGCGAGTGGAATACACGACGGCTCATTATTTTATTTCAATTAACCCACTTCGAAAATACACCTTAACTTTTGTATACTAGTGTAGATTTTTATTACCCACCTCTTAGGCACTATGTTTGTCCAGATCCATCAATAAAGAAGAGTTAGTAATCGGTACACACTGTTGAAAATATCAGAAATCTTTGCAACTGGCGTCAACAGATGATTAAACTTATAATGTCAGTTGTCACATGGTATGAGACAAGTTCCTTGGTACCACTGTGAAAAAATTGTATCTGAGTGGTTCGAGGGACATCCCCAAGATTTCCAACATCTACCCGGACAGCCTACTTCTTCAGATGTGAATCCATTTGAGAATATCTGGGATAGTTGGAAAGGGTAGTTCGCTTTGCAGTTCTCTACAAACCACAATAACAGTAGCTGGTAAAAATCCTGATGGAATAATGGTCAAATCTGGAGCTTGACTGCCTCAGACACCCGATGGAACTTGCCACGATGTGTAAGGGCTGAAGCCAGGCAAAAGGTAACCATATTTGATATTGAATAAAAGTTTCTAATTTTTCTACCAGCGAGTGTACTACTAGTAGTAATATTAATGTATTCTTCTCCAAATATTCGTCCAATTCTCCTTAAATTTAACTAAATTTTCAATTCCCCAAGAGAAGATCGATGTTTATTCCAACAGTCCAAAGGAAATGGTAAATATTTCAGGCATCTATTCCACAATTGTGACCTACTTATGAACCAGAACAGACATTCTCAATGGGTGTTCCTTGGCACAGTGGTATGCCGCGGCCTTCTTCAGATGCACCGTGAAATATAGAATTTTTAACTCCAATTCGAATGAAAAAAGATTAGGAACCACTCGACCATAATGTCTACGTGTCGGTTTAAGCGTACGTATGTCCGTTGAGAATTGTCACGCGCTGAACGAGCAACTCTTGTACTTATTTAGTTTATCAGAAACTTGTTAGAGATAATCGGTGATGTTATCATTGTTAACAAGAGAATCACTATTCTTTATCCGTAGAAGGGTATTGGTATACACTTTAAATAAAAACAGCAGTATACTTCTCCACTGGAGCACTGCTTTTCATCTAGAGTAGTGCAATACCAAGGTAACCCATGAGTTGTACAAAATGTGACTGTTCATGTCGTGTACAATTACATTTTCTAGTAATATTTGGAACCAACTGGTAATTTTAACAAATTGCTAGTTAGTCCCACTGAGAAGAATTTAAAAACTGCTAAGATCATGGTAATTAGCTTTTTAAAAGTAAAATCCCTTCCCCTTAACTTTGAAAATTGTTATTTCTTTGAATTACTCCGGCATCAGTGCACTGTGATCACTGCCACCTAGTGGTTCCCTTATCTCGCTTTTTTGTTATCAGTTTACTAAATACATAAATCATGAATTACTACTACTTATTATATTAATCACAGCAGAAACGTTAAATTCTTGTTATATTTTAATTTTTATTAAAACCAAGATGAAAAAGGGGAAATTGCAGTAAGAAAGTGTTGCTGTACTACAGCTATTTAATTTATTAAATTACAGATACAAGAAACGTGTTGCATCATATTTCTCTTAAGAAATTAAGTGGGCACTTGATGATGACTTTCGACAATATTTGCCAATATGGTACTTAGAAGGAAGGATTTCAAGAATAGAGTAGATTTACTCAAATTTTACTCTCGGTTATCATCCTAAAGGTCAGCGTGAATATCACCCTCGATATTTTGACACTCAGAATAGATATTGCGCAATGGATGCGCTATAGCGAAGTTGCATGTAACGAAGAAATGAAATAGGTTCATAGTCTATGGCCATTGAACTTACTTCTTTCTGCGTCGCATAAACGTAGATTTTAGGGTTAGCAGGTCACTTCTGGAAAACAGATAACTGTCTCGCTATGGTTACACGCACTCAGGGCTAGCACGCGCAGATTGAATATTGGTTTCACTGTTCTGGAAAGACCTTGTCTTCAAAATATATTCATTTTAATGATCAAAGGACACTGTTCTAGTTATTATAGATAAAGCGTATTTTAACTTCCCTTTTCAGGTTAATTATTTGCGCCTATTATCTTCACCATGTCCGTTCGTCCGTCCGCATGTAATAACTGTACTCTTAATGGATTTTCATCAATTTTTATATTTATATTTGGATCTTTTTTTTAATTCATTTCTACAGTCCTGCCAAATTTTAACTACGTAGAAATTTTCGAAAGGTCGCATTCACTGACATAAAACGCAATCGTGACGTGCCCTAAGTACTCACCTATGAGGTTCCTAACAGATGGTGCGATGCTGAAAGGACGGGCTGCAGCGGTTCTATCAATCCCGTATCGGTAAACCAGCTCTACATACAGAATCCCGGATAGACGAGAAAGACCCGGCAAAATAAAATTATTGAGACAGCAAGAAAAAGCCACCATCCAACTCCATCCTCTATCTGGACCCTCTCTACGATGTTGGGATGTTGTCTGTTTATTCCCGGTGTGTTCCATCTTGTGACTTGGCCTTCAGCGCAGACAAGACGAGAGCTTTTTCATGAAAAATCCCTAGCTTATATAAATTAGACGAGATAAAATATGGCTGGATACGGGCAGATAGACTTACCGTGTGATGGTTTGGTAATAAACCGACAGGGCAACGTACAATGAGCAAGAGAATTGGCAGTGAATTCTACTGATAGTATTATAACGCGTAAAATGAGATAAACATTTCCCTTTGGATCTGCGTCTACGAGAAAGCGAAATGCAGCTGATATTTTGTTTGGACAGGAGAGTTCTCCATGTAAGTTAGCATATTTATGTAAAATAAACTAAGCTACCTCTGCAATACGTACAGCATTTCCAAAATTTACCATTCTGTTAAGAGGGTTGTTCAAAAAGTAGTGGAACAATGGCTGTATAGATTATCTTTAATTATAAGTTATTTAATGGTTAGATTCTCTCAAATAATCTGTACAACTCGATATCCAAACGTATGATCTGTGTCTGGTATTATGAGAGGCCATGGTTTGCTGAAGATTGTCAAAAGTGCAATCTATTGCTAGTACCGCTTATATTGTCTAAAAGCGCCGACCTCGTAGAGGCTACATCATATTGTGGAATAAATGAAAGTCGCATGGGTTCGTGTCCAAAGAATATAGAAGAGGATGTTTAAGGATTTCCTACCGCCACTCCTGCAGCGCCAATCACATGACACATTGATTGCCATGCAAGATAAATGGCGATATCATCTCCAGTGGGCGGTACTATCATCTTATTGTTGATGTTCTGTCGCTCTCTTTTGAATCATTTTATAATTGGTCAATGCATCAAGCCTGCATGCATAATGTAAAGCCGGGAAACATTCCAGCGCATTTAGTCCACGATTTCAGTCTTTATCCAAGACACTAATCCCAATCTGCGCGTGTAGCATAATGGTTATAATCACGATCCTCCCCCACACCGAGTGGAATGGCCCGAGTTTGAATCCGATCAATGACGAACGACAGTAAAACCTAACAAGTGGACTTGGCATATACACTGCCCTATCATTAATATCAGGACACATGCCTTTAGACAAAAAAGCCCTTTATTGTGTCATTTAGCATTTTGTGCTGAAAACCTTTCGCTTTTATGATGCCCTTCAATCTTCGTAGCATACTCTCAACCAGCTTTTTATAAATGTCACGTGATACGTTCCTCCATTCGGCCTTTAACGCAGCCACCAGTTCGGCCTTATTCTTTGGGCGATCTCTACGTGCACGTACCCGACGATCCAATACATCCCAAAGATGCTCAATAGGGTTCAAATCAGGACTCTGGGTTGGCCAATACAACTTTTCCACATCCATGTCCTCAAACCACTCTGTTATGACCCAAGCAGTATGGCATGGCGCATTGTCTTGCTGATACAGGTATGGACCTTCCCCGAAGTATTGCCGTAATGTTGTAAATGCATAATTGTCCAGGCTGTCCTAGTAATGCACAGAATTCATGGTTTTGTCAATAACAACTAATGGGCCCAAGCCAAACCATGAAAGGAGCCCCATTCCGTGACTCTTCCTCCACCAAACTTCATTGTTGGGAGGATACAATAGAAGGAACTGTTCCCCTGGCGTTTGCCACAATCAGGAACGTCCGTCAGACTGGTAGAGTGCGAACCTCAACTCGTCTGTCCATAGGACTGTTTTCCACTCCTCTACAGTCTATGATTCGCTCTGCTTACACCATGTTACTCGGCGTCTAGCATTTGTTGAAGTGATCAATTCTGTTGAACTGTTGAGGTAATTCTGTTGAAGTTGTCATCTTGCATGCCCACTTTTGCAAATGTATGTTCAAAGTCCAATGTGCATATTTATATCAGATTCTGTGACGTGTTGCATGCATATGACCTGTTTCTCCATCCATTGAGGAGTGTCCAGATATTAATGGCAGGGCAGTGTATGTCGCGAATAAAGAAACCATTTTGTTCATTGAGATAAGGGACAACCTTTCTTTTGGTAAATTCAGTGTAGACATTGGTAATAAAGTTTTCAGGTACAATTAAATATACACAACAGATCATAAACATGGATGGAAGGGCAATCATCAACAAATCTCTTATGGCTTTCAGCTAATCACTTTTACCGATTACGTGCAATCCAAACTTACATTCTTTGCTGTCCGGGTTTTAAGGATAATGCCCAATTCACAGTTCTGTTATAAGAGAACTGTCTAAGAAAGGATTTATTACATCTTAGATGCATTGTTCGTAGTCTCTTTTATCTCTTTTTAACTTGCACTGTGAGACCACAAAGGCTTCCTCCCGCTTTATTTATATGTTGTATAACAAACTGGTTAAAACTTATCACAACCAGATTATGGAGTTCAGAAGACGATTAAACGAAAGTAAGCAGCAAGGACACTGCCCGGGGTTCTATCAGTAAGCTAAAACAGAAATGAGTAAAGTGGTCGTCCACTACTTGACTTTTTCGTATGAAAATTTCTAATAACGTTTTGGAAGTAATGAAAGTGGAAAGTAGGCTAAATATTTACGTTACCTAGTTTAGTGTGACATTTTTAATTTAAAATTAAATTGAAATCATGTCACTTAGCCTAGGGAGAGACTTCGAGGCTAATTCTGCTACAAATCAGGGATTTGTAGCAGAATACTTGCGGAATGTCAAGCAACATGACGCACACCAAAAGAGATTTTCTGTTTTCGATGCAAATTCAGTTTTCCAATGGGCGAATATGAGAGATTACAGAACTGGGTTGATGCCCTCAAAGGAATTAAAATGAAGGACCCATAAAGTTCTCAACTAACCATCTCAATGCTGGATAAAACTATTAGCTTTATCTTGGGGGATACACAGACTAACTGATTAACAAGAGCTGCAGGAAGAGGCAAAAGTAATTCTTGGGATGTGCTATTTCAACATGCAGTGGCAGCCTAGAAAGCAAGTTGTCAGCAATGCAATTGCAGGTCCTGGTGGAGTCCCCAACACCTTGTGCTCATAGAATAAGCAAAGTAAACGGTCTGTTTTATTTTATTTATTTATTTTTTTTTATGAAATCCCCAAACACGAGAGGTACTATTACCTATAGTGCTCACAGTAGTACCATCCACGGGTTGGAGGGTGGGAAGACGAAAGAAGATATTTGTTGACATTGGACTTGAACTTCTGAAGACTGTAATTTTCAGGAAATACGTATGAAGGAAGGTTGTTCCAGAAAACGGCAGTTGAATGGATAAACGAGGAAGATGAAAAGTTGGTTCTGTGAGTTTGAAGAGAGAGGGAGAATTATAGAAGTCAATTCAGAAGAACAGTGCCCACGGAAGTATCTGTAGAAAAGGCATGCAGCAGAAACAGTACGTCCATGAGACAGTGAGTGGAGGAACTCTGTTAAAGATGAATCATTAATTAACCTGTGAACGGAATCTAGAAGCCCTAGACAGATTTTGGGGCATCGTCCCAGATATAAGAACAATATCCATGGTAGGACTGATTTGCGATTTGTATAGAGTGAATAGCTCTTTGGAAGAAAAGTAACGCCAAGAGCAAAAGGGGAAACCAGGTTTTTTAGATGGAGGAGAGGCAATATTTGTAACGCTTATGCCAAGAGAGCGAAGAAATCGGTTTGTCATCGAAGATAAGCGGAAGACAGGAGTCATTTTTACAAGATATAAGGCAGGACTGAGTTGTACAAAGATTGAAAACAACTAAGTTATATTTTCCCTGCTGGAAATTTATCTGGAGATCAATATTTAAGGAATTGGTAGCAGATATTCGAGAAGTTGAAGCTGATTGAGCCAGGCAAGGTTTCTCAAACTGTAAGGCGGGATGCAATGTGCTATCATCAGCAAATCTATGGATAGGATTTCCAGTCAATGAAAGAAAAGTATTAATATGTAAGGGTGAAAGAGTGGGAGGAAGCACTGAAACATGGGGTATACTAGCATTAGTGTAGAAGCCTAAGGCAGATATAAGCTAGCCTGTAATCAGGTCACAAAGGAGATTAGGCAGGCAAATGCAGAATACTAGAAATCTTTGGGAAAGGATGCAAAGAAAAACAGCAAAGAGTTCTTTACTTACTCTAAAAGGAATGGGATGAATCACATTGGTCCACTTAACATAGATGGTTCGACTGTTGATGATCCTGCTCAAGTAACTGATAAACTGAATGAGTATTTTGCATCTACATTCACATATGAGGAGTTATTGAATGAGTGGAGTGCTAGACGTTAATGAAACTCTAACAACCAGCTAAGTGCTTTTGTTTTAACTGAGAGAAAAGTGGAGGAGAAATTGTTAAAGTTTAACATAAAAAAGGCATCTGGGGCAGATGGAATATATCCAGTTATAATTAAGGAGGCAGCAAGGGAAGTAAGCAAACCCTTAGCCATAATTATGAGAGGTTCCGTAGAGTCAGGGGAGGTCCCCATGGACTGGAAATGTGCAAATGCATCCCCAATTCACAAAGGGGGTTCAAAGGGTGGCGAAAAATTATATACCTCTTAGTTTAACTTCTGTTTCGGGGAAAATAATGGAGTCACTGGTTAAAGAGGTGATACAGGATCACCTAGACAGGACAGCAGTAATAGTTCAGACGCATAACGGGTTTGTTAAGGGGAAGTCTTGTCTGACCAATTTGATTGGATACTATGACGTAGTCACAAAGGAACTGGATGCAAAAAAGTAATTTTAATATCATATACTTGGATTTCAGGAAAGCTTTTGATACTGTTGCACATGGAATACTGCTGTACAAATTGGAGCAGTGTGGCATTAAGGGCAAGTTGCTGCAATGGATAAAGGGTTGGTTGAGTGGGAGATGACAGACAGTTGTAATAAATGGATTTTACATGGATAATGGACTCTACGTGGACTAATGTTATTAGTGGAGTCCCCTAGGGTTCGGTGATAGGCCCATTGTTGTTTGCGTATTTATCAATGATATCGATGAAGGTATATCAGGCTTAATGGCCAAGTTTGCAGATGATAAAAAAGGTTGGCAGGGTTGTTAGTGACAGTAAAGAGAGTATGCTACTGCAACAGGATCTAGAAAAGTTAGGCAGATGGGCTGAGAAGTGGCAACTGAAGTTTAACATTGACAAATGCAAAATGCCAAAAGAACAAAGGGGTGCTGTTACCAAGAGAGGCTTAAATTCTGCAAGTTGCAGCATCTGGAAACAAGGTACCTGCGCGGTGATCTGATTGAGGTATTTAATGCCTTGAATGGTTTGAGCAGGCTCAATGCTGATGGGATATTTCCGCTTGCTCAGATTAAGAACCTGAGGGGCACAGATTCAAATTGAGGAAAGACAGTTGTAGAATAGATGTGTGGAAATTTTCCTTTAGTCATCAGGTAGTTAATTGCTGGAACAGATTTCCATCTGTTGTTGTGGAAGTTGATAGCTTAAATAAATTTAAGGCTGAACTAGACAGACATTTGGAATGATCGGACGTGTGAAATGGGAAGGTTTTTTTTTTTTTTTGGTTGATGCTGTAAATGATTATATCTATCCATATTTATTTTGTCTGTAAATTGCATGTGTTCCCTGATCGATTTGCCAGTTTTCTGGACGGAAAAACCCGATTTCTGAGGGGAAAAAAACCTTGCTATCTACACCTGAGACCAACTAACTCTGCCACGGAGTGAAAAAACGATTAAAGTTCCTCGCCTCATCGACGGGATTCAAACTCGGGCCTTTTCCACCTGGTGTGGGGAGGACGGTGACGATACCACTGTGCTACCGGCGAAGGGCTGATGCTGCATAATCTTCCTTTCTTGCATCATATGCCTCTACTAATGTTAATACTAATGCTGATGCTAAAGTTAGAAGACAGAGAGCCATCTACCATCACTCACTGTAAGCGGTCGAGAGAAAAATTGAGTATCCTATAAAAAAACACTTGGCAACCCATACGATGGAAGCTTATTTAGAAGGCCTTAACGCCAAACGCGATCAAAAGCCTTTGAAATGTTAAGAACAACTGCTTGAGTTTCACCAAACATTTCCATTGAATTAGTCCATAAATGTGTAAATAAGCCAGAATATCACCAGTGGATCGACACTGACTGAATCCATACTGGCGATCGTTGATCAGAGGGAAGGTTTCTAGGTAGTTTAAGAGTTGGCGGTTAATTGATTTCTCCATTACTTTAGAAAGAGTGTAAGTAATTGCAATGGGACGATAATTGGATGGGAGGGATTTGTCACCCTTTTTAGAAACTGGCTGGATATGAGAAAATTTCCAAGCAGAAGGAAAAGCACCTTCGGAATAAGAAAGTGATAAAAGGGGGCAAAGAACAGAAGTAAGTTCAGGAGCACAGGTTTTGAGAATAAGTGGGGAAATACTATCAGGACCTGGAGCTTTCTTAGCATCGAGATTCGTCAAAATCCTTCTGAAATCCTTTTGAAGGAAGACCGCAGGAGAGCATGGAATGGAGCGTGTTGGGAATGGTGGGAGGTGTTTTACCAAGATCATTAATACATGAATTGGAAGAAAAATGGGATGCTAGAAGGTCAGCTTTATATCTTTTATTTTTTATCCTTGCCTGAAGTGACAACAGGACCAACTGGTTTTGACAGAAGTGGGAGCAAAGATGGGCAAAAGTTGCGGCCAATATCTTTGGCAAGAGACCAGAATGCTCGGCTACTATAAGGGCAAAAGGCAAATTTTCTAGTCTTAGTCCGTTCAAAATCTAGTTTGGACTGATTAATAACTGCTTTACAATCGTTGCGAGTTTTGGTGTAGGCAGAAAATGAAACTGAAGAATTAGAAACAAGCCAATTACGATATGCAACGTTCTTCTCTTGAACAGACTTAACACATTTATTGGAAAATCAAGGTTTAGATAAAGGACGAGATTTTAAAGTGGAAAGTGGAACAAAGAATTCCATTCCTACAAGAATAATTTCACTGACACGATCTGAGCAAACATTGACATCAAAAGTTTTGAAACAGTAATCCAACCCAGGAAAAGAAGAAAAGAAATCTCGCAGGTCATCCCATTTTGCATTCTTGTAATGCCAAACAACACGAGGTTGGGAATAGCCATGAGATAAAGGCTCCATTGGAGAAGAGACAATCACCAAGTTGTGACCTGAGGTGCCTAAAGGGACCACTCACTTCGATCGTGTACTTAGAAGGGTTGTTTGTGAGAAAAAGCGTGTTAGCTGTATGGTTAGGGTTGTCCGGTATTCTTGTAGGTAAATGAACAATCTGTGCAAGGTTATTAGTAATTAAAAAAGCCTCAGCATCTCGACCAGCTGGATCAGTGTGACTAGAAAACGGAAGCCAGCTGGAGTTGTGAACATTAAAATCGCCAAGAAAAATTACCTCACTGTTAGGAAAAAGACTGGAGAAAGTCAAGTTGCAAAGAGAGGAAGTCAAAGAGCTCCAAGTGATTAGTGGAGTTGAGAGAACGGTAGAGACAACAGATGAATTTGACACAATGAGGTAGAGAGATTTTGAGCCAGAGAAGAGGAGATTCCCAATTACCAAGTCTCTGACAGGGAATATCGGAGCAGACATAGGCACAAGTACCACCTTTGAGGCGAAAGGAATCATACAGCGAATAATTTGGGCAACTGAAGTGAGAAGTAATTGAATCAACCGATAACTGAGATTCTGTCAGAAAAAGTACATGGGGGTTTGGCAGACTGCAAGTGGAAATATCGTTGAGATTAAATTGAGACCACGTATATTTGTGAGATGAACTAGAAAGTGAACTTGGAAATGTAGTTAATAACCAATAATGAATGGTACCTGTTTTGCCATCGTAAAAAGTGAATGCTCCAGTCATTGCGAATAGTAAATCTATTCCCAGTTCTTCGATTTCACATTTCATTTAAAAGTTATTTAGAGAATAAAATTATCAGTGTTGTATTGTTTGGTGAAGTATTTCCGTTTGTTTAGTCTGAAAACATTTTTTAGACATTATTTTCAAAATGCTTTCACGAATTTGCCACCAGAGGGTAGTACTCTCCTAAGACTGTTGAGTTTATCGACACCAAACACGTTGATGTATATCACGTATTTAGGTAAATATTTACCTTCTACAATTAAAAGTGGAGTGTCTTTTTCTTACTTTTCTTTTCTTTTAGGAAGGCCAGCAGACTAAACCTATGACACCACTAAGAAAATATGTAGTTTAATGAGCAATATTTAAAGTTAAAAATCATAAATTCAAAGACGCCAAAATTATAATTGCTTTTAAGCCTTACTTGTGTGGAATATGTTGGAGAATATAGTCCAAAGTTTAGACTATATTCTCTGACATATTCCACTTTAGACTCTAAAGTATGGCATACTGATAATTTGCTGGATATCTCTGTTATGGTCTTAAAGTTCCTAGAAATCCATTTTTGTTCTGCCCCAAGTAAGGTATTATTTAGGTCTTCTAACGTCATGAAAATGGTGGCATTCATCTCTTTTTTTCTTGTAAAGTACAAACTGTCATATATGATTACACCTGCTATGTTTGTCTTTTATTCTATCTTTTTATTTTGCGTTTATCTGTTTTACACAGCATAAGTGGGTAGTGTTTCAGGTGGTTCTTTGATTGGCTTGGTCAGTGACATTTCGGGTGATCCACATTACGCAAATCGAAGTCCCACTATTTTGTGTATAAATTAGAAATTTTATAATTTATAGACCTTTAAAAAAAGGGCGTCGGACGCTTACCTAATACTGTCTAGAGCACAGTTCCTAAACTTTTATACCATGCGCCTCTTTAAAACATTTTTTAAATTTCACCCCCTCTAAAAATATTTCATAAATTTGCGCTCATCATGTATTTCACCTCAATGGCTGAAATAAAATAAGCTTCATACCTGGATTAGTGGAATAGGTCCAGAGTTCGTTTAAAAAAGTGTTGTATAAAAACAACAATGGTTCCAAAAAACTATGTGCGTTCCCCAAGGGAAAGACGTGAGAACCTGTGGTTTAGATCAATAGTTCTCAATCTCAAATGTATTGAGGATCAGATTTTTTTAATTTTTTATAATAATAATAATGCATCAGAAGCTAACCCAAAATACCAGCTGATCAAAGAAAGTTTATCGTATTACTTTACTCACAGACTAAACTGGGACCGTGCCATCATATCGGAGAAGACGATCCCGCACAACAGACTACTCATAACCCTCATTGTCAAGAAGGAAATGGCTACCTACCTGATCGACGTAGCATCGCCCAACACAGCAACCTCCAGAAAACATACGAGGAAAAGTTGAGGAAGTACTCATACCTAAGACAGGAAGTCAAAGATATGTGGTATATGGAACAAATGATGACCATCTTGATCATTGTGTCAACCACAGTCATGGTGCCAAAGAGTCTCCATAAGAATCTAGCAACAACAACAGGCTTCCCAGAGAACACTTATATGGAATTCCAGACTGCCACGATCCTGAACATCTGTAGAATAGAAAGAGAGTTCCTCGGCCAACAGTAACAATAATAATAGTAACCGGACATAACCAACCACCCCATGCACTTGGTACCAGTACCCATCATGGAGTGTGGCGCCTCCGTAGCCAGGTGGGAAGGAGCAGCAGTGCGTAGCACAAGCTTCTTGATTAGACCGGGGTTCGAGCCCGTCACCACCAAATACGGAGGATGCGGAAAGGTCATTCAGGGAATGACCACCGCATATCCCGGAGCAATATGGCCTTAGTTGCTAATGCTCCTAAAAACCAAAATAACAACAACAACAACCATCATGGAGCGGAAAAATCCGATAAAACGGAGAAAATTTTTTTTTTTTTGTTTTTTATAATAATAATAAATGATACTGGACTATCGTGCATCTTTTATTGTTATGACTTTTCTCTCAATATTACTGGTGGTTGGGGTGGTTGGTTGTGTCCGGTTACTAATAATATTGTTACTGTTGGTCGAGGAACTCTGATTTTTTGGAGATTTATATGTGTTCTCTTTGGGAGGTCTATTGCTGCTAGGTTCTTTAGACTGAAGACTCTTTAGCACCATGCCGGTGGTTGACACGGTGATCGGGATAGTCATTATTTGCTCCACATGCCATATTTCTTTAACTTCTTGTGTTAGGTCTGTATAATTCCTGATATTTTACTCGTGGATTTTTCTAGAAGTTGCTGCTGTTGGGCACCGCAATGTCGTTCGGTGAGGGTTATGTCTGATCCGCTATGCGGGACTGTCCTGTCCATTATTATGGAACTGTTCTAGTCTACAGTTTGTGAGTAAGGGGTCTCTACTATTGCCTGTGGTTCGTACTTATAATAGGATACACTTTCTTTGATCTTTCCTGATATTTCCCGGCTAGCTTGTGATGTATTATTCTGGCGAGATGAGTGTACTGCCTATGAGTGTACCCTCTTTTGGGGGATCAATCTGCATCCCGCGGTGATGTTTTGTGGCTAGGTGGCATCGTCGACGTGTGTCATCATCTGTCACTCCGTGGTCCTTGGCAATGTAATTCCTGTAGCCCTTGGTGTTGGTTGTCTGGTCTTGCATAATGAACATGAATCTTTCGGTCTCGAGGATGAGCCGCCCGTCCTTGAGCAGTGCGTCAGAAGCTATATTTTCTATTTATTCTTGATGGAGGTCATTGTGGCGTCTGTCATGAAGCTCATATTTCTTCGCTCATATTTCTGTTCTTGTATCTGCTGTCTGTGCGAGTCTATTCTTCTTGCCGAAGTCGAGAGTTTGTCTGTATTCCTTATTATTACTATTTATTATAAGAGAGACGCTTTTACCATTATATAATCGCGGACCACTCGACCAAAGGGGCGCGATAGCTCAAAGGTTACAACTTCAGCACACCAACCAGCGGACTCGATTTCCAGTATCATAAAGAAGGGGCGAACAGTATGTGCAAGAGAACTTCTCTAGAAGAGCGAAGAGCTAAGAGTCAAGGTACCAACTGTCTAAGTACCACCTGGGAAATATAAGTAAGAAGCTGATTGAAAATGTGAAGCGCATCCTCAAGAAAGGTAACACTGCAGCAAACACGAGCCCAAGGATCAGAGAAGAGAATAAAACCTAGACACCCTGAAGCAGAACCTTCTCGCTATCAGCAACAGACTGTGTCGATACAGAGAGAGTGTGCCCTGAGGAAAACAAACAGCCTGATCTTTGAAAAAAAAAAAATTAAAGCGCCTTTTACATGAGCATCGTACAAGAGAAGAGGGATGGCAACGGACCACTCGACCAAAAGTTGATTTAGGAGTTCTGGTGCAACCTATGGAGCAGTGAAGTAGACATAACACCTGGTTCCCCCTGGACAAACCTAGAAAAGAAGAAATCAGAGGACACACAAGAAATAGCAGAATGGGAGATTAATGAGGAAGAAGTATGAGAGGTGAATAGGATGTCCCACTACAGGCGAACCGCAGGGATAGATAACATCCATAACTACTGGTAAAAGAAGTTCAGCTGCACACACACACACACACACACACACACACACACACACACACACACACACACACACACACACACACACACACACACACACACACACACACACACACACACACACACACACAGCGGAGCAGTACATCTTGATGATAAGGCAAACCCGAGACAATCCCAGAGTTTCTGACTCAAGAAACCACTTACCTGAAAACTAAACGCAAAGGCACAGACCGATCACTGGTCTTCCAACAATGTACAAGATCCTGATCACATAAATATCCAAGAAGATATAAGACTACTTAAAGAGTCAAAACATGATGACTGGAAAACAGATGGGATGCAAACAGATCAGCAAAGGCTGCAAGGAGCAATTGGCCATTGATGAGGTAGTTTTAGAACAAGCCTTCAAGAAGCACCGCAGCCTGTGCACGGCCTACATCTACTACTGCACGGCCTTCCACTTCGTACACCATATACCTGGCGGACAGAGATCCTGAATATCTAAAAAGTCCATATAACGTACTTCGGAATCATAAAACGGACTAACACCGAACTGAATAAGATCATAAGAAAGACCAGGGCAATGATGATGAAGAAGGGAAAAAAAGCCACCTTTTATTATAATTTTTTTAATATTAAACTAGGCGATTCCAGTCAGTAATTCTGGCAATCCAGCTACCTATTTACAATAGATGGCTGGATAAATAATTCTTAGAGATAATTTCAAACACATACTGCCATTATTTGGGCACCATCCCTTGAAGTAACAGTAATCAGTAAGTCCATGCATCTTGAAGCAAAAACTAGCGGAGCCTCTTCCCGAGACCGAAGCATTTATCGCATCCAAGATCTGGTAATGAACACCAGAAACCACAGAAAATACATCGCCAAGGAAACAAAGGTGACAGATGATGCATATCGACGATTCCACCTGGCCCCAGGAACAATCCAGAAAATCACTGAGGAATAAAGGGTGATCAACCAGACGGAGTATACTCATAGACACGATCAGGTCGCCAGAATAATATATCAGAAGCTAGCTCAAAAATACCAGTTGATTAAAGAAAAGGGCACCATATTACCATACATAATTCAGGCTATACTACAGTAGAAACCCCTACTCACAAACTATACTGGGACCACGCCATAATAAAGGACAAGACGATCCGGACAACAGACTGACATATCGATCACTGACAAAAAGGAAAAGACTGCTTATACCAGCAACTTTCAGAACAGCTACGAGGAAAAGATCAGGAAGTAGTAGTAATCGAGGCGTGTGATGCAAGAAAACAAGCCAATGTAGCATCAGACCAAAAAAAAAAAAAAAAAAAAAATTCACACATCCATTCCCTCTAAACGTTTGTCCAGTTCCTCTTTGAATTTATAAACTACCAACTTCCACAACGACAGATGGAAGTTTGTTCCAGCGATTAACCACCCGCTGGCTAAAGGAAAATTTCCGCACATCTATTCTACAGGGTGTCTCAAAAATATTGGTACAAACGTTTAGGGGAGGTAGGTAACATCTAAAGGAATGTGAATCGCATAGGAGCCCATAACCGGAAACGTCACCGTAAGTCGGCACACGGCGCTGTTCATCAGTTCGCGAGAGGGAAAATTTCTGGTTTACTCATTCAAGCAGTAGTCGCCGCACGAAGAGCATGCATCGATATGCGAACTGTGAACTGGCAGACATGCACCTAGTGTATGGATTAGCAGAGGGCAATGGACGAGCCGCTCAACGAATTTATGGAGAACGCTTCCCAGACAGACATGTACCGGACCACCGTTTGTTTGCTCGTGTGCATCAAAATTTGTGCGATTATGGGTCATTTACAAGTAACAGGAGTAGTGCGGACAGACCACGTTCGACACGAACTCCCGCCATGGAAGAAAGTGTGTTGAATGCCGTCCAGAATTATCCTACTACCAGCACACGTGCTGTTGCATCTGCCTTAGGAGTGTCTCGTTGCAGTGTACAGCGTGTCTGGCACCACGATTCCTTACACCCCTTTCATCACCAAAGGGTTCAGTTACTGCTCTCCCAAGATAATCCTGCACGTGTGGGTTTTGCGCAGTGGTTTCTCCAAGAACCTGTTCAAGACTTGCATTTTCCAGCCTATGTTTTGTTCACAAATGAGGCTTATTTCACTCGGGAAGGCTTATTCAATCAACACACTGCTCATGTGTGGGCTCACGACAACCCACACGGTGTGCGCCCCCATTCGGCAGAACATCGCTTCGCAATAAATGTTGGGCAGGTATGGTCGGTGACTGCTTAGTCGGCCCATACCTGTTACCATCCCGCATGAACTCCGCTAAATATCAGATATTTCTTGAACAAGTTCTACCAGGGTTACTTGACGATGTTCCAGCAAATGTGAGACTCAACATTTGGTTTCAACATGACGGGGCGCCTGCCCATTATGGAAGGTGTGTTCGTGACCATTTGAACAGGCGTTTTGCGTCGATGGATTGGCCGTGGTGGATCCATTGCCTGGCACCCACGCTCACCTGATTTATCGAACCTTGATTTCTTTCTGTGGGGAACCCTCAAATCTATCGTGTATGAATCGCCTGTGGAGATGGAAATGGATTTGTGGCGAGACTCGTCTTCGCTGCTGCTACTGGCAAAGAAACTCCAGGTGTGTTTGACCGTGTCCACCAATCCATGCTGCGTCGGTGTCACGCATGCATCTCGTCTCATGGTGGAACCTTGGAACATCTGTTGTAACATCATGAAATGCATCCATCTCGTACTCCATTGTTAATATTATGTCAAATAAATGTTTGCCACTAATTACTGTCTTGTGTCATTTCTGCTTCTTGTGCCTCTGCTACTACTTTCCCGTGACGTTTCCAGTTATGGGTTCCTATGCGATTCACATTCCTTTAGATGTTACCTACCTCCCCTAAACGTTTGTACCAATATTTTTGAGACGCCCTGTATAATTGTCTCTCCTCAATTTGAATTTATGTCCCCTCAGTTTCGTAATCTGAGCAAGAGGAAGAATCCCATCAGAATTGAGCCTGCTCAACCCATTCAAAGCCTTATACACCTCAATCAGATCACCTCGCAGGTGCTTAGTCACCAGACGCTGCAATTTGCAGAACTTAAGCCTTTCTTCGTAAGACCACCATTTCGTTCCACTCACCAATCTTGTTGCCCTTCTCTGTACTCGTTCAAGCCATCCTTCTCTGTACTCGCTCAAACATCCTTCCTAAAATGAGGCCTCCAGACCTGGATGCAGTAATCAAGGCGCGGCCAGACTTTTGTCTTATACAAAGGAATAATCATCCTCCTTTTCCCTACTATCAAAATTCCTGTATATCATTGACAATACCCCATGATCTGCTCTGGCAGCTTGCCTGCACTGCTCAGAAAATTTCATATCTGACTGCACAATTACTCTCAGGTCTTTTTCATTTCACACAATTAGCACGTTTCTCTGGCGTTACTTCTACCCATATGCAGTACTTCAAAGTACTGCATATCCTGTCTAAGTACACAGAACTTAGACAGGAAGTCAAAGAATATGGCATACGGAATAAGTAATGACAATCTTGATCACCGTGTCAACCACCGTCATGATGCCAGTGAGTACACATAAGAAACTAGCAACAATAGGACTCCTAGAGAACATCTAAAAAGTATTACAATAATACAGGACGATTCTGAATACCTGTAGAATATTCAGAGTATTCCTAGACCAATAATAATAATAATAACTGGACATAAAAAACTTTCCACAAACACCTGTTATCGGTACCTGTCTGGGAATAAACAAAAAAAAAGGAAAATAATAATAAGAAGAATTACTGACAGACCATCATTCATAATTATATAGTTGGTTACAGAAAACTTATTTTGCATAAATATGAGTAATTAACTTTTATTCCATAGTATCAGTACAATTTCATCTTCTTTTTTTTTTTTTTCTTTTTAATATTCGAATATTTAAAAACATACGAATAACATACGAATGCACGAAGCTTGTCTTGACTGTGCTGCCATCTATTGATAAAATAGTACATGTACATTGGACATTCAGTAAATAAACAACTGTATTACAATGCCTGATTCGTTAAAATGCAAATGCTGCCTGATTCACAATAATAATGAGTAATTAACTTTATTTTTGCATTACCTGATTTCTTATACGCCTTTTCACTGTAAGTATTTGCTTCAATAAATCTTAAATTCGTTGCAAAATGTTGAATTCGTTGCAAAAACCTTGACCATAAATATGTAACGTATTAGGCCTTTCTATCAAAAATAAACTTTTGAATAAATGGATTTCTTTACATAATAATGGAAAAGGAGAATTTAATATAAAAAATTTAATAAATCGCTTTATATATTTTTAGTTTGACTTTTATTTTTATTTATTTTTAAATTTCTGAATGGGTCTCTTACGAAATTAAACAACACACAAACGAAGCTAACCTGAAATGTAGCAGAATAAAATAATATGACTACAAAAGATTAAGCTGATACTACTGCAGTGTCACCTAGTGGTACAAATAGAAATTATTTTGGAAAAAAGAAGATATTAATATTATATCATACGTCTAGTGGTTTTTTTAACTTAGTTTATTCACTCAGTGGTAAGTGAGAAAATCTTATGAAAAATTACAAAAAACTTGCAATTATAGCCAAACTTATAACATTCACACTTACATTAAATTATAATATATTTTTTAAAATTATAAGAAGAACTTTAATATTAATTTTTGTAATAAATTACTATATCACTCTAAACTTAGACTTCCAAAAGGTTTCAAAAAATTATAAACCTTTTACAAGTGGCGTTAGCTGAGAATTAAACGTATGGTAAGTTGCTACATGAATGATCACAAGTTCCTTGCTACCAGATAAATACTGGACTCTTTCCTGGAGCTTCTTAGTCGATTCGGTCATGGGAAAGACAGGTGATCTTTCCGATTTTCAGAAAGGTGTTGTTGGTTGGAGCACGCTTAGAAGGAGCTGCAAATCATAAAATCGCTAGTGCTTCGAAAGCAACCATCTCAAAAGTATGCAATGAGTAGAACGACAAGGCCGCAGGAATTTAAAGAGAACTGTATGCCAGAATGGTTCAGTGTACAGTAAAGGACTGAAAAATTCAATTTTGTCAAAGAAAGACCAATTCGAAACCGAACTATGCACCGGGGGTTAAAGAATACGGGATCTGGTTAATTGCGCGCTTCTAAGAAAACCACTTCTTTCTGTAAAATTTTGAAAGATTCGACTGGGGTGGTGCCACCAACTCAAAGACTGCACTGTGGAACAGTGCAAAAATATCATGTGGTTTGACGAGTCCCGATTTACACTTTTTTGCACTAAAGTAGGGTGAAAATGCGGCGTGAACCTCATGAAGCTATGCATCCAGATGGTATCCTGTCCACCACTAAAATGACTGGATGCAGTATCATGGAATGGATCGTCTCGCACTGTTTGAAGGGTTGTGTTACCTTCAATGGTTATCTTTCTGTCGTGTCTGGCAAGCTTAACCTTGCAATGTTTAATTTTTATTTAGATTGCGACGAATTCTTTCAAAAAGCCAACGCGACTATCCATTGAGCAAAAAATGTATCTGTGTGGCTCTAAGAATATTTGGAATATTTCCAACATCTACCTTGGTCTCCTGTTTCTAAAGATCTGAATGAAATTGAAAATGTCTGGGATGCTTTGAAAAGTGCAGTTCGGCTTTGTAGTTTTCTTCTTACCACAATACAGCAGCTGGCAAATATCCTGATGGAAGAATGATCAAATCTGAAGCTGGACTCTCTCAGATACCTAGTGCTTCCTGAGGGAGTCCAGCCGTGAAATCCATGACATGACATGTACGGGCTGTAAAGGAGGCCTACTACAGTATGTAAATAAAAACTCTGTAAATACTGTCCCTTTCAGGTTAAGCATGCATGTTCCTGCACGTGACCCTGGACACATGTCCCTGCCTTAACCTTTGAATGTAAATATCTCCCCACCACCCTAGCTTACTGCTATCCAGGGGGTGGCTCTTGAACAGAACAATAAACAGATGATAATAATAATAACATTGGATGTTCTGCATGCAAAGAAAGCGATGCGCAGCAGTAAGAACATTATGCCGTTTACAGTAACGGGTGCGTCCAAACTTGTGCAGTCCAGTGTTATTTAGTTTGTTGCAGCAGAGGACTGAAAAATGATACTGCACGTCGATTCCGCTCGGAAAACACTTGTAGCAATAGAACCTAAATAGTTTTATCAGCAAGATATAAAATACTGGTGTACTGTTTATTTTACAAATTATGAAGGTTAAGAGTTTATTAGGCCATGTCTCTTAACTGATAATCGAAAGCGGTTAAGTTTTTAGTTTCAAAGCACATTTAATATTTAAAATATTTGAAAATATTTAAAACAAAAAAAAAAGAAAGAAAAAACGTGCTCATCTACATGAATATAGCAAATCAATTATTATTAGTTAAGTTTTAGTCATCATGAATTATTTAGATCTTGATTAATAATCGATTCTGACATTTTGTGTAACGTACGCCAGATGATTAAAAGATCAAGGCCACAATATTATCTGAAAATTACGTTATAGAACAGAATTCGCTATAACGTAATTCGATTAAAATAACCTTATTATCGAATGATAGGTAGCACGATAAGACTGATAAAAAAAAGAAAACGAGATGAAAGAAAAAGTGAGTTATTAAATCGGAGTATTTTCTGATAAATGCTAACTTTCCTCCAATAGCTACAAGTCCGGGACTTTGATCACTAAAAGCAAAAGTAATGAATGGATTAACTAAAAACGTTTGTGGATATTTCTGTATGGGTTATTCAATAGTTCTGTTATGTGCTTACAAAATAGAGAGAATGCAAGAACAGCGCCGTATTTTTCAGCAATAAGTTTGTTTGAACCAACACATTTACCTATTGCATTCTCGTGTTTGGCTGCTCGGCTAGTTAATGATTGGTCATGTTTGGGTCTGTCGGATGCCCGGAGAACATTGTTTATCAGATTAAATGCTGAAATACACTAATACTCATACACATGGACTCCACAAGGTCGCAGGGTATCCTATAATAATGCTATCCATGCTTTGCACAGTGTTTCCAGTAATTCTCGCACAGTATCAGGTGGATGGTCGTCGCATCGAATTCCTTTTTCCAATAAGTCCCAAACATTCTCAACTAGGTTGAGATCGGTGAGCTGGGCGGCCTTGGGAGGATGGAGAATTCATCATCATGTTTATGAAACCAGTTAGCAACCTGCTAAGTCTTGTGGCATGACGCGTTGTCTTGTTGATAGACGCCGGATTTTCTGGATGCATTGTCATCATGAAGGGGGTGTACTTGGTTAAGGACGATAGAAAGGTAGGTGTTCCTATTGAGTCGTTGATAAACAGTATTCAGAGGATCGAGGGCTTGCCAAGGAAACAGTCCCAAAACCATAACACCACCGCCTGCTGAACACCAATAGTACATCCAGGTACTATGGCATTGCGTTCATTTCCCCAAATGCAGATACGCCATCAGTATGAAGGAGTTATAAACAGGATTCATCAGACCAGGCGACAGATTTGCATGTGTCGGTAGTGCAGTGTTGGTGCTGATCATGTCCTAGCCCATGCAAGGCACAGTTTCTTCTGTCTCACAGGGAACATGGATACCCGTGACGGCCATTGACTGCCATAGCCTAAATGAGCTAATATCCGGCGCATGATCCTTGTGGGTATTGGTCTTGCTGTTCTTTTGTTGTACTGGCTGGTTAGCTAGGCCAACTGTGCTGGGTCGCTACTGTGTTTCAACACGAGAGGAGACACACGACACTCACCACAGACGTCAACCACATGTGGCTGTCTCACGTGTGACCTTTGTTCTTGTTGGACTGCTGTTGAACCAGTCAC
The DNA here is from genome assembly GCF_048544385.1 of Mastigoproctus giganteus. Taxonomy (NCBI): domain Eukaryota; kingdom Metazoa; phylum Arthropoda; class Arachnida; order Uropygi; family Thelyphonidae; genus Mastigoproctus; species Mastigoproctus giganteus. The sequence continues at coordinate 234,686,938 of NC_143576.1, forward strand.
GGTAGACCCGTGACACCATAGAACGGGAGCACTTAACCATATTAGCTGTTGTCTAGATACTGACTGGAGTCTGCCGGTCTTTCCCCCACAATTATTCCACGGTCGAAGTCAGAAAGATCTCGACCCCAATCCATTCTTCCTCGCAGATACTCAAAAACTGATCGCCACGTGTGCGAACTACAATCTATCTTTCTCAACTTTGAGCTTTCACCAGCGTCACGGATCAGTCTATTCCTACAAAAAAAGGGGGGGGGGGTGTTTCTAATGCCAAGCCAACTCAGTGTAAGTATCGTGGGTCTGCCTGAGCAGCTGCAGTACGTTAGAAATTGTATGGGTTTGGATGCGAATTTACGGACTTGGGTCGATAATTTGATGCCATGTCAGTAGTTTGGATGTGGATATTTCCTAGAGCGTGCTTTATACTGAAGTATATCGTCAAGTCAACCCAAGTTTGGAAGTTTCCCCTACTATGTATTTTCAATTAAAAGCCCTATTCACAACTACCTATATCCCTACGAATACAGCCATATTGCTTATTTGTTTGGATTGATCTTTTTGATCTTTTCACGTCCAATTTTGATCTTTTCACGTCCCTACTCTAATCAGGAGCGGTTCCAGGTATGGCTTAAAAGACTTCAAAGGGTCCAGCTGTGCTTATGATCAAAAAAAATTTTTTTTAAATCTTTAAAAAAACCAAAATCTTCATAAAATATTCGAAGGACAATATTACAGTTCATTTTCTTAAATGTAAATTCCAACTCTGTTAATTATAATAGTAAATAAATATAAATTTATTTAGGAACCTTTGTTTTTTCTAAGATGTGGGGTTCCTTGTGGGGCTCAAGGCAAAATCATCCATTTTTCCTGAAATAAAATATTTCTTTCATTGGTCTTTCGTATCTCCCGTCTGCACAGGAAACAGATTGCAAAAACAAAATAATAAAAATAGAACTTAAAAGGTAAAACATCAATAATCAACACGAGAAATATCATGATAAATAAACTGGAAAACAAAGGCTCCAAAAGGATAAAGAAGTAAATACATACGAGGTAAACAGAGATATATACTTCTTGGCAAAATTAACAAAACAAAGTGATTTTCAGAAATATTTTATTGTGAACAGTGACGCCGAAGACCAAGATTTGATATAATAGACATCCTGGCAAGCAAATTCCGAGCATCCAACAGAAATCGACCAACTACATTACAGAGTCACACATTATGCAAATTATTCATGGCTATAAGAGCACGAGTTACGACCACATTACTTCATTCCCAATTTTTGGCTTGCTCAGTGGGACAGCCACATCTCCAGTACTCAGGATGGCAGGTCATCGTCGTTTAGATGATTCTTTGAGATGGCCGGCAGTTGGACGACTTGAAGCGGGACAGTCGCAGGCGAAGGCGGCACGGTGGCTTAATGTGTCACGTAGTGACCTTTCGGCACGATGGAAGCAGTTTCAGGAGGCAGAAACCCTTACAAGAAGAGCTGGTCAGGTCGCCCGCGGGCTAGGTAAATCAGAGCAGAGCCCCATCTGGCTCTAACAGCAAGATGCAACCCTACGATGTCCTCTCATCAACTGTCTCTTTGGGTTGCTGCCGACAGGTGAAAACATTTCCAATCGGACCGTGTTAAAAAGGCTCAATTCAAGTAGACTCTACGCAAGGAATCCAGTGGTATTCCATTAACCATAATCCACTAGAGATCGCGTCGAAACTGGTGCCATGAGCAGTTCTGTTCTCTGATCAGTCTTCTTTTTACCTACTGATTCTATACGTTATTTCATCTCGGGACAACAAGGAATGCAGTACCATCTCTCCAACATCAGAGAAAGGGATGCTTACGGTGGAAGATATGTTCTCGTGTGTGGCTGAATAATGATCACCAGCCTCACCATGTTTTTGATAGAGATACCGAGAACAGATCCTCGTACTCTTAAGTGCGACTTTTTAGGGAACCGTTGGCTCAGATTTTCTTTTCATGCATGACAACGTCACTGCACATAGAGCTCAATGGCGGAGGAATATGTCGAAACTGAAGATATCCAACGACTGCCATGGTCAGCATGATCAGCAGACTTAAACCCGATCGAACATGATTGGGGCGCACTTCGGCGTCGCATTGCACGACGACAGCCAACTCCTCGATTACTTGATGATCTAAGGTCTCTACTGGTGGAAGGATGGGATTTGTTGCTGCTGAATCTTTTAGACATCGATATATTGAGCATGGTTCACCCCTCTCAGACCAGTTTAGTCGTTCGAGGAATTATAAGTGTGACCTTTTTTAGTAATTCTTATAGAATCCCTATAAATGTCCCTTATACCTGTCTTAAGTTTCTCGCTGTCTTCACATTCCATCCTTGTTCTATGGTACACCACCCTACCAAATTCTGTCCCGCTTCATCGCAAGCTGCATGAATTACATCACCTTTTCTACACGTTGTTTATTTTGCGAGCATTGTAGTTATAGATAAATAAAAAGACAAGAAGCGATTATATAAAGAATAGCTGGGACGCTTTTCTTTTCTCCCTGACAGACGCACACCACACTGCTTAATTGTACAGTTTCTGTCCTGCCCATAATATACATTTTTTTTCCTTCAAGGCAAGCTTTTGCTCTGACCAAGCTGTTGAGACTCTGAAGGCGATTTGCACTTCTTCAATATCGGTTCCATACTCCACAAAAGAACACACGGTGCTGACATGGCCGCCAGTAGGTAGAAAACGTAATCATAAGAGCCAATAAAATCTCTGAAGTACCCTAGAAACAGAAAGTTAAAAAGCTCAATTTGGTATGATTTACATGCAATAAAGGTATACATTATACTGCTAAAAATAACCAGCCACCTGCATGTTTCAAAGAATCGTTTACTGATCCAATGTTCAATGATATTGTCTGCCACCTCTTTGGACTTAATTACACCATTGATCCATTCTTCCTTCAACACAGCGGACATGTACTAACTGTACAAGTCAAAATGTTGGAGTACTAACCAATATTGGTAAAAGACGATGCCATGCACTTTCCTACGTCTTGGTCTTGTATCTGGTTGAGTTTATTCGATGTGGGGTTGCAGGATCTACGTGCCACTCTTCTGAACGCCCTCCACTCTCTTTCCATCAATTTTCGTGGCCTACCAGAACTTTTTCTGGCTGTAATTGTACCAGGATATTTTTATTTTGTAACTTCCTGTTTGAATTCGCTAAGCTCAACGCCAAGACCAAGCACTGTTTAGTTGATCTAACGTCTATCTTGAAGTTGGCAGATCAGGGACAGGTTTTGTACCGATTTCTAGCACGTGAATGGCGGGTATGGTTCATTTTTATCAAATCCAGTGATGGCCGGGTATTTTTGGCAATGTAGTGTATTTTTCGAAATTTGCATTTTTAATTATAATAGGCATTTAATTTCCTTCTCTTCAAACTGGGTCAATATTAATTAAATAATAAAGTTTCATAAACTATTAATATAATAATAGTAATAATCGATTAGTTAATAAAAGAAATAAATTGAATATTATTAATATAAAAGGAAATCTTAGAACGATATTACTCAGGTAGATGTACTTACCGATAGTAGGAGGAATACCAAAGATGGTCAATCCAGCAATAAAGTACATCGAACTCATAGCGATCTCTTGTTGATCTGCCATATAATGAGCTATAAGTACAGAATACATAACCCGCATTATCCCTTCGACCATTCCAAAACAAACAGACGACAAAATCAGATCTTTAAATCCTCTTGAAAACGCAAATCCCAACATGGTACCTCCTTGCACAGTGAATGCAATCAATAAAAAGTTCTTGATGGTTATAAAACCTCGATCTGTCACCCATCCAAAGCAAAGGCGTCCCAGAAGGTCACTGATTGCAAAAACAGGGATGATGTATTTAATTTGGTCTTCTGGCGTCTTTTTGTCAATTGCCACATCAACTATGATAGTAGACACCATAAGGAACACGAAGGCAAACTCTGCTTGAGTAAGTGCTATGCAAAGAAACATTGGTTTTCTGAAAATTTCAAAAGTAACAATCAGTGGATGTTTACTGTCTTCCTTTTTGTTTCTGTCTTTCATTTGTTCAGGTGTGCAGTACTCTTGCTCTATATATTCATCTGGTAGACTAGGAGAAATAGTCCCATATGTGGTCGAACAATGGATTGCAAGTGGGTCATTGGGATGGTCAGTACTTTTCGGATCAGTTTTCTCACTGCTGTGACCATCTTTGTAAGATCTATTTTTGGTTTCTCTTCCTTTAATCCATGATGGAGTTCTGAGTAATAGTCCTGATGGAACTATGTGCATTACAATGCCTCCCAGAAGGAGAAATGCCCCTTCCATGCCATACCAATCAATTAAAACTTCGGTGATTATTGGAAAAATAACACCTCCAAAGCAGCTCCCTGAAAATGCAATTCCGGCTGCTGTGGCTCGATATTTTATGAAGTACTGGTTTAAAGTTACCATGGGAAGAATGCCACTCAGCGCAAAACCCAATCCTACGAAAATAAAATTAAGAAAAAAAATTAAAAAACACAGTATCATGAATCACATAATAGGTATAATCCATGAAAAGATTACCATAACAATTATATTACTTCAATAATATTTAACAACAAAAACAAAGAGATGATGGATATATATCCATTAGGAGATGATGGACAAAAGGAGATGACGGATATATGTGTTAGGAGATGATGAATATATCCATTAGAAAATGATGGATATACATCCATTAGGAGATGATGCACAAAAGAAGATGATGGATATATCCTACTGGATATTGAACAATTCGACTTTACACCAGCCGGTATTCAAATAAACAAATTCCAATCCTGCAACTAAAACACTTTATTTACAATAAAATAAAATACGAGCGTATGAAATGAAATGAAATAAAATAAAATAAAATATATATTAGTCTAAAACTGATGTGATTTAATTTACAATAAAATACGAAATATAGTGATAAAAGCGATAAAAACAATTAATAAAATACCGCAACAACTGTAGCTTTCGGGGATAGCGATCCCCTTTCTCAACAGCATATTTCTGCTGTGTGGCACATCCTTAAATAGCAGATCCACGGCACTCGTCACATGGTTCCTCGGGAGTAAGGCCGGAATTTCCCATTTATGGACCAGAACCGGAAATGGCTCGGGAGTGCGCTAGCTGAAACCGTTCATCTCGCCCAAGAACCACAGTTTCCAAGAGGGGATGTAAACGTACACCCTTGTCTCTATTAATGGAATTGCTAGCTGCCCCAATACGTAAACTCTCAAACCATTTACGGTCCCAGAACCCCTGTGCATGATCGGTGATGACAGCATCCTCCGGGGAGATTTGATGTTGCTTCTCCCAAAAATGATCGGTGATGACAGCATCCTCCGGGGAGATTTGATGTTGCTTCTCCCAAAAATGTTCTGCCACGGAAGACTTCCCATAGTTTGCGGACTTTATTGCACTCATATGCTCCCCCAGACGGTCTTTCAGTTGTCGCCCCGTCTCACCTACATAACACACCCCACAATCCGGGCATTTAATCTCGTATACCACTACCCCACTGTTGGCTTCTTTCGTTATGGGGTCTTTGACACAAGATATCACTGTGTACAACCTCCGTCCCCTGAGTTGCACACAGCGTATCTGGCACCCCCGAATTACTGGTGCAATGTGGTCTGAAAGGCCCGGATAGTAGGGAATGTATGCAGTGCTCACAGGGGCGAACGGCTCAGTACGGGTGGACTCCGCTCCTCTAATAATTCTGTCCAACACCCTCTGGGGGTAGCCGCATTTCTTGAGGTCTGCCGTGACACGAATAATTTCGTTATCTCTGTCCTCGGAGGTGCTACAGTGGGACCACACCCTATCTACTAAAGCCGTGACAACACTACCCTTGTGCTGGCTGGCTTGTGCCGAGATATAATGAGTATATTGACCTCGGCACATGGGCTTTCTAAACACCTTGGTCTTGAGCCTACAACCATCCCTAATAACCAACACGTCAAGGAATAGTAGGGTTCCCTCTGCTTCCACCTCCGAAGTAAATTTAATAAAAGGGGAGAAGCTATTAAGAACATCAAGTATCTGATCCTCCCTCCCTTTTGTATAATGGTGAATGTGTCATCAACAAATCTTTTCCATTTATGCATGGGAAATTCCAAACTCTCAAAAATTCGAACTTCCAACTCTTCCATAGTTAACCTCTACGTTAACCACTACGGCACTAATGGGGGAACCCATGGCTGTGCCATGGATCTGCTTATACATGACATCTTGGAAAACCGTGGTGGTACTGGATAAACAGATCTCCACACCCTCACAAAAATCATTAACACTAAGAGGAGACCTAGTACGTAACAAAACATGCTTTTCTAATGCCATTCTGATACAGTGGACTCCGAATTTAATAGGGATACAAGTGAACAATGATGTAACATCAAAATAAATCATAATCTCGTCTTCTCGTATAGTCTGTCCTTTTATAAAATCCACAAACTCTTTGCTATTCTTGATAACCAAGTTGGAAAGTCCTACTATGGGTGCGATCAACTTGGCTAGGTACCTTGATAGAGCATACGTGGGACTATTTACAAATGATACAATTGGCCTGAGTGGTAGACCCACTTTATGTATCTTGGGGAGCCCGTAGAATCTGGGTAAGCGGCATCCAGCAGCATGTAATAACCAATATACCTCCTTGGATATCCATCCTGACTTGTGCCAACTCTGTATAAGGTTATTCACTTGTCGTTCCACACTAACCAACGGATTTCTACGGACAACTTTGTACGTAGTGGTATCTTGCAATAATTCCAAAACTTTATTAAAATATTGCTCCTTGTCTAAAATAACTGTGGCTCTACCCTTGTCCGCGGGTAAGACTATGATTTCATCGTCTTGTTTAAGTTCCCTCAAAACCCTTTTAAGACTAGTACTAAGGTTGGAGGGGGCCGACTTGGCCTGGCTCAGGATAGCCGCAGTTCTAATACGTACCTCATCAGCCTGGATCGCTGGTAACTTATAAAGGGCTCTCTCGATGCCCATGGCTATTTCCGTGATGGGAGGTTTGTTGGGCATCAGAGCAAACTTGGTACCCAAGCTTAAAACCCCCTCCTGTTTCTTAGTTAGCCGCTTTCTACTGAGATTACAAATAAAATTAGTATTAACATGGTCATGTGTAATCACTGCACAGGGGTTCTGGGACCGTAAATGGCTTGAGAGTGTACGTATTGGGGCAGCTAGCAATTCCATTAATAGAGACAAGGGTGTACGTTTACATCCCCTCTAAGATCATATTGCTCCGTGTATGCTGTCTGTAAATTGCGCGCGTTCTGTGGTCTATTTTTTGTTTCTTGGAAGAAAAACTCAGTTTCCGGGAGAAAAAACATGCTGCCCTCAACTCAACTACGTTGTGAAAAAGGCCCATAAAAACTCCTCACGTCATCGACGAGACTCGAACTCAAGTCTTTTCCACCCAGTGTTGGGAGGACAGCAATTCTACCAACTATACTGCACACGAGGGCACACTGGGACCCAAAGACAAACATACAACAGAATAGCAGAAGAATTAGAGGATAGAATATGTTAACAGTATTAAGAGATAGAAAGAAGAAATCTCGCACCAAACTAATCATTCTCTATTGGATCATCAGTGGACCAGAACTGGAGCTCGATGGCTGAAGGTACGTAAGGAACTGTTTTGGACGAATAAACATATTGCTGGTGAAGTTTTTAAGCAGAAAACTGTTCTTGGAGCTAAGTAGGTCAGCTTCAAAGTCAGGAGCAAACGAATGGATAGTCATCAAGGGTTGCCGTAGGTCCAAGACAGATGGTAATGAAAGAGTACATGCTCCCAGTCTTCGATAAAACCGAACAGGCAAAAGGAATAAAAAAAAAAAAAAAAAAAAAAAAACGAAAGCCAGCTAATATAGCATTAAGAGACGCTTACCCAGAGAGAAAAAAACTTTGATGAAAAACCAGATAGGTTTGAGTTTATTTATAACATTCGAGAAAAACCAGGAATACTTTTGTCGAAACGTGGCTGAATTATTCAGCTTCTGGCGTTGATTATATTATTTTTTACCCGTTAGTTTGGGTTTTTCGTCCAACAAACGAGCAAACCTACCAAAAATCACAACATGGCTGAGTTAGTCGATCTCAGGAGAGGGCAGCATGTTTTTTTTTTTTTCTCCCGGAACATGTATCTGGCAAACAGAAAATCTATCACAAAACACATGCAATTAACAGACTTTATACAAGGAGCAATATGGCCTTAGTTGCTGATGCTGTTAAAACCCTACTACAACACACACACCGAACCGAACCGAACCAAACCGAGCACAGCATTTGTTAGTCCGATGTACAAAATGGTTCATTTCGGAGGAGAATATGAATTCCTTTTGGAACATTATCTTCTATGCAACTCATTTTTGAAATGACAAGAGCATTCAGTAACAGATATCCAAGCAAATCTGTACCAATTAAAGTTGAAGAAAAACTTCGATAACTGCATTGACGAACGAATTCTTTATAGAGTTGCATCAAACACACGAAAAGAATTGAATCCATTCTACGAGAGCGATGTGGAGGTCCTCAGAACATTCTATTAACAACTTTCATTAAATTCAATAATTTTTTAAAATAAAATTTTATTCTACATTGCTTGCCAAATTAACAGAACAAAATGTTTTTGATGAATATTTTATTGCAAACAGCGTTGCCAAGGCGAACATTTGATATAATAAGCATCCTGCCATGCAAATTCTGAGTGCCCAATAAAATTCGAGCTACCACCATACAGATCCGCACATTATGAAAATTAATCGTGTTTATAAAAACACGGGTTGCGACCACATCACTTCATTGCCGTTCTCTGGATTGCTCAGTGGGATAGCTCAGATTGCTCCAGTACTCAGGATGGTAAGTCATCTACGTTTAGATGATTCTTTGAGATGGCACGTTGGCTTAATTTGTCACGCAGTGTCGTCTCGGTGTAACAGAAACAGTTTTTCACTTCGCGACTCAGTTAGTCCGTCTGAAGTGTAGATAGCAAGGTTTTTACCCTAGAAACCGGGGATTTTGCATCCAGCAAAATAGGCAAATCAACTAGAAATTTGCCTGTACAAATACGGGTTTATGTAATCAATTACGGATAACCCTAAGATAATAATTTGATTTTTATAGAAAGAGTTTCAGGAGACAGGGACCATTACAAGAAGAGCAAACCAAGATTGCCGAAGGCTATGTCAACAGGCCGCTATCTGGCTCTAAGAGCAAGACAGAATCCTACGATGTCCTCTCATCAACTGTCTCTTGACGTTGCTGCGGCCACAGGTTAAGACATTTCCAACCAGACTGTGTTAAGACTGGTCAATTCAAGTGGACTCTAAACAAGAAAGCCAGTGGTTTGGATCCCGTTAACCCGAAACCACCGCACAGCTCATCGAAACTGGTGCCACAAACATGTGACTTTTAGCACTGGTAATTGGAGTACTGTTCTGATCTCTGATGAGTCCCGTTTTAGCCTACAAACAGATTCTAGAAGTTATTTCATCTAGAGATAACAAAAAATGCGGTGCTATCCTTCCAACATCAGAGAAAAGACACATGGACAGATTGTGGTGCCGATATTCTCGTGTGGGACGAAATAGTGATCAACGGCCGCACCTCCTCTGCATATTTTTGATAGGGATAGTGTAACTGCGCATTGCTACCGAGAATAGATCCTCAAACCCTATGTGTGACTCCTTAGGGGTGCGGTTGGCCCAGATATTTTCTTTTCCTACAACGCCACTGCACATAGGGCTCAAGTGGTGGAGGAACATTATAAAACTGAAGCTGTCCAACAACTGCCGTGGCCAGCACGATCACAGACTTAATTCAGATTGAAGATGTGTGGGACGCCCTTGGGCGTCGCATTGCACGCCGACTGCCAACTCTCTCTTGGTGAGCTAAGGTCTGCGCTAGTGGAAGAATGGGATTTGTTGCCGCAGACTCTTATTGACGTTCTTATATCGAGCTTGGTTCATCGCCTGTTCAGGTGGTGAAGCACGGAGAAGATCATACGCGGTACTCATGTCACGTGACCATATTTTTGAGCTTCTTGTATCGACTTCTGTAATGTAACCTGTTTGGCAATTCTTATAACCCCTATTAATGTCCCTTATGCCTGTCCAAAGTTTCTCGCCTTTTCATCATTATTCTATGGTACACCACCACACCAAGTTTTGTCTCGCTTCACCGCAAGTTACATCACGTTTTCTAAATGTTCTGTTAATTTTTTCGAGCAGTGTATTGCAAACTAGTTTTCATTTTAAGTGGATAATCTAATCATGATCTTGTACATGAGATCAAGCCAACAAGCATAATGTAGATGCTTTGAATAAATACTTATACTGTAACAAAATCAGTTAGCGAGAATATTGCTTACCATAAATGCATCCCCACATCAAAGTGATGGCGAGTATATTGGTGGATGCGTAACAAAAAGCTATCCCAGCTGCAGCAATCAAACCACCTACTACAACTACTTTTTGTACACCAAACCGCTTACCCAGCATGCCAACAACTGGACCTAAATGAATAGAAAAAAAAACATAAAAAAAAACTGACATGAAAACAGCACTTTTAAGAGTACATTCATGATTATCAGAGTCCTGGTCGGTTATGGTGATGGGCTCCTTGTGCGAGCTTCTTTTTCTGTCCTTAAGCAACATTCTCAAAAGAATATTAACTTGACTCGTGGTTATGTATGTGGCTATGCATATGGGCCTTTACAATTTGGTCCCATCCCTTTCTCTCATCCTCGCATCATTTCGTTGGTTTCTTTTACAGATGACGTCCACTTTACTACGCATGCCTTCGTTAATCTTCATATTCAACACCTAGGCAGAGGAAATCCTCATGGATTCGTTCAATCACAGAAATAGACAATGTATCTGAGTCTACGTGGATATATTTCCGCGCAGATTTGTGTATAATGTTTACATGGAATTTTTGGAAAACGATTTGGCTACATTGTCAAAGGCGTAACTTCACAGGTGAGTCTATTTTAAAAAAAACAAGTCCAAACATGTGCAAACCAGAACACGACAGTTTATTTTACAGGAAACGCACCTGCGGAATATTAACTACGACATCATATCAATTGATGGTTGTGTGGTTACTTGGAGATTGAGAATTCAACTTCTGTACTTTTTATGAATTTACAAAGTTTGGCATACAAAGCTTGAGCTGGTTGAAGTTTTTGATAGAAAAGGAACCGATCCAACAAGTCCAACCAAAAGCACGAGAAACAATCTTGGAGACTGGAGCAAAGAGCTGGTTTAGGGGATCTTCCAGCACACAGGGGCCCAAAACGTTGGGCGCTGAAATTCTTCCAAAGTGAAATCACTCTTTTTTTTTACGCATTTTCAATTAAATTCAATTTAAATTAAACTTTAGCCATTTAAATTAAAGTTATTCTCTCTTCACATTTCAACTTTACCGCTCACCAATTTCTGTTATCCTGGCCCTTATATATTTCCAGCATAGGACTGCGTGACCTCCACTCTTATCACATTTGAATCCCGTCGATATTTTTACAAATGAAGGTATTTAAAAGCTCCGGTCTCTTCATTTCAAATCAGCGTTGAAGAAATGTCTTCGAGAGATCAATGCCCTGGCTATTACACAGTCCAGAATGCTCCTGATAATACTCAGCTTCTTCAACGGTCAAAGTGATGTACACTTCTTATCGCTGCTTAAGGAGACCATTGCAAACACAGGAAGTTGAAGCCGATGGGGGAGCATTACATCAACCATTAGGAACAGCAACATGGCCGAGACTCGGCAAGAAAACATACCCGAAATTTGTTCATATGAGCATTTTCTTTGTTTTGGTGGATGGAACTTACTCCCAGTTTTTGCCAGAACTTTCCGAATTGTCCTATATTTGTGAACGTTATAAAGTCAATAGGGCAATTATTAGATGGTGATTAACAACAGGAATTAAGAGATATAAAGGCCATCTATTACAAAAAAAATGTAAGGACAAAATATGTGGACATGTGTTGGGTCTTATGTACCACGGCACCTAAACGTTAATTCAACTCCGCCACATCTATGGGTGTCATAGTTCCACTCAAGTGTGGAACTATGACACCCATAGGTCTAACTAAGGATGACGTAAGATTTAGAATCGGGTATTTATATTTAACGCCGAGGTAATTGAGACCATCAGGCTTTAATATATTATATTGGTTACGTGATAAAAGCTAAAAGTTTCAGTCCAGTTTATTAGTTTTACTATAAATAAAGATTATTTGTAGATATGCAAGTGTCCCGATATTAATGGTTGGGCAGTGTGTATTCTTTAGAACTATAAACAAAATAACGTTAACTTTTCATTTATTGTGAAAAAAATAGAACGTAAAAAACATACCTAGGACATTTCGAACTGATGTTGCTATCATAAAAGGACGAGCCGCTGCTTTTCTGTCTATTCCGTACGCATTGATCAATGACACATAGAACAATCCTGATGAACGAACTAGTCCTCCAAAAATGAAATTATTAACAAAACACGAAAAAGCTATAACCCAACTCCATCCTCGATCTGGTCCTTCTGTAGAATCCAACCATATATTTTTGGTGTCATCATTCCCTTCCATTTCAAAACTTGAACCACACTACAGAGAAACAGAAATCTCAAACAATTTGCATATCACAATCGAAAAAATTTGTGCCTTGATTGAATTTGAATGCCTTAGGATGGTTTCTAACTGCGAACTACTCGTGTGATTTTCAAAGCTGTTAACAAAGAAAACTTGCTGTGGATACACTTATTTAAAAATATTATCAAATTAGTTTATTGCCCTTTGAGTTTGCCTAGAGATAACCTATTTCAATTCTAATGGCTGGTAGTGTAAATAGGGACAGAAATTCATATCTGTGCTCTTTGACCGTGTGAGTTTTTTTCCACAAAAATTGTTTACGCTCATCCTTTTTTTACACTCAGATAAGTATTCCAACGGTTGGAGATTAACTGGTATTATTGTAATCCCCCCTCTGAAATTCCATGATTGGTTGGGTATTTAGATTTAGCGCCGAGGTAATCGAGGTCATTAATCTTTAACATATATCTGTAAATTGAGTTTATTTACGGCCAGTTTTCTCCTTCCAGGGATGAAAAATACGGTGTTTCCTGAGAACAAAAACTATTTAACCCTTTCCTGAGACCGACTAACTTGGTCAATATTTTACGTGACGAAAGTGAAGCAAAATCTTCATGATTACTTAGTTTTGAGGGAAACTATATTTTGAACGGAATTATTAATTTTGAAATAAATGCTGAAATTTGAGTTTTCGCCTTAATAAAGGTTACATCTTGTCCTCGTAAATGTGAGTTCATTGAGTTGAATCTAGTAAATAAATCTGCATGATAAGCAATATCAGTTTTCCTTTTCTTGAGGTCATTACTACGGTCGTTGTTCCTATCTTCAAAACACTCGACAACGGTATCAAAGAGTTGATAAAATCTGTTGAGACAGTTGCCTTTTGACAGCCACCGAAACTCGGAGTGAAGTAGAAATCGTTCAAAATCTTCACTGTTTTGATCACAAAGATTTCGAAATATACGATTCAAAGAATGTGCTTTAATTTTGTTTTTAGCAGTAATAACAGTTTGTAGAGAATTGTGCAGTTGATCACCAAGTTTTTTCGCAACTAAATGCTGACGGTGAATGACACAATGAACAGTAATAATATTTGGCACAGCATTTTTTAAAAAAAGTCATAAAACCCTTGTAACGGCCAGTCATTGGTAGTGCTCCATCCTCCCCCCCCCCTGTTTCCCCCATTCATGCCTAACGCCCCCATGGATAATTCAAACACCCCCCAGGGGGCGATATCGCCCACTTTGAGAAGCACTGGTCTAAGGGAACAGGCACTTTATGCAAGGAGACTTATAAAAACTCTGTCATTGAGCAACCCTGAAGGCCATATTGGCAGGGTCTGGTGCAGTGTGCGTTCCATTGAATTCTCAACATAGTAGAACCAGAAGAATGTGTAAACCTGAACATTGTGGTAGGACTGATGAGCAATGGTGTCATGTGCACTTCACAGGTGAATACAGGTACACCTACAGTCAGATTCTCATGTTGTCCTTGGCGCAAAAGTGGAACCCGAAACAACACTTTGTATAAGAATACAGGCGCTTTGATTGAAGTGTATTGTTGGTATAGGTATAGGGTTGGTATAGGGTGACATCAATTTTTGTGCTCCTACAGATGACATTATCTGAAACAGTACCCTGATTGTAAGCAAGTATCGAGATGGAATCCTCTACCCACAGTCCTTTCCCTTGTCGAGTCCTAGACAGACTTCTTTTTGATGGGCGACAACGCTCAACTCCATAGAATACAGCTGGTCAAAAAATTGTTGGAAGATGAGGGCATCATTCTTATGGATTGGCTTGCCTATTTTACTGACCTCAATCGCATCGAGCACGTCTAGGATGCCCTAGGAAATCTTAGCTAGGAAAACTTAATCAGCTGGAAACAGAACTAACACAAGAACGTACTCCAGCTGCATGAGAGGTGGACACAAAAAACAGTCTTGATGAATGGCTTCATGAGTTTCATGCCTCTTTTACCCTACAATTGCTGCAAAATAGTATAAATCGAGACTTGTCAAACAACATGACCACTATTCCATAGTTCTCCTGTCTTGGCGTTGGCGGCCTGCTCCAGTCGAAGCTTATTTTTTACAGAAAGAAGTAGCTCTTTCTTTACCGACATTGAATTCAACACTGAACCTTCTCTTCTGACGCAGAATTCGCTTTAGATTCCTGTCTCGTCCTTGGAGTATCGAATTTCCGCTTTTTAGATGGTCTTTGGACACACTAGTGATTTCTTCCGGTTTCTCAATTGTGGCTGCTGCTAAACGTGCTCGAACAGTAACACCTTTCTGAAAATCGGAAGGATTATCTATCCTTCCCATGACTGGATCAACTAAGAAGCCCCAGGAAAGCGTACAGTATTCATCTGTTACCAAGGAACTTGTGATAATACCACGTGACAACTTAAATGCATACCGTACGTTTAATTATCTGTTGACGTCAATTCCAAAAGGTTTCTAATTTTTTTCAAACGGATAAATGACAGAGGTGGGTAGTACACTTTCCAAATTTAATTATTGAACACCCAAAATACATCCTTAAATAATTCTAATCACCAAAAAATACAAAACATCAACAATCGCATTTTATTCAAAAAACCATTCGGATTATTCTTTAAACATGTCAAGCGATGTAGAAGAGCTCATTAAAGTGATTTCGTCATAGAAGGAGTAATTTCTCAACTCGACCTCATGAATATAACCATAAATTCTGTAATGTGGGGCAATCCATTTCATTTTAGTATTTCTTCCGAAGAGAATATCCATAGTTTACATCATTTTCTTCCGAGTCATTTAGGCCTAATATAATAGCGTTACTTAACACTCACTACGTCACTATCACGAGATAAGAAAAGCATTTGCAACACCTAGCAGTAAAATCCTCGCGAGTAGTTTCCTCAATATCGGATGATGCGTTGGTTACGTATGATTTCTTTCCTTCCAGACTTTGCTCTTTATACTCTCGTCGCCTTAAGATGCGCCGAAAGAAATTTCTCGTTTGTGAAGTAGGACGGGCAAAACGCAATGTGGCCTGCAATGGGTAATGTTTTTGTTTCTTCAATCACTCCTCAATAACCGGTGGGAACATGCAAAAGACCAAACCGGAGCCCATACCGGATCAAGGTTGGAGTTGGGTGGTTCTCTTTGCAGCTTTTTTACTTAATGTGTTACTGCTGGGATTTTGCAGGGTGTTTGGGATTTTATTCGTCAGCATTCTGTCAACTTATAATGTGGAAAGAGAAGTTGCAATGCAGCCTTTCTCTGTGGCACTCTCCGCTCACTGTCTGATTGGTAAGTTAGGATCTATCTCTAAGTTTCCAATGCGAGATAGCCCCCCCCTGATCACGGTTTGTTGAACAGTAAAATAAATTAATTGCTGTAAAATAAGTCTGATAACTTAGGGTAAAAAGAGTAGAATCCATCTACGAGATTCATCCAATTTAGTAGATGAATTATTCATCAGTAAAGTTTCCACTGTGTGGGTTTAATTTCTCGCCTTAAGTAAGAAAATCATTTACAAAAGAAAGGGTCTAGTGTGGATTTATGCAGGGTGATTCAAAATTCGTTCAGTGATATGCACGAAAGCAACTGAAGCTGTATTGTCCAGGTTCTCCAATTTTTATCACTCAGCAGGGCCTCCTCGATAGCACGGTTGGTATAATCACCGTCTTCCTCACACGGAGTTGAAAAGACATGAGTTCGAATCCCCATCAATGATGCCAGGAATTTTATGGACTTTTTTCGCAATGAAGTTATGATCAATTAGATGTTCAAGAAGATCTTTTGTTTCTTTTCAATCAAAAAGAATTTCGATCAATGCTAGGTTGTAGATTTTTACTGTGCATTCAAAAGAAATTTATAAATCTGTAATTTTCTATATTGCTTTAAGGGGGTAAATTGTATTCATCCAAGGAAAATGCAATAACTTTTAACTCGACTAATCACGTGATATATTTCCGAGACCATAATGTCTAAGAGTCTGATAAATCGCTGGGTAATTGGAGAAGCACAGATCGTTGAGTTCAGACTGTTTATATTATTAGCTGCATAATGATGTCAGAGATAAAGATTGTAAACAAGATTTTTTGTTGTTGATGTTGAATTTACTGTTAAGTCATCAGTCCTCAATGGGTTAACCGGCTTTTGCGGAAACTAAAATATCTTTTATTTGAAAATATTTCTTATTTTATTTATTTATTTATTTATTTATTATTTATTTTTTTTCGTGGTGTATTTAGTATTTTTTCCATATATGAGTTTAAGATATTGATAGGTCATAGGCACTTTGAAACCAACGTTATCTTTGGTCCCTTAACTGCTTGTTTCATTCTTTTTTAAATTTGAGATTATTTATCAATGAATATAACTTATTTATTAATAAATATCCTTCGTGTTATACAATTTTCATTTATTTTTAAAGGTCCTGTTGCTGGTCTAATGGGTCGCCGTTTCGGTATACGTAAAATTGCAATGGCCGGGATGTTTATTGCTTCAATAGGTGTATCTTTATGTTTTTTCATAAGTGACCTCTGGTGGTTCACTATCATATTTGGTGGAATGTTTGGTAAGTCATAAAATTAAATATATCTAATTCTTCTTCTTTTTTTTTTTGCATTTTACTCAAGCCAAATGTGCAAATATTATTTGCACGTTTAACCTGTTTATTCCTTACTATACATACACTGCCCTACCATTAATATGCGGACACCCCTCCATGGATGGGGAAACAGGTCCTATGCAGGCAACACGTCACAGAACCTGCTATAAATATGCACACTAGGCTTCGAACAGACAATTGCAAAAGTGAACATGCAAGATGGTACGTTCAACAGAATTATCTCAACATTTCAAAAGAATTGATCACCTAAACAAATGCTAGACGCCGATTAACATGGCATAAGGAGCGCGAATCCTGACTATAGAGCAGTGGAAAACTGTTTTATGGACAGACAAATCGAGGTTCACACTCTACCATTCTGATGGTCATCCCTGGGTGTGGTGAATTCAAGGGGAACAGTTCCTTTCTGATCGTATCCTGCCAACAACGAAGTCTGGTGGAGGCAGTGTCATGGTATGGGGCTCCTTTCATCGTTTGGCTTGGACCCATTAGTCGTTATCGACAAAACCATGAATACTGTGCAATACCAGGACAGCCTGGACGATTATACACTTCCAACATTATGGCAATAATGTTGGAAGGCCCATACCTGTATCAGCAAACCTGCACTCATGCATTACAGCCATGATGAACTTTGTTGAGTTTTCCTCGGTGCCTGTCTTTGATGTTTTCGCGCAAACGCCTCACAAGGTCTCCGTAATATGCCTCTGTGACTGTCTGGCCTTTCTAAAGGCAGTCCACTAGCAACACTCCATCAGCATCCCAAAAAGTCGATATCGTCATCTTTGCCAGCAGAAGGAATCCACTTGGCTTTCTTTGGAGGGAAGAAGAGCTCTATTTCTACTGTTTGGACTGCTCCTTTTGTCTCTGACTGAAAGTGATCGACCCACATCTAATCCACGGTCACAGACCTTGCAAGGAAATTTGATGGATCTACTTGAAAACGATGCAAAGGTTCACTAGACTTAAGAACTCTTGTGCGTTTTTTTTGGTCTGCTGTCAACAACTTTGAGATCCATGTTCTGACACCTCTTTATAGCAAGAATTTCTATTATATAGTTAGCGCGTTTAAATGAGATGCCCAAGAAGTTGGCAATCACTCATCACCAGATCATGCACACTTCAACAACTTCTGGACATTACAGGTATTCCAAAGCGTGGGTCATCTTCCAGGTTCTCCCACCCTAGTTTAAATTCTGCTGTGCACTTAACTATGGAATAGAAAGAGGTATCCACCCCAATGATGTAACCATATCCTCAAGAATTCGGAAATAAAGACACTAATGTCTTTGATGTTAGTCCCTTTATTCCCAAATATTGGATGCCTGCACAGTGACTGATTTGTCCACCTTTCCTCATTCACACAACTTCGTTGAGTTCAGAACCTGCAATTTAAAAAAGACATTGAAATTGCATGAAACTTGGTATGTTACTTTTTGAAGTTATACATGAAGCACAGAAATTTTTAACACTGTACCACTACCATTTCATTTTTGTGCGTGGCGATAGTAAATATATTTTGCTTAATTATATTAATTATTAATAGACTGTCTGGCTAACGTCTTCAAGTTTGAGCAGATGTACTGTATTATGTCCTCTGTTATTTTGATTGGAAATATTATAGCACATCTGCTCAAAACAACTGATAAGTCTGATCCTTTTGAGTAGAATTTATGCAGTATTCTTGCTGTCTTCTTAGAATTAACAGTTTTACATTTCTTTCAGGTACTGGATTCGGCATTGTGATAATCCAAACTCAAGTGATTATAAACATCTGTTTTAAACGTCTGAGAGGTACAGCGTCCAGCATCCACTTTGCAGGAGGGGCACTCGGATCATTTCTGATGAGTTTATTCATTGAAGACATCAACGAAGAATACGGGTTACACGGCACCTTCCTGATCATGGGCGGGGTACTGTCACAGGGAATAATAGCAGCAGCATTTCTGCGACCTTTCAACTATGAGCCTCCAAACAGAGCCGAAGAAGAGGTAATGATGCATTCAAATGGGTTGGAAAGAGATGCCGAGGGATTTAACAGCGTAGATGGAAAGATCTTCGTGCATCGAAACTCGGACGAGGAAATCCAGAGTGCTGTTAACGATTCTGTTCGCGTCGTGATGAAACATCGAATCATGAAGGATGGACGTTACCATGCAAACTTTGACGATGTTGAGCTGAAAATTCCCACTAAACTGAAGAAACGAATTCATTTCTCGTGCTGTTCGTTAATATCAGTATGCGGAGTTACTGCGCGCTCGGTGTTAATGGAATTCTTGTCGATTGTGCTACAGCTGGAGTTTCTGATGGTCTGCTTCACTGGAATTGCCGCTTTCTTGGCTTACTTTGCCTTCATCACAGTGATTGTGGATTTTGCGATGGACAGAGGAATTCGCCACTGGATAGCCATATATTTGCCTTCCGTTTACTCTTTTGGTGATCTTTTAGGTAGACCAGCACTGGGATGGATTTCTGATCGTCAGCTTGTTAAGAGGCCGTATTTTGTTGTGATTCTAATGATGGTCCTCGCTGTTTTTCTAGTATTGCTTTCGTTCACCAATTCTGTGGTCATCGTGTTCTTGACTGTGACTATTTATGGAGCATCTTCAAGTTCTGCGATTTCTCTCATTTCTGTGCTTACCGCTGATTATTTCACCGTTAAGAAGATGCCACTTGCCATAGGACTCGTCTATTTCTTCGTAGGAGTTTGCAACTTTATTCTCCCTCCTCTTATAGGTAAGCAAATTATGAATATTTTATGTTGCCTCCATGAGGCAGAATTGTTCTTAATGTAACGAAAAGTTAGCATATTAGAATTCAGCCCAGTATATTCAATGTTTGTTGAAACACGACCGCCCCCCCACTTACACTGATGGAGAATAAATAGTTCGAGCATTATAAATAGCGAGTCGACATCACTACATGCTTGGGTTTCACCAAACTCTCCATCTTGGGTACACGTGTAAGAAACTTATTCCAGCCTTCGACAAGATGCTGTTGAAAGTTAAACTTCATACGATCTAGTCTATTATTGCTCCCTCGGATTTTGTAGTTGACCCCTGGTTGCTGTTGCCTCACACTATAATGAGAATATTCCTCCTTAATTCACTTTACTAATCCCCGTTAGGACATATACACTTCAGTTAAATCGCCTCTAAGGTGTCCAGCTGCCAGGCGTCATCAGGTCTTCCACTTCAGCAGGATTCAACCATGAAAGAATAAATCTACGTTGCCGAGTTTCCAATTTCGCAAGAATGGTGTTTGTTGTCTTCAGAAATGCCGAACTGTTGAATGTACCTCCACCTCAACTCATCGATTTTAGGTGAAATGGGTAGCCTCTCTGTTTGATGGGCTATTTCTAGACAATTACTTCTTAAAAATATCAATAACATTTTATAATGCAAACAGCATACTGAAACTTCCACGTTTGTTTGCAAGATATTCGAAGAAGTTCTTTATATGAAAGCATAAAGAACTATTTCTTTACACGTATTATGAATGTATTTTCTTCGAGCATAATTCGATATTGATTTTGATGGTGAAGATTATTACACTGAAAAGTACATTATTATCGATAATATTTGCACAATATATGAAAATGGTTTCTTTTCTGTTGGAAGCCTACTGTCCAGCAATTTTTGTAGTTAAATCATCATCATCCTCACATGGAAAAGGCCCTAGTTCGAATCCCGTCAATGACGCGAGGAACTTTTTTATGGGCTGTTTTATCCGTAGTTGAGTTAATCGGGCAAGAACAGTAAGGTTTCTTCGACAGGAAACTAGGACTTTTCATCCAGCTAACAGGCAAATCGATCAAAGAACACAAGAAAGTTATGGGCATAATTCATATGGGTTTATAAGTTAAGAAAGATAATTCAAAGGATCCTTCTAATGCATCTTTTCGCATGCGTGACCACCATTAAATCCTTAATCTCCATGACCTTGTGCTATCTGCATGTCACATGACCATCACTGTAAAGTCAGTTTCTCTTACATAGTATGGATATACATCATCATCAGCCATTTTCAATCCACTGCAGGATGAAGGCTTCTCCAACAACTTTCCAGTTCCTTCTGTTTTGAGCACTGGCCATCCATTTACTACCCACAAACTCATGAATTTCATCTATCCATCTCCGCCTTTGTCTTCCAGGTTTTCTTTTAGCTCCTCTTGGGTACCATTCTGTTATTTTCTTAGTCCATCTGTCATCATGTCTTCGAGCTATGTGTCCTGCCCAAAACCATTTTAGTTCTTTAGTTTTGATAAGAATGTCCTTTACTTGAGTTTGCTGCCTAATCCATGTGTTTCTCTTCTTATCTAACAGTCTGATTCCCAATATAATTCGTTCCATTCTTCGCTGTGTAGTTCTCAGCTTCTCTTCCATTTTTTTGGTGAGTGCCCAAGTTTGACTTCCATAAGTCATGGTGGGGAGTACACATTGGTTCATTATTTTACGTTTCAGACAAATTGGGATATTGCTCCTCAGTACGAGAGCTTTTATTTACTGAATGCTATCCATTAAAAATTTATCCTTCTCTTTACTTCCAGCCTTTTATCATTTTTCAGCTAATAACTTGTCCCAGATAAGTACTGTATATGACTCCACCTTTTCAATTACTGCTCCTCCAATCATTATTTCCCTTTCCGTGGCATACTTGTTCATCATTACTTTTATTTTAGCCATATTCATCTTTAGTCCAAAATTCTTACTAACTGTGCATAACTGATTAAGATTTTCCTCTAATTCTTTGGGATCGTGGCTTATGACCACAATGTCATCTGCAAATCGTAAATGGTTTAGGTACTCTCCATTCAAATTGACTCCTTTCTGCGACCAGTCTAATCTTCTGAAAGCTTCCTCAAGGGCAGCAGTAAACAGCTTCGTAGATATTGTGTCTCCTTGTCGAACTCCTTTCTCGATTTTAAATTTGCTACTGTCTTTGTCTAGTCTAATAAAGGATGTAGCACTCTCATATATTTTCTTCAAAATCATAATATATGGAGTATCTATGCCTTGTCTTTCCAGTGTCCAAAACATTGCCTTATGCTGTATGGAGTCAAATGCCTTTTCATAATCCACAAATGCCAGGCATAATGGTGTTTTATATTCATTTGCTTTCTCCATTAGCTGTGATATTACGTGAAGGTGATCCATAGTTGAGAATCCTGTCCTAAAGCCAGCTTGCTCTTTCGGTTGATTCTTATCAAGTATTCTTTCTAATCTGTTAGTAATGACCCTTGTGAACAACTTGTAGATATGGGATAACAAGCTGATTGGTCTATAATTTCCAATTTCTGATTTATCTCCTTTCTTATGCAGCAAAACTATGATTGCATTATTCCACTGCTTAGGCATCACACCTTTTCTAATGCACTTTGTGAAGAGCCTTGCCAGTTTTTGTGTTATGTCTCTTCCTCCCAATTTTAACAACTCTACAGTAACTTCATCTTCCCCCGGGGCTTTCCGATTCTTCATTTTCTTCAATGCATGTTCTACCTCATCAGGAAGAATATCGGGTATGTCGTATGTGTTGCTAATTTGCGATCCATCTTCCCCACTGCTGGCATCATTCTCTCGCTCCTTGTATCTACTCTACAGTAGTCTTCTGGCATTTGGATTATGCCTTCTCTGCTATTTATAAGTACACTATCGCTATTCTTCAGTTTCAGTATCATTTGTCTTTCTGTATTACTGCTCGTGGCTGCTGATTTAAATCCTTTGTTTTCCCTTAATGCTTGTTCTACTTTTCTTGTGTTAAATCTTCTTATATCCTCTCTGAGTCTCTTTCTAATTAGCATTAGCATTAGCGTTAGTAGAGCCATTTGATGCAAGAAAGCAAGCTTATGCAGCATCAGCCAAAAAAATAAAAAATAAAATAAAAATAAATAAATAAATAAAAAATAACCACTTCCACTTCACCCCTCTGTTCGTTCGAAATACCTGTCCAGCTGAGCCTTAAACTTTAGGCTAACAACTTCCACGACAAGGGATGGAAGTCTATTCCAGCAACTAACCACCCGCTGGCTAAAGGCAAATTTCCTCACGTCTATATCAGTATTCTATATAAATTTTCACGTCTATATAAATTTTCGAACGTTAATTGACCAATCGGAACCTTACACCCTGATAAAAGAGACGGATTCATCTCAGTTTGCAAACTACCATTAAAGTGGAGGTGGAGTATTTCTTTATCCTAAAAGAAGCCGATTCATATTAACAGGTCTGAAAAGAGTTCAACTGCTAACTTTAAGAGTATTTGCCAAAAATTTAAATTTCAAAACTCAGACATTCGAATTTGTCTTATAAACCTCCCTCTAGATCGTATCCTTTCAAAACAACCCAGGAATTGACCTCCATATGTGAATTACGAAGAACTCATAACTGTTCTCCATCCATCTTTCATAACAACGTGACACTGTTACTGAAGGAACACTCCATTTGATGAAACGGTAGAGTAAATGAAACTGTAAAGTACGAGTAACAGAATTGAAAACAAGCCTGGCTAATAAATAGGTCAATCACATCGGAAAATCGTTTGCCTTGGACAACTGGGCAACTACCACCAAGGTTAAAGATCTATATGAGCTCGTGATATTGTTTATGATGTTAATAATATCATTAACCGGTAAACACGTAGGTTACTGGATTATTGGGAACAAGACGAGAATCATGCTGGTCAGTAAAGACTTTTAGGCGATATCAGGAAGCGTTGCTAATCCAGGTGGCATCAAGTAAACCATAAACAAGATCCTGTGATATGAGCCTTTGATTGAACACGTTTCACAAACAACTTGCTATTTTGTAAGTTCAGTTAATATCGCAAGAGGACAATAGAGTAGTTTTCATAGCTCGCAAGTCGCGACCAATAACAAGCGTTATCACGTGATTAAAAGTCTGGTCGTCTCTTGCAGAAGAGACTTGTGTACGATTACCTCCAGCCTCGTTATGGTTTAATGAACCTTGGGAAATGCTGATTCATGACAGTTTCTCATTACACAGTTTCCAAGTTTTATTATAAACAAAACCAGCGCACCCAATACATTTTTGGAGAAGGTGTGATGACCTGTTCCAAAGAAAGATCGCTAATTTCAAATTCGACTAAAATTAATATTATTTGAAACCTGTCTAAAATTAAAAGCAGTTCTCTATTGTCCGTTTGTTCCCATCTTGCAATCCGATGGTGTTTGTTAGTCCCATAATTCATTGCTTTATCAAAAGCGTCTGATGGTCTATTACCATGTTTATTCTTCTTCTTCAACATGGACAAAAAACCATGCTGCCCTCGCGTGAGATCGACTAACTCAGCTACCTTGTGCAAAAGACCCATAAAATTAATTCAAATCTATTTTCAAAATATTTATCCTTGTTATAACTTCTGTTTAGCCTTATGCATGTGACTTAGGCTTTCAGCCTTGCACTTGAACCATATGTTTTAGCCTTTCACGTGTACCTTATGTGATATTTGTGACGTAGTGTACGCGAATCGCCCCGTCATTAGGTACACCACACAATAATGCAATCGTCGTTTTATCTACTGTTTGCGAAACCAGAGTGGTGCCTCCAAGAGAAGATTAGGATGTAAACAACTTTATGCATCGGCTGCAGAGCTCTTCCCTCGAGACCTTAGTCTGTTTTGGTAACCCCCATCTAGTAATAAGTTGATAGCTTATATAGATTCAAGACAGAACTAGACAAACATTTGGAGTGACCGGATGAAATGGGAAGGTATTTTTTCTTTGGACGATGCTTTATAAGCTTGCTTTCTTGCATCATATGCCTCAACTAATACTAACGTGGTAGAACATTGTAGAAGATTGCTCAATATGGTAGAACGCTGTAGATGATTGTAGAGGGTTTTTCAATAATATAAATTGAGGAGTAAGAGCTGTAACTTATAAAATCGAACACCGGTCATTTAGAATGGGTGTTTGATTTAAGTTTTGGGTTCGTGATAAACGTAGCAAGAAATATGGAACTGAGTGTTGAAAAAAGAAATGCTTTTAAACTCTGTATAAAGAAAGTTATTCCATGAGAAGTATTGGTAAAACACTAGGTGTTCATTTAAAGATAAATTTGACGATTAAAGGAGACTGGCAGTTTAAAAGACACGATCAGGATGACCGTGAGTAAAAACAGTAGTACAAAATAAGACCATAACACTGATTTCTAATGTCAATCAACGACCTATTGCACCTGAAATCAGAGCTGAGTTCAACAGGAACCGAGAAGCTTCTGTGTCTTCATCCGCGGTAAAACTTGGTCTTAAACAAGCAGGATTTCATGGTGGTGTTGCGGTCCGAGTACCATTATTAGAACTGGAAAATCGAAAGATACGGTTAGTATGGGCTAGAAGCTATCAACATTGGATAATTGAAAAGTGGAAAAACGTAATGTGGAATCCAAATTTGAAATTTTTGGATCCAAACGTTGAGTTTATGTGAGACGATCAGCCGAAGAAAACATAGTACCACATTGTCTAGTGCCTGCAGTCAAGCACAGTGGTGGGTCATAATGATCTGGGGATGCTTCCTTTTTCTGGAGTGGGTAACATCGTCAGAATTGAAGGAATTTTAAGAAAAGAAGACTATAAAAACATTCTTGAACTTGAGCATGGATTTACATTTGGTAATCGTGACAACAAACCTCGGTTCTCTCTGGAACCTTGTTGTTGAAAAGGGTGGTAGTTTAGTTGATGTTGTCTACCTGAACCTTGCCAAAGCTTTTGATAGAGTTCCACACCACCTGCTTGGTGCGAAACTTGCGCCAAGTGATTCCAAATTGGACTGCCATTTCTTGTAAACACAAAGGCGAATCGTGCACAAGCGAATTCGGTTCGTGTTATATACGACATCGTTCCCCTATTTATAAATCGTGTATGATCGAATTCGTGTAGTGTAAACACGTGTTATACGAGCACTGACCGTACTATATACTGTATTTTAGATTTTTTCTCATTTTAAAATACTGTATTTTAATTTTTTTTCTCTACATGCTTATAGCTTCGATTCTTTATACGATTTCAATTTTTTAGCATTGCTTATAAATATCACGAAACTTACCTCCTAATCCGTATGGTTAAAATATAATGAAGAAATTAAAATGGGAAATTAAAAAATATAAAAAAAATTCCCCGAGGGGGGAAAGCGCATTATTTTTCCGCTTGGATGGTCATACATAAAAATTAACGATTTTAAAACTAAGAATGAAAAGAACCAAGAGTCCTAACGTTGGAGTTTCTCAGTTCCATCATCAGTTGGTTCATGAAGAAATTCTTCTTCACTACCCTTAAAGATAATATTACTCCATTTGAATCGTTACAATATATTTTTAAAAACGATTTTACAGATACTTTCAACAGAGAAGTAAAACTCCAAATATAGCAGTTGCACTAAGAATTTTTCTAACTTTACCAGTTTCAGCTGCGTTTTGTAATTCTTTTCCTTTTCAATGAATGAATACTATTTTATTTTTTAATCCAAATATTTTGGGGCGGAAAATTTGATTTCGCTTACTGGTGGCACATAGGGTCGCGACGCCCCTGACTTGCGGACACTGGAATACTTTAACCTCTGCAAATTCGGATCATCAGTTACCTTAGGAACGTAATCAACAGTGTCCTCACAAAATGAACTAAATCTAAGCCTTTTTTCTTCTCAAAGCGAGGATCTACAAGGTTCTTCCCTTGGTTCCCTTCTATTCAATATTTTGACCAACGATCTTACCAAAGCAGTTAACAACAGAGAAGTTAAACTCTTGATCTACGCAGTCGGATTTATTAAAAGACAAAGACATGTATAGGAATCTGCCTTTCTCTGTTCTTCCTCTCATGGCTCTTGTACTGCATATCATTGATTCTGTCTCAATAAAACCTAACAACAAACAAACAAACAACATGTTTTAAAGTTGCACGAGCAGATTTAGAATCACGTATGCATTGCAAAATAATCCACTGACAAATGCTTCAACCTTTATTCGTATCATGTAGCAACAATTCTTGGGCAGGCGAATTATGAAATGGATAACAGTTGCTGTTCATCTAACTGTCTTCCTTGTGCTTTTAGTTGAAAGATTTGCACAATCTAACTACCTTCTGGGACTTGTGGAAGGAGATACTTTGCAGCATAAAGTATTTGCCCTTCAACATTTACCGTTCATAGAAATCCTTCACCTCGA
Source organism: Mastigoproctus giganteus (assembly GCF_048544385.1). NCBI lineage: Eukaryota > Metazoa > Arthropoda > Arachnida > Uropygi > Thelyphonidae > Mastigoproctus > Mastigoproctus giganteus. The sequence goes on from NC_143576.1 coordinate 234,714,397, forward strand.
ATTGGTTTCAGCGTACCAGTTTTTCTAAGTACTGTCTCCCCAAATCAGTAAACGTTGGTTTCAGAAGAACAGAATCGAGGATGGACACAAATTCCCAGTTGAGTAAAACAAAAGCAGTTGGTTCCATAAATTTTAAATTTAGTTATGGTAAAATCTAAAAGGCAATGCGCAGTCCAATATTAACGACGAAGTCAATACAGTATTAAAGCCTTATGACAAAAGCGTCCAGATGACAAATAGTTTACACCTTAAAATTAACGAGACTGGTATTAGCAATGGCCACATGGTGCAAGGCAGCATATGGCTTATGCTCTCCCCCCTGTAACTTGAAATTACGACCCCTTGTTCCAGAATCATTTATAACCGTAAAAATTGTCCTTATTTATTTTGCTTATGCCTCTCAGAGGCTTAAACACCTCAATCAAGTCTCCTCTGAGGTACCTAGTTTCCATGCTCTGCAACCCACATATTCGAAGTCTTTCTTCATAAAGACGCCCTTTTGCCGATCTCACCAGGCGAGTTACCCGTCTTTGGACCCTTTCAAGAAGAACAATGTCTTTATTTAGGTGCGGTCTCCATACCTGAACACGGTATTCTAAGTGTGGCCTAACAATAGCCTTATACAATGGCATTATGACGTTCTTATCTCTACTAGCAAATATTCGATAACTCATCGATAGGACACCATGGGCCTTCCTTGCAACCTGTTTACAGCGCTTAGAGAACTTCATATCTGACCGTATCGTAATACTCAAGTCACTTTCCTTCACTACTGACTTTAGTTCAACTCCGCCAAGTGTATAAGTTATTTGGAGTTACTGTTCCTCGGGTGCAATACCTTAAACTTTGCTAGATAAAACATAGCTGCCATTTTTCTGACCATCCCTGAAGTCCACAGGGGCTCACATCTGGTGAGTATGGGCTAGGCACACCCAGGGTCCTGAGCTGGATATCATCATTCTTCTCTTTCTTGGTGATTCCTTTCTACTTCTCTCTCTCTCTCTCTCTCTCTCTCTCTCTCTCTCTCTCTCTCTCTCTCTCTCTCTCTCTCTCTCTCTCTCTCTCTCTCTCTCTCTCTCTCTCTCTCTCTCTCTCAGGGTAACTCGGGGAATTTTTTTTGGCTGGTGCAGCATTAGCCTCAGGCTTCCTTGCACCATATGTCTAATAATAATAATAATAAGTCTATCTAGGTCATTCTGAAGATCCTCTGCTTCGCGGCAATTATTGGCTACCCTACCAATCTTTACATCATCTGCAAATTTAGACATCACGCCCTCTATCCCTTCATCGATGCCATTTAGGAAAATCAAAAACAACAGTGGTCCTAATACTGATCCTTGGGAAACCCCACTTCTTACATCAACCCAATCTGAGGAATAACCATTTATCACAACCCTCGGCCTCCTGCCTTGAAGCTATCCATCTAAGGATTTTCCCAGTGATTCCAACCTGTTCCAGCTTATAAAGTAACCACTCATGTGGGACTGAGTGAAATGCTTTGCTGAAATCCAAATAAACAATGTCAAAATTATTCCCAAAGTCCAGCTTTTGAGTTACCCTGTCAAAATAGCTACCTAGATTAGTTAAACATGATTTTCTTTTTACAAAACCATGCTGAGTATCCTTTAGAATTCCATTTCTATCTAAGTGATCCTGAATTCCACCCTTAATCATTGTCTCCATGATTTTCCCTACTACTGAAGTCAGACTGACAGGTCAATAATTTTCCACTTCACTCTTAGAACCGCCCTTATATATTGGAGATACATTGGCACTTTTCCAATCCAACGGAATCACTACCGAGTCCAGTGATGCTCTCATAATTAGCCTCAATGGTTCAATGCACTCAGTTGCCGCCTCCCTTAAGATTATAGGACAAATGCTATCAACCCCGGGAGCCTTACTGTCCTGTAGGCTCGAAAGTTTTTTCATTAAATAAAATGCGGAATTTCAACATCATTAATTACATTTTTTTAAACTTGAGTACAATAATCAATATCGTTGCCTTTTAACTGAAATTCTCTAAACAGCTCATAGCAATTTATATATTTTATTCTGGCCACATCTTTTATGTAATTCTTAAAGTAATATATGCAAAATATATATGTATACAGTATATATATTTGGATTCCAGGAATTATAATGAGTCTTTTTTGTCTCTTTTAGGGTATTTCCGAGATACTGTGGGAGAGTACGACCACCTTTTCTTAGTCATTGCAGCTGTGTTCACATGCTGTTCAGTAATGTGGCTATGCGAACCTTTTATACTAAAACACAAAAGGGAAAAATCATCTTCCACTGAAACTCATGATGTAATGTAAAACATGCTGTTATATTTAAGTTATAAACGGAACTCCAATAATTAAAGTGGCCCTTCGACAATGGTCCTCAACTTCGACAATCCATTGAACCTTTTGGAAATCTCATATTGTGGAAATATACTTCCTCACCATTAATATCCGGACTCCTGCTTTTTCTGTTTTATATTATCACCCTATTATCATTCTGTGCTGGAAGTCTGTTAACTCTGTTGATCACAGATATTCCTTTCACGATCATACTTTTGTTCCTCGAAGTCCTAAGTACATATTTATAATTGTCACTGACACGCGAGGCTTGGGACGTGACCAACTGTCACAGAGGGGGTTATCCCGATATTGATGGCAAGGTAGTGTATTATTCGTCACTGGGCTCTCAGATCCTATAATGGTCTCTAGTTCCCAACAATGAAGAACCAATCTTTTAAAAGGTTGTCTTTATATCGACACGCGTTACTCATAAATAGCCAGACACTCCTTTGGGAGCGGTACCTTTCGTTTTAAGTTGATTCCAAGTCAGTTGTTTTCCCAGTTGGTGTACAGTAATCTTTTACAATCTTCGTAATTTACTAGCTAATAAACTTGGGTTATGAAACTCAAAGTCAATATTTTTCCAATGCTGCTTTAGGTATATCTGTCACTGCGTGTGAAGTCATTGAAATGTCTGTAAATGGATAAAAATATGTATAAGATACAGTTGAAAGCACACTGGTGCTTAAAAGTTGAAAACAAACAATAAATACTTTTTACAGTTCAAATGGAATGGAACCAAATATTCTTCATGTCTGCAACAATCTCTGTGGGACCCGGCTAACAAAGACGCCCGAAAAATTCAAGGTACCTTGTTAGGAATGGTAGCATCGTAGCCGATGACCGAACCGTTCCACTCCTTTCAAAAAAAAAAAAAAAATCTCCCTTTTGTTTCACGCTGATGAGAAATACAGAATGTAGAGAAAACAGAGTCTGCGGGCCCCATCATACCAGAGGAGAAACGATTGGATGTTAGAATCGTCGGTAGCACGATTGGTACAATCACCATCCTCTCCACAGCGGTTGGAAAAGACCTGATTTCGAATACCGTTAATGATGCGAGGAAATTTTATGGGTCTTCTCAACAACATGGTTGAGTTATTCGGTCTCGAGCAAAGGTATTATGATTTTTTTTTCTCACGGAAACTTGGATTTTTCTTCACAACGGCAAATTCATCACAAAATAAACGCAATTTGCTTTCATATTATATAGGGAAAAATATGGCCTCAGTTTCTGATGCGCCTAAAACCTTCCAACCACTAATCTTGATGACACAGGTTAAAAATAAACTAAGTATCATATTAGGGCCACCCCAGAGCGATCTCATCTGCCCATGTGTATTATGTCCATTTTCCGAGCACAAGGAAAACTTGTCATCCACTCCTGATACCCACTAACTCAGAACGGAGTGAAAAAAAAAGCCTATAAAAGTTCCTGGTGCCAATGACGGAATTCTAACCCTGGTCTTTGCCACTCGGAGTGGGGAGAACTATGATTATAACCACTGGCTACCTGCGCGGTACATAATGTCAGCTAACTGTATCTTTTGCATAAATGAGGACAGTGATTGCAACCGCTTTACTACTGTGTGGATGGACTTTGGACATTGTTGCCCACTTTGAATGGGTGTATCTCATCCCCTGTACAATACTATAAATTTTATCTGTAATATTGTATGGTATTGTACACATATATTGGGGCCGCCTGATGCAATAAATAAAAAAAATATATCCACCGCACAGACTAAATATCACAAGTTATGTGGAAATTGCTTCCAAACAGGCGGATCCCTCCACGAGTGTAGTGTATCTATCCAGCAGGATAATACGCCATGTCACAAGGCCAGAATTGCACAGAATTAGTTCCAAGAACATGAGATGAGAGTAAATCCACCCTACTGCGGTGGCCGTCTCAATCACCAGATGGCAACTCAGTCGAGCACCTGTGAGATGAGGTTGAACGATTTATTTTGAGTAGAAATCCGCAAGAAATGCAACAACTACGAGAAACAATTGGGTCAAAATAGATAACATCCCTGTGGTACTCTTTCCACACGTCATTGAGTCCATGCCGCGAAGAATAGAGGCTGTTCCGAGAACTAAAAATGGACTTAGTCACTATCAAATAGGTGTACCTAATAAAGTGTCTACTTGGTGTATAAAAACATTCCTGTTTTCCGTGTTTACGTGTCACCTGCACGTAAGATAATGGTCTAATCTTCATCTGTCATGGAGGCGTTGTGAAGATTTGAATTAGTGCCGATGGCATCTCGACTGAACAATGGTGTGTGTCCAATATGAATCCAGATTGGATTTGTTCGAATTATATTAATGATCTCAAAAATCAAATTTGGTAATTCTACCTGCACTTATCAAGATAAAGAGAAATGGATTTTGAAAAATACATTTTCTTATCTTTCTTATTTTCATAATAAAAAATACCCATCTACCTGTGGTTGTTACTTTATCAGTTTTGTTTATGTACAACTCAATAAACACGATTGTAAACATTGTGGTTAATTTAGCTGGTAAGTCAAACACTTACATATTTATCTGTCGGCTAATTTGCAATACTAGATTCTCCAATTTCTTTTTTTAAGCCTTCTGTATTTTCCTGGAACGTTGCCGTTCGCGGATTTTACCTTGGAATTTCCTGGTCCTTAACTCCTGCGATTGGTGATGGAATAATCCTAATGTAGTTTAAAACAGTTGGGGACGCCTGAAAACATTTCAGGAGCCCCATTCTAATTCCAATCTTCCAATGAAGTCTGGCTTTTTCTGACATAAAAATTAAGTATACTGAGCAGAAATAAAGGAGGAGAAATATACGCGACCAAATGTCATTAACAATTTTTTAATAAAAATATTGGATTTATAAAAAAACTATACATAAATAAACAAAATTTACAACTGTTATATGCATAAAATGAATAAACATAAATATCAGTCCATTCTTATAAAAATAAAAACTGCCCAATACATCTGGTGAGCAAATTGATGAAGATTTCTTGGAGCACAACGACAAACTTACAAGACTCTTTCTTCTGTTTCAGTAGCCCGCTACTGAATCCAAACCATCCTGATAAACATATTCTCTGTTTCTACTTCGGATTATCTTGAAAAGTACGTGTAAATTTACAAACACCATCCCACCAATCTTCAGGAAACTTCATTTCGAAATCTCTAAGTAAGATGATCCATCTTCTTCTGAAGTTTTAGAAAGAGAGGTTCCAGACACCAAAGAAATCCACAAACAATGGAGATTCCTCCCATGATATCGAACAGGCCATCGTAAGATTTTTCATAATCTCTGAAATGTCCTGGAAATAAGGAAAAATATCGCATAAACTTTATAAGGTTTTCTTTAATCTAAAGTAACTAATACCATTTTTAATCTACATTAATTATTTTAAGCAGGACAAACCGGCCTTGAACACACGCGTCTACAAACCGGTAGACAGATGCATGGAAGGCAATGAGAATATAACACATAGTCTGCAAACTCCTCATGATTATGAACCCGTCTTTGGACAGATATTCACCATCACCAATATTATTGATCTTAAGAGTCACCATAAACAAAATAAGTTATTCTCAAATGACAAATATCATAAATAAAATTAACTTACCAATCATTGGAGGAATTGCAAAGCCTACGATCCCCGAAATAAAACTTATCGAGCCCATGGCATGCTCTTGTTGGTCATGCCTGAGATATTGTCCAATTAAAGGTGGAAACATGATGACCACACATCCTGAAGTCATTCCGTAAGCCACCGATAATCCTAACAGTGTGTTAAAATCATTAGCTAAAGGGTATATAATAACCACTACTCCCATGGCAACCAGATTAATAGCTATGAACAGTTTCCTCGAGATGATTCCTTTGTCTGTCATCCACCCAAAACAAAGTCGCCCTGCAAGATCGCCTACAGCAAAGACCGATAAAACAAACTTGCCTTTACTTAGTTCTACTCCTCTGTCCAATAAGAAATCGATAATAACGGTCATAGTGGGTATAAACACGAAAACATAAGTTGCTAGAGAGATACTGATTAAGCAAAACATTGGATCGATCATAACCTTTAAAGTTTTAACGATCTGGCCAAGTGCTGAGTGTTGCTTCTTTGGTACGCAGACAATTGCCGAGGAATTGTTAGAGCAACTCATTTCTACGACACTGACATTGATTTTTGGCAAGTTGTCCAAAGTCTTCTGGCCATTCTCGTCCTGGATTATTTGCATTTTTCCATTGAGTTCTGATTTCGCTTCGGTTTCCTTCAAACTGTTGATGCAAAGAGTGATTTCCTGTTTTCCATCGGTCATTTCAAGTTTTAACGAGTCAAGTATTTCAGCATTCTTCTGTTGTTTTTTAATCCAGGGCGGTTTTCGAAGAAACATTGCAAATGGGATCACGTGCATGACGATTCCTGCAAGAATCAAAAACGTGCCACGTACACCGTACTGGCGGAGTATATATTCGATTATAATGGGCAGAATAAAGGATCCAAAACAGCCACCCGACATGGCAATACCCACCGCTGTTGCTCGATAACGGACAAAGTATTGATTTAGAGACACTTGATACAGCGTGTTGGACAGTCCAAATCCCACACCTAGAAAGATAAAAGTATGAAGAATTCAAAAAGCAGATATGTTTAATTTAAGCATTTATTGAGCGTAATTACCAAAATAACTTAATACTAACATAAAAATCGAAATAAGAAAAATAAAGTACACCAAAAATTTGGTTTTTGATCCGATAATGTACCAAGAAAATATAATTACTTTGAATACTCACTGACCAAAAAAATTGATCTTTTGATTTTCAGAAACGTGTTATTGTTGGAGTACATTTGTCAAAAGCCACAAATGAGAAAATAAAGAAAATCATTGGTGTATCGAAAGCAACCATCTCAAAAGTATACAAGGAGTGGAAGATAAAAGGAGAATGTAGCTCTTAAAGGTAGAAATGCAACAGGAAGTTAGCACTCCAAGAACGAAACGGCAGGAGTTTAAGGTGAATTGCAAGTCAGAACAGAATGTCAAGTGTGCAGCAAATGATTGAAAATTTCTGCCAGACTGGAATTTAGAACAGTGTAAAAAGATCACGTGGGCTGACGAGTTTCCATTTATTGTTTTTACTTCAATGGTAGGCTGAAAGTGCGGTTTGAACTTCATGAAACCAAGCATCCAGACTGTCTTGTGTTCCCCACTCAAGCAGCTGGAGGTGGTATTGTGGTATGTTCTCTTGGTAGGATCTGCTCATTCAGTTACAAGATCGTGTTTACTTCCAATGAATATATTTCTGTCGTATCGGATCTGCAATGCTTCATTTTTGCTCGGATCGCTGTGGATTATTTCAAGACAACAACTCAACTACCCACCGTACAAAAATTGCATCTGAATGGTTCGAGGAACAGTCTCAAGATTTCCAACATCTTGAGACTGTTAACATCTAATTTTCCTGATCTGTACCCAGTCGAGAAATGTTGGAAAGGGCAGTTTTCTATCGACTGCAATGCTGCAACTGACTGATGAAAGAATGGTCAAAGCTGGAGCTAGACAACCTGAGACTCCTAGTGAAATCCATATCGACATGTTCGGATGTAATTCGAGCAAAAGGTGCCTCTACCAGATACTGAATAAAGGTTTCTAATTTTTTGGTCAGCGAGTGTAGGAAATGCGCCACTATATTAAAGGCATTTCGAGCGTAAATAAACAATCCATATATTTCTGGAAAATGATCGGATGAATTTTTATGGGCTCTTTGCACCTTGGTAGAGTTATTTATTTATTATTATTAGCTGTTTGGTGCAAGGAAGCCTGAGGCCTTTGCTGCACCTGCCAAAAAAAAAAAAAAATCGTGAGTTACCCAGAGAGAGAGAGAGAGAGAGGAATCGCCAAGAAAGAGAAGAATGATGATATCCAGCTCAGGACCCTGAGTGTACCAAGCCCATACTCACCAGATGGTGAGCCCCTGAGGTTAGTCAGTCTGTCTTGGAGACTTTCCATGCTACAAAAATCAGATATGTAGGTTTTGTGTTAATCGCCTAAACAACTAAGGCTATGAGGCGTCGGTATATTGTGTTTCTGAATCATGTGTATTCAGTGGTCACTTTGCAATTTTTCTGGACGAGAAATCCAAGCTTCCTGGAGACAAAATTATGTAACCCTCGCCTGAGACCGACTAATCCAGCCACGTTGTGCAAAAATTAGTATTGTTATTGGATTTTTTAGGAGCATCAGCGACTAAGGCCATATTGCTCCCTATATATCTGTAAATTGCGTGGTCTGTGGTCGAGTTTATATTTTGCTGGACAAAACACCGGAGTTTCCGGGAGAAAAAACCATGCTACCCTCGCCAGAGACCGACTAACTCACCAACGTTGTTAAAAAGGCCCAAAGAATTTCCTCACCTCATTGACAGGACTGGAACTCGGGATGGGGAGGACGGTGATTCCACCAACTGTGCTACTCACAAGGGTGTAAAAGGGAAAAAAAATGTAAAACTTCCTGACATCATTAGTAGAGGCATATGATGCAAGAAAGCAAGCTAATGCAGCATCAGCCAAAAAAAAAAAAAAAAAAAAACCGCTCCCATTTCACCCCTCCGTTCGTTCCAAATACCTGCTCAGCCTTAAATTTAATCAGGCTATCAACTTCCACAACAAAGGATGGAAGTCTGTTCCACCAACCAACTACCCGCTGGCTAAAGGCAAACTTTCGCACATCTATCCTACATCTGTCTTTCCTCAATTTGAATTTATGCCCTCTAAGGTGATTATTCTGAGCAAGAGGAATAATCCCATCAGCATTGAGCATGCTCAAACCATTCAAGGCTTTATACACCTCTATTAGATCACCTCGCAGGTGCCTAGTCTCCAGACACTGTAATCTGCAAAACTTAAGCCTTTCTTCATAAGAGTAACCCTTTATTCCATTCACTAATCTTGTTGCCCTTCTCTGTACTCGTTCCAAGAGATCTACATATTTCTTAAAATGAGGCCTCCAGGCCTGTATACAGTACTCAAGGTGTGACCTGACCATTTCCTTATACAAGGGGATAATCACCTCCTTATCCCTGCTAGAAAAATTCCTGTATATCATTGACAAGACACTATGAGCTACTCTTGCAGACCGTCTGCACTGCTCAGAAAACTTCATATCTGCCTGCACAACCACCCCCAGGTCCCTTTCATTCTCTACCACTGCCAGTGTAGTACCGCAGAGTTGATACGTTACTCTGGGGTTACTGCTTCCCATATGTAGTACTTTACATTTGTCAATATTAAACTTCATTTGCCACCTCTCAGCTCATCCTCAACATTTCTAGATCATTGACAGGATACGAATCCAGATCTTTTCCCCTAAATGTAGGAGAACAATGAATATAACCACTGTGCTATCCTAGAGGTTATCAAAGAGACACACAACACAACAAAATAATCACGTAATTTACTGATTTCATATAAAGATGAGTCATAGCGTTAATCATATAAATGATGATCATATAAATAATTTTAGATGACTCATTGCTTTCGCGAAAATAGTAAGCTCACAAACAACTGTAATATACGTGTCTGACCACAGTCATAGAAAATCCTTCATCCATACCAATTTACGTTTCTTTCAACGGCTGATTTAGATATACAGATAGAGAAAGATAAAAGTATTTATTCTGTGACGTGTGACGTAATTTTATGGAGGAGAAACACCAAAAATATCAAAATAAAACAATACTCATAACATATAATCTGTTTCACGATGTCGCCAGTAGGGGCGCTCTAACATCTCTCAATATTTTTTTAACACTAATAAAAGAATATGTTCGTTGCTGAAGTGCTAATTATTCAATAAAAATAAATCTACGTGCAGTTTATTGTACAGTAATTCTTCTCTGTATCATATGCAATAAATAAAAGTTTGGGATTTCTAAACTTTGGACCACCCTTTAGAAGGAATTTGCGTACATTTGTACATTAGCTTCATTAGACAGATAGATTACTCGTTCTATTATATGGTTTCTTTTATGTTATGGCCGAGAATATCTGCAGTACTGGAACTTGTGGGGGCGAAAAGGCTAAGTTAAGAAAATTGCTATTAAAACCGTCATTAGTATTAGCCATTTAAAGCGAGGAGGGCCACAAACTTTTGCTGCAACTTTGAAGAAAAAAGTAAAAAAAATAATAATAAATAATAAAAAAAAAGAAGCACACATTATGTGCTTCCCTCCTCACATAGGTAACTGTCCAGTTGACCTCTGAATTTCCTTAAAATTGTCAGCCTCAACTGACTAAGAAGTAGCTTGTTCCACTAATCAACTGCTCGTTGGATACAATAAAACTTCCTACAATTTAGTCCAAACCTCTTTCCCTGTAATTTAAATTATGGCCTCTATATTTTACTAACCCCTCTCAGAGCCGTATAAATCTCAATCAGGTCTCCTTTTAGGTGATTTGGAAACCAGTCTCCTCTAATCGCCGTCTTCGCACAAGGAACGGAAAAGACCTGAGTTTGAATCTCGTCAATGATGTAAGGGATTTTTATGTGCCTTTTTCAGAACGTGGCTGAATTATTCGGTCTCACAAGAGGCAAGCGTGGCTTTTCCTCCCGAAAACGCAGGTTTTTGATCTAGCAAATAGCAAATTGACTACAGAACACACGCGATTTACACAAATGCAATATGGCCTAAGTTGCTGATGAGCTTAAAACCCTACAACAACCACCACCAATATTAAAATTCATTGACACAATTAAAAACTCGCTGATTAAGTTCGTTGCAAGTGATCGATCCAGCATTAAATATTTTTCGAAGTACTGTAAAGATTTTTTTTCTTTGTGATAAAAAAGTCGTTGAAATTTATTGTAAACTTTTTTGAATCACTGCTCTATGTTATGTATAGTGTATTGGCATAATCAAAAAGTAATTACTAAAAATTAAATGTTCCGAAATTGCATAATGAAGGCCATGAATTGCGTATATATCAGACAATCGAGAGCTTTAATAACGCATTTAAGAATAATTTGTTCCCTTAAAGTGCTTGCAAAATTTTACTGATCAAAATTCAGCGTGAAGAAATTATATCATTTGATTAAATATCAGATTTGTATAAAATTATATGTGGGTACCTAGGAAAATGGACTGAGCGATTCAATAAATACAAATTTATCGATGGATGCTTTTAAAAAATACACCAGTTTTGGGAGGAAAAACCAAATAGCATATGCGCAAAAATATTATTGATATTGAATTTTAAATTGACGAAACTGATTATTCAGTCAATATTCTTTGCTAAAAATTTTAATTTCAAAAGAATTGAAAGAAAGAAAGAATGCAAGAATATTTGCTAATGCCATCGAGGCAGTGTTAGGTGGGTCGGAAAACTGCTAGCTTTTGGGGGGGATACATCGGCTAATAGATTAACAGTAGCCACTGGCAGAGGTGAAAGTGATTCTTGCACTGCTTCCATTGGGATGAGCAGCAGCCTGGAAAACAAGGTATTTATTATTTATTATTTTTTTTTTTTTTTTTTTGGTAGTAGTTGTTGGCGCATCGGCTTCTGTGGCCATAATGCACCTCCCAAGGTTTTTGAACTACTTTGATCCAAGGCGGGATTCGAACCAGCGACCTTTGGGTCTAGGTAGGCACTTTACCCACCCGGCTAGCCCGGTCGGCAGGAAAACAAGGTGCAGGGGATTTCAGAGACTGTTGAGTGTCATCGCGGAACAAGTAAATACATGGGCTGTGTTAGGGCAGCTAACAATAAGAACATGGGCAGGTATACTTCTATGTACACCAATGCTAGGAGTTTGGTAAATAAATTTGATGAATTTTAGGTATTGCTCAAAACATCAAAGGCAAATATTGTTGGGATATTAGAGACATCACACAGATATAAGGAATGGGAATTGGAATTTGGGGAGTACAATGTGTACAGAAAGGACGGGAAGGGAGGAGGAATTATGCTATTAGTTAAGAAACAATTAAAATCTAAGGACGTGCAGCCAGTTGATATGGGTGGACAGTGCAGTGTTGAGTCAGTTAGGTGTGACATAAATACTGGCAAAGCGCAAAATTGAAAGAAGGAGTGTGTTACAGGCCTAATGACTCGGATGAGTATAATGAACAGAGAAATAGAGTGGGGCAGTAAATCAGAGTGTCTTATAATAGTATAATAGTATACAGGTCTGGGGGCCTCATTTTAAGAAGGATGTAGAGCTGTTGGAACGAGTACAGAGAAGGGCAACAAGATTAGTGAATGGAACAAAGGGTTACTCTTACGAAGAAAGGCTTAAGTTTTGCAGATTACAGTGTCTGGAGACTAGACACCTGCGAGGTGATCTGATTGAGGTGTATAAATCCTTGAATGGGTTGAGCAAGCTCAATACTGATGGGATCCTTCCTCTTGCCCATATTAATCGCCTGAGCGGACATAAATTCAAACTGAGGACAGATAGTTGTAGAATAGATGTCCGGAATTTTGCCTTTAGCCAGCGGGTGGTTGATTTTTGGAACAAACTTCCATCTGTCGTTGCAGAAGTGGACAGCTTAAATAAATTCAAGGCAGAACTAGACAAACGTTTGGAGCGAATGGATAGGTGAAATGGGAAAGGATTTATTTATTTATTTATTTTTATTTGTATTATTATTATTATTATTTTGGCTGATGCTGTATAAGCTTGCTTTCTTGCATCATATGCCTCTACTAATGTTAATGTTAATGCTAACGAAAGGAATGAGGATGACTTAAGAGATCTTGTTACGGTCGGTGGGCGTTACTTTTTAAAAGATTTAATAGGACTCGGTTGTCTTTTCCAGCAACCTCGAAAACTTATCTGATTTTTGTTTGCCACTCTGGCACGTAATGGAAATGTTGAAAGAACATTTTCTGAAATTCATGAATCAAAACTAAAAATTATTATCCACAAATATTTTAGACACTTCTACAATAACGTAACGATTTCACTTTTACATATCTTTAAGAAATCTTTAAAAGAAGGTGTTTATCCTGGCTGTTTCAAAAAAACAAGCTCACATAATGCAAAAGACATAAAATGGGCTCCAAACTCTTAGCCAATAACTGTCGTTGAATAACTTTCATTAACAGCATAGCAAAAAAAAAAATAGATACAATTCTTCCAAGTAAACTTTCTGCTTACTTCAATCCCGTATTGATTCAATATCAACATAGCTTTCGTTCCGGAGATTCCGTGGTCACCAACTTGGTTGCCTTTTGGCAATTTACTTCCATGGAAATAGGTCATGGCAGCTGGGTTTATGTGATTTATACAGATTTGTCTAGAGCATTTAACATAGTTCATCATAGTCTGTTAAAATTCAAACTCTCCAACATAATCATATAAACAATCCACTTTTGGATTGTTTATATGATTATGTTACTGGTGGTTTATATCATGGATATATCATGGATATATCGTTGGACCAAACTTAACAATCTACGAATAAATATCGATATACGCAAAGTTGTTTCTTACAAAGATTCCCATAAGAAAGTCATTCAGTTTGGTTACAGTCTAGAATATCCTTTATATTTTGGCAACAGGACTTTCTTATATAATAAGAAAGTCCTGTTCCTCACTACACAAAATATTTAGTATTCAGTACACACGATTCTACTTACGATGGAAAAAGATAAATGTACTTACCGTGTACACCACCCCAAAGAATAACGATCCAAGTAATATTGGGTGCAACATAACATAGGGCTGCACCTGCAGTGGCAATCATCGCTCCGATTATGGTAACTTTACGAACTCCATAACGGTGTCCTAAAATACCCACCACAGGACCTGAAAAAATTACATATTTCATTATTGAATACCAAAGGATTCAATTTAATAATAGTAATTATTGGGAGCTTACAAAAGAAAACGAAATATTAAGTTTTTCCAACAGTTCTATTAAAATACCTATCAAGTTCCTTATCATTGATCGAACAGTGAAAGGGAGTGTTGCTTCTTCCCTTGTGAGACCATAGACGTATATAAACTCCACGTAGAGCAGGGCAGCCATTCTAGCAAGACCTGACATTATAAAGATTGTCACACTACAGGAAAGAGCAATCACCCAACTCCATCCTTGATCGGGACCCTGGCTTCTCTTTTTCTTGTTTCCTTGACCCATGGAGATGTCTTCCCACTTGAACGACCTAGGAAAGAATGAGATCAGACCAGCTGGTTTTCTCGTTCCTCAGTTATATCAGAAAGGAGTGTGATTTTCAGATTTGCACGCCATATATTATTTTCAAGATGTCTCTTGTAATAACAGTCGAATAATATATCACGTAATCCCCCATATCTTTGTCTTGAGAGAAGAGATAAGGCCATATCAAGTTAATTCTTTGGATAAACAGCTAAGAAAATCTCTCTACTTTTATTCACTACCACTTATCATTCTGAAATGAAGTTCCCACTGAGTTTTAACTGTAGAAACATTGAATGACTCCCATTAAACGATAATTAACAATCTAGATATCATTATCTTCGAGATCTGACAGTCACTGATTTTTATTCATGCCGAAATCCTATGTATTCTTTATTTAAGAGGTTAATATTGCATATATGAAACCAAACAATTTATCAAGGACTTAAATACGGGCTCATAAAAAAATCTGGTTAATACGAAAAATATTTCGGTATGTAATGCCATCACGTAGTATTAAATTTGTGCAAAGAAATTTGTCATGATTCCACTTCCGTTTGTTCAGTGATGTGCTCCACTGTAGCTGTGATCTAAGCTTTCAGATCTTCAACTGAATGTGGATTATTCCGATGCACATTGTCCTAAATAGCCATTCCCCATAAAATCTGGAAGTCCAAATCTAAAACGCCCAGGACATCGCTTGGAGATAACCACTTCCTTCGAATGTTCACTAAGAAAATAAAGAACGACATTTGTCGTGTATCGTCTTGCACTATCTTGATGCGAAAATCTTTCTTGCATGTTAACTCTCGTTTCTTGAAGATTTGGGGAGTGGTTTCAAGGACTTATATTTGACAGTCCGGATTCACTGTGTCAATATGAAACAGTGGCCTGATAATTACAGCGCAGCACACCGTGCGTTATTCTGGATGCACAGTAATCTTCTGTAGCTCAAATATACAAATTTGTGGTTAAATGCTTTTTGTGGCTAAGCATTTAACCAGCCATTTGTGGTTAAATGCTTAACCACAACCACAAAATCTTTGTGTCGTGGATTGTTGTATATGAAATTTGTAGGTAAACATTTTTAATGTATCGTCAAAAAAGCGAGCGTTTCTTAAACCCAAGATTTCAAGAGAGCTATTATAAACGGCCATATTAGGACCACAAGAAAACAACCTCATCTATCCCTATGTATTATGTCCATAAATGTTTTGAGTTTTCTGCTCGGTTTACCTGGTCGGATTTTTCTAGCCATCTGGTGTTGGGAGGACCGTGATTCACTGCGCTACCCGCGAAGGCAGAACGCTATTATACAGATTTTTTCAGGAATATGACTAATTGTATACCTAGGATTTTTTCAAGAATTTTCACATACTTCTTTCTACCAACAGCACCCTCGTAATTGTCATGCAACCCAACACTTCAAAAGTTTGTTCTACCCTGGTAATTGTTGCTTTGTTCAGTATGGTAAAATGCTATATTGTTCACTACTGCTACACAAATTTTTCGTCTATCACAAACACGTAATAAAATCCTAATTTCTATACTTTCTTTGACAAGAAACTACTTAAATATAATCCTGTCAAACCCCTTCTGAATGCAGGAAATTGTGTAACTAGAAAAATGCAAATATTTTGACCTATAAAGGTGATCTGCAGTTAATCCGGGATGGTACATGGGGGGAATAGTAGTTCGATGTCGAGTAAGGAAAATGTCTGCCTATGCTGTGGCTCAGGAAAATTAAACTTCTCAAGGTCCACTGCTCACTGAGTACGGAACCATGAATGCTGCGTCCAGAACTTCAGTTCTGGACAAGTTTTGTGCAGAGTATACATTTTATGGAAAAACTCCTTATACCTTCCAATTGTGCACAATTTAACAAAGAAAGAATTGCGAATGCATGGTTTAAAGAGAATAATATTGGAACATTGCAGTGGCCAGCATAGAAAGCTGATCTCAACACAAACGAGTGCCTTTGGGAAGAAGTTGAAGGTAGAATTAGCACAAGTGCAAGACTACAATATTACCAGCTTTCTACCAGGAATTAGTTGAACTTCTTTCACGAAGTACGCAATGAAGCAGTCATTAAGGCAAAACTTGGACCCATACACTATTGATTTATTTGAATAAATACATGTTTTATTCATAACTACATGTGTCACATGACCTTTAGGACAATGTATATAATTCAAACCAGAACGGCCCCTCTCTTGATGACGTTGTACTTATCGTACACCCCCATTTTTGCATCTTAAGAAACTCATTTCATATTTTAAACATTTTTTTTTTTGTGGTATCTTCTATTCTTGGTTATTTGCATTTTTATTTAACGTTTTATTTTTAGAAAATCTTCCAGTCGCAATGTCATGGAGGATTATTTTAAATTAAATAAAACTTGATGTCGAATCAGAATTATAGTGATATAATAAATGTGGTTATCTAAGGCTAAGCCACATTAAGATATGTGTTTTAGTCTTTCAAACGATTACCCACTGCTGAGAAAAAGGTTGGAACTGTGTCCTGTTAGAGTATTGGGATTAGTAATCACGAAGAAACCACCTCTAAGTCACGAGCTATGACGTCGAAAGACATTATTTATGACACGGCTTCCTGATTTTGCAACAACGGATGAAAACATTTTAGGTACTGATTGCGTGAGAAAGTCGCTTTACTGAAACTGCTGTATCATTGGCCCTTGTTATAGAGCTACAACTTTGATAGTTAAGGCATATGTCGTATTTTTTGTCTAATGAAGGTTAGGCAACGTTGATTGGGACCAGCTAACTCAAATCCGAGTGAAAGAGCCGTCAGAAATTGCACTAGTGTACAACGCCATTCCACAAAAAATAAAAAATAAAAATTCAGGACATCTCTGTTTTCATAGTCCATTGGACCTTCCTGGAAAAACAAGTTTCCCAGGTCGGTATATAGCTGTCCTCGAAATTATTGACACCTTTCACCATTCAAAGTCAACAATCCGTGATGTTTTCATGAAATTGAGGTTTAATAGTATCATCACTTTCTGGAAACTCACGGGAAGAACACAGAAAGCACTTAAAACGACAGCAAAATAATCGCTTTTGACATCACTGCAAAGCATCATCGCCTTCGTGGGTAGCAAAGTTGGTAGAATTACCATCCTCTCCAATAGGGGGGATAGAAAAGATCTGAGTTCGAGTCTCGTCGATGATGTGAGGAATTTTTATGGGCTTTTTTTCACAACGTCGCTGAGATAATCGGTCTCAGGTGAGGGTAGCATGGTTTTTATTCCAGGAAATTCGGATTTTTCATCCAACAAACAGAAAATCGAACATAGAAAACGCGCAATTTACAGATCGTATATACGGAGCAATATGGCCTTAGTCGCTGATGCCTCTAAAGCTCTACAACAACAACAAAGCATAATCCAGGAGTTTATGGGTTTTTTTTTTTTTTTTATGAAACCAAAGAGGAAAGGTATTAGAACTTATGATACTTAGTACCGTGCGTTGAAGGTTGAGAGATGAGAGAAGATACTTATTGACTTTGTACTTCAATTTCTGTAGATTGCAATTTTCAGGGTGTACGTATGAATGGAGGTTGTTCCAGAAAACGGAAGTTGAAGGAATAAAGGAGAAAGTTTTAAAGATGGTTCTGTGAGTTTGAAGTTGGACAGTAAAAGGATGCTGACCGGATGTGGCACGTGTTCCGACTGGTTTGGAAGAGAGAAGGGAATTATAGAAGCCAGTTCAGAAGAATAGTGCCAATAGAAGTATTTATAGAAAAAGGCATGTAGCAGAAACAGAACCTCTATGAGACAGAGAGCGGAGAGAATTTGTAAGAGATGAGTCATTAACCTCACCGTCTTCTTTTGAATGAAGTCTAGAAGCTTGAGAGAGGGGGGAACGCTCCAGATATGGGAACAATATTCCAATGGAGGGTGGATTTGAGATTTGTAGGGAAGGAGTAGCTATTTGAAAGAAAAGTAACGCAGAAAGAGAAAGAAGAAATGCAGTGTTTTTAGATGCAGATGAAGCAATATTTATGATGAGTTATTCCAAAACAGAGTAGAAGTCAGAATAAGCCCTAATAGAGGTATGTGATCTTGTCTAGAAATCTGCGTGTTATCGAAGATAAGTATAGGAGCAGAAGAATCTGTTTTGCGAGATATAACACAGAACAGTTTTATTCGGATTGAGATTAACTAAGTTATCTTTGCGCCATTGGAGAATTACCTAAAAATCAGCATTTAGGGAATTTGTAGTAGATATTCGAGAAGTTAAGCTGTTTGTGCAGGGCAAGGTTCTACATACCGGAAAGGAATGCAATGTGCTATCATCAGAAAAACTATGGATAAAATTTCCAGCCAGTGAAAGCACGTCAATTAATATGCAAGAGGAAAACAGTGGGGAAAAAACTGAATCTTGGGGAAGACCAGCATTAGTAGAGAAGTTAGAAGATAGTGAACAATCTACTATTACCCGCACTGAGGGGTTAGAGAGAAAACTGAACACCAAATTACAAAAACAAGCGGCAATCCATAAGATGGAAGCTTATTTAAAAGACCTTATGCCAAACGCGATCAATGCAAGGTACTGCATATGGATAGCAAAGCAATAATCCCACAGCAACGTATCAGCTGTGTGGTACAACACTCAAAGTAGGGGAAAATGAAAAGGACCTAGAGGTATTCGTGGAGTCTGATATGAAGTTCTCCGAGCAATGCAGACAGGCTGCAAAAACAGCTCCTGGGATTTTACCAATGATATGCAGGAATTTTTCTAGCAGGGATAAGGAAGTGATCATCCAATTGTATAAGGCAATGGTCAGGACACCATAAGTACTACATATAGGTCTGGAAGTCTCATTTAAGAAGGATGCAGAATTGCTGGAACGGTTACAGAGAAGAGCAACGAGTTTGGCGAGGGGAACTATTTTGCAACCATCCTTCCAAGGATGGTTACGAAATAGATGTGCGGAAGTTTGCCTTCAACCAACGGGAGGAATCGATTGCTGGAACAAGCTTCCATCCATTGTTGTGGGTAGTATTTTTGATTAATTCAATGAAAAACTAAACAAACTATTGGAGGGGATGTATAGGTGAAATGAGTTGTTTTTTGGCCTGGTGCTATATAAGCTTGTTTTCTTGTATTATTTCTCACTATTAATACTACTACTAACAATAAAAGTCTTTGAAATGTCAAGAGCAACTGCTAGAGTTTTATCAAACTTTCCATTGAATTTTTTCATAGATGGGTAACATATGGAATCCGTCAGTGGATCGAACACTGACGGATTCCATACTGGCGATGAATGATCAGATGGAAGATTTACAGATAGTTCGGGAGTTTGCGGTTCTCTATTATTTAGAAACAGTACAAATAAGTGGTATAGAACGATATTGGATAGGAGGGATTTGTTGCCCTTGATGTGAACTGGTGTAATATTTTCAAGTAGAAGGAAAAACACCAGCGGAACAAGAAAGAGTGAAAAGCTGACACAGAATAGCAGTAAGCTCAGCAGCACAGGTGTTGAGAACAAGTGAAGAAATATTATCAGGACCTGGAGCTTTCTTGGTGTCTTGTTCAAAATTCTTCTGACATGCTTCTGACAGAAGACCACAGGACGCATTGAATGGAGTGCACTGGGAATGGTAGAAGGTGGCTCAACAAGATCATCAATACATGACTGAGAAGAAAAGTAGTATGCTAGCAGGGTAGTTTATTCCTTAGCTAATGTGGCAATAGAACTATCAGATTTTAACAGAGGTGAGAGTTCAGATGGGCAAAGCTTGCTCCCAATATCTTTGGCAAGAGACGAAAATTCTCAACTACCATTTGGACAAGAAACAAGTTTTCTACTCGTAGTCTGTTTAAAATCTAGTTTGGACTGGTTAATAACTGGTTTACGATTGTTGGGAGCTTTGGTGTAGGTAGAAAATTAACTTTGAAATTTGGATTCAAGGCAATTGCCATATGCAACATTCTTATCTTGAACAGCCTTAGCACATTTATTGGAAAACAAAGTTTAGATAAAGGATAAGATTTTAAAGAAGAGTGTGGGATAATGGATTTCATCCCAACAAGAAAATTTCATCTGAGCAAACATTGATATCAGAAAATTGAAAACAGTAATCCAAGCAAGGAAAAGCAGAACAGAAACCTTGCATATCATCCAATTTCGCATTCTTGTAGTGCCAAATAACAAGAAGCTGAGAACAGCCATGGAACAAAGGCTCCACTGTAGAAGAGAGTATCACCAAGTTATGATCTGAGGTACCTAGAGGACCACTCATCTCGACCGTGTACTTCTGGAAGGGTTACTTGTTAGAAAAGATCAAGAGTGTTGGCCGTGTCGTTAGGATTGTCTTTTATTCTGTTAGACAAATGAACAATCTGTGCGAGATCATTAGTAATTGAAAATACCTCATCCCTCGACCTGCTGGATCTGTATGTGACTAGAAAGCTGGAACTATGAACATTAATATCACCAAGGAAAATTACCTCTCCGTCCGGAAAGTTGGACTGGAGAAAGTCGAACTTCAAAGACAGGAAGCCAAAAAGTTACAAATGATTAATGGAATTTGGAGATCGATAGAAGGAACAGATTATAAATTGACAGTTTGTGGCCTTATTTGGATCAGGTGAACTGTCTGGCCATGACATCGGATGAATAGTCTCATTTTGAAGAAAATCATCGATCAGCTGGGTCCTATGTAATACACACTACTTGGACTTCCTATAGTCGCTATCTGGAAGAGTAGAAGCAGTGAGATTATAGTTCCAGATGCTAAACGGGAACTATAAATAGTTGAATCAGATGCCTCTTAGAAAGTTACCAATAGCTTCGGTCCGGTGGACTATCTACCGGCCGACCTGCTACCACCGTTTTAGAGCTGTACCCTCAAAATTTAAGGAAGACTGGATCTTGACATGACGCTCATCAGAACCTCAAAAGACCAATCATAATGAATGATGGAAGAATGGGGGATTTCCGGAGCTTCTCTTGGGAGACTAAACATGGGTTTCACTACTTCAAGAATAGTTTCCGCCTACCAAAGAGCCCGAGCTCCTCTAGAATATTTCATGGACACGAATGTATAAAAGCTGGAAAGACCAGGCAGAGTTCCAATTTGAATTCTATGGAACACATATAGGATGAATTGGCACATCAAGTTTGATAGCCAAACCACCATGTTAGTAGATTAACTAGTCACCGTTGTGACGGAGTAAAGGAGTGTGTCACAGCAGCCAAAGACGTGTTTAACACGAGTAGCAATACGTTTTGGAGGATAATGTAAACGTACCTAGTTTTATTTCAGCAAATTCAATAGATCAAGAAATCCGGTGTAATTATCGGCACAAGACAATTGTCTAACTTTTCTAGGCGTAAATTCGGCCTTGTACACATTCATCTAAAAGCACTTTACTAGTTTATTGTCTGTTGTGGCTTTAAATTCTGACACTATCTCTACCTCTCATTTGAACAATGAATATTGGAGAGAGGCCTTACACAGTGAGCAGACTTTCTTATCATTGTCTGACGTACGACTAATTGTCTTAAAAAAAATTTCATTCATCGTTTTGCGTACGATGACGAAATATATGTTGAGACCGAAGTAATGTTGTAAATAGCATGTGAATAATAATGCTTTAACCTTCCCCTTTAGAAAATCTTGACTTCAGGGGAAACTTCATTAGTCCCTCAGTTATTAAACAAAACCTGTCATATTGAGGTTCGTCATGGGCTACCCAAGACGAACCTCGACCACCTAGTGTGTATAACTGCGTGTGTTCTCTAGTCGGTTTGCACGTTTGCTGGAAGAAAAATCCGAGTTTAGAGGAGAAAAAACCTCCCTGAGACCAACTACTTCCTCTCCATAGAGTGAAAAAAGCCCATAAAAGTTCCTCGAGTAATTGATTGGATTCGGATCCAGACCTTTTCCACCCGTTGTGGGGACGATGATTATAACTACTGTGCTACCAAGGATTATTATTTAGGATTTTTTAAAATAAACTACCACATTAAGGCCGCCCAAGAGCTATCTTATATGTTTATGCTTATGCGTATTACGTACATAAATTGCGTGTGCTCTCTGGTCGATTTGCCTGTTTCGTTGGACGAAAAACTCGAGTTTCCGAAAAAAAAAAAAAAATAATAAATAAATACCTTGCTGTCTAAATTCATATTTAGGAATGTTGCTCGTGTCACTGACGAGATTCAAACTCATTCCTTTGTCACACGGTGCGGGGATTATAATCACTGTGCTACCCAAGGGGACCACATTATATAGGAATGAAAAACAATCTGCCTCTATTTTCATGAATGATAATCATCAGATCCTGACTATCTAACTATTAAGGGCTTACGATGCATATTTTCAAGCCAAACAGATCTCATAGTATGTTCTCATGCTGTGTGTAATAATGATTAGATGGCGTTAAGTTAATAAATCACACACCTGTATAAGGGTATACATGGACGGTTTTGTGAGCTTATTTGGATCAGGTGAACGCCTGGCCATGACATCGGACAAATAGCCTCCTTTTGAATAAAATCATTGATCAGCTGGGTCTCTCAAAAGTCTTCGAAAAGTCTATTCATGAGTTTATTTTAATTTGACCGTTGATTACCTTGGAAGTCAGGTAGCCAACATGCACCTTGTCATGTATAACCTAATGCTGCGTTCATAAGTTGTCTTTAGTTCCTTGGTATAGTTGCTATTCTTATTTCTATAGCACCAGTAATCTTGGAGACAACCACGTTTGTTCAGTACTAAAGTTTCTAGCAGGGCTAAAAGAGATTTTATAATTACAGTATCCAGTTTTTGTACACAAACTTTGCATGATTAACTTCTAAAACTCAACTACATATTCTGTTATTATAAAATAAATCGCATTTTTAACCCCCCCCCTTAGTAAATTTTGTAACGTCACACATGACTTATTACATTATCTATTGCTCAGTCGCACGAATTATGCTTGCGTTATTTCAACACTGATCATTCTGCGTGTAGCTCCACTACCATCATTGCAATTGAAATAGAGTTTTTATGCTACCAGCAACAGAAACAAAAGAAATAAATCATACTGAAATTCAATATTTACTCTTCGGTGCCTGCTGCTAAAAGCCCTAGAAATTACAATCATATAGTGACACAGCTGTTTGCAACCTATATTCTTTCCCACATGATTGAAAGTAAAAGCACACCTTGCCACGTGGCGAATAATATTGCTTGAATGAGGTTTTTTTATTAGCTGAATTAGCAATAAGGAATAAGTAGACGTGGAGCATATATTGGTAATAACACAGATCTGCTTATTTCCTCCAGTATCATCCATGTTATGGTAAGATTTTATCTCTCTGCTACTTACAAAACCTCATAGGTTCCCCACTTATGTGGTTATGTACATGGAAGCTTAGCCAAGTAAAGGGGTAAGCGTTCAAATATACAAAGATTTGCGGTTCTACAGTTTAAAATTACAGTATTAAATCGAGTTTATTGAATAAAATTGTAAGCAGTTTTAATGACTATGTATCATGATCAAAATACATATATTTTTTACGAAAATTTATTTTGTTTCACAGAGCAAACTGGAATTATAATTAATAAGCTTTCGGCTGGGAGGCAGCCTTCTTCAGATTGAATACATGAATGGCAGTTGGACTTTTTTTACTACATATATTTTTTTCTTATTATTGCAAATTATTATCTTTATTGAAATCACTTCAGCACTACTTCTAGGGGTTTAACATGTACAGTGCTACGTGTTATAACTTATGCAGCTTGCGATGAAGCAAGAAAAATTGGATACAGTTCTATTCTCTGATGATTTCGTTTTATTAGTATTATTACTCTTATATTATTTCTCCCTGATTGGGTGTTCCACCTCGTGACGGGTATTGCTACCAAGTACACAGGGTGGTTGTTGTTATGTCTGTTGTTACTGTTGGTCGAGGAACTCTCTAATTATCCTACAGGTGTTCAGGATTGCGACTTTCTGGAGTTCCTTGTAGGTGTTTTCTGGGAAACCTACTGCTGCTAGGCTGTTATTAAGGGTCTTTGGCATCGTGTCAACCTGTGGTTGACACGATGATCGGTATGGTCGTTACTTGTTGCATATGCCACATCTCTTTGATCTCCTGTCTTAGGTTCGCGTACTATCTGATTTTTTTTCCATGGGTTTTCCTGCCGGTTGCCAGTGTTGGGTACCACTATGTTAATCAGACAGGTAGCCTTTTCCTTCTTGTCCACAAAGGTTATGGCCGCTCTGTTGTGCGGGATTGTCCTATCCGTTATTATGGCGCGGTCCCAGCACAGCTTGTGGGTTGGGGTCTCTAGTACTGCCTAATTCCCTTGCAATAGATGACAAACTTTGTCCTGCTTCATACTTCCTCATTTAATCTTCATTTCTAAATGAATTTTGTTTCGTTTCCTGGCACTCCACCACTTGCAGTTTCCGTTGGTCGCTTTTCCTTCATAATTGTAATATGTAAATAGGAATTAAGAGACGTTTCTGAAAATTTGTTTTTTATATGATTGAAGATTTCAGTGGTGAAGGGAAACACATTTCACCAAAATAGTGTAAAAACTCACACAACTGCAGTTATCGGTATTATCGAAAATGCAATAAGATCAAGTTTACTACCCGTTTATAATTAGACGCACTAACAGAAAAGCCCAATAAATCGGAAAGTGCAAATTGTTTTTTGGTCGTGACCTCTAGAAACGTGCTTTAGAAAAATTGATTCTTATAACAGGAACTTACACTGTGCTGCCAATTTATTAGGTACACCCCTGCTGCATACACAAATGGTTTGTCCCACATTGCAAGTTACATGACCACAGTTGTGGATATAAATACAGCAGAACCTTTCTAGTATCAGTTATGGATACAAACCGTAGCAAGAATGAAGAAAAGGAGTGATCTAACGGACTTCGAATGTGGCATGGTAATAGGTGCAAGGCGTGCTGGACAAAGCATCTCTGAAACAGCAGTTCTATTGAACTTTTCGAGCAGCACAGTTTCAAGGTTGTATCAAGAATGGTGCAATGAACAGAAAACATCCGCTCAATGGTACTCCGGTGCAACAAATTCTCTTGTTTAATGAGAGAGGTCAGAGGATGACTAGAATTGTGCAAGCAAACAGACAGGCCACAATGTCACACATCAATACCTTTGTGCAAAGAACAAAATATCGCAACGGTTCACTAGTCGCACTTTGTCTACAACAGCTGACGGCCACATCGCGTACCTTTGTTATCAATGAAGAACAAGAGAGCATGCCTCCAGCAACACCATCACTGGACTATCGAGGATTGGAAAACAGTTGCTTGGTCTGAGTCGAAGTTCATGGTACATCATGTTGATGGCTCAGTTTGGCGAAAACAACATGAATCCATGGACCCGTCATGTCTGACTACTGTGCAAGGCAGTGTTATGGTGTGGGGAATGTTTTATTAGCACACATTGGGTCCATCGATACCCATCTCAATGCCACATCGTACCTAAACATCGTTCTGCTGACCATGTGCATCCATCCATGTTGACAGTTCTGACCATGTGCATCCATCCATGTTGACAGTTTATCCTCAGTCAGATGAATACAAAATCAAAAGAAGTGCACCCAGTTGATATAGATGAACAGTGCACTGTTGAGTCAGTTTGGTGTGACATAAGCACTGCGAAAGCAAAAATTAGAGTAGGAGTGTGTTATAGGCCTAATGACTCGAATGAGTACAATGAACAATTGTACAGAGAAATAGAGTGGGCTAGTAAATCGGAATGTCTTATAATGGGGGATTTTAACTTCCCAGATATTGACTGGAACTTGTGGGTTGGGCACTCACACACTAGTCAGACTTTTGTGGATTTATTGGATGATTGTTTTCTGCAGCAGCATGTTCGAGAGGCAACCAGAGAAAGTAATACTCTTGATCTGGTTATCAGCAGTGATCATTCATGTATTAGGAATTTGCAGATTAAAGAACCACTAGGTGGCAGTGATCACAGTGTGCTGAAGTGGGATTTACTCAAAGAGGTAACTACCGTCAGGGGTAAAGGAAAGGGTTTTTGCTTCCGTAAAGGGGAGTACAGTGGTCTCCGACAGTTTTTAAATTCTGTACAGTGGGATCAACTGACGATGTTACCAACAGTAAATTCTAAGTGGGAAGCATTCAACGAATTAATCGTGGAAGCTACTAAAAGTTTCATACCTATTAAGAAATATTGTTCAAGGTTTAGGCCTAAATGGTTGTCAAATGAACTAATGAGACTCGTGACAGAGAAGAAAAATGCATGGGATGCATATAAATTATCAAGCGACTCAGAAGCCTATGCCAGATATAAGTTAATCTGTAATCAGGTCACAAAGGAGGTTCGGCAGGCGAAGGCAGATTACGAGAAATCCTTGGCAAAAGATGCTAAGAAAAACAGCAAGGATTTCTTTACTTATATAAACTCTAAAAGGAAGGGGATGAATCTGATTGGTCCAGTTGACATCGATGGTTCGACTGTTGATAATCCTGCTCAGATAGCAAACAAACTGAATGAGTATTTTGCATCTACATTCACACGTGAGGAATTATTAAGGTTTGAAAATGGCAGAAGGTTATCAAATTGTAGCAGCATGATCTTGTTATAACTGAGAGCAAAGTGGAAGAGAAATTGTTGAAGTTAAACGTAAGAAAAGCACCTGGGGTGGGATCTATCCAGTTATATTAAAGGAGGCGGCAAGGCAACTAAGCAAACCCTTAGCCATAATTATGAGAGCATCCTTGGACTCAGGGGAGGTTCCCACGGACTGGAGATGTGCAAATGTATCCCCAATTCACAAAGGGGGATCGAAGGGTGACACGAGTAATTACAGACCAGTTAGTTTAACTTCTGTTCCGGGTAAAATAATGGAGTCGCTGGTTAAAGATGCATTGCAGGATCATCTAGACAAGACTGCAGCAATAATTCAGACACAGCATGGGTTTGTTAAGGGAAAGTCTTGTCTGACAAATTTGATAGGATATTATGATGTGGTTACAAAGGAACTGGATGCAAAAAACAATTTTGATATCATATATTTGGATTTCAGGAAAGCTTTTGACACTGTTGCGCATGGAAGACTATTGTACAAATTGGAGCAGAATGGTATTAAGGGTAAGTTGCTACAATGGATAAAAGGATGGTTAAGTGCGAGAAGACAGAGGGTGGTAATCAATGGGTGCTGCTCTTCTTGGACTAATGTTATTAGTGGAGTCCCACAGGGTTCGGTGTTAGGTCCACTGTTGTTTTGTATATTTATCAATGATATTGATGAAGGTATATCAGGCTTAATGTCGAAGTTTGCAGATGATACAAGGGTTGGCAGGGTTGTTAATGACAGTAATGGCAGTGTGCTACTGCAACAGGATCTAGATAATTTGGGCAGATGGGCTAAGAAGTGGCAACTGAAGTTTAACCTTGACAAATGCAAAGTACTGCATACGGGTAGAAATAACCCCAGAGAAACGTACCAACTGTGTGGTACTACACTTAAGGTGGCAGAAAATGAAAAAGACCTGGGAGTAATTGTGCAGTCAGATATGAAGTTTTCTGAGCAATGCAGACAGGCTGCCAGGGCAGGTCATGGGGTTTTGTTAATGATATATAGGAATTTTGCTAGCAGGGAAAAGGAGGTGATTATCCCTCTGTATAAGGCAATGGTCAGGCCACGCCTTGAGTACTGCGTACAGGTCTGGAGACCTCATTTTAGGAAGGATGTAGATTTACTCGAGCGGGTACAGAGAAGGGCAACAAGATTGGTGAGGGGAATGAAGGGATCCTCTTACCAAGAGAGGCTTAAGTTCTGCAAATTGCAGTGGCTGGAGACTAGGCACCTGCGCGGTGATCTGATTGAGGTATATAAGGCCTTGAATGGATTGAGCACGCTGAATTCTGATGGGATCCTTCCACTTGTTCAGATTACGAACATAAGGGGGCATAAATTCAAATTAAGAAAAGACAGATGTAGAATAGATGTGCGGAAATTTGCCTTTAGCCAGTGGGTGGTTAATTGCTGGAACAAACTTCCATCTGTCGTTGTGGAAGTTGATAGCTTGAATAAATTTAAGGAGGAACTGGACAGGCATTTGGAGGGAATGGTGTGATTTTTTTTTTTTTTTTGGCTGATGCTGCATAAGCTCATACATTTGCTTTCTTGCATCACACGCCACTACTACTACTACTACTACTACTACTAATGTGCCGGTGCACAAAGCCCGAATCACTATGGAATGGTTCCACGAAAATGACAATGACTTTTCTTTGCTGCAGTGGCCCGCTCAATCCACGGATCTCAATCTTATTAAACATCTTTGGGATGAGCTGGAAAGGGCTGTTCACTGCAGACCTACACTTCCATCGAATCTCAAAGAACTGACACTAATGTCTGTATGGTACTCCATTCCTGCACAATATTTTCAGCATCTTGTTCAAACCATGCCTAGATGAATTCAAGCTGTTTTGAAGGCTAACCACAGTGGCTCACATCTGGTGAGTTTGGGAATGGCCAACCCAGGGTCCTGAGCTGAATATCATGTTTCTCTTTCTTGGTGATTTCCTTCTACTTTGACTCTCTCTCTCAGGGTAACTTGGGAATTTTTTTTTTTTTTTTTTTTTTTTTTTTTTGGCTGGTGCAAAATAAGCCTCAGGCTTATTTTGCACCAGCCAAATTAAGAGTAGGAGACCGGCAGAATTACTTAACAAGTACAGGTGACTGTTGAACAAAAGCCGAGAATTAGGGTTGAATTTGAAAGTGTCTGCAATTCTGCCCAGACACGATAGGAGGGAGTATATGATGAGAGCCTTGTCGATCAATTCGGCCCTGGAAAGATTGTGCAAGGCTAAAGGGATAGAATTTTTTTCAGCCTGGACTGTACTTGTTAACAGGAGAGATTGCTTCTACAGGGATGGGATACACTTAAATAGAAAGGGTGCAAGAATATTTGCTGATGCTATCGAGGCAGTGTTAGGTGGGTCGGAAAACTGCTAGCTTGGGGGGGAGACAAAGACCAATAGATTGACAATAGCCACTGGCAGAGGTGAAAGAGATTCTTGCACTGCTTCTATTAGAATGAGCAGAAGCCTGAAAAACAAGATGCATGGTATTTCAGAGACTGCTGGGAGCCATTGCGGTACAAGTAAACACATGGGTTGTGTTAGGGTAGCTAAGAATAGAAACAGGTGCAGGTATACTTGCGTGTACACCAATGCTAGGAGTTTAGTAAATAAATTTGATGAATTTGAGGTATTGCTCAAAACATCGAAGGCAGATATTGTTGGGATATCAGAGACGTGGTGTCACACAGATATAAGGGATGCAGAACTGCAATTTGGGGAGTACAACGTCTACAGAAAGGATAGACAGGATAGGAAGGGGGGAGGGGTTATGCTATTAGTTAAGAAACACATAAAAACCAAGGAAGTGAAGCCAGTCGACATCGCCGGACAGTGCAGTGTTGAGTCAGTTTGGTGTGACATAAGCATTGGGAGATCAAAATTGAGAGTAGGAGTGTGCTATAGGCCTAATGACTCTGATGAGTATAATAAGGAACTGTACAGGGAAATAGAGTGGGCCAGTAAATCAGAGAGTCTTATAATGGGAGATTTTAATTTCCCAGATATTGACTGGAATTCGGGGGCTGGTTACTCACACACTAGCAGGGCTTTTGTGGATTTATTGGATGATTGTTTTCTACATCAGCATGTTCGGGAGGCAAGTAGAGGGAGTAATACTCTTGATTTGATTATCAGCAGTGATTCTTCATGCATTAAGAATCTGCAGATAAATGAACCACTAGGTGGCAGTGATCACAGTGTGCTGAAGTGGGATTTACTCAAAGAGGTAACTACCATTAGGGGTAAAGGGAAGGGTTATTGCTTCCGTAAAGGCGACTACGATGGACTGAGACAGTATTTAAATTCTATACAGTGGGACCAACTGATGATGTTACCAACAGCAAATTCAAAATGGGAAGCATTCAAAGAACTTATCTTGGAAGCTACTAGGCTTTACATACCAACTAAGAAATATTGTTCAAGGTTTAGGCCAAAATGGATGTCAGATGAACTAATGAGGCAAATGGCAGAGAAGAAAAATGCATGGGATACTTACAAATTAACACATGGCACAGAAGCCTATGATAGATACAAGTTGATATGCAACCAAGTTACAAAGGAGGTTAGGCAGGCGAAGGCAGATTACGAGAAATCTTTGGCAAGGGATGCAAAGAAAAACAGAAAAGAGTTCTTTACTTATGTAAACTCTAGAAGGAAGGGGATGAATCAGATTGGTCCACTTGATATTGATGGGTCAACTGTTGATGATCCTGCTCAGGTAGCTAACAAACTAAATGAATATTTTGCATCGACATTCACACATGAGGAGTTATTCAGCAAGGGGAATGCCAGAGGTGTATTCAACTCTAGCAGTAAGCTACAGAATCTTGAAATAACTGGGAGTAAAGTGGAGGAGAAACTGTTGAAGATAAACACAAGAAAGGCACCCGGGGTGGATGGGATCTATCCAGTTATATTAAAGGAGGCAGCAAAGGAAGTAAGCAAACCCTTACCATAATTATGAGAGCTTCCTTGGACTCAGGGGAGGTACCCACAGACTGGAAATGTGCAAATGTGACCCCAATTCACAAAGGAGGATCAAAGGCTGACACAAGTAATTATAGACCTGTGAGCTTAACTTCTGTTCCAGGAAAATTAATGGAGGCACTGGTTAAAGAAGCACTGCAGGATCATTTAGACAAGACTTCAGTTATAGCTCAGACACAGCATGGTTTTGTTAAGGGGAAGTCTTGCCTGACCAACCTGATTGGATACTATGATGCAGTCACAAAAGAACTGGATGCAGGGAATAACTTTGATATTATATACTTGGATCTTAGAAAGGCTTTTGATACTGTTGCACATGGAAGACTGCTACACAAATTGGAGCAGTGTGACATTGGAGGCAAATTGCTGCTATGGATAAAGGGGTGGTGGAGGGGGAGAAGACAGAGTGGTAATCAATGGACACTGCTCATCGTGGACTAATGTTATTAGTGGAGTCCCTCAGGGCTCAGTGTTGGGTCCATTATTGTTTTCTGTATTTATAAATGATATTGATGATGGTATATCAAGCTTAATGTCCAAGTTTGCAGATGATACAAAGGTTGGCAGGGTTGTCAAGGACACTACTGACACTATGCTGCTGCAACAGGATCTGGAAAGGTTGAGCAGATGGGCTGAGAGGTGGCAAATGAAGTTTAACATTGACAAATGTAAAGTACTACACATGGGAAACAGCAACCCCAGAGCAACGTATCAACTCTGTGGTACTACACTGACAGTGGTAGAGAATGAAAGGGACTTGGGGGTGGTTGTGCAGGCAGATATGAAGTTCTCTGAGCAGTGCAGACGGGCGGCAAGAGTAGCTCATGGAGTATTGTCAATGATATACAGGAATTTTTCCAGCATGGATAAGGAGGTGATTATTCCATTGTATAAGGCAATGGTCAGGCCACACCTAGAGTACTGTATACAGGTCTGGAGGCCTCATTTCAAGGATGTAGAGCTGCTGGAACGAGTACAGAGAAGGGCAACAAGATTAGTGAATGGAACAAAGGGGTGCTCTTACGAAGAAAGGCTTAAGTTTTGCAAATTACAGTGTCTGGAGACTAGGCACCAGCGAGGTGATCTGATAGAGGTGTATAAAGCCTTGAATGGTTTAAGCATGCTCAATGCTGATGGGATTCTTCCTCTAGCTGAGAAAAATCACCTGAGAGGGCATAAATTCAAATTGAGGAAAGACAGATGTAGGATAGACGTGTGGAAATTTGCCTTTAGCCAGCGGGTGGTTGGTTTGTGGAACAGACTCCCATCCCTTGTGGTGGAGGTTGATAGCCTAAATAAGTTTAAGGCTCAGCTGGACAGGTATTTTGATCGAACAGAGGGGTGAAGTGGTTTTTTTTTTTTTTTTTTTTTTGGCTGATGCTGCATAAGCTTGCTTTCTTGCATCAAATGCCTCTACTAATGCTAATGCTAATTTATTCCTACGGGATGCAGAATACATTCCCACAAATTTTTCAAGTTTGCACCGGCCGGCAAAAACTTACGTAAAGTCGAATTTCCATAAGTGGAGTATTACGTAGGTTAGGGAGTTCCTGTATAGTGAATACAATGTATACAGAAATGATCATTCAACATATCTAGGAAATAACCTTTAGCCATAATTATGAAGGGCATCCTTAAATTCAAGCCATGTATACCTACAGGTTCCTAGTTGCCAATTTTGAATTTCACAGAACTGGAGGTCGTGGAACTGCATGCAAGGCTAACGAGATTTCTGGGCTAGATAATTTTTTTTACGACAGGTTGGAGTTGGAATTCTTTGCAAATAAAAACAAGAGGAAAACAGATTTTTCAGAAAAAGCAGGGTTTTTTTTGAAGTCCAACATTATTAGAAATTAAATTTCACTGAGAACATGCATTTTATATGAAGATACAGATTGCTTTCAAACAGGATTTTTTCAGTGTGTGGACTGTTGTTAGATATCCACTGATTTTAACTGTTTCAAGACGATACTGTTGTAGATTTGCCCTCTTCAGAATGTTGAGCCCAAGGGAGGAGTTATGCTCTTGGCTAAGTACATTGAATCTAAGGCACTGTATCCAGTTGATGGGGTGGCCAATGTAACATTGAGTCAGTATGATCTGACATAACTTCTGAAGAAAAAAAAACAATGAGTAAAAGCGTGTTATAGACCAAATAACTGTAATGAATATAAGGAACAACTATACAAACTGTATGGGCCAGTGAATCAGAATGTATAAAGGGGATTTTAATTTTCCAGACATGAGAAGGAACTTGAGGTTTGGTCACTTAGAAAGCAGAACTTTTCTAGATTTACTGGATGATGTTTTCCACCAGAAAGTTAGGGGGTCAAAAAGAGAAAGTATTTCACAGGTTGGATTTCTTGTCCCACATTGGTCCACTTGATTTGGTTATCAGCAGTGACTCTTCATGTATTAAGAATTTCCAAATAAAGAAACACTAGGCAGCAGTGATCATAATCTATTGATGCACGATTTACTTTAAGATATAACTAATGTCAAAGATAAAAAGAAATGATTTTGCAATCTTAAAGGTGATTACAATGTTCCCAGGCAGTTTTAAATTCTTTTCAGTGGAACCAACTGAAAATACTAAATGAGAAGCATTCAGGGAAGTAATCATAGAAGACACTAAGCTCTTTATGCCAACTAAGGGATACTGTTCAAGGTCCAGATCTAAATGAATGTCAAATGAACTCATAAGAATAGTAGGGGAGAAGAAAAGTAAACAATGATTACAAATTATTAAAGGGAAAAAGAAATCTAAGCATAAAGTAGTTGTGCAGTCAAGTAACCAATGGGGTTATGCAAGCTAAAGAATTATGAGAAGCCTTTGACTAACAATGCAAAGAAAAGTAGCAGAGAATTTTTAGCTTGTTAACATGAGAAGGGGATGGACCACATCTGTCCACTCGACATGAGTGGTATAACTATGGATGTCCTGTTGATGTTAACTGAATATTTTGCATCTGCATTCATGCACAAAGAAAATTTTAGGGGTGGAGATTCCAGAAGCCTACCAAGTAATAATTGGGGGCTAAATGACTTTGTGAAAACTGAGAAGAATGTGGAAGAATGATGAAGCTAAAAGTAAATAATGCATCTGGAACTGACAGAATCTCTATTCCTAAAAAAAAATCTTCCACTTCAAATTGAAGTGGAAGATTTAAAAACTAATGGCATAATAAATTTGCAAATTATATTTTTCAACATAAAGGTTAACATTCAACATATCTAGGAACAAATCTTTAGCCATAATTATGAAGGGCATCCTTAAATTCAGGCCACGAACACCTACAGGTTCCTTGTTGCCAATTTCAACTTTCACAGAACTGAAGATTGGGGAACTATACGCAAGGCAAAAGAGATTTCTGGGTTAAATGATTTTTTTTTTATGACAGGTTGGAATTCTTTGCAAATAAAAACAAGAGGAAAACAGATTTTTCAGAAAAAGCAGGGCTTTTTTTGAAGTCTAACATTATTAGAAATTAAATTTCACTGAGAACATGCATTTTATATGAAGATACAGATTGCTTTCAAACAGGATTTTTTCAGTGTGTGGACTGTTGTTAGATACCCACTGATTTTAACTGTTTCAAGAAGATACTGTTGCAGATTTGCCCTCTTCAGAATGTTGAGCCCAAGTCTTGTTCACAACGATGAAGCTGCTTTCTAGACTTGCCTGTCAAGAGCATTTCCACTAGAAATAAAGCTTCACTAAAAAAAATAAGCTAAGAACTCAGTTTATGGCCTTCTCACTTGGCTGAATATTCTCTCATACCCGGCATTGCTAAGTATGTGTTAAAATGCCAAGCATGGCTAGGGAAAATTTGTTATATTTTCAGATTACTTGTGCACTTTTCAGTTTCCCAACCAAGGACCACTGTAAATCAATTCTTTCTTCTTTTATAAGAGCATCTGGTAGATTCTCATGGTAGATAGAATGAATGCTGAAAAACTCTTACCTCTATTTCTTTATCTTTAATGCTGCCAAGAAGCTTTTCATGCACTGCCAACTGATGAACGTGCTTCCTCATTATTTAAAGGAATATAATTTTTCAATTGAAACTTTTGCAATGCATGATCACATGCCCAGGGGCTCACATCTGGTGAGTACAGATGTGCCAAACCCAGGGTCCTGAGCTGGATATCACCATTCTTCTCTTTCTTGATGATTCCTTTCTACTTTTCTCTCTCTCTCAGGGTAAATCAGGAATTTTTTTTTGGCTGGTGCAGAATAAGCCTCAGGCTTCCTTGCACCATGTGGCTAATAATAATAAGAAGAAATAAAGTGCTTCCTTCTTCATTTAACAAAAAGAATAGACATCTTATCTATCCTCTTGTTTTAGACTCTCATGACCTGGGCAGAAGAAATGTCAGAATCATCCTTTTATTTTATTCTACTATGGTAATCAACTTTCAAATGAAGTGAAAGATTTAAAAACTATTAATATAATAAATTTTCAAATAATATTTTTCAACGTATATCTAGGAATAACAACCTCAATACATGAATGTGAGGTACCTTGGATTGAAGAGCATTTAAAAGAAATAAACAAACTGCTTTATTCAAGCCAGAAGATAGGAAGGTGAATACACTTGATGCATGAGTGAGGATAACATGACTAAAATGATTAGCTTGCTTGGCTTGTTTAGGATCGATTTCACTAGAAATTTGGAATTGTTCTTTTCTTGAGGAATTTGTCAATTTTGCTTTATGATTCATCTTGCTTTCAGCAAGAGAGTAATCAAGTGTTGGAACAAACTTCCATCTGGTGTTGTGGAAATGGGTAGTTTGAATAAATTTAGGGGAGAATTAGACAAATTATTAGAGGGGATGGAAATCTGAAAATAGTCCATATGGCATCTTTTTTTTTTTTTTTTTTTTACTTCACTGGCATGTATCAGTTACAACTGTTTAAATATCTATTGTTCGTTGTAACACTTCTTTATAGATTGTAAATTTCCACCAAATATTCATCTACTTTCATAGGTAGGCATGAAGTCCCCATCCAAGCACAAAAATTAATAAAATGACAAAGACAGCCTATCACCACCAAGTACCCAGTCATCTCATTCAATAGTTTTATTACTCCAGTTTTTAGGTCTACCATAAAAGGCACATTATCAACACTAACTGCCAGTTTTTTAAAGGCATCCCATATGCTTTCAGTTGTTCAGAAGAAGATGCCCAATGTTGTACCCTGTAGACTTGCCTTCCAGTGCTGGCACCGAGGGCAAGCTGCATTGAATTTGACATTTTTAATTATTAGGAAAGGTTACAACATTCAAATACAGCTTGGGAATCATTCTGATTGATGGCGACCTCAGTAATCGAAAATGGTCCATTTTTCAGAGCCCTCACTATCCCTTCTTTCTCTAACTGTGCAATTGTCCTAAAAACGCCTGTTTGTTCTTTCACAACCTTATTTTTTTTTGCTATTTTGCTACCAGGAAATATATTTCTGAACAATCACCACAATTTAGAGAAAGATTAAGGCAGAGAGAGTGGTTATTAATGAGCACTGTTCTTCTTGGACCAATGTTATTAGCAGAGTCCCTTAGAGTAAGTGCAGGGCATTGCTGCTTTCAACATTTTATTAACAATACTGATGACAATAAAGTTTAATGCCAAAGTCTGCAAATGATATGAAGGCTGGATGGGTGGTTAATGACTGAAATCAGGAGATAATGCTACAAAAAGATTCAGAAAAATTAGCCAGATGGGCTGAGAAGTACCAATTGAGGTTTGACATTGCAAATTGCATACAGGTTTGGATGCCTCATTTTAGAAAGGATATGGATCAGTAGGAACTGATGAAAAGAAGTGTAGCAAGATTAGTCAAGGATACAAGTTTGGTGTTGTGGAAGATGATAGTTTGAATACATTTAAAGGAGAATTAGAAAAATTGTTAGCAGGGATGTGCAAATGAGGTAGGTAGGTAGGTTTTTTGTTGGCTGATGCTGTATAAACTACCAAGGAAGTTAGTTTATGCAGCATCCTCATAAAATAAAGTAATTTTAAATATGCCCTTTACTCCTCAAGCCTTGAAGATGTAAGATAATTACCTATCTTCAAAGGGCACCTCTGTAGCCAGGTGGGCAGGAGCAGCAGTGCGTAGCACACGCTTCTTGATTAGACCAGGGTTCGAGCCCATGCCCACCAAATACGGAGGATGCGGAAAGGTCAGAGAATGACCACCGCATATCCCAGGAGCAATATGGCCTTAGTTGCTAATGCTCCTAAAAACCAAATAACAATAACAACCTATCTTAAAAGTCATAGCTAGTCTATAGGGAAGAAACAATGTGAAATAGCTATTTAGAACTCATAGTTATTAAGAGACAAGAAACTATACTGGTGAAAACATGTTTATTTAAGCAGTTATACACAAGTGTTTTGCAGGAACGGTACAAAGCATTGTGGTTTTGTGATAGCAGAAATGTGATCCTTATCTAATAAGTTCAACTATTAATGTGTATATTCTACATGTCTGGAAAACTATAACATTTTTTAGTAAACCACATTTCATTAATTCTAGAGTACATGATGACAATAAATCTACACGTTAAAAAAATTGTGAGGAATAGAATTTAGTTCAGTACATAAATATAGTACATGATTCTTCACACACCGGCTGAACACTGGAATTCATTGTAGTAATAATAAGAATGGGATATATCCCATTACAAAATCAACCACAATTTTCATATGCAAACATATGATATGCTACACACGTGAAGCTGAAGGTGCAGGAGGTAGAGTTAAAGAGAGGGATGAAGGAGGAAGAGGTGGAAGAGTAAGAGGTGGGGGAAGAGAAGGAGGGTGAAGTGGTAAGGGTGGGGGAAGTGAAGGAGGAGGAGGGGGAAGAGGAAGGGGAAGAGAAGTAGGGGGAATGGAGGTGGGTGGAAGAGAAGTAGGGGGAAGGGAGGTGGGGGGAAGAGGAGGAAGAGAGGGTAGTGATAATGGTGGTTGTACCGGAGCATTTGTTTCACCTTCACTTATACTAGTATGCATTTTCTCTTGATGACGTCTTAACATATATGGTGAATAAAAGCCTTTTGGACAGTGGGGACATTTGTGAGCAAAGTCCTTAGTGTGATTAAGAACCACATGCCGTGAGAGACTACTGGACGTGTTAAACTTGCTTTCACACTGATCACACTTGTATGGTCGATATCCAGTATGGGTCCTCTCATGTGTGATTAGATGGTCACTGGTTCCAAAGCACTTTTCACAATACCGACAGAGATAAGGCTTCTCACGGGTATGAACTTTGGTGTGTCTATTGAGGTCAACTGCTCTTCTAAACCAGCCTCCACAAGTCTTACAGACATGTGTTCTTGTCCCTCTGTGAATTAACATGTGATCACGAAGATGATGTTTCCATTTAAAACCCTTTCCACATTCTTTACACTGATGTGGATGGTCAGGATTATGAGTGAGTAGGTGGCGATTGAGTCTACTCTTCATATGCGTAGAGTAGTTGCACAATGTACAACTGTGTTTCTGCTGCCTTCCAACCATACAGCGTTTACTATGTCGGTCTAGAACTTCTATAGCAGAGAAGAGCATTCCACAGTGCTGACAGACATGAATATCTCTACCTGAAACACAAAATAAATTTACTATTTATTATTTCATTAATGGCATAAAAAAATGAAGATTAATTAATTTTTGAGATATTTTCAATTTATAGAAAAGAAATATTCTTACTACAAATGTAGTTGGCATCATAAAAGTTTTGTTATGAAGTAAAAATTACATCATTATCTTAATGTACACTAATAGTCAGCTGCAAAATTTCATTTCATGAAGTAATAAAAAAAATATTCATATCTGCCCATGAATACCTGCATGGTGCATTTTGCAGCATCGTAAAATGCATCAGTTCTTTGCATGCATGATAATACAGAGAACTCCAAGCTGTGTAACTCTGACAGTGCTATCTGACTGATCTCAAAGTCCTGATCTTTCTTTGTGCACTAATTCCATGTGGGAGTCTGTTAAAACAGCATTAATTTATAACAGCTATTTTACATTGTGTAAAATATCTGAGAGATATGGTATTCACATTAACATTCTGAACATATCAGAATGTTAATACTTTAATATTATAATATAATATCCATAATAACAATACTGCTAACTGCCGTCAATTACTTGTGGCTTTCATCTTAATTCCAACCAAAAGTTGGCTGATACACAGATGCCTAATTTCCAGAGACTGCAAATTACTGAATTCTCACACTTTCCCTAATCATGATTTAAACAAGTCGTTACCTTTGCATGCTATTTCCATAAAGAGATAACAGCAATTTAAATGACTGTTACTTGCCGATGTAAATTACCTTTGTAAAGAGGATCACATTCTGGAATACATATCAGGCCTCTGATCACATGCCCAAATCCTGTTGGTGGTCAGGATGTCCAGGCAAGTAAGAGAAGGGAGATGACATTGTAAGAGAGCAACTGACCACCAACTGGTTAATTAAGAGCACCTCAGTTAAGTTTTCTTACCCTCTCTTTACCCCCTCCCAAGTCTTTGTCTTCCCATTCTTTCTTAGCAAGAATATAATTCTGTGCCCCAAACCTAAACTTTTTGCCCTTTTCAGAACTATTTTCAACATCTCAATGTCCTTATTAAAATTAAGTTTCCAAAGCTGTATGCAGTATTCCAGAAGTGGCCTAACCACTGCCTTATACAATATGATAATAAACTCTTTTTCCCTGCTAGCAGTATTCTTGTGTAACATTGACAGAACCCCATGAGTTGTTTTAGCAGGCTGTTTGCACTGTTCAGAGAACTTCACATTAGATTATATATTATAAAACATTGTAATACAGCACAGAATTGAGCATTTTAGCCCTTGTGCCATAAAAATATAACAACCAATCAACTATACATATTATCCCTATATCTTTTTCACCAATCTTGAGTTTGGGACTACCCAAATTGTATGTTATTCTAGGATTACTGCTACCCAAATGCAGTACTTTGCAATTTATCGATGTTAAACCTCAAATGCCATTTTCAACCCATCAACCTAGTTTATTTAGATCTAAGTAGCATATTCTGATTACTACCATTAACCACCCTGCCCAACTTTATTTCGTTAACAAACTTTGACATCACACATGAACTAATTTACTACATCAATATCATTAGCATGGCAGTGGTGGTGCCCCCATTTGTAGCAAAGATGGTGATGGATCAGCTGATGGGCACCCATTTTCTTTTTAATTTTTGGAAGACATTTTGGGATTTTTTTGAATTCTGCTTGAATAATGCCAGTATATCATATTTTCTTAATGGATTGTCTATTCTATAAAACTTAGTTAAAAAAATTAATTTTTAAAACATGCTACATATTTTACACCTTTTATTAAAAAAAAATAAATAAAAAATAATAAAAAAAAAAAAGGTTTTAGACATAAAACCTTTCATTTTCCTGTTTAAAATGACCGACCATATAGTGTGTGAAATTTCAAACATGCACGTGCATATATTTCTGCTTATTATGTTTATAAATATTTAAAATAAATAAATAAAAAATATATTACATATATATATATATGTATGTATATTAGTTACTATTTTCAGGTTTACTTCAAAATTTATTTCAGATTTAGCACTTTCACAATGTGCAAAATTTTAAATTAAATATGTTGCTTCTCACAGAGTGGCAGTCATTTAGAGAGAATATTAGGTTTTGTGTTATTGTCTTTACTCTCTGAAAACACTAATAAATCTTTCAAAAACAACTAGGATAAGACAGTAGATGTTTATTGAAGTAGTGGAAGAGAGAAAAGAAGTAAACTGAAACTTTAAAACAAACACAGTGTGGTGCTGGTCTGATACCATTCAGCATTTCAAAACAAATCAAAATAGTTTCAAAGATGGTGGCAGGACACCTGACAGGCTCTCATTTGCAATTTCTGTATGGAAAAAAAAAAAAAAAAAAAAATTTCAGAAACTAATGTAACAAAAGTTTTATTATATTTAGCAGAATAGAAAAAAAATTCTGAATTTTAATCATTTGGTTTTGAGGGGCACCTGTGAGTTATCTATCCCACACTCACAGCTGGCTTAATATATATATATATATATATATATATATATATATATGAAAAACCAGCCCTTGTAGTTTGTTTGTTATTTGGTTTTTAGGAGCATTAGCAACTAAGGCCATATTGCTCCGGGGATATGCGGTGGTCATTCACTGGCCTTTCCGCATCCTCCGTATTTGGTGGTGACGGGCTCAAACCCCGGTTTAATCAAGCGTGTGCTACGCACTGCTGCTCCTTCCCACCTGGCTACGGAGGCGCCCCTTGTAGTATCCCACTCACCATATCAATCCACAAAATATCATGGCCATTTATGACCACTCTTTGTCTCTTTCCATATCATTATCCCTTTATCCATAGTAGTAACTTGCCCCTAATTCCATGTTACTACAATTTATACAATTGTTAAAATGGTACAGTATCAGTCTCTACTAAAATCTAAATATATGATGACAAAATTATTCTTTGTATTTGGTTCCTTTGTGATGCCCTCAGTAATTAATCAGACTGGTCAGGCATGATCTCCGTTTAACAAAACTATGCTGTAATTGCCTTATAACTCAGTTTCTATCAAGATGATCTTGCAGTTACTGACTTCATCCTTCTTAATAGGAAATACATTTGCACATCTCCAGTCTGTAGGGTCTTCTCCTAAATCTAACAGTGCTCTCATTATTATCACTAAGGGTCTGACCACTTCTTTTGCTGCTTATTTTAAAACAACTGGATAGATTCTATCAGCCCCAGGTGCTCTGTTCACTCATCAGTTGCAGAAATTGAATTGGTGAATTTGTTTGAGGTCACAGCCAGCAAAGTTGGAAAATTCAGAACTTTTCAAAATAATAAATTTTTTTTGGATTTTTTTCCCTCCTTAA
Organism: Mastigoproctus giganteus; assembly: GCF_048544385.1. Taxonomy (NCBI): domain Eukaryota; kingdom Metazoa; phylum Arthropoda; class Arachnida; order Uropygi; family Thelyphonidae; genus Mastigoproctus; species Mastigoproctus giganteus. The sequence goes on from NC_143576.1 coordinate 234,756,474, forward strand.
CTTTGTTCAATAAATAGTTTTAATAGCCAGATTCACACTTGTTAGCTTATTTTTAAATTGTGCTAACTATTTAGTAAGTTACAACTATATTTATCTATCTATATATCTATATCTTATTTTCTATAAGATATATTTTGCATCTTTCTTGCATATGCCTCAAGTAATATCAATATCTTATGACTATGTACGTTATGACTATCATATCCCATAATTACAACTTGTAGCGTAGCATCATAGTAGTAATAGTAATTGTAGTGTTTTAATTGTAATAAGTAGTTGGAAGGGCCCAATTATGTAGGTTAGCTGGGTTTTTTTTTTGTTTTTGTTTTTTTTTTAAGCTAAGAAATTAGAAAATCAGTAGTGTTAACTAGAACATAATATCACAGCACCTATTACACATAACAAAATTTGCTAACAGCATGTGTTGTTATGCTCTTGTCTCTTAGTTCTTGTAGTAATTTTAAATTAAACTAGAATCACATCTCAAACAAGAAGTAAAACAAAAAGCTCAAAGTAGTGGGAATGCTTGTCTAGGGAGAGAACAGTCTACTATAGCAATTCTTTTACAAATCACAGTTCTATTCATTGTGCTAATTGTGTGTGGACTAGTTTGCAGGGTTATCAGTAGTGGGACATGATCTTGCTCAGGGTTGCAGGGGGGTCTGTGTGCTTTTGTTGCAGAGTGTGAGGAGCTTAAGTGGCAAATCAGCATTCTGATGGCCTTATATAATAACTTCGGGAACAGGGCTGATGCCCAGAAAGAAATTAAAAAGAAGGATCCATCAAGCAAGCAGTTGTCTAGCACACTAGACTACACTCATGCAACATGAGCCACAACAAGATTCTCCACAGCAGAGTGTGCTGGTCCAACAGGAGGTAGCCATTGTATGTCATTCTATTGTCAGGGAAATGAAAAATGTATTTTGTAAAAAAGGTGGAAAAGAACAAAGATATGTCTGCTGGGGACAAAAGCTTATGATGTAGCACAGCTATCATCTTTTAAGGGCACTAAAGGTGTTACCATTGTATATGTTGGTACTAATGATGTTCAGAGTAGGAGATCTGAAGAGTTATTTAACAAGTAAAAGGCAAAATTGAAAAAAAAAAAAAAGTTTCAAGTCAGGATCAAATTTTAAAGTTTCTGCAAATTTTCTCAGAACTGATGGGGGTAGAGGGTACACAATGAGAGCCTTATTAATCAATTTGGCCCTGAACAGACTGAGCAAGGCTCATGGGACACAATTTTTATCAGCATGATCTGTGCTTGTTAACAGGAGAGACTGTTTTTAAAGAAATAGAATACACTTAAATAGAAGGGATGCAAGGTATTTGGCGAGGCTACTGAGGCAATGTTAGATGGGTCAAACTATCAGAACTATCACAAACTATCAGAGGGTATGAACAGGTGATATTGGGAAGTGTTTTTTTTTTTTTTGGCTGATGTTATATAAGCTTGCTTTCTTGAATCATTTGTCATTATTAATACTAATAGATTAATAGCAGCAACAGGCAGAGATGCAAGTGGTTTTTCCAATGCTTCAGACATTGTAGGCCATTCTGCTCAGACATAAGGAATGCAGAATTTAAATATGAGTACAGTGTGTACAGAAAAGGCAGAGGACAGAAAGAAGGGGTTAAATAAGGGACCAAAATCTAAGTGCTGCAGGTGGTACATGGGTAGCCAGTGTAATGTTAAATCTGCTTGGTGTAAGATAAGCACTGGGAAAACAAAAATAAGAGTGCGTTATATGCATAACAAAATGTGATGAGTATAATCAGCAATTACACAGATAAATAAAGTGGGCCAATAAATCATAATTTCACATAATGGAGGAATTTAACTTTCCAGATATTGACTGGAACTTGAAGATTGGTCACTCACACAGTAGCAAAACTTTTGTAGATTTACTGAATGACTGTTTTCTACAGCAGCATGTTAGAGGAGAAACAAGAAAAGGCAATACTCCTGATATGATTATAAGCAATGAATCTTCATGCATTGAGAATCTGAGAATAAAATAATCAAAATTATTTAATTATGTAAAATTCTGTAAAGGAAATCACTAGGTGGCAGTCATCACAGTGTACTGATGTGGGATTTACCTAAAGATGTAAATACGGTCAATAGCAAAGAGAAGTGCCATTCTTATTAAGCTTTGACTAAGTACATATTCCATTACATGGTATTTAAATTCTATTCAGTGGAACCAATCAATTATGTTACCAACTGCAAATTCTAAATGGGAAGCATTCAGGGAAGTAATCATAGAAGATACTAAGTTTTTATACCAAATAGGAGATCCTGTTCACCATTTAGACCGAAACAGATGTCAGATAAACTGATAAAACTAGTGGCAGAGAAGAAAAATGCATAGGATAATTGTAAATTGTCAGGAAACATACTATTTATAATGAGTGACCACCCATTCCAATTTTCATGGGGCAGTACCAAAAATGCACTTAAAATCCCATGTCCTAAAACTGGGTCGAAATGTTTCACAACCAGCCAAACAAACTCTTTCTCCATAAAATCTAAAGAGCAACAATGCCACACTGAGGACATGCCGTACACTATCTGCAAACTGGGAACTATCTGTTCTCCCTCACTCTGCACGTACTTATTTGCTAGCCATTGTTACTGCTATTACTACTCTATGTTCACTGGTACAGTGAATGTAGTTTTAAGCCAGATTTTGCAGGTGTATTTTTTAGTTGTGCAATCATCTGACATTTGAGTTTTTATCATTGTTTTAGTGCTTACAGGACAAGATAATTCTTTCAAAGAAACCTAAGAGAATGTGTATTTTTCATAATGAATGGTTAATAAAATGTGTAGTTGAAACAACTACCTAACAATAACTTGAGGGCATTTTGCAAGGTATGTAATAAATTATTTAATATATCTCATGGAGGAGAAAATGGTATTAAAAACCATGCTTCTGAAATACAGCATCAACAACTCCATAATCAGATCGGTCAAAATCAGTTATCTACATTTATAATAACTAGCTGGGACAGTAATGCTGGTAAAATTATGTTTGTTTGTTTGTTTGTTATTTGGTTTTTAGGAGCATTAGCAACTAAGGCCATATTGCTACGGGATATGCGGTGGTCATTCCCTGACCTTTCTGCATCCTCCATATTTGGTGGTGACAGGCTCGAACCCCAGTCTAATCAAGAAGCATGTGCTACGCACTGCTGCTCCTTCCTACCTGGCTACGGAGGTGCCCGGTAAAGTTACGGCTGCATCAATATAATGCTGTACAGCATGCATTCCTACAGATCACTCAACTGGTATGAAATTAAATGCTTTCATATTTAATGACAAAACATCCAAGAAAATATCTTGTGGCCATACATAATCTGAAGTGATTTCAAGTGAAATTTTAGCACCAGCTTCTGTAAAGGAAATCATAAATATGCTAAATTTAAATATGCTTGAAGGATATGTTAATACTCTTTCTGTTTATTCTGTGGTAAGTGATGCTTCAAATCACAGCCACAGCAAATTGTTTCCAATCGCATTAAAGTAGTGGACACCAAAACATGGCGTAAAGAACAAAGTCCTAGATTTTTATGATTACCTGGACTGGGATATTCAGCTGGAATATCTCAACAAATTCAAAAAAAAAAAAAAAAAAGGGCTCCTGGAAAGCATTGATAATATTTCCCCTTACTCCAGAGACAATGCTAGTGTTAATTTTGCAAAGCACAATTTGGTTTTCCAGAAATTAAAACTAATAAACCCAAATATTCAACATGCGAAATGCCTTGCACATATTTTGCACAATTGTGCCAAACTACAGATAGATATTGAAAGTCTTGCTGTAAAGATTAAAACCTTTCCTTCTTCTGCAAAATGCACTGAAGAGCTAAAAACAATATTTGAATTTCTTGGTGGAGATTTCAAGAATTCATTCCTTGTGGTAACTAGATAGCTATTTTTATACCCTACAATCAAAAAGGCTTGGTGAATGTTGGCCTGCTGTTAAATCATATTTCCTATTATTAGGCAGGGACAACTGTTTTTGCCAGATCTGAAAGCATATGGAGGTGTGCAAGAGTGATGAGGCAGCAGGAGAAGAAACGTGTGTAATACCAGCATACTGTACTTTTCTCAAAAACAAACTTTTACCTTTCCAATGCATCAAAAAAGAACTAGAGCGGGACAATTCTGCACCAGACCTGTATCCCCTGATGGAAAAGTTGATAAACAAAATTAGCCAAAGAAAAGAAGACATGTTTATTAGAGAAGAAATAGAGATGTTATTAAAACTTGATGAAAAAAGTTCTGTTTCTATTAAGAAAGACCTTCTTATCTTTTATGGCCAGTCTCTCAAATACACTGGAGTCCCGCTAATCCGAACTAATTGGGACTGAGCCCTGTTTGGATTAGCAGAATAACTGCAATAATGCAGAAGCAAGCAGTAAAACATGTTTGGTTTATTAAGGAATGAATGTATAGTAGGCCTACTAGCGTTTGTATGTGAGTGTGATACACTGGAAGCAAACTCTCCCTCTCCACGCTACGACTCATTGCACGTGACATTGTGCATTAAAAGTGAATGTTTAAATCTTCGCTCTACATTGTAGTTTAGTTTAGTTTAGTGCAGTCTGCTGCGACAATGGCCACGAAACGGAAACACACAATGTGTACGTTGAAAGATATGCTGGAAGTTTTCAAAAGGCTGGACAAGGGTGAAAGTGCAACGAAATTGGCAACAGAGTTTGGAGTGGGCAAGGCCACAGTAACTGACTGGAAAAAAAACCACGCAAAGAAAGCAGTTTTGTACCTCTAAAACTAACAGATGTACAAAGAAACAAACAGAGTTTGTTACTTCTGAAAAACGACTTTTGTTCCTGTTTTGGTGTTAAGTATAGATCTGTAGTTTTAACAGGCCATGTCAAACACTGATTTATTAATTTTGTATTAGACAGTACTACAATAAAATACAATTTTTTTGTGGAATTCTAAATGTACCTTTAATGCCATTTAAATTTAACTGGAAAATACAAAAAACGTATATTTTGCGAACTAAAAAATTTCCTCTCCGCCGACCGAAACGTGTTCGGATTAGCGGGAGTCCACTGTATTTAGAAAAGTGGTTTGATTTCTCTGACAAAAACTACCTGTATAAAATCAAGTTTTTATGGCTGAAAACCAACATATTCTAACTTCAAAGAAGCTATTGTAGTTTTGAACTTGAAGACATCTATCAACTTGGATCAATTATATGAAAAAATTTATAAAATAAAACCTGCATTTGCATTGTTTCTGAATGATAAATCCAAGCAAACTCTTTCTGTTAGTGATATATGGTGTCATTTGGTTCTGGTGGCAGACAGCAGACTTCCAAATGTTACATGATTAATTTCATTTGTACTATCTATTTCTGTGTGCCACAATTACATGGAGAGTATCAATTATGAACTGTACTGAAGAAATAATTGTAATAAGAGCATCTTAAATGTAATAAACAGTGAAATTGTGGTAAAGATGAATTATAAATATATTTGTAAGGACTTTTACACATTTTTGCTTAAGGAAAAGGATATCCTTGAAGCAGCAAAGTCAAACAAAAAGTGTTTTTAAATTCAAATAATGAACCAAAACTGATAAACTGAAAATGTCGATTGTTGATTATTTATAAACTGCAACAATTCATTTCACTTTTATGTGTATACCAATTTTAATTATCTGTACTTTGTTGATTAAATAAAAATATTTTAGCACATGTACTATTTTTTGTTTTCTTAAAAAAAAAATTTCTAATTCTTACATTTTAAAGTTCAACATGAAAAATCTATTAAATAACATGTACTTTGCAATAATAATTATCACATGCACGGTTCAGTTTAAGCTGTGCGCGTGCACGGCCGCGCACTGATTTCTATGAAGTTGCACAGGCACTTTTACTTCCCGCGCACACAGCCGACATACTAGATGGTGACAGGAGTATTAGTGGAAGATTTTTTTTTTTTTTTTAGGAGCATTAGTAACTAAGGCCATATTGCTCCAGTGATATGCGGTGGTCATTCCCTGACCTTTCTGCATCCTCCGTATTTGGTGGACATGGGCTCGAATCCCGGTCTAATCAAGAAGCGTGTGCTACGAACTGCTGCTCCTGCCCACCTGGCTGCGGAGGTGCCTGGTCCTTAAGTTTTGCACACCAGTGTACACCTGGATATAGTTTATACAACACACATACTATATTGCATTATATTATACTTGTATCTCTTAGTTTCGTGTGGCATTGACAAATTTAGATCAGAATTTATAATGCCTCAGAGTAGAGCTGTGAAGCAAATGGCTCAAAGCAGTGGGAACAATTTGGCCCAGGAGAGAACTGCCAATAGCAGTTCTCTTACAAATCAGCGTTTTGTAATGTCTTCTGCTCGTTATCTCTTTTAAAACTACCTTTAGCTGGAAATGACATGGCCAAAGGATGCCTTTGTGTGTTTGTTGTAAAGAGCATGAGGAGGTTAAGTGCAAAGTCTCTCTCTCTCTCTCTCTCTCTCTCAGGGTAATTTGGGAATTTTTTTTTGGCTGGTGCAGCATAAGCCTCAGGCTTCCTTGCACCATATGGCTAATGATAATAATAATAATAATAGTCAGCATTCTGATGGGCTTTTATGAGAACTTGAAGAGCAGAGTTGATGTTCTCAGAGGAATAAAAGAGAGGGATCATCAAGCACTTAGCTGCCCACCTCAATGCTCAAGCCCATGCTTGAGCAATAGACAACAGAACTACATCCTCAATGGTAAAGATTTGTGGTCCCACAGAGAGTAACTGTTGCCAGTTACACCACTGTCAGGGAAATATACTGTGTAAAAAGGAGAGATAGAATAGGATCAGAGAATGTCTGCCAGGAAATAAAGCTGATGATTTTGTAAAAGAAACTATCATATTTTAAGGTACAAAAGGTGATGTTGTACACATTGGTACTAATAATATTAAGAAATCACATCTTATTTGATTGTTACGATATCATTTTAAGATAATGAAGACAAAATATTATGACACACCCTCGTAAGTAACACAGGGTTACTACCGATGACTTTCTACGTGTAGAAAAGGCTTAGTCAGATCCCATCTAGACAGAAAGAACTTAACACCGTGGAGCTTTTTTCATATGGCAAAATTAGTCAGCTTTTAGTGAGGGTTGCTCATTTTAATTCCCAGGATGCTCCAATTTGTTCTTATTCAGAAAAACAGACATATAGAACCACAGAATATACTAATGCTTCAGAATTGCATTGCTTTTGTACAAACAGCAGCAATATGATGAATGTCAATCTGCTATTTAAACTTAACATGTAGAATACGGTGAACATTAATATTCTATCTAATAATATTGTTTATAGCAGCAGTACTACTCACTATCAATGATTACAGAATGAACTCTACTGTCTATGATGATCCTTCAAATGTTTTCATTCCATGCAAGAAAGATCATCCCTACTCAGTCAACAAACATTTGGAGTGACTGGATGGGTGAAATGGGAAGAGTTTTTTTTTTTTTTTTTTTTGCTAATGCTGTACAAGCTTGCTTTCTTGCATCATATGCCTCAACTAATGCTAATACTAAAAGAATTTAGGTGAGCCTCATAAAAAGCAAGATGAAAAGAGAAACATGTGACATATGTATTAAAACAATTTCAAAGGCAAAAATTGCTGCTATAATAGTATTATACTTATAATAAGTATCTTAGAATAAGATACTGTTATAATGATGGCATTCTAACTCTTCCTCAGACAATGCACAAAAGGGGACAAATTTAAATTGAAAAGGATGGCTGTAGGATTGACATGCCAAAATTTGCTTTTAGCCAGAGAGTAAATGATTGCTGGAACAAACTACCATCAGGTGTTTTGGAAATGGGCAGCAATTACACATATTATAAGAAAGGATGGACAAGGATTTTTTTTTTTTTTTTTGGTTGATTTGTTGATACTGTATAAGCTTGCTTCCTTGCATCATTAGCCAGTACTAATGCTAATAATAATATATTACAAGATATATTATAAAAAATAAAGTTTCAGAGTATCAGACTTGTCCCAAAGCAAGAAGATAATACTTAAAATCAATTAATATCCAATAAAAGCACCTTGCTTCACATTATTTTTAAATATTCTGTTTGGAACAGATTCATTCAGTTTCTGATTTTGCTTATCTGTGACTGAACTCCAACATATGTAAATGACTATTTTTAGGGTTTCTATGTTATTGAACTGTGACTATACCTGTAAATCTGTCTTTCTAAAATTTTTCCATTATTGGTATATGATGCAAGAAAGCAAGCTTATAAAGCATCAGCAAAAAAAAAACTCCCACACCACCTACTCATCTCCAATAATTTGTCTAGTTCTTCCATGAATTTATTCAAACTGCCCACTTCCACACTAACAGAAGCAAGTTTGTTCTGAAAGTCAACCAGCCAGTAGCTGAAGGCAAATCTATCCTGTAACTGCCCTTCCTCAATTGGAATTTATGCCCCTCACATGCGTAGTCTGAATAAGAGGAAGAATGCCACCAGCACTGAGTTTGCTCAATCCATTCAAAACCTTAAACATCTCAGTCAAATCACCTTGCAAGTGCCTACTCTCCAGACAATGCAATTTGCATAACTGAAGCCTGTCTTGATAAGATCACCCGTTTGTTCATTTCACCAATTTGTTGCCTTTCTTTCTCTGCACCTGCTCCAGCAGATCTTTAACATTTGTAAAATGAGCCCTCCACACCTGTATGCATTACTGAAAATGCAGCCAAACGATTGCCTTACACTATGTTTTCCATGGGTGTTTACATCTGGAATACACAGTGGTCAGTCCATTTCTGGAATACCATTACTCAAGAACCATCCCCAAGTGGAAGCTGCATCAATGATGGAGTTTCCATTTGAGATAAATGGCATAAGAAACTGACTGATAAGTGGCTACAATCATGCATGTGGATATAAATGCTAAACTTGTTTGTCCATTGCTGAAGAATTCTCTCCAAACAATCACAATGCCACTTTTTTGCTTTTTTTTTTTTGATGCTACTTCACAACAGAAAAGTGGAATAGGACCGGAGTATGTCTTCCAGAGCTAAAGTTCATAAAGTTGTAGAACTATTATCATCTTTTAATGGCACAAAACGTGATAGTGTTGTGCACAATGGTGCCAATGATATTAAGGATAGGAATCTAAATATTTACTTCAAAGGTAGAGAACAGTGCTGAAAAAAATCTGCAAGTTCGGTTTAAATTTGAAAGTGACCAGAATCGTACCCAGAATTGATTGGAAGGAATACATGAGGGCCTTGTTAAGTAATCTGGCCTTGGAGAGATTGTCTAAGGCTCACTGGCTACAATTTTTCCCATCCTGATCTGTGTTTAATAGGTGACACTGATTTTACCGGGATAGAATACACTTAAATAGAAGGGTGGTGTGGTAATAAGTGAAATGTTTCTTTTTTTCAAGACTTGCTATGTAAGTAAACTAGAATAAGAGAGAATAAATATCCTAAATTAGGATATTTGCATCATAGACTCCTTATTATGAACGAATAATTTATAAAAATTTAATTCTAATAAACTGGCAAATAAGTCAAGTAAAAGCCATACACATCCTATAGAAAAGTTAAGCAAAAAAATTAAAGGCACCAAATTAGAAATAAAAAAAGAAAATAAATGTAGAATCAACATAACACACCTAAAGTGATAAATATGGAATGACAACCATCCCTAGGAATTGGGGACCCTTAAAAACTTTCCATTCGATAAGGATTAAAACCTTTTAACAAACAGAATATTCCACCAAGAACGTGGAACATTAATCCTCTGTGCTCCCATAACCAATATTGCCAAACACATTAAATGATAAAAGAGACCTGGGACAGAAAAACTAGAAGTTAGAAAAGAAAAAAAGTATTTTGAAGAAGTGGGTTCAAGTTTTTCAGTCGGAAATCCAAGTGTGGCACTACTCATCTGCATACTGGTCTGGAAGCCTCATTTTAGGAAGGATGTGGATCTCTGAAAGAACAGATGCAGATAAGGGTAACAAGACTGAGGGGAAACAAAACACTACCCTTAACAAGAAATGCTTCTATTCTGCAAATTGCAGCATCTAGAGAATAGGCACCTGTGGGGAGATTTGATCAAGATGTTTAAGGCTTTGAATGAATTGAGTAAGCTAAATGCTGACAGCATACTTCCCTCATACAACACACATGAGATGGCATAAATTTAAATTGAGGAAGGGTGATTGCAGGAAAGCTGCATGGAAATTTTTCATCAGCCAGTGAGTAGTTGATTGTTGGAGAAAACTTCCGTCTATACTGTGGATTGATTTTTGATTTTTTTGATTTTGGTAGTTGTTGGCGCATCGGCTTCTGTGGCCATATTGCACCTCCCAAGGTTTTTGCAGTACTTTGATCCAAGCCCGAGGCGGGAATCGAACCCGTGACCTTTGGGTTGCCGGGCAGGTACTTTACCCACTCGGCTAGCCCGGTCGGCCTATACTGTGGAAGTAGTTAGTTTGAATAAATTCGAAGAACTAAACAAATTATTAAAGGTGTTGGACAAGTGACATGGAAAGTGTTTTTTTTTTTTGGGGTGATGCTGTATAAGATTGTAAGGGGCTTAGAGGGGAACAGGTATCCTGTGTGTTATCTGACACTCAGCCTAAAACACTGATGGATCCAATATCTTTCTATTACAGAAGATTTAGGAGAAGTCCGGTTGGCCTGCCTCCCTAAAATCCACTCATGCACACCTTCTCGATGGTAAGCCCTGTTACCTCACTTAGGTGGCAACGAACGTGTAGAGTGGTTCTCTTCAAGACGCCTGGTCAGCGTGAAGAGGAAAAGACCAAACCCTCCAGCATATGACAGCACGACAAAACAAATGGCCCTCAGTCCCCAGCAGCTTTCACTCCCCCTCTTACGGCAGCGAGAGGATCAGAGTGGAAGCAGAGGGTGCTAAGAATCTCTAGGTTCGACCAAGCTGCCATGCACGGAAACTGAACTTGGCCTGTTATAACGTAAGATCACTCATCAGTGAAGACAGGATATTAGAGCTGGAAAAGGAATTATAAAATGTAAATTGGAATATCATCAGTTTGGCTGAAAGAAGAAGAAGAAATGAATCATAAGTTTATCAAGTGGAAATCTGCTGTACACCAATGGAAACAGTGAAAGAAGTGAAGGTGGAGTTGGGTTTCTGGTCCATAAAGATTTTAAAAACAACATTTTGGAATTCAAAAGCACATCACCAAGGGTGTCAAGATTTCTAAGAGGTACAAGCTAAAGGTTATAATGATTTATGCAGCAATATCGAGCCATGATGATGAAGACGTTGAAGAAATGTACACCGAAATTGAGTCTTCTAGATGAGCAGAAAACCCACTACACTATTATTATGGGGGACTTCAATGCTAAAGTTGGAAAAAGACAAAACAGTGCAGATAGGGGAACTATAGGAAATTTTGGAATTGGTGAAAGAAATGAAAGAGGTGAAAGACTTGTGGAATTAGCAGAATCTCAAGGACTGTCAGTAATGAACACTTTTTTTTTTCAAGAAAACGGTGAACAGAAAGTGGATATGGAAGAGTCCAAATGGATTAACAACTAATGAAATCTACTTCATCCTCACTAACAGAAGATATATTGTGAATGATATTACCGTCCTGAATAAGGTAAATGTTGGAAGTGATCACAGAATGGTAAGATGTACACTTCATATAGATGTCAGAAAGGAAAGGAAAAAACTGACTTGAGTAAATAATACAAAGGTCTTTGAGATAACAGAAGAGGAGAAAAAGCAGTATATACTGGAACTTAAGAACAACTTTGAGCTTCTGCAGACTGCTCAGGACCAAGATATCGACGAGGAATATTAAAACTTTCTGAAAGTGATAAAGCCCAAGAAACCTATAGGGAAAACGAAATCCAAAGAAGAAAAAATTAGTCAAGAAACACTTGTCATGATGAACCGAAGACGACAAATGAAGAGCAAGAAAAACACTGACGGGGAGAAAGTTGAGTATACTGAGTTGTGCGAAGCCATTAGAAAGAAACTCGGAGAGGGCATAAGAAGATTTAACACAAGAAAAGTAGAACAAGCATTAAGGGAAAACAAAGGTTTAAATCAGCAGCCATGAGCAATAATACAGAAAGACAAATGATACTGAAACTGAAGAATAGCGATGGTGTACTTATAAACAGCAGAGAAGGCATAATTCAAATAGCAGAAGACTACTATAAAGAATTATACAAGGAGTGAGGGAATGATGCCAGCAGTGGGGAAGATGGATTGCAAAGTAGCAACACATACGACATACCCGATATTCTTCCTAAAAACCCTGGGGGAAAGATGAAGTTACTGTAGAGTTGTTAAAATTGGGAGCAAGAGACATAACATCAAAACTGGCAAGGCTCTTCACAAAGTGCATTAGAAAAGGTGTGGCGCCTAAGCAGTGGAATAATGCAATCATAGTTTTGCTGCATAAGAAAGGAGATAAATCAGAAATTGGAAATTATAGACCAATTAGCTTGTTATCCCACATCTACAAGTTGTTCACAAGGGTCATTACTAACAGATTAGAAAGAATACTTGATGAGAATCAACCGAAAGAGCAAGCTGGCTTTAGGACAGGATTCTCAACTATGAATCATCTTCACGTAATATCACAGCTAATGGAGAAAGCAAATGAATATAAAACACCATTATGCCTGGCATTTGTGGATTATGAAAAGGCATTTGACTCCATACAGCATAAGGCAATGTTTTGGGCACTGGAAAGACAAGGCATAGATACCCCACATATTATGATTTTGAAGAAAATATATGAGAGTGCTACCTCCTTTATTAGACTAGACAAAGACAGTAGGAAATTTAAAATCGAGAAAGGAGTTCGACAAGGAGACAATATCTCCGAAGCTGTTTACTGCTGCCCTTGAGGAAGCTTTCAGAAGATTAGACTGGTCGCAGAAAGGAGTCAATGTGAACGGAGGGTACCTAAACCATTTACGATTTGCAGATGGAATTGTGGTCATAAGCCACGATCCCAAAGAATTAGAGGAAAATCTTAATCAGTTATGTACAGTTAGTAAGGATTTTAGACTAAAGATGAATATGGCTAAAACAAAAGTAATGATGAACAAGTATGCCACAGAAAGGGAAATAATGATTGAACGAGCAGTAATTGAAAAGGTGAAGTCATATACTTATCTGGGACAAGTTATTAGCTGTAATAATGATAAATGGCTGGAAGTCAAGAGAAGAATAAATTTTGGATGGATAGCACTCAGGAAATATAGTCACATACTGAAGAGTAACATCCCAGTTTGTCTGAAACGTAAAATAATGAACCAATGTATACTCCCCACCATGACTTATGGAAGTGAAACTTGGGCACTCACCAAAATAATGGAAGAGAAGTTGAAAACTGCATAGCGAAGAATGGAACAAATTATATTGGGAATCAGACTGTTAGATAAGAAGAGAAACACATGGATTAGGCAGCAAACTCAAGTAAAGGACATTCTTATCAAAACTAAAGAACTAAAATGGTCTTGGGCAGGACACATAGCACGAAGACATGATGACAGATGGACTAAGAAAATAACAGAATGGTACCCAAGAGGGACTAGAAGAAAACCTGGAAGACAAAGGTGGAGATGGATAGATGAAATTCATGAGTTTGTGGGTAGTAAATGGATGGCCAGTGCTCAAAACGGAAGGAACTGGAAAGTTGCTGGAGAGGCAGTGGATTGAAAATGGCTGATGACGATGATGATTGTTCTCTTGCATTATTTGCCACTACTAATACTAATTAACACAATTAAATTTGTTTTAAAATTGTGTTATGTTCAATTTGATTTGAAGTAGAGAACAAATAACACAATTTTATTTTAAATATAAACACAATGTATGTTGCTGAATTACAAATAAATTTACATGTTTTAATGAATCACATCTTGAAAGTATCCATACATATTATATTCTATAATTCTAACTACTGCCCTCAACGAAGTCCAAATTAGGGAATTTCTACTGCAGGTGATATATTTTGAACGATTAAAAATTTTATTTGCAATTTTAATTTCTTGTTTATTTTAACATTACAGTCAATGTTAAAATATTTTAACATGACTGTGAATAGATATGCATATCTATATAATGGGGCCAGGCTTATTCACCATTAGCACTGAAAAAAGATTACATGGCTCCATCCAAGCATCTGTGCAACCTCTCCTTAAATAACCACAAGCTTTCCAGTTCTAGATGATTAGATGGCAATTTATTCCAACAGTCAATAATCCTTTTGTCTAATAGAGAACTTTTTAATCCAATCTACAACTATCCACCATAAATATAAATGCAATTTCCTTTTTGTGTAACTTGAAAAAGAAAGCAGATATCCACATTATTTAATTTATTTTAGCCTGTACCTCAATCTAGGCACCATACAAACATCTGATCTGGAGACTCTGCAACTCACAAAAACTGAAGTCTCTCTGTCACACACAAATAAGAATTCTTCTTGACATCAATAATTAACCTTGTTGCTCATCTCTATGCCTTTTCCAGCAAATCCATATCTTTCTTCAATCAGGATTCCAAACCTGTATACAATTACTCAAGGTGGGACCTAACCACGGCTTTATACAATGGGACAATTATATACAGCAGAACCCAGATGCCAACCAGGCTAGCCAGGTGGGTAAAGTGACTGCCTGGCAACCCAAAGGTCGTGGGTTCGAATCCCGCCTCGGGCTTGGATCAGAGTAAAATGCCAAAACTTTGGGAGGTACATTATGGCCACAGAAGCCAATGTGCCAAAAACTAACAAATAAAAAAAAAAAAAAAAAAAAAAAGAACCCGGATAAGAAATTCCCACATAAGAAGTTTTCCCCTGTACTAGGTTTGGTTTCTTAACTCCCAATTTCAACTCTGTATGTTGTAATGTATTATTTTCCCGCATAAGAAGTTTTCTGGGTAAAACGTTTTCCGGCATAAGTTCGTGATAAAGAATACACAGTGTATTCTTATAATGATGTTTTCCCACTTAATACATTTTTTAAATATATAAATTATTTATTTGTAATATTAAAAAAAATATTAAACAATATAAGCATTTGGTAATCGAACAAGTTAGTGCCAAGCATCATTTTAGTTCGTAGTAAACCACTGAAGTAGATGAAATGGCATGGCATCATTTTTGATATACATGTATTTCATATTGTGAATGCCTTCACAATGAGTTTCCCTGATATTGCATTACCTCCAATAAGCAACACTTCGCCAATGGAGAAGACTAATGTTACTTATTCTTGGCGGATACCACCACCCAGGGGTTGTGGGGTGATGGTATCTGCTGAAAATCCATTGGCAAAGTGTTGCCTATTCAAGAATCCATTGTTGGAGCTTTGCTCGTTTGAGGTAGTTCAATATCAGGGCAACTCATTGTGAAGGCACTCACAATATGAGATATAACAAAAATGGTGATTTACTATGAACTAAAATGATACTAATTTTAATTGGCCAATTAGTGAATTTTCCGCGGTCTGAGGCTTTGAGCGCTAAAACCTTTTTAGTATAAACATTTTAATATAACGGAAGTGATATATTGCAATTGTTTTCATCGATATCCATAATTGGATACGTAGACCACGTTAAGCGTTAAGTTCTGATGGTTGTGAACAGTTCTGAATTACTTAGTGGATTATTGCTGTGTCTTATTGTAATTGTGACCATTTAAGGTATGTTGAAACTCCAAAGGAGCTCATTCTTCCAACTTGGTAATGAGTTTAACGAACAGAATGTTAAGCAATTAGAAATCACCAGTTTAAAAATGTTTCCCATAGGCAGAGTAAAATGTTTATAAATTCTGAATAGTACTTAAAAATCATCTTTAACTTATGTATGTGTATCTTTTCATTTTTATTTGTGTAGTTAATATTTCATGCCCTTAGGTCGTTTTCCATTCTAAGAAGTTTTCCCACGTAAAAAGTTCTAAAGCTCTGCTCCCTTGAAAAACTTCTTATCCAGGTTCTAGCAACTTGTTTATACTTATGCTGTCTAGCAACTTGTTTATACTTATGAGAGAACTTTATGTAGAATTGTGCAATTACTCCTAAGTATCTTTCATCATCAAATACCTTAAGTTTGTTGCATTACTAATAATAATTTGGTATTACTATTTTGTAAATGTAGAACCATACACTTTCCAATATTGCTCAATTCTCGGTGTTGTTGAAGTAGAATAACTTAGTTATTACTTTTTATATCTCTTCAAACATTCATATCATCAGGAAACTTTGACATCAACCCCTTTACTACATTGCATGCTCAAAAGCACAAACCACAATGCATATGGATGTGTGCAGTGTTAGTGTACCTAGAATGGTTTCAATATTTATTATGCCTATATGTTTATGGGAAATGTTTTATCTGTGAACCCCCAGTGTATATGATTTACTGATTATGAAATATCTTTAATGTTATTATATTGTGAATGCACTACGTGCTCTTGTAAAGTTGGAAACATTAAAAAACTGCAAAATATTTCCATTAAATTAAGGCATTATAATGGTAACTTTATAAACATATATCAGAAGGTATGTAAAGTGAGGAAGCACTCTGCAGCAAAGGAAAAATGACAGTGCCATTGGATAATAAAAAGATTAAAAAAAAAAAAAAAAAAAAATATATATATATATATTCACACAATTAAAATGTTGTTGAGCTGGATATCTGACAAGACATAAATGAGATACATAACAGGAAAGACTGGAATTCATGCCAGAAAAACAGAGCAGATGAAAGCAACAAATGAAAAGAAATAAAAATCAATTTGGATAGTTTAATTTGCAATAAAACTGAAATCAACGGCTGATAATGAGGATATATGGGCTTAAAACTCCCAAGAAAACTTGTTAACAGAATGTGTGTTCACATTCAATAGTATAATGCAGCTTACACATGCAATTATCTAATGCAAGCTAAAAGTATACTACACACTAATATTATTAACCAACTGGTACTGTTTTAATATGGAGAAACCTGATTAACTTACCAGGAATTCCAACTGGTGTAGTAAGCTGTAATCGGAGCACTGATCGACGAAGACGTGCACTTCTCCGACAAAGAGCTGCCGATAACACAGAAAAAAAAAATCACATTTTAGACAGCACAATCTTTTTTTCTTGGAATGAATTAATTCTTTTCACTAGCATTTATGAATGGTGAATGCTTTGGCTATGCATATGCCATTCAAAACAATTTTTGCAGATAGTAAACATTTCTTTGCATGCAATACTGACCACATATACTGCATCATGTAGTAGCATCTTTGCCTTGTGCTATAGAAAATTTGCTTTCATTACCGATTACTTCACACCATAAGGTCTGAACCTCACACAGTGGACCTTCATGTTTACAGGTTTTCTTTTTCAATCACTAAGGATAGACACCAGCAATTTCTCCCATGGATTCTTTTTTCCTGAATACTATCCCATCCCAAGTCCATATTAGTAAGGTTCTACTCTTAAGTTTCTACTGTAATGAACTCCCCCACTACATATGTACAAGTATTTAACATATTAATCACTGTAATGTTAGAGTAAAAACTTATTCATGGAGCTACCCACTTTTTTTGTTTGTTTTGTTATTATGGTGCCTAACCTGTGTGGTTATTTATATAATAAAAATGGAAAAATCAATTTTCATTTAAAAAAAATTTTGAGACTTGCTTTATATGTCACAAGGTTCAATTGTAAAAATGTCACTTCTGGTTACCCCATGTTCTGAATGTTTGTCTTATATTGCTTGTTTACATTTATGCCATTTATTTCTCTGGTTGATATGAGTTTGTGAAGTTGTATAGTGTAACATAAATAGTAATTATGTTTACTATGAAGAAAAACAATGTAACTGCACTGTGAGATTATTTTAAAGTGCTCCCCAGGCCACTTACTCGAAACATCCATATGTGTACCCATTGACTTCAGACATTTGAAAAGCTGGAGACTGGGTAACTGTAAGCAGGAGTAAAGTATATTTTTATACTTTCCTCCTGCTTACTTAGACTTTGGCTTGAAATTAAATTTCACTGACAATAAATGCATTTGATATAAAAATACAACCAAATGGCTGTTTACCAGTAAAGTAAGCTTTCAAACATTAGCTTGCATAAGATTTTTCTGTTTGGATTGTCTTTTCAACAACTGATTAAAACTGCTTCAAGAAAAATACTGTTTCTGCTTTCTATCTTTAGAAATGTTGAAGCAAAGGTTTGTTTATAATGTGATCCTGCTGTCCACACTTAGCTGTGAAAAGCATTTGCAAAGCTTCACCAGAAAGAAATCTGAAGTGCATTTCCTTCCCCCCTCCCCACCTGGACTCTCTGACACACAACACTGCTATGAAGAATTGTTAAAATGTCGAACATGACTTGGAATAATTTCTTATATTTCAACTCCTTGAGCACTTGTCAATTCCTCAATGAAGAACCTCTACACATCAATTATCTATTCTTTCATAATAGCATCTGTTAGGTTCTTACACTGAAATCAATAGAAGTAATACTGCAAAACATTACTGTTTCATCTATTTCTTTATTTTTAACCTTCCATGTTAGTGCAGCATCTGAAAAACACCAGGCAACAAAAGCATCTATCATTTTTCTAGGTAATTCCTCTTCTCACATGGTATCTATGAGAAGCAAGCAACAGGTTATCTTGCGATGCTTTTGTTTTGCTGGCTAACTGAACACAGCTAACAAAAAATAAAGATGCTCACAATGCATTTTCTAGACTCCATGCAAGCATCTGTGTTTCAATCCAGGGCATCAGTAACCTTGAAAATACTAAAAAAATAAAAAATATATATTATTATTATTTTCTCTTGTTTACTGTCACTCAACATTTTTTAACTGAGTTGGCAAGTCCTAATTAATAGACCATTTTACAGTTCAGTAGAAAAGATAAAACTTTTTAATAATTAAAACAAAAAGAGGTGTCTCACAGATGACATGTGAATGTCTTTGTTAAATTGAGTGTGTTAGTAATGAAAAGTTAATCATACTGAGAAGTACTGGACAAAAGATCTCAATTTTGAAAAAAATGTGCTGCAAATTAATGAAATTTGTGCTACCTCAGCATTTATAAAAACATTTTTCAATGGAACCTTCTGCACAACATAATTAATTACATGCATCAGTAAAGTACTTCCTCACTAAACAATCTTCTCCTCTTATTTTAGATTCTCCACACCCTGGCAGAAGAAATGCCTATGATTAAGTGTCATACTTCTGAGTCAATCTAGTTTGGCAAACTACTTCTAAAACAGTGTAAGATTTAACAACCACTTATATAATAAGTTTTAATACCACATTCTTCAATGTATCCAGGATGGAGTAATGACCACAGAAAATGGATGAAAGATATGTTGGATTAAATGTTAGATAACATTTAAAAGAAACAAGCCATAAGAGATTAACATGAACAAAAATTTTTTGAATGAATGAGAATAATTTGCATGACCTGTTTTGGATTGCTTTCAACAGAAGCTTGCAATTCAGAAGTTTTTTCTTGAGGAGATCAATAATGTCTTATTTCCGATCACATACTGAATTTGGACAAGAGTCAATGCCACTCACTAGTGGTCATTTATTGTACTTTTTAATTGGGTAAAGCCAAAAAGTGCTCATATGGCTTTTCTTACCACTTCTAACTAAATCTTTAACCCTGGCACAAATCTGTGCGGTATAAATCAAAAATAACTGTTAGTTGAAGATAAAAATGTGTAATCTTCTGTACTTTCCTAACTGAAACCTTTTTTGGTAAGAGCATCCCTTTATTCCTCTCACTAATCTCAATGCCCTTCACTGGAATGGGTACAGAGAAGGGTGACAAGATTGGCTGGGAAACAAATGGGGTGCCCTGTGCCCTTACTAGGAAAGGATTCAGTTCTACAAAGTGGAAATTAGGCACCTGTGAAGTGATACGATTTAGGTGTTTAAGGTTTTGAATGGATTGAGCAAGCTCAATGCTAACTGGATTCTTTCTCTTGCTCAGACTACACACATGAGGGGGCATATATTCAAACTGAGGAAAGATGGTTGTAAAATAGATGTGTGGAAGTTTGCCTTTAGCCAGCGGGTGGTTGATTGCTGGAACAAACTTTCATGTTGTTGTTGTGGCTTGAATAAAATTCAAGAAAGAAAACAAACCATTGGAGAGGATGGATAGTGAAAAGGGACGTTTTTTTTTTTTTGTTGTTGATTCTGTATAAGCTTACTTGCTTGTATCAGTTGTCACCACTAATATACTAATATAGACAAATTTTCATTTAGTATGATTTTGAAATTTTAGTTATTTTCTGAGTGTTATAGTGTGATTGCATCCAGCAAGTACAGTCTACTTGTTCTAATTTTAATTCTTAGTAACAGTAGTACAGGAAACTACTACTGGCACTACAAAATTAGAACTGCATTGTTTCTAAATCAAGCTATTATAAACTCTCCCATGTGATCTAATGATTATTAATGGTTTCCAAGGTTCTAAACTACATCTTTTTTGAAAAATTCACTTGAAAATATTATTATTTTTGAATAATAAACACAAAGTAAAAATCACTCGGGGTAGAGAGTTAGTGGCAAGTGTAATATTCAAATTTTGCACAGTTCACCACACATCAAATTTGACATAAATTTAGAAAAAAAAATTGAAAATGAAGTGAACAATAGCATATAATATATACACAATTTAAAAATTTAAAACTATTTACACATATAATAAGCAGAAATATATGTGCATCTGCACAGTTTATATTTTGCACACTTAACAGTTTTTTAAAACTGGAAAATGGCTAATAGCTTTATTTTTAAATGTATACCTATTCTTTTTTTTAAATTTAACAGAATTTTTCAAATAATAATTTGTGCTACCTCAGCATTTGTATTTTTTTATATATTTAATTTTTTATTAATTATTAAAAATATTTTAAATAAAAAGTTATGAAAAATATATACAATAATTATTATAATCCATTAAGAAATAATGAAGAGGAGAAAAGAGGAGATTCCAAATTACCTTCTCTTACAGGGAATATCAGAGTGGACACATGTACAAAAACTACGTTTATACAACTTTGTTGATACAGTAAAATCTGGTTGAAGTATCTCTCTCTCTCTCATGACTATGTTTTGGACTAAGTAGCACCAGTATTATTAGCAGATAAGACTGAATAGTTATCTTGCTACCCACTAATAAAGTGGCCATGCAGTGTATGTCAAAGGGACTGATGTGGCTGGGTGGTCAAGAGCGTGAGTGTAGTAGCACGTGTTCTCTGAGTGGACAGGGGTTCAAAGCCGTGACTGCTAAATATGATTAACGATTTGCATCGATGATTTATTGCAAACTCCACTGACCTGGTGATCCTGCCAGTGTATAAATAAGAACTTAAAAAATAATAAATATTACTGTAATGATAAATATGGTTCATTCTAACACTGATCAAAGCTGATGAGAAAAACAAAAATAATGAGACTTGTTCCTACAGATGTTATAATGTTTCATGGAATTAAATCTATATCCTGCATAACCACTCACATCAAAGACAAAACATGGCTGACTGATCATCCATGGTCTAAGAAAGGATAACATTTCAAAGTCCTGTTTTATTCTAAGATTCACCACTCTAAAACTATTACAACAAACTTCTGCAAAACACTTTTGTCAAATAGAAACAGAATATATACAAAGAAGAAGAATGGAGAATTCTGTATCCTAGAAAGAGCAATAAGGACAACATTCCTGCCTTACTTGGGTAATTCTTCTGAAGTAGCTTATTTTACTAATGGATAAAATTAATTTAGGAAATATTAATTTAAATATCTATTGCACCTCTTTTCTTCTTCACTCAACTATACCAACAAATACACTTGTTCCTTTTATCTGCTCTATAAAACAGTTGAAATTAAATAAAATGAATATGCAAAGTATTATGAAGGAATTACAAATCTATTCCATTAACACTACATTGAGATCAAAAGAAATTATTTTAGTAAAGCAGAGTTTAAATGGTCAAGTTTCGTTACTTTTATGTAATGATATTATGTTTATAATAGTATTTTTAAATAATCCTTAAAACCAGTCATCCAGGCAAAAATCTGCCTGGATGACGACTGGAAGCTTTTCTGAAATCTAAGTATACAATGTCAAAATTATATTTTGCATAAAGTTACTTTGTTATGAATAATATAATAGTATTTGATCAAATACTGAATAGTATCTAATCAAACTGGTCAGGCAAGATCATCCTTAAATAAATCCGAGCTGTGACTGCTGTGTAACTGCATGCTCGTCTAGCAAAAATGCAGATATACGGCATTCCTGCTAGACAAGAATCCTGTATTACTTATTTAACCAGTGATTCCATTATTTTCCCTGGAATAGAAGTCAATATAAGAGATCTGCAATTATTCACCTCACCTTTGATCCTCTTTATGAAATGGGGAAACACTTGAAAATCTCCAGAACATAGGAACAAGGATGTTCCTATGGTGTCCCTAAATACAAGGATGCTATCATAATTACAGCCAAAAGCTTACTTTTCTCTCTTGCTGATCCTCTTAATATAACTGATGGTTAGATTCTATCCACCCAAGTGGCTTTTACATTCAGCTTCAACAATTTTTCATTTACTTTCCTATTAGTTATGAAATCATTTAAAATCCTCTAATTTGATATACTTCTGCCATCACAATTTCTCATGTATGAATGTAGATTTTTTTTTTTTTTTTTTTATGAGAACCCCAAACACGAGAGGTATTAGAACCTATAGTACTTAGTACCGTGCTTGGGTTGGAGGTTGAGAAGACAAAAGAAGATATTTGTTGACATTGGACTTGAACTTCTGTAGATTGTAATTTTCAGGAAATACGTATGAAGGAAGGTTGTTCCAGAAAACGGCAGTTGAATGAATAAATGAGGAAGATGAAAAGTTGGTTCTGTGGGTTTGAAGTTGGACAGTAAATGGATGTTGGCTGGTGGCGGCACGTGTTCGGACTGTTTTGAAAGAGAGAGCGGGAATTATAGAAGCCAATTCAGAAGAACAGTGCCCATGTAAATATCTGTAGAAGAGGCATGCAGCAGAAACAGTACGTCTATGAGAAAGCGAGTGGAGAGACTCTGTTAGAGATGAATCATTAATTAACCTAACTGCCCTCTTCTGAATGGAATCAAGAAGCCTGAGAGAGGTTTTGGGGGCACCACCCCAAATGTGGGAACAATATTCCATGGCAGGGCGGATTTGCGATTTATACAGAGTGAGCAGCTGTTTGGAAGAAAAGTAACGCCGAGAGCGAAAGAGAAAACCAAGTTTTTTAGATGCAGAGGAAGCAATATTTGTAATGTGCTTGTGCCAAGAGAGATTAGAAGTCAGGGTAATCCCCAAAAGAGATATATCCTTTTGCCTAGAAATTGGAGTGTCACTAAAGATAAGCATAGGAGCAGAAGAATCCTTTTTGCGAGATATAAGACAAGACTGAGTTTTAGAAGGGTTGAAATCAACTAAGTTGTCTTTGCCCCACTGGAGAATTACCTGAAGATCGGCATTTAAGGAATTGGTAGCAGATTTTCGAGAAGTTGAAGCTGATTGAGCAGGGCAAGGTTTCTCAAAATGGAAAGTTGAATGCAATGTGCTATCATTGGCAAAACTATGGATAGGATTTCCAGTCAATGGAAGAAGGTCATTGATATACAAGAGGAAAAGAGTGGGGGAAAGAACTGAACCTTGGGGAACACCGGCATTAGTGGAGAAGTTAGAAGACAGAGAGCCATCTACCATCACCCTCAGTGAGCGATCAGAGAGAAAACTGGATAACCAATTACTAAAAACAGTTGGTAAACCATAAGATGGAAGCTTGTTTAGAAGACCTTTATGCCAAACACGATCGAAAGCCTTTGAGATGTCAAGAGCAACTACTTGTGTTTCACCGAACCTTTCCATTGAAGTAGTCCATAAATGGGTAACATAAGCCAGAATATCACCAGTGGATCGACACTGACGGAATCCATACTGGCGATCGTTGATCAGACGGAAGGTTTCTAGGTAGTTTAAGAGTTGGCGGTTAATTGATTTCTCCATTACTTTAGAAAGAGTAGAAGTAATTGCAATGGGACGATAATTGGATGGGAGGGATTTGTCACCCTTTTTAGGAATTGGCTGGATATGAGCAAATTTCCAAGCAGAAGGAAAAACACCTTTGGAATAAGAAAGTGAAAAAAGGCGGCAAAGAATAGGAGTAAGTTCAGGAGCACAGATTTTGAGAACAAGTGGAGAAATACCATCAGGACCTGGAGCTTTCTTAGCATCAAGATTCATCAAAATCCTTCTGATATCCTTTTGACGGAAGACCACAGGAGGCATTGAATGGACCGTGTTGGGAATGGTGGGAGGTGTTTTACCAAGATCATTAATACATGAGCTGGAAGAAAAATGGGATGCTAGCAGGTCAGCTTTATCCTTGGCTGAAGTGACAGCAGAGCCATCAGGTTTGGACAGAGGTGGAAGCAGAGATGGGCAAAAGTTGCGGCCAATAGCTTTGGCAAGAGACCAGAATGCTCGGCTACCATTAGGGCAAGAAGCAAGTTTTCTACTCTTAGCAAAGTATCTTTTCAGTTTGTCAGCAATCTCAGCAGTCACCTTTACAAAAGCCTTCCTTTACAGTAGTTACATCTTTAAGTAAATCCCACTTTTAAGTAAATACACTGTGATTATTGCAAGTTCATAACAAATGATCAGCTGCTACTTATAATCAGATCAAGAGTATTACTTTTTCTCATTGCCTCTCTGATATGTTGGTATGCACAAAAGTTGTCCAATAAATCCACAAAACTCTTGCTACCGTGTGAGTGACTAACCCCCAAGTATAGTCTACACCTGGAAAGTTAAAATCTCCCATTACAAAACAGTGAGGTACTGGTCCAGTCTATTTTGTCTGTATATACTCATCACAGTCATTTGGCCTATAACACATTGCAACTCTCATTTTTGCTTTTCCAGTGCTTATGTCATACCAAACTGACTGAACATTGTGCTGGCCACTCATGTTAACTGGATGTGCTACCTTAGATTTTATGTGATTTTTAACTAAGGGCATAAATCCACTCTTTTCTTGTACTGTCTGTATACAATGTACTCACCATACTCAAATTCTGCATCTCTTAATGTGAGTGACACCACGGCTTCAATATCCCTACAAGGTCCACATCTGATGACTTAAACAGTACTTCAATTTATTAAATTTATTTACTATGCTCCTAGCATTAGCATACAATGGAAGTATACATACACTTGTTCTTATACCTATTCATCCTAACACAGCCCATATATTTGCTTGTTCCACAAGGACCCCCCCCCTACCCAACAGGTCCTTGAAATCCGAAATCCTGGACACCTTGCTTCCAGGGTGCTGTATGTTCCAACTGAAGCAGTGCAATAATCACATAAACCTCTGCCTGTGGCTGTTGTTAATCTATTAGTCTGTATACCTTCCCATGCCAAATTAGCGGTTTTCCACCACACCTAACATTAACTGAATAACACAGCAAATATTCTTAGCATTAGTAGAGGCATCCTTTCACCCTTTCAATTTAAGTTATCCCATCCTTGTAAAAACAATCTGTCTGTTAATGAGCACAGACCACACTGAGAAGAATCCTACCCATGAGTCTTGCACAGTCTCTCTGGGGCCATGTTGATTGACAAGGCTCTCATCATGTACTCCCTCCTATCATTTCTGGGCAGAATTACACCCACTTCCAATTTCAATCCTAACTCATGAAATAGAAGAGGACTGTGGCACTGGGTTCCATGGATAAGAAATGATAATCCAGTACATCTGGTATGAGCAGTAACTAAGTATTTGTTAATGGAAGCTTCCATTAACAATTTATTAAATACTTAGTTACTGCTCATACTGAATGTACTGAATTATTATTTCCTAACTCATGACTTTCTCAACATTACCCTCTATACTCGTTTAAGTAAATCCTCAGATATCCTACTTTTAATATCATTAGTATCAATATCAACAACAATATCACCTTTTGTGCCCTTAGAAGATGACAGCTGCTATACAACATCATTGACTTTTACTCCTGGCAGACACACTCTGGTCCTATACAACCCATCCTTTTTTACATAGCATGTTTCCGGTTTCCCTGAAAATTGAGTTCCCAACAACAACTACCTGCTGTGAGGCCAGCACACTGTTGTAGAGGTTCTTGTTGCATCTTGTTGCCTTATTATAGTCACCACTCTTGTGCTGGGTGCTTGAAAGGTCCCACTAATTTTTTTGAGGGCATCGATGCTATAATCTGAAGTCCTCATATAAGTCCATCAGAATGCTGATTTGGCAAAATCAGCAAAGATGTTGTAGAGAATGCAAGATCCTTGCATTCTCTACAACAAAAGCACACAATGACACCCCTTTGGCTGTATCATGTCCTATGGATAATTCTGCAGAAAGGCTACAAGTAGCACGAGTGTAGTTATGATTCTCAAGAGATGATAGCTGCTCTCAATGATAACTACTGGGTGGTTATAAGATAAGTTTCCCTATTCAGGAGACCCTAGTGTCAAAACAGTTAGAGATGGCGCTGTGAAAATTGGTGGGTATGTCATTTAGGGTATGGGGAAGCGATTTGTAGAAGAAAAAAATTAGTTCAAGTTTCCACCAACAGGGGAGAAACTGGCACTGTAAACATGAGATGGAATACTTCACTTAAGATTATATTTTAATATCAGAACTCTGAAATCTAGTTATTGTTCTATGTGCTTTCCTTCACTTGAGATGACATTCCGAAAACGGTTGCATGCAACACAGTTTGGCATAGCATCTCATTGGGGATGTTGGCTACATTCTGTTTAATGCTTGCTTTCAAATCAACAAGTGCTTGTATGCCACCACGGTAAACTGTCTTTGAGGTATCCTCATAGCCAGAAATCAGAGGGATTGAAATCTAGTGATCGGGCTGGCCAGAACTGCAGAAAGTCTCTAGAAATGATGCGATCATTTCCGAATACTGAACGGAGCAGTTCCTTCACTTGTTGACCAACGTGCGTGGGAAGGGGCACCATCTTCCATGAACACTACGGTCTCCAAGCATTGCCTTTCTTGCAGAGTGGGAATAATGTGATCTCTTAGAAGAGTGCAGTACCATGCACTAGTTATCGTACACCTTACGGGGCAATGAGGTGTAGACTCTTCAAAGAAAATGGCCCGATTATAAACTCTTCTGTGAATCCACACCATATTGTAATGTATGGCCTTTGTAGTGGTCCTTCATGCACAGCAGATGGATGAGAATATTCGGCAGTTTTGTGCATTTACAGTCCCATGAAGAGTGAAATGTGTCTCATCAGACCACAAGATCATTCGAGCCTATGTACTGTATTGTCAAGTTCCATACAAGCCAGAAATTGTAGAGCAAAGTCTATTCATTGTTGCCGATCACAACACTTTAGTTTTTGTACTACGTCAATCTTGTACGGGAACAAGTGTAAAATTATTCGAAGCACTTTACATACAGTAGACCAAGGAAGATTCAAGTCTCTTGACACACCTCTGGCACTACTGATCAGTAGTGTTTCACATTCTGACCTGGAGGTCATTGCAACCGCCATTTCATCCACTACCTCTGTTCCGATGCATGGTCGTCCCCTGTCTGGAATTACACCTAACTCCCCAGTCAGTCGCTTCAAATTTGTTTATTAGTTTTCAAAGCCCCACTGACATCAAAGGTCCTTTATGCAAACCTTTAAGTTTCCGATATCCATGTAGTGCTGCATTAGTGTTACTATTATTCTGGTAGAACAGTTTTACTAAAAGAGCATGTTCCTTTTTTTGTAAGAGCCATAATGGCTATTGACAGTGGCCTTTCTACTTTTATCTAACAGGATGTCATTTGAGTAAGTAAGCAGTGTGTCTTGAAGTAATTTACAATTTTTACATATGTGCAGCACTGTTTTTCCGTTGGTGGCAGAAATTTGAACTAATTTTTTTTTTCTTCTACAAATCGCTTCCCCATACCCTAAATGACATACCCACTGATTTTTACAGCGCTACCTCTAACTGTTTTGACACTAGGGTCTCCTGAATAGGGAAACTTATTTTCTAACCACCCGGTATAATCGACAGTTCTCTCCCAAGCCAAAGCACTCCTGCTACTTTAAATTTTTTCCTTTCTTGATCTTGTTTGAGGCATGATCCTTGTATAAACTTAATTAAAAATTAAAATTACTGCACAAACTAAGAAGTTAGAGTATAATAACACACATTATTACTAGATTACATTATGTATTATGCTATTTCATTTCTAAATAACACTACCGCCTTTCTAATTTCTTTGTTAAAGACAAAAAACATACCAACCTTAGCGATTAGAACCTTCAATTTTTACTGCAATTAAAACACTACAATTGCTACAACAATGCACTACACTAGAAGATACGATATTTGTGCCAAAATCACTGATAACAAAGGCTCTACAGATACTAGGTTGTAACTTACTAAATCCTTAGCTTAATTTAAAAATACTGACAAACATGGAGACTATTAAAATTATTTATTGAACACAATTTAGTATGTTAAGTAAAAAAAAAAATCAAGCAAAACTTTTCAATTTTATCCACTTTGAAGATCTCTAAATTTTCCAACTTCGCTGGTTGTATCCTCGAACCAAAGGTGTCTTTTTTTGTTGAAGGGCCTGTATAGTGCATATTATTATTATTATTAGCTATATGGTGCACCAACCAAAAAAAAAAAAAAAATTCCCGAGTTACCCTGAGAGAGAGAGAGAGAGTAAAAAGTAGAAGAGAATCACCAAGAGAGAGAAGAATGATGATATCCAGCTCAGGATCCTGGGGTGTGCCAAGCCCATACTCACCAGATGTGAGCCCCTGGGGCTAAATGTACACATATGTCATACCTAATAAAATGTTCCTTTATCTATTATAAAGCAGTGATATATAGAATTAATTTTATGCACAACAGACACACATACATACTTAAATATAAAACAACCAAAGTACATTTGAAATTTGGGAAGGCCTTGTATTATAGCATGGGAAGTTTTGAGTATGTGTAACTGGGATTTTTTCCAGTATATTCAATGCAATTCTCTGCTGTATAGCATTAAAATATAATTGTTATATTAATTTTTTTTTTTTTTTTTTAAATTTTAGAAAACTAAGTGCAGCTCCTAATTTTAAACAACTTTTTTTTTGTAGTGGCAAATGATACCACTACTAAATTTTCTATTTCAGATCTATTTTATGATTATTTTAAAAATACACAATCAATGCTGACAGTGTGGCATTAATATTTTAAATAACTAAATTGGTATTCAGACAGACACTTCTGATTTTCCAAAGTATTAACTTTCAAATAAAATGAGTAGCACAGTCTCCTCTACCAACTCTGAAAATTTCACAAGTAGTGGAGAGAATGTCTCTATGACTAAAGAAACCTGATACCTCCCTTAGGTATTAATATTTCTTAGTGTACCGTGGAGATTTCTTGAGAATTTTGTCTAATGACAAAGGTATGGTTTCCATCACTGGCAGAGGAGACTGTCTATCTGCTTGTTTGTTACTGCTGCTCATTTTATTTGCAAGTTATTCTTTTAAGAAAAATGACCACATAGTTATTAATATGCTTTTGGGTTCTCCAAAAAATCAATTGCTGTAACTTTCCACACAACAATTTATTTTCAAAGCAGTCATAACATAAACTGCAAGTAAAAAATTTGAGGGAGCATTAGACAAAATCAATACCTATAAAGAAATATGATATCTATGTGAGCATCAGATTTCTTCAGCACAGCTATGGGAAATGGGCAGTAAGGCCAGTTTCACAAAAATTGTTCCTTACAATTTTTTTTTAATTTTTTTTTTATTGCAGAGTAATAAAATCATATAGCAATCGCTCTAGGTCCATTCAAGTAAACAATATTTGTTTGGCAACATCCCAATGATAGTCATTTTATAAAAACTTTTCTAAATTATAGTTTATGTTATGAGTACTTTAAACAATAAATGAATTAAATGTGTATAGTATGTCAAGTCATTAGATAACAGAAAATAAATACAGAACTTGGTGGCAGAGTTAATAACCAGTGTTCCTCTACTCCATATTGACTCATGCTACTAGGAGAGAGAGGATCCTAGTGATTGATCTTGAGCCAAACAACTAACCTCTGTAACAGAAGTTATTGTTCATCTGAAAGCTCTACTAGACAAATAATAACAAGTAACCCCTGTACAGTAATTTTTACTGTACTGTATCCAGAGATGCACGTATCCAAAATCTAAACACCGTATGGTAAGAGTATGAAATTATAAATAAATTGGACTATTCGGTCCAATTTATTTATAATTTCTGTAAGATTTTATTACCCTGAAATAAAAAAAAAAAGTTTTTAAAAAAACACAAACACAGAGCAACCCATTCATGTGAAATGGGCCTAAGCAACCAGCTTTACTGAGTGAAGTGAAGAATGTCACTATGGTAAAATCAGTATGCTTCAAAAAATGGATGGCATAGGAATCTATTTTTAGCAATACATTTCCATATAAGTCAGCACTACATGAGTAAGCACACTTTGCATTAAGTGTGCCAAAAGTAAAACTAGAAAATAATTTATTTTATTTTTTATGAAGCAAAACTTTTTTAATTTCAAAACAGTTAATGATAATGATGCAATCCAAAAGGGAACACAAAACTTACACTGATATCACTGATAGATACGTATATTTTTAAATTTAAATGGTTTTGGCATACCTCATAAAGAATTTGTTAACTCATGGGTTAAACTTAAATAATTTCCCAAATGCTTCCTCACAATATTTAAAAAAAAAAAAAAAAAAATATTTTTTTATTTATATCAAAATGGTTGCTGGCATTTTTTGACCACGTTCCCCTGTATTTGTTAAAGGCTGGCACCCACAGCTGTTAACAAAAACAAAAAAACATTTTTTTTATTTTCTGAAAAAATTTTTTGAATTGTAATGGAATACAACATCCTGACCTTTTATTAAAGGATTGCAATACTTATTAAATCCTTTTTTTTTTTTTTGTTTAATAAAAGTTGTGAAAATTAAAAATTGGTTTTTTCTAACAATGAAACAAAACAAAACAAAAAAATCCAGCTGAAAAAAAATAAAATTATAAACATGAAACTGTCTTTTTCCACAATTCAAGTTTATAAAATCATTAAATTGCATGAAATTTCATCATTTCTAGTATTTCTATTTAGGATTTTCACTGGGGTATTAACAAGCAGAATTCTAAGGACTCCAGAGGTTATTTAAATGCTATTTTATTTGTTCAATAATAATTCAAAAAAAAATCAAGTAAAACAATGGAATTTAAGTGTTATGTTCTTTGACTACGAAAACACTCATTACTTTTGAAACAAAAAAAGTTTATTGACTATACTCAAAAATATAAAAAACAAATTGTTACAATATAACAGACAAAATATATACAGTACACAGAGTATTATCCTGTTCCATTTTGAAGTTTCTGGAGGCATTCATTGCATGAAACTTTTACATGACTTAAGCATAAAAACCTATGACACATTTCACAGTAAAACCATGTTCTTCTGTTTTTAACACAATAATGACACTTTCTTTTTGTGCCTTCTGCTATTGACTCTACAATTGTCGTTTCATTCTTTATTCCAGCTTCTTCCTGCCTTGTTTCCCTCACACCACGGAAAACCCCAGGGGCTCACATCTGGTGAGTATGGGCTTGGCACACCCAGGGTCCTGAGCTGGATATCATCATTCTTCTCTTTCTTGGTGATTCCCTTCTCTCTCTCTCTCTCTCTCTCTCTCTCTCTCTCTCTCTCTCTCTCTCTCTCTCTCTCTCTCTCTCTCAGGGTAACTTGGAAATTTTTTTAGCTGGTGCTGCATAAGCCTCAGGCTTCCTTGCACTATATGGCTAGTAAGAATAATAATATTTGCAAGTAATGAATGTTGCTTTAACTGTTCATCTGTAAGATCCATCACTAAACTTTTCAAGAATTGTCTTCTTATCACATTACTACTTTTACTTGGATGGTTGCTATGAAATAATATTTGTGCATTTATGCCTGCAATATTCATCAAAGAATAAAAAATTACCATTGGCTAGTGTCTGGTGTTTCGACTAACATCATATGTTGTACATAATTCATTTACTAGATCTACTGCTCCTTTTGTAGCATTACAGAATGTAATGATTTCAGGTTTTTGTTTTTCACTTGTCAACACATCTATTCTGTCATGATGCTTACTTGAGGTTAAAACAACATTTTTACCTTATTGGGGTATGCAAGACATAATGGTACCCTGTAATGTCTTCTTGAAACCCAAACCCACTTGATTTATCTGCTCTATTCCCTGTATTCACAAAATCTAGTGGGTAGTTCCTCTATTTTTACTGATGGCGCCCACATATGCTATGTGTGATTTCTCAGGAGATTTTTAATCAGAGAAAAATGTGTAAATTTATCACAAGTTATATTTCGGCCTGTGCCAGATATAGGCATAATGTCTTTCTACAATGCTGCTAGGATCATTTTTTGTACTGTACTGTTCTTCAGGTTGCTGTCCCACATATACTTCTAAATTTGCTGTGTAGTATGATTTAGAATCGACAAGAGCATAGATTTCGATGCCAGATTTGTTTGGTTTGCTTGGAACATACTGTTTAAACTGACATTTTCCTCTGAATCTCTCTAGCCTCTCACCCAATGTGGCATACTCTGATATTGTATAACTGTTTTGGCAGTTTTCAATAAAAATGTTGAAAATAACTCTTAGTGGTGCTAATTTGTTAACAGCCTTTCTTTCATCTCTGGTCTCAAAGTCATCAAACTGTACAACTCTAAGTAAAAAAGCAAAACGATCTTTAGACATAGTTAGTGAGAACCTCTCCACTCCAGTGCCATTTTTGTCCCAAAGCTCATCAATATTTAGCCGACTATCTTTCCAACAACCTGCTAAATACAGAAGAGCCAACAATGCTTTAATTTCTATTTTCTGTTGGTCTAGCTTCCCTGTCCTGAACATAATATGTAGAAATTATCTGAATATATTTGTTGGTATTGGATACAATTATGTCTAGCATCCTTTCATCAAACAACAAACTCCAGAAATTTATTGCTGTTTCTGCTTTCTCAGCAAATGGTTTGACCCTGGGGAAGGTATCCTTCATTTTAATGATCTTCTTTGTACTGTTTGTTCTGGTTGGTCTCTTTTCCAGAATGTGCTACCATCTCTTCCTATAAAACAGGGGATTCTAGGAATTTTTACTGAACTACACTCATCAATTTCAACACTGGATATTTGTCCTTGATATTTATGTTGCTTAGCACATTCCTGTTCCCAATCTGCATTTTCATTTTGTTCTTCATAAGCATTTATTTCATTTTCCGAATCATCGTCAAAAGGATCTTCACTTTCCACTTCACGCAGAAACATCTGTAACCTGGCTGGTTGCTGTTCATAACTCTTTTCTATAAAAAAAATAAATAAACAATAAATAAAACAATATAATATTATTTATATGTTATAGATATTATTGGGTGGGCCATACAGCCAATCCACATAGAAGAGATGCAATTTACCAAGAATAAATCATAGAAAACAGTTTGAACAGGTCATTTAATTAAATGCATAAATAGCAAGTGTGTGAAATTGACTTCAAAAATTAAATTACATAAATTATTTCTCGGTAAACTGGTAATGTGGTCTACCCTGTATATACATATACAGGGTGGGCACACATCATCCACTACATTACCAACTGCTATAAAAGGAAACAGTTCATTTTATTTGAAATAACTCAAACAATTTCATGGAACTCCATCAGGTGACATAACTGCTAGGTGGTGGAACCAAAAAAGAGGCTAATTTCCAAATGGCATCATTTATTCTTAATTCTGATTGGATAAGGTTGAAAGTATCATTACAAACAGTCTTCTTTTTATACATACATACATACATCATATATATATATATATATATATATATATACACAAAAGATTTCCTTGACATTCAAATTTAGGGTAATGGGCAATATCGGTATCCAAAACTCTAAGGCACTGCTCTTTTTTTCCTTTTTTTTTTAAATTATTACTCAAACAGCGAGCTGTAAGGGATATTTTATGGCTTTATATCTCAAATTAAAAAAATGCTGCAGAGACCACCTATGTGATGGTTGAAACAGTATCACAAAGCTGGCAGGCTTTCTTTTCAAGCTATGACAGTTACCAGTGTTCATAAAGCTTTTCATTGCAGCCAAAAAAAGTTGATCTGTGCTTGTTTGAAGCTTATGTAAAATTCAGACTATGCAAGCACTGAAACTAGATATCAACCATGTTGAAAAAACTTTTTCTGGGGACATGCTCAGGCAGATTGAAAGAGATAACAGCTACTTAAATAGTGTCATTTTTAACAATGAGTCGACTTTTCACATAAGTGGTGAAATGAACAACTGCATTAGTGCGGGCACTGAAAACTGCAGACAACTCTACAATTAAAAAAAAAAAAAGAGGAAACAATATTTAACTCATTTTAGATTGATAGAAAAATGGACTGTGACTGAACTGTTTCAATTTTATTGCATAATCCTGATATTTGCATGCAACTCCTCTCTTAATATGTTTAGGTTCATTAAGACTCTGTCAAAATAGCAAATGGAAATTAACAATTTCATGCTTACCTGTAATACTGGCATCCTTCTGGCATTATGTTCTTAGCTTAAAAAATATTTCACTCTGATATGTGATGTTTCTTTCATACTGAGCACTTATGCATGGAAGATATAGTTTGTTTCTACTTTGCAGGAACAAACTACAATGGCCATCTTGATCAGTGAAGTCAAATAGCACACCTGGCTGCAGAACATCATAACATCCAGTGAGTACATCAGGTTTTAAGGCATAACACTTGGCAGCCAATCTGTTTATGTTTTGAATGTGCATACAAGAGTTATGATGGAGAGAAAAATGCTAATATGAAAGCATAAATTAAAACACTATTTTGAACGTGTAGAGAAAGAAATTCATAGTTATTTATATCACTAGGAGAATTATATTAACTGGTGCTACAATTCTTCAATTTTGGTTTATAGTTGCAGATCATTTCTTTGCAACTGGTGCATTTCAAAATGCTGCAAGCTACTAGTCCATCACAAAGGAAAGAAAGGCAAGTCATCTTTCCTGTTATATACTTTCTACTTTCCAAAAAGAAGACATGAGTTATGATTGCTTTAATGATTTTCTCTCTCTCTCTCTCTCTCTCTCTCTCTCTCACAAAATAATTAGAGTTGAACTAGTTAGCTGAGAATATTTAACTTCTGGTACTGACATTCAGCAATTTAAAAGGATAGGCAAAATCTTGCTGAGATTGAAGTTGCTACAGTGTATATAGTTCACATTTCTATTTGAACATTTATTGCTTTGTTACAATAAAACTTATGTTTTCTTTCAGCTATTATACATTTGTTGTTTCTTTAGGATATTTATTTATATGTGCTGAATGCATCAAAAAGGTATTAATTTGAATCTAATAATTCTATTTTATTCATGAATGGGAAACATTCATGAATAAATTAATTGCTCTAATTGGGTATGTTATCCTGGGAAATTACTCAATTACAAAATCCCAAGTTCAATGTGTAGAGTACATTTTCCTGTCATAAGCAATTGGTTCTTTCTTCTTTTGTGGGAAGGCAATCTTTCAAGTCCTTCTTGAAAGGGCCCAGAAATGAGTAACTCACCTGGTGAGATCGGCAAAAGAACATCCTTGTGAGGAAAGACTTTGAATGCATGGGTTGCACAGCTCGGAAACTAGGCACATTAGAGGCAACTTGATTGAGGTGTTTAAGGCTCTGAGAGGCAATAGTAAAATGAATGAAGATGAAATTTTCACAGTTATAAATGATTCTGGAACTAGGGGCCATAAATTCAAGTTACGGGAAGAGATGTTTAGATTGGATTGCAGGAAGTTTTATTTTAGCCTGCAAGTTATAAATTACTGGAATAAGTTACCTACATGAGTGGTAGAGGCCGACAGTTTGGGGAAATTCAGAGGTCAGCTGGAAAAACCTACGGGAGGAGCAGGGAAATGCACAGGTTGTCTATTTTCTTTTCTCTTATTATTATTTATTTTATTTATTTTTGGCTAGTGAAGCTTTCCTTGGCCATTACTAATACTCTGGATATGCTTCTAGAATCTGCTGTAATGCAAATGGAACCAGCAACAAAAATGTTATTTTTCAGCATGATGGCTGAAATGTGGATTGGAACCAGAAAGTTAGCGAATTCGTGGATAATTTTCAGGATGATGTATGGGCTCAGAAGAATCCATTTTCTGCCTGCTCCCACAGATTTAACTAATCTGGAATTTTTATTCTGACATTATATTACGAAATAAGTGTATCACAATGAAGAAGTTCCAAGTGCTAATGAACTCCATGTGTATCAACGATGCCACAGGTTCTGTGGCACAGCAGATTCAGGAAACAGCTGTGTGAAATGGAATATCATTTCAACATCCTTCAAATCACAAATGTGGCCCAAATGGCAGCCTACTAATGTCTTAGGAAAACTTTTCAGCTGTTCTTTTCTATAAAAAAAAAATTTATTTTTATATGGCATATTTTTCTTTTTATAGTGGTTTGTAATGTGGTAATTAAATAATGACAGAGTAGTTTACTTTACCCACCCGGCTAACCTGGTTGTCCTAGGCTAAGTGCCTGAGGTGAAATGCAATGATAACCTTAACTATTAAGCAATCAAGAACTGAAGCACTAAAGGAAAAGGCCCTGAACAGATTGTAAAATTCCCCTTGACAGTGCATTCTTATAATGTAAATTTCAATCTGAATATTGAAGAAAAAATAACTTGCTGGACAGAATCAATATGGTGGGAGAATGATAATAAAAAAAATAACAATGATAATACATAAAAAATACTGAATAAATAGACCTGTAATAAAGGACATGGATTAATTCACACAAAAAAAAGAACCTAAGATTCTTTTGTAATTATTTAAATAGAATACTTAAAACTGGGGTTAAAAAAAAAAAAAAAAAAAAAACTGTGTCAATGGCAAATGGAAGGAAGAACTAGGAATAACATGGACCTCAAAAGTTGCTAGAAAGTTACAGCATGGGGATCGTAAGTAAATAAATAATTTGGAAATTAAATGCACTAGGCATAATCCTTATGGGTTTTGATAATTAACTATATAATATCGGTGTAAATACACCATAGTTAACCCATAGATTTGAGCTACGATTGTAGCGTAGAAGGCATCGTTTTAATTGTATCTCATAATGTGGTTGCCTTCACAACAAGATAGCTACTATTGAATTACTTCAAATAAATAATGCTTCTCTAGTAGAGAAAGACTACTGTTATTTATTTTCAGCGTACCACCACCCAGACGATCGTTTCGAAGCTTTTTGGCTTCGTCATCAGTGGGCGGGTAGGTAATAAATACAACAAGCCATCTCAGTTGCGAAGTTATATCCACATTATGCCAGAAGGGTGTGGTGGTAATGTACTTGGCATAATCCTTATGGGTTTTGATAATTAACTATATAATATCGGTGTATTTACACCATAGTTAACCATGTTGGTTAACTATGGTGTATTTACACCGATATTATATAGTTAATTATCAAAACCCATAAGGATTATGCCTAGTGCATTTAATTTTCCAAGTACATTACCACCACACCCTTCTGGCATCTCTCATAATGTGGATATAACTTCGCAACTGAGATGGCTTGTTGTATTACCTACCCGGCCACTGATGACGAAGCCAAAAAGCTTCGAAACGATTGTCTAGGTGGTGGTACACTGAAAATAAATAACAGTAGTCTTCTCTACTAGAGAAGCGTTATTTATTTGAAGTAATTCAATAGTAGCTATCGTGTTGTGAAGGCAACCACATTATGAGATACAATTAAAACGATGCCTTCTACGCTACAATTGTAGCTCAAATCTATGGGTTAACTATGGTGTATTTACACCGATATTATATAGTAAATAAATAAGTATTTTTGTCTAAATTAACTGTGGAACAGAGCATAAGCCAAAGTCGCAAATGTAGTGGGACAAATTTCCTCTACCACTGTACTTCTACCATGACCAGGACCAGTGTTTATTAATCTAGAAAGCATTGTAAAAATTCCCACTACAAAACAACTTTATCTATTCAGTATTAGTAGTGGCAAATGATGCAGGGAAGCAAGCTTATAGAGCACCAACTAAAAAAATAAATAAATAATAAAATAAAATAAACTACCCACCTCCACAAATATAAACACTAAAAAGTGTAAATCTGAAATAAATGCTGAGTAGAGAGGGATGTATATTTATAAAAAAGTAAAAATAAAAATCAGAAGTGCAACCACCTTTTTTTTCTAAATATTAAATGGGCCTTATATTCCAGAAGAGAAAGGTAAGAGTTTTTGACTGACAATATTTATTAGTCAGTAAAATAATTTCTATACCTGCCAATTTTCAGAAACCATAATCCAGGAAACTTTTAATACATATCCATCTTTCACACCAAGAATGGATCAGAACAGTGTAACAACAACACAAATTAATAATAAGTAATCATTACATATTAAGTGGTATGCAAAAATTATACATGATATTTATTAAATGCAATAAATTACATATAGTGTCCCACGAAAATATTTTTATATTCTGGGACCATTCTACTCATGACTTGACCTGTTTAGTTGGAAGGGGGAGGAAGAAGTTGAAAATATGTGTAAAAAAGACCAATATGATTAACCCCTGAATGGGCGTGCTAGTGTAATTTGCTCATGTATGTATGCCATACAAAAAATAAATTTAAAAATTAAAATATCTGTTAACCCAAGGAATGGCAGCATGAGAAGAAAAAGTATCCCAGCACATTTATTTTTTACGGAATCTTTTGTTTACCAAAATTTCTATTCTTGTCTTTCTCGATATCCCCCACCACCACCTTCTTCTATATGATAATGTAATCCATTTTTTTTCTGATATACTGACTGTTCTGAACCAAAGGGTTTTCACATACATTTAGTTTGGAGGTAGGAATTCTCCCACGCTACCATTAATGCTGGTGTAAAATTTATTTTATATTCTCTAGTTTGTGAATTTGGTATCTAACCAGAAATCGTAAACAAGCAATAAAACTGAAGTTTCTGTGCCTGGCTTTGAACTTGGTCCAGGAATATACGAAGTTCAGAAGGATTTTTACATTTTTACCTAAAACACTTTCCCTCACAAACAACTTCATAGGGGTTCAGAATGATAATGACTTGAAACCTCTGCAAAAGAGAAATAAATCAAGATCTGGGTTTCTCTGAGGTGTATGGATTGGAAAGCAGCAAAATTGTTGCTTATAGAGTTTGAAATTAAGTCTCATTTACATAAAAATCCATGAAAGGCGTATGTTTGATTGACATGTACTTTATATTCTGTTTGCTTCAGAATGCCTGTTGATATCATTCTGTCAAAATGTAACTGTATAAGAATATACAATGGATTCCAGTTATGTGGGACACTGGAACTAGTGCACTTTGGCCCGATTAAGCGGCTGCCCCAATTACGCGAAATTCACATAAATAGTTCAAAATAAAGAGGATTTCAGCTTTACGATTGGTTCACTGTACCATCAAATCACATTACGATGGACTCTCCATAATAAAATACAATTCACTATATGATATGCAGTAAGTGCCTGTCATTGTGACCACGTTTGTGAACTGAATTTTAATTCTATTAAACAGCAATTCTAATAAGCTAAAAAAGGAAGAATATTAACCGCGGGCTATAAAAGTAAAGATATATTAAGCACAAATCTACACTTTATTACCGTACCAATTAACAAAATTAAATGATACATGAAAGTCAGAAAAATGTTTATCCACAGATTAGCAAAATAAAAATAAATTTATGCTTATGTGCATAGCTTAATTAATACTGTAATATGTACATATTAACTAATTGATATTTATGTTCACTGACTTTTTTTTTTGGGCTGTAAAATTTAAAACAATAAAAAAGATAAGCAATTAATAATAAAGAACATGGCACACACACATTGCAACTAACACGATACTCAGTGGTATTATGACCTTCCTATATAATTATCTAGTAAGCTGCTATGCTATGAATGGGAGTTGGAACTGCCCATTGTTATTAATAATTTGGCAGGTTTGAGGGTTTCGAAGCCTTTTCTGAAGTAAAATAAGGAATAGTTCAGGTCTGCAGAAGGAAGAGAGAGATATAATGTATAAAGAGAAAGGCATAGAGTTAAAAGAATACAGGTCAAAAACTAATCACATATACTTGTGATGATGGTAATGTGTGGATCCTCGTTTAATATAATAATGATTGTTTTCAGATCATGAACTGACGCATGAATGAGAGGCCAGTGTTAGAGGAATGTTTCTAGGAAAGCACTGACCATATAAATAATATCTGAGTTAAATTGGAATGCTTATCAGTAGAACACTAAATTGCATTTTTCCAGTTCCAAAGGAGTTTTAAACCTTAAGTACTTAGCAGTTAAATTTAATTTATTTACATAGTTTTGACTTACTACACACACTTTATACAACTGAAGAAAAAGTTCAAAAGCAAAATACAAGCAATTTAAATCATACTTTAATCATAACATACAAAGCCACTCACCAAGTTTTAGTAGAGTTCACACAAAGTTTTGCATTTATGTATTAATGTTTATTACTATATTATTTTTTATATTATATTTTATTATTAACTATATAACATAGGTGTAGATACACCACAATTTACCCATAAATTTGAACTATGTATGAGTAACAAGTCAATGAAGCTTATAAAATAGGAATGAAGAGAAGATTCGGAAAATTTATTTGTTTTTTTATACGACTGAAGATTTCAGTGAAGGGGAAACACATTTCACCATAATAATGTAAAAACCTACAGAATTCCAGCTATCGATATTATCGCCAATGCAATAAGATCGAGTTTACTACCTGTTTATAATATTTTTTGTTAGTTTATAATTGCACTAACAGAAAAGCCCAATAAAACTGGAAACTGGAAACTGCAAATTGTTTTTTTTTATTGTTTTATAGTAGCCACCGCCAGAAACGTTCTTCAAAAAAAATATCACAAAGGTGTTCGCAAAATTAATTCTTATAACCAAACATATGATGACGATGAAAGTATAGTGCATTTTAATGATTTGAGTTGTGTTTTTGAAATTTGATTCTATGAAGTGGCTGATTCTAACAAGCAGTGATCATGTTAACCGGTGCATACTTATTTCATTTTATGATGGGCTTACAATTGTCTCCAACCAGACCACATGGTCTGATCAGAGACAATCGGGGAGGTAATCTTGAGTGCTGCAGTCTCCAACCTCGATTAAACGGCATGTTGCCCCAGTTCAGCAAAGAAAACCTGGCTATTTTCTCGATTAGCTTCTGTTCTTTAAGATCTGTTCCAAATAAATGGTTGCCCCAATTAACCAGTGGCCCAAATAACCAGAATCACTGTATATCCATCCTTTATCTTAAAATAATTTCCTTTACAATACAATGCTTTCATCGCTTTTGTTTCCTAGATATAAAATAATGTGTGGGGTACATTTCCCCAACACCACTAATGCTGGTCAGGCAGTGCCACAACCACCAAGTTAAAATGATGCCGATGTGAAATTCACTATTCCTCCAGTATGGTATTCACTTTCAACCTTCATCATAAATAACTTGTTGATTGGAAAAGTATAGTTCTGAAAAAAATTCTTTATGACATTGTGTTTGTTTAAAATGTGTGCTAGTGCCCACTCCTGTGTTACATTTTTCATGGGGTTTTGGTTTGTCTTCACTCTCACCTACTTCATTCTACCCAAAATCTGAACCTAAGTGAGGGAGCCTGAAAATAAATTTTCCAGACCATCTTACTGATACAAATAATATCTTTAATAAGATATTATTTGTATCTTATTATTCAATAAATTGTTAATATTGATAATTAAAATTTTAAATACATTTGTCTATAACATCTGTCACAGATTAAAATGCCTTTCAATGTTTTTAATATATCATATATATTAGTAGTAATGGCAAATTATGCAAGGAAAACAAAAAAAAAAAAAAAAAAAATACTACCCACCACATTTGTCAATCTCCTTTAATAATTTATCTAATCCTATTTTTAATTAATTTATCCAAATTTATTAAAACGACCCACTTCCACAATAGAATAACAATGATTAATTACTCTGGCTGAACGCAAATTTTTGCAAATCCTGCAACTATCCATTTTAAATTTAAATTATATCTGTATTTAAATGCAGGATTCCACACATTCTTATCAGGCATAGACTTATGTGCTGTATATTAAATAAAGAATAAAATTATAAACAACACCTATTTCTTGTCTTTTATTTGAAAAACCTAATTTTTTTTGTGCCTGCTAGTATGTTATAATTAATGCTAAATTTTATTAGCACAATAAACACTTAAATTAAAAGAGACATTAAAAGAGAAAGAGAGACAGAGAGATTAAATAAATTAATTAAAGATGACTAGGCGACTTCACCCCCTGCTCGCTACTCTCGCTTCTTTTGATAATATAAAATGAAATGCAGAAGCTTTCGACACCGTTTGTCTCTTCCTTAGCTATGAATACATAAACACGTTATATATGGAAATCAAGAATGGTACTGCATGGTCATGCTAAATAAATAAAGTGCATGCACAAGGTTTATCTAGCATGACCACGCTTAAACAGAAGCTTGTTTTACCACAGTAAAACCAGCTTCTGTTATGTATTTTATTAATTACATATTACCACATAACCCACAACCCTCTTTTCCCATTGGCTGAATAAATACCACTAGGATGAAAATTATTTTAATGTATAGAAAGATATTACAAAAAAATCCAACATAAACATTGACATATGACTTACCTGTCAAAATATACGCAAAATAGAAGATATATTTCTTCATCTAACTCTCTTGATATGAACACTTTAAAGAACTAACACTTTTTATTTATATAGGGAGAAAATAAAAGTATATATTATGCATCTTTATTGCCCCACACCTAGGAAAACTACACCATAAATTTGTTCATAGCGAATATCACATTTTCTGAATTTTAAAAACAAAACACTCACATTTTATACAGTTGGTATAATTTGAATTCTCTCTTGTTTATGAGCAAAAACACTTCTTGCATTCTACATTACTAAGCCAATTCATTTTGCATCACTGCTATCTTTTGTTGTAGTGATAGCTGAAGTACCACTGACCTGGATCAGCTGTGAATTACTTCTACACTCCTCTGGATATGAATTGGAAGAAATTTTTATTATGTAAGTGTGTTACATACACTTGCATTTGAAGAAAGTGATCCTCGGGAAAAAAAAAAATCAATCCACATTTGAACTGTACATATCCTCTTTCTTCGGAGTATATAATTAGCAAGTTAATCTAAAACATTTTAAAAAAAGCTAGACATATGCGTGGGCACAAATCGAAAAATATGGAGACTATTATAGTCGGATACAGTGCTTTTCAACCAGCACGCCTCTAGTCCTGCCTAAGTGTTCTGTGAAATGTTCCAAAAATTAACGCTTATCTACACTTCAATATTCTGATGCACTTTAAAAAGGGCATATTCAATGTGCTATACTAAAAACATTCTTATGATGTAATTAATTTGTTATTTTGTTTCTAATAATAAAGACAATTTTTTTGTTTGTTTTTTTTTTTTTTTTTTTTTTACAATAAAAGTGAATGAACAAAAAGTTTACATGGATTTGGTGTTCCAAAGTGTGCCATTATTAAAAAATGCTACACTAGTTTGATATATAAAAAAAAAAAAAAAACTAAATAATATATCAAATGGTTCGGCACACTCTGAACATATGCTGGACCCTTCATGGCAACTTTTTAGCCCATACTCATAATTGGGCTAAAAACACTTGATTATGACTGTTTAAACAAACATAACACAGTGTTTGTCATACAAAGGGCTCTGGTTGTCATAGCAACTAAGCTGAACTACTTTATAAATGGAGGGAAACTGTGCATAGGATTTGGCCAGAATAATAATAATTCTATGAATACTAAGTACAAATTACCGAG
This sequence comes from Mastigoproctus giganteus, assembly GCF_048544385.1. NCBI lineage: Eukaryota > Metazoa > Arthropoda > Arachnida > Uropygi > Thelyphonidae > Mastigoproctus > Mastigoproctus giganteus. The sequence continues at coordinate 234,800,692 of NC_143576.1, forward strand.
TAAAAGACAACTCCACATATGTTGAAAGCTAAAGCAGTTAATTTATTGGGTACTGAATTGTATCTCTACACACTTCAGTTTATTAAAACAACCATATTGGTGAAATTAACCCAATATTCAACCATTAAATTATGCCCCATATTCGACCATCAGATGGTCCTGCTCTACTGAGATGTTTTGAGCCTGATTTTGGGATCATTATCAGGTCTAAAAGAAAACAAAATAAAGAAGAAAGTTAAATGAGGATAGCAGTTTCTATAATTATAAACTCATTACTATTTACATGAAATCAGTGCCTGTGTATGCATTTTTCTCTGATCAAATTAAGATAAATGCTACTTTGTGAATGTTAATAAAGAAAATTCTTACCTCTTAAGCACTGGAGTGTCAAACACAGCAACTGCACCTCCCAAGTCCAAATCAGACTGATGGGTGTTCTCCCGGACAGAATGTAAATGCAGCTGAAGGGCTTCTGATTGGTCAAAGTTAATCTCTGAGGTGATAATCAGTGATCACTACAACCAGTTTTAATACAGACTGCTAGTATTTCTACACATCTGTTACATGACATCTATTTACATCTGTATATACCCATTATATATATAAACCATTAATATATAAATGAGAGAGTAGAAACATACAAACTGTATGAAAATTGTAAACAAATGTGGAAACCACATTTTTTTCTTCTGCATTATTAATTAATTTAATTTACATTTCTTTGCCATTTCTGTTTCTCTTTATTAAAATAAAAATTTATTATTAATAAAAATTTCTGTGGCATCTAGTGTGTAGTTCTACATTGAATTATGTGATATTTCACACTATTATATTTTATTTTAAACTCTTCAACAGTTTTGTTTTTTCGCCTTTTGATTCTAAATTGTTTTTGGCTTTTACCTATTCTTTCAAATCACTAATTTAAATAAATTTCACTGTCAACCTACATCTGTCCTCTTACTACATTAGTTTTTATTTCTCTGATACTATTTTTTTTTTTATATACACACAAGGAACCACTAGGTGGCAGTGATCACAGTGTACTGATGTGGGATTTACTTAAAGATATAATTACCATCAGGTGTAAAGGAAAGAGTTTTTGCTTCCGTAAAGGTGAGTACAGTGGTCTCAGACAATTTTTATATTCTGTACAGTGGGATCAACTGACGATGTTACCAACAGTAAATTCTAAGTGGGAAAGGAATTAATCGTGGAAGCTACTAAAAGTTTCATACCTATTAAGAATTATTGTTCAAGGTTTAGGCCTAAATGGTTATCAAATGAACTAATGAGACTCGTGACAGAGAAGAAAAATGCATAGGATGCATATAAATCAGGCCCGGGCAAACTATGGCCCGCGGGCCGCATGCGGCCCGCCGTACGTTTTTGTGCGGCCCGCGAGCTTTAATTTTATTTTCGAAAAAAGTTTACTTATTTTATGCCTTTTGCGACGCCTTTTTTAAAAATAAATTTGTATATGTAATACATTATAGAATTTGTCGACTTGTAAATTGTTTTATCATCTCTGTATTGTTCAAATTGGGATAGAATTTGAAATTGCGCGCGAACTGGAGCGAGCCAACGGGCGCTTTTATAACGGTATAATTTGCGATTATAAACTAACCGCACGAAACTACGGTAACAGACAACCGGTGATGACGACAACGGCTCTGCTGCGGTTGGGGAGTAATAGGATAGGACTGCTGACCGGCCGCAGTTCCAATATGTTTTCTCTGACGGTCATCCCGCAGTTAGTTTTTTTTGCGTTAACTTCGGTTATCATCTTGGTGCCAGTAGCGATAAAAATAATATTTACGCCCTTTTAAAAATGAATAAAAAACGAAAATTTCAACAAGAGCATCGTGTCTTCAATGAAGAGTGGAGCACAAAATATTTTTTTGCTAACATAAATAACGAGACTATTTGTCTCATCTGCCGGGAGAGTGTCTCAGTGTTGAAAGAGTACAACATTAAAAGACATTTCACTACTAAACATTCCGAATATGGTGCCAATTTAACTCCGGAAGCGAGAAAGAAAACTGCTGATGGATTGATTCAAAATTTATCTAGACGACAAAATGTGTTTACGCGGCTAACTAAGGAACAAGAAGCTACTGTAGAGGCAAGTTTCGTTATTTCTCATATAATTGCAAAAAAGCAACGAGCCTTTTTCTGATGGAGACTATATTAAAGAATGTATGACTGAAGCTTGTAGAATTATATGTCCTGACATTAAACACAAATTTGAGAATATAAGTTTCTCTCGGCGAACCGTTGTAAGAAGAATTGAATGTATCGATACAAATTTGAATGAACAATTATTATCAGTATTAGAATCCATAACATGGTACTCGATAGCTCTCGACGAAAGTAACGACCAAAAGAATACTGCGCAGTTATTAATTTTCATACGTGGATGTACCTCTAATTTTGAAACTATTGAAGTGTTTCTTTCAATGGAATCTCTTAAAGACCAAACAACGGGAGCTGATATATTTGAATAAGATGAAAAATGCTTAACAAGATATAATTTACAATGGAACAAAATGGTAAGCGTAACAACTGACGGAGCACCAAGTTTGACAGGTAAAAATGTTGGAGCGTTAAAGAAAATTCAGGATAAAATTTGTGAAAATTATCCCGATTATAATTTAATTACAATTCATTGTATTATACATCAACAAGTATTATGTAAAAATGTGTTAAAAGTTGAGCATGTCACATCTTGTATTAGTAAATTAACTAGTAAATTTTAGTAATTCTAGTAAATCTAGTAAAATTTAACGAGTAAAAGTTTATTTACTAGTAAATAAACTAGTGAATTTAATACGATCGAGGAGCCTGAAACACAGACAATTCGTTAATTTTCTTCAAATTATTGAATCCGAGTACACAGATATTCCTTATCATAGCCAAATTCGATGGCTTAGCTTAGGAAAAGTTCTTCGGCGAGTATGGGATCTTAAAGGTGACATCATTCTATTTTTAAAACTGAAAAATATTATGGACTTTCCCGAATTAACTGATAATAACTGGATTTGTGATTTTGCATTTACCCTGAACATCGTGACACACTTAAATACTTTCAACACCGTGTTACATGGGAAAAATTTATACGCCCATGATATGGTAAAAAGATTGAATGGATTTCAATTAAAACTCCAGTTGTTCCTTCGACATTTATTGATTAACAAGGTAGACCACTTTCCAACCATGAAGTTGCTGAAGATTCCAGAAAGTAAATTTGAAAAATATTGTGAAATTATCAACTCTTTGAATGACGACTTTTCACGAAAATTTGGCGACTTCCGAAAAATTGAGACAAGTTTGGCAATAGTGCGCGAACCATTTTCAATAGAAATTGATAGTGCACCGAGTGAACCACAACTTCAGATTATAGATCTGCAGTGTGATACCGATTTAAGGGAATTGCACCGTCGTGAGGAAATCTGTAAATTTTACAATACTCTTAATTCGGACAAATTCGACGAACTTAAAGATTTTGCCCGAGAAATGTTGCTTATTTTTGGATCAACCTACATATGTGAACAAACATTTTCCATATTGAATCTAAATAAAAATTCTTTACGATCAAGCATCACCGATGAACATTTACAAGCAGTTTTAAGAATCTCAACTACAAAATTAACAACCGAAATTTAAAAAAAATGTTAAAAGATGTAAAACAGTTCCATTCGTCTCATTAAATTCTTGGTTGTTAGAGAATAATTTTTTTATATTATATTTCTTCTTCATGATAACAAATCATATATATCTAAAAATAGTATTTTACGTGCGGCCCGCCTTCTTTTTGAATTCCTATTGTGGCCCTTCAGCCCAAAAGTTTGCCCAGGCCTGATATAAATTATCAAGCGACTCAGAAGCCTGTGGCAGATATAAGCTAGTCTGTAATCAAGTCACAAAGGAGGTTAGGCAGGCAAAGGCAGATTACGAGAAATCTGTGGCAAAGGATGCTAAGAAAAACAGCAAGGATTTCTTTACTTATACAAACTCTAAAAGGAAGGGGATGAATCTGATTGGTCCACTTGATATTGATGATTCGACTGTTGATGACCCTGCTCAGATAGCAAACAAACTGAATGAGTACTTTGCATCTACATTCACAAATTAGGAGTTAAGGTTTGAAAATGGCAGAAGGTTATAAAATTGTAGCAGGGTGCTTAATGATTTTGTAATAACTGAGAGCATAGTGGAGGAGAAATTGTTGAAGTTAAACATAAGAAAGGCACCAGGTGTGGATGGGATCTATCCAGTTATATTAAAGGAGGCGACAAAGCAACTAAGCAAACCCTTAGCCATAATTATGAGAGCTTCTTTGGACTCAGGGGAGGTACCCATAGACTGAAGATGTGCAAATGTGACCCCAATTCACAAAGTAGGATCAAAGGCTGACATAAGTAATTATAGACATGTGAGTTTAACTTCTGTTCCAGGAAAATTAATGGAGACACTGGTTAAAGAAGCACTGCAGGATTATCTAGACAAGATTCCAGTTATAGCTCGGACACAGCATGGTTTTGTTAAGGGAAAGTCTTGTCTGACAAATAAATTTGATAGGATATTATGATGTGGTTACAAAGGAACTGGATGCAAAAAATAATTTTGTTATCACATATTTGAATTTCAGGAAAGCTTTTGACACTGTTGCAAATGGAAGACTATTGTACAAATTGGAGCACAATGGTGTTAAGGGTAAGTTGCTACAATGGATAAAAGGCTGGTTGAGTGGGCGAAGACAGAGGGTGGTAACCAATGGGTGCTGCTCTTTGTGTTATTAGTGGAGTCCCACAGGTTTCGGTGTTGGGTCCACTGTTGTTCTGTATATTTATCAATGATATTGATGAAGGTATATCAGGCTTAGTGTCGAAGTTTGCAGATGATACAAAGGTTGGCAGGGTTGTTAATGACAGTAATGGCAGTGTGCGACTGCAACAGGATCTAGAAAATTTGGGCAGATGGGTTAAGAAGTGGCAACTGAAGTTTAACCTTGACAAATGCAAAGTTCTGCACATGGGTTGAAGTAACCCCAGGAAACGTACCAAATGTGTGGTACAACACTTAAGGTGGTAGAAAATGAAAAAGACTTGGGAGTAATTGTGCAGTCAGATATGAAGTTTCCTGAGCAAGCAATGCAGACAGGCTGCCAGGGCAGGTCATGGGGTTTTGTCAATGATATATAGGAATTTTGCTAGCAGGGAAAGGAGGTGATTGTCCCTCTGTATAAGGTCAGGCCATGCCTTGAGTACTGCGTACAGGTCTGGAGGCCCCATTTTAGGAAGGATGCAGATTTGCTTGAGCATTTACAGAGAAGAGCAACAAGATTGGTGAGGGGAATGAAGGGATCCTCTTACCAAGAGAGGCTTAAGTTCTGCAAATTGCAGTGGCTGGAGACTAGGCACCTGTGCAGTGATCTGATTGAGGTGTATAAGGCCCTGAATGGGTTGAGCACACTGAATCCTGACAGGATCCTTCCACTTGTTCAGATTACGAACCTAAGGGGGCATAAATTCAAATTACGAAAAGACAGATATAGACTAGATGTGCGGAAATTTACCTTTAGCCAGCGGGTGGTTAATTGCTGGAACAAACTTCCATCTGTCGTTGTGGAAGTTGACAGGTTAAATAAATTTAAGGAGGAACTGGACAGGCATTTGGAGGGAATGGTGTGATTTTTTTTTTTTTTTTGGCTGATGCTACATAAGCTCATGCACTTGCTTTCTTGCATCACATGCCATGCCACTACTACTACTACTACACACACACACACACACACACACACACACACACACACACACACACACACACACACACACACACACACACACACACACACACACGTCAATAAACATTATGCGAATAATATTTACACAACATTTAAGAAACATACAGACAAAAAGTCTGCTGCATTAGATCCTTTGAATCTCTTAAAAATGAATTTTACAAATGTTTAATGCTAACATAGTAAAACTATGTTAGTATAAAATTTTCTAAACTACTACTGTCCTCATTTTAATCTTGTGCTTTAATTTATTCTCTTTTAAAACTGATAATGATCTCAAAAGTCTAGGGTAAAAACATTGTTGTAAGAGAACAGGTTGGATATGAAGCTAACTTTACTTGTTATTGTTATTTGGTTTTTTAGGAGCATTAGCAACTAAGGCCATATTGCTCCGGGATATGCGGTGGTCATTCCCTGACCTTTCAGAATCTTCCGTATTTGGTGGTGATGGGCTCGAACCCCGGTCTAATCAAGAAGCATGTGCTACGCACTGCTGCTCCTTCCCACCTGGCTACGGAGGCGCCTCTAACTTTATTTGTATGGTAGTTTTAATCAACTATGATGTATGGAGACATGACTCAATACCCAGTAAACTAACATTTTATTTTAAAATGTGTGTAAACAATTCAAACATACAGAAAGGAATTTCAAACTATTAAGTCAAAACAGGGATCTGTGTTCAAATAGAAATTTTTTAAAATCATTTTTGTCTACTTTTGAAGTGATTTAAAAATCATTTCTTTCTATTTCAATGCAGATCTGTTTTTAAGTGAGTAGCAAATAATTTTAGATCAACTCATGTAAATAAGTCTTTTACTCAGTAAAAAAAAAGTCTTAAAAAAGTCAGTAAAAAAAAGCCTTTTACTCAGTATTCACAGAATTACTTTCACATTTCCACATTGTCTTTCTCACAATATTTAAATAATGATTATTATTAAATGATGTGCAAAAATAATTTTGTCACCAATTTAATCCTTGATTGAAATTTAGCTAGGACATTTTTATGCTATACCTTATGAGCCTGTGTGGTGAATGGAACATACAGATATGAAAACCTTACTCATAAGCTTCACTGAAATCTGGAAGACAAGGAAAATTTTCATAAAACCATAAAGAAAATTTTCAGAAACCTTCTTTAAATATTTTCCAGAGACCTCCTAAGATGAACAAAATTGTTGCCCCCAGGGTTTCACCAAACAGTTTCAGAAATGCCGATTTAAGTGATATTATATATCTTATTATTTTGAGATGCTGACAGAATTACGTGTATCAGTCTGTTTACCAGTTCCATGAAATTATTAAATATATATGTAACAGTTTTAATGACTATTCCACATAATTTGCTTATCACTTATAACTAGATGAAATGGACATTTTTTTTTATCTGTTTGCAAATGCATTTTATGTAAATATGCAGATAAGCATGTGATACATCTTATTATAAATCTTATTGTAGAATGCATATACTTTTTGAGCACTTCACTTGTCCTTTCATTTTATTTGATAATTCAGTTAATAAAAAATAATCAAAATTTAAAAAAAAAAAAAAAAAATATATATATATATATATAGTTGTTGTTTCTTTTTGTATTATCATTCTATTGTGGTTTATTCCGTCTTTGTTCATTTTCTTAATTACAGGTATTTTCTACACATAGGTATTATAGTTAATACATTACAGGTCTTTAAGCTAGCCTAATCTCGGTTATCTTAATTTCCCATGGCCTATACATTCAGGATTTTTCAACTTGTTACGCATTGCTAAAAATTATATCAATTATTGATGAAAAACTGTAGCAATACTATTTTAAAACAATATTATATATTGTTTTAAGTAAAACTACTATAAAAGCATATTAAAAATAAAAATACAACATGAATTATCATATTACAAAAGAATAATATATATATATATATCACACTTCACTCCCGTTTTTACATTTTTAAATGAGTTATCAAATCTCAAAAGTAAAAAATCTTAAACCTGTTTCTTACCAGTATTATTTAGTATACTATATGTACAGGCACATACAGTATACTAAATAATACTTAGATAGTATGAATCAGAGCTGTAATACTCAATATGTTCTACGTTGATAATGATATTAGTAAATTAATAAGAGGAGTTTACCTCAATATAGTACGTGGAACACTTCCGTATGATACCCTCCAGAAATTAAAACGGAAAAAACGAAAAAATCGTTTTTCGATTTTTTCGTTTTTTCCGTTTTAATTTCTGGAGGGTATCATACGGAAGTGTTCCACGTACTATATTGAGGTAAACTCCTCTTATTAATTTACTAAATAATACTGTACTGATGTTCATGTCTCACATTCAAAATATTGACATTAGTGCAAATATTAAATGTGCCAGTGGTTGGAAACAAGTTTAAGATTTTTTACTTTCAGAATTCAAATAATTTAAAACTGCTAAACAAACACGGAGTCAAAAAGTGTCTTATGTTTATTTAAATTTTGAGTATTCATCCCACATAATGCCTTTCACATAGTATATCAATATATTAATAAAAATAATGTTTCTGAGTTAATTGCCTCTATCAAAGATTTGTATGCTGGTATAACAGCTAATGAAAATTCTACATTAAAATGACATATGTTTGATCATCAATATAAGAAAAATAATACTTGAAGCATTATGGATGGAATGAGAATAGAAAAACAAGAATAAACTTATTAACAGATGACTTGAATTGCAGACGTCTTTATGTGAAACCCTGCCTACAAAAACATCTGTAGAAGAAGAATGCAGCAGACACTTATGACACACGCAACAGGGAATGAACTGACCGAGGGATGTCAATGGCTAATCAAACTTTTTAAGCAGTCTTTTTCATGATAAATCAATACTAAATATTTTCTTCTTTTCAGGAGGTTAAATATGGAAAATTGTGGAGCCAATGCTACAGAACAAGTGCCATATTAAAATAAAGGTATTATAAAAAGCAAAACAAACAACTTAATCTAAAGCCCAAATTTCAAAAATTACAGAAATGCCATTAGAATCAGAAGTACCTCTGTGGTAGCACAGGAGCCACATCATTTACTACCTGAACAGAAAAAAAGTTTTAAGTGTGAATTGCATTGACTTTTAACTTGCTAGTAGACATGTTTTGCCCAAGAAAAACACTATCATACCTTAAGAAATTAGCTTTTCTTGAAAAGTTTGTTTGTTTGTTATTTGGTTTTTAGGAGCATTAGCAACTAAGGCCATATGCTCCGGGAATATGCATTGGTCATTCCCTGACCTTTCCACATCCTCCGTATTTGGTGGTGATGGGGTCGAACCCCGGTCTAATCAAGAAGCGTGTGCTATGCACTGCTGCTCCTTCCCACCTGGCTATGGAGGTGCCCCCTTGAAAAGTACTGTGGGCTGTGTTGTGCTGTGCTGCACTGTATTGTACTGAAAGACCAGTGTCTACAAGTGCCTACTAATGAGTTAAAGCTAAGAGTTTTGTATGTGCATGGAGGCTACATCTCTACCTGGAAGAAGTAGATTATAGGTGGAAGTGTAGCTGTCATCCACAAAAAAAGAACATGGCACATTGATACTACACTACCTGAATTTTTTTGAAAGCTAATGCCAATCTCCCCCAACACACAAATCAGGACCAGAAGGGCTTCTACATCAAAGGCAATTTACTATTATTCCAGTTTTTATCTGTTGAAAATCCGGAAATACTAAGTAGGATTGTTTTGTTATGGTACAAGGGAACTCGACAAAGCGATTTTCAAAGCAGATTTTTATAAATCCGCTTTATCTTTAGCTAACACTAATAACTTTGCTTAGCATTGTATTTTTAATCAATTTAAAAATACAATCCTAATCCTAAAAATAACAATCCTTCAAATAGGCCTCTTGGGTTAGGAAAGTTCTGATTCATAATAACCGCAATGTAAAATACCAACTGTATAACTGAAACTTTATTAAAATAGAAATAATATAAGAATGGATCAAATGATAAAATAAAATACACTGATTGCACAATAAAAGCAGTAAAATACTAAAATAAAATATAAAGGAATAGCAATTACGCTATATGGGATAAAAGCGATAAAAACAATCATAGCTTTCAGAGGCAACCACCTCCTTTATCAACAGTAAGACTTAACTTGTCACTGTACATCCTTAAATACTTGCAGGATCATGGCTCGCAGCACGTTATCATAGGAGCATGGGTGGTATCCTTGACACATACGAAAACTGGGAATGGCTCGGGAGTGTGCCAGGTGGAACCATTCATCCCATTCAAGAATTACGGTTTCAAAGAGGGGATGAATATGAATTCCTCTGTCCCTATTAATGGTGTTATGCTCAGAAGAGCAAATTTGCAATTCCAATAAGCATGTGAATGATCGACTATGACGGCATCCCAGGAGAAATTTGGTGGTTCTCCTTAAATTTCGCCTGTCGAGATCGTTAACACGGTATTGGAACTGCAAATGGCTCGAGAGTTTGCAGATTTGCTCTTCTGAGATTAATGGAGACAGGGGAATCTGTATTCATCCCTTCTTTGAGACCATAATTCTTGGATGGGATGAACAGTTCCACCTGACACACTCTCGCTCCATTTCCGGTTTCCATACAAGTGTCGAGGATACCACCCATGCTCCTATGATAACATGTGCTGCTAGCCACAATCCTGCAAGTGATAAGTACCATGACAAGTTAAGTCTTACTGTTGATAAAAGAGGTGGTCGCCTCTGAAAGCTACGGTTGTTTTTATCGCTTTTATCCCGTATAGTGTAATTGCTATTCCTTCATATTTTATTTTAGTATTTTACTGCTTTTATTGTACAATCAGTGTATTTTATTTTATCATTTGATCTGGTTTTACATTATTTCTATTTTAATAAACTTTTAATTATATGGTTGGTGTATAAATTGCAGTTATTATGAATGTTAAGCAAAACAGAAGGAACAAACAATATGCAATAGATGCTCAGAAAATGTACAAAATGTACATGTACTCAAATTACAACTGCCTTTCTGTTACTGAAGGAAAGGTGGGAAGAAAACAGACAAGGTTGAACATGTTAACTCTCCTCAGCATTACCACTATCTATGAGCAAATGAAAAAATTATTTGCAGTTGCAGGTAAAATAGAACAGATCAATGTCATATCTATTTCCCTAAATCATGGGAGGATATACATATGGGTAAACACAAAGCCTGTATACATAGATGAAGATCTGACATTTTAAGAATTATTTCTGAAATCTACATATAAAAAGTAACTCCAAACAGCTGATATATTAGTAAAGGTCAAAGCTTGTTGGCCAGTGTTATTGACTAAGTATAAGCAAAGCATATAACTGCTAATGCCAACTGAACTTTACCCAGTCCTACTGACACATGCACATACACTCAAATTAAAGAGACAAAACGTAACCAGAATACCAATATTTTAAAATGAGTAGAGATTGCACTGCAACATGCACATGGCTTGCCACTTGTCTCTGGAAAAATATTCAAGCCTTCTGCAAGGTCTCACATGCATACTGGAGTTTGATAAGATGTGAATGAAATGAAATAAAATAATTTTATTTTATATTACATACAACACAGCCCACTAGACAATATACAATTCATGCCTATTTAATTTTCTACAGTATGAATTTTTCAAGCAAGAGAAAAAAAAAGACCATATTAGCTGCACAGTTCTTTTCTGTAACATTTATCCCAAAAAAGACGGGGGACAGTTGTTTTAAATTGCTGATACTTTATGAAATGTGTAAGACTGAATAAACAAACCAGAGCAAAAGAGAAACCATACATCTTTCAGGCATTAGAATTTTAATTGGTGAATTTTTGCGCAACGTTGGAATCACATTTCTTGAATTTAGTTTTGGTTCAGAAATAAATGTTTATGCAAAAAAGAATAATTCTTATAAAAGAAACACTACCTTGTCCTTTGTTCAAAACATCCTTCTTTGTAGGAATATGAGACATAGCAGGTGACCAATTAGGTGGAGGTGGAGGGACTAATGGCTGTTCTCTCTCATCCAAGAGTACCTCAAGATAGTCTGTTGCTATACAAAAATACACACACTTACAAACATTCATTTGTACATGCATTTATATAAAAAATATATACTGGGGATTCAACTATTAGCATTTGAAACAGATGTAATTCAAGACAGAAAACAGCTTCAACTCAGGAACATTATTTATCAATGCAAGGAGTTTATATAAAACTCTCATAACAAATCACAACTAATTGTTGCTATTAAAAATGTAGGTGAATTTCTCATTGCTGTTATGTAGAGAACTATTGAATAACTACAATGTTAACTGTTACAGATATGTTCGCTTAAAATCCCTAAAGTAAAGCTTTAATATATTCATATCAGAATTGCATTTCTGAACAAAATGTTGTTCTTTCATCACAAAAAATAAACCTTATAAAGCAGAGAAATGCAACTGGCACAAATCCCTACTAAGCCTTATATGCTTTTGGACGTTTATTTATTCCTACTTCAACTTATCACATTATTCATCAGTGCCTAATGAACACAGTATCATCCACAATATAAATTCTGGACATTAGTATTCTAAAGAAGTACGTATAACAATTCCTTACTTATAATTATCGTCAATATTATATAATCTGAATATGTATGATGATAAAATATCTGTTTAGTCAAGGAGAGAATGCAGGTCCTTGAACATTGTCTTTCATCAATCATAATTCAAATGTTACCAAATAAAAACAACCTCCATCCCATTATAATTTATAAATGCATAGATACATGTAAAACATCTCATCTTACAAGCATGAAAATTAATATATGACATCCCTGAGGAGAAAATTATTTCTTTTTAATTTCCATTGGTTCATGAATGTTCATATGGATAGTCTTTATCCAATTTTATATACCCTAACTTATTTCTATTACCTTATACTAAGTTAACAAGTGCCACTTAACTTTTGTGACTCTACTATATTATAACTAATACAGTTGGAATCAGAGACTGTAGCGGCATGAAGCAGCAAACGGTCCATTCTGAGACAGATTCACCAAAAAAATCAAGAGCAAAAAGGCAAAAAACATTACCTAGAAATATTTGGATGAGGGCAATCAAAGCAGATTTTGAATAAAAAATTAAAAAGTAGTAGTAGTTGTAGTAGTGGAATGTGATGCAAGAAAGCAAGTGTATGAGCTTATGCAGCATCAGCCAAAAAAAAAAAAAAAAAATCACACCATTACCTCCAAATGCCTGTCCAGTTCCTCCTTAAATTTATTCAACCTATCAACTTCCACAACGACAGATGGAAGTTTGTTCCAGCAATTAACCACCCACTGGCTAAAGGCAAATTTCCGCACGTCTATTCTACATCTGCCTTTTCTTAATTTGAATTTATGCCCCCTTAGGTTCGTAATCTGAACAAGTGGAAGGATCCCATCAGAATTCAGCGTGCTCAACCCATTCAAGGCCTTATACACCTCAATCAGATCACCGCGCAGGTGCCTAGTCTCCAGCCACTGCAATTTGCAGAACTTAAGCCTCTCTTGGTAAGAGGATCACTTCATTGCCCTCACCAATCTTGTTGCCCTTCTCTGTACACGCTCAAGTAAATCTACATCCTTCCTAAAATGAGGCCTCCAGACATGTAAGCAGTACTCAAGGCGTGGCCTGACCATTGCCTTATACAAAGGGACAATCACCTCCTTCTCCATGCTAGCAAAATTCCTATATATCATTGACAAAACCCCATGACCTGCCCTGGCAGCCTGTCTGCATTGCTCAGAAAACTTCATATCTGACTGCACAATTACTCCCAGGTCTTTTTCATTTTCTACCACCTTAACCGTAGTACCACACAGTTGGTACGTTTCTCTGGGGTTACTTCTACCCATATGCAGTACTTTGCATTTGTCAAGGTTAAACTTCAGTGGCCACGTCTTAGCCCATCTGCTCAACCTTTCCAGATCCTGTTGCAGTAGCACACTGCCATTACTGTCATTACCAACCCTGCCAACCTTTGTATCATCTGCAAACTTCGACATTAAGCCTGATATACCTTCATCAATATCATTGATAAATATACAAAACAACAGTGCACCTAACACCGAACACACCCTGTGGGATTCCACTAATAACATTAGTCCACGAGAGCAGCACCCATTGATTACCACCCTCTGTCTTCTCCCACTTAACCATCCTTTTATCCATTGTAGCAACTTACCCTTCAAACCATTCTGCTCCAATTTGTACAATAGTCTTCCATGCACAACAGTGTCAAAAGCTTTCCTGAAATCCAAATACATGATATCAAAATTATTTTTTGCATCCAGTTCCTTTGTAACCACATCATAATATCCAATCAAATTTGTCAGACAAGACTTTCCCTTAACAAACCCATGCTGTGTCTGAATTATTGCTGCAGTCTTGTCTAGATGATCCTGCAATGCATCTTAAACCAGTGACTCCATTACTTTACCCGGAACAGAAGTTAAACTAACTGGTCTGTAATTACTCGTGTTACCCTTCGATCCTCCTTTGTGAATTGGGGATACATTTGCACATCTCCAGTCCCTGGGAACCTCCCCTGAGTCCAAGGATGCTCTCATAATTATGGCTAAGGGTTTGCTTAGTTGTTTTGCCGGCTCCTTTAATATAACTGGATAGATTCGATCCACACCAGGTGCTTTTCTTATGTTTAACTTCAACAATTTCTCTTCCACTTTGCTTTCAGTTATAACAAAATCATTAAGTATCCTGCTACAATTTGATAACCTTCTGCCATTTTCAAACCTTAATAATTCCTCATGTGTGAATGTAGATGCACATTCACAAGTGTTTATAAGAGAGAAAGAAGAAAGTCTACTTATGTATTAGTGATGGGCATAATCATGAAGCCATAATGGATTATTTCCATTAGAGCAAATCATTCAATCAGAGAAAGCCATTAAGATATAATCAAACTGTATCATGCAATTATATCATTTGAATGATATAACTGAATGATCAGTACTTAGTAGCTACTAATCATTCAATTAATTAGCATTGGCATTAGTACAGGCATATGATGCAAGAAAGCAAGCTTATGCAGCATCAGCCAAAAAAAAACAACCTTCCACTTCACCCCTAAGTTCGTTCAAAATACCGGTCCAGCTGAGTCTTAAATTTATTTAGGCTATCAACTTCCACAACAGGGGATGGAAGTTTCTTCTGCCAACCAACTACCCGCTGGCTAAAGGCAAATTTCCGCAATTCTGTCTTTCCTCAATTTGAATTTATGCCCTCTCTGGTGATTATTCTGAGCAAGAGGCAGTATCCCATCAGCATTGAGCATGCTCAAACCATTCAAGGCTTTATACACCTCTATCAGATCACCTCGCCGGTGCCTAATCTCCAGACACTGTAATTTGCAAATTTAAGCCTTTCTTCGTAAGAGCAACGCTTTGTTCCGTTCACTAACCTTGTTGCCCTTCTCTGTACTCATTCCAGCGATTCTACATCCTTGAAATGAGGTCTCCAGACCTGTATACAGTACTCAAGGTGCGGCCTGACCATTGCCTTATACAAGGGAATAATCACCTCCTTATCCCTGCTAGAAAAATTCCTGTATATCATTGACCTACTATATCACCATGAGCCACTCTTCCAGACCATCTACACTGTTCAGAAAACTTCATATCTGCCTGCACAATTACCCCCAGGTCCTTTTCATTCTCTACCACTGTCAGTATAGTACCATAGAGTTGATATGTTGCTCTGGACTTACTGTTTCCCATATGTAGCACTTTACATTTGTCAATGTTAAACTTCATTTGCCACCTCTTAGCCCATCTGCTCAACCATTCCAGATCCTGTTGCAGCAGCATAGCATCAGTAGTGTCCTTAACAACCCTGCCAACCTTTGTATCGTCTGCAAACTTGGGCATTAAGCTGATATACCATTATCAATATCATTTATAAATACAGAAAACAACAGTGGACCCAACACTGAACCCTGAGGTTCAGTGTTGGGTCCACTAATAACATTACTCCACGATAAGCAATGTCAATTGATTACCACTCTCTGTCTTCTCCCCCTCAACCATCCTTTTATCCATAGCAGCAATTTGCCTCCAAGGCCACACTGCTCCAATTTGTGCAGCCAATATATAAAATCAAAGTTATTCCCTGCATCCAGTTCTTTTGTGACTGCATCATAGTATCCAATCAAATTGGTCAGGCAAGACTTTTCTTAACAAAACCATGCTGTGTCCGAGCTATAACTGAAGTCTTGTCTAGATGATCCTGCAGTGCTTCTTTAACCAGTGCCTCCATAATTTTCCTGGAACAGAAGTTAAACTCACAGGTCTATAATTACTTGTGTCAGCATTTTAGCATTAGTAGAGGCATATGATGGAAGAAAGCAAGCTTATGCAGCATCAACCAAAAGAAAAAAAAAAAACCCCTTCCGCTTCACCTCTCCGTTCGTTCGAAATACCTGTCCAGCTGAGCCTTAAATTTATTTAGGCTATCAACTTCCACAACAAGGGATGGAAGTCTGTTCCACCAACCAACAACCCGCTGGCTAAAGGCAAATTTCTGCACATCTATCCTATATCTGTCTTTCCTTAATTTGAATTTATGCCCTCTCAGGTGATTATTCTGAGAAAGAGGTAGTATCCCATCAGCATTGAGCATGCTCAAACCATTCAAGGCTTTATACACCTCTATCAGATCACCTTGCCAGTGCCTAGTCTCCAGCCACTGCAATTTGCAGAACTTAAGCCTCTCTTGGTAAGAGGATCCCTTCATTCCCCTCACCAATCTTGTTGCCCTTCTCTGTACACACTCAAGTAAATCTGCATCCTTCCTAAAATGAGGCCTCCAGACCTGTACGCAGTACTCAAGGCGTGGCCTGACCATTGCCTTATGCAGAGGGATAATCACCTCCTTTTCCCTGCTAGAAAAATTCCTATATATCATTGACAAAACCCCATGACCTGCCTGGCAGCCTGTCTGCATTGCTTAGACACTTCCCTATCCCTGCTAGAAAACTTCCTGTATATCAGTGATAAGACACCATGAGGTACTCTTGCAGCCCATCTGCACTGCTCAGAGAACTTCATATCTGCCTGCACAATAACCCCCAGGTCCTTTTCATTCTCTACCACTGTCAGTGTAGTACCACAGAGCTGATACGTTGCTCTGGGGTTGCTGTTTCCCATATGTAGTACTTTACATTTGTCAATGTTAAACTTCATTTGCAACCTCTCAGCCGAATCTGCTCAACCTTTCCAGATCCTGTTGCAGCAGCATAGCATCAGTAATGTCCTTAACAACCCTGCCAACCTTTGTATCATCTGCAAACTTGGACATTAAACTTGATATCCCATCATCAATATTATTTATAAATACAGAAAACAACAATGGACCCAACACTGAACCCTGAGCGACTCCACTACTAACATTAGTCTACGATGAGCAGTGTCCATTAATTACCACTCTATGTCTTCTGCCACTCAACCATTCCTTTATGCATAGCAACAATTTGCCACCAATGCCACACTGCTCCAATTTGTGCAGCAGTCTTCCATGTGCAACTGTATCAAAAGCCTTTCTAAGATCCAAATATATAATATCAAAGTTATTCCCTGCATCCAATTTTTTTGTGACTACATCATAGTATCCAATCAAATTGGTCAGGCAAGACCTTCCCTTAACAAAACCATGCTGTGTCTGAGCTATAACTGAATTCTTGTCAAGATGATTCTGCAGTGCTTCTTTAACCAGTGCTTCCATTAATTTTCCTGGAACAGAAGTTAAACTCACAGGTCTATAATTACTTGTGTCAACCTTTGATCCTCCTTTGTGAATTGGGGTTACATTTGCACATCTCCAGTCTATGGGTTCCTCCTCCAAGTCCAAAGAAGCTCTCATAATTATCACTAAGGGTTTGCTTACTTCCTTTGCTGCCTCCTTTAATATAACTGGATAGATCCCATCCACCCCGGGTTCCTTTTTTATGTTTATCCTCAACAATTTCTCCTCCACTTTCCTCTCAGTTATTACAAAATCATCTAGCTCACTGCCAGAGTTTACTTCACCTCTGGCATTCCCCTTCCCGAATAACTCCTCATGTGTGAATGTAGATGCAAAATACTCGTTTAGTTTGTTAGCCACCTAAGCAGGATCCTCAACTGTTGAATCATCAATATCCTGTGGACCAATCTGATTCAGGTAAAGAACTCTTTTCTGCTTTTCTTTGCATCCTTTGCCAAGGATTTCTCATAATCTGCCTTTGCCTGCCTAATCTCCTTTGTGACTTGGTTACTGACCAGCTTATATCTATCATAGGCTTCCATGTCACCCATTAATTTATATGTATCGCATGCATTTTTCTTCTCTGCCGTATGCCTCATTAGTTTATCTGACATCCATTTAGGCCTAAACCTTGAACAATATTTCTTAGTTGGTATGTAAAGCTTAGTATCTTCCAAGATAAGTTCTTTGAATGCTTCCCATTTTGAATTTGCTGTTGGTAACATCATCAGTTGGTCCCACTGTATAGAATTTAAATACTGTCTCAGACCATGATAGTCACCTTTACAAAAGCAAAAACCCTTTCCTTTACCCCTGATGGTAGTTACCTCTTTGAGTAAATCCCACTTCAGCACACTGTGATCACTGCCACCTAGTGGTTCCTTTATCTGCAGATTCTTAATGCATGAAGAATCACTACTGATAATCAGATCAAGAGTATTACTCCCTCTAGTTGCCTCCCAAATATGCTGATGTAGAAAACAATCATCCAATAAATCCACAAAAGCCTTGCGAGTGTGTGAGTGACCAACCCACAAATTCCAGTCAATATCTGAGAAATTAAAATCCACCATTATAACACTCTCTGATTTACTGGCACACTATTTCTCTGTACAGTTTTTATTATACTCATCAGAGTCATTAGGCCTATAGCATAATCCTACTCTCAATTTTGATCCCCCAATGCTTATGTCACACCAAACTGACTCGACACTGCACTGTCCAGCAATGTCGACTGGCTTCACTTCCTTGTATTTTATGTGTTTCTTAACTAATAGCATAACCCCTCCTCCCTTCCTGTACACATTGTACTCCCCACATTCCGGTTCTGCATTCCATATATCTGTGTGACACCACATCTCTGATATCCCAACAATATCTGCCTTTGATGTTTCGAGCAATACCTCAAATTCATCAAATTTATTTACCAAACTCCTATTATTAGTGTACAAGCAATTATACATGCACCTGTTCCTATTCATAGCTACCCTAACACAACCCATGTGTTTACTTGTACCGCAATGACTCCCAGCAGTCTCTGAAATACCCTGCATCTTGTTTTCCAGGCTGCTGCTCATTCCAATGGAAGCAGTGCAAGAATCACTTTTTCCTCTGCCAGTGGCTACTGTTAATCTATTAGTTCTTGTATTCCCCCAATCTAGCAGTTTTCCGATCCACCTAACACTGCCTCAATAGCATCAGAAAATATTCTTGCACCCTTTCTATTTAAGTGTGTCCCATCCCTGTAGAAGCAGTCTCTCCTGTTAACAAGTACAGAACAGGCTGAAAAAAATTCTACCCCTTGAGCCTTGCACAATCTTTCCAGGGCCAAATTGATTGACAAGGCTCTCATCATATACTGCCTCCTATAGCCTCAATTACTAATCTGGGCAGAATTTTGATTATTGATATCTCTCAATTACTAATCATTTGATTATGCTCATCACTATTATGTACCAGATTGTACAGAAAGATTAGAAATGTATATTACCTAATCAAATACTCAAGTAAATTTTTCATGCAATGCTAGTTAAGTGGAAAAGTGCTTTTCACATAAAGATCCAGTATTCTCAATAGGAAAAAAATTTTGCTGCAGGTTAGTTAACTATGTCAATTTCAAATGTTTCTTAATTTTTAATATCTCAAATGATTCCTAAGTCATAATGCATAAATTACTCATCAACAAACACTAGGAATGAACATGAAAATATATCAGTTTAGCATTTACTCTTTATTGGTACTTTAGTAGTAGTAGTAGTGGCATGTGATGCAAGAAAGCAAATGTATGAGCTTATGCAGCATCAGCCAAAAAAAAAAAAAAAATCACACCATTCCCTCCAAATGCCTGTCCAGTTCCTCCTTAAATTTATTCAACCTATCAACTTCCACAATGACAGATGGACGTTTGTTCCAGCAATTAACAACCCGCTGGTTAAAGGAAAATTTCCGCACATCTATTCTACATCTGTCTTTTCTTAATTTGAATTTATGCCCCCTTAGATTCGTAATCAGAACAAGTGGAAGGATCCCATCAGAATTCAGCGTGATCAACCCATTCAAGGCCTTATATACCTCAATCAGATCACCGCGCAGGTGCCTAGTCTCCAGCCACTGCAATTTGCAGAACTTAAGCCTCTCTTGGTAAGAGAATCCCTTCATTCCCCTCACCAATCTAGTTGCCCTTCTCTGTACACGCTCAAGTAAATCTACATCCTTCCTAAAATGAGGCCTCCAGACCTGTACGCAGACGTGGCCTGACCATTGCCTTATACAGAGGGATAATCACCTCCTTTTCCCTGCTAGCAAAATTCCTATATATCATTGACAAAACCCCATGACCTGCCCTGGCAGCCTGTCTGCATTGCTCAGAAAACTTCATATCTGCCTGCACAATTACTCCCAGGTCTTTTTCATTTTCTACTGCCTTAAGTGTAGGTGGTAGATGGCTTTCATCAACCGGTGAAATACCACCACTTTGCTTATTGGAGGCTTGAAGTGGTGAAACCCATGTTTAGTCTCTAGAGCAAAGTTTCCGGCATCCCCCTCCCCCCATACTTCTCCTTCAACCCTAACCCAAGCACGGTACTAAGTACTATAGGGTCTAATACCTCTCGTGTTTGGGGTTCACATAAAAAAAAAAAAAAAAAAACCACACAGTTGATACGTTTCTCTGGGTTTACTTCTACCCATATGTAGTACTTTATGCTGTAAATACAACAGAACAATGCAAATACTACTTACTCAAGAATTCTTGAGTAAGCAGATTTTAACAAATTTCATCATTTATCAAATATTTTACTTCAAAATGTTATTCACAAAAGAACATAATGAACTGGTGTAATGTGGCCTGAGTCTTTCATTTGCCTAAAAGCCACCAAAAGGAATAATAAATGAATTTATTCACTTTATTATTATTATTTATGTATATTCCATCATCCAGTATTGTTAGCTTATGTAGTCTGGTATTACAGCAGTCCCCATACTGTTATAAACATTAACCTTCAACTAACAATGCACAATTCAATTCTATCTTCAAGTTCATAACACTGCACATGAAATTTAAAAAATTGCCTGTAGCAAGCACACATGGCAGAAGTTAAGTGAAACTTCTTTAGAATCTTTTGAAATGTTTATTATTTCAATGTTAGTGGTTTAATATTTTACAATTGTTTTACAAGTTTATTAGAAAATTTTTACAGATCTCTCCTTTGTACTCAATGGAGGTGGTTTCACTGTATGTATACATGCTCTATACGCTTTACAACACTCACTATTAGTCTTTGGCATGTTGAATTATTTCGGTCAATTTTTTTTTATGAAATACGGTAGAGAATGACGAAAGTAATATTTAGGTTTTTAAATTCGGATTGCTAGAAGCTGAGACATAACATTTTAAAAGTTTGTAAAATAAGAGGAGTTTACCTCAATACAGTACACAACACTTCCGTTTGATACTCTCCAGAAATTAAAAAGAAAAAATCGAAAAACTTACGTTAGAGTAAAAAATAATTAAAAACCAATTTAACACAATTAAAAATCGATTTTACGCAATTAAAAATATTAAAAAGAATCTAACGAAAATATTCAAAACGATTTTCCTTCCTGAAGCCGACAACGCTTTTCGACCGTACGATGTTATCATAGGAAGGAAAATTACCGAATAGGGTTGACCATGGAACTTAAATAGTGATTATTTGTCTTCGCGCATGCGCGTAAAGGTCCACGCATCGGAGATCAAATATGGCCAATGAACATTAACAGAATTATCGTGTAATTTATTTTCTACGGTTTATACAATTAATAGTCGCGTATAATTACGTTGGACATTAAGTATTTTGGCCTCGTTAATTAAATAAAAAAGTATGTTTTTCATTAATGGCATGAAATGCTAATTCTGACGCTGCTGAACGAAAAGCAGTAGCTGAGGCTTCATGTTGATTTACACGAATATTCAGAGAAAATTGCGTCGAACCTTGGTAAGACGAGTCGCAATCACCGCAAGAAATGTTGTATTCCAAATCATTAATTTGTGTTGCGAACGCGGGAAGAACCGAGCGATTGTTCAGTATAGTGTGTAAGTTCCATATAGGTCTGACCACAATTTTAAATTTGGTATCTTTTAAAAGACAAATGCCTGCAAGTCACATCGCTGCCGTGCTGTTGAGGTACTGATTGAGTCATGTGTCGCTGCTACGTATTTCATTTCGTAGTAGTGGCATATGATGCAAGAAAGCAAGTGTATGAGCTTATGCAACATCAGCCAAAAAAAAAAAAAAAACAATCACACCATTCCCTCCAAATGCCTGTCCAGTTCCTCCTTAAATTTATTCAACCTATCAACTTCCACAACGACAGATGGAAGTTTGTTCCAGCAATTAACCACCCGCTGGCTAAAGACAAATTTCCGCACATCTATTCTACATCTGTACTTAATTTGAATTTATGCTCCCTTAGGTTCGTAATCTAAACATGTTGCATTTTCATTGAGATTTTGGTCAATCCACGGACGCAAGTTACTTCCATGTGAAAACTGCCTGGAACGCGCCTAAAGAAGTTTCACTTCAATATTTGGTGCGGAACCCAGCAGGTTCCGTGCAAAAATGTACATTACCGTCACGCGGCACCTGACAGATGCTTTGCAGAGTAAACAAGCACTGTTCACTTCTAAAGCCACTTAAATGAAACTGTTTAAATTTAAAAAATAAAAAAAAATTCTGTTTATACTCCAGCACGACAACCAAGTCAGTAGAGTTTACAATAAATCGTCAATACAAATATTAATCGTATTTAGTAGTCACGGGCTTCAACCCCGGTCCACTCAAAGAATGCGTGCTAAGTCATGTTGCATTTTCATTGAGTGGTTAGGCTCTCGCTCTAACCACTCGGCTACGTCAGGCCATATCTAAGGTAGATAACTGTTAAAATCATTATCAAGTAATTACAGACCAGTTAATTTAACTTCTGTTCCGGGTAAAATAATGGAGTCGCTGGTTAAAGATGCATTGCAGGATCATCTAGACAAGACTGCAGCAATAATGTTTGTTAAGGGAAAGATGACAAATTTGATAGGATATTATGATGTGGTTACAAAGGAACTGGATGCAAAAAATAATTTTGATATCATATATTTGGATTTCAGGAAAGCTTTTGACACTGTTGCGCATGGAAGACTATTGTACAAATTGGAGCAGAATGGTATTAAGGGTAAGTTGCTACAATGGATAAAAGGATGGTTAAGTGGGAGAAGACAGAGGGTGGTAATCAATGGGTGCTGCTCTTCTTGGACTAATGGTATTAGTGGAGTCCCACAGGGTTCGGTGTTAGGTCCACTGTTGTTTTCTATATTTATCAATGATATTGATGAAGGTATATCAGGCTTAGTGTCGAAGTTTGCAGATGATACAAAGGTTGGCAGGGTTGTTAATGACAGTAATGGCAGTATGCTACTGCAACAGGATCTAGATAATTTGGGCAGATGGGCTAAGAAGTGGCAACTGAAGTTTAACCTTGACAAATGCAAAGTACTGCATATGGGTAGAAGTAACCCCAGAGAAACGTACCAACTGTGTGGTACTACACTTAAGGTGGTAGAAAATGAAAAAGACCTGGTAGTAATTGTGCAGGCAGATATGAAGTTTTCTGAGCAATGCAGACAGGCTGCCAGGGCAGGTCATGGGGTTTTGTCAATGATATATAGGAATTTTGCTAGCAGGGAAAAGGAGGTGATTATCCCTCTGTATAAGGCAATGGTCAGGCCAAGCCTTGAGTACTGCGTACAGGTCTGGAGGCCTCATGTTAGGAAGGATGCAGATTTACTTGAGCGTGTACAGAGAAGGGCAACAAGATTGGTGAGGGGAATGAAGGGATCCTCTTATCAAGAGAGGCTTAAGTTCTGCAAATTGCAGTGGCTGGAGACTAGGCACCTGCGCGGTAATCTGATTGAGGTGTATAAGGCCTTGAATTGGTTCAGCACGCTGAATTCTGATGGGATCCTTCCACTTGTTCAGATTACGAACCTAAGGGGCATAAATTCAAATTAAGAAAAGACAGATGTCGAATAGATGTGCGGAAATTTTCCTTTAGCCAGCGGGTGGTTAATTGCTGGAACAAACTTCCATCTGTCGTTGTGGAAGTTGATAGGTTGAATAAATTTAAGGAGGAACTGGACAGACATTTGGAGGGAATGGTGTGATTTTTTTTTTTTTTTTTTGGCCGATGCTGCATAAGCTCATACATTTGCTTTATTGCATCACATGCCACTACTACTACTACTATTAACCTTCAACTAACAATGCACAAAATCACTTCTATCATCAGAGGCGGATTTAACGGCGGGCGCACCGGGCGCGCGCCCTGGGCCCCGACTTCTTAAGGGCCAACGCAAAACCCCAACTTTATACGCAAAACCCCAACAAATTAGTTGAACATATTAGTTCAACTATTAGTTGAACTAATATGTTCAACTATTAGTTCAAAACTTTGTGATTATTATTATGCTATTATTAGTTATATTACACATATATTATATTCAAATTTTATTGGAAATAAAACATTAATAGTACATAATATTTTTTATTTATTTTAAAAAATGGTTAACATGTATTTTTATTTTCTCTGTCTCTCTCTCTCTTTTTTAAGGGGGCCCAATATTTTCTTCTGCGCCCGGGGCCTCAATCGACCTTAATCCGCTCCTGTCTATCATCAAATTCATAACAATGCACAAGAAATTTAAAAATTTGGTGCGTCACCCACAAAGTTCTGTGCAAAAATGCATAACATGGTCGTACAGAATTTGACAAGTGCTTTGCGGAGTAAACAAGCTATATTTCGGAAAAGGTCCTGGCATGTTGCGCACGAGTACTGCTGATTATATAAACATGAAACAACTCGCCTCGTCTAGTTTCGCGTTCATATAAATAAATGTAAATGAAAATTCAGCATTAAACAGGTGAAAGTAATTACGCTCGGAATTCTGTGGCTTTGGTTCTAAAAGGCTCACATGCCAATTGTTTTTAGTATAATGTGTTTATAGTAAGATTGAACAATTATGTTGTACTGCATACAGTATTTGGTAGATATTTAGAAACGGGTACCACTTTCAAAATGGCGGAGAGGAGGGGGAACTCAATGATTGATGGGTTGTGACTCCGCCCACTCATTGCGTTCCCCCTCCTTTCCTCGCCCGGTGGATGTCAAGTCACACGCGGATGGCACTTGGCACAACAACAAATATGGCGGCGGCTGGGGCGCTGGAGCCTCCCAGACCTCGTCTCTGTGGGGGCACCAGCGCCCACACACCCGGAATTCTTCAGCCGAGAACAATACCAATAAACACAAGTTCCTCTTTTTTGTTTTAATTTTTCGGTTTCGTAACCCAGAAAAATCTCAGCCGAACCTCAGTGTTTTCCAGCGCCGGTAGGTACATGGCACGCAGTGCGTGTCACCCATGCAGCTGCTTCCGTCTGTTAAGGAGATCGCGTGACACTGGGCGAAGTCAGCACCCGTAAATCAGGGCCGTATCGCTAGCAGTCTGGAAGGGGTACTCGTTTCTGAATCTCGACCCAGTATTTCTTAAGCTAATGCGGCCAATGTGGAAAAAAAATAAAAAGGTTAAAATTCAGATCTTGGGTACCAAGATCTGATATTTCGACTCATTACTTCGACTAAAAGTCAGGAAGAAGGCAGTGATTGGCAGGTACCACTCACTGTTTCCCCCACCCCTGTCCTCCTAGGTTGATATGCCTAAGGTGTTTATCCCCCCACTTGCCAGTTTTAAAATTAGTAACTCGTTTTCCGATTTTAAAACATCGGGATGGGGGGATCTTAGATAGCCACCCTATCTAAGCTAAGCACCCCCATCTTCGGCGACATAAAGCAATCAAGAACAAAACACCTTCACAATAATCATCCAATCACAGAACTCGATCGTACAATCGCTCCGTTCTACGACCACGCCCACTGCGTGGAGACAAGTGGTACCCATATAATGGATTTTAGCCGGAAAAAAAAAAAAAAAAAAAAAAAATCAGAAATAAAGTTTGGTCTAAGAGACAAGGCCAGACAGTTAGAACACAAAAAATGGCGCCTGGTCTGTCAGACCCTTTCATATACAATTCTAAGAGTCCCTCGGAAAACTATTCAAAAAACTACTCAAAATTGCATTTTTAATTAGTTCAAGTCAAACCGTCGATAATTGCGCAATACAATGGGCCTGTTAGAACACGCGCCACCACTGTCGAGCAAGAGTTACCGGTATCCTACCTTCAGCAGCCATTGTAAATGAGGATTACCAGTAGTCATGTGAAAAATAAACCGCGATAAAATAATGTTGTTCTTAATTCCATATCACTTCATACCTGTAAACGAAAGGTATCCGTATCTTGACATAGTGTTCACTTTGTAACTTGTAATCTGTACTAAAGGAACTTCTCACCCATTATTAGTTATAACCAGTGTTGCCAACTCTTAATAATATTTCCCGCTAGCCGCATACTCAAAATCCGCTATTTTTAGCACTTGACCCGCCAAATTTTTAAAATTTTCATTTGTTTGTACTTTGTAGTGAATAAAAACAAACAAACAAACAAGTAGTATATATAAATAGTTATTTATTTTTCTGTTTTTAATATAAAATTAATATCTAAAAATCTAAATTAATTTCGAAATTCAATACCTCCTCATCATATGCTTCTTGTGTACCTATTTTGCGAAGCACTTCTTCAGGTAAAACATAATTTCTACAACACTTTTGAACTATTTTGAGCCCGTATCGTACTGATAAGATTGCATTAACCATGCCAACACTCATTTTGTTGCATGTTTTGTTTTTTACTAGATTTAAGTTGCTGAATATTCTTTCCACATCTGCATTGGATAACGGCAAAATTAAAATACCCAATGCAAATCGGCTAATTTCTTTAAATGGATTTTCACCGCTTGCGTCTCGATATTTCGAAACATCTGACCAAAACTTCACTGTTTTGTTGATGTTTTCCCATTGAACGAGAGTAATGTTTATACATTGTTGCTCAATTTTTTCAATTTTGACTTCAGACAATTTTAAATTTTGTAATAAATTTATCAGTGGTTCTTTTTGTTGCTTTAATATATTGTTAACTGAGATTAATGACATTTTTCTAATTCTTTTATGTTGTCCGGAAGAAGGCGTTGTCTTAATTGTTGATACAAATCAATCAAGAAATTACGGCATCTCTCTCTCTCTCTTATTGAAATTTCATCTGTTGTTGTGATAAGTTTATTTATTATTAATTCATTTATTTTTCTTTCAAATTGGTAACCTAAATATGGCTTAGGGTCTAAATAATTATTAATGTCCTCTTCTATCCTTTCAATATGTGTATTTGGTAAAAACATTTTATTGGCAATCATCGACAATAGCGTGTTTAAATCATGTAGTAATAATGTAGGATCGGCAGTATTTGATTCAAAAGATTTGTTTACTCTTTGTACTTCAGATAAGTAATACGCTAAATTACTTTTAACTTTAAACATTGAATAAAGAAGTTCTGCAGTATAACATTTGTCAGTCAAACGAGTTGTTTCAAAATGGGCTTTTAATTCAATATACTGTTCTAAAATTCTTGTTATAGCAACTTCAATGGATAACTACCTTGTTTGACACGAATGAACTATCTTTTTCGGATCTGCACCATCGTTTATGGTACTGTATAAACATTTGAATTGATTTTGTCGGCTGGTGGATTTATTAAAACAATTATAAGTTTCAGCGATCATGAATTCTAGACTTCTGGGGAATGTTTTGCTGGTTTCATGAGATACTGCTAATTGCAAAGAATGACATACGCATATAATTAATATCAAGTTCGGTACATCGGACTTCAAATGTGTATAAACGCTGTTATTAACTCCAGTCATAACGCTAGCATTATCTGTCCCAATGCCCACAAGATTATTTAAAGGAAGTTTAAATTTTTCCAGCGTTATTTTAATTGAATTTGAAATATTTTCAGCGTTACACTGATCTAATTCTACAAGAGCTAAGAATGTAGAAACTCTTATCGAATTGCTCATCATAATACACAATTGCAATACCCAATAGTTTTGTTACACTAATATCGTTTGATTCATCTAGTAATTTTAATCCGCTATAATTTGAAAAGCCATTGAGCACTGACTTCAATAAATCTTTCTGAAAGTGGGGGTATAGGTATATTTTATAATGCCACTGCATTTTGTTCGATGAATTTTTAAAGTTTTGGCTGTTTGATCTCGGAATGCATTCTTACATAATTCACCAAGGTGGTCTATTGCCAGTATTGATGAGTGAGCACAAACAAACTTAACTTTGCTTCAGCTTCCACTCTTTGTAAATTCTTGGTGGGAAAATTTAATTTAGATTGGTTGCCTGATCTATTAGGCGAAAATGGTTCTGCTGACTTAATAGGTTTGAAAGTTTTTAAATGACTTTTAATGTCCTAAATTTTAGAAGTAAAATCAGACTTGCAATATTTACATCTTGCTCGAGTTGGATGTCCTGGAATCTCTACTAACCAGTCTTTGAATTGTGGAAAAGCTAACCATTCCTTCCGAAAATTTTGAGTATATTTCGTTTTGTTTTTGTCCGCCATCCCGTAAGGTAAGACTTATGGCCAGTCCGCCTCTATCGATACAGAAACAAATATGAAATCGTGAAACACTTTGAGCGAAATGAAAGACCATGCGATATTGCACGTGCTACAGACCTAAATGAGGCAACGCCGAGAATTACAAAGAATGCGGAGAAAATAAAAACAACTTTTGATAGCAGGAACAACTAAAAGTGTAATTAAAATCCATTAGATTAAGACACAAAGAATTGGAAGAGATGGAACGGCTATCATCTGTTTGGATAGAAAATCAAACAAAAAGCAAGTTTGCTTACGATAGAAGCAAAAGCAGTAGCAATATTTTATTACGACCTTTACGTAATAAAAAATACGTAATAATCGTAATAAAATACTTACGTATTTTATTACGATTATTTATTGTGTTTGGTAATGTTTTGGTTACAAATGTGTATTCAATCTTGGGTGGTCGGCACCTAACCCAATTTTTCTCCATAGGGCCTGTTGTTTATATTGCACGAGGGTTTCTAGGAATACAACTATCGTGCTATACGAGGACTGACTATACTAAAATATTATTACACTGCGGTTATTAGAAATAATTACTTATTACTCTTATTACTTATTGCTCTGTGGTTATTAGAAACGTTGAAAGAGATGTCGGTAATTCGGATCGCATTTTTTGGAAGCCAAACAAATACGACGAAGAAAAATTATCCAATGCCATTCCTTCGCGGTTTCAAAAAAAGGCGTCATTAGAATTTTTTCCACATTTTTAGATTTGATCCAACAATTTAAAGCTATGACCCAATGATCAGGTCGTTTGACCGCGAGCGTAACTACGTAAAATTGTTGGGGTTCTCCTCAGGGAAATCCAGAATAATATAAAACCGATTCTTCGCTTTATAAAAAAAAAACTATGAAATATGATATCCCTACTATTTCAATTATGAATTATTTTTATTATTAATTAAATAATTAATTGAACAATTAATTTAATATTTCTTAGATGAATATTTCTTAATTTAAATGTTACAAAATACATAAAATGCTAAACATTTATACTCTTCCCGCTAAAAAATCCGCTATCCGCTATTTCATATTTTTATCCGCTAAACCTGAAGCAATTCCGCTAAATCTAGCGGGAAAACCGCTAAAATGGCAACACTGGTTATAACTGGCTCATTAAATTTTTGTAACTGAGCGCGAAGAATATTTGCCTATTACAGCGCTTGCGTAGTCAACAGCTCCTGACGTCACTTCGAACAGCTGGGGAAACAGACATAAAGCTGATATAAATGATATACATATATAAAAGATACTAATGAGCTATAGTTTCGTGTAATTTTGTAATCCTTTACTTCACATCATAGCGCATCTGTAACTGAACCTATGATTCCTATAGCACTCCCGATTAAAAAAAAAAAAAAAACTGTTTTTTGGACAGAGCGTGTAAGTCGCTTACTTGCCCGTCTCCATAATCGTAGTTTAAACTTTCCATTCGGAGTGGAAAGTTTAAACCTATTACTTTGGCTAAGATTGGCAATTTTTTCAGTAAATTGAGAAAGAATTTAAAGTTTTTTTTAATACTTTTAATGTTTTTATTTTTCATTTTTTGTACTTAGAGCTGGACCTTTCGATATATACCGTAGATTTTTAAATTGTAACGCGTGTTTATTTTTATTTACTGAGCTAATTAAAAATGTAATTACTGTCAAGGCCAAAAGGGAGGGCTTTTCCTTTCGGAAAGGTGACTACAATAGTCTCAAACAGTTTTCAAAATCTGTTCAGCGGGACTAACTGATTATGCCACCAGGCATTTTATACCAAGAGAATGGATGCGAGATGAACTGATACGATTTGAATGCTGCATCTCAATATAGCTGGATGGGATGCTGCATCTCCTGACAATTTATAAATTGTCAGAAGATGCTGTAGGTATAAATTAGTCTTTAATAAAGTTACAAGATGGGTTATATGTGAATGTATATGAGAAATATCCATTCAGTTTGTCAGCAACCTGAGCAGGATCATCAACCGTTATACCATTCATCCCCTTCCTTCTAATGAAATGGTTGGCAACCATTTTCTAAGGCCGTCAGGCAAGATGAAGCAGATAACGAGCAGTCTCTGGAAAATAATGCAAAGAAAAATAGCAAAGGCGACTTCTTTACTTATGTAAACACTAAAACAGTGGTCGGCAACCTATGACCCGCCAGCATGGTTTGGTTGACCACGAGCCGCACATTTTAATCCATTAAAATATATATATATATTAAAAATCCGCGATGCAATTTCAATTCCAGCACCTTGAACGCATGGTTGTAGTATGCACGGCGTGTTGCATTCCTGACATACAGTAGAATTCGAATATGAAATTCCCGCATTAGAAGTTTCCCCTGTACTAGGTTTGGTTTCTTAAGTCCCAATTTCACCTTTATATATTGTAATGTATTATTTTCCCGCTTAAGAAGTTTCGCGGGTAAAACGTTTTCCAGCATAAAAAGTTCGTGATAAGGAATACAGTGTATGTAGGAGAATGCACAAGGCATAGCATATGGGTTTAAATAACTATATAATATCGGTGTAAATACACCATAGTTTACCCATAAATTAAACTACTATTATATAGTTATAATAATAGTTTAATGCAGTGGTTTTCAACCTTTTTTAAATAACGGCACTCTTAAGTAATTTATTTTATTTTGTGGCACCCCTACTCAATTTTTTGCCTATTAGATCCGATTCTGTGTGTGTGGTATTAAACAATGTTATATGATAGTTATATTATTATAATAACTATAAATATATTTAAAATTCATAATACAAATTATGTATACTTATATAATAATAATTTTATTCTTTATATAGAGGCACTAAATAAACATCAATTATAGATCAACACAAAATTAAAAACAGCCTACAATGGATACTGTAAACCTTTTCATAATGAAATAAATATATAATTTTTTTAAATTAGTTTAATTAAATTAAACCCAAATTACATGGAACCCCTGGAACGTTGTTGCAGCACCCCGGTTGAAAACCACTGGTTTAATATATAGTTATTTAAACCAATATGCTATTATGGCTTATCATACAGATATACATTATCATCTGTTCACCATTTGACATCTCTCATATTGTGGAACCACTTCGCAACTGTGATGGCATGTTTACATTACCAGGGTACCCCTGCCCACCCACCGATAATAGGGCAACAGCTTTGAACCGGTGACCGTCTGGGTGGTGGTATCCGCTGAGAATAAATAACAGTAGTCTTCTCTACTAGAGAAGCGTTACTTATTCGAAGTAGTGCAATACCTGGTATCTGGTTGTGAAGGTAGCCACAATAGGAGATACAATTAAAAAAGAAGCCTTTACACTACGTACGTAGTTTAATTTATGGGTAAACTATGGTGTACTTACGCCGATATTATACAGTGTATTATTATTATAATGACGTTTTCCCACTTAATACGTTTTTTAAATATAGAAATTTTTCATGTTTATATTAAACAATATAAACATTTTGGTAATCGAATAAGTTAATGCCAAGCATCATTTTAGTTCGTAGTAAATCACCGAAGTAGGTGAAATAGCATCGTTTTTGATATATCTCATATTGTGAATGCCTTCACAATGAGTTACTCTGATACTGCACTACTTCAATAAGCAACGCTTCGCCAATGGAGGACTAATGTTACTTATACTCGGCGGATACCACCACCCCTGGATGA
The DNA here is from genome assembly GCF_048544385.1 of Mastigoproctus giganteus. Classification (NCBI taxonomy): domain Eukaryota; kingdom Metazoa; phylum Arthropoda; class Arachnida; order Uropygi; family Thelyphonidae; genus Mastigoproctus; species Mastigoproctus giganteus. Next base: position 234,833,101 of record NC_143576.1, read on the forward strand.
TGGTATCCGCCGAGAATAAGTAACATCAGTCTTCTCCATTATCTTTGGATTTCGAAGTAATACACAATTTTTAATATTTTCATTAAATTATTGAAACATTAAAACAATACAAATTCTTTCTTTCAAAATACAAGTACTTTCTCCCACCGATCACGAAACGTTGGCTGGGCTGTACATGTAAATCAACCAAATTTAATTAAAATATTGCATGTATTCGAAATTTTTGAACAAAAAATTTATTCCCACATGCACCACCTTGCAATATATCATGGCGGCGCACATGTTATATTGCAAGTCACTGGTTAAAGATGCATTGCAGGATCATCTACACAAGGCTGCAGCAATAATTCAGACACGGCATGGGTAAGGGAAAGTCTTGTCTGACAAATTTGATAGGATATTATGATGTGGTGACAAAGGAACTGGATGCAAAAAAATAATTTTGATATATATTTGGATTTCAGGAAAGCGTTTGACACTGTTGCGCATGAAAGACTATTGTACAAATTGGAGCAGAATGGTATTAAGGGTAAGTTGCTACAATGGATAAAAGGTTGGTTGAGTGGGAGAAGACAGAGGGTGGTAATCAATGGGTGCTACTCTTCGTGGACTAATGTTATTAGTGGAGTCCCACAGGGTTCGGTGTTGGGTCCACTGTTGTTTTGTATATTTATCAATGATATTGATGAAGGTATACCAGGCTTAATGTCGAAGTTTGCAGATGATACAAAGGTTGGCAGGGTTGTTAATGACAGTAATGGCAGTGTGCTACTGCAACAGGATCTAGACAATTTGGGCAGATGGGCTAAGAAGTGGCAACTGAAGTTTAACCTTGATAAATGCCAAGTACTGCATATGGGTAGAAGTAACCCCAGAGAAACGTACCAACTGTGTGGTACTACACTTAAGGTGGTAGAAAATGAAAAAGACCTGGGAGTAATTGTGCAGTCAGATATGAAGTTTTCTGAGCAAGCAATGCAGACAGGCTGCCAGGGCAGGTCATGAGGTTTTGTCAATGATATATAGGAATTTTGCTAGCAGGGAAAAGGAGGTGATTATCCCTCTGTATAAGGCAATGGTCAGGCCACGTCTGCGTACAGGTCTGGAGGCCTCATTTTAGGAAGGATGTAGATTTACTTGAGCGTGTACAGAGAAGGGCAACAAGATTGGTGAGGGGAATGAAGGGATCCTCTTACCAAGAGAGGCTTAAGTTCTGCAAATTGCAGTGGCTGGAGACTAGGCACCTGTGCGGTGATCTGACTGAGGTGCATAAGGCCTTGAATGGGTTGAGCACGCTGAATTCTGATGGGATCCTTCCACTTGTTCAGATTACGAACCTAAGAGGGCATAAATTCAAATTAAGAAAAGACAGATGTAGAATAGACGTGCGGAAATTTGCCTTTAGCCAGTGGGTGGTTAATTGCTGGAACAAACTTCCATCTGTCGTTGTGGAAGTTGATAGGTTGAATAAATTTAAGGAGGAACTGGACAGGCATTTGGAGGGAATGGTGTGTTTTTTTTTTTTTTTTTTGGCTGATGCTGCATAAGCTCATACATATGCTTTCTTGCATCACATGCCACTACTACTACTACATCATTCACAATATGAGATATCACAAAAACGGTGCCTTGTTCGATTTGCGAGTTTTAACGCTAAAACCTTTTTTGGTATAAACATTTTGATATAACTGAAGTGACACATTGCAATTGTTTACATCGATATTCATAATTGGATAGCGTCGACCACTTGAAGTACAGTGAAGTATTTGCCGTTAAGTTCTCATTTTTCTGAACTGTTCTGAATTACTTAGTGGATTGTTGCTCTGTATTATTGTAACTTTTTAAGGTATTTTGAGACTCCAAAGGAGCTCACTTCCACCTTCGTAAAAATTAGTATTATTATCAATTTATTTCTCTGTTGAGAAGAACACAAACCCTCGACAGTCATTGGCTAGAAGGGTGTGAGTATTTGGTGATGAGTTTAATGAACAGAATGTTAAGCAATTAGAAATCCTCAGTTTAAAAATGTTTCCCATAGGCAGTGTGAAATATTTGTAAATTCTGAAATGGAATTTAAAAATGACTTTTAACTTATGTATGTGTATATTTTTATTTTTATAGTTAATATTTCATACCCTTAGGTCATTTTCCCTTCTAAGAAGTTCTAAATCTCGAGTCCCTCGGAAAACTTCTTATGCCGGGTTCTACTTTATTAATAAGTATGCAGGTAACACAAATTTCGGCACCTCCGTAGCCAGGTGGGAAGGAGCAGCAGTGCGTAGCACACGCTTCTTGATTAACCGGGGTTCGAGCCCGTCACCACCAAATACGGAGGATGCGGAAAGGTCAAGGAATGACCACCGCATTTCCCTGAGCAATATGGCCTTAGTTGCTAATGCTCCTAAAAACCAAACAACAACAACACAAATTTCAATTACCATTCTATCTGCATTTTGTTCTTCCTATATGTGAGAGCAAATATTTTCTCAAATAAAATGTGTTAAATTCATTACGAAGCAGGCTAACAAGAGACAATTCAGAATAAAATATTGGTGAATGATTTATTTTTATTCATTAATTACATTCTACATAATGTACACTACATAGTTTTCATTATCAATTGATGGTCATGAGGGTATGCTACTCCAACAGAATCTAGAAAAGTTGGACAAATGGGCTGAGACGTGGCAATTGAAGTTTAACATTGACAAATGCAAAGTACTGCATATGGGTAGGGGTACCGGAAAAGCAACGTAGCAACTGTGTGGAACTACACTCGGGTGGTAGAGAATGAAAAAGACCTGGAGGTAATTTGGCAGTCAGATATAAAGTTTTCTTATCAGTGCAGACAGGCTGCCAGAGCATGTCATGGGGTTTCGTCAATGATATACAGAAATTTTGCTAGTAGGGAGAAGGGGGTAATTATTCCTTTGTATAAGGCAATGGTCAGGCCACGCCTTGAGTACTGCGTACAGGTCTGGATGCCTCATTTTAGGAAGGATGTAAAGTTGCTTGAGCGAGTGCAGAGAAGGGCAACAAGATTGGTGAGGGTCACGAAGGTATGCGCTTACCAAGAAAGGCGTAAATTTTGCAAATTTCAGCGTCTGGAGACTAGGCACCTGAGAGGTGATCTAACTGAGGTGTATAAGGCCTTGAATGGTTTGAGCAGGCTCAATGCCGATGAGATTCTTCCTCTTGCTCAGATTACGAACCTGAGAGAGCATAAATTCAAATTGAGGAAGGACAGTTGTAGAATAAATGTTCGGAAATTTGCCTTTAGCCAGCGGGTAATTGATTGCTGGAACAAACATCCATCTATCGTTGTGGAAAAGCAAGTTGTGACTGCCGACCACTGCATTTAAAAGGAAGGGGTTGAACAGTATAACAGCTGATGATCATGCTCAGGTTGCTGACAAACTAAATGGATATTTTGAATCTACATTCACATATAAGTATGAGGAATTTTTTTAGGGATGGGGATGCCATAAGTATATCAAATTACAGAAGCTAAATAATTTCGTGAAGTGGAAGAGAAATCGTTGAAACTAAAAATAAATAAAGCACCAGGCATCTGGTGCCTTATTCAATTATATTATATGATAGAAAAGGGGGAAACAATCTTTAGACATAATTATGAGAGCAACCTTGGAATCAGGGAAGGTTCTTATCGACGGGAGAATGTATCCTCATCAGGAGATGAAATGAATAATTATAGCTGTAAGCTTGACTTTTGTTTGCAGCGAAATTAACGAAGTCACTGATTAAAGAAGCAACGGAGGACCACCTACAAAGCAATGCAGAAATACGGCAGTCACAACATGGATTTGTTAAGAGACTATCGTTTCTGACCAATCTGACTGGATACTACGATGTAGTAACAAAGGAACTGGATTCAACAAATAATTTTGACATTATATACAGTACTTATATTTCAGAAAAGCTTTTGACACTCTTTCACATAAAAGATTGTTGTACAATTTGGGGCAATGGGCATTAGGGGGAAAGTTACTTTTATGAATAAAGGAATGATCGGGTGGAAAAAGACAGTGGCTATGAATTGGCATGCTCTTCTTGGGATAATATTAATAGTGGACCACCAGGGTTCAATACTGGGCCTATTGTTGTTTTCAATATTTATTAAATTACATTGATGTTAGCATATCAAGCTTAATGTTTTAAATTTGCAGATGATACAAAGGTTGGAAGATTGTTTAATGACAATAATCAGGATATACTACAGCAACAAGATCTTTAAAAATGAAACATATCGCTGAGAAGTGGCAATTAAAGTTTAACGTCGACAAATGCAAGGTATTTCATATGGGTAGAAAGGATGTCGATCTGTTGGAATGGTGCAGAGAGAAGCAACGAAAGTAGTGAAGGAAACAAAACGGCACTCTAACCAAGGAAGACTTCAGTTCTGCAAAGTGCAGCGTCCGAAAACAGGCACCTGAGAGATCTGATTCAGATGATGGTATATCAGGATTAATGTCGAAGTTTGCAGACGATACGAAGGTCGGCAGGGTTGTTAATGACAGTACGCTGCTGCAAGGGATCTATAAAAGTTAAGCAGATGGGCTGAGAGGTGGCAACTGAAGTTCAATTGACAAATGTAAAGTACTGCATATGGGAAGATGTAACCCCAGAGTAGCGTATCAACTATATGGTACTACACTGACAGTGGTAGAGAATGAAAAGGACCTGGGGGTAATTGTGCAGGCAGATATGAAGTTTTCTGAGCAGTGCAGACGGTCTGCAAGACGGTCAATGATATACAGAATTTTTTCTAGCAGGGATAAGAAGGTGATTATCCCCTTGTATGAGGCAATGGTCAGGCCACATCTTGAGTACAGGTCAGGAGGCCTCATTTTAAGAAGGATGTGGAGCTGCTGGAACGAGTACAGAGAAGGGCAACAAGATTAGTGAATGGAACAAAGGGTTGCTCTTACGAAGAAAGGCTTAAGTTTTGCAAATTAGTATCTGGAGAATAGCCTGAGAGGGCATAAATTCAAATTGAGGAAAGACAGTTGTAGGATAGATGTGCGGAAGTTTGCCTTCAGTCAGCGGGTGGTTGATTGCTGGAACAAACTTCCATCTGTCGTTGTAGAAGTTGATAGCTTAAATAGATTCAAGGCAGAACTAGACAAACATTTGGAGCGAACGGACAGGTGAAATGAGGTTTTTTTTTTTTTTTGGCTGATGCTATATAAGCTTGCTTTCTTGCAAGTTTGTGCCTCTACTAATGCTAATATCTATTTTGAAATAGATAGTTTGCAGTAATAGTTCTGTCGATTTTAGTATTAGAACCTATCTAATAGAAAAAAGAAAGAACTGAGGTACAGTTGTCCTTGGTTGGAGAACTGACAAGTGCATAAGGAAGCTTGAAATATAAGATGTTTAAGGCTTTGAATGGATTCATTGGATTGCATAAGTTTAATTAATGCTGATGGCACCCTTTCTCTTCACTCAGCAGCACACCAGGAGGATACATTTAAATTGGGTAAGGATGGTTGCACGATAGATGTATGGAAATTTGTTTTCAGCCAGTGTGTAGTTGATTACTGAAACCGAATTACCATCTGGTATTTTAGAAGTGGGTAGCTTGAATAAATTTAAGAAAGAATTTAGACAATTTATTATACGTGTCGGGTGGTCCTGGTTAGATTCCCCCCCCTTTTTTGGCTGATATAGCAGGTGGTAGATGACTCATCAACCGGTGCAATACCACCACTTTGCTTATTGGAGGCTTGAAGTGGTGAAACCCATGTTTAGTCTCTAGAGCAAAGTTTCCGGCAACCCCCCCCCCCCCATACTTCTCTTTCAACCCATGCACGGTACCAAGTACTATAGGTTTTGATACCTTTCGTGTTTTCATAAAAAAAAAAAATAATAATAAATAAATAAAATAACTTTTGCTTTCTTGCATTCATTTGCTACTACTAATACCAATAGCAGTGATACTGATACTTTTTTAGTGGGTAGCCCCTCCTCTAAACAGAACACTACAAGCTGTATTCACAGAGAGGAAGGTAACGGAGGATTAGAGGAGATAGGATAGCTGTATGATGGGGGTTTGGAGAAGCAGACCTGCTATTTTGGTAAACTACACATCAGCTATAAAATATCGTTCTTATAAGCGAAGAAAATAAAAACTAGTGTATAAAAAATTTACTTAAACAACGGGCAAATACAGGAAATGACGCACGGCGAGTCAACCGGTAAAATCACAGTTGCAGCCACAGACGTCTTATGACGCTAAAGGTTTACCGTAATTTATTATTATTATTTTTTTTTATTTCCCCGGCTTTTGAAAGTAAAAATTACATCAACCTTAATAGTTAGCAAACCTAACGTGATTTCATAAAACAATGGGCAAATGGATGGGGATTTTATTTTTGTCTTCAGACATCATCGATCAGATGTAGGAATCCAAAAATGTCAATCCAAGGTACCAATAAACTATGTATCTTTATGTAAAAATGTTACATTTTAACGAATATTGCTGCTACCAAAATCATTATTTTAACGAAATAAAAATTCAAACAGCTACTAAAAAAAAAAAAAATCATTACAACCAAATTTGTAAAATTAAAATCCATAAACAATACGACGTACACTTTTTGATCTTCAATCTTTAGTATTTGGCACAGGCGAGATCCCGGGTAGGAGTTAAGGGGTTATAGCTTCTCCCCAATTATTATTATTATATTTTTTATTGCTACGTGAATATTAAAACTTTATGATTTCCCCCAACACTGCCTTAACCTCTCAAGCCCCCTTTAGAAAACCCTGTGACTGAGCTATCTACGAGGGGTTTCCGAAAAGTAAAGTAACACATTTCTTCTCTCGATGATGTTTAATAATACGAAGTTGAAATTACACACCAAGAAATAAGTGAACATGCACTACTTCTCCACAGAGTCTCCAGTTTTATTGATGCACTAGTCCCAACGATGGATCAGTTTATCAATACCAGTACTGAAGAAGTCCGTGCCCACACGCAGTAACCAACATCGCACAGCCTGATAACTTCCTCATCCGTGATGAGGAAGTTCATCACGGACGAGGAAGGCGGGTGCGATGTTGGCTTTCCTGAAAGGTGTTTTTTCAGAGGGCCGAATAAATGGAAGTCTGAAGGCGCTAAGTCTGGGCTGTAGGGGGGGATATGATAGAATTTTCCCAACGATTACGGCGCAACCACTCACGAGTGGTGTAGGCAGTGTGCGGAGCTGCATTGTCGTACAACAAAATCACGCCGCTTGTCAGGAATCCTGGTCGTTTGCGTCAAATGTTTAGCTTTCAGTTTTTCCAACGTTGCACAGTAAAGCTATGCATTGATTGTTCCTCCCTTCGGCAAGAAATCCACCAACAGAACGCCTTGGCGATCCCAGAACACTATGCCCATGACTTTTCGGACACTGGGAACAGTTCTGAATTTTTTGCGCACAGGAGATTGTGGATGTTTCCAGGTCATGGAGTCTTGTTTGCTCTTCAGGGTAAAGTTATGAACCTACGTTTCGTCTGCTGTGACTATGGGAGCGAGAAAATCCTCTCCTTCGTCGCTGTATCGCAACAGGTTCTCCAGACACATCCCTCAACACATTTCTCTCATCTACGGATCTGTTGTTTAATGCCTTGATCATAGAGTCCGCACTTTTTGCCTGAAACCACGATTCCATTTCATTGATGACTTCCTCAGACGAATCAAAGCGACGTCCACGCAATGGGTTTTTCATTTCTCGAAACAAGAAGTCTGACGGTGCTAGTTCAGAAGAATAGGGTGGGTTCTGCAGTAGTTCAAAGCCGCACTGCGCAACAAAGTTGGTGGAGACAACGGCCGTGTGAGCCAGTGCATTGTCTGACAGAAGACAAACACCTTTGGTTAACTTTTCACCTTGAAAGCATCATGTAACTTTTTCAAAAGATTTCTGTAGTATTCTCCGGTAAGTGTGGAACCACGAGGTAGATAATCTGTCAGGATAACTCCTTTTCTGTCCCAAAACATGGACAACATCACCTTTTTCGCAACTGGGGCGGCCTTTCTGATACCCCCTCATAAAGTATAGTAAAATCATGATACAACGAATACTGCCTGAAAAAAAAATTTCACAATACTGAAAATATTTATTAGGTACACATCAACTTCCATATTAGCGCATTCTAAGTCTTGATAGAACGAAATAGGTTTGAAATAAAATTCAGTACATACAACGGAAGTCCTGCTATGTCTAAAATATACTGTTTTTTTTTTTTTTTTTTTTTTACTCCTTATCCAAACTTGTCTTCCATCAGGTTTCGGTAAACGTAGGTGCCATGGGGATCTGTAGATTGATGGAAGTTTTGGTAAAGCTATCAAGATATTGATTCATATGATAGTGGTTTGTTGATGGTTGTAAAGTTCCCATATGTAAAGTACTACATATGGGAAGCAGTAACCCCAGAGTAACGTATCAACTCTGTGGTACTACACTGACAGTGGTAGAGAATGAAAAAGACCTGGGGGTAATTGTGCAGGCAGATATGAAGTTTTCTGAGCAGTGCAGACGGTCTGCAACAGTAGCTCATGGTGTCTTGTCAATGATATACAGGGATTTTTCTAGCAGGGATAAGGAGGTGATTATCCCCTTGTATAAGGCGATGGTCAGACCACACCTGACTGTATACAGATCTAGAGGCCTCATTTTAAGAAGAATGTACAGCTGTTGGAACGAGTACAGAGAAGGGCAACAAGATTAGTGAATGGAACAAAGGAGCGCTCTTACGAAGAAAGGCTTAAGTTTTGCAGATTACAATGTTTGGAGACTAGGCACCTGCGAGGTGATCTGATTGAGGTGTATAAAGCCTTGAATGGTTTGAGCATGCTCAATGCTGATGGGATTCTTCCTCTTGCTCAAAATAACCACCTGAGAGGGCATAAATTCAAATTCAGGAAAGACAGTTGTAGGAAAGATGTGCGGCAGTTTGCCTTGAGCCAGCGGATAGTTGATTGGTGGAACAGACTTCCATCTTTTGTTGTGGAAGTTGATAGCCTAAATAAATTTAAGGCTGAGCTGGGCAGGTATTTGGAACGAACGGAGGGGTAAAATCGGAGCGTTTTTTTTTTTTGGCTGATGCTGCATAAGCTTGCTTTCTTGCATCGTATGCCTATGCTAATGCGATAAAACTTGTAATGTTGAATTGGAAGATGTTGCAAGTTTTACACACTTTGAATATGGTGCTAAGGAGCCTGATATCACTGATGGTGAAGATAAAACGAAGTTTGCAAGTTTCAACATATATTAAGGAAAAACTGGAACTCTTCGCGTAAGCTAGAATTTCAAGATCCAATTATGTCACAGAGTCAATGGGTGTAATTAAAGAATCTTTTGAGGCTTCTGTCTCTGGAGTTTTAAGTGAGAAAACGTTGGAATAGGTGCAGGTTCTCTCGGGTAATTCCATCATGTTGGCAGAATTAGATAAGGAGGATGATAGGAATGATAAAGACGTTACACTTTTAACACAACGTAGATTGCCTGAATATCCCATCAAAACACATCATCAAAGACGGAAATGAAGAAGAAAGTTCAGTTGGATCACTTTATTGATTGTGCAGTTGATCTCCAGTGTTAAGACAATGTGATAGGAAAAAACGTGTTGGGAAAGGTGAGAGGTGTTTTACCAAGATCATTAATACATGAGTTGGAAGAAAAATGGGATACTAGCAGGTCAGCATTATCCTGGCTGAAGTGACAACAAAACCATCTAGTTTTGACAGAGGTGAGAGCAGAGATGGGCAAAAGTTGTGGCCAATAGCTTTGGCAAGAGACCAGAATGCTTGGCTAACATTAGGGCAAGAAGCAAGTTTTATACTCTTAGCCTGTTCAAAATCCAGTTTGGAGACTGATGCGAGCTTTAGTGTAAGCAGAAAATGAAACTGAAGAATTGGAAACAAGCCAATTATGATATGCAACATTCTTTTCTTGAACAGCCTTAGCTCATTTGTTAGAAAACCAAAGTTTAGATAAAGGACAAGATTTTAAAGTGGAGTGTGGGATAAAGGATTCCATTCCTACAAGAATAATTTCACTGACACAATCTGAGCAAACGATGACATCAGAAGTTTTGAAACAGTAATCCAGCTAAGGAAAAGAAGAAAAGAAATCTCGCAGGTCATCCCATTTTGCATTCTTGTAATGCCAAACAACACGAGGTTGGGAATAGCCATGAGATAAAGACTGCATTAGAGAAGATACAATCACAAAGTTGTGATCTGAGGTGCCAAAAGGACCACTCTCTTCAACCATGTACTTAGAAGGGTTGTATGTGAGAAAAAGATCAAGCGTGTTGGCTGTGTGGTTAGGATTGTCTGGTATTCTTGTAGGTAAATGAACAATCTGTGCAAGGTCATTAATAATTGCAAAAGCCTCAGCATCTCGACCCGCTGGGTCGGTGTGACTAGAAAACGGAAGCCAGCTGCAGTTGTTAACATTAAAATCAAAAAGTTGCATTAAAAAGTTGCAAAGAGCTCCAAATGATTAGTGGAGTTGGGAGAATAGTAAAGACAACAGATGAATTTGACACAATGAGGTAGTGACATTTTAAGCCAGAGAAGGTCGAAAAAAGGAGACTCCAAATTACCAAGTCTCTGACAGGGAACATCGGAACGAACATATCACAAATACCATCTTTGAGGTGAAAGGGATCATACAGTGAATAATTTGGGCAACTGAGATGAGCAGTAGTTGAACCAACCGATAACTGAGGTTCTGTCAGTAAAAGTACATGGGTTTGGCAGACTGCAAGTGGAAATGGATATCGTTGAGATTAGAACTGAGACCACGTATATTTGTGAAATGAACAAGGAAGTGTTTGGGAGGTTTAGATCTTTTTGCAGATAAGCTTACTCTATTAGTTTGGCAATTTCTGGTGTACTCAATAGTAAACAGACAATAAAATGGTGCCCGACACCCTTCTCGGACTCGGTTGCTGAGCATGTCATGCCAAAAAAGCAGAACAAGTGCTCAACATAATGAACATGGATATAATGAGAAAACTGCCGTATTAGCAGGAGCCCTACTGCAGTGTTTCTCAATCTTTTTACTCTCGTGGCACATTTTCCAAAGAAGAAAAATTTCGCGGCACACCTACGTAGTCATAGAAGAAGAAATTTCTAAATTTCACGGCACACTTTGAAAATTTTGCGGCACACTAATGTGACGCGGCACATCCTTTGAGAAACACTGCCCTACTGAACACTTCAATCAGATCAACTTGTAGGTGCCTAGTCTCCAGATGCTGCAATTTGCAGAAATTAAGCCTTTCTTGGTAAGAGCACCCCTTTGTTCCCCTCAACAAGCTCATTTCCCTCCTTTGTACTCATTCCAGCAGCTCTATATCCTCCCTAAAATGAAGCCTTCAGACCTGTATGACGTAATCAAGGTGTGGCCTAATCATTGCATTTTACTAAAAGGATAATCACCTCCTTATCCCTGCTAACAAAATTCCTGTATATTATTGACAAGATCCCATTAGCTGCTCTGGCAGCCTGTCTGCACAATTATTCCCAGACTTTTTTCATTCTCTACTACCTTGAGTGTAGTACTTACAGGTCGTACGTTACTTATTGCATACGTCAATGTTAAACCTCAGTTGCCACTTCTTAGCCCATCAGCCCAACATTTCTAGATCCTGCTGCAGTAGCATAATATTATTATTATCGTTAACAACTCTGCCAACCTTTCTATCATATGCAAACTTGGACATTAGGCCTGATATACCTTCATCAATATCACTGATAAATGAAGAAAACAACCACAGGCCCAACACCAAAACCTGGAGGACTCCAGTAATAACATTAGTCCACAAAGAATAGTGTCCATTTATTACGACCCTCTGTATTCTCCCACTCAACCATCCCTTTATTCATAGCAGCAACTTGCTCTTAATATCATACTGCTCCAATTTATACAGCAGTCTTCCATATGCAACAGTATCAAAAGCTTTCCTAAAATCCAAGTATATGATATCAATATTATTTATTGCATCCAGTTCCTTTGTGACCACATCATAGTATCCAATCAAATTTGTCAGTCAAGATTTCCCCTTAACCATTATGTCTGAAGTATAATTGTGGCTTTGTCTAGATGATCCTGCATTAATTTTTTTTTTTTACCAGTGACTCCATTATTTTCTTAGGAACAGAAATTAAGCTAACATTTCTGTAATTACCCGTGTCCACTGTTGTGAATTGTGGATACACTCGTACCTCAACAGTCCACAGGAACCTCCCCTGAATCTAAGGATGCTTTCATAATTATGGCTAAGGGTTTTCTTATTTTTTTCATTGCCTCCCTTAACCCGATTATATTAATGGATGTCATCTGACATTCCATTGATATAACTGGATAATAGAACCTATCCAACACCAGCTAAAAAAAATTTCTGAATTACCCTGAGAGAGAGAGAGAGAAGTAGAAGGGAATCACCAAGGAGGAGAAGAATGATGATATCCAGCTCAGGACCCTGGGTGTGCCAAGCCCATACTCACCAGATGTGAGTCCCTTATGTTTAACTTCAACAATTTCTCAACCCCTTTCCTCTCAGTTATTACAAAATCATTTAGCTCCCCTTAAGAGTGTAATAAACTTTTTGGCATCCACTTGCCTAAAAAATTCCTCATGTGTGAACATAGATGCAAAGTACTCATTCAGTTTGTCAGCAACCTGAGCAGGATCGACAGTCAAACTATTGATATCAAGTGGACCAATCTGAGTCATCCCTTTCCTTCTAGTGTTTACATAAGTAAAGAGGTCTTTGCTGTTTTCTTTGCACCCATGTTTAGTCTCTAGAGCAAAGTTTCCGGCATCTCCCCCCATACTTCTCCGTAAAGCCATGCACGGTACTAAGTACTATAGGTTTTGATACCTTTCGTGTTTGGGGTTTTCATAAAAAAAAAAAAAAAAAACCTTCAAAGATTTCTGATAATCTGCCTTTGCTTGCATGACCTTCTTTGTGTATGATTATAGACTAGTTTATATTTTACCATATGCTTCTGTGTCACCCAATAATTTATATCCATCCCATGCATTTTTTTTTTCTCTGCCACGAATTTCATCAGTTCATCTAATATCCATTTAGGCCTATACTTTGAGGAATATTTCTTAGTTGGTATGAAAAGCCTGGTAGTTTCCATGATGAATTCCTTGATGCTTCCATTTAGAATCTGCTGATGTTAACATCATCATCAGTTGGCCCCACTACGGAATTTAAACACTGTCTGAGGTCACCGTAGTCACCTTTATGAAGGCAAAAACCCTTCCCTTTACCCTTGTTGTAGTTACATCTTTAAGTAAATCCCAAATCAATACACTGCGATCACTGCCACCTACTGGTTCTTTATACATGAATAATCACTGCTGATAATCAGATCAAGAGTATTACTCCCTCATTTCCTCTGTAACATGCTGCTGTAAAAATATCTAATAAATTCACAATGTTTGCTAGTCTGTGAGTGACCAAACCACAAGTTCCAGTCAATAACTGGAAAGTTAAAATCCCCCGTTATAAGACATTCTGACTTACTGGCCCAATCTATTTCTCTGTATATTTGTTCATTGTAATCATCAGGATTATATAACACACTCCTACTCTCATTTTTGCTTTCCCACTTCGTATGTCACACCAATCTGACTCAACATTGCACTGGCCACCCATTCCAAATGGATGCGTTGCCTTAGACTATGTGCTCCTTAACTAATTTCGTTATTAGTTAATTACACTTATCATGAAATTCATTCATTATGTGGAAGTTTTGGTTCAAAAGTAGCTTATTTTATACATTATCAAAAAAAAAAAAAAAAAAATCAGCAGTTAATCGTTACTTACAAACTAATGGCATCTCTCTCTCTCTCTCTCTCTCTCTCTCTCTCTCTCTCTCTCTCTCTCTCTCTCTCTCTCTCTCTCCCCCCCCCCCTCTCCATCAATGCTGAAGATTACTGAAGCAACTTTGAAAGTCACATACCTTTGGAAACTGTTCATACACCTGCCACAGCCACTTGAATGTGTGGAATACCATTGTTACAGATGGCCTCTCAATGTCCCTTTTGAGTATGGAAACAGAAATATGTCCAGTGGTAACAAATTGAGCAAATACTACAATGGATGAGGTTAGAAAGGTACTTATATTTTGACCGAAAACAGTTGGATAGACAGCAGTGTGTGTATTTTTTTTGTGCATTGTTATCATGCAGAAGGAACCAATTTCTGGATTCTCACTTCTTGGAATAGCAGTGGTAAAGCTTCATAAATAAGGCTGAAAAAAATCATTACTAGTTATACCAAGAAGAAAATCCTTTATGTGCAATCTCTTTTGCATTAAAAAAAGCAATCGACAATCAAGATTTCACTTTTAACTCTTGAGCGCAACCTTTTTCACTGGAGGTGACAAGTTCCCTCCAGGATTCTTCACTCTGTCATTTTGTTGAAGGATCATACAGAAAGTAGGAATTACTTCATCTCCAGAAAAAATGAAAGTAATGAAGGTGTTGTCATTTAGCAAAGTTGGCAGAATCAGCACAAATAACAGACTGAGTTTTGTTTTGCTCTGATGGCATGCTATGTAGAACTAGCCTTGCAGATAATCTTCATTTTCCCATATTCTCTGTCAAATTCAGCAACAGCTGCTTTTGCTTATTTTCATATAATCTACTAGCATCTAAACCATTATTTGGCAATCATAATACAAAAATTTCCAGACCCACCAATGTTTTTCACAAACATACAATGGAAGGGTAGCACAACCTCAGATCTTCAACTTTATTCAGTATGTTACTCTGGGGTTACTGCTACCCATATTCAGTACTTTACATTTATCAATTTTAAAGTTACTCTATGAAATACCAACAGCAGGTTGTTGTCCACTGTGAAAATATGCTCATGGATTACTTGTTCATCTCCAAACAACATTAAAGTAATATTGGTGAAAATAAATCAATGCAAAGACATCAAAAGAAAAATGTGCTGCACATGCCATAATGGAGTAAAAATTCAAAATTTGCATGGAAGTAGAGAACTTAGCTGGGTTCATGTATAACATAAAATACCAACAGCACGTCAGTGGAAAAAGTCTATTGGTAGAGTGTTTAAAGTGAAGAAAATGAATGAAAGTTAAATAGATGAAGACAAGTTTCCTCAATACTCTGATAATTCTGACGAATTTGAAAAATACGTCTATGCTCTAAGAGAAATGAAGAATGATGTTATGAAGTGACAGTACAAGACATTTACTCAGCGAAACATTTCTGATTTCTTCAAAAAAAAAAAAAAAAAAAAAAAAAACACCACAACACAATTAGGGAGGGACCATGTACTTCTGATTAAATTTATAGCTGTTATGCATTTAACATAAATTTCACTGTTTAAAAAATGTATTATTTGTATTTAATTAACTTGAACTCTGTTTCAAGTGTAAACCTTTTCATAAAATTTGCTTTTACTCTTTTGTCACATGTCCTAATACCATCAAAATTAATAAGTTAACAGAATTTTTAGCATCAGCAGAGGCATATAAAGCAAGCTCATATAGCAGTAGCCAAAAAAAAACCCCCTTCCCATTTCACTTCTCCATTTACTCGAAATCCTTGTCTAGTTCTTTAAGTTGTTGACCTCCACTATGACAGATAGAAGTTTGCCCCAACTAACAACCATCCCCTGGCCAAAGGCAAATTTCCGCACATTTATTCTACAATTGTCTTTTCTCAATTTGAATTTATGTCTCCTCAGGAGATCAATCTGGACAAGAGAAAGAAACCTATCAGCATTGAGCTTGCTCAAACCATTCAAGGTCTTATGCACCTCAGTTAGATCAACTCAGAGGTGCCTAGTCTCCAGATGCTGCAATTTGTAGAACTTAACCTCTCTTCATTGGAGAAACCCTTTGTTCCCCTCACCAATCTCGTTGCCTTATTATTATTATTATTAGCCATATGGTGCAAGGAAGCCTGAGGCTTATGCTGCAGTCAAAAAAAAAAAAAAAAAATTTCTGAACTACCCCAAGAGACAGAGAGAGAAATAAGGGAATCACTAAGGAAGAGAAGAATGATGATATCCAGCTCAGGACCCTGGGTGTAACAAGCCCATACTCACCAGATGTGAGCCCCTGGGGTTGTACTCGTTCCAGTAGCTCTAGATTCTTCCTAAAATGAGGCTTCCAGACCTATATGCAGTACTCAAGGTGTGGCCTGACCACTGCTTATACAAGAGGACAATAACCTCCTTATCCCTGCTAGAAAAATTCCTGTATATCATTGACAAGACACCATGAGCTACTCTTGCAGCCTGTCTTCACTGCTCAGAAAACTTCATATCTGACTGCACAATTACCCCCAGGTCGTTTTCATTCTCCACTACCGAGTGTAGTACCACACGGTTGGTACGTTACTCTGGGGTTACTGCTACCCATATTCAGCACTTTACATTTATCAATTTTAAATTTCAGTTGCCACCGCTCAGCCCATCTGCAAGACTTTTCTAGATCCTGTTGCAGTAGTGTACTGTCATTAACAACTCTGCCAACCTTTGTATCGTCTGCAAACTTCGACATTAACACTGATATATCTTCATCAATATCACTAATTAATACATAAAACAACAAGGGGCCCAGCACTGAACCCTGGGAGACTCCACTAATAACATTAGTCCATGAAGAGCAGTATTCATTTATTACCACCCTCTGTATTCACCCACTCAACCATCCTTTTATCATTTGTAGCACCTTGCTCTTAATACCATGCTGCTCTAATTTGTACAGTAGTCTTCCATGTGCAACAGTATCAAAAGCTTTCCTAAAATCCAAGCATATGATATCAAAATTATTTTTTGCATCCAATTCCTTTGTGACCACATCATAGTATCCAATCAAATTTGTCAGACAAGACGTCCCCCTTAACAAACCCATGCAGCGTCTGAACTATAACTGAAGTCTTGTCTAGATGATCCTGCAGTGCTTCTTTAACCAGTGATTCCATTACTTTCCCTGGAACAGAAGTTAAACTAACAGGTCTGTAATTACTCATGTCACCCTTTGATCAACCTTTGTGAACTGGGGACACATTTGCCCATCTCCAATCCACTGGGACATCCCCTGAGTCTAAGGAAGCTTTCATAATTATGGCTAAGGGTTTGCTTACTTCCTTTGCTGCCTCCTTTAATATAACTGGATAGATCACATATACCCCAGGTGCCTTTCTCATGTTCAACTTCAACAATTTCTCCTCCACTTTGCTCTCAGTTATTACAAAATCATTTGGCTCCCGGCTAGAGCTTCTGGCCTCCAATTCCCTACAAACTTCCTCATGTGTGACTGTAGATGCAAAATACTCATTCAGTTTGTCAGCTACCTCAGCAGGATCATCAACAATCAAACCATCGATATCAAGAGGACCAATCTGATTCATCCCTTCCATCTAGAGTTTACATAAGTAAAGAAGTCTGCTGTTTTTATTTGCATCCTTTGCCAAAGATTTCTCAAAATCTGCTTTCACTTGCATAAGCTCCACCGTGACTTGATTACAGACTAGCTTATATCAACCTTACTCTTCTGTGTCACCTGATAATTTATATATATATATCCCATGCATTTTTCTTCTCTGCCACGAGTCTCATTAGTTCATCTGCCATTCACATTTAGGCCCGAACTTTGAACAGTATTTCTTAGTTGGAACAAAAAGCCTAGTAGCTGCCAAGATTACTTCCTTGAATGCTTCCTATTTAGAATTTGCTGTTAGTAACATCATCAGTTGGTCCCATTGTATAGAATTTAAAAACTGTGTGAAACCACTGTAGTCACTTTTACGAAAGCAAACCCCCCCCCACTTTACCACTGATGGTAGTTACATGTTTAAGTAAATCTCACATCAGCAAGCACACTGCAATCACTGCTACCTAGTGGTTCCTTTATTTCCAGATTCTTAATGCATGAAAAAACACTGCTGATAATCAGATCAAGATTATTACTCTCTCTAGTTGCATCTTGAGCATGCTGCTGTAGAAAACAATCATCCAATATATCAACAAAAGCCTCGCTAATGTGTGAATGACCAACCCACAAGTTCCAGTTAGTATCCGGGAAGTTAAAATTCCCCCATTATGATACAATCTGATTTTTTCTGTGTATAGTTGTTCAGTGTAGTCATCAGAGTCATTAGGCCTATAACACACTCCTACTCTCAAATTTTGCTTTCACAGTGCTTATGTCACACCAAACTGACCTAACATTGTACTGTCCACCCATGTCAACTGGATGCACTTCCTTAGATTTTGTTTCTTAACTAACAGCATAACTTCTGGTCCCTTTCTATCCTGTCTATCCTTTCTGTACACATTGTACTACCCAAATTCCAATTCTGCATTCCTTATATCTGTGCCAACACCACATCTCTGATATTCCAGCAATATCTGCCTTTGATGTCTTGACCAGCACCTCAAGTTCATCAAATTTATTTACTAAACTCCTAGCATTGGTGTACATTCAGATATACATGCACCTGTTCTTACTCTTAGTTATCCTAACATAACCCATGTATTTACTTGTTCTATGATGACTCCCAGCAATCCTGGAAATCAACCAGCACCTTACTTTCCATGCTGCTCATTCCAATAGAAGCAGTGCAAGAATCACTTTCACCTATGCCTGTAGTTACTGTTAATCTATAGTCTGTAAATCCCTCCCCCCAAGCTAACAGTTTTCCAAAGCACTTAACACCGCCTTGATAGCATTAGCAAATATTCTTGCACCCTTTCTATTTAAGTGGGATAAGCTTATATCCATCCCTGTAAAAACCGTCTCCCCTGTTAACAAGCACAGACCACACTGAGAAAAATTTTACCCTATGAGCCTTGCACAATCTTTCCAGGGCCGAAATGATTGGCAAGGCTCTCATCATATACTTCCTCCTATCATGTATGGTCAGAATTGCAGACACTTTCAAATTTTACGCTAACTAGACACTTTTTTTTAACATTGACCTGTACTTGTTAAGTCTGCAGATCTCTTACTCTTAATGTCATGAGTGCCAACATATACAACAATATCACCCCTTTGCACCCTTAAAAGATGATATCTGCTCTATGTCATCAACTTTTGCTCCTGGCAGACATACCCTGGTCCTATTTCACCTATCCTTTTTGCATAATATATGTCCTGTCTCTCTGACAATAGAGTCACCAGCAATAACTAGCTCCTGTGAGACCAGCGCGTTCTACTCTAAAGACTGCCGCTGTGTTGCCTGATGAACAAGAGTGAGCTCTAGCATTGAGTTGGGCAACTGAAAGCTTGATGGGTCCCCCATTTTAATTCCTTCGAGAGCATCTACTTACTCTTCAAACTCTCGTAGATGCCCATCAGACTACTGAGTTGGCACCTAATTTCTTGACACCTAGCACACACAAAGCCATCCTCCTTGGCAAGATCATATCCTGTTCCAGAAAGTCTGCAAACATTTCACAAGTTGCACATTTTTTTTAGGATGTAATGCATTGGAGAATCGCCCCCATCGGTTTTCCCCGAGCCACAACACACCCGCTACTTTGTGCTTGTTGCTTTGCTGCTCTGGGGCATGATTTCCATTTAACTACTATTTAATTGATTAACAATAAAATTTAATAATGTTAATAAATTTAACTGATAATACTATGCTAAGGTAATGCAATAATACATATTATGCTATCTAGTTCTTACGTTATGCCTTACACTATCAAGTTACGCTATACCGTAACGATCACAATGGTAAATTAGTTATATTAGTTATACAGATGTGCTGAAATTTGCCTTTAGCCAGTAGTTGATTGGTGGAACAGACTTCCATCTTTTGTTGTGGAAGTTGATAGACTAAATAAATTTAAGGCTTAGCTGGACAGGCATTTGGAACGAATGGAGGGGTGAAATAGGTTTTTTTTTTTTTTTTTTTGCTGATGCTGCATAAGCTTGCTTTCTTGCATCATATGCCTCTACTAATAACCTTATAAATTATGAATAAATTGGTTTGTTTATGAACAATCTGAAAATATTTACATAATTATATTCCATAATTTAGTCAACACCAGTCCAGATTAGAAAGAATTTACTGTATAACTTTCTCAGGTACTACAAAAGTTCCAAATAAGTACTGATATGTGAATTGCATGACAGTTTTTTTTTTTTTTTTTTTATATAGGAAAGTTCATGCAGAAACTATATACTACTAGACTATATAATGTGATAAATCTGTATTTTGAAAACAGTAACAATTATAAAAACATAAAACATAAACTGAACAATATATGAATAAAAATAGGATTATTATTCATAGAAATTAACTGTACATTATCATTGGGGAAAAAAAAGTTTTCTTACCTTAAAAATTATGAATTGCTGGCTTGCTGGAAGCTCGACTCACACCTACATTAGGGATTTAAGCTTTTTTTTTTACAAGTATACCCCCTCTTGTCTCAAAGTTTAAACTCATGTGCCCCTTTATATTTTTTCCTGTTTTTAATGCATTAGTTATATGACAAATATCAAAAAATGTGACATATAATAAAAAAGTAATCAATATAAACTCATTAAATAACACTGAATTCAGTAAGGTTAATAATTTTAAAACCTGTTTGTCATTCTGCACCCTCCCTATAACATTTTTAAATATGCCTACATAGTAGTGTGATTCAAGTGGTAGTGATTCAAGTAAAGCATGGTAGAAATTATCATATAAATGCTATAAGGTCCTCTCTGAAACCAGAAAATGAAATTTAACTAATTTGTTATTCTCTACTTTATAATTTATGCATCTATTAAGCAGATAAAGAAGTTAATTCTTCTTCACTAGAATGTGCTTAATGTTACTCCAAAAATTATTTATCTGGGAACTAGATGTACTAATCCAGGGACGGCCAAGCTCAGCAATCCAGAGAGGTGTTTAAGATAATTTTTGACTGCTCGAGTCACAAGCAATAAAAATTGATTTTTCAAATTAAATAATTTGTTTTAACTACATTTCACATGCTCATTATTGAATAAAGTAGAATATTATGAAAACAGCATCGTGTAACTAATTGTAAAATGACAGGGAAAATACTGATGATAAAAAAAATTATAAAAAAAAAACTTCAGTAGAATTTATGTCTATTTTCATATCTTAGGGTTTATTTAAAAAGTACAATAACAGCTATTTTGTGAACTGTGTATTTTGTAGACTGTGCCTTTCTCAGTTTTCTCCTATTATAAAAACTCATCAAATTAATTCTGGACTCCAATGCCTTTAGCAACAATCCTTATTCTGTCCACTATGGTCTTTCATCATAGTTTACTAAAATCTGTTATACTAAGTTCATCTTTGATTGTGGTAGGCCTACCTAGGTGGCCTATTTTACATGTATTTATGGACATAGCTGCTACTTTTGATATGGTATCAGTAAACTCCCTATTGGTTGTATTATGTAGTGCAGTGGTTCCCAAACTATTGAGATTTACGGACCCCTTCAAAAATCACAAAACATTTAGGGATCCCTTCAAAAATCAAAAACAAGTTTGTGGACCCCTATATATATATATATATATATATATATATATATATCTCCAAGTATAACAAAGCAAATATTAAATGTTATAATAAATATAAATATTATAATAAATATTAAGTAGTAACATAACCAATTAATGCCATCTAGGACGATTAAACATTACATCGGTCTAACATTTTAATGGTATTTTTATATATATTTATTGCTTATGTCATGGCATAGATTGATTTTTTCCAGGTCACGTTGGGTACCCGCCATGGTTTATGGTTTACCTGATAAGCTAGTATATCATATTTTACTTTTAAAAAAACTCTAACCATTATTAACTTAACACATATATATATATATATATATATATATATATATATCCAAGTATGTAAAAAGAAAATAGGATTGTTAATTTATATCTATTTTATAATATTATTTCTAATCTGTAATATTATTTTGTCTGATTAATTATTTTGTCAGATCTGATTAATGCCATCAAAAATGATTAAACATTATATCCGTCTGTATATTATTTGAGTTAAGTTGTAATGTATAACATGGCTAGTAAAATAGCTACTCAAGAAAAACCAAAAACCTATACGGGTGCTAAACGTAGCCTGGAAAAAAAATATATATGCCAAAAATAACATAAAATAAGCAATACAAATGTACAATTAAAAAGTTAATTATAGGTGATCAGATACATTGAAAGGGACTTTTTCAAGGGCTAACCCTTTCAATGTATCAACCATAATTAATGAGCTATCCGTTTCTGTAGTCATCGTCCAGCATAACTTGTCCGAATGATAGTTAAAAATTAATGAGATAGAGGGCCATAGATATAAAAGGCATATTTGTAGGTACATATTCAGATTCAAAATTTTGTTTAAAACAACTCACCTTTATTCTTATTTTTACATAAATATATAATAATAATAACTTTATTTATCATCGATTTGCTATACACAGAACGAATAATTTGACCAGTTCCAGAGGGTCTTTTCTGTGGACCCCCTGGAACTGGTATACGACCCCCCATGGGTCCGCAGACCCTAGTTTGGAAAACACTGATGTAGTGTATTATTGTATTCTTCAATTAAACCCATGTTAATTTCTTTTCCTATGGAGATTACATATGTTTTTGCGCAACTTCCCAAAATTCAAGATATATTACTAGTAGCTGGTAAGCTTAGAATCTCAAAATTAATTACTTGATTATCTTTCTTTCTTTTTTTGTATTTGTTATGAATCCAGCTAGCTGAAATTAATCAAATTAATAAATGTTTGTTGTGTTGCCTCACATTAGTAAAATTTGTGGGTGTCTTAACAGATTTTAAACTTTTCTTTAAAATTACATTGTTTAAAGTTACTCTATTAAAAGCATTTTGATTGCTGAAAATTGATCTCACTCTAACCACAAGCCCCAGTGTCATCGTGAAGTACTTTAAAATTATTTTTAGCTCCTTAAGGGTTCTTTGATTCAGTAATTTGGGTCCTCTGCAAATACATCAGTTACTTAACAAATTCTTGGCACAAAGTCCCTCAATCTTGAAATGGGTCAAATTATAGTTAAAGCAAACTGTTTTCTCCAGATACTTGTTATAGAAGTAATCATAAGCACTAGCAGGCTTTTTATATCAACTAAGAAATACTGTTTAATGCTTAGACTAAATGGATGTCAAGATGAACTAATAAGACTCATGACAGAGAAGAAAAATGCATGGGATGCATATAAATTATCAGTGATAGAGAAACTTACAACAGATATTAACTGGTTTCTAAGCAAGTCACAAAGGAGGTTAGACAGGCTAAAGCACATTATGAGAAGTCTTTGGCAAAGGATGCAAAATCAAAAAAAAAAAAAAAAAAAAAACAGCAAAGACTTCTTTACTTATGTAAACTGTAGAAGGAAGGGGATGAATCATATTAGTCCATTTGATATCAGTGGTTTAACTGTTGATGATCCTGCACAGGTTTGCTTGCTAACAAACTGAATAGATATTTTGCATCTACATTCATGAAGAATTCTTTAGAAAAGGAGTTGCCAGGGGCAAACTCTAACAGAGGGCTATATGATTTTGTGATAACTGAGAGAAAAGTGGAAGAGAAATTGTTATAGCTAAACACAAAAAAGCCCACAAAATAGATCCTGTCCACCTGTGGTGGACAGGATCTATGCAATTATATTAAGGGAGGCAGCAGAGGTGGTAGACAAATGCTTAGCCATAATTATGAGAGCATCTTTGGATTCAGAGGAAGTCTCTGTGGAGATGTGCAAATGTATCTCTAATTCACAAAGGGGGGATAGAGCGATGCGGTAACAAAAGAAAACTAGATGCAAAAAATAATTCTGATATCATATACTTGAATTTCAGAAAATCTTTTACTGTCTTCAGTGTCTTTAGAGTCACTAAAGAAGTGGTAGAGGAAGTACCACGAAACGTCTGAGAGTAATCTGTAATTCTCTAAGAAATTAAAGGCAGATTACACTCCATGCAGGTTGAAGTATTTATTATTTCACCAATTTCCATTTCTTGATATACCTGCATAGCATGCCACCACTAAAAGAATATTTAAGTGTCATGAAATTACTTGCACTAGAGCACTGGATTTTAAGATTATTCAATAGCAAGCTTGGAACCCCTTGTACAATTTCCAGGCAACAGCTTTATAAAAAAATCAAGTTGATATCACAATGTGTCTGGAGGCACTCCTTGCCAAGTTAATAACTTCTGCAATGATTCATTAAGTACAGTCATTCTGAACATAAAAAATTCTAGAAAGTAACAATTCATCACTAATAGTTACAGACTCAAGCAAATGGATTGGATGTTTCCAAATGAATCCTTGAATTTCATATATTGTGACAACACCAACTGCCAAAGATTAAAAGGTTAGTCACTTCTCAAGTATGCAGGAATCAAATTTTCAATCACACAAAAAACAACCAAAAACAGAAATGTGTACTTGGGGAGGGGGTGGGAAATACACAAACTAATAGATTAACAGCAGCCACAGGCAAAGATGTCAAAAATTCTTTCACTGCTTCAACTGAAACATGCAGCAGCCTGGAAAACAAGGTATCAGAGAATACAAGGCTCGCTGGGGAGCCTCGTGGGGCAAGCAAATACAGTACTGTAACATGGATTGTATTAGGGTTATTGTAAGTAAAAACACGTGCATTATACAGTAATGCTAGAAACAGTGAATAAATTTGATGAATTTGAAATATTAGTTAGGTCATTAAATGCAGACAGGGTAGGGTTATCAGAGGCATAAAGTCACACAGACAAAAAGGAGAGAGAATCTGAATATGGAGAGTAAGTGTGCACAGAAAGAAAAGACAGGACAGGAGGGGGAGGATGAGTAATGCTCTTAGTTAAGAAGCATATAAATCTAAGGCAGTGAATCCAGTTAATATAGGTGGCAGTGAAATGTTTAGTCAGTTTTGTGTGACAAGCTCCAGGAAAACAAAAATGAGAGTAGGAGTGTACTACTGGCCAAATGATTGTAATGGACATAAAAACAACTATCCAGACAAAAGAGAGTGGGACAGTAAATCAGAATGTCTTATAACAGGGGATTTTAACTTTACAGATATTGAATGCAAATTGTGGGTTAGTCATTCACAGAGTAGAAAGACTTTTGTGGATTTATTGGATAACTGTTTTCTATACCAGCATGTTAGAAAGGCAATGAGAGAAAGCAATAAAATTGATATGATTACTGACAGTGATTCTTCATACATTAAGAATCAGTAAATAAAGAACCACTAGGTGGCAGTGATCACAGTGTACTGATGTGGGATTTACTTAAAGATGTAGCTACCACCAATGACAAGGTAAGGGATTTTTCTTTCGTAAAGGTGACTACAGTGGTAACAAACAGTTTTTAAATGCTATGCAGTGGGATCAACCAATAACGTCACCAAAAGCAAATTCTAAATGGGAAACATTTAATTCTAAATGCTTCCCATTTAGAATTTCAGAATTAATTGTGGAAGCTATTAATCTTTTTATACCAACTAAGAGGTAAATGTTAAAGGCTTATAATCAAACGTATGTCAGATGAACTGATGAGATTGGTTGAAGAAAAGGAAAATACATGGGATGCATATCAGGTGATACAGAAGCCTACAGTAGATATAAAGTAGTATGAAATCAAGTGACAAAGGAGAAAGGCAAGCCAAGGCAGATTACGGAAATCTCTCGCTAAGAACACAAAGAAAAACAGCAAGGACTTCTTTACTTATGTAAACACTAAAATGAAGCTGATGAATCACATTGGTTTGCTAGATATGAATGGTTTAACAGTTGATGATCCTGCACAGGATGTTGACAAACTGAATAGATATTTTGCAACTACATTCAACAAATAAGGGATTTTTTAAGGATGAGGATGCCAGAAGTGTATTATCAAATTCTGACAGGGAGCTAAATGATTCTGTGATAACTGAGTGGTAAGTGGAAAAAAAGTTAAAGCTAAACATAAAAAAGGCAACTGGGATGGACAGGATCTATCCTTTATATTAAGGGTGGCAGCAATGGAGATAAACAAACAGCCATAATCATGAAAGCACCTTGGATTTAGGGAAGATTCCAATGGAGGAGATGTGCAAAGGTATACTGAATTTAAAAAGGGGATCAAAGGGTAACGAGTAATTACAGGGCTGTTAGCTTGATTTCAATTCCAGGAAAATTTATGGAGTCACTGGCTAAAGAAGTAAACCAGGACCACTTAGATAGGAATACAGTCATACTACAGTCAGCACAGATTTCTTAAGGTAGAAATCTTCTCTTATCAGTCTGATTGCATACTATGATGCAGAAAAAAAAATAACTGGATCCAAAAAAGAATTCTGATATCATAGATTTCAGAAAAGCTTTTTGACACTATTCCACATAAAAAAAACTGCTGTACAAATAGGGGCACTGTAGCATTCGTCACAAGTTACTGCTATGGA
The DNA here is from genome assembly GCF_048544385.1 of Mastigoproctus giganteus. NCBI lineage: Eukaryota > Metazoa > Arthropoda > Arachnida > Uropygi > Thelyphonidae > Mastigoproctus > Mastigoproctus giganteus. Next base: position 234,859,586 of record NC_143576.1, read on the forward strand.
TAAAGGGATGGTTGACTGAGATAAAATAGTGGTTATCAATAAGCACTTCTTAGACTACTGATATTAGTGAAGTTTCCCAAGGTTCAGTGCTGGGTCTATTATTTTTTTAAATATTTATTATTAATATTAATGAAGACATATCAGCTTAATGTCTGTTTGCAGATGATACATAGAGCGGCAAGATGATTAATGACAGTAATCAGGATATGCTACTGTGCCAAGATATAGAAAAATGAAACAGGTGGGAGGCAAGATGGCAGTTAAAGTTTAACATTGAGAACTGCAATGTTCTCAATGTTAAACTTTGTTGTATGCAACAGAGTGGTACAACACTTGGGGTAGTGGAGAATGAAAAGGACTTGGGATTTAATTGTGCAGTCAGAAATGAAGTTCTCTGAGCAATACAGATGGACTGCTATGAAAGCTCGTGGGATTTGTCAATGATATACAGGAATTTGCCAGCAGGCATAAAGTTATGATTAGCCCATTATACATGGCAATGGTTAAGCCACATCTTGAGTTCTGCACACAGGTTTGGAGGCTTCGTTTTAGGTAGGATGTGGATCTATTGGAATGGTTCAGAGAAGACCAACAAGATTAGTAAGAGGAATAAAAGAGTGCTCTTACCAGAAAAACGCTTCAGATCTGCAAATTGCAGTGTCTGGAGATTAGGTGTCTGTGAAGTGGTATGATTAAGGTATGTTTAAGTGATAAGTTTAAGGCTTTGAATGGATTGAGTAAGCTCATTGTTGCTGATCCTCTTGCTCAGACTACACACACAATGAAATATAGATTCAAATTGGGGAAAGATGGCTGCAGAACAGATGTGTGAAAATTTTTCTGTCTAGCAGATATTGCCTATTGGAACAAACTTCCATCTAGTATTGTGCAAGTGGGCAGTTTGAATAAATTCAAGAAATAACTAGACAAACCATTAAAAAGGATGGCCAGGTGATATGGAAATTGGATTTTTTGTTTGTTTTTCTTTTTTTTTGGTCGATGTTCTATAAGCCTGCTTTCTTGCACCATATGTCTCTACTAATACCAATACAATATCTTCAACAACAGTATGTAGCTGGACGTGAAAAGAACCTCTAATTCATTTGCATAACAGATAACTTGCTTTCAACCAAGTAACACACATCTCAACACAATGTCCTTGTATACAATAATTCTGCTATTGTACTATGTCAAAAGACTGATGTGTACAGCAGCCATCATAATTTTTAAAAACCTGAAAAGAGTACACACAAATCATATTCATTGTTTAAAATGGTAAACATATACTATGTAAATTTGTTCATTAGTCTTGGATATCTGTTTGTTCACTATTTTATTTCTTACCATACTGACTTATCTACCTCTAGCCATATACTGTGAATGGCTTGCAGTAAAATGCAATAAATGATTATTTTTTTATAAAGACTAAATAGACTTAAACAGTAACCCCAGATTAACGTATCAACTGTGTGGTACTACACTCAGGGTGGTAGAGAATGAAAAGAGACCTGGGGATAATTGTGTTGTCAGATATGAAGGTTTCTGAGTAGTGCAGTCTGCAAGAGTAGCTCATGGTGTCTTGTCAGTGAAATACAAGAATTTTTCTAGCAGGGATAAGGAGGTTATTATCCCCTTGTATAAGGCAATGGTCAGGCCACACCTTGAGTACTGTATACAGGTCTGGAGGCTTCATTTTAGGAAGGATGTAGAGCTGCTGAAACGAGTACAGAGAAGGGCAGCGAAATATTGGTGAATGGACCAAAGGGTTGTTCTTACAAAGAAAAACTTAAGTTCTTCAAATTGCAGTGTCTGGAGACTAAGCACCTGTGAGGTGATCTGATTAAGGTGTATAAGGTAGGATGACCATAGGTCCCGGTTTAGCCAAAACAGTGTGATTTTAGACTGTTGTCCTGGCAAGTTTAGTATATGTCCAGTTAAAAATATTTTTATTTCAACTGTAAATTTTTATTGGTCTATTTTTTTATTCTATAGAGATTAATTAACACTAACTTCCTAAGGAATTTATGGCTTTCAAGTTACTTCATAATAGAATTAAACACAAATGCAGAATCTTAATGCAAATAATAAATATGGAATAAATAAATTATCGTGCTATCTATTACACAAGACAGAGAGGAAGCTAAACCATACAGCAGCCTGCGAACCTGTTTCTAGCTAACCTCAGAGCAAATATTTTTCATTAAAAAGTATCTATTATTTAAAAATCCACTGGAGAAGACCTAACTTAACAATAATAATTAATAAAATAATTTTTATTTTCAACCATGTCAACAAAAAAATGAAAATGCATTTTTAATGAACAGCTATGTGCATATAATTAAAAAGACGCAAACACTAATGTTGTCCCAGATTTCATTCTTTTAAACAGTCACATTTGTCCTGGTTTTGTCCTGGATTTTCTTCTTTGTAACATGTTTTGTCCCGGTTTTTGTCCAAAAGTATATGATCACCCTAGTATAAGGCCTTTAATGGTTTGAACAAGCTCAATGCTGATGGGATTCTTTCTCTTACCCAGATTAATTGCCTGAAGGGACAAATTCAAACTGAGGAAAAACAGTTGAAGAATAGATGAGCAGAAATTTTCCTTTAGCCAGCAGGTGGTCAATTGCTGGAACAAACTACCTGTTGTTGTTGATGATTTAGGGATTTATTAGGCACATCGGCAACTATGGCCATAGTGCACCAGAACAAACTACTATCTGTCATTGTAGAAGTCGACAGCTGAAATAAATTTAAGGAAGAAATAGATAAACAGTGAATGGATGAGTGAAATGAGAGTGAAGGTATGAGTGAATGAGTCAAGGAGTGAATGGATGAGTGAATGAGTCAAGGAGTGAATGGATGAGTGAATGAGTCAAGGAGTGAATGGATGAGTGAAATGGGAAGATTTTTTTTTTTTTTTTTTTTGCTGATGCCGTATAAGATTGCTTTCTTGCAACATATTCCTCTAATGCTAATTAATCACTTAAAGTTGTAATTTATTTTTAAATGTTTGCACCATTGTTGTTATTTCTTATGATTTTACCTCTGTATACTCCTCAAGTAAAAAAAAAAATAAAATAAATAAAATAAAATAAAATAAACTTCCAATTTCACCCATCCATTCGCTCCAAACGTTTGTTCAGTTCTTCCTTGAATTTATTTATGCTATTAACTTCCACGACAGATGAAAGTTTGTTCCAGCAATCAACTATCTGCTGGCTAAAGAGAAATTTCCACACATCTATTTTACAACTCTTTCCTCAATTTGAGTTTATGCCTCTCCCCAGGTTTTTAATCTGAGCAAGAGGAAGTATCTCATCAGCATTGAGCCTGCTCAAACCATATGTATAAATATATGTAAATGTATGGCAAAAAAAGTAATGTGTGGGCATGCAAACACACACACATATATATATTTATTTATTTAAAGTAGAATATTGAAAAATTTTATGCACATACTTAGTAATCCATATAAATTTTAGAATTTCCTTAGTGAATTTCTGCCACTAAACACACCAGTTATTTGTTCTATGACAGTCATACCAACAATGCACAACAATGTATTACATAAAAGGCCTAAGTCCTTAACCCTTCAGCAACTAGATGAAAGGTTAACACTACCTAGATTAAGTCTGTGAGACCCATGGGGAAAAAAGGTATGGTAGAAATGGAATGAAACATTACCACAACTAAAGGTTTATTAATATTTGTTGTAATGAAAACAGAATGAAAAACAGTAGTGACCTCCCATTTACAGTGTTTATGCTCATTAACAGCAAAGTTATTACATGTAATCCATACAAATCATAAGGCACTGAATGGGTTGAGCAAGATGGGATTCTTCTTCTTGCTCAGATTAAGAACCTGAGGGAGCATAGATTCAAATTAAGGAAAGACAGTTGTAGAATAGATGTGCAGAAATTTGCCTTTAGCCAGCAGGTGGTTGATTGGTAGAACACACTTCCATCTTTTGTTGTGGAAGTTGATAGCCTAAATAAATTTAAGGCTGAGCTGGACAGGCATTTGGAACAAATGGAGGGGTGAAATGGGAGGGTTTTTCTTTTTTGGCTGATGTTGCATAAGCTTGCTTTCTTGCATCATAGCTCTCTACTAATGCTAATCATTCTAGGATGTTCCACACAGCTGATTTTTCATTTCTGCACCTTTAAGTGCATTATATTAAGGATGTAATCTTCAGAAATTACATTTAAAAGTCAAACACAGAAATTGCATAAAACAAATCTTTCATTTTACACAACACAGCTGCCTGATCTGGATAGGAAACCTAAATGACACATTGGCAATAAGGAAACCATTAGGAAAGTACTAGGACTGCCAACAAAATCCTGCACAAGATGAGTAATGGGCAAACAAAAATAGCATTAGCAAATCATTAGTAGAGGCATATGATGCAAGAAAGCAAGTTTATATGGCATCAACCAAAAAAAAAAAAAAAAAAAAAGAAACTCATCTCATTTCACTCATCCATTCACTCCAAATGTTTGTCTAGTTCTCCCTCGAATTTATTTACACTGTCAACTTCCACAACAACAGATGGAAGTTTGTTCCAGCAATCAACCATCCACTAGCTAAAGGCAAATTTCTGCACATCTATAACTGTCTTTCCTCAATTTGAATTTATGCCCCCTCAGATTTCTAATCTGAGCAAGAGGAAGAATCCCATCACCATTGAGCCTGCTCAACCCATTCAAGGCGTTATGCACTTCAATTAGATCACCTTGCAGGTGCCTAGTCTGCAGATACTCCAATTTGCAGAACTTAAGCCTTTCTTCAAAAGAACAACCCTCCCTTTGTTCTCCCTCCCCAATCTCATTGCCCTTCTCTGTACTCATTCCAGCAGCTCTACACCCTTCCAGCAAATTCAAAATAGGAAGCATTCAAAGAACTTATCTTGGAAGCTACTAGGCTTTACATACCAACTAAGAAATATTGTTCAAGGTTTAGGCCTAAATGGATGTCAGATGAACTAATGAGGCATATGGCAGAGAAGAAAAATGCATGGGATACATACAAATTAACACGTGACACAGACGCCTATGATAGATACAAGTTGATCTGTAACCAAGTTACAAAGGAGGTTAGGCAGGCGAAGGCAGATTACGAGAGATCCTTGGCAAGGGAAGCGAAGAAAAACAGCAAAGAGTTCTTTACTTATGTAAACTCTAGAAGGAAGGGGATGAATCAGATTGGTCCCCTTGAGATCGATGGTTCAACTGCTGATGACCCTGCTCAGGTAGCTAACAAACTAAATGAATATTTTGCATCGACATTCACACATGAGGAGTTATTCAGCAAGGGGAATGCCAGAGGTGTATTCAACTCTAGCAGTAAGCTAGAGAATCTTGTAATAACTGAGAGCAAAGTGGAGGAGAAATTGTTGAAGATAAACACAAGAAAGGCACCTGGGGTGGATGGGATCTATCCAGTTATATTAAAGGAGGCAGCAAAGGAAGTAAGCAAACCCTTAGCCATAATTATGAGAGCTTCCTTGGACTCAGGGGAGGTACCCACGGACTGGAGATGTGCAAATGTGACCCCAATTCACAAAGGGGGATCAAAGGCCGACACAAGTAATTATAGACCTGTGAGTTTAACTTCTGTTCCCGGAAAATTAATGGAGGCACGTTAAAGAAGCACTGCAGGATCATCTAGACAAGACTTCAGTTATAGCTAGGACACAGCATGGTTTTGTTAAGGGTACGTCTTGCCTGACCAATTTGATTGGATACTATGATGCAGTCACAAAAGAACTGGATGCAGGGAATAACTTTGATATTATATACTTGGATCTTAGAAAGGCTTTTGATACTGTTGCACATGGAAGACTGCTGCACAAATTGGAGCAGTGTGGCATTGGAGGCAAATTGCTGCTATGGATAAAGGGGTGGTTGAGGGGAGAAGACAGAGAGTGGTAATCAATGGACACTGCTCATCGTGGACTAGTGTTATTAGTGGAGTCCCTCAGGGTTCAGTATTGGGTCCTTTATTGTTTTCTGTATTTATAAATGATATTGATGATGGTATATCAGGCTTAATGTCCAAGTTTGCAGACGATACGAAGGTTGGCAGGGTTGTCAAGGACACTACTGACACTATGCTACTGCAACAGGATTTGGAAAGGTTGAGCAGATGGGCTTCGAGGTGGCAAATGAAGTTTAACATTGACAAATGTAAAGTACTACATATGGAAAACAGCAACCCCAGAGCAACGTATCAACTCTGTGGTACTACACTGACAGTGGTAGAGAATGAAAGGGACCTGGGGGTGGTTGTGCAGGCAGATATGAAGTTCTCTGAGCAGTGCAGACGGGCTGCAAGAGTAGCTCATGGTGTATTGTCAATGATATATAGGAATTTTTCTAGTAGGGATAAGGAGGTGATTATTCCCTTGTATAAAGCAATGGTCAGGCCACACCTAGAGTACTGTATACAGGCCTGGAGGCCTCATTTCAAGAAGGATGTAGAGCTGCTGGAACGAGTACAGAGAAGGGCAACTAGATTGGTGAATGGGACAAAGGGGTGCTCTTACGAAGAAAGGCTTAAGTTTTGGCAAATTAACAGTGTCTGGAGACTAGGTACCTGCGAGGTGATCTGATAGAGGTGTACAAAGCCTTGAATGGTTCGAGCATGCTCAATGCTGATGGGATTCTTCCTCTTGCTCAGAATAATCACCTGAGAGGGCATAAATTCAAATTGAGGAAAGACAGATGTAGGATAGATGTGCGGAAATTTGCCTTTAGCCAGCGGGTGGTTGGTAGGTGGAACAGACTTCCATCCCTTGTCGTGGAAGTTGATAGCCTAAATAAGTTTAAGGCTCAGCTGGACAGGTATTTCGAACGAACAGGGGGGTGAAGTGGAAGTGGTTATTTTTATTTATGTTACTTTCTTTTTTTTTTTTTTTTTGGCTGATGAGGCCTCCAGACCTGTATACGGTACTCAAGGTGTGGCCCGACAATTGCCTTATACAAGGCAGTGTTTTCCCCAAGGACCTCTCAAATGGGCGCACCGCTTGGTGAATTTAACTGACTGCCTGGCTAAAATTTTAGCGATTTTCACGGCACCATGTGGTACTGCTCACCGATCTCGATTAATTATATTAATTCAAACATACTATGTGATTTAGGTCAATGTGACAGGAGCATATAATGTTAAATTATGTAATTGATTTTTGCTCTGGATCGCTTAAGTCACATTTATAAATAACAGAAAATTTTATAGCACTGCCAAGTATTACACTTCCCCACCTGGCTACTTCATAATGCCACCTGGCTGGCAAAATTTTCTGGGGTGAACACTGCAAGGGGATAATCACCTCCTTATCCATGCTCGAAAAATTCCTATATATCATTGACAAGATACCATGAGCTACTCTTGCAGACTGTCTGCAGTGCTCAGAAAACTTCATATCTGGCTTCACAATTACCCCCAGGTCTTTTTCATTCTCCACTACACTGAATGTAGTTCCATACAGTTGATATGTTACTCTGGGGGTTACTGCTACCAGATGATGTAAAGATCAGGAGAGTGGTTAATGATCAGCACCAAGCAGTGCTCCTTCCAGATGACTTGGATATTCGTCAGGGATAGTCAGTAAAATGGCAACTAATTTTGAATGCACCAAAATGCAGGCGCCTCCGTAGCCAGGTGGGAAGGAGCAGCAGCGCGTAGCACACGCTTCTTGATTAGACCGGGGTTCGAGCCCATCACCACCAAATACGGCAGATGCGGAAAGGTCATGGAATGACTACCGCATATCCCGGAGCAATATGGCCTTAGTTGCTAATGCTCCTAAAAACCAAACAACAAAAAGCACCAAAATGCAAGATTGAGGGTTAGCAACTCCAACATAACTTATACACTTGGCGGGGGTAAATTAAAAATATTGGAGAAAGAAAGGGATTTAGTGTTTATGATATGGTCAGGCATGAAGTCTTCCATGCAGTGCAGACAGGCAACAAGGAAGACCACTGGTGTCCTTGCTGCCCAAATACATAGGCTAAAGAGCTGGTCATCAGGCAACTTAGAAGGGACATGATTGAAATCTATAATGATCAGAGAGGTGATAGTAAAATGAGCGAAGTAAAACAATCACTGTTACAAATGATTTCAGGAATTAGATGATAGATTCAAATTAAGAAGAGGTTCAGACTAAATTTTATTTTCAGCCAGGGAGTTGCTAATTACTGTATAACATTCCTGCTGATTCCAACCAAAAGGGGAAATGACACTTAAAATCAACTGAGATGGTCTCTTTATTAGCATTAGCAGAGGCATATGATGGAAGAAAGCAAGCTTATGCAGCATCAGCCAAAAAAAAAAAAAAAAAAAAAAAAAACACTCCCATTTCACTCCTCCGTTTGTTCGAAATACCTGTCCAGCTGAGCCTTAAATTTATTTAGGCTATCAACTTCTACAACAAGGGATGGAAGTCTGTTCCACCAACCAACTACCCACTGGCTAAAGGCAAATTTCTGCACATCTATCCTACATCTGTCTTTCCTCAATTTGAATTTATGCCCTTAAGGTGATTATTCTAAGCAAGAGGAAGAATCACATCAGCACTGAGCATGCTCAAACCATTCAAGGCTTTATACACCTCAATCAGATCATCTCGCAGGTACCTAAGTCTCCAGACACTGTTAATTTGCCAAAACTTAAGCCTTTCTTCGTAAGAGCAACCCTTTGTTCCATTCACTAATCTTGTTGCCCTTCTCTGTACTCGTTCCAGCAGCTCTACATCCTTCTTGAAATGAGGCCTCCAGACCTGTATACAGTGCTCAAGGTGTGGCCTGACCATTGCTTTGTACAAGGGAATAATCACCTCCTTATCCCTGCTAGAAAAATTCCTGTATATCATTGACAAGACACCATGAGCTACTCTTGCAGCCTGTCTGCACTGCTCAGAGAACTTCATATCTGCCTGCACAATTACCCCCAGGTCCTTTTCATTCTCTACCACTGTCAGTGTAGTACCACAGAGTTGATACATTGCTCTGGGGTTACTGTTTCCCATATGTAGGGAATATGTATTTATTGTCAATATGTATGAATTTAGTCAATATGTATTTATTGACAGAGTTTAACAACTAAATGCTGATTTAAGGAAATAAAGTACAGTACAGCTATATATAAAATACTAATAAATAAAGAATGGCTTGAAAAAATGTTAAATGTGAAAACCTCCACTGCAAGCGAAATAATGTTTCCTTTACCAAATTAGAGTTATCTCATGAATGGAAGAAATTTCAGATGTGAAAACTTCAAAATATCAGTGAGAGAATACATATGTCTCCTTTGCCAACTTAAAACAAGCCATTGCAAGTTGAACTAATAAATTTAGAGAAAGAATAAATAGGTTCTTTGTGATAAAGTACTGATGAAAATGCATCATACATAAAAGAGAAACAGAATACCTGGAAAAGGAATTCAATCATTTAAAACCCCATCTCTTTTGGGAATTGCTAAAAGGCACTCAAGTGGACAAAGGAAAAACACAGTATTTCTTAACCCCTCAACCCATTAGGGTCTGAGTTGAGTGGCTGCAGCCTTATACATTTAGCCAGTAGGCAAACACATTCATGATCAGCAAAGCATAACAAAGATGTGAAAAGCAGACAGAAAAAAGGGCAGGCCCAAATATAAATACCTACAAATATTGTCTGGTGAGCATAAAATATAATAATTCTGCTTCAAGTTTCATGAGGTAAATGTTAGAATAATTGACTAAAATGATAAAATTTATAAGAACCAAAAAATTAAAATTTTTGAAATGTGATAAAAAAAAAGATGAGGTTCCATGTGTGAAATAAAACAGATGAGTATAGAAGAATAAGCTAAAAGAAACAGAATATTGTAAATTGAAGCTAAAAGCTTAGTGAAATTCAAAGGTAAGCTGGATTATACATCTACATAAGGAGGGAAACACATAGGTTTTTATTTTTTAAATATTTATTTATTTATTTTTTGTTTGTATTATTTCTTTTTATATATTTTTATTTAGCCACTTCAGCAAAAGCCTATGCCTTCCTTGAAATATAATAACCTACGTGAGGAGACTGCTAATATGACTGTGACCCAATCCAATATTCCATATCCATTTAATATTCCATACAACAGGAAGGGTTTGTTTGTTTATTTGGTTTTTAGGAGCATTAGCAACTAAGACCATATTGCTCCGGGGATATGCGGCGGTCATTCCCTGACCTTTCCGCATCCTCCATATTTGGTGGTCACGGGCTCGAGCCCCGGTCTAATCAAGAAGCGTGTGCTACGCACTGCTGCTCCTGCTCACCTGGCTACGGAGGCGAACAGGAAGGGGCACTAGTTTTTCTGAGCAGAGGTTTTAACTTTAACCCCCCCCCACACACACACATTACCACCAATGAGCAGAGTCAGGCAATCCTTGGCTGCCTTGAAAGCTGGCACTGTTTTTTTTTTTCTTTTTTTTTTTTTTTTTTTTTTTTAGCAATGTATGGAGAGTCAAGCATTCTTCCCTAAAATAAGTAATTTTCATCAACAGTAAATTCTCTGTAAACACCACCCTCCTTAATTATATTAACTAGCACTTTTGGAAAATACTCTGCTGTCACTGTATTGGAACTAGTAGCCTCACTGCTCACAAAAACTTCCCTCTGTTTCACCCCTCTTTGCCTTCATGTGTCTATAAAATTTTAAAACTTTTCACAAGGCCATGTTTGTGCCATTGCTTCTTATCTGCACAACTGGCAACTTATCCCTCTTAGTAAAGGCAGAACATTCCTTAGTAATGACAGTCTTCACAAGTGCAGCACTTTTCAAATGTGCTTTAATATGGTAGCGATGTTCACTATAGTGTTACCTGTAGATGCAGGAAAACCACAAATAGGTACAAAAGAAATTGTAGATTTGCCATTCTAATGTCACTTCAAGCCTAGTTCTGTATTGTTTTTAGTAGTGCTAGCACTTTTGGAATAACTCTGTTAGTTTTCTAGATAAAATCTGCAAGAATGAAACAAAATATGCTGCAACAGATGTCACACACGTAAATGTGAACGTAAGCACTTTTGTGAGGGGGAAAAAGTACCCACCTGCAATATCCACTGCACAACAGCTGCAGCCCACCTGTGTACATATAAGTAGCTCCGAGAGTTTCCTGGTGAAAGGGCTACTCAGGCCATATTGCATAAGTGGTTTGCTCATAAAATTTTATTTTTTGGTATGAATTTTTTTTTTTTAATTAATACCAAAATATTCACAAGAAAAGTGTTGGTAGAAACTATTTGTTATTTGGTTTTTAGGAGCATTAGCAACTAAGGCCATATTGCTCTGGGGATATGCGGTGGTCATTCCCTGACCTTTCCGTATCCTCCATATTTGGTAGTCACGGGCTCGAACCCCAGTCTAATCAAGAAGCGTGTGCTACGCACTGCTGCTCCTGCCCACCTGGCTACGGAGGTGCCATTGGTAGAAACTGAAAATGGAGTGACTTCATAAGAGATGGATCATTAATTAATCTGCCTGCTCTCTTTTAGATCGTGTGTAGGAGCATAAGAGAGGTTTGAAGCAATACCTGAGATGTGAGAACATGATAGGGCAGATTTGAGATTTGCCAGTCAACAGCTGTATAGAAGTAAAGTTATGCTTAAAGCAAAAAAGAAAACCTACTTTTTTTTTTTTGATGTATCAAAAGCAATATTTGTAATATGTTTAAGAAAAGAAAGTCAAAATAATCTCCAATAAATATATGTGATCTTTATAGAGCTGACTGTTATCAAAAATAACACAGAAATACAAAAGAAAAGTAACCTTCCCTAAAATCTTTAATTCACATATTTTAGAAATCTTAATAGAAAACTTAGCAGGTAATTATAAGCAATAGAATTTTGATTAAGGGCAAAGTTAGCCCAGAAACACTGCAAAAGAGGTTATAATCAGCTACACATACACACACACACACACTGTTTTTCACAATTTTAAAAAAGACAAGGTTATACAGTTACACAATCTAGCAAGTTTCCAAATTTCAAAGGTGTGATAATTCCATAATTCCTGTCCAAATTCTAGAAATCTGTTGTTTATAAATCTCAACTATGTAACATTGAAGAGGTGAAGGAAATTACTCAAATATAACTGCACTAATTGTTAATGTCCAATTATTACTCCAAGATAGAATCTTTTGTCAAAATTGCATGCAATTTATATATAAACTCCTTTAATAACTGAAATAAAATCTTTTTTTTTTTACTGAATATCTGATGTAGTAATATAATTTAGTATTAGTAGTGGTCAATGATGCAACAATGCATGCATATGCAACATCACAAAAAAAAAAAAATTGCACTTCTCACAATCCATTCCTTCTAAAAGTTTATCTAGTTCTTCCTTGAATTTATTCAAACTAACTACCCACTTCCAACACAACAGATGGAAGATTGTTTCAACAGTCAACCACCTAGTGGCTGAAGGCAAACTTACACATATCTATTCTGTAGCCATCCTTCCTCAATTTGAATTTATGTCCCCCCTCATATAATAGTTTGTTTGTTTGGATTTTTTGGCGCATTAGCAACTAAGGCTACAATGCGCCACCCTCATATAATAGACTGAGCAATGGGAAGACTGCCATCAACACTGCTCAACCATTCAAAACCATAAACACTTCAATCAGATCACTTCGTAGGTGTGTTAGTCAAGAGATAATGTAATTTGCAGAACTGAACCCTTTCTTGGTAAGGGCACCCTTGTATCCTACTCACCAATCTTGTTGCTTTCCCTGCACCCATTTCAGCAGATCCACATCCTAAGGCCTCCAGACCTGAATGCAGTACTCAAAATACAGCCTAAATATCACTTTGTACAATGGGATAATCATCTCCTTATCCCTGGTGGCAAAATTCCTGTATATCACTGACAAAACCCCATGAACTGTTGTGGCAGATGGTGTGCCACAACAGTTCGCAGGGTTGTGGCAGATGGTATTCACTGCTCAGAGAACTTCATATCTGACTGCACAATTATCCCAGGTTTTTCATTTTCTACTACCATAGGTGTAGTACTATGAAGTTTATATGTTAATTTGGGATTACTGCTACCAATATGTAGTACCATCATTGTCTACGTCAAACAACTGCCATTTCTCAACCAATCTGTCTAATTTTTCTAGATCTTGTTGCAAAACCATACCTTAATTACTGTCATTAACCACTCTGCCAACCTTTGTTATCATCTGTAAACTTATACATTAAGCCTGATATACCTTCATCAATATCATTAATAAATATAGAAAACAACAAAGGACCCAGCACTGAACACTAGAATAATAACATTAGTCCATGAAGAAGTGTTCATTAATAATCACTCTGTTTTCTCCCACTCAACTATCCCTTTATCAATAGTAGTAATTTGCTCTTATGTCACACAGTTCCAATTTGTACAGCAGTCTTTTACATACAATGGTATCAAAATCTTTTCTGAAATCTAATTATATGCCAAATTTATTTTTTTATTTCAGGTCCCTTGTGACTGCATCTTTGTATCCAATAAAACTGTTCAGACAAGATCGCCCTTTTAACAATCGAAGATCTGACTTCGGTATAACTGCATTCCTGTCTAGATGGTCATGAATTACGCCTTTAATCAGACTCCATTATTTTCCCTGGAACAGACGTTAAGCTAATAGGTCTATAAATACTCATGTCACCTTTTGATCCTCATTTTTGAAGTGTATATAAATTCGCACATCTCCAGTCTATACAGACTGCTCCTGAATCCAAGGATGCTCTCATAATTATGGCCAAGGTTTGTTTTACCTCTTTTGCTGTCTCCCACCATATAATTGGATAGATTTCATACCCCCCATCAGGCACCTTTCTTATGTTTAGCTTTAACAGTTTCTCTTACACTTTCCTTTCAGTTATCACAAAATCATTTAGCTAAACATTAGAATTTGAAAAACTTTTAGCATCCCTTTCCCTAAAGAATTCCTCATGGATGAATATAGATACAAAATACCTATTCAATTTGTCAGCACTCTGAGCAGGGTCATCAACGGTTAACCCATTTACATCATATGGCCCAATGCAATTTAACCCCTTCCATCCACTGTTAATATAAGCACAGAAGCCTTTGCTGCTGTTCTTTGCATTCTTTGCCAGAAACTTCTCATTATCTACCTTAACTTACCTACCCTACTTTGTGACTTGATTGCAGATTAGTTAATGTCTACCATACGTTTCTGTATCACCTGATAATTTATATGCATCCCATGCATTTTTTTTTTCTCTGCCACAAATCTTATTAGTTCAGCTAACATCCATTTAGGTCTAAGGCTTGGACAGTATTTTTTATTTGGTATGAAAGGCCTAGTCGGTTCTATGATTACTTCCCTGAATTATTCCCATTTAGAATTTGCTGCTTGTAACATCAGAGTTAATCCCACTGCATAAAATTTAAAGATTGTCTGAGACCACTGTAGTTGGCACTGTGAAAGCAAAAGCCCTTCCATTTACCCTTGACAGTAGTTATGTCTTGAAATAAATCCCACACAGTACAGTTTGATCACTAGCATCCAGTGGGTCTTTTAAATGCAGATTCTTAATGCATGAAGAATTGCTGTTGATAATCTGATCAAGAATAATTCTTCCTCTTCTTCCCTCTTTAACATGCTACTGTAGAAAACAGTCATCCAATAAATCTACAAAAGTCTTTCTAGTGTGAGAGTTTATTTGGTTTTTTTTTTTTAGGAGCATTAGCAACTGAGGCCATATTGCTCCGGGATATGCGGTGGTCATTCCCTGACCTTTCCGCATCCTCCGTATTTGGTGGTGACGGGCTCGAACCCCGGTCTAATCAAGAAGCGTGTCTACGCACTGCTGCCCCTTCCCACCTGGCTACAGAGGAGCCTAGTATGAGAGTGACCAACACAAATTTCAGTCAACATCTGGAAAGTTAAAATCCAACATTATAAGATAATCTAATTTACTGGCCCACTATTTCTCTCTACAGCTGTTCATTATAATCATCAGTCCTATAACACACTCCAACTCTCATTTTTGCTTTCCCAGTGCTTATGTCACACCCAACTGACTCAATATTGCACTGGCCACCTATGTCAACTGCCTTAGGTTTTATATGCTTCCTAAGAGCAGAACCCCTCCCCTCCCCTCCCATCCTGTCTGTACTGTAATTTCAATTATGCATGGAGAAAAGTACAGCAACAATTTAAATACCATTCCTCTATCCAGAGACACAGTTATCGCAAACAACATAAAATCCAATTTATTAAACTGATTGAGAGAAAGTCCAATTTTTGCAATACAGTCAGATGAATTCACAGATATTTAAAACATTGCTCAACTTATTGTATATGTGAGATAATGCTACGAGGGAGATATTTTGGAAAATTTTCTATTTTGCAAAGCTTTGGAAGAAAGAATGACGGGCGAAAAGATTTTTGATGTTATAAATATTTTCAATACTCCCCATATTAAAATCCTACATCTCTTATGTCGGAGTGACATCACATCTCTGATATCCCAACAATGTCTATATTTGAATTCTTGACCAGCACTTCAAATTCATCAAATTTATTTACTATGCTCCTAGCATTGGTGTACATGAAAGTATACATGCACTTGTTACATGGAAAGTATACATGGACTCCCAGCAATTCTTGAAATCTCCAGCACCTTGATCCAACAGAAGCAGTTGAAGAATCACTTTCACTTCTGCCTGTGGCTATTGTTAATCTATTAGTCTGTGTATTTAAATATTCTTGCACTCTTTCTGTTTAAGTGTATTCCATCCCTGTGGAAGCAGTCCTTCCTGTTAACAAGCACAGACCACAGAGAAAAATTCTACCCGATGATCCTTGTATAATCTCTCTTGGCAGCCCTTTACTGATAGCATTTGTACACGTTAAAAAAAAGCACAGTTCTTGTGACAAAACAGGATAAAAATCTTAATAATATTATACCAAAGAAACTGCAGGTTTAAATCTGAAATAACAACATCCTTTCAATTCTGTTATTTGATGTGAAAAAATACTATAGAGGTTGATATAAGAATTAATGTTCTTCAAATAGCTTTGTGACCAAAACTATCTGAATATTTCCTCAAAGAATAGCAGTGACTCTTAAAGTCTAACAATCCATTCAATAATAGCTGATTAGCAATATGTAATTACTTTAGTAAAATATACTTCACAGGGTAGGAGAAGGGAAGACTTTATATGGTGAAAAACGTTCAAATATATCCAAATATAATTTTTGTGCATGGCAATTTGGAATATAAAATAAATCAAATTACTTTTCCCATGTCAGTAATACTATAACATACAATTTCATCCATGTATTTTCTTACCTTATTTCATTATGAATGTGTATGACTAAAGAAATCTTGTTTGTATAATATTACTGTTAATAACAGTATATTATTACACAAAGGGTTAACTCATTCCAAGTTCACCTGTGACAAGTCATAACTATTCATGTCCAAATAATAATTATTATTCAGATAAAGATTTACTAATATAAACATGTCTATAAAATTATCAACGAAGTTTTAAAAATACCTGATATTTAATACTACCTAAATCGTGCCAATATGATCATCTTACTTCCAATTTAATTCGAATGGTTAAAATTTTACTATTTATAATAAATAAAAGTTCACACCTTCTAAAGCAGGCTGTTCCCCAACTCTTCCTGTGGTTCTGCCCTCGGGTTGCGCCCTGAAATCTGAATCGGTGTTTTCAATGGAATTGTTATCGATTTTACTGACGTTATAAACTTCAGCGAGGTTGTTTCCCTTCTGCGGATCAAATACATTCGACATTTGTACACTGTTAAGTGACAAAACTGGGGGAGGATGACCTTCATTCATGGCTTTACCACCAAAAATTTTATCTAATATTTCAAAATAAGGCAACGTGTTATTACTAACTGCACTGCAATTACTACTACTACCGGCACTACAAACGTTATATCCATTAGTTTCATCACTGCAAAATACGCCAGTTTTCTGATTGCTAGTGGTACTAATGTTTCTGTCAACAGCACTAGCCGCTGCACTTCTGTGTTTTAAATCTTTCCTATATTCTTGTATAAGATTACCAATTCTTGAACGACACTGCGACCAAGTTCTATCGTATCCTATCTTTCCAAGAGTAGATGCAATCTTTGCCCACACTGGCCTTGTTCTTTTCGTTACTTTTAACGTATTCTGAACCTTATCATCTGCCCAAACAAGTAACAAAGCTCTTGTCTCCTCAACGTCCCATTTGCGTGCATGATCACTTACTGAACAACTACTCCCTTCCGCCATTACAAGACGCGATTATTTTGTTTACATGACAAAATTCCACAGCTTAGCGCCCTCTATCATATGTGGCTGTATATTTATGATGATTTTTATTTGGAGATGGGTTTCGCTAGGCAAAAATGTCATTCATATTAATCTGAATGGATCTAAAGGCTGTTCACTTCCACTCCACATTTGTTATAGTTATTGCCTCCAGCGCGTACTTTGTGGGTCTAATTGCAACTGCATACCATTTGTGGGTATGCAGTTGCAATTGGACTTGAGTACATATTAATGTTACTTTTAAACAACCCCTAACCAGGGTATTTGGTGATCAAAGACTTATTTTGCCTCTGTAGAAAGGAGCATTTATGGTCTGAAATCGAACAAGTTAGTGCGTAACGTCATTTTAGTTCGCAGTAAATCACTGGAGTAGGTGGAATAGCATCATTTTTTTTTTTTTTTTATATCTCATATTGTGAATGCCTTCACAACGAGTGATTATTATTATTATTGTTGTTGCTCTTATATTATTTCTCCCTGATTGGGGGTTCCACTCCGTGATGGGCACTTCTAGCAAGTACACAGGGTGGTTGTAATGTCTGGTGTTACTGTCGGTCGAGGAAATCTCGGACTGTTCTACAGGTGTTCAGGATTGCGACTTTCTGGAGTTCCTTGTAGGTGTTCTCTGCGGCTAGGCTGCTATGTAGAGTCTTTGGTACCATTGTTAACACGATGATTGGGATGGTTGATACTTCTTGCGTATGCCACATCTCCTTTATCTCATGTCTCAGGTTCGTGTACTGCCTAATTTTTTCCTCATGGGTTTTCTGGACATTGCTAGTGTTTGGCACCGCTATGTCAATCAGGTAGGTAGCCTTTTCAATCTTGTCCACAAGGGTTATGTCCGGTCTGTTGTGCGGGATGGTCTTATCCGTTATTATGGCGCGATCCCAGTACAGCTTGTGGGTTCGGGTCTCTAGTACTGCCTGGGGTTATGGTACACTCTCTTTGGTCAACTGGTATTTCCTCGCTAGCTTCTGATGTATTATCCTGGCTACATGGTCGTGTCTATGAGTGTACTCAGTCTAGGTGATCACCTTGCACCCCGCGGTGATGTGTTGGATCGTTTCTGAGGACAGATGGCATCGTCGACATGTGTCATCTGACATTCTGGGCTCCTTTGCGATGTATTTTCTATAGTTTCTGGTGTTGATTACCTGGTCTTGGATGGCCAGCATGAATCCTTCAGTCTCGAGGAAGAGCGTCCCGCTTGTGAGCCATGCATTGGAAGCAATGGTGTCGATGTGATCTTGATGGAGGTCATTGTAGTGTCTGCCATGGAGTGTTTTCTTTGCCCATCTTTCTAACTTCATTTCTTGTACTGTCTGGGCAGGAGGGGTTTCCTCGCTTAGGTCGAGTGGGGTATACCACTTATCTATCTTCCTTATGGCCTGGTGGAGTGGTGCTCTGTTGTTCTCGAAGTAAACCTTCAGGTTAACTATCGCTGTTATTATTATTATTATTATTATTATTATTATTATTATTATTATTATTATTATTATCAGCCATATGGTGCAAGGAAGCCTGAGGATTATGCTGCACCGGCCAAAAAAAAAAAAAATTTCCAAGTTACCCTGAGAGAGAGAGAGAGAGAGAGAGAGAGAGAGAGAGAGAGAGAGAGAGAGAGAGAGAGAGAGAGAGAGAGAGAGAGAGAGAAGTAGAAAGGAATCACTAAGAAAGAGAAGAATGATGATATCCAGCTCAGCACCCTGGGTGTGCCAAGCCCATACTCACCAGATGCGGTTAATTGCCCTGATATTGCACTACTCCAATTAGCTACGCTTCGCCAGTAATGAAGACTAATGTTACTTATTCTGGGCGAGGCACCGTTTCAAGGTTTTTTGTAGAAATGTGTGGGATAATAACTCTACTGTCCATGTTAGACATAGAAAAGCAAAAAGGTAGGGGAAAGTGATAGAAGAGGAAGAAGAAATGCAGTCGAAAGAGGCAATTACTCCTCACACTCACTCACTTATAAACTCCTCAAATAGGCAACGCTTCTCCAGTAGGGAAGACTTGTTACCTATCCTCGGCAACGTCGGGCTCCACCAGATGGCGTAGTTTGGAAAATGGTATGAGATAAGAAACTGTGTTATCCACATATCTGTAACTATTAGACTTAGGAAAGCAAAAAGTGGAGGAAAGTGATAGTAGGAGAGGAAGAAGAAGAAGAAATGACGTCAAAAGAAGAAAGGGGCGCTACTTCTCACTTATAAATCCCTCGAATAGGCAGCACTTTCCCATTAGAAAGACTGTTGTTACCTATTCTCGGTAACCCGGGCAGTATCAAACCACAGGCGGTATTGTTTCGAGGCTTGTTGGCCGCTCCTCAGTGGGGGTACGTACCCTGATGTTAAAATAAGTGACAACCCGGTTACGAAGTATATCTCCACAATATGAGAGAGGCCAGATGGTGTGCAACAGTACAGACAAAAGGTTATAGGGCTAAAAGCCTCAGACTATGTAAAATTCGCTACTCGAACAAGTTAGTGCATATCATCATGTTAGTTCGTAGTAAATCACCGAAACAGGTGGAATAGCATCGTTTGTTTTTTGCCCTGATATTGCACTAACTCGAAGTAGCGTTGCTTATTTTACGTAATACAATATCAGGGAAACTGGTGAAGGCATTCGCAATATGAAATACAACAAAATTGCCTATTTGAGGGGTTTATGAGTAAATGAGTTGAGTGAGTGTGAGACTGAGGAGTAACTGCCTGCTTAGACGGAATCCTTCTTTCTACTATCACTGTCCTCCAGGGGCGGCTCGTTAGAAAGCACTGCAGCACCCCAGCGTTTTATATCTAAATATACAGTCAACGGAGTTGAATGAAATTTTGCGAAGAACATTGCAACACAATGAATATTTTTATTAACAGGTCCGCATATAGTATACTCATCCTCTATTTCCAATAATCATTTCAATAATAAACGAATAAATACATTTAGCATTAGTTGAGGCATATGATGCAAGAAAGTAAGCTTATGCAGCATCAACCAAAAAAAAAAAAAAAACCCTCCCATTTCACCCCTCCGTTCGTTCCAATATCAACTTCCACAACAAAGGATGGAAGTCTGTTCCACCAACCAACTACCTGCTGGCTAAAAGCAAATTTCTGCACATCTGCCTTTCCTCAATTTGAATTTATGCCCTTTCAGGTGATTATTCTGAACAAGCAAAAGAATCCCATCAGCATTGAGCATACTCAAACCATTCAAGGCTTTACACACCTCAATCAGATCACCTCGCAAGTGTCTAGTCTCCAGACACTGTAATTTGCAAAACTTAAGCCTTTCTTCGTAAGAGTACCCCTTTGTTCCATTCATTAATCTTGTTGCCTTCTCTGTACTCGTTCCAACAGCTCTACATCCTTTAAGTGAGGCCTCGAGAACTGTATACAGTACTCAAGGCGTGGTCTGACCATTGCCTTATACAAGGGGATAATCACCTCCTTATCCCTGCATATCACTGACAAGACACTATGAGCTACTCTTGCAGACCATCTGAACTGCTCAGAAAACTCCATATCTGCCTGCACAATTACCCCCAGGTCCTTTTCGTTCTCTACCACTGTCAGTGTAGTATAACAGAGTTGATACGTTACTCTGGGGTTACTACTTCCCATATGTAGTATTTTACATATGGGAAGCAGTAACCCCAGAGATCATGAAATCGTTTTCAACTTTAAAGTTTAACCACAGGCAGAACTGTGCACTACACAGTTCCACATTTTGGTCCCAGTGGTTGAGTCAATGCCTAGTTGGCAGGTTGCCAATACGCAATTTTTAGAGGTGACAAAACGAGTTAAAGGAATTGCGGAGCGAGCAGTGCCGATTTCAACAGTGCACCAAACTTGAATGAAAAAGTTATTAATCTATTTTTAACAAATAAATATCGAAGAATGGATTTTATTTTTAAATAAAATCTCAGGATTACCCAAGTCTGTTAATGGCAAGTGTCTAGTTAATGTTTTGTAGTATTTTTAACTTGCTTATTATTATTACTATCTATGTCTACATGTCTTATAACCAAGGCAATTTAATGTAACTTTAAGAAGCAGCACACCCATACATCAGCGTCACGAGCTGCCACTGCTTTCCTACACCTTTCTACTTTTTTATGTCTAATAGGGACAGAGATGTGGATAATAGAATTGTTATCCCACACATTTCTACAAAAAAGCCTTTAAACGGTGCCGTCTGAGTGGTAGTATCCGCCGAGAATAAGTAGCATTTGTCCTCATCACTGGCGAAGTGTTGCTTATTCGGAGTAGTGCATTATCAGGGCAACTCGTTGTGAAGGCATTCATAATACGAGACATAGTAAAAAACGATGCCATTCCACCTGCTCCGGTGATTTACCACGAACCAAGATGATGCTTTGCACTAACTCGTTCGATTAGTGAATTTTTCGTAGTGTGAAGCTTTTAGCCCAAAACCTTTTTGGTCTGAAATCATGACGAATTCGATTGATGACTAGAATTTAATACGTACTAATAACCAGAGCCGCAACTATCGGCTGTCATATTGTTCAAAGAACACCTAAGGCAGCAAAATAATTTCATATCAATTTACAACTTCTTTCTACATTGTACTGTACACAAGCTGCAACAGTGAATACAGCATCTTTCAAAAAGTATTGACACACCCCTCCCTCATTTACACAGTCCATTCGACCTTCCCGGATAAACACTGAACCAGACGGGAATATAAGGAAGGCATATGACTCACACAAGTTAGTTCTTGTCGTGGTATATAGAGCCAAGCTCACTAATTCACTGTACATCAGCTCCTGAAAGCAGTATCAAGGCTTTCCCAGAACTAGAATCTGGCTCTTCAAATGGCTAAACAGAATTTCAGTAAGCCTTTTACCATCTCAAGAGCTACAATATACTTCAGTCTAGAGGTCACACCCTGGAGACAAATGATCACGACAAGAAATGAATACGATGCTTGCTCAGCTCTTAACGGGACAGCTGGATTCACGGAAAGCCCGAGACTCGATAAAAACACCCAGAGAAAAACAAAGACAAGTTACAGATAAGAAACTGCAACTCAGGGTCGCATTCACCCAGTTGGATAGCCTTGGAAGATTCTTTCCCGCAAACACTATAAAGCTATTTAATAACCTAAATATCAACCATGATAAACTTTGCACAAGCAAATCATATAGAAAAGAAGTTCTTGAACACTCCTACCTACAGATACAGATGTAAGAAAACATAAATATACTTCAAGATATGTCCTGCTTTTCCCACTCTACTCCTACCGAAGAAACCGACTGCTGGAAACAGTAAAAATTAACTTTCTAGTTTTTATTCCGTATTGTATTGTATTTTTGTTGTACCATGTTGTTCGGAGGGTAACATAGGTCGAATATGTTACCCTCCGTTTGCTGTTCTGCTATTAGTACCCGTGCTAATGTAAACATGGCGAATCTCCCATTTCTTGGTGTCAAATCAGTTGTTATGCTTTAAACATAACAGTATATTAAGTACTGTAAGTCTTAAGAAGATAACAAGTATTACATGTATTGTATAATTCAGATCAATCACAAGTGTTACTTTCAATGTTAAATTGTAGTATTATATCCTGTTGCATAATAGAATTTGTGCCTACACCCCTGGTCAATGGCTGTAACCGGATGAGGAGAAATAAAGATAATAATAATAATAATAATTCCGAGAGAGGTGTTGTTTTCTGATGGCACAAAATTAGCAAGGCAGAGCATTGCTAATTTTGCTCCCGGCAAAAACAGTTCAAATTATGCCTCCACAATTTAACATTTATTTCATTTTTATACACCTTACAGAAATATGTGCAGGGTGACTGCCTCTTTATCCCTTGCCTTGGAACTACCCTGATTGTCACATTACTTGTTTGTCGATTCGTGAACAAACATCATCTGAAGTTCATATCATGAAATCAAAACGCGAAGGAGCCACTTCTGGTTGGTTATTTAACAGTAACGTACATGAAGACCATGGAAACTCAGATCGTGTTACCAGAGGATATTAGGAAGGTAGTGGTCAGGCGCGCGGGTGCATAAGTACACGTGCCTTGAGTGACAGGGGTTCAAGCCCGTGACTACTGAATACGGTGCTGTTTCTTGTATTCTATCTGTCTTGTGAACTTCTCTGACCGTTTGGTCGTCCTGGAGTATAAACAGAAAATTTATTTATTTATTTCTAGATTTTTATAAGAATTACCGAATTACCAAAAAGGTCACATTACAGAAGTCGAAACAAGGTGCTCGTAAATATGATCACATAATATGAGTACGGCGTATGATCCCCTCCAATGGTTAAACAGGCTTCACAGAGGTGTACCATGCTCGATATGAAGGCGCCTATAAGATTATGTGGCAACAAATGGTGTCGCATTGTACGCTGTCGGCGTACAATACGACACCAAAGGCGTCCCACACATGTTCAATCGGATTTAAGTCTGGTGATGGTGTTGGTCACGGCAGTCGTTGGATATCTTCAGTTTCAAGATATACCTCCATCACTTGAGCTCTATGTGCAGTGGAACAGTCGTGAATGAAAAGAAAATCTGGGCCAACCGCACCCCTAAAAAGTTGCCCATAGGGTTTAAGGTTCTGTTCTCGATACCTCTACGCAGTTATGGTATTCCTATCAAAAACATGGAGAGGTGCGGCCGTTGATCATTATTCCCCCACACGAGAACTCTGTCTCCACCGTTAGTGTCCCTTTCTCTGTTGTGGGAGAGATGGTACCACATTTCTCGTTGTTTCCACATGAAATCACGTCTACAATCTGTTTGTGAGCTAAAACAGGACTCATCAGAGAACAGAACTGTACCCCATTTGTCAGGGGTCAAAGTTACATGTTCATGGCACCAGTTTCGATGAGCTGTGCAGTAGTTTGGGGCTAATGAGATGCAAACCATAGGGAACTTTTATGGGCTTTCGCTCCGTGGCTGAGTTCTTCAGGCTCAGGCGTAGATAATAAGGTTCTTCCCTGAAAAAACTGAGGGTTTTCGTCCAGCAAAGCAGGCAAATTAACCAGATAACACACGCAATTTACAGACACAACATACATGGGTAGCTGAAAGTTACTTTCCAGGTGACCCTAATATAGTTTAGTTGAGTTAGTACAAATCTCACCAGACATCACCACAACTCTTAACGCGACAATTTCCAGTGGCATATCAATTTTATTCAGTTATTAAAGGGGAAAATCAGGTAGCCCTCGTCCCTGCAGCCTAAATAAATGTGAACAAATAGTGTGTGTTTTATGATATTAAGCTGTTGCATGGTAACCAAGCTAGTGTTATCGTATGTTATACACTAAGCGAAAACTTTATTACGTACACCTACGCGAGCGAGTATAAATTTCCCCTTTTACCTTCAGAACAATCTGGATTCTTTGATATGGACATATTGAGGTGTACAAAGCATGACACACATATGCTGATCCACGTTCACTTAAACACTTCCCACAGTTATTGAAAACTGGATGGTTGAGGATCTCTACTCCGAAGAGCTCATTTCACCTCAATTTCTCCCCTGTGTTCAATTGTATTAAGATTTGGTGGTTGGTGAAGCCACCGCAGTGAGTTCCGTTCACTGTCATGTTCCTAGAACCAGTTCTGCACAATTCTGGTCTTATTGCTGGGTGCATTATGTGCGAATAGGCTCTTCTTAGAAGAAGAAGAAGAATTCATTCTAGCTAATCTTCTAGAAATAGCTGAAAGAACACATATAAGTAATACTATACATATGAAACTATTAATTACAGAAAAAATTATTTTCTGTAATGAAATAAAACAATGAAATAAATATTGTCTCCAAAATAATAGCACGTTAATTATTGTTCATATAATAATAAAAATTCTATGAAAGCAGTGATTTTTTCAATACTTTGTGCTCATACAGGCAGCTATATAACCAAAAAATACAGCAAAATTTCCCCAAGTATTGCAAAACGAAGTGTTGCCCAAGAGTGGGCTATACTTCCTTAGGACACCCTTGCTTTGATAATCTCTGCATCTTCGTCGTGGCATCGACTTGATAAGGTTCTGAATGTATTCCTGGGAAATCACAAGGTACCAAACATGGATTAATGTTTCCTGCAGCTCTCTAAGTGTTTTTGATTTCTTTTGTATTATTGAAACACTCATTTCTTACAACAATTTTCAATTGGATTGAGGTCTGAACTGGCCCCCAGGCCATGTTATTGTGCGAACTGATTTACCTTTCAACCATTTTTGCACCCCTGGACAGTAAAGACAGAGAAATAAATTACATTTATTTAAGCAAGAGTGCGACATTTCATAAATTTAAAACTTTTGCTAATTTTGTGAAGTAGTACTTATGGTTTGGGGTCGATAACATGGTGCAAAGTCGTCTTGAAAACCGCATTAGCACAGTGGCCAGTTATCTTATAGTAAAAAAAGACATCTGCCTAGGGTCCCGACCACAAGGGGCCCAAAATCACTGTTTCAAAAACTCATTGCTGTTTTTTATTAATATTTTTTAAGGGTTTTTTTTTTTTTTTTTAATCGGAAACTGAACTTTCTACCTGCCAAAGTCAATGAACTTTACTTTGAAAATTAATCTTCACGTAACGTTCAAAATTAATCTTCGTTTTTTTCAAAAATGGTTTTATCGATTTTGATGAAGCTTTATATTTAGTTCTTATGTCATATAATTTGTTTGTTTTGTTGTCACAATAAAATTAAATTTAAAATGTTCTTCATTAGTTTTTCCGTTAGATGGGCCCCCAAATTCTATTTTGCCTTGGGCCCCATGAAGGTATAACGCGCCACTGCATTGCAACATCCTCTTAGTGATCTCTAATTGTGGGAAGTAATTTTATCTCAGGAATGTCCTTGTACACTCCAGCATTCACTGTACCCTTCACAAATTCAAGACAACCAACTACTCTATGTTAAATATAGCCCCATATCATATGAAATGCAGAATTTTTCGCTATGGCGACAATACAATCAGGATGAAATTCTCATCTTTTTCGTCTAACAGTCTGCTGGCTGTCCATACCATGCAAAGTGAATTTTGATTCATTAAAGAAAACACATTTCCACTGATCCTCACGCAAACTAGCATGCTCTTTTGCCCACTTTAGACGCTGCGCTTTAATATTTTTGCGTCAATTTTTTGTTGGGTGACGTGCTACTAATTTCGATGAGACAAGGCGTCCACATACTGTAGCAGTATGTACTTGCTTTTACTCCTGTATCCTCCCATGCTGGTTTGAGATCTGTAGATGAGGATCTCCTGCTTCGGACAAACCAAAAGGACCAGAAATCTGTCCTGCCCTTTAGAACATATTCGTGGACATCCACTTCCTTTGTTTCTGTTTAGACTGCCAGTTTCTGATAATTTTCGTAATAAACGTTCCACTGTTGACTTAATTACAGTGAATTCTTTTAGCTATTTCATGCATAGAATGTCCCTCTGCATTCAATGAAGCAGCAGCACTTTTCCTACGTTGTGTTAATTGTGAAAACTTAGCTATTGCAATAGCATAGAATACTGGGCTCGTGACATACTCATTATATTTGAATTGCCACCAGAGTGATGCAATCATGTATGGCACACGACATCATCTATGAGACTTTGATAGAGATGAAGGATGCAATAGTGTAATGCTATTACAAAACATATGTGATATATTGCCAAATTTCACAGAAATTCAGTGAATATTGAAAGTGATGCGCTTTTTTTTGAGTACCACTCTACATGTCGCAAAACACAAAACCTTTGTCGCAAAAATATTGACACTGGACAAAAACCAAATGGCATCTTTGCATTCAACACACAAAATACACACATGAGACAATTAATTAATATAAAGATAAATTAGTTGTCAAATAATATAATTAATTTAGAGTTAGATATGTGTCTGACTTTAAACAAATATCAGTGTTAATATAGATTTGTCAGGATTTGGAGATATAGACCTGACCTGCTCGTTTTTGTTCTTTTTATTCGATGCGTTTCATAAGTTCCTCAAGTACCTTTGAAACTAGTAGGTGTACAATAACTCCATGCGTGCCATTTTTGTTTTCCTTTATCTCATTTGGAGGGGGCGTCTATTTAGAAAGGCATCCAGAAAAGCCAGTTTGAACTGGGAGAGAGCCAATTTATGATATCGTAAATAAATAAATCCTCAGTTTATTAGTGTCTTTAAGGTTTTACATACAATGCTTTAAGCCAGGATACCTGCTTTCAGTATGGCCATCCAACCAAGAGGCTACGAAATAACAAGACTCCAAGAGTTGAAAAGAAAAATGAGACTAAGTTAAGTACCGTTGTGGTCAAAGAGGAAAGAAATTTAAAAATAAACCCAAAAAAGAAAATTACAAAGCACTGTGCCCACGGAGTGTCATTAAATTATTATGAGCCAAGTATTTTCAGTTTATTTTGTTTTTTATAATTTCTTAGTTTTGTTAAGAAAGATAACTATTTCATAATTTTTAATGACATTAACATAACTACAGCAATCGATGAGCTAGAGGTCCTGTTGAAATAAATTCAAGTAAAAGAAATAAAATAAAACTATATAAAGTCTTTTTTAAAAGTTACATTTAAATGAAAATAAATAAATTTTAATCCGAAGTATGCGAAAATTTAATAAAATATAAAATCTTTATATTTAGATTGAACTTTTTGAAATGCTTTAAAGCTTCATTTCCTTTCAAATTTTACAAAATTCTCGGCGAAACATTTCTTTACTTCTACTGTTCGCTTCTTAAAGGAAATAAAACTATAATTTATTTATTTATTTATAACACGAGTGTCATAAACAGAACAAATTTAAAAATTAATTCTATTTATAATACTAAATATTCATTTTGCATTACCCGATACCTTTCGCTAATTGTCATTTTAATTTCTATGTAAGAAATGAAGCATTAGTAATAGTTTCAAAATGGCATAATGATGCCAAGAAACGAACTTATTACGAATTTGTCAAAAAAAAAAAAAAAAAAAACCCTCCTATGTTATTCTTATTGTAAAATCGTATCCATCCTATTCTTCATTAATTTTGCCAGGCTGTTTTCCTCAGCCACTCTTGCATGCAATTTATTCCAACGTTCTGCAACGCCCAGTCCAAAGGTAATCTTCATAAGATACATTCTACTACCTAAGATTTTATATTTTCTCCAACATGGTTACTATCTGGCTCTTATCTCACTGACCAGTGAGATTGGTTGGTTGGTTGTAGGGTTTTAGGCGCATCAACAACTTAGGCTATATTGCTCAGTATATAAGTATAATGTGTGTTCTGTGGTCGATATGCTGTTTGCTGGACAAAAACCCGAGTTTCTGGAGAAAGAAAGCATGCTACCAGATGGTAGAATCACCGTCCTACCGGGGTGAAAAGACCTGAGTCAGAGTCCCGTTAACCACGTGAGCAATTTTTATGAGCCTTTAACACAATGTAGCTGAATTAGTAGGCTAAGGCGAGAATAGCATGGTTTTCAGTCCCGGAAACTCGGTTACTGGAGTTTTCGACCAACAAACAGAAAATCGACCACAGAACACACCTAATGTTTCATTTGGTGTGTTCTGTTTCATTTGGATAACTCATATTCTATTTCACATGTCATACCATAATTGAATATAAATTTGTACAGTGGTGTCCATATCTTTTTTATTATTCATGCTGCATCGTGTACCTCTTTTCAATTATTCGAACTACTTTCAGATAACCCTTTTTTTTTTCATAACTGAATTATGGATCCAGTGATGAACAAAACTGGGACTGTTTAGATTTTGCGCCTAGGCACCTAAGATCGTGAGTCCTCAGTATATTGTGTCTGTAAATTGCGTTCATTCTATAGTCAATTTTCTTATTTTGTAAACGAGGGATGTCCGATTTATTTGAAAAGTTTTAAAAACTGTGCAACTCTCAGTCTGACTAGTTTGGTTACGGTGTGAAACCAGCCTATAAAAGTTCCTCCCATCCTGATATAACTTCTCAACTTAGGCCGATAGCTATTCTTATAATCGAATCCAGACCTATTCAACACTGATTGAAAGAGTAGCAAAAATATTCAGGGTTCTACCACGAGGATCTTTGTTTGTGATACTGAATGCACTATTATAAGCTAAATTCCCGCAAGGTGAAAATTTCTCCATCCTGTCACAAGCTTCACGCAATCAGCCTTCAACATGAAACAAGGCTTACGTCATAAATAAATTACAATATAACAACAGAACCTGCAACGGAACTTAGGGCACAGAATATTAAACAGTTATGTCAGTGTCCTTAAAGAAAAACAATTAATTAGGTGCTTTGCGTGTGCGTTTTATTTCAGGAGAATTCGATGTGAGTTTTATTTCAGGAGAATTCGATTTTTATTTCTTAAATGAACTGAATTTTTTCTTTTACTATGATTAATAGAAGTGAAAAATAATTAAATAATTTCTAATTGATTAACTATTAATATAAATTAACCTCCATATCTCCTGTAGAGATATGGAGGTCATAGTCCCATTGTATAAGGCAATTGTAAGATCACATTTGGAATTCAAGTATGAAAACCTCATCTGAAAAAAGACATTGAGCCTCTTGAAAGGATCCAAAGACGGGCAACTCGTATGGTGAGATCAGCAAATGGACGACCATATGAGGAAAGACTCCGAATATGTGGGCTACAGAGTTTAGCAACCAGACACCTTAGAGGTGTCCCGATTGAGGTTTATAAGGCTCCGAAAGGGGGTTAGTAAAATGAACGAAGACGAAATTTTCAGTGTTATAGAGAACTCCAAAACTCGTGGGCATAAATTAAAATTACAGAGGAAGAGGTTTAGACTGGATTGTAGGAAGTTTTTTTTTTTTTAGCCAGCGAGGCGTTGATCACTGGAACAGGTTGTCTTCACGGATAGTTGAAGCTGTCAGTTTGAATAAATTCAAAGGTCAACTGGGTACTTAGTAGATTTCTTATCTACTCGTTTTATTTATTTATTATTATTTTTTTTCCCAGTGCAGCAAAAGCCTCTGGCTTCCTTACACTCTATGTCTATCACTATTACGATTACTATATTCACTCAACGTTTTGTAATAATTCACTTATATCCTCTTGGATTTGTAAAAAAAAATTACTCACGTATTTCACGGATTTTCTGTTATTTTTATAAAATAAGTTGATAGCGCCACGTACCTCTGACCATAGTATGCAGTTAGCATTTTTGTAATGTACTTCACTTATTTCCTCCTCGGTTTTAATAACATTTGAAAGATAACACGTATTTCACGTTTCTGCTGTGATTAATATAATAAGTAAAT
Organism: Mastigoproctus giganteus; assembly: GCF_048544385.1. Classification (NCBI taxonomy): domain Eukaryota; kingdom Metazoa; phylum Arthropoda; class Arachnida; order Uropygi; family Thelyphonidae; genus Mastigoproctus; species Mastigoproctus giganteus. The sequence continues at coordinate 234,890,233 of NC_143576.1, forward strand.
ATTAATTTGATTAACTATTTAAATTAATATTCAAATTACTAATTGCTAAATATACTAATAATCATAATCAATTAATAATCCAATTGCTACGTTTAATAATATTATTGACTTAGAACTGTTTATATTACATATTTCTCTATTTACTTCACAGAGTTCAAACTTTTGTAATTTTTTACTTGATTTTTTCTTTTCACTGTTTGTTATTTATGATATATTATAGTCTATTATTTTATTTTTACTACATTCTTCGTTGTCTTTAATTTAAATAACTTCTTATTCAAGCGTTTAAATTTTATTTTATATAATAATAAATAAATAATTTGTTATAAATTAATATTAACTATTATTTATTAAATAAACCAGCGCTTTTCACCTACATATTTGCATGTGAAACGAATTTTATGTTATACGTCTACTTATAACATAAAATTGCACCTGTAGTGCACCTGTAATGTTCTAAAAGTAAAAATAAAAATAATAATCCGTGAAACGTATTTTCATTTTTAATCTTTATATATTTAGTAAACTGATAACAACAAACTACACTGAGTACATTACTTTTCTAAGGAGATAGCAGGTTGGGTTTTCCGATAGGTTAATTTTTCTCCTATTAACTAGTATAAAAGTAAACTGGTATGTGCAGAGCACAAGGAGACGCATCACTAAAAATAATCACAAAGAGTGAGATTGTTTAGAATTTTATTTGAGTAAACAACAGGCTTTTCGTAAAAGTGGGTCGTTTATAACAAGTATGTCACGCTAGCAATTCGCTTTCAGTAAATTTTAGCCTTAATTGATGAAAAAATCTTTGGAGAAAAATAAAAAAAAAACTGCCCTCATTAAAAGAATGTCATTTTAAAATAAATAAATATTTCTTCGAAATGCCATTAAATTGGCTCTTATGTGTGGCTTCTTATCATTAGGGTACTCGTCACGCAAGAATCGGAAGTCAATGTCCTCACGGTGACCGTTTTGACGTACACCTGCGGGAGAGAGAGAGAGAGAGAGAGAGAGAGAGAGAGAGAGAGAGAGAGAGAGAGAGAGAGAAACACACCTCCTACACACCCTCTTCCTTATAAATATGTGGTAGCAAAAAATATGGCGGTAATGGGAAACATGATCTCGGACATAGCAATTTTTGTTCTCTTTGGTATTCTGTCCTTGGGATGCTACTCTACTAATCTTTCAGGAGGATTTTACTTTGTCACTCTATTTGTGGAATCAACAGGTGAACGAATGGTAGAAGTGATTGGAATATTGGGAGATGATACGCTGATGAGCTCAGACTGTTATAGATATGCCGATAGGTAAGATGAGGAAGTTTCCAAATTTTTTATTTTTTTTAATGATTCTTATAAATATATATGGGTTTATTATATCAGCAAACTTTTATAAAATTGATTTAAAATTTTTTGAAACTAATATTCAATAACGAATACAGGCTTTTAGTTGGAACTTAATATACATAGACGCAAACAGTGCGTCTACGTATTTCTATTTGTTATTTTATTAATTGAAAAGGGTAAATGTAATGTATGAGGGCTGTTTGAAAAGTAAGGTAACAAACTAGTTTCTGTGTAAAGAGATTTAAACACAACAATTAAACCATAAGTAAAGAAAGAAATATTGGTGCCCTACTTTTCGCTATGGTTACCCATCACATTCAAGCACTGGTCGTGTCCTGTTACGATGCAGTCATATCCAATTGCCATACAACAAAAACATCACTCTATTTGAGAAAGAGAGACTCTCTCTCTCTCTAAAGGAAGGCGGTCAAAGTTAAGGTCATGGACTTTAAGATCAATTTGGCTACACAACGAAAAAACACCAAGGTATATAGCGGAAGAAACCCCCCCCCCTTCCTCGCTAGCTGGTGTTCTCGTAGAGATCTCGATAAAATCTAACCTACTGCTGAATTTTTTTCCACCTGTAAAGCATTCTTGTTACTCTAATCAAACATCTTTAGTTGTTTTTGCAAATGAATGAACATTCCATGATAACGAGAAGACGAAAGGCGTCGGTGTGGTGTCATCAGGTAACGAAATTTATCGACAGTTTTATCTTTTGTACCTCGTGCCCTTATTTCAATTGAAAATATTTGTCCATTCTTTCTCAAGCCTACAGATATCTCCACGAACATTTCTATAAACCCCCGTTTGTGTTTACTTTTTTTATTAAACATTCCAAGTACTCCCCTCGTCCACTTCTCATATCTGACCTTCTGTTATTAGTAGGACCATACAGCACAAAGATCAATGTCCGTACAATAGTCCATCCCGTTTTGTATAAACTTAACAATAACTTCCTAGACAATTTGTCCTTTATAAAGCAACCAAAGGCCATCACATCTTCCAGTTGTGTTACAGTAATCGGTACAATGTCCGGAAGATTTGTTCTCACAGTTTTCGTTCTCAGTCTAGTCTTGCTATTTCATACAACTACTCAGTTAGGAATAGGCAAATTCGAATCTAAACTCTATTTAGAAAAAACAAACGATCGATTTTTAGAACTGATTGGAAAGGTGAAAAATGGCACTTTCTTTACAACAGATTGTTCCCGATATGGAGATAGGTGAGCTGCTTTTAAACATTTAAACTTTTTGGTTGCTATTGATTAATGTCCTTTGCTTTTTCCCCCTAATTTTTTGAGGACAATCCAGATATGTGAAGATACGTTATTTTCCCCAGGCTCCTCATCCATAAGATTCTAGAAGATTCGCAGGAGTTGCAAGTAATAATAGTGGGCAAGAGGAGAATGGATGCAATGATGAATAAATGTTCCAAAGTATTAGCTTTGCATCCTCATAAGGGAAAACTTGGGAGCCCAATGTACCATGGAAACGTCTCATCCACTCTGAGGATAGGCTTTATATATCCAGGTAAGAGTACTTTAGATATGTACTGTTCTAGATATTGATACCTTATACGTACAAAATTTAAAATCTCTTTCGATAGAAACTTCTGAATATAACTCATTTTTTTAAAATTCAATTTGAGATGGAATATTTTACTTTTGAATATTGCATGTGTGGTAAAGGAAGAGTTTATTGGTTGCAGGAACTAAATGGTGTGGTGTGGGTAATATATCTTCGGGGTATCATGACCTTGGAAAGGAAATAGAAGCAGATATTTGCTGTCGTAACCATGACTATTGTAATCAGAGCATTGGGGGTTTTCAGGAGAAATATGGACTACGTAACAACAAATTATATACTGTGTGAGTACTATTTTATATTCACTCATTTCTATTATACGTTGTAATTAAATAAATACATAACACATAGCTTTGATTTTTTATATATATAATAGGTAATTTTTTATTTATTTTTCTGAATTTCAGTCTTCAATTTTAGTTCAGTTGAATTTCGGGTTATATATACAGATTGAGGAGCTTTGCTTACTACTATCCGACTTGTACTACACTGGACTCCATTTCAATTAAATTAACTTGGATGATTATTTTATTTTGGATTAATTAATTTAAATGTGTTTTTGCATACATTTTAGAAATTATTCTTCGTATTTATATTGTGGTGAGTCCATGGTTAGGTTATATTACAGTTTTCTTTCCTTTGGTTTCATAGTACGAGGTGAGATCAAAAAGTTCGGGGACTGAACTAAAATTTGAGAAATGATGAAGCTTACAGGATATTCGGATGGATCCCCTTGAAAGTCTCCTTGGCACTATATATGTCTATTATAACTCTTCTGCAATATCTGGAAGCATTGTTGATAGGCTTTATTTTGGGATTGCTAATAGTTTCGTGTTCTGAATCATTTCCTAAGTCGCTGCTAATTTGTAATCATTCGAGGAGGGAAGGGGCTTTCGGATTGAGAAACAAAAATCACAATAAATTAAAATTGGTCAGTATGACAGTAGGGGACCACAGTGATGGAGTTTTTCGTAAGAAATTCTTTCATTAAAGAATTCGAATTCTTGAATTCTCGATCTTCTAGCGTGCAGGAGCGCTGTTATGATGCAAGCGTCAGTTCCCTAAATGTTTAATTTAACAACAAACTAATTAAATATTCATTTAGAAAAGTTACACGGAAGCCCATGTATATCTTTCCGAAGCGGCTGATGTTTCCAGTAAATAAGGCAATGTGGCTGTTCCAACTGATCCATGATGGTTAGATTTTGGGCTCGGGGAGGAGGATTATAGATTTCCACTGCTCATTTGTCCAGTCAGCATGCTCTATAGTCCAGGTTATGCGTTTTGTGTTCATAGATTTGACTAAAAAGGACTAGCTTTTTTTTTTCTCTCACAGAAGAAGTATAATTACCCATTTCGTCCTTGGAACCACCTCCGCTAGGTGGGTCATGTGCACATGCACAGACATATGCACATCTCCAAAGTTCTAGGAATTCACCTGAATTCAGGAATGCATTGCATTATAAAAGATAAGAGTTTGGTTATCTGCCCTATTCCTTTAAGATCACTGGATAAATCCCATCAGCTTCACGTTCTTTTTCACATGACTTCTCTACCAATCAATTTTTAGTGATGTACAATCGATGAGTTATCATTTTTGTTATCTGGGTCAATGGTACTGACAAGCCTAAAAGAATTTATATGGCTAGGTCCCTTGCTTCTAATATTTGCATGTACAAATAATTATTTATTATTGCTGTTCGGCCTGCTTTCCAATGTCTTTTCATAGTCTGCTTGCCTTTGAATTTCTCGTTCTCCGAATAGCTGTGTTGGGGGTGCCGATAAAAAATAATAAACAATGGTCAACAGTTATACTAATAAATTTAATGATCAATGAACACGTAACAAAATATATTTTAGAATTGAAAAAAAAAACAAAAAACACTTTACAACGTAAAAATGTCTTTTATCAGAATATTTATCATTTGTTTCTTATAATTCAAGGCTGAAAACAAATTTTAGATAATAGAAATAGTAAGAGTAATAGTACACTGGCGTGCAAAATTTAAGGACCAGTCGGGTTTTCACCTGTAGCTTCTCATAGGAGTGGTCTGGATATGCATAACAGAGGAACCTCGTGAGATATAGAAATGATGAAGGAAACAACACCGACACAACAACGGAAACAAAACGGTACACAGGGACTTTATTCAAAAATGGCAACATAGCACTGGCTTCCATGATACAGATGCATCACTGCCAAAGATGGAACAAAGGGAAGAGGTGGTCCTCAGTAGGAGATATGAACACCCCTAATGTCGATGCAGGCTTTGCCCCGCCTGTCCATACTTAGAACAATGTTGTTGATAAGTTCTTGCGGTAACATCGTCCATTCCTCTGTCAGCGCCATCTTCAGCTGGTGAACATTTTCGGCGTCTCCCCAGAGCGTCTCATGTATGTTCGATGGGATTTAAATCGACGGGAACAATACGAACAATGTTCTCACTTTCTAAAAGCATATCAGCAGCTGCAGCGCGATGGGGTGTGGCGTTACCATCCATAAACACGAACTCGGGGCCAATGGCACCTCGGAACAGACGCACATGGGGGAAGAATTATCTCAATACAGTAGTGCTCACCTGTTACATTACCGCCTTCCAGTATCTGGGGTTGTGTACGTCCATCCAAGATAACGCCTCCCTAGACGAGAACACCTCGACCGCCATATCGATCCCTTTGAGTGATGTTTGAGGGGTGATACCGTGTGCCAACCTCTCGCCAGATTAGCTGACGTCCAGAATCGCTGCTGAGACTGAATCTACTCTCATCAGTAAAGAGTACCTTAAGTAAAGACTTTGTGATTGTAACCTTTAGAAATAGTGTTGGTCCTTACGTTTTGCACACCAGTGTTAGTATTCGCCAAATAGTGCGAGGAAGCCACAGGCTTTTGCTGCACTAGCAAAAAAAAAGAAACAAAAAAAAAAAAAAAAAAAACCACCAAGTAGATAAGAACATACAAATTATATGCTTGACTCCTCATTTGAATTTATGGTCCCTAGTTCTGGAATTCTTTATAACAGTGAAATTTCCACTTTCATTCATTTTACTAATCCCTCTCAGTGGATTATAAACCTCAGTCAGGTCACCTATGAAGCTCTGTAACCCACATAATCGAAGTCTTTCCTCATACGACCGTACGTTTGCGAATCTCACCATTCGAGTTGCTCGTCTTTGGACCCTTTCAAGAAGCTAAATGTCGTTTTTCAGATAAGGTCTACATACTTGAACAGAGTATTCCAAATATGGCTTTACATTTGTACAGTTTTATTATGACCTTCCTATCTCTAGGATAACGTTCGATAAATCATCAATAGGAAACCACTAGCTTTCCTGGTTGCCTGTCTATACTGTTCAGAAAACTTCATATCTGCCCGTATCGTAACTCCCAGATCCCTTCTTCCCCAAGGTCTCTCAAGAACTACGTCAACCAGAATAGACTGCTATCTGATTCTAACAGCAAGACGGAATCTTACGATGTCCTGCCATCAACTATCTCTAAAGTTTGTTGCGCCACAGGTGAAAACATTTCCAATTGGACTGTGTTAAGAACGCTCAATTTAAGTGAACTCTACGTAAGGAAGTCCATTAACTCGAAACCACCTGAGAGCTCGTTGGAACTGGTGCCATGAACACGTGACTTGAAACCCTGACAAATACAGTACAGTTCTGTTCTCTGATGAGTCCCGTTTTAGCCTACAAACAGATCTAGACGTTATTTCTTTGTAGACAACGATGAATGCGATACCATCCTTCCATGATCAGAGAAAAAAGGACACTTACGGTGGAGGCTGCGTTCTGGTTTAGGGCTGAATAATGATTAATGGCCACACTCGTCTTCATTATTTTGATAGGGGTTGCAGTAACTGCGCAGAGGTACCGAGAACAAATTTTCGTACCCTATGTGCCGCTTTTTAGAGGTGCGGTTAGCCCAGACTTTCTTTTCATGCACGGCAACACCATTGTACATAGAGCTCAAGTGTTGGAGAAATATCTTGAATCTGAAGATATCTAATGACTGTCTTGTGATCGCCTCTTGGATATTATTCCAGAGTGGACAGCTTTGAGGCAAATGCTAATTTTACATCTGTACAAATATCAAAGATCAACTCACAATTGTGCCATTTTGACATAGGGGAGAGTCCCATATAACTTGAAACTCCTTGGATATAAATATATAAGTAACATGACTGAAACACTCATATAAATTATAACAACATATTATTATTAATTGGTAATGCAGAATACTGTTTTGCTGAATGTTGCCTTTTTTAACTACAATATTATCTCGGTATATCTAAAGTACCTCCCAATCTTAAAAGAAAAATCATTTTACAGAAGCCATTGTGATTGTGATGACGAATTTTACCGCTGCCTCAAGTACGCAAAGACCACAACAGCCAACCGTATTGCAAATTTGTACTTCAACGTATTACAATCTCGGTGCTTTAAAAAGGAACACCCAATCAAGAGGTGTATTGTTCCTCCTGGGTAAGTATATCAGTCCATATGAGGTGTGCAAAAGTAAAATTTATCAAAAAAATTGAGTAGCATTGACGACAGCATATGAACTTAGCAATGTTCTTTCTTTTTTATCATTAGAACAACCTCCGATAAATCTAATTGTGAGGATTATGTGCTGGATTACACCAAGGAACCAATATGGCAGTTTTTCAATGCAAAACATTTCTATTTACCTGAAGTTCGGAAGAAACCATGACACCGTTAGTTTTAATTCTTATTTTAAGTTGTTACCTCTATTTTAAAGCAAGACACGTTTTACTGCATTATAGTATGTAGTATGTTATCAATTACAGTTGTTTTATGTGCAAAGTTTTAAGTGGTTTTGTATTATTGATCTTTATTGAAAAGATTTCAAAATTTCAGGCTCCACTATCAGCCTGAAATTTTGAAAATTTTCTCATTTATCCACTTAGAACACTGAGCTTGTTCTGATGACAGTTAGTAATTTAAAAATTAACTTCAAATGTGTTGTCCTGTGCACAAGTTTCACGCAGTCAGAATTATGAACAACAACAAACTTTCCTCAATGCTAAATAAATTCCCAAGTAACGACAGGAACTACAAATTCAGTTTACTCTTCTGTACTTCAAAAACAAAAATCATGAACTAAAAAAAAAAAGGAATAAAATATTTTAATTGGTGTAAAATGATTTTATGTATGCAGAGCACAGATAGCGCTATCTGCCATGCCCCTTAGCCAATTAAGAGAACGCAGATTGTGTAGTGAAAATTGGACAATCCGCTTTTGGATAATCGCCACATCTTGTACGCTGTCTAATTAAGGAAACTATTTATGGATAAATTGGCCATGATTATCAATGGATTATTTTGATTTTTTATTCTGGTTAAGTTAAACACAAGTTCAAGATCTGTTAGTAAGTATATCGAGAATGTTCAGTGGAAGCTGGAGTTCCCAGAGAATTTCATCCGCACCTTTCTGCTTCAGTCCAACCCTAAAATTAATTTTAATAATAAAAGTGGATTTTTTAAAAAATTTTCTTATTCCACCGGATGCAGGTTGATTTTCAATTAACTTGGCCTCAGGTGGAATCTACTGCTTCAGAAAAGAGAAGTTCAAGAAAATATTCCCAAAAACAGAAAAAAATCTCAAATTCTAACTCTTCTGACAATGAAACGCAAGGTACCAACATGGTATATTTGTTTCCAATAAGCTGCTGTTGTTGTTGTAGGGTTTTAGGAGCATCAGCAACTTAGGTCACATTGTTCCATGTACACTGTCTGTAAATTGCGTGTGTTCTGAGATCGATTTCCTGTTTGCTGGAGGAAAAACCACGATGCCCTCGCCTGAGACCGACTAACACAGCCATGTTGTGAAAAATGCCCATAAAGAATTTTCAATGTCATCGAAGGGACTCGAACTCAGGTCTTTTCTACCCTGTGTGAGGAGGATGGCGATCCTACCAACTGTGCTATCCACGAGGGCTCCAGTAAGCTAACTAGAAGCATCGGAATGCATGTCTTTTGCTGTAGGCGAGTCGAAATGCATTGTTTTCTTAATAATTATGACTCCTCTTATGACTTAAGACTTAATTTTGAATTTAAATACAATCTAACCTTCCTGTCGAAGTTCTTGTGAGATACTAGGATGGTATTTTCATAATACACTACATTTTCCACTAAGCGATACCAGTATAATAGTTTCAATTAGAATCACGACTTTATTTCATGAATTATACTTTTAATTTGTAATTAACGTTTTTGGAATCAAAATGGCCAAGCAACGTTGCATCAACCGAATCTCATAAAACTTCCACGAACAACAAATTGGAAGTTCAACGGGAGAAATCATAGCTGAAGTCTTTTTTTTTTTTTTTGCTGTGGCTCTTTCACACAAATGAAACATTAGTTCTTGGCACACACCTACTGTGACTTAACAAAACAGAAAGTACCATTAGGGATTAAGCTTATAATTCAGTCTAAAGGAATGCGTGACTTGAATACTCACTGTGGCATTTATCTTTCCTTATGCATGCAATACTCGCGTGCTTGTAGCACGCTCCAAAGTCTAATTTTCTTTGGGTCCGCTACGTTATCATAAAACGTAATTAGATTTTCAATTTACATAAATACATACGTGTTTAAAGAATATCAATTTTATTGATCTGTAAGGAAGTGAAGTAACGCACTTAGAGCCAATTTTCACATAAAATTTGTGCGTTTAAAGTACTGTGATTTTGTATAGGAGAGTCAATTGGAATGAATGAAAAACATTGGATGTATTCCTTAGGGGCCATATCAGAATATTTTTTGAGACAAAGTTAAAAATAAAAATTCCTTGTTCTTCAAAAGTTCTATTGATCATCGTGCCGCGAATCAACAAAATGGATTTTTTTGATGCTGCCTACAACGGAAGACACGCTTTCCCAGCTCATCGGAAATAAATATACAGAAACTTTATTAGCCATTTGAAACGCTGTATTCGAAAATAGGATCATTATTTCGTTTACGGGGGAAGTTAGCTTATATTTTATAGTATTCGTTATTTACTTAGAGCGAAGGAATGATTTCGAGTGCCGCGGAACTCGAAGTCATGAGTTGTCAAAGCAGAACTCGGAAAACTAGGCACTTTGAGTTGGTCAAAACGTTGGAAGTTATTAGTTGGTTAAAGCGGTACTTGAAGTTAAGAGGCAGTGATGAGTTGGTCAAAGCGTTGGAAGTCATTAGTTGATTAAAGCGGTGCTCGAAGTCATGAGTTGGTCAAAGGGTTCGAAGTCATTAGTTGATTAAAGCGGTGCTCGAAGTCATAAGTTGTTCAAAGCGTTGGGAGCATGAGTCATCAAAGCAGCACTCTGAACACACGGCTCTTTGAGTTGATCAAAGTGTTGGAAGTCATCAGTTGGTTAAAGCGATACTACAAGTCATGAGTTTGTCAAAGCCTTGGAAGTCATCAGCTGGTTAAAGCAGTACTAGAAGTCATGACTTTGTCAACGTGTTGGGAGTCATCAATTTGTTAAAGCGGTACTAAAAATCATTACTTGGTTAAAGCGGTACTAGAAGTCATTACTTAGTTAAAGCGGTACTAGAAGTCATTAGTTGGTTAAAGCAGTACTAGAAGTCATTACTTGGTTAAGGCGGTACTAGAAGTCATGAGTTGTTCAAAGCGTTGGAAGTCATTAGTTGGTTAAAGCGGTAATTTAAGTTGTGAGGCAGTGATGAGTTGGTCAAAGTGTTGGAAGTCATTAGTTGATTAAAGCGGTGCTCGAAGTCATCAGTTGATCAAAGTGTTGGAAGTCATCAGTTGGTCAAAGCGGTGCTCGATGTCATCAGTTGGTCAAAGTGTTAGAAGTCATGAGTCATCAAAGCAGCACCTGGAACACGCAGCACTTTGAGTTGATCAAAGCGTTGGAAGTCATCAGCTGGTTAAAGCAGTACTAGAAGTCATGAGTTTGTCAAAGCGTTGGAAGTCATGAGTCGTCAAAACAGCACTCGGAACACTCGGTACTTTGAGTTGGTCAAAGCGTTAGAAATCATTAGTTGGGTAAAGAGGTACTAGAAGTCCTGAGGCAGTAATGAGTTGGTCAAAGCGTTGGAAGTCATTAGTTGGTTAAAGCAATAATAGAAGTCATGAGTCAACAAAGCGTTGGAAGTCATGAGTCAACAAAGCGTTGGAAGTCATGAGTCAACAAAGCGTTGGAAGTCAATAGCACTCGGAACACTCGGCACTTTGAGTTTCTAAAAGCATTGGAAGTCATTATTTGTTTACTGCGGCACTCGAAGTCAAGGAATGACTTCGAATGTCTCTTTGACCAACCAATTAATGGAATACTTAGTTGGTCTGCCGAAAAATGCTTAATAAGAAGCGATCCAATCGATAATACGTTTGTAGTTTGTAATTCTAAATAATTCCCTTTGGATTAGCTAAGCTAAACTTTTACAAGGCGAACTAATAGGGATTATATTCCTGCACGTGTTTCAAATCACAGATGAACAATGTATTTACAAACATTTTTTTCAAACAAACTATTTCAATTTAAGCAAAGATTAGGAAGTACAGAAAAGCTGAAATAATTCTCTTTAATTAATGTACTGGAAGTGCTAAGTGTAGTTAAGCTAAAGACGGTTAACAATATTGCTCTTTCATCCCATTAAATTTCAGACGAGGACTTCAACCACAGAGATTTTAATTAGCTACACACTTGCGCATGTCCAACTGAAAACTCTATAAATATCCATACTCATTAACGTTGTTAAGCGAAAAATCCATCATTACTTAACCTGAACTAGAATGAGAAAATTGTGAGTCTATCGGCTAATTTCAAGAAGGAAAAATTGCAATAATATCGAATATATTGGCAGAAAATGATGGTGTATCAAACTATTCGTTGCCTTGGCATCGTTAACAAACTTAAATTGTTAATACTACCTCACTACCTATGAGGCCGACTACCTCAGCCACATTGTGAAAAAAAAAGCCCATAAACATTCCTAGCGTCATCGAAATTTATGTGATTGTTACCTTAATTTTATCCATTCAATGTGGACAACAAAATTGTGGATCGCTAAGATGGATAAAACTGTGGACAAAACTAAACATTTAACATTTCTGACAGTAGATGGCGCCACAAGAGGGTATTACGTAGCAATGGAGGACACTGGCTCTATAGTGGTCATTTTAACAATTATTATTCTGAAAATTATATCAAAGGTTCTCGAAAAAAAAAAGGTGGATATAGGAAATATGTAAAGCTCTTCCTGTTGATATGACTGCTGTGTTTTAGTGAGAAATGTTCTGCTAGTATTTTTATTGTTATTTATTTTTAAAACGAAGTTGGTCAGAGCATAAAAAGTTCTTTTTTTAATACCGGAAAAGAAGAGAAAAAATATTTCACTCTCACCTTAATAGATGTCTTTATATTGAAATTCAATCACTATAACTTTGAATCCAGAAATCAATGAATCTTCGAAGATTTTCTTCTTTTCTTTATTATTTAAAAATTATAAATATAAATTACACTATTGTGAAAATAAAAACAGTTTTTTCTTTACTTTTTGTTTTAATTTAAATAATTTTAGAGTTTGAGAAATATCGAAAATATTTCCTCTTAAATTAAATAGCCCAGTTTCTTGCTGGCGTAAATTATATTGTGATAGTCCTACAGCTGGATCATTACTTTTCTACTTTCATACAGTAGGTGACAAAAAAATAATCGAGCAGTTTTTATAACATTGCACCACTTGTAAATAATCGCTGCTTAAACAAACAGTGATACCTACAGGGTGGATGGCTGCTCTAGATCTGTTCCTCCTGGTGCAACAAGTGCTCCTGAGGTGATCAAGGCAGGCAACAAAGATCTCGCGGGTAGCACAGTTGGTAGGACCGCCTGGATCAACCATTCTCTGTGTGTGTTATAATGCACAAATCCCCCACCCACTGGATGAAGTGGCATACCGGTAATTGCCAGCAATGCTTCCCCGCACAGACTTGGAGGCCAGCGAAAAAAAAAAAAAAAAATTCCAACGAGGAACAATGTACACTTGTTGAAACAAAAGAACATTATACAATTATTTACATGTAAATAGAAAATACATACAAAACATACATACACTTAGAATGACATTAACGTAACAGTAACACTTAGAAAAACATTAACATTAACATTTAGATTAACATTATCTCCACTTAGAGTCCATCCATAAATGCAAGCCTGCATTTGGGTATCCAGGAGCGGAAGATCAACTCGCACTGTAAACCAGAAACATCCAATGAAGATGACTGTACAGCAAGCATTCTGTCGTGAAATGTGCAGCACTTCCGTTAATTGGTATCCTGCAATAGAGTTCTTAACTCAACCTGAAGCAAAGATGTCTCAGCTCTGAACCAAGAGCGATAAATTATTCTCCTTGAGGTTTGGTAACCTATTTAGTAATTCGTGCCTGTCTGAAGCATACAGTCCGCATTCAAGGATGGCATATCTCCAAGATTCAACCTCACCACACGAACAGTAGGGGGTTAGATTCTAATTCTCTTTCAAATAGTTTGGCCCTTAAGCCATGTCCAGTGATTATGTAACTCGTCGTCATGAATGGTGGGAGCAAACCAAGAAGACACTCTCTTGTTCATTGCAAAGCTTACAGCTGGAATGAATCCTCTTGTAATGGTTCCGAACTCATTCACATCCCAACGTTGCTGTCCGCAATTCACAAGCTCACCCCAAATTCTACTTTTTTCCTCCTTTATGTTCTTATTTGGATTAGCGGTGATTTTCAGTATTTGTAACGGCCTTCCCTTCTTTAAGCTATATAGATTACCTTGGAAAATAATGTGTAAATCCAAGGGGATGTTACCTGCAATAACCTGCAAGGCATTTGTTGACACTGTCTTGCGAGCGCGTATAATTGTAAGCAGCATTGTACGTTGCAGGGACAGAAGCTTAGCTTTAGTTGTAACTTTGGTAGCAGCCGCAAACCAAATACCAGCACCATAAACCACAATGGGAAGAAATATCGTCTTGTAGTACAGTACCAGAGTTTTTTTGGATAAACCCCATTCCTTGCGGGAAATTCTAACTGCAGCTACAAATTCTTTGATTTTTTCATTGATTTTAGTGACATGTACATGAAACCTGAGACGATCATCTAAAGTTAAACCCAAATACTTGATGTTGGCGCCTAAGCAGTGAAATAATGTAATCATAGTTTTGCTGCATAAGAAAGGAGATAAATCAGAAATTGGAAATTATAGACAAATTAGCCTGTTATCCCACATCTACAAGTTGTTCACAAGGGTCATTCCTAACAGATTAAAAAGAATACTTGATGAGAATCAACCGAAAGAGCAAGCTGGCTTTAGGACAGGATTCTCAACTATGGATCACCTTCACGTAATATCACAGCTAATGGAGAAAGCAAATGAATTAAAACACCATTATGCCTGGCATTTGTGGATTATGAAAAGGCATTTGACTCCATACAGCATAAGGCAATGTTTCGGGCACTGGAAAGACAAGCCATTGATACCCCATATATTATGATTTTGAAGAAAATATATGAGAGTGCTACCTCCTTTATTAGACTAGACAAAGACAGTAGCAAATTTAAAATCGAGAAAGGAGTTCGACAAGGAGACACAATATCTCCGAAGCTGTTTACTGCTGCCCTTGAGGAAGCTTTCAGAAGATTAGACTGGTCGCAGAAAGGAGTCAATGTGAACGGAGAGCACCTAAACCATTTACGATTTGCAGATGGCATTGTGGTCATAAGCCACGATCCCAAAGAATTAGAGGAAAATTTTAATCAGTTATGTACAGTTAGTAAGGATTTTGGACTAAAGATGAATATGGCTAAAACAAAAGTAATGATGAACAAGTATGCCACGGAAAGGGAAATAAAGATTGAAGGAGCAGTAATTGAAAAGGTGGAGTCATATACTTATCTGGGACAAGTTATTAGCTGTAATAATGATAAATGGCTGGAAGTCAAGAGAAGAATAAATTTTGGATGGATAGCATTCAGGAAATATAGTCACATACTGAAGAGCAATATCCCAGTTTGTCTGAAACGTAAAATAATGAATCAATGTATACTGCCCGCCATGACTTATGGAAATGAAACTTGGGCACTCACCAAAAGAATGGAAGAGAAGCTGAGAACTACACAGCGAAGAATGGAACGAATTATATTGGGAATCAGACTGTTAGATAAGAAGAGAAACCCATGGATTAGGCAGCAAACTCAAGTAAAGGACATCCTTATCAAAACTATAGAACTAAAATGGCCTTCGGCAGGACACATAGCTCGAAGACATGATGAGAGATGGACTAAGAAAATAACAGAATGTTATCCAGGAGGAGCTAGAAGAAAACCTGGAAGACAAAGGCAGAGATGGATAGATGAAATTCATGAGTTTGTGGGTAGTAAATGGATGGCCAGTGCTCAAAACAGAAGGAACTGGAAAGTTGCTGGAGAGGCCTTCATCCTGCAGTGAATTAAAAATGGATGATGATGATGATGACTTGGTGTTCTGTACATGTGGAATTTGAGTACCATATAGGATTACCTTTGGCGGCCTTCCATAATCGAAGTGGTGTTTAAACACCATGAAATTGGTTTTGGTGACAGAAATCTTTAGTTTATTTAAACACGACCATGCCAATAAATCATTCAAAATTGACTGAATTTTTTGTTCGAGAATTTGTCTTTATCCTCACTGAACGACCATTAGGTCATGTGCATATGCAAACTTTGATAAACATTTCGCTATCCTTCGTCAGTCACTGGTGTAGCACTGCATCCAGAAGAGAGGTCCCAAGACTGAACCCTGAGGGCATCCTCTGGAAACGGTAGTCGTGCATAGTGTGCATAGTGTTAGGGTCGGGCGCCACCTGTGGTTTCCCACATCTGCGCCATATGTACACTGTGAAGAAATACAGAACACTGTAAATGCCAGAAAAAGTGTAGTGTGTTGAATGTGTAGTTTTGTGTTGGGTGCTGTTGTGTGTCCTGGCATTTGGCCACAGGGCTCCTGGTGGAACCCCACGTTGCCCGCACACACCACTAGGAGGTAGCCAGGCTGCCCATTATTCTCTGGCACATCTCCGTCAGGGTCGCCTGAGCTTTCTGAACGGAGACCATTAAAAATAATAATAATAATAATAAAAATAATAATAAAAAGAAATAAAAAAAATAAATAAATAAAAAATAAATAAAAAAATAAAATAAATAAAATAATAAATAAATAAAAAAATAAAATAAATAAAATAATAAATAAATAAAAAAATAAAATAAATAAAATAAAATTTTAAAAAAAAATAATAATAATAAAAAAACCGATGATAATAATAATAATAAAAAATAATAATAATAAAATAAATAAATAAATAAAATTTAAAAAATAATTAATAAAAAAAATAATAAAAAATAATAATAAAATAAAATAAAATAAAATAAAAAATAAAATAAAATAAATAAATAATAAAATAAAATAAGTAAATAAATAATAAAAATAAATAAAAAATAAGGTAGAGTGCGGCAATACAGGGTGTATGGAAGAAGATGGGGGATGAAAGTAAGAGTAAGGGGATGTAGGTAAGGGCATCCCGTAAATTGACAGTGGAGCATATGCCCCACCAGGAGAAAAGGGGGAGGGGATAACTCCAGAAGGGTAGAAAAACCACTCAGCGAGAGTGCTGAGTGTGACTTATATTTGCGGTGGAGTGGTCAAGACCACTGGAGCCTACCAAACCATATGGAAAGTTAGCAGGTAATCCTACTTTGGATGTTCCAAGGGTTAGCAAGTCGATGCTGGTAAAACAGTCAAGTACAGATTTTTTATTTCAAGTTTGAGTAAGTCCTTTACAAGTTTCTATCCCTGTCTTGAGTTGGTTGTCGAGTCCAGCGCTTAGAAAAGAGGTTCTGTGCGTACTCAGTTAATGATTTATAATATTGTTCTTCAGAAATTAGCAGGTGCTCCTGTCCTTGAGGTATGTGTTGTAGCCTGGTGTACAGTGTTCCTCGAAGATCGTTATAAATTGGGCAGTTATAAAGAAGATGTCCCGATCTTCAATTTCTCCACATGTACAGTAGGGGTTATTGATGATTCCCAAGGTAGTCAACTTATGATTTATAGAACCGTGTCCAGTTATAATATATGTACAGTAGAGGCCAGGAGAGAACCAAGGCGGCGACTCTGGATAAACTAGTTTGACATCCGGATGAATTTCTTAGTTATCAGGCCCTTGTCCGTCTCCTCCCATCTTGTCTGCCAGATTTGTAGTAGCATGGCAGCTAGTTTTTTTTTTTTTTCCTGCTTGCAGTCAGTGCGGGTGTCGATGGTATGTCCAAAGATGGTAGCTGGGATTCCCCGCGACAGGCAGTAGTGCAATCCTCGACGGATAACCTCCAAGTCAAGGGGGAGGACTCCTGCAAGAACCTGTAGGGCCGGAGAACGTACTGTGCAACAGGACCTGGTAATGGCAAGCAGTATACTTCGCTGAATTGTTTCCAGTTTGCATTTATTGCGAACAATTATTGCTCTATGGTACCAAATCCCGGATCCGTATGTAATAACAGGGAGGAATATAGCGTTATACAGGAGTTTGAGTGTTCTCCGGTTCAGACCCCAGTCACACCTGCTTACTCGGACGATTAAGGCTGCATAATTTCTGATTTTTACTTGAAGGTATGAGAGGTGCGGGAAGAAGGAGAGCTTTGAATCCAAGATGATACCCAGGTGTTTTAGGGAAGTTACCAGCTTGATGGTTTTTCCTTGTACCTTGATCTGAGGTGGCCTTGATATTTGTAGGGTGCCTTTGAGAAGTATGGATTGTGTCTTCTGTGGAGAAATCCGGAGCTTGTGTAGAGTTGCCCAGTCCTGAAGATCTGTAGTGCCTGATTTCCAGCGGCCTTGAGAGCTGCTCTGGTGTCCGCTGCGATGGAGATGGTAATATCATCTGCGAATGCTTGGATAGTAACAGGGCCCAGATCCAGACCAAGTAACTCATCAAGGACGATATTCCAGAGGAACGGGCCGAGGACCGAACCCTGTGGGCAGCCTCTGTAGATAGATTTGGTGAGCTTCTGGTATGGTGAGGAGATGGTGATCTTCCTGTTGGAAAGGTAACTTTCTATACACCTGTATAAGTTGGCACGCATACGGTAGTCGTGTATGCGAAGGCTACGATTGGCACGCAAACGGTAGTCGTGTATGATAAATGCTTTGCACATGCTCTAATTTGTCTGTCCTTAAAGTAATATCTAAGGACTTTGAATAGGTAGTCATCACACTTCGCCATTTGCAGTGACTTGAGGGAACTCTCCCACCAGAGGGAATCGAAAGCGCCCTCGAAGTCAATAAAAACAACGGGACATAAGCGCTGTTTGCCTCCTGAATGTAAGTCAGCAAGATTGAGATTGCGTCTTAATTTTATCGTCCTTCTCTGAATCCGAACTGGCAATCAGAGGAGAGTTGATATTCTGTGAATAATTTGAAAATTCTTGGGGCAATCATCCTTTCAAATAATTTGCCAAGATTGGCCAATAAAGAGATTGGCCTGTATGCTCTGGAGTTTGCTTTTGGCTTTCAAAGTTTATGCAAGATTTTTAAGAGCGCAAGCTTCCATTCAAGAGGTAAAAGCCCCTCTAGCAAGCATTTATTAATTAAGTTTAATAAGGTCTCAGGGAAGAATTCATAAAGTTTTTCAATCACTTGAATATCAATGAGGTCAATGCCTGGCCATTTTTTTATGGTTCAGTTTAGCTACTGCAGCTCCTAGCTAAAGCATGTTAAAATGGCAATTTCAATTGTTCCCGTATATTCCCGATTAATGCGTCTAATTTCCACTTGGTCAGGGCTGTCCATATAAAGGCAGCCCTGACCAAGAGTCGAGATCTCAATTCCGTTGAACATCTCTGGAATGAATGGGAGTGCTGGAATTGAGGCGAATTCCATCACTTACATACCAGAAGTTGGCATAAAGTACACCCAAGAGCGTTGAGGCTGCTTTACAAGCCAAAACTGGGTCTACCAGTTACTAGGGTTTGAATTAAAAGCCGTTTTCGCAACTACCTGAGTGTGTTTAAGTAGTGCACAACAAAGTTATAAACACTTCGGGTCCTACAATAAATTTGAGAAGCACTGTTACGATTAGTTGAATGGACTTGATTTGTTGCAATTTAGAAGAGTTATATAATCATGAAAAATCTTAATGCCTTTAGTCTGCCGTATCCGAGGGTGGACGAGTACGACGATGATTCATATTTAACATCAACAGATATTAGAGCTACGTCTTTTGGGATGTGCAAGACGTTGCTGAAGTCGATGTCTTGGTTGTTTCAATAAGGTTTTAGGAGTATCAGCGACTAAGGCCATATATATTGTGTATATTGTCTATAAATTACATGTGTTCTATGGTCGATTTTCTGTTTTATGAAGAAAAATCCCAGTTTCCGGGAGAAACAACCATGCTAACTGAGCCATGTGAAAAAAGCTCATAAAAAATTGCTGTCGTCATCGACAGGACACGAACTCAAGTCTTTTCCACCCGACATAGGAAGGACGGCGATTCTATCAACGGTGCTACCTGCAAGGGACAACGTGTTGGAGGTGAGCTGTAACTTCAATGTTGTTTGCTATCACGATGTCCTGAGGAACTTTTCCAAACTTTTCCGAGTTAACCACGTAGCCTGTTAAAAGGAAGAGAGTGTTTCGTAACACTCTTCGTTTTCTTGCGTTTTCCGGCACAGTGCACCTCTTCAAACAATCGCTATTGTTGCTATATCATTACGACAGATCGACTTCCATTAGTAGGTTACACAACAGACTTTCCTCCACGTGACTATTACCTTCTCAGAGTTCGGAAGTGAATGTAAGTGGTTACAAGAAAAAGGTAAATAGGCTGCAATGTCACGCTTTATAATTCTTCGATATCTAGATCAAGAAGCGCCTACGCCTTTGGCAGCTTTTTCTGTAAAAGAAGAGGGACGTATGTTGAATATTGACTGCAATCTCACGTGTCTCGATACTCTCACGGTCCATCGTGTCTATAAGTGCGTTTCTGTTCTCTGAGGAATTGAAATTGGGCTCCTCATTTCTTATCTACATTGATATCTGTCACTCCACTTATTTTGAGCTCAAAGCTCAAAATCGATTGACCCTAGAAACTCTGGTTTTTTGTCGAGTAAAACAGGCAAACCGACCAGAAAACACACAATTTACAGACATAGTGCACACGTGTAGTTCCCAGGTGTCCCTAGTATGACAGTTTTCTTATTAGAACACCATGACTCATATGAACGGCGATTTTCCGGGTTGACTATCCACCTTCTGACAACCTAATGACACGACCTCTTTCAAAGTCTGCTAGCTGTACATAATATCTCCTGACGCGTGTTAAGTTGCACAATCTTAGGTGATCCTTCGCTCACCGTTTTGTTTGCCTGTTAATATTTACACACGTTTTTAAAGCTCCTGAAGATTTCTACGTCAAGGTAGTAACAGACATTTTATTATTCGTCCTACTGCTCTGATCAGCTTGACATGCTAACCGTTTACCCAGAAACATTTATTTCTTGATGAGCAGTGTATATAATGGGGACTGATCTCCATGATGAGAAAATTCGCCTTATTTATTGACCCACTCTGGTACTTTGAATTCGCATTGTTAATATAAGCTGTAGTTTTGCCCAAGGCTCTTCGAGTTACCGACAAAAAGCTTACAACTTTCATCACAAGTTCCTTTTCTGTGGACACTAAATGTACGAGCCACTATTGAAACGACTTAATTGGCTTGCTCGGGGGTGTTCTTCAATAATAGTGTTTACTGTTTGTAACTTGGCATTTGCTACTCTCGGAGTCCGCGATATGGCACAGCAAGTTCTTTTACTATCACACGAATAAGCACTTGATCAAAGCTACGTTTTGAGATGGAGCAGCTGATTGCATCAATTGTTTACAGATGATCTCAAGGGTAAACTCCGGTTGTAATGAGTAGGTTAAGACAAACCAGAGCAAATAATCCAGAAGAGAGAAAGAGGCTCTGTATGGAGTGGAGTAGGCGTTTAATCAAAAAGTTGGTTAATTCAGAATAGTGTTTACGATTAAACAAAAAGTCCTCGATAGACAACATACGCCCTGAAGCCATCATGTTATCTCTTGTGTAAGGCAAAACAGTGGAAGATGTAATGCCGTTGAATACAAATCTTTGAACCGGCTTCCAGTTCGAGGAAGTTGAAGTTTCGCTAATCGCATTATGCTGCATTGTTTTTCCAGTACAAAAGGTGACTGGGACGCTCTGTGTGCTGGTTCTTAGCACAGAAATCGTATAATAAACATGAATAAATGGTTCGTGGAACTAGTTTGAATACATATGTGTTAACGATTCTATTGGTGCAGTTTCGACCAGTTTATTTCTCCATTATTAGCTCTGTGCGGTCATTCGAGATTTTCTGAATACTTCCTTTATATAAGAGACTCCCAACTGTGCCACGTGCCTTCTAAGAAAGCTTACTAATACGCTGAAGGAATGGACATCGATGGCAGGAATCTGCTTCGTTAAAAGTTTTGTAAACAGGATGTTTGATTTCTTGCTTTATTTAGTTTTAAAATAGATCTCAAAGCGAATCAATAAGGGACGGGTCTTTAGTTTAAAATAACATACTGAATCAGTTAGAAAAACGTAAAAAATTATACACCTACAGGAAATTATATGCATTCATGAAATCGTGCAAGTTTTAAGGATTTTTCATTTTTCCCCGATGACATTTATATCAGCGAATTGTTGGATTTTCAAAGCTCTCCCTTGACATTGAACAGGCAAGGATAATTTTACCAAACCGATACATACAACTGTTTTATTTTTATCCTTGCGGGCCCTTGTGGGTAGCACAGTTGGTATAATCGCCGTCCGTTCCACGCCAAGTCGAAAAGACCAAAGTTCGAATCCCGGCAATAAATTGAGGAATTTTTATGGGTCTTTTTCACAGCATGGCTGAGTTAGTCTGTCTCAGGGGAGGGTAGCATGGTTATTCTCCAAGAAACTCGGGTTTTTCATCCAGCAAATCGACCAGCGAACACAAGCAATTTACAGACATAATACGCATAAAGTTGCTGAAGTGCTTAAAACCCTATAACAAAAAATAACACATTATTCTCTTGGATGGCACAGTGGTTATAGTTACGGTCCATCCACACCATTTGGAAAATACTTGGGTTCAAAATTACGGGTTATATCACAAAGCGTGACCGAGTTAATCGATTTCGGGAAAGAGTTGTCTGGTTTCATTAAATTTTCATCTCTCAAAAAACAAACCGACCACAGTATAGAAAACAATTTACAAACATGGTATACTCACCCCTCATGGCTTTCCAAACCTTCGTAAGGAATTGATCCACAGATGAATATCATAAGCTAAAATATCACGTATGTATGGACACTAACCAGAATCTTTATAGATGATCATTAACTGGATGGAAAATGCCATTTCTCCCACAGTCTCTATAATACTCATGCCAGTCGAACACAATAGCGAATAACCAGTCGTTCCTCAATCTTCGGATCTTAGGACCACTTTGTAACTACCAGACATCACATCAGAATTCGCAATTTTGTCAGCATATTCTTGGACATACACTCTCTTGTTATCCACCGGCAGTTCGCCGAAATTTGAGTGTTTCAATAGTGGCGCTGCCATTCCTGGAATTAAATTATCAGCCAGTGTAATTAATCAATGTCGGCCTGCATAGATTCATGTCGTCTACTTGCTTAAAGATTTAGAGCGAGAGAGAGGAAGGTAACCCGAGCAGGCCACAATAAAGGAGAATGATTATTAAAATAATTAAGTAAATAATTAATTTCTGTTCGTCCGATGAAACTATGGTGAGCTATATTTACTCATTTCCTGAAGCAGCTTAAAGTCCTGGAGGACTTATCCGATGAAATTCTTGAGTAAAATGAAGGTAATTATTAAGTAGGCGAAAAATAGATTGAAAGTGCAGTACAAACACTCTACAATCTAATCCGAACTGCTTTTGGCTGGATTGTTTATAATTTTCTCCACAAGACGGCCGTATATTGTACTTGTATGGTACACTAGGGTGTTACGTTTTTCTGGCTGAAATATTTTTACCAAATAAAAAGCCTTTACGGTAGAACTCACTTCATGTCCTCATCTGAATCTGAGAAAAAGTTCATTAATCGAGATAGCACGCTACTTTCATCAATCTTGAGAAATGGAAGTTACTGCCTGTTCAGTCCAGTCTTTTAACTCGAAATCGTGCACATGCAAGCTCCAGTATGGTGGTGCCCCATCTTGCTGATAAAGCACATGTGGCTACATATCTTCCAGCTGAGGTGCAACATACAATTCAAGAATATCTAGATAATTTGTGGAGTTCACAGTGGGGCAGTTGTGTGATAAGAAATTCTTTGAGTTTGTTGCTTTATTAAGTGAAACACACCGTTTTACAATAACTATTAACATAAAATATTCACCAAAACTAAAATATGCACCAAAACGCTATTATATGCGTTAGCGCTTTTTACATTTATTACTAGTTTCTTTGTATTTAGCATAAAAGTAATAAAATACTCTCAAATTTATTCTTAATTTCTCTTCTTTGGTTCTAGGGAAAGTTGAAATTTCTAATCGAACATTCCCACCTCTCAAAGAAAGTCTTCATGCTTTAATTCGGTTATAGAATTAGAATCCAAGCAAAATGAACCTCGATGAACAAAAAATGAAGCATTCCTGATAGACATTTTTTTATAATTTCAAATAGTTCCCATGTCGCATGTTCTACTAACCTACAATTGTTCAGCGGCGAGTTCAGGACCTTCGTCAATGTTTGAAGAAATTGCAGAAACATTGGGTTGGGTGTATTGAGTGTTATGGAGACTACTTCGAAGAAAATTCATCTGAAGGTGGTAAGTTTCATGATTTCCTCGCATATTAATTCAGTCCCCAAACTTTTTGATCACACCTTATATACGAGCTTTGCTGTTTTGAATAATGTGCTTGGTGCCAAGTGGGATGCGGTTAATTAAGGTCATTATTCAAATCTCGTCCTGTCAGTCCAATGCAGAAAACTGATAGCTTCTATCATTAAAATGAAGTAGGAACTTCCTTGACGAAGTTTCTTCAACTTTCAGTTAATATTTTTAATCACTGAAAATTTGAAAAGAAGTGCGGCATCCGTAGGGAGGTCTAAAGACACTGCACTCAATATTTGCATTGTGACCTGCAGCCCACTTAACAAGTTAAATATTTAAAGTTAATTAATATTCGCCCAACTTCCTGTATTACATCTGTAGGTACTGCATTCGTCCACCAGTCCTGCCCACTTCAGTTACGTAACCCCTCTGGCATCATTATAACTGTGTACATTTATAGCCCATACGTGCAACTGAAACAGAGCCAGGAAGCGAAATGCGAATTAAAATTACGCTACGCCATCAGAAAAACAGCTACCAACGTACAACTCCTTGTAGGAGAAAAAGCAATATTGGGAAGCTTTGGGTGTGTTACTGTTCAGAAACTTCTCCTTCGCATCCACGTCAGCTTCACGGTGATGCAACCTTGAAACTCATTGCTTTCTGAGCAGCCGAAGATAAATATACTGTTACCAATGGAAACGAAAATTCGACGTTTGAATGTTATGAGGAAGGAGGATTCAAGAAGTCGGAGATGGTTCGTAGATCATTAGAAAATTCTAATTGGTTAAATTTACTAACGCCAAAATACAAGATGATCCAAAAGTCAAGAAACTGAAACATTTATTCATTGCAAATCGTAATATATGGAGCATTTTGTGAAATATGAAAAATGTAGTTTAAAACTTAAGCTGGAAAATGATAGCAGGTGTTGAAAATGTCAGATTCAAAGACCTTAAGCGTTATGGCTGTTAATTAACCATAGCGGTGAAACCTTCAAATCTTTGCAAATCCATGGTGGCTGATAATTTAACCAGTGTCAGTAATAGAATCGCTTACCTTAAACCTTAACCCTTATGGACTATAGCATGAATCTTTGGAAAGATCCATATGACAGTCAAGATGTGAGACACACGCTACATAATATCCTGGGGCTACCTTGCCCAAATCTGGAACCAATATAGTTGATACTTAACTTTTAACTATTAGCAAAAACAATTTCTGTCTCAAGAAATAGTTAAGCAGCTTTCAAATAGTAAACTTCTTGGCCACATTTATTGAAATTTTGTCCACACAACGGTACCAGGAGCGTCGAATTGGGGGACTGGGAGATGGGGAAGTTTTCCAGTTTCCCGATATCGTCTAATAGGTTCCGACCACTGTGGTAAATGGGCAACAACAGGAGTCCATGCTTGTTTTCAATGCTCTGGCCACTAATGCTTCAGCATAAAATGTGATCGTGGTGGAAAACTAACTTGATATCGATGGTTCAACTGTTGATGATCCTGCTCAGGTAGCTAACAAACTAAATGAATATTTTGCATCGACATTCACACATGAGGAGTTATTTAGGGAGGGGAATGCTAGAAGTTTATCAAACTCTAACACGGAGCTAAGTGATTTTGTAATAATTGAGAGCAAAGTGGAGGAGAAATTGTTGAAGTTAAACATAAGAAAGAATCCTGGGGTGGACGGGATCTATCCAGTTATATTGAAAGAGGCAGCGAGGGAAGTTAGCAAACCCTTAGCCATAATTATGAGAGCTTCCTTGGACTCAGGGGAGGTCCCGATGGACTGAAGATTTCCAAATGTATCCCCAATTCACAAAGGGGTTGAAAAGGTGACACAAGTAATTATAGACCTGTTAGTTTAACTTCTGTTCCGTGGAAAATAATGGAGTCACTGGTTAAAAAGGTGACAGAGAATCATCTAGACAAGACAGTAGTAATAGTTCAAATACAGCATGGGGTTGGTAAGGGAAAGTCTTGTCTGACCAATTTGGTTGAATACTACGATGTGGTCACAAAGGAACTGGATGCAAAAAATAATTTTGATATCATATACTTGGATTTCAAAAAAGATTTTGGTACTGTTGCACATGGAAGACTACTATACAAATTGGAAAGGTATGGCATTAAGGGCAAGTTGCTGCGATGGATAAAGGGATGGTTGAGTGGGAGACGGCAGGGAGTGGTAATAAATGGACACTGCTCTATGTGGACTAATGTTATTAGTGGAGATTGAAGGTATACCAGGCATAATGTCCCAATTTTCAGACGATACAAATGTTAGCAGGGTTGTTAATGATAGCAAAGACCGTATGCTACTGCAACAGGATCTAGAAAAGTTAGGCAGAATGGCTGAGAAATGGCAACTGAAGTTTAACATTGACAAATGCAAAGTACTGTGCATGGATAGAAGTAACCCAAGAGAAGCGTACCAACTGTGTGGTACTACACTCGGGAAGATGGAGAATGATAAAGATCTGGAGGTAATTGTGCAGTCAGTATGAAATTCTCTGAGCAGTGAGCAGTGCCAGACGGGCTGCCAGATCAGGTAATGGAGTTTTGTCAATGATATATAGGAATTTTGCTAGCAGAGACAAGGAGGTGATTATGTAAGAAGTATATCTTACAAATTAAAATAGAAATATTTGTTTTGCTAAAATCAATCGAGGAAGGGCGATGGAAAGTGAGAATCAGCATTAATGCCCCAGTATTAGGTTAAAGATAGTAAATATTAAGATTGGATATTTAGTTTAATGTAAATAAGGTTAAAGTTTGAAGAAACACTGGATTTAGGAATGGACAGTTATAGACGTATATGTTAAATAGCAGATAAATGGAAACAAGTAATTTCGAGTAATATAGACAGCAAACAGGGACAGCACTAGGGAAGGGGTACCATTTGAGGACAGGCTTGAAAGGGTTGCTGAGGGCAAGAACAATAGGATCGTGAAACGGGATTACGAAGCGTCTGTTTTGATCTGAGCCACCGTTAGGAAGTAAACAGGAAATAAGTGGACGTCCAGTGTTCGCGTCAAAATAAAACGGCGTCAGGGTGACTGATATTTGGGTTACGTTCGATATATTTAGCAGAGGTGCGAACACGAAAATGAGCGTTTTGGGGGTGACCCGGCAAACATGAAAAGGTCCTGCTGCCATGTGAAAAAAATAAGAAATTTCAGGAGAAGGGTTGGTTTGTGCGCTAGAGAGACAGCTGGGGTGAGTTGTTTTAGCAAATAGGAAGGAATGAAAAATTAAATACTATGGGGATTGGTTGGAGTCATTGGAGGAGGCGTTCCAAACTTGAGGGAAAAAGAAAGGTTCGGGAGGAGAAAAGGGAAGAAAGTGTCCACTCCATATCTGACTTTTCTGTGTGCTCTAAGGGAAAAAGTCATGAGTTGCGGGTTGAAGTAAAAGTAGATTTTTTGGTGGTCAGAGTTCACATCTCGTGATAGCAGGATGAAGAAGAAGAAAAAAAAAACGTGAGAGAAAGAACGCCTGGTCCGGCATCGGAAGGCAGTGATGATGGCCAGTTGTGCAGATATGTGAACCAAGAAAAGAAAGAAAGCCCGTCCGCCACTAAGGAAAGCAGAGTGCCCAAGAAAGGAAGAAAGCCCGTCTGCCACGAATGAAGCCTGAACGCAAGGAAATTGGAAGTAGAGGTCATTTCGGAACGTAAGTCTGTTCCTGCTTTTTTTCTCGAATCCTGAACTCAAGGACTCATAACCTAGCTCTATAAGCAATTGAGTGATATTCCTTTAAAAAAAAAAGAACATTCCTGTTGTATTTGGCAAGTTAGTTACCAAGGTTGAGATAATTTGTTATGAATGTAAATGATTATGAATAACGTGAGGGTGATAAAGGGAATGACCAAGGTGATAACTAGAGAGTAATTAAGGTAGAATGAAGGATTTATAGCGAACATTGCTGAGGTAAGAGGATACCAGTTGTAAAATACATTTCATGTGTTAAAGGCTAGAAACAAATATACAAAGAGAGAAATAAGAGTTGAAATGAGTTTTTACTGATGCAAGTGATAAAAATTGGTAATGTAAGAGAATGATTCAGTAATCATCGAGGATTCATATTAAGTAAGATACAACCGATGCAAACTGATGTTAATAATTTGTAAATTGAAAATAGTTGATGAGAGAGATAGTGTAGTGTACTGTAGTATGGTTCAAATATATGGAAATTGGTATGCTTGTATGTAATTATTATTTTTTTTAATGTAAATTCTGTATATGATGTTCATTAAAGGTCTTTAATGTTCGGCTAACACCCGCTTTACATACCCTAGAGTCTAGAATTGAATTGCAGTCAGATTTGCGTTTGTGGCATGGGTTTAAGACCTCAATAGGGTGGAAATTAAATCAAAAAATTATTTATATTCCCCCCACAATTATCCCTTTGTAAATGACAATGGTCAGGCCACACCTTTAGTACTGCTTACAGGTCTGGAGGCCTCATTTTAGGAAGGATGTAGATTTGCTAGAACGAGTACAGAGAAGGACAACAAGATTGGTGAGAGGAAGAAAAGGGTGCGCTTACGAAGAAAGGCTGAATTCTTCTGCAAATTGTAGCATCTGGAGAGTAGGCACCTGAGAGGGGATCTGATTGAGGTGTGTAAGGCCTTGAATGATTTGAGCAGTCTCAATGCTGATGAGATTCTTCCTGTTGCTCAGATTAAGAACCTGAGGAGTCATAGATTCAAATTGAAGAAAGACAGTTGTAGACCAAATGTGCAGAATTTTGCCTTTAGCAAGCAGGTAGTTGATTGCTGGAACAAACTTCCATCTGTCATTGTGGAAGTTGATAGCTTAAATAAATTTAAGGCTGAACTAGACAAACATTTAGAGTGACAGGATGGACGAAATAGGAAGGGGTTTTTTTGTTTTTTTTTTTGGCTGATGCTCTATAAGCTTGCTATCTTGCATCATCTGCCTCAACTAGTGCTAATGCTAATAAAGTTTTCACCTTTTTGTTAGTTGATTCCTGGAGATCTTCCGCGATCCGTTGAATTTGTGATTTAGTTATCTGATACTAAAAATGATCAATTTTATCTTCAAATACTTTGAACACACAACGAACGTCTTGTATAGGTAGGTAAAATACAATTTCCGACAGTGGAAACTGGTGGTAAGAATTTTCATCTGTTGTCAGAGTGCGTGGATGGAAAGCATCGTTCAACAGAGATCAAAAGGACACACAAGAATGAGGGCGACTCACGGAATCCTGCCATAAAATTGCAGTTGTTTTACGGTTTGTGTGTAACCGGCAATACTTATCGTTCCATTAAATGAATGGGAAGGAGGTAGTAACCAATAGCATGACCTTAATCGTTTTTCTTTTGACACTGCTCTTTGCATTCTGGAAGCCGGTAGCGTTTTGAATGAAAGGATCGCTATTTTCTCAAGTAAGATTGGCTTTGCTGTTATCAGTTCTGTTTCTGAGGGCAGAAAAACTCGCAATGCCCCCCCCCCCGGGAGGAGGGAGTTGTTTGGTTGGTTTGGTTGTTGTAGGGTTTTAGGCCCATCAGCACCTTAAGCCATATTAATTGCGTCTGTTCTGTGGCCGATTTGCTGTATGAAAAACTCGAATTTCCGGAAGAAAAACTTGCTATCCGCGCCTGAGCTCGACTAACTCAACCACATTGTGAAAAAAACCTATAAAAATTTGTCGCGTCATTGCCAGAATTCGAACTCAGGTCTTTTTCACCCGGTGTGGGGAAGACCGTGGTTATACCAAATGTGCTACCCAAGAGAGCGGAGGAGGGGACGAGACTCTATATTCTCTACCTGAGATTACAGCCTGTATTGACGATTCCCTTAAATATTTATCCGGTCTAATACGACGCAATTTGAACCCAAACCTCTGCAGAGGGACAGTGGCGAACCCACTAAACTGTCACAGGGGACAGAGTGGATGCCTTCAAACCTCGCTTTGAGTTGTCTCAGAGTGTGATCCTGATGGTGTATGCAAGATCCATTTCCAGAGAATTCCTATGATTACTTCATATGGAATTACCCTAAATATCAATTGAGGAAATGGAGTGCAAGTTTACATCTGCTAGTGTTCTGACTAGCAGATGTCTTCGCCCTGCCAGCCCCCACCCCGTATTATTGATCTATAAATGGCTTCTAAAATAACATCTCTTTCTCTATGATCAAATTCACGTAAGAGGAAACATATTAAAAGAAATTTGATGGAAAAAAAATATACAGAAAGAATTTAAGCAGTGGATGCCATAATGGGTAAACTTTCCCTTCGGGTTCACTGACCTCACATTCCAAACCAACGAGTAATGGATAAAACAATGAAGTCGTAGACACTTGGAATTTTATTAGATTTTCTGTACTAATAATTTCTGTACCGATATAGCTCTGAGTAAGCCAGCTAAGGAAGAGAAAACTGGAACTTCCGAAGAGCTTCTTAATAATTAAGACAACCGATGACATTTCATCACGCTGCATATCTAAGACAATTAACAGACAGAAAGGAAATTGCGCTGAACATCCAATTTCCCCTTTATCAGCTGCTTGAGTTTGGAACTTCCACTAAATTTCAAAGAGATAACGTCCTCTGCCTAGTTGAAAACTAGCTAATTTTTTTTCCTGCGATAAAATCTACAATTGCTTTTGAAAGGAAATAATTTGTTCATTCTAGGATAAATGTGGTTTGTTTCTTAATGCAATGTTGTTGTTGATTTGTTGTCAGGAAATCCGGTTGCATTTTAAGCAGAGTTTTACAATACAATGAAGAAGTGGAAGTGCTAATCTTGCGCAGGTTATTTCAAATATTGAAACGGTTTCTTAAAGTAGACCGACTAACTCCGTCACAGTGTGCAAAAGGCCCATAAAATTCCTCTCGTGTTGATGGGATTCGAACTCAGGTCTTTGCGATTGGGTGTGAGGGAGGATGTGATTATGCCAACTATCCACAAGGGCAAAGTAGGAGCTGCATGCTGATTGAAAACTTTACCTTCTCTACACTCGCGGTTGGCACCGTATGTTTACAGTGTATATTGATAGCAAAAAAAGAAAGAAAAGATAGTGTTTTCTACCTATCTGAAGAGTGGTGGGTACCAGATAAAATATGCCAGACGGGTTTATCATTTTGGTTCAACAGACAAACTCGGGTAAGTTAAAAACAAGCCTGAGAACAAATAGATCAAATTACTTAGAAAGACAAAAATACTTTTTATTTTTTATTCTATTTCCTATATACTTGTACACACACAAAAGAAAATGAAGATAAAGAGAGCTGTATGGTTTTACAGCTAATCCTGATGTTTACGTGTCTCTCGAGAAAATTTTTACGAAATTTTTAAATCTTTTTTTTCACTCTTTCCTCTTCTATCAAAATAAGTAAAAATAAGCTACTTGCAGCTAGCGAGATTTGACAGACTGCAATGAGAAACATCACCAGGGACAGTTGAAAGATACGTTATTGCAGTGGATATTGAAGAATGTCCAGGATTCGAAGGAGAAATCTAAGAAAGATAAATAAAAATGGTTTGTTTTCCATAGCACATAAAATTCTATGCGCACACAGTGAAAAATCGTCCTTATTTAGATCATATAAAGATGAAGCCGTGTCGATCAGATGGAAAACAATCCTGTCTGACATTATTTTTAATAGCTGTCAGAGAAGACAGGGAAATGTTCTTAACGTACTCGTCAGTTTCTTGCCCAGTGGGTTCGAGTAGGATCTGTTAGGGGGCTGCACAATGGGTACGCAATAATAAGCGATCTTTGTTTCAGGAACTGTTGTACTTTTACGGGATGAAAAGCCAGAATGGAGAAATCCGTTTTTATCCCTCAGAAAAGCAAAAGACTCCAGAATATAAGTTTTAAATCTTTAAATCTCAAACCCTGTTAGTTGTTTCGGATTTGAGGCGATTTTGCATCGCCATGATAAATTTTTGCAAATCCTGTCTCCAGTGGAGTGATTTTATGACTTTCTTGAGATTGTAGCCGTATTAGTCAGCTTCTGCCGAGGTTGCTTGTTTCAGAGCCCCCGAAGATAAAGGTTTTTCATTCCGAATAACATCCAGATCGACCACAGAATGTACTGACGCCCCAAGACTTTACTTGTTTTAATCAGCTTCTTTTAAAAATATAATTTTAAAAGTTTTCAGAGACAGTATCTCCAGGGAATTCGTGCCTTCGAAACCCAGCTAAGAGTTGGGTTTTCTCATAAAAAGATTTTCATCTGTATTTCTGGAGCTGATGGCCAAATCGCCGAAGCGTATAACGCTGCCAGAGCAGCATATCTCAGAACGCATTCCTTCACAAGTTTGTCATCATGAACGCCTGTCATTTTTTATCTGAAACGCCAAAGGGCTGCTGAAGTTTCTCCCTTGTAGTAATGAGGTGTGTTCTGTGAAGGACAGCTGGTCATCCCAAGTTACTCCCAGGTGCTCGTGATATTAAAATTTCCAGATAGGCTGTTGTTACGGAGACAGCGACATGCTTTTTCTTATGTTTTTTGGAGAAGAATAGGGTTGGAGCTGTTTACATTGAGTTATTCAAGAACAACAGAGCCTAGAAGTAAGCAAGGTCAGTTATCTGCTATGGGTTGGCAGAGAAACTTGATGTGCAACAGGGCTATTACTTGATGGAAAGAATATTTTTATACTCTACGCCAAGAGCTTGCTGGAATACATGACCCTCAGCTTATTATTCGATATGCGCAACGCTGCCTTTATCCATATGATAGAGACATATAATATTATATGCGTCTATCATCTGGTCATCTGCGCCCAAAACCCACCAACACCAAAACCCTTAACAAATTTCTCGGGTTAGAGTATTGGATTCTTAAATGGCTTAATCAAATAACTAGGAGGCATAACACCATCTCTAGATCGGTGCTGTACTCGAATTTAGAAGTGATACCTTGGAAACAACAGATTGAAGTCAAAATATCCAAACACTGTCATCGATGGGACCCTTATAACGGGTCCCATTCTGATTCTGAGAGTTTGGACTTGGACAGTGAATTGGCATCTGTAATTCCTCCACTCTCTTCTAAACCAGTCCAAACACGAGCTGCCACCAGTCGGTATCAATTCACTATTCAATTCAAACTCTCAGAATCAGAATTACATTGTATTTCTTTCTTCCACATTTGTACCTTCTACGTCTGTTTCTTTGGAACAACCTTCCTTTACATGCACTTCTCAAAAATTACAATCTGAAGAAATTCAAGCTACCTTCTATCTTCTTAACTTTCAACCCATGCGCTATACTAATTATAAAAGTTGTAATATCGTTATGTTTGGTTGTTATAAAACAATGCTTGACATGGAGTCATTTTAATATAGGTATTTAATTTGAACTAGGGAAGATTATTAGTGTCTTCTGTATTTGAAATGAAATGCAAGTCGCTTTGACTGAGAAGCTACAATGGACTATGGTTTAGCATTACCCATTACTGGACGACTGTAGCTTAGGCTGGTTAACACTCAGTAGAAGAGTCAATGCTTTGTATAGTGTATATTGCCAACAGTGAAATAAAAAGTAATCAAGAGAAAAAGGGAAGAAAAAAGGAAAGAAAGGCTGCTAAATTTTTTTCAAGAAATGTGTCCACGAATTCTATACGTAATATCTAGTAATATTCGAAGAATAACGAACATGAAATTTAAATGCTACAAGAGAAAATATACCTCGATTTCGAACACTTTGATTCAATTGGAAAACTGCCAAGTGAATCAATGAAACCAGCGAATATCAGTGTTGACAGATAAAATTACTCAGGAAGATAAATTATTATTTATCGAGGTTTATTTTTTATTCATTCCCACCTGCCACACATACAAAGGGAAAGAAAAATAACATCCTTTTACGTAGGAGGCAGATCAATATTACCATCCGCTATAAGTATTAATTTCCTGTTTACGTGTCTCCAAGAGATCTTTGATACAAACCCCTATCGTTGCTGCATTTATTTTTCCTTTTTGATTTCACAAAAGCATGTAAAAAATGAACTGCCACAGATGCTTGTGGCACTTCATTATTGAGAACTGCGTCTTGATGGAGTACAACTAGCGAGAAGACTGTGGCACGCTATGTTTGTCTTGTACCACCTGATCGTGATTTAGTATTAGTAGTGGTAAATGATGCAAGGCAAGGAAGCCAGTTTATATAACATCAACCAAAAAAAAAACACGAATTACTCACACCATTTGTCCATCCACTCCAATAGTTCGTCTAATCTTTCCTTAAATTTATTCAAATTACCCAGTTCCACAATAAAAGATGGAACTTTGTTCCAACAATCAATTACTCTCTGGTCGGATACAAATTTTCTCACAATCTGCCCTGAATCCATCATTTTCAATTTCTGGTTAGGTCCACATGTGTGTGTCGTTCGAACACGACTAAGCATGCCATCAATATTTATTTTCTCAATCCATTTAAAGCCTAGACACGTCAATCCGATCTCCTCACAGGCGCCTAGTTTCCAAACGCTGCAATTTGTAGAGCTGAAGTCTTTCTTTAAAAGAGTATCCTGTTATGTCCTTGACTAATTTTCTTGCCCTTCTCTGCACCCATTCCAAGAGATACACATCCTTCCTAAATTGAGGCCTCCAAAACTGTTTATAGAACTCAAGTTATGGCCTAACCATTGCCTTACACAATCGAGGATAATCACCTCTTTGTCCCCGCTGGAAAAAATTTCTGTATGCCATTGACAAAACCTCAAGGGCTGTCCTAATAGCTTCTCTGCACTGCTCAGAGAACTTCATGCCTAAATGTACATTTATCACAGGTTTGTTCTCCACCACCTAGAGCGTGGTACCACCTAGGTTTATCAATGCTAAACCTGGATTGCTGCCTCTCAGTCCGTGTACCTAATTTCTCTATGTCTTGTTGCAATATGGAGGGGCGAGGTTCTTGTTTATACTCCGGCACAACCGCCAGGTCAGTGGAGTTTATAATAAATCAATCAATACAAACGTTAATCGTATTTAGTAGTCACTGGTTTGAACCCCTGTCCATTCAAAGAGCGTGTGCTACTGCACTCGCGCTCCTGACCACTCGGTTAAGTCAGGCATAATATCAAACCTTGATTCCCTTTATTAACCACCCTGGAAACCTACCGTATAACCTGAAAACTTAGATAGTAAGCCTGATATGCCTTCATCAACATCGTTAATAAATGTTGAAAACACAAAACGCCCTGCATTGAACCTTGAGGGAATCTACTCATAAAATTAGTCCAAGAAGAGCAGTATCCATTCATAACCACTCTGTCTTTTATCACTCAACCATCCTTTTAAACATAGCAGTAATTTGCTCCCTAATTCCACACTGCTCCACTTTGTACAGCAGTCTTTATGTGGGCAGTATCAAAAGCTTTTCTGATATCTAAGTATATGATGCCAAAATTATTTTTTTCATCCATTTTCTTTGTGAAATTAATTAGATTGGTCAAACAAGATCGGAACACCCGGCTGGAACTGTTCACTATATTCGGAACAGTATCTGAAGAAAACTAGAGTAATTTTAATGATATTACTAGCTGGTCCCTTAATCTTCAAGTAACTTTCAGGACATCTTGCACGGGTAGAATAGTGGCAGCGTCACAGTCCTCCCCACACCGGGTGGAAAAGGCCCGGTTTCGAATCCCGTCGATGACGCAAGGAACTTTAATGGGCTTTTTTCACTCTGCGGCTGAATTAGTCGGTCTCAGGCGTAGATAGCGAGGTTTCCCCCCCAGAAACTGGGATTTTTCGTCCCGAAAAACAGACAAATTGACCATAGAACATACGCAATTAACAGACACAAGACATACACAGCACGGCAGATGAAATTAATTATTCGGGTGACCTAAATATAATAGCTAGTAACTTTCAGGACAAATTGTAACTGCTTTGAGAAGTACTTGTCAACAAATATTTTCAAGAATAAAATTTGAAAAATCAAAATTTTGCTCTGTAATGGCTGATGACCACTTGCATCGCTGTTTCAGTGTATATCCTTGTCACCAACTTTATATCCTTGCTGATAAAATTCAGCTGAAATCATCGTAACTGCTAAATAGGGTATTTAGCAGTTACGAGGGCTCGAACCACAACTAAATGCGTGTGTTACTGTATTCTTGCGTTAATCATTAGGCTATTTCAGGCTTGTAAAACTGACAAAATGATACATAATCTTTTTGATCAAGTTTTGCTCTTTTCTGTTAACTGCAAAAATCTGTATGGTCCTCTTCCACTTCTCCACAGTGCGGCTTGTCCTAGATTGTCAACCCCTGTGCTAGACCATTATTGTACTGTAAATTCTTCCTATTATTAAACACCCAAAAATAAATTCTTAGCTGTATTACACATTCGACTTGATCCAATGAATCTATGGTTAGCATATTAAATAATTTACGCTGCGAGTATATTAATCTCATGATAAATGCTTCAAAGTACAACAAGGGAATTCTTGTTGTTCTTTGGAGCATTTTGGTATCAATTATGTGCAGTCATTTTAAAAATATACAGTACATCTCAGAAACAAAGGAACAATGGGTGACTCGCAATGCATAATTTATTTATTGTCTATTAATTATAAATTTATTCAGACAGCTTTTTTTTTCTGTGATAGCATCTTCAATGAGGAACTAGATCATTCTCTGTAACGTTTATGGTGTGCTTACTATATGGCAGGGATTCCCAACCTTTTTTGGCCTCAGTACCCCTTGGAGTTTAGTAGCCTTCCTGTGCCCCTCTGTTCAATATGAAAAGAAAGTTTACCATGTATATGCACATAAGAAAATAAATAAACGGAGTAATTAATTTTTATAAAGATAACTTCATTCGGTACATAACAACAATTTTAGTATCATAAACTTGTTAAATGTTTATCAGAACAGTTAAATAAATTAGAGAAACCCTTGATTCGGTTTCTTGTCAACCAACAGGTTTATTCTTAGCACAGTTTTTGAAACAAATACCCGCATATCATGCTTATCCTCCAATTTGTTTCTTGCTTTGGATTTGATTGAGCAATTTCAGTAAGAATGGGATACGTTTTTCCTAGGGCACACCAAAAGTTTTTCATTGATTGGAAATCAATTCGTAGTTTCTTGTTATTCCGAAAATCAATCAGTTCGTTTTTCACTGGGTCGTTGTCGCTGATTTTTTTAAACTCAATATGAAAAGCGTTTCGTGTCCAGATCTCATTCACTGGTCAGTAGTAATTATTCCTTCAACTGTCTCTTTTAAATTTTTCAGAGGGGCTATAATGCTTTCACAAACTTGCGATTCTAGTTGATATACTGGATCTGAAGTGATTTCATCAAGAGGTTGGAAATTTGCAAAGTTACCACACTCCACCCTTCTTCCCCTGAGAGCCAATTTTTGTTGAAATGAATTGATCTCTTTTTCGGCCTTCGAGAGAATGATGTCTGTATCCTGCTGTGAAATGCTAACTGAATTAAGAATTTCAAAATATTAGAAAGACGTTGCAGAGAAATAAAAAAATTCGGATCCTTGAAATGTGAAGCAAAAGTGGATTCTTTTTCACATAAAAATAGTTCAATTAAATTTTTAAGTTCAAACACCCTTGCTAAAACATTTCCTCTGGATAGCCATTTACTTCTGTATGAAACAGCAGGATGATGTGATATGATCCAACAGGCTTCACACAATAATTTAAACATACGGTGATTCAGTGCTTTCGCCCTGATAAAATTTACAACTTGAACAACAACATTCAAAACGGCTTTCGAATTATGTGGAGGTGTCTTCGCTGCTAAAGCATAGGAATGAAGGAAGCAATGGCTAGTAATTACATTTGGGTTCACTTTTTTAATTAGAGCTGTGAAACCTGATATTTTTCTCGACATAGCAGGAGCACCATCAATACAAATTGCTTCTACTAGTTCCCATGAAAGACCATTTGGACCAAAATAAGTCATTCATTATATCCATAATATCCACTGCCTTTGTTTCCTTTAAAGGATTTCTAAAAAAAAAGTAATTTATCTTTAACAACAAGGTCTCTTTTCTTTGGCGACCCTCAATGAGACGCAATAACTGGCCTCCAGCGGCTTCTTCGAGAGAATAAATCCATGGTCATGAAGTCTGATACTCTTTCCAAATTGGGGTCATTTTATTTTAAATAAGGACTCTGAATCGTTAGAATTCTGAAGGTACTCTCCGAGCTTTGATAGATTCGTACATCCATTGCTTCATATCTTGGAGCAAATTAAACACTGTGGTTTTGCAAACCATCTCTGTAAAGTACAAAGGTAAACCCATATTTAACATGTGAATCCTAGTAACAACGTTTGTTTGACGTGGTCAATCCTTGAGCTTGCAAAATATATATATATATATATTTAAGTGATACAAATTCAGGTATATCCTTAAATTTTTAGAATTAAACAAAATAATAAAGAGTCATAAAAGCTTAAGATGGAGAATTGAAAGATGTTTCTACTTGAAGAAATACACACAATATTTATATCTTTGCTACTTTTTGAAATGTAGATTTAAATCCAAGTAATTCAGCATATAAAGATATTGGAAGAGCGTTTCGAGCATGTGCGGTACACGCTTATTTGACGTCTCTGTTCGAAAGGAGAGCCAAAATGTTTGTTGGTTTTGCTGAGAGGCAGTGCCACCATGCAATATCTTGAAATGTTGCGTCAGCTTATGTATACAAGTCCGAATACGGTGTACAGAAGCCCTTCCTTTCCCACCTCACCACCTCCTCCTCTTCTCCGTTCCAATCCTCAACGTTTTCATGAACGCCACTACTTTTTGGAATCTTTTAATAGGATGATATAGTTATTTACCAAATTTCCCAATAACTCCCCCCCTTGACAAGCTTCTCTTTATCCCCTTGTGGTAGGCGTACCCCCCAATTAGGAATCGCTGCTGTAGGGTATACAGTCGAACTTGAGAGTATTTTAAATAAAGACAAAATTTCGAAATATGAAAATTTCTAAGTGAAAAAACAGTTATTCGGCCTTTCGACATAGCCGAAAAGAAATAAGTGAACATTAATTCATTATCATGCTTAAGTTAAAATGTTAAAGTTTGTGGTTCTGGGCTGAGCGATGAAAAATCAAAATATTGTTCACGTCAATTTGAAGGACATTAACACTAGTAAAGAAACAAATAATGTACAGAAGTCAGTGTGAACGGCTGAGATAACTCTCTTAATACGTAAGAAAAATACGAAATCTTGAGCAACCATCTGTGGATATCCAGCATTTTGACAATACTCACTGTTCCTTTCTTTTCATTTCTTTTGTAACTGTCAAGAGAATTATATGAAGAACTGTTCGATTTTTGTGACTTTCAGCCAGCTGCATTTGTTCTTGACCTCCGATTGGGGACTAATGTAATTCTGTGTCAGCGAAACAATGTTAGTGCCAGAGTTATAGATAAATTCTTGGAATTTCAGACACATTTACAGAGAAAATCAGGGTAAGATAAGGTGAGGGCATTAGTTGGAAAAGAGTACGTTCACCTACAGATCGTCGGGAGCATTTGGAAGCAAAGACCTCACCGACAGATTCGAAAATAATCGAACATAGGGGCGTCGACTTCAAGAAATTGTCGTAAATAGATCGAAATTAAAACTTTTACAAATTTTTATCATCATATAAATTATACAACGCTTAGATAATATTGACTACCGTTTTGAATAACTCCAGTTATAATTTGAAAAGGCTAACTAAAAATAGCCTATAATAATAATAAAATGGATATTTTCAAAAATCTGTATATTATTAGAATATTATTATTAAACTGTGTCAAAATGTACTCAAAGAGGCTATTCTAAATAATGCGCACATCCCCCAGAATATCTCCGAGAATTATTCTGAAATTATTGCAACGTGTTCAATTAAATTTATAAATTTCTCTGCTATTATTTTAAGACTATTTTTGACGAAATGAGTGAACAGATGAAATAATTAGAAATAACAGATTTTTAGAAAATTATAATTAAGCTGTGTAGAAATGTACTTTAATTCCAATAGGCTATTCTAAATAATGCGCACATTCCCCAGAATGTCTCCAACGATTATTCTGAAGTTATTCCAACGTATTACAGTTATTAATAAGATTACGGTATAGAAATTATGTAAATGCACTAACTTGTACGTTAGTTATTAATAAGTTCAATTAAATTTATAAATTTCTCTACTATTATTTTAAGACTATTTTTGTCGAAATGAGTAAACAGATGAAATAAATTTTCTCGTGACGTCTTGCGCGTTGCATGACGTTTGTCTATGTGAGGCGCTAACCACGAGTCTGGTATTAATTTGAATGTCTACAGTAAATGTTACCAAGGCTTTAACTGTCGAGTTGTTTTAGTGAAGATGGTGAATAATTACTGACAATACGATACTAACGGATATTGGGAAACGAAGAGATCTATTGAAGTATTTATTTGGATGAGTAAAGCGCAATACTTTTGCATGAATGCACTAAATTCGAATCCAAGTATTTAATTAAAGGAAATGGCGGTTCACGAGCAGAATTAGCAGACGATGTAAGCAAACCAAAATTGCTCTACTTAAGATGGAAAGTATGTCGTACTAAAATAGCAAAGTAAGCTTGTTATTCAATGTTTATTTTGATGTTAATATTTGGTTATTTATTTATTTTTATTAAATCAGAATCTATTTTGATTCTTTACGGTTAATGGCATTGATGCTGCCTAATCGATATAATTATACCTCAATGCGTTTGCTTTTCTCTTTTCACACGTGCGAGGGACGTTCAGTTCTGTTACCCCGGAATGAATCCTGGTGAAGTCAGTTAGTGGTACAGCTTCTTTGCGATTGGACACTAAAACCCTGAGGACCTTATCAAGATTTTCCTTCATTTGTAGAGTACCAGATGATGACATTCCCTCGTGGGATTAGTTTATTTGTCTACTCCTGTTCGCCAATTGACGATGTGGGAAGATACAAGATTTGGTGACCTTCTAATGATGTCATGTAGTACGTTTATTTGTGTTTCA
The DNA here is from genome assembly GCF_048544385.1 of Mastigoproctus giganteus. Lineage (NCBI taxonomy): Eukaryota > Metazoa > Arthropoda > Arachnida > Uropygi > Thelyphonidae > Mastigoproctus > Mastigoproctus giganteus. The sequence goes on from NC_143576.1 coordinate 234,931,061, forward strand.
TCACCACCAGGGGCTCCAGACTATGATGTAACTGCTTGGCCATTCTTCGTTATGTTTTTATTACAAATGATTAATTAATAATTAGTATATTTATAGTAGAAACCTTTCAGCGAATGTCATGCATTTTTTTCTATGCATTACGAGTAATACTTTTTTTTTTTCGTGTATTAAATAGTTTTAAAATACGAGAAAATAATAGAACGAACCATGCTATCATTTAATTTGTAATTTTCATGGGCCTTTTTCACAAAATGGTTGAGTTAGTCGGTCTCAGGCGAAGGTAGCATGGTTTATTTTCCCTGAAACTGGAGTTTTTCATCCAGCAAACGAAAATCGATCACAGAACACATGCAGTTTACAGACAGTATACATCGTGTAATTTGGCCTTAGTCGCAAATGCTCCTGAAACCCAACAACAACAACAACAACTTAAACAAATATTGGTTATTGTAATAATGCATCTCCTTGTTGAACTGCATATTGTGGGAATACGAAGCACGAGTAGTGACTTCAGGGTTCGGTAGCGAGTCTCTAGAGGGGTAATACCGATTCTCCACACTCACAGTTAAGTCTGTTCACACAAAAGTACACGGTTTCACAAGACAGACGTGTCATAGATGAGCGAGCTCTTAGTCCGGGACATTGACTTCTTTCTGATTACGGGGCATTGTACGTTAATAGGTTGGCAAGTACGAGTGACAGCAAGAACGCTGCAGTGATCTCCGGATTATATGACTTGACTGCAGTTTAAGCAAAGAAAGAGCACAAAGGATAAGGTTTCTTTGTATTCTCTTCAAGGCTGTCTGCGACAATTGAAATTATCATTTAAACTTCGGCATTTGTTAATTATAAATAATTCTGGAAGCCATAATCAGAATATTTCAACGTAACTTATGTTGTTTAGTAACAGATTTCATCTTAATTAACGAACGGTATTGCAAGTTTAATTAATGGTTTCGGATAATCAACGCTATATTGTATCGTTGAATGCAGTTTGTTGACAGCTTCCATTCTTGGTTAATTCAAGAGATTTGGTGAATCGCTCCTGAGGGCATGCGCTCTCGTCGAGTTTATCCAGTAGGAGAGCGACGAATATTTGCATCGGGGCTTAAATTTCCATCCACTCAAGGTACAGGTACAGCAAGAATTAAAATATCGCGATCTCCTTACCTATAAAAAGTCTTGTCAAGAAATACTGATTTCAAATGGATGAAGACTTTATTCACAATCTATGAATGTCTGATGAAGCTCACGTTCATCTAAATCTATGTTAACATCGTAACTTTTCTGACTGATGAATTAGCTACTACATGGAGCGATGTCTCATAACTCCAGGGTATCAATGGACGCTACTGGTTTTTCATAACCACAACTCCAGGATTGGTGGCGTGACGAAATTGCCTGAATTCCTTTGGAGTTGTGAGGCCCCATCATGGAAAACATGCGTGGAAGATTAGAACAATGCCTGCGTAGAGACAGTGGTCACCTCGTAGAGATTATATTCAAAAAATAAATGGCATGCTACGTACTTTAAGATGGCATATTTTTAATTTGCCATCTTAAAGTACATAGTATATACAATTATTTAATTAATAAATCGGTAAAATCTCCCGTTTCTCTGCCTCACCTTTTACTTTTATTATGCAAAACCTCAGTATATACAAGTATTTTTTCAACGTTTTTACCCATTTTTATCAGTAACTAGAGCAAATTTACACCGAAAAAAAAAAAGAAATAAAATAAAGATATAGGGTTCGCACAGACGCTGCATGAAGCTATTTTTAAACACTGTAATGGATGACGCAATTTGCTGCTGCAATTGCGTAATCTTTTCTGATGGAATCAACTTTTGGCATAATGCCAGAACACTACAGATTTTTTGGTTACTCTTTCACCCTATTGCGCATGTAAAATTATGTAATGTTACTATTTTACACTTTTGTATGTGCCTTTAGCCTTTGAAGTATCACAAATTCAGTTAGGATATATGTTATCAAAAATTCAGTTATGAGAAATTGTAAGATGTAAAATCTTACATGTTTAATATTTTAGAAAAAAGTGAGATTTATGTAAAATAAAGATTAGGAAATGGCAATATGGAGCAGCGGAACAGTAATGGCCACAAATTCTAATTAGATAATGGGTCACAGGCAAAGTGATTAAAATAAGAGGTTGCATTGTACATAGTAAAATTAGCTTGAGAAAGGTCGAAGGACGAATAGGGCAGAAAGAAAGTCGAAGAAAAGGAGAAGATTGGTTATAGAACAAAAAAGGGGCAGACCTGACATACTAGGGTGGTACGTGATTGAAATGACAAAAAGGAGTGAACAGGGGAAAAGACAGAGATCCGTCAGTTGAGCTTTATGTGGGTGGTTATGAAGATGAGTTAGAAACGGAGAGAACCCCGAGTTGAGTATGTGGGGGTGTGTGGAAATAAGTTAGGGGAGACGCAGTTGAAGTTTTTTTCGTGTTAGAAAATGTGAGAACAGAGATCCGGCAGTTGAGCTTTATGTGGGTGGTTATGAAGATGAGTTAGAAACAATGAGAACCCCGAGTTGAGTATGTGGGGGTGTGTGGAAATGTGTTAGGAAAGGACAAAGTTTAGATTCTCGTCGGCTTTTGGGAAAATGAGTTAGGACAGGCAGTTGAGTTTTTTGTGTCGTGTTATAAAATGGGACAGACACAGAGTTGAGAATTTGGGAGTGTTTTGCGAAGAGGAGTTAGTAACGTGGACAGTTGAGGGTTCTGTTGTGGCAGAAAATATGTGTTAGTTGAGTGTTTGATCGTGGTGGGAAAAGAGCAGGGTAGCGCCCTGGGAAATTTTCTTCTTGAAAGAGTTCTTAATAGGTGGAGCGGGAAAACGAGGGGCTTCACTTCAAGTTACGGCGGGGGGGGGGAGTTGTTTAGACTGGATTGCAGAAAATTCTATTTTAGCCAGCGACTTATAAATTACTGGAATAAGTTACCTACATGGGTGGTTGAGGCTGACAATTTTTATTTTATGAAAACCCAAGACACGAGAGGTATTAGAACCTATAGTACTTAGTACCATGCATGGGTTGGAGATTGAGGAGATGAAAGAAGATATTTGTTGTCATTAGACTTGAACTTCTGTGGATTGTGATTATTAGGAAATGAGTATGACGGAAGGTTGCTCCAGAAAACTTAAGTTGAATGAATAAATGAGGAAGAAGAAAAGTTGGATCTGTGAGTTTGAAGTTCGACAGTGAAAGGATGTTGGGTGGTAACGGCATGTGTTCGGACTACGTTGAAAGAGAGAGAGCAGGAATTATAGAAGCCAATTCAGAAGGATAGTGCCCATGGATGTATCTATAGAAAAGGCATGCAGCAGAAACAGAACGTGTATGAGACAGAGAGTGGAGAGAGACTGTTTTTAGAAATGAGTCATTAATTAATCTAACTGCCCTCTTCCGAATGGAATCTGGAAGCCTGAGAGAGGTTTTGGGCGCACCTGCCCCAAATGTAAGAACAATATTCCATGGCAGGGCGGATTTGCGATTTGTACAGAGTTAACAACTGCTTGGAAGAAATGTAATGCCTAGAGCGAAAGAGAAAACCCATTTTTTTAGATGCAGAGGAAGCAATATTTGTAATGTTTTATGTCAAGAGAGATTAGAAGTCAGGTTAATCCCCAAATGAAATATATGATCTTGCGTAGAAATCGGATTGTCATCGATGGTAAGCATAGGAGCAGAAGAATCCTTTTTGCGAGATATAAGATAGGACTGAATTTTAGAAGGATTAAAATCAACTAAGTTATCTTTTCCCCACTGGAAAATTACCGGGAGATCAGCATTTAAGGAATTGATAGTGAATATTCGAGAAGTTTAGGCTGTTTGAGAGCACGGCATGGTTTCACAAACTGGAAAGTGGAATAATATCATCAGCAAAACAATGGATAGGATTTCCAGTCAATGAAAGAAGGTCATTAATGTACAAGAGAAAAAGAGTGGGAGAAAGAACAGAACCTTGAGGAACACCAGCATTAGTGGAGAAGTTAGAAGACAGAGAGTCATCTATGATCACCCGCAGTGAGCGGGCAAACTATTATATTTAGGACACCCGAATAATTAAATTCGTCTGCCATGCTGTGCCTTATGTCTGTTAACTGCGTGTGTTCTATGGTCGATTTGTCTGTTTGCTGGGCGAAAAACCCCAGTTTCTGGGTTAAAAAACCTCTTGCTATCTACGCCTATCTAACTCAGCCACAGAGTGAAAAAAGCCCATTAAGTTCCTCGCTTCATCAACGGGATTTGAACCCGGGCCTTTTTCACCCGGTGTGGGGAGGACGGTAACGATACCACTGTGCTACACGCGCAGACGCAGTGAGGGGTCAGAGAGAAAAAAACAGTTGGCAAACCATGCGATGGAAGCTTATTTAGAAGACTAAACACCATTGAAAGCCTTTGGAATGTCAAGAGCAACTGCTTGAGTTTCACCACACTTTTCCATTGAATTTATCCATAAATGGGTAACATAAGCCAGAATATCACCAGGCGATCGACAAAGTCCATGCTGGCGATCGTTGATCCGGAAGGAGGAAAATGCATAGGATGTGTATTTCCTTTTCTTTTATTATTTATTAATTATTTATTTCATTTAATTTTATTTTTTAATATTTATTTTATTTAATTGTATTATTTAAAATTAAATAAATTAGGCGTCCTTGCTCATATCTCCATTACTAATACTACTACAGAAACAACTTAATGTGCTCAGTGCAGTACATTTATTTGCATTACATTTTTATTTCTTCAGTTAAATGAATTTTTTTCTTTTTCTCTGATTAATAGAAGCGAAAAGCTGGATTCGGAATATATGTTTTTACCTATTAATCACTAATATATTAACTAATAATATATAAGATTATTGTAATTGTTTACACTTCACTGGACGTTTTGTGATACTTTATATGACAGGGAATGGAGTACTACACTGGATCAAACAAACTAAACAATCTTAGTGTTCTGTACCCCTTTCATAATGCGTTTTACTTATTAATTTCAGTATTTTCATAAAAATTGAAGTATAACCACCTATTTAACGTTTCTGCTGTGATTAATAAAATATTCAAATAGTAATAATTCATGATTTATGCATTTAGTAAACTGATAACAAAAAATGAGTAAAACTGACCGGCAATCATCTCCAGTCATGATTATGACTATTAGCAAACCATAATCGGCTAGCACTCACTGATGGATTCCTGCCTATTGTGGTGGGGGGGGGGAGGATATTTTGTTATTACCCTTGTTTTTGTTGGGTTTATTTTGTTGTGTTTTGACTTCCACCCTATTGAGGTCTCAAACAGCCCCACAAACGCCAATCTGACTGCAATTCACAGAAAACCCTAGATTCTTGGGTGTGTAAAGCGGATGTTAGCAGCACATTAAAGACACATTTATTTACAAAGATTTCAAACCTTTAATGAGCATTATATACAACATTTACATAAAAAAACAAATAATTACATACGTGCATACCCATTTGCATATATATGAACCATACTAGTGCAATACACCGTCTCTCTCTCATTAACTATTCTCGATTTACATATTATTAACATCAGTTTGCATCAGTTGTGTCTTACTTAATATGAATCCTCGATGATTACTGAATCATTCTCTTACATTACCAATTTTTATCACTTGCATCAGTAAAAACTCATTTCAACTCTTATTTCTCTCTTTGTATATTTGTTTCTAGCTTTTAATGAAATGTATTACAAATGTATTACCTCTTACCTCAATAATATTCACTACAGATCATCCATTCTACCTTAATTACTCTCTAGTTATCATCTTAGTCATCCCGTTTACCACCCTTACGTTATTTCAAAATCATTTACATTCATAACAAATTATCTCAACGTTAGTAACTAACTTGCCTAATACAACACGAATGTTCTTTTTTTTTTAAGGCCTATCACTTAATTCCTTACAGAGCTAGGTTATGAGTCCTTGAGTTCAAGATTCGAGAAAAAAACAGGAACAGACTTACGTTCCGGAATGGCCGCTACTTCCAATTTCCTTCCGTTCAGGCTTCCTTCGTGACAGACAGGCTTTCTTCCATTTCTTGGGTACTCTGCTTTCCTTAGTGACGAACAGGCTTTCTTCCATTTCTTGAGCACTCTGCTTTCCGATGCCGGACAAGGCTTTCTTCCATTTCTTGGGCACATTGCCTTCCGATGAGGGACAAGGATTTCTTTCTCCTCTTTGGCTCACTTATCTGCACAACTGGCCATTTCTCAACGGGCCGGAAAAGTCTGTCTTTCTTGCACGTTTACCTTAACCTTAAACTTTTCCACTGCCTTCCGACGCCGGACCAGGCTTTCTTTTTCTCACGTTTTTTTTTTTTTCTTTTTCTTCTTCATCTTGCTACCACGTGTTGTGAACTCTGACCACCAAAAAATCTACTTCTTCCACTTCAACCCGCAAACTCACGACTTTTTCCCCTTGACCACAGAGAAGTCAGATACAGAGTGGATACTTGCTCAAATTACTCCCCCCAAACATTACTCTTTCCCTCAAGTTTAGAATGCCTCCCCCAAGGACCACAACCTATCCCCATACTGTTTAATTTTTTCATTCCTTTCTGTTTGCTAAAACAACTCACCACAGCTAAAAATAAGAAATTTCTTATTTTTTTCACATGGCAGTATGACCCTTTCATCTTTGCCGGTAACCTCCAAAACGCTCATTTTCGTGTTCACACTTTCTCTGCTAAATACACTACCTTATCCAAAATTCAGTCACCCTTACGCCGTTTTCTTTTAACGCGACCACTGGACGTCCACTAATTTTCTGTTTACTTTCTAATGGTGGCTTAGATCAAAAGAGACGTTTCGTAATCTCGTTTCACAGTCCTATTGTTCTTGCCGTCAGCAACCCTGTCACGCCTAATCTCTAGTGGTACCCCCCTTCCCTAGTGCTGCCCCTGTTTGCTCTCTATATTACTCGAAATTACTTGTTTCCATTTAACCACTATTTTAATTCCCACGCCTAAAACTGTCCATTATTACATCCATTGTTCTTCCAACTTTAACCTTTTTTTACATTCAACCTAAGTATTCTTAGGTTGAATGTAAAAAATTAATACTCGGGCATTAATACTAATTTTCACTTTCCATCGCCCTTCCTGGATTTATTTTAGCAAAACAAATATTTATATTTTAATTTGTAAGATCTACGTCTTATACTATATACTTCCTGCTTTCGCACCAAGACATTGGTGGAGATCTACAAGTGACAAACAAAAAGTTTTTTTTTTTTATGGAACTGAAACATTGAATTAGTGAGATTAGTGAGTAGTTGGATTTCTTGTTATTGAGGAACGTAATTTATTTTACTTTACTTTTAAAAATGTTCCTCAACTTCAAAAAAGCTTTCAACTTTTTTTGCCATCGCTCTACTTGATTCCAGTAATTAGGATTAGCATTAGTAAAGGCATAGGATGCAAGATATCAAACTTATACAGCATCAGCCAAAACAAAAAAATTACCTTCTCATTTCACCCATCCACTTGCTCCAAATGTTTGTCTAGTTCTGCCTTGAATCTATTTCAGCTATCAACTTCTACAACGACAGATGGAAGTTTGTTCCAGCAATCAACCACCCGCTGGCTAAAGGCAAATTTCTGCACATCTATCCTACAACTGTCTTTACTCAATTTGAATTTATGCCCTCCCAGGCGATTATTCTGAGCAAGAGGAAGAATCCATCAGCATTGAGAATGCTCAAACCATTCAAGGCCTTATACACCTCAATCAGATTACCTCTCAGGTCCCTAGTCTCCAGACACTGAAATTTGCAAAAATTAAGCCTTCCTTCGTAAGAACACCTCTTTGTTCCATTCGCTAAGCTTGTCGCCCTTCTCTGTACTCGTTCCAACAGCTCTACATCCTTCTTAAAATAAGGCCTCCAGACCTGTATACAGTATTCAAGGTGCGGCCTGACCATTGCCTATACAAGGGGCTAATCCCTGCCATGAGACACCATGAGATACTCTTCAGACCGTCTCAATTGCTCAGAAAATTTCGTATCTGACTGCACAATTACCTCAAGTTCTTTACGTTCCTTACCACCGTCAATTCAGTACAACACAGTTGATACGTTACTCTGGTGTTACTGCTTCCCATATGCAGTATTTTACATTTGTCAATGTTAAGCTTCAGTTGCCACCTCTCAGCCCATCTGCTCAAATTTTCTAGATCCTGTTGCAGTAGCATACTGTCATTAGCGTCATTAACAACTTTGCCAACCTTCGTATCGTCTGCAAACTTGGACATTAAGCCTGATATATCATCATCAATATAATTTATTTATTAATAAACCGGGTGTCTCAAAAATATTGGTACAAACGTTTAAGGGGAGGTAGGTAAGATCTAAAAGAATGTGAATCGCATAGGAACCCATAACCGGAAACGTCGCGGGAAAGTAGTAGCAGAGCCACAAGAAGCAGAAATGACACAAGACAGTAATTAGTGGCAAACATTTATTTGACATAATATTAACAATGGAGTACGAGACGGATGCATTTCATGATGTTACAACAGATGCTCGAAGATTCCACCATGAGACGCGAGGAATGCGTGACACCGATGCAGCATGGATTGGCGGACACGGTCGAACACATCTGGAGTTTCTTTGACAGTAGCAGCAGCGCAGACGAGTCTTGCCACGAGATCCATTTCCGTCTCCACAGGCGATTCGTACACGATAGATTTGAGGGCCCCCACAGAAAGAAATCAAGGCTCCATAAATCAGGTGAGCGTGGGGGCCAGGCAACGGGTCCACCACGGCCAATCCATCGACGCCCAAAACGCCTGTTCAAATGGTCACGAACACACCTTCCATAATGGGCAGGTGCCCCGTCATGTTGAAACCAAATGTTGCGTCTCACATTTGCTGGAACAGCGTCAAGTAACCCTGGTAAAACTTGTTCAGAAAGATAATAATAATAAGATTCTTTATTAACATAAATTTTATACAATAGTGATTCCTTACACATAAAGCCAGAAGAATCTTACAATTTGTTGTTTATACAAGTGATTTTGTTTTATAAAAAAAAATAATAAATAATAATAATAATAATTAATAGATCAAAGCAAAGATGATAATCAAAATGTAAAAATGAAGTAGTAATTACAGCGAAAAAGGACTACAAGTTGAGCAGAACATGAAATTGTGGGGGGGGATAATTTTCTTGATATATTTTTTATAGATTATTTTTAATATATTTCCTTATTATTATTTTAGACCTTATTTTAATCTATCCCTTAGCTATTTCTTTCCCCCTTTTCCTTGGAACCATAAAGGCTGCTGTTGTTATTTTCTTTATTCCTTTGAACAGGGGCGTCCTCACTTCCCTTCCAAGACCCACAAGCTATCTGCTGCGCAGTTAATCAGCACCCTTCTTACTCACTCCTTTGTCATTAAGGTTTTTTTTGTATCAGAAGACCCAAGTTGGAGGAAATACTAATTTTCTCTTATTTGTGTTATTATCTCCCCGTGCTAGAATAGTTCCCGTGACTTACAGTTAATGCTTGGTGTCAATATCACACGTAAAGCTCATGATAAAACAAACTAGATTTATTTACTTGTTTATACAAGATATTTACACACACTATATAATTCATAATATCCAATTTCTTACTACTACTTATTAATATACAAGGGGTGATTCAATTAAGTTTCACCTTCATCCTATATACTCTAGAGAGGAATGTTCTACAGAATAAATATTATACACTGTTATTACTAGTTATACATTCCATAAACTTGGCCCTTTTCAGGTTTAACAACTTTCCTTATTTTCCAGATACTTCTAATCACAGATGAGTTACACTCACACACTTTCTTTCTCTCTTTTTCCCTAGTTAGTGACTCTAATTTCTATCACTTACGATAGTGTTCATCTGGTTTCAGTTCTTTACTGACTGTCCTGTCCATTACTTTTTCTTTCGTTTATTTCTTTATAACACCGTTTCTGTTAATAAATATTCTACATAAACTTACTTGCTTTCCTTTTCTACCACCTGGATGAGTTTTCCTTCTTTGCTTCTTCAGCTATTTCCTCGCTGGACTTGGCCACCGCAAACTCGCTAGATGTGCTCCCGGTTCGACCTCAGACGTTCCTATTGCGCACAGGATCTTCCTCCAGGACTGTTGCTTTTTTTCCTCAGTGGATAACTCGAACGACCTTCCTTACTCTGACCCTTCCGCCTTTTTTTTTTTTTTATTATTCTACCCACTATACTTCCATTTTTTCGGAACTTTCTATATGCGCTTCCCGCACTCCCAAAAATATCTTTCCGCCACTCTCACGCCTCTCCCCGGAATTTCCTCCGGATCCTTCCTACCAGGCTTCGGGACTCTGACTTTCGGGCTCTCTCCCGTCTTCTTCCTGCATCCGAGGTTTGTTTCCAACACTCCCTTATTTTTCGTCCAATCATATTTTTCTCTCTCTCTTCATCTTTAATTTCATTCGCTTATTTTTTTTTTCTCGTCGCCTGGACCGCGTCTGGTAGGTCGAGCTCCCTTCTTTGTGTCGGGAACATCCGGGCACTAAGCAATCTGTAGAACTATCTTTGGGATGTCCGCTACTCTTCCGTCACGCTTCCTTCCAAGACACCGCCTGTGAAATTTGTGAGAGTGCCTCCCGTGTCGGCCTGTTTGTACTTTGTTTACAGCACGGACACGGTGAGCTCTCTGATCTGGGTCTTCCTTTTGGATGGAGTGCCGAAACCACTGTAGGGGTGTGGGCGTTCTTTGTCCCCCGTTACCGTCAGTAGCCACATCCCTTTTTCTGTACACAGTCTGGTCAGCGTCCCTCCTGCTGCTACGCTAATCTCTCACTTTCGAAGTGTAAACAAACCAGCAATTCTGCTGAGTGCTTGACTGTTTTTTACTTAGTTATTTATTAAAATTTGATAATTTATAGATTCCTAAAAATATGTGTAAGAATAGTTCTTACAAAATGACATCGGCTAACTAAGATCGGCACTTACATAAATGTCCTTTACAAACAGCAAGATGGGACAAGATGCCATCGCGATATACCTTGTCGATAGACCACGGGTCGATGTTGAGCGAGTTGAGAGTGTCCAGAGTTACATTAGGGAAGTGTCTCTTGAAATTCTGTAACCGCTGGAGCCTTGAGCACAAGGAGGGGGTACTACGGAGATGTCTGCCTGGCAAACGCCAACCAACCGTGTTCCAGATGTTGATGTGATCCTGCATAACTGAGCACAGATGAAGGAATGACTTTATTTTTAGCACATGGGCTCTGTGGGCTATGGGCGTATATTGCAGGTTGCAGCAGAGAGTAGATTTAGATGTTGTGTAGATCTGGTGCGACCACACGTTGGCCCATTTCAGCACCCAGAATTCGAGGCCCCATAGTTTCCTGAGGCTGGTGGGTGGTGCCGCAGACCAGACTTCCACGGCATAGGAGAGTACACTACAGAAGTAAGTTTCGGGGTACCTTCTTGATTATTTGCTTATTGTGCGTTTTGCACAGATCAATTTTTATTCCCCAGAACGCTCTCAGGGCTTTGGAATACTGAGCTTGTATTTGTTTTTTATAGGTGAGGTTGGCATCAAGGATTACTCCTAGGAATTGGACACTGTCTGTGAGAGTCAGGACATTTCCTGCCAATTCTGGAAGTAGAGAAGGTGCAGTATCAGTAGAAGTCATCCGACTTGGCGTAAAGATGAGACAGTTTGACTTCTCTGGATTGACTGACAGGCCAAAAAATTTAGCATACTTATAGAATGTATTTAGGTAGCTGTTTTTAAGATCCGATATTTAGCGGAGTTCATGCGGGATGGTAACAGGTATGGGACGACTAAGCAGTCACCGACCATACCTGCCCACACATTTATTGGGAAGCGATGTTGTGCTACATGGCGGCACACACCGTGTGGGTTGTCGTGAGTCCACACATGAGCATTGTGCTGATTGAATAAACCTTCCCGAGTGAAATAAGCCTCATCCCTGAACAAAACATAACCTGGAAAATCCAAGTCTTGAACACTTTCTTGGAGAAACCACTGCGCAAAAGCCACACGTGCAGGATGATCTTGGGGGACAGTAACTGAACCCTTTGGAGATGAAAGGGGTGTAAGGAATCGTCGTGCCAGACACGCTGTACACTGCAACGAGACACTCCTAAGGCAGAGATAACGGCACGTGTGCTGGTAGCAGGATTATTCTGGACGGCATTCAACGCACTTTTTTCCATTGCGGGAGTTCGCGTCGAACCTGGTCTGCCCGCACTACTCCTGTTACCTATAAATGACCCATAATCGCACAAATTTTGATGCACACACGCAAACAAACGGTGGTCCGGTACATGTCTGTCTGGGAAGCGTTCTCCATAAATTCGTTGAGCGGCTCGTCCATTGCCGTCTGCTAATCCATACACTAGGTGCATGTCTGCCAGCTCACAGTTCGTATATCGAAGCATGCTCTTCGTGCGGCGACTACTGCTTGAATGTAAACCAGGTAAACGACGTTTCCAGTTATGGGTTCCTATGCAATTCGCATCCTTTAAATGTTACCTACCTCCCCTAAACGTTTGTACCAATATTTTTGAGACACCCTGTATATGTATATATGGAGAAAGAGGATATATTGAAGGAGGAGATATTTGCCACAACGGTTCCCATCGTGGTGAATACTAATAGTATGTGGAGAAAGCAGTATTCCCTCTATATACCATAGTCTTAAAATCGAAAACTGCGATTCCCTTACGTTGTCTTATTTCTACTGAAATGATCTATTGGGTCCTTTTTATTTACATCTCTTTCTGATTAAATTTAAACCAAAGATAAAAGACCCATCTCTAACAGAGTCTCTCCACTCGCTGTCTCATAGACGTACTGTTTCTGCTGCATGCTTCTTCTACAGATACTTCCATGGACACTGTTCTTCTGAATTGGCTTCTATAATTCCCTCTCTCTGTTTAAAAACAGTCCGAACACGTGCAGCCACCAGACAACATCCATTTACTGTTCAACTTCAAACTCACAGAACCAACTTTTCATCTTCCTCGTTTATTCATTGAACTACCGTTTTCTGGAACAACCTTCCTTCATACGTATTTCCGGAAAATTACAGTCTGCAGAAGTTCAAGTCTAATATCAACAAATATCTTCTTTCTTCTTCTCGACCTCCAACCCAAGCTTGGTACTGAGTACTACAGGTTCTAATAATTCTCGTGTTTGGGGTTTTCATAAAATAAAATAAAAAAAAATTAAAAAAGAGGAGAACAGAGAAGGTGTATTCCCGCTTGTGATGTTGCCGAAAACAGCGATTCAGAATTGCTGTCATAGCTCCATTACACATACAGTTATGCCACACTTGGCTCCTTTTGTAATTGAAGCGATTCCACAAACGAACTTGAGATTGCAAAAATAATGTAAGGTATTTTGATAAACCGCAGATAAACGAAATATGCTGTTACCAATCCTGAATAGCATTTTTAACAACGGCTTCCTTGTTAACAACACTTTGGGTTCCATCCATTGAGAAACTGTTCAAATCTTTCTTCGCTGAGAGCACATCGAAATCAGTGATCAATTCGTGTTTTCATTCCAGGATTTATCTAGTATGGTTTGGGAAGGATGCTGTCTGTTTTTTTCCATTAAAGGTTATAATTATATTAACAGCACTATTATTATACCACATGAAATTAATAATTTAGTTGAATAGCCTAATAAACTATATTATTAATTTCACGTGGTGTAAGTGTGGTATTAATATACTGATGACCTTATCACCAAGTAATTTCGATTTAAGTGGACACTCCAAGATAACATGGAACTTCGAAAAACTATTGAAAATTTCCATGGTTAGCCCAGTATTCGGTACTCATCATGAAATATCACTATATCTTTGATTGGTTCTTCAAAATAACCACACGGAAGTCGCTGCTGCTGCTGCTGCTGAATTGTTGCAGGAAATGACATCAAACAGAGTTTCCTTGAATTGTTACGTAATGAGTTCATTATTATCTCTGTTATAAATAGGACTGCGCCATCTCTGCTACCATCAACTGAAACTGTGAGTGGAATGCGTTGACTGGCTTGAGTTAGCTGTTAGTTTAAGAGAAGCTAGTAGGAGAATATTAGTAAAAATTTCAGAAGATAGCCTAACCGGTCAGATGCTTACCATTTCAATGGTTTCGGTTGACATGTTTCTGAGCGCTTCAACGAAACACTTCCGGTATGATTAATTCGTGTGAAATTTGATCGCCGATAGCGATCCACCAATTTCTACATGCCATTTAGGAGAGGAGAGGTGAGGGGTATTGTATATAGGCATTTTGTGGCTTCAGTCAATACATGGCGCATAGCTTAAGAAAGATGAGAATGAATGTTGATTTCGTCAGTGGCACAAATGGACAAACGTCCAGTGGCATATGGCAGGTGCACAATCACCACACATTGATCGGGCCATGCAAAAGTGTATTGATGGTTTCTGTCCATTCGAAGAGGTGCACCCTCGTTTGGGTCATTGTAACCCTTTCAGGACTTAAACGTGGTTGAGGTAATTAAAATTCCAATCGGACATGCGAAGGAGAGGTGCGGCGAGGGATTAAGTTTTCAATTAGATAGTTGAAGAGGAGAGGGAGGGAGGGACTGTAGACGGATGGATAATGCCTTCATTTAAATAATGACCTTAGATCGCGGTGGTGATTGTCAAAGTGTAAATGAAATTCGACTCATGTGAACATTATGGAATGTTTTCAAGTTCATTTATGAGCCGAGAGAGACTCTATACTCCTTTTCTGGTTTTAAAGTTATGAATTAACGCGTCTGGGAGAAATCGAATGGATGTTAACCTAGAAGCTCCTGATTATAAAATTCAGATTGGACACCGATTAAATCTATTGTTTATGAATTTCTATTGTTTGATAATGATTGCAATTAAACTTTTCATTAATTTCTTTTCTCCAGTTAAATTTTTTTACATATTTATACAAATAAAGATGGCATTTCAGTGTTTTATAACTTTCTTAAAATATGTTTTATGAATTTTCATATAAAACAATGAACGATAAGAGAATAGTGTTTATTGTCTAGCTGCACCGGGTATTTACCCTACAAATCGCAAGGCTTTGTGTAGTGTTGGATTATGTTGGTCTGCTGTTCCTCTGGCATTTGGCCGCCAGGGCTTCTAGTATTGTATGTCCCGGCATTTCCTACACCGCTTCGAGGAAGCAACCGGGTAGAGTAGGATTCAGTTCTCTAGCAGGGGCGAACCCTGGGCTGTACCTGACCTTGCTATTAGGGCCTCAGTAAAACAAAATAAAAAATTATAGAAGTAGAAGACGTAAAGAGGGGATGACACTGAAGGGGAGGGAACAGCAAGATTAGGGTTAAATTAGTGATTAATTGGTAAAAATATAAATTCTGAATCCAAATTTTCGCTTCTAATAATGTTTTTACGTATTAATCATTAATTTATTAAGTAATAATACATAAGATGAATTGTTTTCACTCCACTACACGTTTGTAATACTTTATATAACAACGCGTGAAGTACTACACTGGATTTAACAAACTAAACGATCGTAGTGTGTACTGTCAACGCTTTTGTAATGCGTTTTATTTATGATCTATTGAATGGTATTAGCCTTCGGCAACATACCATTCAATGTATCTAATGATAAATTTGCCTCATCATCATTTTACTTTTATTTCATTTTATTTTAATATATTTTTATTAATTATTATTTATTTATAGAGTATAATGCATTAAACCTACTCAGGCTATCTTAGCCTGAGTAGATTTAATATAATCGAAGAACTTAATTCAAAGCAATTGTGAATCAGATTTAACGAAAATTATACATCCCCCAGTTGTCGCATTAAAAATTTGGGAAATAAATGATGCAGGAAATGACGTAACTGTTAAAATAATTCAAACAATACTTGATTATCAGAGACATCAAACAGAGTTTCCTTGAACACTTAATGAGTTCATTATTATCTGTGTTATAAATAGGACTGCGCCTTCTCTGCTACCATCAACTGAAACTGTGAGTGGAATACGTTGACTGGTTTGAGTTAGCTCTTAATTTAAGAGAAGCTAGCGGGAGAATAAGTTATACTGAAAGTAGTACAAATTTCAGAAGATGGCCTAACCGGTCAGATGCTTTCCAGTCTTATTCCAATGGTTTCGGTTGACATGTTTCTGAGTGCTTCAACGACACATTTCAGGTATGATTAATTGTGTGACATTTGATCGCCGATAGCGATCCACTAATTTCTGCATACCATTTAGGAGAGGAGAGGTGAGGGGTATTGTAGGTTGGCATTCTGTGGCTTCGGTCAATACATGGCGCATAGCTTAAGAAAGATGAGAATGAATGTTGATTTCGTCAGTGGCACAAATGGACCAACGTCCAATGATATATGGCAGGTGCACAATCACCATACATTGATCGGGCCATGCAAAAGTGTATTGATGGTTTCTGTCCATTCGAAGAGGTGCACCCTCGTTTGGGTCATTGTAACCCTTTCAGGACTTAAACGTGGTTGAGGTAATTATAATTCCAATCGGACATGCGAAGGAGAGGTGCGGCGAGGTATTAATGGACAGTTGAAGAGGAGAGGGAGGGCGGGACAGTAGACGGATGGATATTTAATTCCTTCATTTAAATAATGACCTTCGGTTGCGGCGGTTATGGTCAAAGTGTAAATGACATTCGACTCATGTGAACATTATGGAATGTTTTCAAGTATATATATGAGCCGAGAGAGACTCTATATCGCACGTTTTCTGGTTTTAAAGTAATGAATTAACGCGTCTGGGAGAAATCGAATGGATCTTAACGTACAAAATCAGCTACTGATTATAAAATTGAGATTGGACACTAAATATATATATATATATATATATCTTTATGAGTTACTCTTGTTTGACACTAATCAAACTTTTCTTTTCATTTCTTTTCTTCCGAATAAATTTTATGGTTCATATTTTGAATTTACACGTAAACTTTTTTTCGGAAATTTCTGCTTCCAGCAGCGAGGAACAGAATGATCAAGTCCAAGATATGGAGGAGATTTAAAGTCTCATAAGTATGCATTCAAGTTACTTTAACAGTTTGATGAAACATGGGTAGGAGGAATAAAACCTTTTTTCATTATCTATGGTTGACAAGAAGAAACTTTTTTAAAAGCGCATTCACTGGCAGTGGCTGTAATATAATCCTAGAGTGGTTGTTATTGGATGGACAGAGCCTTTAAAAATATGAGCTGATAATAGCTTCTGGATCAGTGATTGGAGTAAAAGCCACGTGCAGGCTTCATACTATATGATGTAAACAAAACCTCATTCCATTAATAACCCTGCGCTTTCAGAAGATGAGTTATAAAATATTACTGAAACATGAAGAGCAGTAGGTTTATGTGCCCGGATGAGAAAGCTATATTTGTCTTACTGGTGCAACCATTCATGCTCATTAATCCATCTGGTTATAGTTACTACCAGCAGGCCAATCAGAGACAACTGCAGAATGATATAGAAGCTGCATGGAGCAGCATCTGATAGCTTTGTAAAGCCTCGAATACGTGCTGCAATAATTTGAGACTGTTCTGAGGGCGGCTAAAGAAAGTACTATTAGTTTGGCGTAACTAATAAAATGGCTGCTCAATGTATATTCTTATATCTACATTAATGTTATTTATCATGAATTCATCTTCTTGAGGTGAGAGACTTATTCTGAATTTATGGTAAAAATTAATTACTCTACGATATTAAAAGTGAACAGAGATTTCATTAAGGTCAGAGTATAGGAATGTTGTATTGAAGTATTTTGTCTTTCAGTTAAAAAGAAACATTAGGGACATTTACAATCTATTTGACAGTTTATTGTAGATTCTGGGACCAGTTTATGGTATACATCAAAAGAGCTTCAAGAACTTTTCCAATAGAACGATTTTTTTTCTAGACAGGTAGGCTTTCAGTCATTTTTACATAGCCTCTGGCGAACAGTTCTAGCGCTTAAGTGTTCGAACACTTCTGTCTCATTAAGTTATAATAGTTAATGAGAAGGAATTGCTGTTACTCTATATAATTATAATGATGGCAGCGAATATATTCTCTCTCTCTCTCACATTTTTCCTGCACACAGATTGGCTGGTTTGGCAAGATAAAGAGGTTACACCGAAATTATCTGTCTCTTTGATATAGTCTCTATGGGAAAGATTTGCTCTGGAAAACTGTGTAGGTGGTGATTTCTTCATCATTAATTCCTTTGCTCTCGCTGCTCGGTCTTGATGGAGAATATAGGAGATAGGAGGATGATGGAGAACTGACCGAATCCTATCCTGCGTTATGCCTTAGAATGCCACCATTGATAGCGACGAGGCACTTTATGTTAGAAGTGCATTTTTGGCCTATTTTTTATTTTCCTGACAGCCTTAATATTTTTCCATTACTTGGTTTCTCCTTGTCCAGAACTTTAATAAATATTTAAAATGAGACGCGAATAAAAGATGCTTCGCTATTCGCTTCAATAAAGAGGTGACCTTGGAATCAGTCCGCTGGAATGAGAATATCTCGTAAAGAAGAGACCCATCTGCAGCATCGTCGAGAAGTAACAAGATAATATACCACACATCAAAAGAAGTTACTGAACACACACACACGTGCATCTTTTCTTTGAGCAGATAGAGTAGTGACCTATTAAATAGTTGAACCCCAAGTCGTTCACTAATCAGAACACGTGCTGAATTTCAGCGCGGCATCTTTTCTCTCAACACTTTGGTTCCTTTACTTTCAAAAGGAGTGTGTAATAATGTTATGCGATGCATTTTAGATGCAGTTCCGCTGACTTTGAATTTAGGTTAATGCCCTGGTGATTACGTCGGAAGAGAGAAAAAGAAAAAGAAAGACACACAGAGAGAGTATTTATATTAGTATTGGTATTAGTCACATGGTGTGTAGGGATTTCATTTATGAAAATCAGAGACAAGAGTTTCCCGAAACCGATCTTTAGAGGACTCCACTTCTAAACGTAGACCAATCTGAAGAGTAATCATTAATCACAATCCATTGCCTCTTGCGATCCATCTTAGAATCTTACCCGTGATTCATAAATTTTCCAATTTATACAGTAACCTCTCGTGAGGAATCGAATAAAATGCTTTGCTAAAATCCAAATTAAAAAATGAAAAATCCAAATACATTTTCCTCAGACAAAAATTTATATAATTGGATTAGACAAATAAATCCAATTTTCTTCCTATAAACGTAGCTTTTGGTAGACGAGATACTCGCCATTTCTTTTATATTTTCTTTTCAGGATAGTTTTTTCATGAAGGATTGCTTGGAGTAGGTTGAATCAGACCATGAGGGAAGATGAAATCCATTAAAGAGCGATCAGAGTAAATGGATATTCAAAATGGACATAACTTATTTTTAGTATATTGCAAACTGGAAAAATTATTTTAATAGTTTAATTTAGGGATTACAGTATTATTATTTATTCATTTTACTGTTTATTTTACTTTATTTTTTTTTGCTCTCTTTGGAAACAAAAGTGGCGACCCAACAAGAAATATTTCTTACATATTTCGAGCACTTCAATTTCACTTTATCCACTCCTTTACTGCAGTAGCATATTGAGTACTATTGATCGGATTACCCATCTCTGTGTGCCCTTTTTGCTCAGCCGCTTTCGGTGTACCGTTCGTTCTCTTCGCGCTTCTCTGTTCATTCATAAACTAGTGCGCACTAACTTTGCCAGGTCTCGTTTGTCCCACATTTCCTTCTTGGTGCTTGGCCTACATGCCAGTAACGCACGTATTTTCTGTAGTTCTGTGATCAGATCTAACCACATTCTCTTTAGGCTTTAATTTTAACACTTTGTTTATACTCCGACACAATAGCATATATCAGAGGAGAATACAGTCATTAAGATGGCAGTCACGTGAACTCGACCACGTCCAACTCAATCCATAATCACATAATTTCATTGCGGAGGTATAACAAAAAATATTTTTTGTTGGCTAGTGTAATTGTCCGATTTCTTTTGAAGCGATTTTAATGGAATGTGGAATATCACGACAAATCTCTTTTAAAAGGTGCAAATATAAAATATCACGAAAATCCGCCTACGGGGAGTCGAGTTGTTACATGCGGACGGATCGACAGACGAACGAACATGTTGAAGACAACAGGCACATAATACACGTACGCTAACAGGTCTAAAAGCGAATATAAATAGCCAAATACCCGTTTGAATAGAGTATATTTTTAGTCTTAATTCTATATTAATATTTTTAGTAATTCTTAATCTTTTTACCATCTGACGTTTTCATATGCCCAAAGACCAACTGGCGCCAAAACACAGTCTATTTCGAAACATGGACGTCAAGTGAAGCACGCATATAGCGCCCCCGGGCGGAAGTAAAAAAGTCATTGCAGACTTTTGCCAATTAAATCAGTTAGGCCAATGAAACCTTACTAGTTAGTATACTTACGTCACCATGGCAACGTCAACGACGCGGAAGCCCGCGGTCAATTTTGTGTGTGTCACTTAATTTGTTACAGTTTTTGAAAGAGGCGCACCAAGTAATTTAAAGAAAGAGAAAAAAAAAATTGAAGTTCTTTAAAATAGTAAGTATAATGAAAGTGTTTATCCTGGAGGGCATGCGCAGTAAAATTCTTTATAGATTTTCAGTAAAAACTCAGTAATAATGAACTGTACTAATTAATTATTGCCCACACTAACCATGGATGGTCAGGTCTTTGCTCTTTTAAAGTTTCCATATTGGTGTACGAAAATTGGCTTTAATATGTCGCGAATAATGGAAATAAAAGAAATTATTTCACTAAATGGAGCGAATAAATAATGATTTATGAATATTTAATAATTTATTAATCATCTTAGTCCTGCATTGTCTTATGCTGTCCAGTGGATTGGCCGTATTTGCATTTTTGTAGGTTAAAAGGGTTGCGATGAATCACGATGTCTGTTAATCGTGTCGAATAAGTGATGGCAAAGTTTGAAGAAACAGGTTCACTAGGTAATGCGGTGTAGGCCTGGAAACGAAATCTATCTCTGAACGAGTGAGTGTTGGAGAGTTACTGTAGCGACAGTGCAATGCATTGATGGAAACTGGCAACGCGTGGGTAGCTGGTGTCTTCCCACGGTGTAAAATGTTGCGTGACACACATTCAATGAACTGCTATTGTAAGCGCAGCTATTATAAATTAGGGACACGATATTCTGAGGCAGTCTCGCCTCGGGTCCAGTAACCGGTCTATGCAATCACAGATAGAATTTATACTGAGTGGTCACTTTATTAGCTACATCTACCCTTTTGTTTTTTTTATAGGAGCTCTCTTTCAATAATAGAATCACGTGTTGGTACCATGCGATACAGAGGCAGGTGGACAGATATGTAGGGATGTCGTATTTTTAATGCAATTCAGAAGGAGAATGGACAAACACGAAAGGTTTAAGTGACCTTTGAACGTGCCATGGTCTTCTTCAGTTACAAAATTTCAATCCAGTTGAGCAGCTGACGAGTTCGGGCTGTTCTGAAGACTAAAGTGGAGACTTACTCGATATTTGATAGATTCAACCGAAGTGGCTACTCAGTATATGTGAAATTCTCAGGTAAGCTAGTCTTAGGGAAATTTACTTATGGAGTAACTATTAGCGATGTGCTTGTGGTTGCCAGAAATCTCATAACGAACCATGTTTGCTATTAATAATTCATTGTACTGCTAGAGATTTAAAAAATCTTGGTTTCTTGCCTTCGTGGGTAGCACAGTTAGTAGAATCGCCTTCACCCCCACACCGGGTGGAAAAGACCTGAGTTCGAGTCCCATCGATGACGTGAGGAATTTTAATGGACATTTTTCACAACGTGTCTGAGTTAGTCGAGCTCAGGCAAGGGTAGCAGGGTTTTTCTCCCTGAAACTCTGGTTTTTTCGTCCAGCAAAGAGAAAAACACAGAAGACCTAATTTACAGACAGTATACACGGAACAATATAACCTTAGTCCCTGATGCTTCTAAAACCCAACAACAACAACTTGGTGTATTTAGTATCATTATTGGCTATATAGTGTAAGGAAGCCACAGGCTTTTGCTGCACCGGCAAAAACAAACAAACAAACAAGATGTAAAAGGTGGATGAGAAAATACAAAAATATGCGCGCACCTCCTGGCTTAAATAAATATCCACTTGAAATTCAAAAATTTTAAACCTCAACTACCTGTGGGGGACATAATCAACTCGCTGGATAAAAGAAACTTTT
Source organism: Mastigoproctus giganteus (assembly GCF_048544385.1). Lineage (NCBI taxonomy): Eukaryota > Metazoa > Arthropoda > Arachnida > Uropygi > Thelyphonidae > Mastigoproctus > Mastigoproctus giganteus. The sequence goes on from NC_143576.1 coordinate 234,953,370, forward strand.
TTACGATCTAGCATAAAACTCTATTCTGTACTTTGAATTTATGGTCTCAAGTTCTGGAAATTTTCATAATAGTGAAATTTCTGCCTTTATTCATTTTAGCAATCCTTCTAGAGAAGTATAAATCTCAATCAGGTCATCACTAGGGTGTCTGGCTGCTTCAACAAGTTCCAAACAGATAAACAACGCACATGTAAAATATAACTAGTTTCTTCTTAACTGAACATTTAAAGTGGTTTTTATATTTTATATTATTTACTGTTTTCCAACCTAAGTTTAGTATCATTGAATTCCTCATGGAGTATTGAAGGGATTATAAATGGAAGATAGAATGAAAGGACCTTCTTATTATACCCCTATATATGTTTATTATTATTCCTTGCATTATCTGTTCCTTCAATACCTTTCCTATTTAATGTCATCATTTACCTTCTAATAAGTATCTGTCTATACACTAATTACCTTTGTTTTTCTTCCAGATTATTATAAAATTATAAAAATATTATAAAAATTATAAAGATAAAACTATATAAAAATGATTATAATTATTATATTAATCCCCCAATTATTATAAAACCAGTACGCTCACCTCACAACAAAAAAAATTCAATTTCATATATCATATACACTGAGTGGATAGAAATCATGGATTACCTACCTAGTAGCGGGTAGCCCCACCTTTCGCCCTGATAAGGGCAGTCACACAGCGAGGCATTGAGTTCACTAGTTCACGAAAGCGTTCCACAAGTATTTCCCTCCATGCTTGCTGCACCGCTGTCCATAATTCCGGCGCATTCCTGGTTGGAGGATCCAAAGCTAGACCGGACCTTTCCACAGCAGCCCAAAGATGATCCACAGGGTTCATGTACAAAGAACGGGAAGGCTATTCCGTGGCGGTAGAATCTGCGGAATGCTCTTTGAATCATGTTCTAATCACCATGGGTCTGTGGGGATGTGCATCATCCTGCTGGAAGAGTCCATTGCCCTGTGGGTGCTCACTGAGGCCCGCCAAGCAGACAGGAAATATTTCCTGATGATTACAATTGATTTCGCGGGAGCGTTCGACACCCTTTGGTGGCCGAGCATCCTCCGCAGACTCAGGCAAGCAAATGTACCGGACAATTTGTTCAATATCATGAAAAGCTACCTCTCAAATAGGGTGATCACAGTAAATGCACCTTATCAGAAACTCACAAGACGGATACACCGTGGCTGCCCCCAGGGCTCGGTCCTGGGGCCGACCTTATGGAACATGGTGATGGACGAATTTCTATGCCTTGACCTCGGGGAGGTTCGTTCACAAGCCTTTGCTGATGACCTCATCCTGATGGTGACTGCAAATTCCAGGGCCCAGCTTGAGACCTTGGCAAACCATGCACTCCAAATCCTCCAGGACTGGGCAAAAACACACTGCTTGACCATATCACCATCAAAAACAAACTCTCTGCTTCTTAAAGGAACTCTCTGTATTACAAGACCACCACAGATTAAAATTGGAAACAAGACTATAAAGTTGTCAGAGCAACTGAAATATCTTGGCATAGTACTAGATAGAAAACTCTCCTTCCAAGCTCATCTCAAATACATCAGAACCAAAGTGAGAAACTATACTGCCATGGTTGCTAGGATATCCCGTCGGGACTGGGGTCTCAACAAGCGAACCCTCTCGTTGTATTACAAGGCTATCTTCATCCCTGTGATTACGTATGCAGCCGGAATTTGGTTTGGCAAGGCTACGACTGTAGTAAACAGACGAATCCTGGATTCCACTCAACGCACGGTCCTGCTCTCCATCTCTCGCGCCTGCTGCACTGTGAGTACTCACGCCCTCCAGGTCCTGGTGGGGGCCCTCCCCCTCGACCTGGAGGTGGTGAGAAATGGAATGTTGTATCATCTTTCTAAGGGCGTGTCTCAGACCTGCTTGGGATTCGAGCTGAATCTTACCAACAACCAAAAATTTGAGAAGAGGAGACTTCAAGCACACATGCAGCAGGTGTGGCAGGACTGCTGGACAAATTCAACCAAGGGGGAAATCACCAGGAGATTCATCCCAGATGTTAGCAGAATCTATTCAAAATCCCCATTATGGTTTTCTCCAGGCCTGTATGCCACGTATTTGCTTACCGGCCATGGTTCAATAAAGCAAAACTAACAACCTTTGGCCTAGAAGAGGACCCAACATGCACCTGTGGAGGAATTGAGGACTGGGATCACCTCATGCACGAGTGCCCCCTCTACGATGACCTCCGCTGCCAGCTTATCACAAAGCTGACTTATATACCAAAAGGCAAAGAAAACCACTTACTGGATACTAAGGAAGAGTATCAAGCTCTCACCAACTACACACAACAGCTTTTCTTGAGGAGAAGACAACTAATTGCAGCAACATGATAACCCTCTACTAAATGAACCCAGGGACCCTGATGGTACTGGAACAAGGCAGCTAATCTTGACCAGCATTAACATCATTGGTGTGAACTACTATACATTATCCAAAATGTCACCCACCAAAGATAACTACCAAATAATCACCTCCTTATCCCTGCTGGAAAAATTCCTGTATATCATGGAGTATTGTCAATGATATACAGGAATTTTTCCAGCAGGGATAAGGAGGTGATTATTCCATTGTATAAGGCAATGGTCAGGCCACACCTAGAGTACTGTATACAGGTCTGGAGGCCTCATTTCAAGAAGGATGTAGAGCTGCTGGAACGAGTACAGAGAAGGGCAACAAGATTAGTGAATGGAACAAAGGGGTGCTCTTACGAGGAAAGGCTTAAGTTTTGCAAATTACAGTGTCTGGAGACTAGGCACCAGCGAGGTGATCTGATAGAGGTGTATAAAGCCTTGAATGGTTTAAGCATGCTCAATGCTGATGGGATTCTTCCTCTAGCTCAGAAAAATCACCTGAGAGGGCATAAATTCAAATTGAGGAAAGACAGATGTAGGATAGACGTGCGGAAATTTGCCTTTAGACAGCGGGTGGTTGGTTGGTGGAACAGACTGCCATCCCTTGTGGTGGAGGTTGATAGCCTAAATAAGTTTAAGGCTCAGCTGGACAGGTATTTTGAACGAACAGAGGGGTGAAGTGGAAGTGGGTTTTTTTTTTTTTTTTTTGGCTGATGCTGCATAAGCTTGCTTTCTTGCATCAAATGCCTCTACTAATGCTAATGCTAATGCTAAATAACTACCTTTGAATAGAGACAACCCACAAATTAAGACAATCTAAGAAAGACAAAAGGTTCTTATACTTCTGGACTTGTCTCTCACGGATGTGACCAATAAGACAATCTCCTAGATAAAGACTGAAAAAAGCCACCGGCATGCCATTAGATGTCAACTTCTTCTCTTGGCCAACTAGCATTCCGAACCAGGTACCCTAACTTGGTTCACTTTAATACCCCATGCCCTGGTAGGGAGAGGGAGGGGACGGGTTTCTGTCTCCTCCCCCTCCCTGCTACCCCCTTTTTTCTCCTGGTGGGGCCAGTCCCCACTGACCTTTCTGGGGTTGCCTTCCCTATCATCCCCATATTTCTATCTGTTCCCCCCTTCCTCAGGCTTCACCCCTACTCTAACTAAATATGCATTTTATTTTATTTTATTTTTTATTTTATTATTTTTTTATTTTTTTATTATTTTTTTATTTTTCTTTCTTTATTTATTTTTATCTTATTTTATTATTATTATTTTATTTATTTTTATTTTTATTATTATTTTTTTATTTTTTTTATTATTATTTTATTTTTTATTTTATTATTTTTTATTTATATATTTATTTTATTTATTTATTTATTTATTTTTTTTTTTTTTAGGCCCTTGCCACTGAAATCTTAGGAAATTAGGTGGCAGGGCCTGCCAGAGTAATTACTTCTAATGCGATCCCTCTATGCCTGACCTGCCTCCTTGGGGTTAAGTGTGGGCAACGGGGGATCCCACTAGGGGCCCAACGGCTAAAAGGTCAGAGGAACAACACAACATGACACTACACAACATAAACATGTACCTTACACTTTTTAAAATCTCTGGCCTTCACAGTGTTCTGTGTTTCACAAACAGAGTACACAACACGGAGATGGGAGAAACCCCTTGGGCCGTTAGACAATGAACACTTTACACTTTACACTTTTGCCCTGTGGGTGTACGAAGACCATGAAGGTATGTAGATGGTCTGCAAGGATCGACACGTAACCTGGACCGTTCAGAGATGCATCTAGACGTACCAGAGGTCCCATTGAGTGCCAGTTGAACACGCCACAGAGCATTACCGACCGTCCACCTGCCTGAACAGTTCCTTGTTGACGTGACGGGTGCATAGCTTCGTGCGGTCTCCACCAAGACCATCGCCTGATGGTCTTGGTGGAGACCGTTCTGGCACATCTCTCGTTGAATTCGGAGGTGATGTGTGCCACGGTCGCTCTCCGGTTGGCTGAAACAATGCGAAACAGACGTCGACGGCCACGTTCATCCACCACCTTTCTCCGCTCGCAGCGCTGTCCACGATGAGATGATATTCCAGAAATGGTGTATTCCCGATACACTCTTGATACTGTCGAACGGGGATAGCGCAATTTCTGTACTACCACCGCAATAGAACTCTTTGAAAGTCGATTAACTAACGACGTTTATCCATGCTGACATCGAATTACCGTCTACGTGAATGCAGTGATGCAATGTACCTATATACCTGCTAAGCGGTGGGTTCGTCTACTAGCGAGAGGGGTGATAGCGTTGCGTTGCCCAGGAACTGGGTATCCCATAAATTCTGTCCTTTCAGTGTATTTTACCTTAAATATCAAAACTCTTCCTTATTCTGGCGCATTATAGCCATACATAGAAGCTGATGCGCCAGAAAAATACCCAAAACAACCAACCAAACTCCTTATCCCTTTCAAATTATCCAATAAGAACTATCAACACAGAGGGGTTTCCCTTTCCTACTCGCTTAAATCTTTAATTTTATGAGTAGTCAATTTTATTTCTTTACTGCGGGTATTGTGTACTGAAAGGTTGTGATTTGATTTCTCCACCAGTCGCTAGCTCTAAGCCTTGTGTATGCCCCCGCTATTTATTATTCATAAAAGCCCACCTAATAGCTTTTAAGTGGTTCCAGTAAGTCCTGTCGTGTTCGTCGCTTAATCCCCTATGTTTCCATTCTAAAGTTCAAACTGGTCGCCTCCGTTTCTTTTTTGTTTTGTGACTTTTACGGAAATCCTAATTGTAATTCAATGTGCCTGTACGTGTATATACAATTTTAATAATATATTTTCCCGATTCTCTCCTATATAAAAAATATAATACTTTATAAGACTAGAAGTCTTACAGTTCTCTGTTTATTAACCAGTAACCATTATATTTCTATTGAATGACTCCTTTCTTGTAACGCATCTGTTCCACCATTATCAGTTAACTGTCCTCATTTCATATTTGGTCTTTAACCCCTATACTCGCCAATGACAATAGCTTACTCACCATGGAAACCGATAATCCTTTCTTTCTGCCAAACAGGTAGGCATGACCTCTTCTCAAGGTTAGTACATCACTATGCATTGGTTGCATTATTTGTAAAGTTGCTTGTCCTACTTAATTCTTCCAACTGTTTTGATCCAGATCTAAAGCTTAGCTATATAAGTAATGAAAAAAAAAAAAAAACATTAACCTCCTAAGTTGAATACCAGACATAGTTTATGGGTATTATCTCTCTGCATATTTCATTGCACAATTCTCTTTTCAGATTCAGTCCTCATTATCGCCAGAAAACATAATCAAGTGAAGATAAAAATAATAGTTTCTTCACTTACGAAGGTGATTTATCATTTCTATATTTGCTTGCATAAATATGGTGATGCAAATTGCACGTGTCCAAGGGCGGCTTTGTGAGATGGAAAATCTGGAACAGTGAGGAAAAACCCTATCTCCCTGCTTGAGACCGGCTAACTCAACTCTGAGTGACAAAAGCTTATTGAAATTCCTCTATTTAGTGACAGACTCTGCCCCGCACTTTTCTAAAAGGATAACGCGACAAAACTACTATACAGTTTTAGAGAACTATAGAGATCATGATTTCCAACCATAGGGCTGTCCTCACTCATTTCTAAATCTAAATATGATTGATAACTATGAAGAAAACTCTAAAATGCGAGGGCTGTGTTCATATCTTAAGAGTTCTTAGTTCTTTGATATTTCAATGGTATTTTAATACGTATATGTACAGGGTAGTCATAATTAAAGATCCCATACGCGAAAGCCTCTATCGACCTAAGGAATGATTGCATTTAAATCTGAAACCTTATATTTCAAATAATACAGAGTACGGATACTATAATAATATGTCGTTTAGTTCGCCTCTTTTGCGCCGAGGCAAACTCAACTAAGGACATGAGGGATCAGTGTACTGCATCTGTCAATGTAAGCCTTTTTTTTTTTTTTTTGTAGATTTTCAGCAATAAAAGGCAGTAGCGCTTTACATTTGGAAAACATCCATGTCTCTTGAAAGGAAAGACCTTGAATTCTAAGAGAATGAGGCTGTAGATGTCGGATCTGAATGGCCAATCCGTTTTGGATTCATAAACACCCGCTGCTTTTGCCTAAAGTGGTGTATGTAGATTAGCATCTGGCTTTGTTAGTGGCACCAGTTTTCTTGTGAATATCTTCTAAACAGCACTATGCACTGCCATCAGGAGCAACACCATGCTACATATACTATGGTATCTCACGCTCCACTGTTAAAAACAGTCCATTGCTTTCAGAACCTTGTGTCCCCCAACATTGAACAACTACTGTATTTAGTCAGTTACATTGTTTTCATTTCAAAATTGAATCAAATCCACTTTACCTTTTGCTCAACAGAAATCTACAAAACAGAAAACTTTAATTATACCCGCCGTGTACAAACTCTGGTGGTCACAATTATATAGATCTGTTGCCACATTCTACAGCTGCTAATTGATTAAAAGATTAATAATTAAATTACAAATTGGACTTGTTATTAAACATATCTTTTTATGTTATTGAATAACGGTGTCCAATTATTAGTTTTCCCAACCTTTTTCACAGCATTATTCCTCCTAAAGAAAGGAATTAAATAAATTCATTGATCGATGTCCTTTAAGCCATTATAGTTCCTTGCACTTGTTTAATTATTTGGTCAAGGTAAAAATCAATTCTATCACACGAAGTTCTTTCAAAAACTAGAATCTCCCTATAAAGCGTTAGAAATGGTTTAATCAAACGAACATCGTCTATGGTATAAATAGAAAAGATATGATGTCATTTGGGAGGTCGATACTCCAAAGGAAGTTTTCTTTACATTACAGGTATACTCTACTCCCAAAATAAAATTGGAAATAAAATAGAATGAAACGGCACGCTTCTTAGCACCTAAGAAGCCCTGAGGCAAGTGTTTTGTACTTTCCAACTTAATTACCCACCCAGAGAGGAAAAGATCTTCAGCCTTTTATTCCTCGAGTTCAAAGGCCTTCTTTCTTAATGTGAAACGCATAGAACACAAAATGGAAAGTTAGTTTGAAGGACATTTTCTACTTTCCAAGGGTTACTTAAGTGATTTTAATGTCCTACGGGTAGAGCGACTCTCTAGAATGACCAGACAAAAAGTTCTTTCATATTCTCTCCAAGCACAGATCTGTATTATGAATATATAATATTAACTAGGTTTCTGAATTGTGATTTATGGAGGATTCTTATCTTTCTTACTTCGTTCGAAGTTGCTTGTTTTCTCATGTGCTTAATGGACACATACTGAATGAAAATATGTCATATTAGGAGAACCCAAGAATGCTCTCATCTGCACATGTGTATTAAGTCCATAAACTGCGTGTGTTTTCTGATCGATTTGCCTGTTTTGCTGTACGAAAAAGTTCCTTGTGTCATTGACGGGGTTCGAACTCGGGTCTTTTCTACCTATTGTAGAGAGAACGGTGATTATAACACGCTGTGCTACCCGCGCAGACGCACACACTTAATAGAGTAAGTCTCACTTTAGCCCTCACAACAACCTGAATTCTTCGTGGCATGGACTCAAAGAGATTTATGGGGACAAGGCGTTTTTCATGTATGCGAATACAAAGTTGAAGAAAACGAATTAGATCGGATCAAATGAATCAGTTTGCTGGTTATGGGAAAGCATTATATAACCTGGCGGCACGTACCAGTAATTTTGAGGAAGAAGGCCAGTGAGTGCATTGAAAAACTGAAGTTAATTATGAGGGTATCATTGGACTCAGAAGAGAATCCTTTGGAATGGAGAAGTGCCAACGCATAACCAATACATAAAGGCGATTCAAAAAGTGAACTCAATAACTACAGACCAGTAAGTCTGACTTCATTGGTAGGGAAAGTCTTGGAGGTGACAATTAAAAGTGCAATCCAGGAGCATTTAGATAGAAATGATATTTCTGAAGAAACAACACCGTTTTGTCGTTTTGTTAAGAGAAAATAATATTTAACTAATCTGGTAAACTATTTTGACATAGTTACCCAAGTATTGGATGTAGGGAATAATTTCGACATAGCATATTTGGATTTTAAGAGAATCAAAATATTCAGCAGGGTTCGATGTACTGTGTGTTGTGACACATTACTCCCGTCACCGGCATTCCAATTACCGGAAAGTTGTGCCACAGTCGCCCTTCTGTTGCCACGTAACATCCTGGAGAGCCTTCGCTCACCTCGAGCATCGATGAGCCGTGGTCATCCAACACCACGACGGCGGCTCGTGGGTTCCCCCTCCTCGGACCAATTTCGGTAGCTACTAACCATGTCATGCCGTTTCGGATATTTTCTGACACAGTCGTGGGGCCACTACAATTTGGCCTTTGTCAAACTCGCTTAAGTCCGCTGCCTTTCCCATCTGAAGAACAAGAGTAACACTGATTAACGGAGCTCAGTACCAGGCGTTTTTTATACCGTGTCCCGACCCGCGCACGTGCCGTAGTTCACCTGCAGTTGCTTCGATTTGCATAACGACTCGCTGGTTATAAAGTTTTGGCTCATCGGTGTATATGACTGATTATAGCATTTGTGTTACCTTACACAGAACCTGTCATCTCTACATTCTAACAGCTCCTGTTTTATACGAACATGTAGTTCTGTTACTGAGGGAGTGCTCTATTTCATGATTAGGATAGGTGTATCTAATAATGTGGGTACTCAGTGTAACTGACAGTTTATAAAAGTATTTTGCGGTCTTTTATTTTATCAAGAAAATTTTTATTTGGTCAGGAAACATTGCCACATTCTACAAAGGCATATCTTTAGCGTATAAACGACGTATAAAATCATTCTCTGTGTACATAAAAGCATACAATAAGCATGATGCCTATTGTATGCTCTTACATACGCATACAATGCCGGTGTTGTGTCTTATGTCTTTATTATAATGGCTAATTCTCAGAGAAGTGCTTGTTTTCCCGAGTTTTAGCTGCACATTTACATCTAAATCCATACTCCCGAGATTTCAATTGTTCTGATGTTAACTCCACTGCCCACTCTTCTAAACTCCAAACGTAAGGATCCAGTGTTTTCGAATAAACAAAAGGTATGTAAACTCGTTCCTCTAATGGCTAAATGTAAGCTTTGTAGATAAAAAATAATTTACTGGAAACTAGGTATGATTTAACACTGCTTTTATTTACAGACTGAATGATGTACAAAATTATTTAAAAATAAGTTCAGCAAAAACATTAATTTCACAAGAATTGTCGTACAGAGTTGAATTTTTATAAATAGATATTCTTAAACGCTATGTAATTTCCAATCGTCTAACAAGAGTCGAAAGTTTGAATAAATATTGATTTTACTAAGATTGATTCTGTTTAATAATAGTGAAGAAAATTGTAAAAAATCCGATTCATAATGATCGTTCAGAAATCTTTGAAATCCAGATTCATTTGGCACTTTTACAGAATTTTGTTTAAAGATTAAATTCAGAGTTAATAAATATAGAGTGTTTTATCACAGTTTTTACAAAAATTATTTTTCACCTTATACAGGTACAAATATACATGTCTTATAAGCCATCAATACTAATACAAAAATAAATACACTTCTATTTTATACACTATGTATAATATAATCACACTGGAATTATATACAAGAGTATCTCGAATTTAAGAGATACAGTTACTTTCTTAAGACACTCATTGAGTGATACAGTACTGTACTTAACCAATGGGTTAAATATTATGGTTAATTCACACAGTTCTTTTGTGGAAAGAAATACCACGAAATATTTATTTCTGGCGTGAGAGTTCTCTCTGTTTTCTTCTTTTGTTGATATCTGTTCCAATTATACATTGGGAATGCAAATTGAATCTTGGCGTAGAAACTTGGGCCGAACAGGAGCACCCACTTGTGTGGCATTGTCTTTCGGAATTGATAAGGTTACCAGTCCACCTCTGGAGCAGTCTGATGAGCGGAAGTTTCTCGGGATGTTTTCCGAATAGCATCCAGTTCCTGCAACCACGCACAGTTCCTTTTCTTCCTCTAGCGGTGAAGGAGATGGTCTATATTCTTTGGTCTGATCACTACTGAGAAGGGTGGCCATGCTGCTTCGGGAGTCTTTTCTTTTGATGAATTGGAAATACCAGATGCTGGAATCGTCGCTGGCAGCTCCACTGTCGAAAGAAGTTAGAAAATTTTCGCTGCTTTCGCTTTCGAATGAGTCCTGATGAATCAAATTTTCGGTTGGACGAAGAGAAAAGATTCCTGATTTAGGGTCCACCCCGTTTCCATGGTAACCTTCTAAGTTTTGAACACACGGAAGGAGAGTTCCATCGCTGCTATCTTTTTCAACACTTTCGTCAGAGTTATTGGAAACTGTGTCCAGTTGATCATCTCTGGATGAAATGGCTTCATCAGATGTATTCACTCTTTGCCATCGACAGCGATTATCCTCGTAACAAGTTGGTGGAGATGTCACAAGACGGCTCGGGGTTGCGCATTCTACCCCAATTTTTAGGATGCAGTTTGCAGATGAACTTCGAACTTTTACATTCCTTCTCTTTTTGTATTTGGGGAACGATTTCAAGTCCCGGCGGTTATTTCGACACTCTAAGAGCTTAAGAACTTGTCCTCTGGAATTTTTATTCCGGAAAACGTACAAATAAGGATTGATAACACACGCCGTGAATGACGCAAATATCACAAAATAAAATACTGAGTCCGAGACGATTCTGCCGCCAGTAAAATGTTGTTCGGCTAATACGACTGCGAAGAGGGGAGTCCAACAGAAGGCAAAGGTTAGGACTACTAAGAGTCCAGTGATGGCCGCTTTTCTTTCTTCACCAAGAAATGAAGTCTGGTGCGAAAATGTTGATGAAGTCTGACCTTGAGATTTCTTCTGGGTCAGTGCAGTTTTGGTATTTCCCGATGTAAGAGATACTTGGACGTCTTTAATGCTCGCGCTTAGACTGTGTTTGTGCGCACGGGCCACGTTGGTCTTAGCAGCCCGAAACATGGACCAGTATATCCAAGTAATCTTAAAAAATGGAAAACAAAATCCTAAGATAGCTAGAAGGAAGCAATAGACAATATGATATGGATCATTGAGATACCACAGGACTGTACAGCCGTACCATTCTGGTCTATATTCGATCTTAGAGATCCCCAGTGCAGGTGGTAAAGACAAAATGAGGGCACATATCCAAGTCCCGGATATTAATATGCTAGTTCGTTTCTTTGTTGTAGTCATGGAATAGTGTAGAGGACTGTTGACTGCGCAATTTCGATCTTCAGCTATCAGAAGCAGCGAAAAAATAGTTGCCAAATTCAGACAGATAGTCATAGTTCCACTGGCCTGACACCAGATGTTGCCAAACAGCCATTCTTTTTTAATAATACATATTAAGACGTTGGGAAGTACTAGAAGACACTGCAAAACGTGAGTAACAGTTAGATTGAGCACAAATCGATTGGAAAAGGTCCTCATAACTGGTTTCCGATAAAAGAGTAGAAACACCAAGCCATTACTCAAAAGACTAACTAGCAGCACCACTGCCAAAGCGGCACCTTCGGTCTGTTGGAGGATGGTCTCCAAGTGACTTCCAGATTGGGAAAATGTCTCTTTTTCTTCATAATCACTGGGTTCCAGGATATGAAAGAATTTTGGAGTAAGGTTGTGGGCACCTTCTTTGTTAACAATCACCTCTGGATCTTGTCCAGTGTTTGGAAAGGTGTCCATCATGTAGAAGAGTGTTTTATGGCGGTACCTATAAATAGAAAAAAGGAAATCTAAATTAATATTCACCAGGCGGTCACTGATAAGATCATTTAAATATTAGTTTTGCCACTGTCTGTGGAAAAGACAGTGGCAAAACTTATGAGTTTGCAAAATTCTCATTGAAATCATTCACGCATTGGACAGGTAAAGGCACACACTAGTGTATTTAGCAGAGGATTAAAATATAGTGCCGTTGATGGAAAGCAGTCCGATGGTTTAATGAAGTCATTGCGTCGTTAGCAAAATACTCTCCATGGAATTTTTACAGAATCTGTTCCCTTTAACCTGGTCGTGACTTTTTCACCTGCCATTTCACCTGTTCATGTTGGAATTGACCCATAAACACTATTGCACATATTGAAGGACATTCCAAGGGATGTGTGATGTCACGTTTGGCTGTTTCAATGTCACATTGCTGTTTCAGGCACACCCTTGCAAATTACGAACTTGCAAAGGTATGCCTGAAATGGTACTGAAGAAGAAATGTATTTTGAATTGTATAACGAAGAAATGAAAAAAAATTTCCTACACTACTGGGTTGCCACTGCTTTTTTTCACAGCTCTCTTAAGTCTTTAAAATTGTTGAAATTAATTGCTATTTAAAACTTTACAGAGATATCATTAATATTAAATGAACCCAAACTCTTCACAGATTTAATTAACCAAGAAATTTTAATTAAAACTGTGTAAAATGCAGATAAACTAAAATATATAAACCGCAACATTATTAGTAATAAGATTTTTGAAAATGAAGATAATGAAAAAGAGAATTTCACGGTGTAAAATTTTATCGTGCAATTGGAGCATTTTTATTCGCCCATTTTCAGTGTGTCGGTTATTTTTGGCAACAGTTGTTGCTTTATTATTCTGTTACTTCCATTGTGAGCCTTCTTCTATCCATTCTTAATGGAGTTCTCTTGCAGTGACGTAGATCTATATAAAACTAACTTTTTATGCTTCTCGTCAACATTGCGGTGCCTTCTGCATCATTTCCTCCCCTGTACATCTGAAGAGCATAATCCCTTATAACAGAAAAGTGCGTGGTCTACCTTTGTATGCAATGAGAACCCATTTTTGGAAACAGAACTTCTTCAGGGTCAAACTACGTCATTAATGTTAGCCATCCTACAGAGAAATACGCAAAATAATAATGGGATAGTTAAATTACTGGTATTAAATTCTTTTGAAATACAAGATAAGACGATAGATTAAATAAAAAATAAACTCTCCTTCCCATTAACTTGCATTTAATTACATATCTCGATTTTAATATACTGAGGGCCGTATCCCACAAAAATTCACGAATCCCTACCAACAAATAAGAAGTTATTAGTTATTAATAGAATGCCCGTGTTAATAACCCTTCACAGAACATAATATTCAATAAGGAAATAATTATTTAATATTATTTATACTAAAATGAATAGTCACCAAGTTTGTAAATCGATGGTCCAGAGGATGTTTCTACTGATGATCCAAGAATCATAGATCATTTTTATGTTTCATCTTTTATTTATGAATACTTAGTTGTTTTTAAATTTTTGGACATATATACCATATAATCAGCTTTACATCCATGTACAGTTATCATAAGTACAGCATTCGTGCTGCGCGCGTTCAAAAATATGTAGTCCTCATTGGTGGCACAGTTGAGAAAGATTTGAGTTTGAATCCCGACAACGAAGCGAGGAACTTTTATGGACCTTTTTCTCAATATGGCCGAGTTAGTCGGTCTTAGGCGAGGGTAGTACAATTTTCAGGTATATTATATACGGCGCAATGCGACCCTACAACAACCAATCAAACAACCAATAAGACCTAAGATATATTAAATATAAATTATTAATAATCATACAAATAGAATGTGAGTTACGTTTCAAGTCGTGTGTGTTAAGCGTCAAACTAACTACGGCTATGAGGTGTCGATATATTGTTTCTGCAGTTGCGCGTATTCTTTGGTCTGTTTGCTGTTTTTGTTAACGAAAAATCCGAGTTTCGGGTAGACCAATCCATGTAACCCTCGTCTAAACCAGTCTTTTGTGAAAAAACCCATAAAAATTCATGGGGGATTCGAAGTCAACTCTTTTCCATCCTATTGAAGGACGGTGGTTATAACCACTCCGCTACCCACGATAGGGCTAAAATATATTTTGATTATTTGTATGTATATGCATTGCTGATACTAGCAATATACCACTGCCAACAATAATCCTCTCTGAAAGAGTGCAGTATATTGACTACAATGATGATCAGGTCAGTGCGACCAGGACGATGCAGGCCAATGTATTTTCTACCGTTCTCTGCCTAATTGACATCAATCTCATGTATGTAACTACTCCGGACTGACTCATCCCATGTAAATTCCCCATTCAAAATACCGCGACCGATTTAGCCATTCTCGATGATGTCTGTGTCTTTTACAGGTTTCCCATCTGGTAAAATATAGACTGACCATGAGATACGCCCAATTTACAAACAAAATATATGATACTTCATATAAATAATTTCTTTGGCACATCATCACAATCAGTGTGAAAGGGTTTGCTTTCCTAGAATCGAAAACTGTATTGGAAACCTGCTTACCTCCTTTTGTCATTCTAATGTCCTTCAGTATCAGAATAAGACGTTTGCATTATAACCCCAATATCAGTATTTACCTGTTAACTTTTACCCTTTCATTACCCCATAATTTCCCTAGTGACCTATAACTATGCTAGCTAAGCAGTATGTCCTTGTAAGTACTCTGCCACTTAAATATATACCTATATCTGTACCGGACGAGGGCCATGTGACTATTTCCTTGATATTCCTCGGCCGGTAAGAACGGAACTCAACGTAAATCAATGGTTTACTCCCATCAGAGCCAGCACGCGTTGCTTGTTATCCTTTATTAAGAATTAATGATGTTCGCTAATATTCAACTGATTTAAATGTTACAAATTATTCTTTCAGAGACTCGCTTTTAGTAGAATGTGTGCCATCCTCTAGGCCGAAAAGTCCTCAATTTGAATTCTCGTGAACAACTCTAGAAATCTTTATGAGGTTTTTCACAAGGTGGTTGAGTTAGTTTGTATTAGGAGAAGGTTGCATGATTTTCCCTCCTGGAAATTCTGATTTTTCATCCAGGAAACAGACAATCCGACCGAAGAATGCACGCAGTTACAAACAGAATATACTGTCCCCTCATAGCCTTAGTTACCTAGCACGCACATAACCTTACCTAAACACAAATATATGCTAAATTAGCAAACCAAAACAATTTAATGAAGTTGCTTTGTAATATACAACAACATTTCTATAATTTCGCTAAATATGCTTGAATTTATTGAGATGTATCCCTGTAAGAATCCAAATATCAAAGAAATATATTTACTTACGCAAAATCTCTTTGCTGTCTACTAAGTTTTCGTAAGTCCTTGGAATAACATTATGAAAGAATGGAGCTGGAAGAGACCAATCATCACATAAACACGATTAGTGTCCTAAATATAACACTGGTGATAAGCTTCTTAAGTTGAAGACAACTCGCCGTGTGAAAATTACACATCTAGAGTCTCCCAAAACGTCATGGAGCATCCTTTTATATACACTCGCATCCGAGAGGAGTTTGGGAGAGAAAGAGAGAAGCGTAACCATGGTAACGAGGCCGGAACAGACTCTGGAGTTGGACGAAAATGCGAATCTCACGTGCTAAAATGACTACTCATTGGACATGCGCGTGTGTTCACAATCCTGGTCGAGGGTACACTTTTGGTTGAATACGGTGACGATTGCAGCTAAGCGCGTGGTCCAAGTTGTGTTGTTATTATTATTATTTTTTTTTGTTGCTGTTGCTGTTGCCTTTTTGACACGCGCGCTTCTCGGCTGGTGGTCAAATGGAAAAGGGGGTAACGTGCAATTTGCCGTTATAAAAGAGGAGTTACATCGAGAAGGTAATTGTAGTTTACCGATATACTGTATAGTCAAAGATGCGTGTGATGACAAGCGGTTATTCTTGGAAAACGAGCAGAGAGAGAGAGAGAGAGGAGTGTGTGTTTGTCCTTTTCAAGTTAAAAGAAAAATGTTAGCTTTTTTGAGACCAAAACGGTGACACGTGCTGGAGCTGCTTTTAAAAGTACGGAAATTGAGACCTGTTGCTAGTTTCAGTTGATATGCGTCGATTGTTCCCAAGAGACTTTCATTGGCTTTAAATTAACGCTATCACCAAATTAGTTCTACTTCTTGCGTTAAGGAGATGCTTTACACCAATAAATTGCGTGAATTCAGTCTTGGGAACTCCTATGGCCGTGTAGTCGCCAGAAGTAGAAACGGAAAATTTATTTATTTATTTATATCGGGATGAAAAACCGATGTCTTTTCCAGAGAAAAATACCGTACGCCCATTGTATGGAACTAACTAACCAAATCACGGTGTCAAAAAAGAAGACTATCAAAAGTTCCATCTGTCGAGATGGAACCGCCAATGTCTTTCATTCCGCACAATGTATAAACTCCTACTTGATTCAGCTAGTCCAATGTGTCCAGCGAGCATATAAGAATGAAATATTTCCATTGTCCATACGTGTCTGAATTCGCTCCAATAATACTTCCTTCATAGCCAATTATTTATTATTTTAATAAAAATCAAAAAGTGTAAAAGATATTGACGGTTCCCATAAAAGTTGTTAAAGTGAAAGGTGGTTTGTAGCATCAGAAAGAATAAGAATGACTTGCGTATTCCGTCTCTCTATGTACACATTTAATGCTCGGTTCCAGCTAAGATTCCAGTTAAATTATCTGTGACATTCTTCTCTCTCAAATGCAAATTGCTCGATGACGTTTTTGAAACGTAATATGTTGATTTTAATAATGATTTCGATAATGCGTTGTCTACTGTTAGCCTTCTGGAAAATCATAGTATCTACCATGTCTTAAACAAATGCGTTAAGAACAGACTTAACTAGGCCTATCATGACGTCACTAGTCTACCGAAGCATTGAAGAAGCCACGCGTTTGAACTTTCGTTTGAGAGGTCAGATATTCCACTACATTTGGAGTACATCTGAGAGCATTTGGATTGTTATTTTTTTCCAAAAATTACGTGTTTGTTACTGTTTCAATTTTTTTGTTTCTGTGTTGCTTGTCTACCCTTTGTATCTTCTTGTCAAATCTGTATAAAGTTCCTAGACCGCCTTGAAGCCACTCCATCCAGAACATCACTTATCAAACCCAATCAAAGAACACCTTCCCTCTTTCTTAGTAAAACTGAAATGTGACGTGGTTTATTTTCTTTTAAAAATAATAACTACAGTACTCAGCACAATGATTTTATTTTCTGGTTGGTAATTAAGAAAGTGGGAAGGTGTTTGTTTGCTGATGTTCGGAATTCATTTTGCTTGAATTGTTTTTAAATGAAGAAATATTTTTATCTCGTGGGAACTTAAATTATAATAATGCATTCACTATCGTCACAAGAATCTTTTCGTTCAGCTCTTTTTAAAATAGTAAAAGATATGCTTTATGTGGGTCGATGTTCAGCGAGGTCTCTGTACTAGTTTCCCCATCTGCTAGGTTTTATGGTTACCACAAATTCGAAAGGCATTGGAACCTACAGTACTCTAATACCGCGGGTAATAAGCTGCTATAGGTTCCAATACCATGAGTCGATGGTTGAGAAGACAGAAGGTTCTTGTTCGCTTTGAACTTCTGTAACTTGTTATTTTCAGGAAATGCATGTGAAAGAAGGTTGTTTCAAAGAACAGAAATAGAAGGGATAAATTTGGAGGAGGAAAGTTAGTTCTGTGAGTTTTGGAGTCAGTGATTGGATGTTGAATTGATGACGCACGTGTTCTGCCTGGTTTGGAAGAAAAAGATGGAACTACAGATGGTAATTCAGAAGGACAGTGCCCATGGAAATATGTGTAGTACAGGCAAGCAGAAACTGAACGTCTGCATAGTTGCCTTCTCTCGATTTACGACGGAAAATCTGTATTTTTTTTTTTTTTATTCGATTTGGCCCTTCTTTGGTTTACCGTGGTAATTAATATAGCTACTGACAAAGCGTTTCTCTGTCTTTTTGCAAAAACTTAATTTTTCTCCGTGTTTTTCTTTTCGCAAAAAATAAAACTATGTTAAAATTGGAATTATTTTTTTCGAAAAAGTTTTGCAAATTTCTACTTATTTTCATTCACGAATTGACCGTCAGGTGTGCTGCAGTAGTCGTTCTCTGCCACGTGCAGTCATTTCATGGTACTTGTGTTGTGCGAAGCTAATTAACAATGTCTTTCAGTGAGATGCCAAAGAAATATGACGCAAAATTTCAGTTTGCGTGCAAGTTTTTTTTTATGTATTGTAAAATCTGAAGAAGATTTGCTTTGAATACTCTATGTAGATGTGATTTTTCAATTTCAAGCGACGGAAACGCGATTTTGTTCGACATTCTCAAACAAATAAGCATAAAAACAAAGTGAAGTGCATAGAAAGAAATTCCAAAATTACATCTCAAGTGCTGCTGTCCCCGCAAATATCAATTTGTATTATATGGTTATTTTATATATTGTTTTTAATTCACTGTATGTATTTCATTTACATTTTATTATTATGTTATTCATTGTTTTAGCTACATCGTGCTGCCACCTTATTAGGTACATCTACCTAGTAGCGTGTTGAGCCTCCTTTAGCCTTCAAAACAGCCTGAATTCGTCTAAGCATGGATTGAACAAGATGCTGAAAACGTTGTGCAGGAATGGAGTACCATACAGACATGAGTGTGTCACGCAGTTCCTTGAGATTCGACGGAGGTGTAGGCCTGCAGCGAACAGCCCTTTCCAGCTCATCCCAAAGCTGTTCAATAGGATTTAGATCCGATGACTCAGTAGGCCACTGCAGCAAAGAAAAGTCATTGTCATGTTTCTGGAACCATTCCATAGTGATTCGGGCTTTGTGCACCGGCGCATTATCCTGCTGGAGGTAACCATCTGACTGAGGATAAATTTTCAACATGAACGGATGCACTTGGTCAGCAACGATGTTTAGGTACAATGTGGCATTCAGACGTGAATCTATGGGTATCAATGGACCCAACGTGTGTCAAAAAACATTCCCCACACCATAACACTGCCCCCACCACCTTGCACAGTAGTCGTCAGACATGATGGGTCCATGGATTCATGTTGTTTTCGCCAAATTCTGAGCCTTCCATTAACAGGATGCACCAGGAACTTCGACTTGTCAGACCAAGCAACTGTTTTCCAATACTCTATAATCCAGTGCTGATGCTATTGTGCCCACAGGAGGCATGCTCTCTTGTTCTTCATTGCATTTATATCCACAAGTGTGGTCATGTGACTTGCAACGTTGTGACATATGGGACAAACCATTTGTGTTGTGTGCACAGCTGGGGTGTACTTAATAAAGTGGCAGCATAGTGTATCTCACTTGCATATACTACCGTGATCGGGTGAAGTTGTACACTTCAATTTGAGTAAATAATTAAATAAATATTGCATTTCCTGGTGGTGATGATGTCCTACCTGAGGAATGATTATTTTCATATTTTTTCATAGAACATAATCTATCTCTGAGTTGTGCTGATCATTAGGCGGATTGTTTCGGTATTTTCAGAGTCATATTCGCATATTCAAATCCAGTTCATGATCTAAAAGAAGTTTTGAATGAACTGAATCAAAAACTTCTGATGAAAGTAATTCTAAACACTCCAAGAAAGCTCATAATTCCGGGCATGTTATCTTCACTCGTGCAGAATTTCTTCTGGCTTTAATAAAGCAATTTTCCTGTTTCTTTTAAATGTTATGGCAGCGTTTGAAAATTCGAACATAACTCTTCGATTCAACCTACCTCACATCCATGTATCAGGATCATTACTATTAAATATGCTAAGAATGTTATGAGCAAATTATTTTACCAACAGCTTTCAAATCTTCCACCATTGTTTTAGAAATTTATTACCATGTCAGACTAAACAAGAACGATTATTTTGATTTATTCATTGGCATTTTTACTGCCAAGGTCATGGAGAGAGTCTAAAACAAGAGAAGGAGAGAAGGTTCTGTTCTTTTGCTTGGTGAGGAATTGTTCCAAAATTGTTTTACCAGTTCCAAAATCCAATGCATCAAATGCCATAAATAATTTAGGCTAATTGCCAAACCCTCAGCACTACTCATACTCATGAAGAAAGTTTTACTCCTGATCGTAACCATCCAAATGCTACCATAAAGCCTTCTTCGGGTACATTATGCATTGAAACAACAATCAATTATAACAAACCTTACTCTAACAAACTCGCTGCTAAATGTGTTCCAAGAAAATTCAGTTATCTGAATGTTCAAGCAGCTTTTTACACAGTCAATATCTGTAGCCTCCCCTACCTCTGTGAGAAATACTATCTAATCAAAGGCAACATACTTCTTTTCTTAAGATCTCTTCTGTTTAATAGAATCCTTTACCCTTAAAGTCGGTAAGTCCACATTCACTCAAAAAATAACCACTGCAGTCTCACAAGGTAGCATACTTTCCTGTTTTCCTGTTTCACAGCCATCCTCATCCCATTCATCGCCAACAGATCAGACGTGCTATGCTATGCAGATTCCAATTATTATATTAGGGCCACCCGTAATTTCTTACATATAACAGTTTATGTGTGATGTCTGTAAATTGTGTGTGTTCTCTGGTCGATTTGCCTGTTTTTCTCGACGAAAATAACCCAGTTTCTGGGGCAGGGCGGAAACCTTGCTATCTATGCCTGAGACCGACTGACTGAGCCACGGTGTGAAAAAATGTAAAATGCAGATGACATAAAAATGTAAGCGGAAGTCCACCGAACAGATAACCACCAAGAAAGCACTGAAGTCATCATTATAAAACTCCTGCATCTCGCTCAATATTTGTTAAACTTTGATATGCAAATAAATCCTTTAACATCTGCAATGATGATCTCACTAAAGCCAAACCAACCACATCTTCCAGTGATGCTAAATGGTTCTTTAATACCAAGGATCTACCCACCGAACAGATCCGAGAGTTATATTTGAACCACAGCTGTAGTTCCACAGGCATCTTGAAGCCCTTCGTATTAAAATATGTAGATTGAGATGGATAACAAACCAGCATTTACTTCATGTTTGAGACTCTGTAACTCCCATCAAATACGTTTACAGGATGATTCACCCTTCAGTCCCGTATGCTTCATAGATCTGGGCTTCAGCTTCCGCATTCACATTCCGCAGCATTCAGTCCGACGAATATTGGGTGATCAGGTGGCTTGCACACAAATATAACCTCCCAAATGACATCCACACTACCACCATTACAGCAGCCATCAATTACACAACTATGAAAGCAAATATTGAAGAAAGAAGACCGACTACCACCATAAAACTGATTACAGGCTACATCAGCTCTCCCGATTTCTTGGATATTTGCTATTGGAGGATCCCCCGTCAAACCCTCAGAGCATATTCCTCTCTCCGGAGCAACTGTAATAGGCTCCACCTACCTGACCGCTTTATTCCGCCTGCATGCTTCAGACTGTGGATGCAGATCTCTATCAATTTATTTATAAAAAAAACGTACAGAAAAGGTATGATTGCAAGCATAACATTGTAGCACAAAAGGTTTGTCCAGTTGGAAAATGTCATCCGCTGTTATTTTTTTCTAAATTTCCTATAATTTTATCTTACTTTATTCTTTGTAGATATAGATGAAGAAACAGATGATGAAACAGATACAAGTCTACAAAGGAGCTTGAAATATAACAAATTCCCCAAATCATGCTGGGAATTTTAACCATTCCTCATAGTGATGCTGAAGAAAGAATGTCTAGCCAGGTTAGAAACACAAAACTGAGTTCAGATCTTTTTCTGGGGAAGCTTTAGAAATGCTCCTGACAGTCAAGTCTGAACAGCAGTGTCTTTGTTATAAGCAAAACTTCGACTCAAAATTTCTGAAGAGGGCAAAGTCTACAAAAGTATCTTTTGTAGCAACGGTTGATGTCTAATGTAAAATGCAGATGACATAGATAGACAATCCAAACAGAAATCCACAGGCAGAAAAATCTTAGGTAAGGTACTATTTGAAAGCATATTGTATCGCTAAACAATCTTATGGTTGTATTTTAATATAAAATGTGCATTTTCCCAGTTAAATTTAATTTTTGATGCATTGTGGACTTAAAAAGAAACTTCCTGCTTTTTTTCCGAAAAATCTTTTTTTTCCACAAATTCCCGAACTCCATCATTTTGAGTCATTATTCACTAACCTGACTGATCTCTGTTAAACAGAATATATGAATTTAGAAGTGGGTATGCAGAAACCGTGCTAAATGTGGGAGAAATATTCCATGTTGGGGCATATTTGTGATTTTTACAGAATCAGCAGCTGTTTAGAAGGAAATCTGGTACCATGAAAGATTATAAGTCATCATTTCCACAATAAAAATACACTCGTATGTTGTCCAAAGATCTTGAATGTTATCGAAGATGTGCACTGGAGTAATAGACTCTTTTCTGACAGAAATAAGGCAGGTGTGGATTTTCAAAATATTGAAGTTAACTAAGCTTTCTTATTCTCGCTGGAAAAATTACTGACATTTAAGGAACTGCTGTTGGATGTCTGAGAAGTTTTAGCTGTTTTCGCAGAGTAAGGTGAAATTCATAGTGCTATCATCCGCAAAAGTTTAGAATTTTCTATCAGTGGAAGAAAGACATCAGTACAAGGAGAGAGGAAATAATGGAAGAATGGACTGGCCCTCGTGGAGCTCTGATCTCAATAAAATCATTATGGGACGAAACAGACAAATGCAGAGAACTCATCTGTGGTGGGCAGCACCCGTTACCCAATTGAAAACTGCTGTGCTTGGAGAAATGGAGAAATTAAAGCCCTGCGCTACTTTAAAATTCGATCTATAAACTTCTGTCTTTTAATAATATAATGCATGCATGTATGAAGCAATTGCATTATGAGTAAGTGCGAGACAGGATGGACAGCAGTTGCAAATATACACTTCCGGACACCTGCATATTTACAAATAACCATTGTTTAATTAAAATCTAATAAGCGTGTTCCACAAAGACTAGAGGCTGTCATAAATGTTAAGGGCTGAAGCCTTTAACGTTTATAACAGCCTCTAGTCTTTGAGGCACACCCTCCACTAGTTCTCTGCAAATTTCCTCGAATATCTTCCGCCATTTCAACTGGTTAATTCTAGGTGGGCTGGCCAGTCCACCTTTCGACGCTCGTGTCCTCCTAACTGTCCGTCACAGTGTGACTTGGGTGGGGTTCTGCTGATACAGATAAAGGCTTTCCCGGACGTGCTGCAACAACATAGGTTGTTGTAAAGACATCTAGATAGACTTCAGAACTCGTGTTTTTGTCCCAACCACCAATGGCCCCGGGCGAAACCCTAAAAAAACAGCCGCAGACCATCATGCTGTCTCCGCCAAACTTCATTGTCGGGACGATACAATCTAGAAGGTAGCTTTCTCAGAAGAAAGTACAAAACAGGTACGACCGTCAGATTGGTGTACCACGTACCGGTGACTCGTCACTCGAAAGCACAGCTTTCCATTGGTCCTAATCACCCAGACTACTGCCAGGCTAGACGGCTTCTGGCAGTAGTCTGGATGATTAGTGGCTCGTGCATGGTTGTACGACTGTGGTAAGGTAACCCATGTCCAGGTGACTGATGCTTCTGGGTAGCCAAGAGGCCAGAACAGAACAACACAACATGCACACAATACACACAAACCTACACCAACACATTTATGGCCCTTTCCAGTTGATTCTGTTCTTCACAGAGATACGAGGCGGTGCTGAATTGACGTTCTAGGTGCCGCCCTTACATATACACATGTCCACATGTCCATAACCCCTATCATGCAGCATCCTGCGCACCGTCCTGATGCTGACACGTGTTACTGATGCGTGCTGTAACAACTTCTACCTGCGTTTCGAGTGGACGATTCTTTGTCATGCAGAGAACAAGCTATAGCTAGTTCTCTGCTTAAACTATGACATCTTATTTAGGCTTTCAATTGTAGAAAATCTCAAAATCACATAAACTTGATGATGCAATGTAGCTGCACAATGTATCAACTGAATTATAAAAGTAGACACCCACAATGGCCATTCCATTGGATTCTAACCATGCTTCAAGGCTGCAGAAATTAGAGCACTCCTTCTACCCACAGTAAAAGGTGGAAAAGACCTAAGTTCGAATCCCGTCAATGACGCGAGGAATTTTTATGGACATTTTTCACAACGTGGCTGACTTATTAAGTCTCAGGATAGGGGTAGCATGGGTTTTTCGTTCAGCAAACAGAAAATCGACCATAGAACACACCCAATTTAGGTGTTGGGTGCTGACATGCAAGGTCACTGATATCTGTGATTTCTATGGCTGATAATTGGTTTACCAGATGTGTCCCGAGAGAATGATTGGTTCAGGCCAGCTCTGGAAAATTCAACTGAGTTTTATTGTGTAATTGACGATAGGGTTTTAGGCGTATCAGCAGCTTAGGCCATATTACGCCGTATATAATACTGTATCTCTGTAAATTGGGAGTATTCTGTGGTGTTTCGCGATTTGCTGTTTGCTGGACAAAAGTCCCGCGTTTCCTGGCGAAAGAACCACGCTGCGCTCGCCTGAGTCTGACTAACTCAGCCACGTTGTGAAAACAACCCATAAAAATTCCTCGCGTCTTTGATGCGATTCGAACTCGGGTATTTTCCACTCGGAAGACAGTGATTATATCAACTGTGCTAACCACGAGGGTTTGGATCCTTAAAGAACTCCATGTATGTTCGTTGTGACGTTGTCTTAAGTGTGGGTAAAATCAATTATTATCGACATTCTCCAAAGGGTGTTACTACTGAATGGAGAGTTCCTTTTAGCTAACCGTTTTCTTGGAAACACTCGACTACACGCGAACTGTTTGGGAACTCTATTGTATCATAAAACTCCAGGCACAGGAGGTAGACAGCGGGTAGCGTTGTGTTAGCAGGTGTTCTTTAGAAAGCTAGCAAGTACTGAAAGAAATATCTAAAATCTAAAATAGAAACTTGACTGGTGGTGTTGGTATGCGTTTTCGCTTCACTGATAGAAGTTTGATAAAAGTATATCACAACTGTCAAAGATTAAATATTTTGCCCTTAATGCGTTTCAAAAATATGTGGTCGTTTGTTCGATAATGATAGCTCTCAGAGGATATATTGTCGTACGCAATGTAAAATACTGAGTTCATTTTTCTAATGACTTTCATATGCCTCATATTCCTGTATTCACCACTCTGAACATTGCTTGTTTCTTGACCCAATCCTATTTTACAGATGTGTAAACAGTGAGAGGAAGAAACCTTAGTACGTCGATTGCCCCGTACAGTTCATTACCTACCCTCTTCTCTGACCTATTATGCTTTGTTTTCCCAAGTTGAGTCCTGCCCTAAATGCACTATGTCCTCAGTAGCTAGTAGTTCCACTTAACCTACACTAAAACGACTTCTGAATGAGGGATAGTTTCAATGTCTAAGTCTGCTTTATCCTGGACAAGTATTTAAACCAACAAGCATATTTTAGTCCATTAATGAAGCAGGTAACCTCTGTCTACGAAAACCACAGCTCAGCCGATGAATTTCAGCTATGGCACGATTATACAGAAAGAAGAAAAGATTTTATTACAATGTCATTTTACAAGTTTCCGCATCTCGTCTCTAACCCCTAGTTGCCTGAATTCCACAAGTACATCTCCCTGCTGAAAATTAATGTTATGATTAAGAAGACAGCGCCATCCATCCATTTTTTCTTGTCTTTCACTTTTCTCATGCGTAAGTCTATAATTCAGTGATTCTTCTTGGTATTCGATTTTATGACAATCTTATTTATACATAGTCCAGCTGATTTCGCTGCTTTTTTTGATTTTTAACCGAGGCCCTAAGGTGGTGGTTCATAATGTCTGTAAATTGCATGTAATAAAAAAAAAACATGAAACTGTTATCGTATACTAAATAACTTGGCCTCGGTTATTTAAGCCCATAAAAGCTCTTCCTCGCCTAGTTGGATTCGAATCCAGATCTTTTTTTACACAATGTAAAAGGTCATTGATCACAACCACTCTAGCTGCGAGGGTTTGCTGTTTCTTTGTTTAGAAATGCTTGATTTGTGCCTGGATTTCTTTTAATATCTTTCTAGGCCTCTTTTAATGGGATATAATCTTTTGCATGTTATTTGATTTTGATCTTTCTCTTTCTACCCTTAATTTCGACCATAGAACACCCCTATAAAATATCGTTGGCTATACCAATGATACCTTTGTGTCTGAGGCCAATGAAACAGTTCGATTTAAGCTGGAACCAAAATATTCAATTTCCGAACTACGAGGTTTCACAATGAAGTTCCAAGTTCTAACCCTTGCGGGTAGTACGCTTCCGATCGGTCATAAGTGAGAGTGAGTAGCATACTCTCTTGGAGTGTACCTTGATTCAAGCCGCGTGGATGCTAAATACAATTAACGATTGTATTCATGATTTATTATGAGCTCCTCTGACCTGATGGTGGTAATGCAGCATGAATAAGTACATATAATCGCTGTCCTTCCAACACCGAGTGGAAAAGACCCGAGTTTGAATCTACTCAATGATGCGAAGAATTTTTATGGTCCTTTTTCACAAAAATGGCTGAGTTGCTGGTCAGGAGAGGGTGGAATGGGTATTTTTCCCGGAAACTCGGTTTTTTGTCCATCAAACAGGCAAAGCGACCATAGAACACACATAATGGTCTAAGCACAATATGGTCTAAGTCACTAATCCGCTTAAAACCCAACAAAAAACAAGTTTCAGAGCTAATTTTTGTCGTTGGTTGACAGGACTGATGCGGCTTTTTTTTAGCTATTAGACCTTTTTGAAAACCTTTTTGGCAGTGTAGTGTCTTTTATTTTCACCTATCCGTACAGTCATAAATCACCTTAAAGGGATTTAATTGCCTCTTTCATACCCAAGCATAATCTTTTCTTCTTACTTTTCTGTATTTTTTCTGATCTAGAATGGTCGAAGCGCGCATGCTTACTAAATTTTCTTTATATAATCAATAAAGTAATGAATAAACATGTTATAGGTCTTAATATTTCACTTATCTGTCCTTCATTTGATAGATATGAATTTTCTAATGTTTATCTAATTAACTAATGGAAGGATTTTAAAGATTTTAAGTAAGCGATACTTCACTGTCACTTACCGTATAGAAAATGCCATCTGCATCTTCTGAAGAACCTCGCTTAAACAAAGATGGCATATCATATTGCTATAGCTTTCGTAATTAGCTATTAAATACACCGAAACACAATGGCTGAGTATAACAACATGCAAAAAGTTTGTGGGTGTTAATCGACGTTCTGCATTTTCATGTCAAACATCAACAAGCAAAAGGTCCTTGAGTTTCTGCTTTAGATTAAAATGCATATACACTGGTGTTCAAAGAAAGTGCATCACCTAGGAATTTCACATTTGTAACCCTTTATCGCGATGGTATGTTACATTAATGACTAGCATCACAAATAGAAATATAAACAAAAGATATTTATTAACAGTTAAGGCAAAGCTAAGTAATATTTGACAGGTGCTCTCAAAATATTTCAAAATGAGCATTTGCAACCTTCATTCAACAGTTTTCGTAAAAACGACAATTATGGCTGAAATATTATCAGAAGCCCTCAGTTTGCTTGAGTTTATCATTTTAAATGGAAAACAAAATGAAAAGTTCACCAGGTGCAAACTAATATTTAGTTTAATTGCCTCTGGCCCTGATGACAGCAGCACATCGTCGAGGCATTGACAAGATCAATTTATGAAGATAATCAACTGATAGTTCGTGGTTCCAAACACGAATTATGGCTTCCTGAAGTTCACGAAGGGTCTCCGGTTTCTTTCTGGCAACTGCAGAAATACTGTAGTTTTAATATCTAAAACTATTTCTTGACTAAATGTCCAAGAGTATGAAAAAGGTTGTTTATGCGTGGATGCTGCACTTCCATCATTTCTACTACCCAGGTAGTATACATCACCGTTTGATTATATCTCATATTGTGAATACCTTCACAAAAAGTTGCCGAGGTATTGCATTGCTTTGAATAAGTAACGCTTCACCAGTGGAGAAGACTAATGTTGCTTATTCTCGGCGGATACCACCACCCAGACGGGACCGTTTCGAAGCTTGTTGGCTTACTCATCGTTGGGTGGGCAGGTACACTGTTGTTGCAATAGTGACAACCCAGTTATGAAGTATGACTCCACAATATGAGAGATACTTGATGGTGTGCATGGTTTAATTTAAACCTGTTTCTTGACTAAATGTCTAAGAGTATGAAAGGTTGTTTATGCATGGGCAATACGAGATATAATCAAACGATGCATGCATACCACCTGTGTAGTAGAAATGATAAAAGTACATTACCCATGCATAAACAACCTTTTTCATACTCTTAGACATTTAGTCAAGAAATAGTTTTAGATTAAACCATGCACACCACAAGCATCGCTCATATTGTGGAGTTATACTTTATAACTGGGTTGTAACTATTGCAACATCAGGGTAGCTGCCCACCCACCGAGGAGAAGACAACAAGCTTCGAAACGGTGCCGTCTGGAGAGCTTGATAATCACGGAGTTTCCGAGAATAGGTAACAACAGTCTTCTCTACTGGGGAAGCTTTGCCTATCCGATGAGTTTTTGAGTGGTGTGAGTATGAGGAATAACTGTCCATTTCCTCTTTCGACGCCATTTCTTCTTCTTCCTCTCCTGCTATCACTTTCCTACATCTTTTTTGCTTTCCTAAGTCTAATAGGGACAGAATGTGGATAACAGAGTATCTTATCCATAC
Organism: Mastigoproctus giganteus; assembly: GCF_048544385.1. Taxonomy (NCBI): domain Eukaryota; kingdom Metazoa; phylum Arthropoda; class Arachnida; order Uropygi; family Thelyphonidae; genus Mastigoproctus; species Mastigoproctus giganteus. The sequence goes on from NC_143576.1 coordinate 234,982,468, forward strand.
CATTTTTCAAACGGTACTGTCTTAATGGTGGTATTCGCCTAGAATAAGTAACATTAGTCTTCTCCACTGGTGAAGCGTTACTTATTCAAAACAGTGCAATACCCAGGCAACTCGTTGTCAAGGTATTCACAATATGAGATATAATCAAACGATGTATGCATGCTACATGGGCAGTAGAAATGATGGAAGTGCATTACCCATGTATAAACAACCTTTTTTAAATAATTGTGTTTTCCACACTAAATTTTTTTCATTCTCAAGGATCATTGTTATGTATAGGTACTTTTTTTTTTTAGAACCTATAGTATTTAGTACCGCACGCAGGTTTAAGTTTGAAAAGATGAAAGAAAATACTTGTTGACATTAGACTTGAACTTCTGTATATTGTAATTTTCAGGAAATACGTATGAAGGAAGGTTGTTCCAGAAAACGAAAACGACAGTTGAATGAATAAATGAGGAAGAAGAAAAGTTGGTTCTGTGTGATTGAACTTGGAGAGTAAAAGGATGTTGACTGGTTGCAGCACATGTTCGGACTGCTTTGAAAGAGAGAGCGGGAATTATAGAAGCCAATTCAGAAGAACAGTGCCCATGGAAGTATCTGTAATAAAGGCATGCAACAGGAAAAGAACGTTTATGAGACAGAGAGTGGAAAGACTGTTACAAATGAGACATTAATTAACCTAACTGCCCTCTTTTGAATGGAATCTAGAAGCCTGAGAGAGGTTTTGGGAGCACCGCCCCAGATGTGGGAACAACATTCCATGGTAGGCCGGAATTGCGATTTCTACACAGTCATCAACTTTTGGTAGAAAAGTAACGCCGAGAGCGAAAGAGAATACCCAGTTTTTTAGATGCATAGGAAGCAATATTTGTAATGTGCTTTATGCCAAGAGAGATTAGAAGTCAGGGTAATCCCCAAGATCTTGCCTAGAAATCTGAGCGTCATCGAAGATAAGCATAGCAGCAGAAGAATCCTTTTTGCGAGATATAAGACAGGACTGAGTTTTAGAAGGATTGAAATTAAGTTATCTTTGCCCCACTGGAGAATTATCTGGCGATCAGCATTTAAGAATTTGGCAGTGGATACTCGAGAAGTTGAAACTGTTTGAGCAAGGCAAGGTTTCTCAAAATGGGAAGTGGAATGCAATGTGCTGTCATCAGCAAAACTATGGATAGGATTTGCAGTCAATGGAAGAAGGTCATTAATATACAAGAGGAAAAGAGTGGGGGAAAGAATTGGACTTTGGGGGACACCAGCATTAGTGGAGAAATTAGAAGACAGAGAGCCATCTACCATCACTCTCAGTGAACGATCAGAGAGAAAACTGGATAACCAGTTACAAAAAACAGTTCGTAAACCATAAGATGGAAGCTTGTTTAGAAGACTTTTATACCAAACACGATCGAAAGCCTTTGAGATGTCAAGAGAAACTGCTTGTGTTTCACCGAACTTTTCCATTGAATTTGTCCATAAATGGGTAACATAAGTCAGAATATCACCAGTGGATCGACACTGATGGAATCCATACTGGCGATCGTTGATCAGATGGAAGGTTTCTAGGTAGTTTAAGAGTTAGCGGTTAATTGATTTCTCCATTACTTTAGAAAGAGTAGAAGTAATCGCAATGGGACGATAATTTGATGGGAGGGATTTGTCACCCTTTTTAGGAACTGGCTGGATGTGAGCCTAGAAATCCTAGAATAGCCTTTTCCAAGCAGAAGGAAAAAACCTTTCGAATGAGAAAGTGAAAAAAGGTGGCAAACAACAGGAGTAAGTTCAGGAGCACAGGTTTTGAGAACAAGTGGAGAAATACCATCAGAATTTGGAGCTTTCTTAACATCTTTTGAAGGATTCATCAAAATCCTTCTGACATCCTTTTAACGGAAAACCACAAGAGGCATTGAACGGAGTGTACTGGGAACGGTTTGAGGTGATTTACCAAGATCATCAAAACATTAGTTGGAAGGAAAATATGATGCTAGCAGGTCAGCTTTATCTTTGGCTGATGTGGCAACAGAACTATCTGGTTTTGACAGAGATGGGCAAAAATTGCGGCCAATAGTTTTGGCAAGAGACCAGAATGCTTGGCTACCATTTGGACGAGAAGCAAGTTTTGTACCCTTAACCTGTTCGAAATCTAGTTTGAACTGATTAATAACTGATTTACAAAGTATAAGTGGTTCGCATTAAAAATATTGTGCTGAAAGGGGTTCGCGATAAAAAAATATTACATTGAAAGGGGTTCGCGAGTCAAAAAAGTTGGGAACCGCTGCTATAGATGATCCGATAAAAGCTCTATTGGGTGTCAGGCGATTTGGATGGCCACATCATAATTTGCAAATCTAATATCTTTCTGTTATTTAGTAGCTAGAAATTCCCTGCACAGCTTAAAGCTGTGCTTCGGATCATTATCTTCTTGTAATGTAACATTTTTTCCATAAAGTTGAAGTCCAGAGGATATTGCATTATTTTCAAGAAAGTTTTTATAGCCTTCTTTTCTGAAAATTCCTTGAATTCTGATGACGTCACCCACTCCAGAAAAAATACAAACAACTCCAGATCATGATGGAACTACCACCGTGCTTGACTATACGCACTAAACAATGAGGCACCATTTTTATTCCAGTTGATCGTCTCACATAAACTCTTCGCTTGGATCCAAAAATTTAAAATTTGGTTTCATCCGTCCACAGTACGTTTTACTTCTTTACAATTGTCCAATGTTGATGGACAATTCAACTCAAGCCAAGCTTAGCCCAAATCAATCGGTTCTCTCGATTTTCGTGTTTTAATGAGGGTTTTCGGGTCGCTACATGACCATGAAGTCCTGCTTGTTTAAGACGAAGTTTTACAGTGGATGTAGACACGGGAGTTTTTCTGTTCATGTTAAACTCGGCTATGATTTCAGGCGCAGTAAGTTGTCGCTTCTTTATAAATCAGTATTATGGTCTTATTTTGTGCTTCCGTTGTTGCACGCGGTCATCCTGATCGTGATTTGCTCTTTAAACTGCTAGTCTCCTTGAATCGTCGAATGGCAGTTTGTACTTCTTTAAATGAGACACCTACGTTTTTGTCAATACTTCACGTGGAATAATTTTCTTTATACAGTTATAGTAGGGCTTTTTTATTATTTTTTTTCAGTTGATTGCAAGTTACAATCAGGGTGTAAGTTCTTCGTGTACGTTGTGCAAGTTCTTCTCATTTTTATCACCAAGCACACAAAACTTACACCAAACAATCTTTCAGAATGACAGGTGTTCGATTTTTTAAGTTACAGCTCTTACTCCTCAATTTATATTATTGTAAAACACTCTAGAATAATCATCTACAACGTTCAGGAATCTTTTACAATGTTCTACCACATTCAGGAGTATTCCACACCATTCTGCAATATTCTCAAATAGTCTAGAACTTTCTTAAATGTTATTTATGCATAATAGAAAATGAATAAACATGGTAATCAATTAGTCCGATTTTAATAAAAACTTTGAAAATTACGAAAAATAAATCGCGATTCCAACCTTTTAGGCGGAAGTGTATATGTTAGGGAAGGTTAAAAATTTCTAGCCTCTTATAGAAGGAATGCCGAAAAGTTGTGAAAATCCGTTTATTTTTGAACATAGCCTTCCTTCCCTTCCCCCCTTAAATCAACACACTTGCTAGCATGATTCATTGGCTTTCGTAGTCCGCCCAAATAAAATTCAGAAGATTTTGACCCAAACCACTTGTTGGCTGCATCTACCACAGCATTATCGCTATCGAGTTTCTGTCTTTTCAAGTTCTTTTTTGAGATTTGGAAATAGAAAATAGTCCGATGGAGCCAAATCCAGTGAATAGGGCGGATGCTTTAAAGCTGGAAGCTATAGTCATGCAGTGTTGCCTGATTCACAAACGCTGTTTGCGCCGGTGCGTTGTCTTGATACATGATGACGCCATTGGGCGATATTCCACGCCTCTTGAACTTCCATTCCTCTCGGAAACGTCTCAATAAATGAAAATAATACCGGACATTGATAGTGGCACTTCGTTCCAGGAAATCAACCATGATCACTCCTTCTGCCTCTCAGAAGATGGATGCCATGACTTTCCCAGCCCACTTCTGCATTTGAAACTTATTTTAGGAGGGGGACAAGAGGAATTCTTTCACTGTTTCAAGTTTTCTTTTATTTCACGGTCGAGGTCGTGCACCCATGTTTCGTCCATAGTGGCATACCGTCACAAAACTGAGCTTCATTATCTTCAAAATGCTGCATTATTTCACGACAACACCTCACTCATTCCCGCTTTTGATCTGCATTCAGTGCTTTAGGAACACTCCTCAAAGAAACGTTCTTCATTCATAAAATATTCAGCATAATATCGTGAGCTGGTTCATGGGAGATGTTGAATGTTGTCTCAATGTAATTCAATGTTATTCTGCCCTCTTGAATGATCAGGTCATGAACGGCATCCACATTTTCAGGTGTCCACACGGTAACAGGCCTCCCACTGCGGGTTGCATCTTCAACACTATCCGGTTCATGCCGTGGGGTATGAAGGACAAGAATCCCCTAATGTTTGCTGCATGTCTTCATAAATTTCTTTTGGCGACATTCCTCTTAAATAAAGGTACTCAAGACTGTATGGTGCTTGATTCTCTTAACATTACCACCATCATTTACCTTCCACACTTCAACGCCCTCTGTAAATGAGAAGAATACAGGTATAAGCCTCGAATTGTTTATGAAAACGCAAGAAGATTCACAGCACAGATTGGCAGCATTGTCTTCCTTTGCGAGCTATACTGGGCCAAAATCTTTTAAACAACTCCTCGTATTTCTTTATATATTTTTTTTTCATCAGTTTAAATTGTTAAAAAAATCATTTATCAATAAATAATTTTGAAGTAATTTAAAATCACAATCTCTATTCGGAGCATTATAAACGATATTTATTTTTGCTCTATTTTTATGGTTTTTGGAATGTCTACTTTAGACGCACGAGCAATCCCTCAGCGTAGCGTAGTCCTAACATTTGTTTGGCTTCTGAAGTCAAAGCACATAAGTCATTCTCGAAGGTACAGAATGACGCCACCCCTACATTGCTTCCTGTGGAAAAGTACAGGTCAGCAAGCGTTTATTTAAGACCCACCAAATGTACTAAATTAAACCCCAGCTCGATATCGGATCTAAACTGTCTCAGATGCTATATAAAGATTCAATCTAAATTGCACGACTAGACAGGTAATGGAACAAAACACACCAAGGAAATAAATTGGTAGTTCAGTAACAGGCAGAAAAACTGAAGATTTATAGGCCGACTCTTATTTTATCGAAGAATTTTCAGAATCTGTTGCCCACATGAGAATGATTCTAATAACTTTTAATTTAAAAATAATTTTGGTTATTACATGAAATGTTACTTGGATGGAGTGAACGTTACAAAAGTTTGATTATTCTTCCGGTAAACTGTCATCATCTTATGTATAGAAACTTCCATAATTAGTTCTTGCAGATTGATGCCAGTTATACACGATAATAACATTTGGTTAGTAATACAGTTTCCCATAAATGGTTACCTAGCAACATCTTTTGTAAGCAACAGAGCAAAAGGAGCAGTTCACAATAAAAATGATAAATGATTGCTCACAATCTTCAGTTATTAAGGCTAAGAGAAATCAATTGGCCCTTCGCATTCTCTGTAATCCTAGGTCATTATGGTGATTGATTGGTATCTTCAAATAACGATCAAATTACCCTATTTCCATCATAGAATAAAAAGTGACCAAAGGAGAAACAAAAACCAATTTGAAAATACTGTATAATTTTAGTCTGGTTCAGAGTCCAAATGGGATTTATAAGTTATCTGTAAACAAAGTGTTTATGATTTCGACTGTGGCGAAAAATTTTGATTCTGTGCTGACGTTTTATTTTATTTTCTGAAATTAATATTATTTAGGAATAGTTAATTGCATTAAGTATTAGGAATAGTTAATTGTACAAAGACAGTAGCAAATTTAAAATTAAGAAAAGAGTTCGACAAGGAGACAAAATATCTACGAAGTTGTTTACTGCCGCCCCTGAGGAAGCTTTCAGAAGATTAGACTGGTTGCAGAAAGGAGTCAATGTGAATGGAGAGTACCTAAACCATTTACGATTTGCAGATGACATTTTGGTCATAAGCCACGATCCCAAAGAATTAGAGGAAAATCTTAAATCAGTTATGCAGAGTTAGTAAGGATTTTGGACTAAAGATGAATATGGCTAAAACAAAAGTGATGATGAACAAGTATGCCACATAAAGGGACATAATGATTGAAGGAGCAGTAATTGAAAAGGTGGAATCATATACTTACTTATCTGGGACAAGTTATTAACTGTAATAATGATAAATTGGCTGGAAGTCAAGAGAAGGATAAATTTTTGATGGATAGCATTCAGGAAATAAAAGTCACATACTGAGGAGCAATATCCCAATTTGTCTGAAACGTAAAATAATGAACCAGTGTATACTCCCCACCATGACTTATGGAAGTGAAACTTGGGCACTCACCAAAAGAATGGCTGAGAACTACACAGCGAAGAATGGAACGAATTATATTGGGAATCAGACTGTTAGATAAGAAGAGAAACACATGGATTAGGCAGCAAACTCAAGTAAAGGACATTTTTATCAAAACTAGAGAATTAAAATGGTCTTGGGCAGGACACATAGCTCGAAGACATGATGACAGATGGACTAAGAAAATAACAGAATGGTACCCAAGAGGAGCTAAGAGAAAACCTGGAAGACAACAGCGGAGATGGACAGATGAAATTCATGAGTTTGTGGGTAGTAAATGTATGGCCAGTGCTCAAAACAGAAGGAACAGGAAAGTTGATAGAGAGGCCTTCATCCTGCAGTGGATTGAAATGGCTGATGATGAATTGTATTAAGCAGCAAAATTATTATTGTATTAATAAATACTTTATATAATAATGCATTGTAACTACACTGAGTGGACAGAAATCATTGGATATCTACCTAATAACAGGTAGGCCCTCCTTTCGCAAGTATAAGGGACGTCACACAGCGAGCCATTGAGTCCACTAGTTCACGAAAGCGTTCCACAGGTATTACCATTCATGCTTGCTGTACCGCTGTCCTTAGTTCCGTAGCATTCCTGGGTGGAGGATCCAAATCTCGAACGGATCTTTCCACAGCATCCCAAAGATACTATACACGGTTCATGTCCGATGAACGGGGAAGGAAGACATTCCACGATGGTAAAACCTGCGGAATGCTCTTCGAACAATGTTCTAGTCACGACAGCTCTGTGGGGATGCTCATTGTCCTGCTGGAAGAATCCATTGTCCTGTAGGTGCACGATGACCATGATGGGATGCAGATGATCTACAAGGATGGACACGTAACCTGGACCATACAGAGATACGTCTAGACGTACCAGAGATCCCAATGTGTGCCAGTTGAACACACCCCACACCATTACCGACCGTCCACTTGCCCGAACAGTTCCTTGTTGACATGACGGGTGCACAGCTTCGTGTGGTTTCCGCCAGATGCGCATTCTCCCGTCCGCTCGAAATAACTGGAAACGGGACTCATCGGAGCCATCATCAATCATCCAAGGTCCAGTGCCGATGTTCTTTCACTCAGTTGAGGGGTAGAGTCCTCTGTTGTAGTTCTAGCAATGAAACTGGTGGGTTGGCGGCTCCCGTAACCTATTGCGGTTAAAGATCGCCTGATGGTCTTGGTGGAGACGTCTCTGGCTCCGTCCTCGATGAAGTAGGCGGTGATTTGTGCCCCTGTTGCTCTCCGGTTGGCTGAAACAATGTGAGACAGATGTCGATGGCCACGTTCATTCACCACCTTTCTCCGCCCACAGCGCTGTCCACGATAAGTTGTTATTCCGGAAGTGGTGTATTCCCGATACACTCTTGATACTGTCGAACAGGGATAATGCAATACAGTGACCATGCGTCATGCACCCACAATCATCCCTCTTTCAAAGTCTGTTTACTCACGACGTTTATCCATACTGACATCGAATTACCGTCTACGTGAATGCAGTGTACCTATATACCTGCCAAAGGGTAGGTCTGTCCACTAGCGAGAGGGGTGGCAGCGTCGCGTTGCGCTGGAACCAGGTATCCCATGAATTCTCTCCTTTCAGTGAATTTTTTTATAAAAAAATAAACATAAAACAAAAAATAATACTACTTTGTTGTGTTTTATATTTTAATTTTAACACTTTAGTAGATTATTATATTATGGTGAACTTATTTTAATGTTTTAAGTTTTTTTGTTTAATTTCATATTTTTTATTATTTTTTTATTATTATTATTCTGATGACGGGGATATATAATTATTGTCGAAACGTATGCGAAATAGCTTTATAAAATAACTCTAACTGTGCTTTACGTTTTACCATCTGTGGACGCCATTGTCCCTTCAGTGAGAGTGACATCGCCTATGCTTAGGCTCTTTAGAAACGACTACGTTTATCCACATAGTAAGCTCAAAGTAAATAATATCGTTTGTAAATCGAATAACATCACCCAATATTATCTATTAAAAACTGAAAGAACAACTGTGACCGATTTCGAATCTATTTAGTTCCATCATCAGACCGCAGGCAACCTCTATTTGAACTAATCGTGAACGAATGTATCCAATCTCACGTTTATGGAATCTCAAAGAAAGCAGGAAGAACCCAAGAAAAACCTCATACACCCCTGTGTACTTTGCACATACAATATATTCGTATGTCGGGTTCTCTGGTCGGTTTGCGTTTTTGCTTGATGAAAAATGCGAGTTTTCGGGAGACAAAACTTTGCTGTCCTCGTCCAAATGCGCTGTACGTTTTGTTATTTTTCATCCCTTTAACTCAGAACTGAGAAAACGAAATTCCAACACATCAATTTTCACCATATGACTTTAAAAAAATTCTGGAAGATAGAAAGTGAGAGAGAAAAACTTAGAAAGTTGGTGTATTTGAAGCGAATAACTAATGTCACACATCTCAGTTTTATGATTAGATTTATATACACCTAAAAGTTTAGAATCACAGAGTATTATAACGGCTTTCTTTTTTTATATATATTACAAAGTAACGACTATATTGATTTTTCATGAAAATGTCCTTCAAAAGATTTTATCACTATGTTAAACAGACATGGCATTCTGGAGATGAATTTTATAATAATGTCTTGACTAACATTATTCCAAACAATCTGCAGCGTTTCCCATAAATTTTGTGAAGATGGACAGAGTCCACAAATTTGAGGTCTAGATGATCCCATAAAAGCTCTTTTGGGTTTAAGTCAGGTGAATGGGGTGGCCACACCATAATTTGCAAAACCCCTTTCTGTTGTTTAGTAGCTAGAAAATCCCTACACAACTTTAAGCTGTGGTTCGGATCATTGTATTTTTGTATTATAAAATATCTTCCACAAAGTCGAAGTTCCATCATTTTATCTCTCTGTATTCTGAAAAATCAGTGCAGAAGCTCCCATAAACACTCGATTTTGCATCTTTGATTTATCTGTTCAATAATATTATGCATAGAACACCAGGAAAACATGTTTCATAGATATTTCTTGTCTTGGATATCGTACTGCATTTTAGTGTTAAGGGTAGTACAAATGAACCACAGATTTGGGCTTTCGGAACAAACAATTGGGACGTGTACATAAAGAAATACTGCACGTGTAGAATGAATAATGATGTCCTCTAGGAATGACCAGCTAGTATAGTGTCGAATACCTAATTCGAGGCGGGAGCAGCGGCTGTAGTTTTTCTACTATGAATAAAATGAACTTGTCGAAATATGTCCAGCAATGCAGAGGTGCAATTTTTGAATGCAGTAGATGAACAAGAGCGAACAGTTAGGCATCCAATAGCCTTCTAGTAATGGAAGAAGTTCGTTTTTTCTTGTACGGAATTTTCTTCCTTCGAATAGGTCATCGCGAGAAATCTCAGCTCCACCTTCATCACCAAAAAAGATTCGCTCTACCCCCAGCGCAAGAAAAGTAATGTTTATGTGTTTTTCATCACCACTACTGCTAACCAAAAGAATAGAATTTTTGTGGGCTTTTCATCCAGTGTAACAGCTTTGTCTTCTTTGTGTGATTTAATTAATTCTTAGATAATTAATAGATTTTAGTAAATATTAATTCAATTTCATTAAAATAAGTAATAAGTGTGATTATATTGTGCAATAATTTAAAATTTGGCTTTTGTCCACCGAACCAGTGGATCAATTTAGAAAATCCAAACTGATTTCCTAAATTGGTCCCGAACTTGTTCATATTTGTCAATTCATTGCCATTTTATATTACACTTTTAGAAATTATATCGCAATTTTGCATGGAAAATAAGATAGCAATGGCGACTTGAAATAAGCACTCAAAGGTCCTTCGCTAGTAGCACAGTGATTATAATCACCATTCTCCTCACACTGGGTTGAAAAGGCTCCAGTCAATGACGCGAGAAACTTATGGTCTCTTTTCAATCCGTGGCTGAATTAACCGGTCTCAGGCAAGAGAATAACAAGTTTTTTCTCCCCGAAACTCCGTTTTTGTCCAGAAAAACAGAAAACCGACCAGAGAATTCATGCAATTTATGCATATGCTACAGTGGATGGAGTTTTTCTAGGATCATCCTAATATGACAGTTTTATTTTTACTGGTCAAAAGCAACACACTCTCGTCACCAGATGACTACTGAAATTTTAAGTTATATGAAATTTCTCGGTGACCCCTTCAAGGTGCTTGTTTAATTCAGGAAAGCTTCACCTTAATGTTAATCCACGACAAAGTGAAAAGTCACACAGCCCTTAACTTCCTATCCAAGTTCACCTACATAGTACAGGTGAGACGTCCTACTACAGCCTTGATCTTTTTCTCTGCGACTATGACATCTTCGTCCTTCTGAAGAAGGTGCATAGAGGCTGTTGTTTTGAAGGAGATAAATCTTTGGACTCCCCCGAGTGCTTACTTTTAACCAAGTATATCTTAGGCTATTTATTTTAAAAAAATAAATTCTTATTTCCTTTGAATGACGCATTTTTTGTCATAATCACCTGAAAATCTTTTGACGCTAATGTAAGCTCGATTGACATAAAAAAATAATAATAAAACCCATAACACAAAGGCTCAAGAGATGTTGTCTTCTATTTAACTTAATCTCTCTCTCTATCTATCCATCTGTATACTAAAGGTATCGCAGCAATTCCAATGAACAAAATATCAAATAATCCTACTGGCCATAACTTTCTCATTACCATTCAGATAATGGGATTTGTTCTATTTTTAGAATAATTCTCTATACCAATGCTTTTACGTTAATGGTCTCTTTTAATACCAGAGGTTAAAAAAAATTAGCTCATCTAATTTCACGTGTCAGTTTAAGTGCGCACTGTAATATTCGCATCTAAAACGCACTTAAATTGTCATAATTATTCGTCCTACTCAACAACAGACTTCAAATCAAATTAAAGAAACTTGAAGACATTTTTCAGAGGGATTTGTAATCATTCGGACCATCTGAAATTATTCGCACTGTTTATAATTAATCTGCCTGTTGCTGCAAACCAGCAATGGCTTGTAGCTTAGTATTCATTCTCTCTCTCTCTCTCTCTGCGAAGAATACAGATGTTGGCAATGGAAGGATCTCAGAAAAAAATGAAGGAATTTGAGACAGAATAATTATTCTTTGTTGAGAAAGCCAGAAATTTGAGTCCATGAATTTAGCAGCAGTGAAAAGTTTGCGTATATCTTCTGTCTTTCTTTATTAATTCACATCTGGACCTCTTAATTTAATACTCTAACTATATTGGCTCTACTATACACATCATTTTGAAAGTGCTCCAGTTTCTTTCACTTGATATACTCGCATCATATTTCACCCAGAAGATTTCATCACTGGTGGTAATAAGGGTGGATGATGGCTATTACGTTGTAGTTTGTAAATTATGGAGAGTTAATTGTTTGCGCAAACACATCTGCCATTCTTATCCCTCTATGTATTCGCTCATCCTGGCAAGTTTTACCAGAGTAATGGAGTCATTAATGTTTGTTATTGGAGGTGGATATCTGAAACGGAGATTACCGTGACGAATAAATAGTGACCAATTGGAAAGCTTATAAGTCTTCCGCGTTTCCTAAAATTCATAAAGTGAGGGCTTCCTTTCGGCTGGATTAATTGTTTTAAAACTTTCGACGGCTACTCCATTTTATACCATCCTAGTTTGGACAGTGGTTATTAACGCTGAACTTCCACACAGTCTTGTAAAAGTCCTTATTCGAGTTCCGTCTACAAGGAAGAGACTTTTATTGACTTTTTGGTACGTGGCAGAATTAGTCTTGGGAATGGTAATGATTTTTCTCCCGAAAGCTTGGATTTTTCATTCACAAAACATTTAAAGGATCATACACACCAACTGGCCAAAATGATTAGAAACCTATTGCGGTTGTCGTCAATAGATAATTAAATGTACGATATGCAAATGTAATACACACAAATTTTTTTTTTATCTAGATGGCTCGAAGAACGTTCCTAAGATTTTCCAACCTCTGCCTTGGCCGACCAATTCTCTGGATCTAAATTCAATTGACAATTTCTGGGACATGTTGGAAAGAACATTTCGGCTTCGCAGTTCTCTACCGATCACGCTACAGCAAGTAACAAATGTCTTGTTGGAAGAATGGTCAAATGTAGTGGTAGATTACCTCAGATACCTAGTGGAATCCGTGCGACGACATGAACGGCATGAAAGGAAACCATACTATATCGCAAATAAAGATTTCTAATTTTTTGGCAAGTGATATAGAATAAAACTCGTTACAGGCACAATTTGCTAATGTGTCATGACCTTAGCTTCCTTGGCGTAAATGTGAAAAATCGTTTTACTTTTGCATATTAATTCCAGTAGTTGATAATAAAACGCAGTATTTACAGAAATTTTGCATAAATAACTCAATAAAAACAGAGTTATAAACTAAAACGAAACAGGCTGAGTTTGTTGGTCTCAGGTGAGGGTAGCATAGTTTCTGCAGGAAATTCGGATTCTTTTTTTAGGAAGCCTAAAATCGACCACAAACACGCAATTTACAGACATTATATGCAGCGCATTATGGCCTAAGTTGTCATGTGCCTGAAACCTACGACAACTTAACCTTCTATTAATGTAGGTGTTGAGTAACGGGGGTTACTAATGAAGATCCTTCTTCGCAGGTGGTACAGTAGTATTGTCACTGTCCTCCCCACATACTGGGTGGAAAAGGCCCGGGTTCGAATTCCGTCAGTAGTGCGAGGAACTTTTATGGACTTTTTTGCATTCTGTGGCTGACTTAGTCGGTCTCAGGTGTAGATTTTAAAGTCCTCCCTTCCCCCGAAAACTCGAGTTTTTCGTCCAGCTATACAGGCAAATCGACCAGATAAACATGCAATTTACAGACACAGTACACATGGGTAGTTGAAATAACTCTTCGGGTGACCCTAATGTAATGTTTTTAATGAAGATCCTCGAGGAACGTCGATATTCAGCGTAAAGCTAGGGGTGGTGATTTCATTAATTTGAACAGAATAACTGCACTGGGGGATATAGCTGAGTACCCACTGGAGTTGAGGCTACAAATCCGTATGCAAATAAATTATGGCAGAGAGAGCTATGAATGATAGAATTAAATCTCTATCCATTCTTCTTCTTCTTCTTCTTCTTCTGGCATTATAACCCAGGGTGGGTCTTAGCCTTCTGAATGATGTTCCATCAGTAAGCCCTCCCAGAAGTCAAACTTCTCCAATTTCTTATTCTCATTATCTTTAAGTCCTCTTCTACGTCATCCATCCATCTTTTCCGCGCTTTTCCTCGTGCCCTTCTACCGGCAGGTTTCCATTTCATTATCCTCTTAGTTGTTTTGCTGTCATCCATTCTCACAATATGTCCCAACCAGGCAAATCTCTGGCTCTTCAAAAATCTGACGATGTCTGTACCCTGAATAAGATTGTCAAGTTCATGGTTCATTCTGATCCTCCAGGATCCATCAAAATCTTGTACGGGCCCGAAGACGTTTCGCAAAATTCTACGCTCGAACACTTTCAACAACTGCTCATCTTTACTTGTTAATGTCCAAGCTTCACAACCGAATGTTACAACCGGTCTAATGAGACTTTTGTATATTCTTAATTCCTATCTCCATGCCAAGATTAAATGCACCCTTAAAACTTGTGTGATTTCAGCTGGTTGAAGCATGCTCTAAGCTACTGTCCAATCTTGTTCCAGACAGCCTCGATAGAATCAGGGGACTTAGCAAGCTGTTGCTCTTGACATTTTTAGGGATTTTGATCGTGTTTGGCATAAATATCTTCTAAACAAACTCCTATCTTATGAAATTCCTGCTGATTTTTGCAATTGGACATCCAGTTTTTCTCAGACTGCTCTCTCTGGCAATGATAAGTAGTGCCTTTCTTCTGACTTCTCCACTAATGTTTGTGCTCCACAAGGTTCAGTTCTTTCACCCATTCTGCTTCCTCTTGTATTTCAATAACCTTCTTCCATTGACTGGAAATTCTATCGATAGTTTTATTGATGTTAGCACATTGCACTCCACCTTCTAATTTAAAAACAGTGCCCTGCACAAACAGCGTCATCCTCTCGAATATCCATCACGAATTCCCGAAATTCTGATATTCAGGTAATTCTCCAATTGGGCAAAGTTAATTAATTCTAGTCCTCCTAAAATTCACTTCTGTGTTATATCTCGCAAAAAAACAATCTAATGCTTATCTTCTATGACACCCATTTCTAGACAAGACCAAATATCTCTATTCGGGATATCCCGACTTCTCATCTCCCTCTTTTGGCATAAGAAAGTCACAAATATTGCTTCTTATACATCTAAAATCTGAGTTTTCTCTTTCTCTCTCGACGTTACTTTTCTTTTAAACAGCTACTCACTCCGTGTAAATCTGAAATCCGCCCTATGATGGAATATTGTTCCCACGTCTGGAGTGGTGTCCCCAAAACCTCTCTCAAGCCTCTTGACTCTGTTTAAAAGAGATCAGTCAGGTTCATTAATCACCCTTCTCTTACATACTTCTCCACTCTGTGTCTTTGCAGATGGAGAGCTTCTATAACTCTACTGGCATCTATAGTTCCACCACTCTCTTCCAGACCAGTCCGAACACGTGCCTTTTCTATGGATACTTCTACGGGTATTGTTCTGATTGTCATGAATAATCCTCCCTCCTCATAATTTACTATCCAACTTCAAACTACTACCAGTCAGCATCCAAATGCAAGTTATATAAATATTTGTCTCTTGCATAATATTCTGTTGTGATTCATGTTGAAGTTTCGATAAACATGTGCGGATCTTTGTGAAGGAAAGGAATTACTTAAATCATCAACTGTTTAGGGATTTCATCCAAAATAGTTGTCCCATTACATCTTCGCATCTGAGTTCATTGTTCTGAGAGCACACAGCTAATTGGCGAATTTCCTATTTCCTTTGCTTCAGGACTAATCACATATAAAGACTCAGTTTTTAGCAGTTTCCTGGCAAATGTAATCCATCATTTGGAATGACAAACGGTGTGCTGTATTTCTATTGGATTCTCTGACAGCCAGCGTTTCTATACGAAAGAACTCGAAGGTCTTCAAAAAAATAAACAGATACGTGCAATATCTAGATCGTTGACTCTTTAGTAGGTTTCTGTGTTTACCCATAGCATAACTGTTGTGATCTGTGACAAATAAACGGCACGTTTCTCTTTGAACTCGATTGGGAAATCGGCTACAAGTACCAAAGGAAGGTGCCTATTGATAATAAAGTCCTTATGACTCTATGGATCTGTTATTGAACTCTTGTTGTATCGATTGGTGTAATATAACAAAGGCGAGATGTTTATAACGTATCAGAGAGAGATAAAAATAACACATCCGTTCAAAGCGGAATATTTTTTTTCCCTTAGACTTTCATCTGATTGATGAAATGGAAGATGCAGAACTTTATATTTGGGATGCTTAGGCATTTATGGACTGTTTGTCGGGTACAAACTGGATGCAGAACTTAGTTGACGGACATAACGAGGGTTAAAATATTAAGAGGGAGGAGCAACGTCTCCTGTTTCTTTGAATCACATTTTGTCTCGTGTCTATGAAGATAATTTGTCTATGAGATAATGAAAGATAATTTGAATTTCATGTTCGAGACCATAAATGCACTAGATTCTTGGCTAATAAAGGCGATTTTTCATTTTATTTGGAAACAGCAAAAGTGGTCTTAGATGGAGGAAGGAAGGACTTTGTTGCAGTCTGAAAAAAATCCAAACGTACGAGGGAGTATCAAAATGTTCGTTCCCTTACCTAGACATAATAGCCCTAGAAAGGTGAAACTTCACAGGATCTTTAATCCTTTCCTATGTACTCTCTATCTATAGTAACACATTTCTCCCATCTATGGATCAGTCATTTAATGCCTTGATCATAGAAGTCCTCACTTTTTGCCTGAAACCACGATTACACTTCATTGATGACTTCCTGAGACGAAACACGAAACAAAGCGGCGTCCACGCAATGGTTTCTTCATTTCTCGAAACAAGAAGTCTGACGGTGCTACGTCAGGAAAATGGGGTGGGTGCTACAGTAGTTTGAAGCCGCACTGGGCAACAAAGTTGGTGGTAGCAACAGCTTCTGCAAAGACGTCAGCAATCTTAGAACCCATCCTGCGTGGACCTTAGACATGTGCAGATGGTTATGTAAAATGCTGTGGGCAGACCCATAACTAATTCCCACTGCATTTGCGATGAAATGAATTGTCACACGTCTGTCACTCAGCACCAGCTGCTCAACCTTTGCAACCGTCTCACTGTATGTGGATGTTGACGGCCTTCCTTCTCTTAGCTCATCAAAGACACTTGTACGACCGCACTGGAACTCCCGTTTCCACTTTTTTACAGTGTCATAGGATGGACAATTCTGTCCACACACAGCTTTCATTTCTTCGTCAATTTCCTAAGCTTTCTTATCCTGCAAATGCAAGCACTTGATCACAGCTTGATACTTCAATTTGTCAACCACAGCGTCCTTCCTCAGATTTCGGGTTCCATCTCTGGTGTACAATCACCTATGGGAATGAAATTTCACATGTTAGTTATTGAATGTGTAGACAACTTATATTAAAAACGGCTTCTTCCTACTGATGTTTTATCTAGGTCAGGGTACGAACTTTTTGATACCTCCTTGTATATTGACAGTACTTTTTCCTGAAAACTTTCTCCGAAGAAATTATAGAGAAATAACCATTCCCCCTCCCGTATTATAATTCTTCTTCTTCTTATACTTAGTGGATTTAGGCTTGTGAGGCCTGTACCATTAAATCTCTTCAAAGGACTGTTCGATCCATCTTTTTCTGGGACGCCCTCTGTTTCTTTTTCCAGTAGGTTTCTAATTTATTGCCAGTTTTGGTAGTCTCTTCCTACTCATTTTTTCTACATGCTCTTTCCATTTTAACTGATATATTTTTATTTCTTCTATTATTTTGGAAGTGTTTAGTATTTCTCTTATGTCTGTGTTTCTTTGGTGATCTAGTCTTGTTAATCCCAGTAGTGGTCTGAGAAATTTCATTTGGGCTGCTTCCAGATGTTGTTTATCCCTTTTCTCAAGTGTCCATACTTCATTACCATATTTAAGTGCTGCCTTTAATTTATGTTACGCATTCGTAATTTCGTTTGTATTGTCATTTGTTTGCCAAAATTTCTTTTTATTATTCCATTCATTCTATTGTAAGTTTGTAATTTGTATTCCCTGTCCGTTTTAAATTCTGAAAGGACATCGAATACAAATTACAAACTTACAATTAATATAAGAAATAAATATTCTTAAACCGCTAAGATTGACTCTGGGGTGTTTGCTAAAAGCAACGTTTTCATCGCTGAAAAAAATTCTAAATGGTATACTGGTCTCCAAATAATGAGCAACAAACAAAAATCTAGATTTCCAATGCTGAATGTCTGCTCCAGTTTGGTTGCCCTCTTTTCTTTTAGTATGTTTAAAGCGATTCACACCAGTGGCCGTCTTCAGTACTGATTCTTTCTCCTAAAAGTAATCTACCTCAGAAATATCTTCAAAAGCGTTTGTTATGGAGATATTAACATAGATATTTGAAAGATTTTTATTTCTATAGAAGCATTTAGACTTCTATAGAAATAATCGACATACCCTTCGGGGGCCGGATTCGCTGGTCTCCAGTTTATTAGAGACGGGATTTTCAACTGCTCGTACCCAGATTTGAACTTCATGGGTACAGGAACTGCTGGCATCCACTAGCATTACACTTTCTCTAGTGGATGCGGGATTCTTTGTGGTCTTCACCACCGTACGTGATTATAGGAGACTGCTACATCCATACGAATTGCGCTCCTTCCTACGGGTGCTGGTAATAATATATTTAGTTTAGTACTTGTACAATTGCGCCCTCCTCCTCCTGGCGTGGACGGGTATTGGGAAGCAACCTTCTTGGTAATCGCTGCTTCTTGGTAGCTAAGTGGCCAGAAACAACTAAAACAACATAACAACACACACTACGCAAACATAAAACTACACTCATTTGTGGCCATTGTACAGAGTTTTGTGTATCATCACAGAGAACCATGGTGGAGTAGAACTAACGTTTAGGGACCACCTTACACAAGACACAACACATGTCCATGTCCGCATACCTTAGACTATGTGAAACTTGTAGAAGCAACTTATAACGGATGCTACGACATATTTAAATTTTCTTATCCGAGTGCCATCCGAGGCAAAACCAATCGATCACAATCGTAAAACTGAAATTTTTGATATCGATTTGAACTGCATTGCAACCAGAAAAATTTATGTATATGTCAATCAAAATAAGTCAATTTTAATGTGATTTTATTAAAAAAAAGCTGTAATAATTGTACTTTACGATACAATAATTACAGTTTTTCTGATATGCTAAGCGAAATTTTCTAATATGAACTACTGTAATTGGCCACTCCAGTTCTAGAATATACGTTTTAACCGTGTCTTCTCTACCCTTGTTTTCTTATGGATGTCTGGAACAGGGTTCCTCGAAAAAGACCAATGTTAACAAATGTGCATAAAAAATCTCAGCTAATATGGACAAAATTGCAGACCTGAAATGAACTGTTGATAACTGGAAAGCTCTGATTTGGTCTGACGAATGCAATTTTCCCTGTGTTCTAATGGTGCTTGATACTGAGTTCAGAGGAGAAGCATTGAGGTCATCCAGACTGTGTGCAAAGCTGGTTGTATGTCGGCGATACTTTGGGGATGTTTTAACTATTATTAATTGGGTCCCCTATTTGAAATATCAACTACAATGAATAAGGCTGGTTATACAAAATGATATTGATATAAACGAATTAAGGAGTTTAGTTGAATCCAACAAACCAGAATTCCTGAAGTCATTCGCGCTAAAAGAAGAGTTATACAATATTAACTGAAAAACGCAGTGACTAATTTTTGTTTAGTGTCTGTAAATGTGCTGGTTACTAGAGCTTTACGGTTATATAAGTACCGGATAGCAAAGCTTTTACTGTTCCCAAAATTTCCAGATTAAATAAAGAATGTTTCCTGGTGTTTAGATTATTTTCTTTGGCTTTGTCCTTATCTGTTTGTGTAGTAATATGAATCAATCAACACTTTTTTCCAGGCAAATCAGCATGCGTATTTATTGTGGAGAAGTTTTTCCGAGCTTCTGTTGGCATATTTATTAATGTAAACAATATTTTTTCTTGCTTATGAATTCTCCATACTCAAACAACAAAGATTTATTTAATCAGAAAATAATTATGATACCGTACAACACAAATCAATCACCTTCTCTGCATTTCCAAGAAGTACGATGGTGAAGCTACATGTACAGGGACTAGGATTTTGTATCGTCTTTCGCTGATGGATGATGTTAAAAGAACTCATTAATGACCAGATGCGTTCTGTTGTTGCTCGTGTTTTCCTGTAGAATTTTGAGCAGAAATAAGGAGTGGAGGATAAGCAATCAAGGCACGTCTCACTGATCCTCGTGAAGATCATCATTTGCACCTGCGCTGCCCAAGTTAACTACATAATTCCCAGTTTCTGACGAACTTCATCTCTTCTCTCCCACCCCTTCACTTGTCATTTCCCTCCTGCATTCTTATTAGCTGGTGATAAAACGCTACCCGAGGTGGATAGCCCAATCAATTGGTCAACGACTTTTGAGGGTATTTTCGGCTCAGCGATGTGACGCTAAAATTGAAAGGTGGAATTTTCCCTTGATGAAAAACAACCGTTAAACACGCAGCGTCCCGACGATATCGAAGGTCGAAGAACTTCTGACTCTATGAAACTGTATTACTTCTGGTGTTCTCCATTTGTATCATTGGTTTGTTTACGTTTCTTCATGTCAGTTGGGTGCAGTAAAATTCTTTAAACCACTGACAGGTAAATAGATTTCCAAGATGTTCGGGAAATCCCCTTCTTTGAGAAGAGTAAAGCATCGGACAATTCTGGGATCTCTCTGTTACTATCTTTGATTTCTATATTTGTTGATATAATATCGAAGGCAAAAAAATCATCGGGAATTTGGTTCCCCCTTTTTTTTTTACCCATTTTTATTATCCACTTATGAGTCACTTATCCTTGGTTTGTTGATATGAAAAATAAAACAACGAAAACTTGGATAAATAAATAAGATGAGACAAAACAAATAAATATGGGAAGAGAGTTGGGAAAATGTTAAAAATAACCTCAAGCGTCGTTCTTTTGGTGAAATAGAATACAGTATATTTATTGATTTTTTCTCATATTTTTTATTTTATTAATTACTTATATTTATAATGTTTTGTAGTTTGTTATCTACTATAATTTGTAATATTTTTATAAGTAAATTTTATTTATATTTTTCTTATTTATTACAAACGTCACTGGAAATAACAAATATCGAATACTTTTCTCTACAGTTTTATCTGTTTTTAACGATATTTCCAATCTAAAGTATGAAGGATCAAAATTGTTGGCTCATATATACACTGCTTAGCCATTTTATGAGGACCATCGAGATTTGGACGATATTCAAAACAAATATGTAATTTTAAGAGATCATTGTGTGTGGACAAATATAGGCTGCTGTATAGACGTAATAGCATGTTTCTGTGGCATATCATTGCCCCCCCCCCCCGATCCCACTGGAGGGTTCCACGGACAGCAAACTAAAATTGCCTCACTGTTGTTGTCGTTGGGTTTTAGGAGCATCAGCGACTAACACCATATTGCTCCATGTATAATGTCTGTAAATTGCGTATTCGGTGGTTGATTTTCTGTTTGCTGGATGAAAAGCCCGAGTTTCCGGGAGAAAAAATCGTGCTACCCTCGCTTGAAACCGACTAACTCAGCCAAATTGTGAAAAAGACCCATAAAATTTCCTCACGTCATCGAAGGGACTCGAAGTCGGGTTTTTTCCACCTGGTGCAGGGAGGATGGTGATTTTACCAACTGTGCTACCGACGATGGTATCTGCATCATTGCGGATCAAATATGCCCTGCAGTTTTGCATGCTTATCTCCATGCACAGGAGTATTTTTAAAGTGACAGCCACCCGCCGTCAAATGTTTAAAAGAGTGGTTTGCAGAACACGAGAAAGACGTTTTCACCTATCCCGGCTGGCCCAAACTTCGGGTCTCAGTTCCATTGAACATCTAAAGGATAAACTGAAGGTATATGTTTCTGTAGCACAGTCTTCTGTCTACAATTCTCCAAAACTATTATTTTTTTAGGTCACCCGAATAATTAAATTCATCTGCGGTTCTGTGTGTCTTATGTCTGTTAATTGCGTGTGTTCTATGGTCGATTTTTCTGTTTTGCTGGACGAAAAACCCCAGTTTCTAGGGGCAGCTGTTCACCTGCTCACTGTCGAATACGCACTGTTCATCGGCATGATGGAGATGGAACATTGATTCACCAGACCAGGCGACTCTTTTCCAGTCTTCCAATGTCCTGCAGTGGTCCCGTGCCCACTGCAGGTAGAGACGTTGATGACAGCCCTTTAACGTGGGCACACGAAGAGGTTGCCCACTTCAGTAGGCCTATGCACAAGAGAAACAGGGAAACGTTTCTATACTCAGAAATGTTTCCCTGTGCATCCTGGTTGTCACCTGCCGTTAATTGAGGAATGGTGAGCCATCTGCTCAAAATATTAATCCATAAATCCAATTTCCTCTTCTGTTCGACAGGGGGTCAGTTGCATTTGGGAATACTAAGGGATAAAGACCCCCCCCCCCCTCTTCCAGATACTACCAAGTGAAACGCTGTTATCGAAAACCTGGGTGGTTAAAATTAGGAAACGCTTTTCGGATCAGGCCGTTGACAATAGCATCTATTGTTTCACCAGACTATACTTCTGGAACTGTAGATTAACTGATCTCGCTTATAATTTCAGTAATAGCCCTTTGCGTACTTGACAATGATATGGGTTAGACCGCCATTCTTTTTTTACATTATCCAAACACGTTTCAAACGTTCCACCTCTGTAAGCCTATTATATGGTTCACTTGTCATTCACATTCTGCATTTAAAAACTGCGTATCCGCAAGTTAGGCGTATTTTGACATTTCCATGTTGTTCACAGCACACAAACTACTGCCGTTTTCCCACCTCGTGCGGATATATTTACACCTGGGGTGTAAATATAAATATACGGCTATATTTACACTCCAGTTCTAGTAGCCGACGTAATCTGTTTACTGTTTTCCATATAGTGTGTTTTTCAGGCATTTGTTAGTGGGTTTTGTAAGCATTTGGTAAGAAAATATTATAGTAGAAGGGAGGGTGTGAAAAATAGGGGAAAGAGTAGGAAATTTAGAAGAGAGAGGGAGGGAGAGACGAAAAAGGAAAAGAAAGACTATCAAATACTTCTGAAGTTAAAGCGAGAAGCCAAACTAAGACCACCCCACCTATCAACAGAAAATAAGTAAGAAGATAATTGCACGTTCTGGTTTCAACACGTGCCTAGTGGCTTTACGTTCGCCTAAGTCTGCGGATACAAAACGGCGGGAGATCTTGCAAGAGGTTGTGGTGCGACCTCTACACGTGGGCTCATATTCAGGGACCACATGCAGTGTTTGCAGCTTGACACGTGTGTGTTTGCATGATTTCGTGTGTGTGTGTGTGTGTGTGGGCGCTGGAGTCTCATCCACTGACTAACGAGGAAAACAAAGGATAGTTCGCATGAATAATACCAAACTTTGTAAGATATTAATGATGCTAAAGAAAAGTGGGTGCATTTCTGTTATAAAGTAGTGAGAGCTCTTTCCACTCTTCATGAAGATGCTGGAAACAGCAATGGAGTTTCAGGTATAAAGCTAGAAAAAAGCGAGCTTGAAGCTTAACTTTCTCTCTCCTTTGAGGTATTCGAATCACTTGATGCGATATTTATTAAATGGAAGAAACTTTTGGAAGATTCGAATGCAGTTGTATGAATCGTATTACCAGGTAAGTGTCACTCCCATTTTTCCACAGAACTTGTAAGAATGTTTGCTGATGCTATCGAGGCAATGTTAGGTGGATCGGAAAACTGCTAGCTTGGGGAGATACAAGGACTAATAGATTAACAGTAGCCACTGGCAGAGGTGAAAGTGACTCTTTCACTGCTTTTATTGAAATGTAATTCAGCAGCAGCCTGAAAAGCAAGGCAACGGAGATTTCCAGGACTATTGCGAGTCAAAGTGGAACAAGTAAATACATTGGCTGTGTTAGGGTAACCAAGAGTAGGAACAGGTGCATGTATACTTGCATGTACACCAATGCTAGGAATATAATTAATAAATTCCATGAGCTTGAAGTGCTAGTCAAGACATCAAAGGCAGATATTGTTGGGATATCAGATACGTGGTGTCAAACAAACAATAAGCAGTGCAGAATTGGAATTTGGGGAGTGCAATGTGTACAGAAAGGATAGACAGGACAGTAAAGGAGGAGGGGTTATGCTGTTAGTTAAGAAACACATAAAATCTAAGGAAGTCCGTCCAATTGATGCTGGTGGACAATGCAATGTTGAGTCTGTTTGGTGCGACATAAGCACTGGGAAAGGAAAAATGAGAGTAGGTGTGTGTTATAGGCCTAATGAATCTGATGAGTATAATGAGCAACTGTGCAGAGAAATAGAGTGGGCCAGTAAATCAGAGAGTCTTATAATGGGGGATTTTAATTTCCCAGATATTGACTGGAATTTGTGGATTGGTCACTCGCACACTAGCAAGGCTTTTGTGGATTTATTGCATGATTGTTTTCTACATCAGCATGTTAGGGAGGCAACTAGAGTAAGTAATACTCTTGATTTGACTATCAGTAGTGATCCTTCATGCGTTACGAATCTGCAGATAAAGGAACCACTAGGTGGCAGTGATCACAGTGTGCTGAAGTAGAATTTACTCAAAGAGGTAACTACCATCAGAGGTAAAGGGGATGGTTTTTGCTTTCGTAAAGGTGATTACTGTCGTCTGAGACAGTATTTAAATTCAATACGGTGGGACCACCTAATAATGTTGCCAACAGCAAATTCAAAATGGGAAGCATTCAAAGAACTTATCTTGGAAGCTACTAGGCTTTACATACCAACTAAGAAATATTGTTCAAGGATTAGGCCTAAGTGGATATCAGATGAACTAATGCGATATATGGCAGAGAAGAAAAATGCATGGGATACATATAAATTTATGGGTGACATGGAAGCCTATGATAGATATAAGCTGGTCTGTAACCAAGTCACAAAGAAGATTAGGCAGGCAAAGGCAGATTATGAGAAATCCTTGGTAAAGGATGCAAAGAAAAACAGAAAAGAGTTCTTTACCTATGTAAACTCCAGAAAGAAAGGGATGAATCATATTGGTCCACTGGATATTGATGGTTCAACAGTTAAGGTTCCTGCTCAGGTAGCTAACAAACTAAATGAATATTTTGCATCTACATTCACACAAGAGGAGTTATTCAGGGAAGGGGAAGGCCAGAGGTGTTTTAAACTCTGGCAGTAAGCTAGATCTTGTAATAACTGAGAGTTAAGTGGAGTATAAATTGTTGAAGATAAACATAAGAAGGACACCTAGGGTGGATGGAATCTATCCAGTTAAATTAAAGGAAGCAGCAAAGGAAGTAAGCAAACCCTTAGCCATAATTATGAGAGCATCCTTGGACTCAGGGGAGGTACCCATGGACTGGAGATGTGCAAATTTGACCCCAATCCACAAAGGAGGATCGATGGGAGACACAGGTAATTACAGACCTGTTAGTTTAACTTCTATTCCAGGGAAATTAATGGAGCCACTGGTTAAAGAAGCATTGCAGGATCATCTAGACAAGACTTCAATTATAGCTGGTACACAGCATGGGTTTATTAAGGGGAAGTGTTGTCTGACCAATTTGATTGGATACTATGATCTAGTCACAAAGAAACTGGATGCAAAGAATAATTCTGATTTCATATATTTGGATCTTAGAAAGGCTTTTGATATGTTGCACAAATTGGAGCAGTGTGGCATTGGAGGCAAATTGCTGCTATGGATAAAGGGATGGTTGAGTGGGTGAAGACAGAAAGTGGTAATCAATGGACACTGCTCTTCGTGGATTATTGTTATTAGGGGTTCAATATTGGGTCCATTGTTGTTTCCTGTATTTATTAATGATATTGATGATAGTATATCAAGCTTAATGTCCAATTTTGCAGACGATACGAAGGTCGGCAGTGTTGTTAATGATACTAATGACAGTACGCTGATGCAACAGGATCTAGAAAAGTTGAGAAGGTGGGCTCAAAGATGGAAATTGAAGTTTAACATTGGCGAATGTAAAGTACTGCATATGGGAAGCAGTAACCCCAGAGTAACGTATCAACTGTGTGGTACTACACTGAGAGTGGTAGAGAGTGAAAAGGACCTGGGGGTAATTGTGCAGGCAGATATGAAGTTTTTTGAGCAGTGCAGAGGGTCTGCAAGAGTGCTCATGATGTCTTGTTAATAATGTACAGGAATTTTTCTAGCAGGGATAAGGAGGTGGTTATCCCCTTGTATAAGGGAATAGTCAGGCTACACATTGAGTACTGTATATAGGTCTGGAGGCCTCATTTTAAGAAGGATGTAGAGCTGTTGGTACAAGTGCAGAAAAGGGCAACAATGTTAATGAATGGAACAAAGGGTTGCTCTTACGAAGAAACGTTTAAGTTTTACAAATTACAGTGTCTGGAGACTAGGCACCTGTGAGTGATCTGATTGAGGTGTCTAAAGCCTTGTATGGATTGAGCATGCTCAATGCTGATGGGATTCTTCTTCTTGCTCAGAGTAATCGCGTGAGAGGGCATAAATTCAAATTGAGGAAAGAAAGTTGTAGGATAGATGTGCGGACGTTTGCCTGTAGCCAGCGGGTGGTTGATTGCTGGAAAAAACTTCCATCTGTCGTTGTAAAAGTTGATAGCTTAAACAGATTCAAGGCAGAACTGAACAAACATTTGGAGCGAGTGAATGGGTGAAACGAGAAGAGGGTGTTTTTTTTTTTTTTTTTTTTTTTTTCTGGCTGATGCTATTAACATGTTAACATTAGCACGTGCCCTTGCTAATGTTAACTTCATGGAGATACTCAAATAAAAAAGTAATATTTTCATGGCTGTTCATTGTTGAAATCGCTCTCAGACCTGTCTAGTTCTAACCTCAACTAACTTCAAGTTGCAACACCCAATCCCTTCAGATTTTGAGATGATACACATCCGCCTTCGAACTGATGTTATGAAATATTCCATAGTGATTCTATGCTGTAGCTGTTATATTATATTCTGATTTGGAACCCTGTTTTAACAATATTTAATTTAATTTTATTTTATTTTATTGTTTTTATAATAAACTAAGAATCGAGTAGAGTTTTATGGTACTGTAAACGTAAGTAATTCTTGTGAAATATTCATCCCTTTAAGCAGTTCAATAGACGCACGTGGAAAAGCTTCTTTTTGTTAATTTTGTCGTTCAATTTAAATTGAAAATTTCGTCAGTTTGAAAGGACTGGTATAGTGTCTATAAGATTCTACTAATCAATGACCTTGAAAGCCTTGGTAACTCTTATGAGACGCGTTAGCTAATTGGAATGGTTTCCCTTTTAATTATCTTCAAGAATGTTGAAATAAGCAGTAATTAATTAGCAACTGCTTAATAATGTTCACGATCGTTCCGATCATGCCTTTATTTAGATTGTAAGCTAAAATATCATCATGTTCGCACTTAAGGGAAAGAATTTCTAATTGGGTTTAAGAAGATCAAGACAGGCAGAAGGAGAGAGAGAGAGTTAAGATCATCTTTTTTTTTAATTTGACAACACTTGAACAGTATGAACGACCGAAGAATAATTAATTAGTGATCGAATGTACTAACTGAATAGTTGCAATGCGTTGGAAATTTTTCCTGTTTAGTATTACTTTATTATAAGTCGAACCCTAGTTAATCTCAGGGTTAATAAACGGGGCAGTAGTTCATTATCGCAATATTAATGATTCAAGTGTTCTGACGGCTATATGAAGAATAAAATGATATTTGTCATTTTATTCTTCATTACTACTAAATATTTCAACAGTTGACGGATTAGATTATATCATATCTGTAAATTGCTGCTTGGGACCAATTATTTCATATTTATAATTATTCCCCTGGCATATATACAGTTCTCCCAGAAATTCTGCCATTTCTGGGAGGACTGTATGCTTCAGATTTCTTTAAATAAAAATTAAATTAACAATTGGAAACTACATAATGGTCAAGTGTTCAGGGTGATCAGAATGGTCAGTCCTCGTGGTGAACCACCTTAGCAGGTGGAGTCCCTCAGGGATCATTGTTGGATCCTCCCTCCTATTTCTGATTTTTTAAATGATATTTACGAGGCTATCCAAGGTAAGGTATGAAAGTTTGGCTAATGATTTGAAGGTAGGAAGGGTGGTTAATGATCTGAGCCAGGTCATTTTGCTTCAAAAGGATTTGGATCGGTTGTATAGATGCTCCAAAAAATGACAACTAAAGTTTAATGCTTCTAGATATAACGTTATGCATTTCGGGAACAGAAATTATGGAGTCACGTGTGAGCTAGGGAGGGAGGAGAGCTGAAATTGGTTCAAGATGAAGTTGGCTAAAAAGGCACACGTTGTCCTTGCTAAGATTTATGCTAGTAGGGAGAAGGATGTCAAATCACTCTTTACAAGGCGATGATTAAATCGCATTTGGAATAGTGTATTCAGGTCTGGGGACCACATCTAAAAAAAAAAGGAACTTCTGGAGAGTCTTTTGCGGGCATTGTTCCCAAAAAGGGCATCATTATAGCAGTTGCCCAAACAAATCATCTGCTCCGACGTGCGCAAACTGCAAAGCAGTAAAACTGGATGCATCCCATTCAATCAGGGACAACAAATGTCCTATTTACATCAAGGCAAAGCGAAACCGACAACTGAAGACCGACTATGGTAGTGAGGCCTAAGCCATTCAATAACAGTGTTATTAAATTTATACAACTTAATGCTCAGCGAGCACGTGCAGTAGCAGCGGAAATAAGAAAAAAGGCAGATGAAGAAAACATTGATATATTACTACTGCAAGAACCATACACCCACTCCAAAAAAGTTAGAGGCTATCCTCTCACATATAAAATAATTCAAGCAGATGAAGATACTCCCTGGGCTTCCATAGTCATCCGGAACCCGAACACCAAAATCTCTTCTCTCTGCACAGGTTGGGCAGTGTGTACCCATGTAATTGGCCCCTTAGGTGCCTTCTATTTAATATCACTCTATTGTAGACCCAGTCAAAACATCGGCCCAGCTATTGACTACCTAAGAACTGTTACCACTACTCTACCTAACGCTAAAATCATCCTGGGGGCAGATGTTAACTGCCGTTCTCCTGCTTGGCATAGCCTCACAGCTGACCGACCTGGTTGCCATAATGGGCGGCTTTTGGAAGACTTTCTAGCCACCTCACATTTAATATAATAAACAGGCCCAATAACCTCCCAACATTCTCCAGTACTATGTGGAAGTCTACAATAGACATAACAATTGCTACAAGATCAATCTCAAGTAAGGTGTCGGGGTGGCAGGTAAATGAAGCCTGGACCACCTCCGACCATAGAGCAATTACATACAGCCTCACAAGAAATATAGAATCAACTCCTACTCCGCACTATGATATCAACCGCTATGCCATTAGCAAAGCCAATTGGGAGCTGTTCACCACTTCTCTCCAGTCAACAATCATGGATCACCCTTCTGATATCCTCTCCTTGAATCCCGAGCAGCATCAAAAGCTTGTAACTAACATCATCACCCTCTCCTGCAATCAATCTATGCCCAAGAAAAAACCTCTTCCAAGTGCTGTACCATGGTGGTCTCAGGAACTCGAACGTCTACGCTGGACTGTTCATAACAAGAGGAAAGCTTTTCAGAGAGCTCGCACCTCTTGTCCAGCTACTGATGTGGAAGCCCTTCGTGAAGACTACAAGAGGACCAGGAACCAATACACTTCCATGATCAGGCAGCGAAAAAGAACTACATGGGAGCGGCTGGTTACCACCACTGGTAACTCGGACCCTTGGGGAGTGGTGCACCGAGTTACTACCAACAAATTGCCAAGAGGAGAAGTAGTCCATTCCACAATAACACCACAAGGAATCATGACAACGTCATGGGAGCAATCCATGATGAATATCTTGGATACTCTCTTTATCAGCGACACCGATCATCTCACAACACAACAGCAGCAAATTTGTCTAGATAATGACAATTACCACATTGACTCTGTGGAGGAAGAATTTAACACTGAAGAACTGCAGCAAGCCCTTGGCAAAATGAAGGATAAAAAATCCCCAGGACTAGATCGCATTGAACCAGAAATACTAAAAAAGGTCGCCCAGGTAAACCCCAATTTCTGCTTAACCTGTTCAATAAATGCCTAACCCAGGGATCCTTCCCAGAAAGCTGGAAAATAGCTGAATTAAAGTTAATACTGAAAAATCCATCGAAGCCTCCAGAACAGCCTAACTCATACCGACCCATTGCCCTCTTGTCCACATTGAGCAAACTACTTGAACGCCTCCTCCACACCAGACTCCTAACACACTACACAAAAGCCTACAATCCAATTCACAGTATGGATTTCGCCCAGGACGCTGCATAGAGGACGCTCTCTACCAAATAACCCAAGCTGCAGCCAACACTAATTACAAGTACTTCCTCCTCATAACCATTGACTTTGCCAGGGCCTTTGACATGCTCTGGTGGCCAAGCATTCTTCGCAGGCTAAGATTGGCACGCATACCAGCCAACTTATACAGGTGTATAGCAAGTTACCTTTCCAACAGGAAGATCACCGTCTCCTCACCATACCAGAAGCTCACCAAATCTATCTACAGAGGCTGCCCACAGGGTTCGGTCCTCGGCCCGTTCCTCTGGAACATCGTTCTTGATGAGTTACTTGGTTTGGATCTGGGCCCTGTTACTATCCAAGCATTCGCAGATGATATTACCATCTCCATCGCAGCGGACACCAGAGCAGCTCTCGAGGCCGCTGGAAATCAGGCACTACAGATCTTACAGGACTGGGCAACTCTACACAAGCTCCGGATTTCTCCACAGAAGACACAATCCATACTTCTCAAAGGCACCCTACAAATATCAAGGCCACCTCAGATCAAGGTACAAGGAAAAACCATCAAGCTGGTAACTTCCCTAAAACACCTGGGTATCATCCTGGATTCAAAGCTCTCCTTCTTCCCGCACCTCTCATACCTTCAAGTAAAAATCAGAAATTATGCAGCCTTAATCGTCCGAGTAAGCAGGTGTGACTGGGGTCTGAACCGGAGAACACTCAAACTCCTGTATAACGCTATATTCCTCCCTGTTATTACATACGGATCCGGGATTTGATACCATAGAGCAATAATTGTTCGCAATAAATGCAAACTGGAAACAATTCAGCGAAGTATACTGCTTGCCATTACCAGGGCCTGTTGCACAGTAAGTTCTCCGGCCCTACAGGTTCTTGCAGGTGTCCTCCCCCTTGACTTGGAGGTTATCCGTCGAGGATTGCACTACTGCCTGTCGCGGGGAATCCCAGCTACCATCTTTGGACATACCATCGACACCCGCACTGACTGCAAGCAAGAAAAGAAAAAACTAGCTGCCATGCTACTTCAAATCTGGCAGACAAGATGGGAGGAGACGGACAAGGGCCTGATAACTAAGAAATTCATCCCGGATGTCAAACTAGTTTATCTAAAGTCGCCGCCTTGGTTCTCTCCTGGCCTCTACTGTACATATATTATAACTGGACACGGTTCTATAAATCATAAGTTGACTACCTTGGGAATCATCAATAACCCCTACTGTACATGTGGAGAAATTGAAGATCGGGACCATCTTCTTTATAACTGCCCAATTTATAACGATCTTCGAGGAACACTGTACACCAGGCTACAACACATACCTGAAGGACAGGAGCACCTGCTAATTTCTGAAGAACAATATTATAAATCATTAACTGAGTACGCACAGAACCTCTTTTCTAGGCGCAGGACTCTACAACCCACTGAAGCCAGGGATAGAAATTGTAAAGGACTTACTCAAACTTGAAATAAAAAATCTGTACGTGACTGTTTTACCAGCATCGACTTGCTAACCCTGGAACATCCAAAGTGAGATTACCTGCTAACTTTCCATATGGTTGGGTAGGCTCCAATGGTCTTGACCATTCCACCGCAAAATATAAGTCACACTCAGCACTCTCGCTGAGTGGTTTTTCTACCCTTCTGGAGTTATCCCCTCCCCTTTTCTCCTGGTGGGGCATATGCTCCACTGTCAATTTACGGGATGCCCTTACCTACATCCCCTTACTCTTACTTTCATCCCCCATCTTCTTCCATACACCCTGTATTGCCGCACTCTACCTTATTTTTTATTTATTTTTATTATTTATTTATTTATTTTATTTTATTTTTTATTTAATTTAATTTTATTTTATTATTATTTTTTTATTTTATTTTAATTTTTTTTTATTATATATATTTTTTATTATTATTATTTTCTATTATTATCATCGGTTTTTTTTATTATTATTTTTTTAAATTTAATTTAATTTTTTATTTATTTATTATTTTATTTTATTATTTTTTTTTAATTGGTCTCCGTTCAGAAAGCTCACGCAACCCTGACGGAGAGCTGCCAGAGAATAATGGGCAGCCTGGCTACCTCCTAGTGGTGTGTGCGGGCAACGTGGGGTTCCACCAGGGGCCCTGCGGCCAAATGCCAGGACACACAACAGAACCCAACACAAAACTACACATTCAACACACTACACTTTTTCTGGCATTTACAGTGTTTTGTATTTCTTCACAGTGTACATATGGCGCAGATGTGGGAAACCACAGGTGGCGCCCGACCCTAACACTATGCACACTATAGTCCACAGTCTGCGCAGGTAGGACAGTGGTATCGTCACGTCCTTCCCACACCGGGTGGAAAAGGCCCGGGTTCGAAGCCTGTCGATGACGTGAGGAACTTTAACGGCTTTCTACAGTCCGTGACTGAGTTAGTCAGTCTCAGGCGTAGATAGCAAGGTTTTATTTCCCCAGAAACTTGGGGTTTTTCGTCCAGCAAAACAGACAAATCGACCAGAGAACACACACAATTTACAGACACAATACATATATGGGTATATAAAAGCAAGTCTTGGTGACTCTAATAAAATAATTTGAATTTTTTTGCAGTCCACACGTTCTTAGAAGGTGCGGACTGCAACGTTTGACAACCAGACATCTAAGAGGAGATCTAATTGAAGTGTATAAGGCACTAAAGGCATTGAGCAAAATGAATGGGGAAGGTCGGTTCTCCCTTGTGGGTGAGACCCGAATGAGGGGAACAAAAATATAAAATCTCAGGGAATAACAGAAGATTGGATTTCATGAAGCTCGCCTATGGTCAGCGGTTGTATCTAACATTGGAATAAGCGATCCTACCAACTGTGCTAGACACGAGGGCCGTTATAACAGGATATACTGACATAACACCACTGGGTGTCAATTGCCTCGGTGCTTATTTTAAAACAGTCACGACATCGAGTTACTTGGACGTTATTTTAATATTAATTAGCACTGGCTAGGGAGATTAATCTCATCAAAAGTGTCCCCGAACTATTTGAAGAAGTTACTGACTATTTTCATAAAGCAATACCAGGATTTCGGCACACGTAAGGAAGCCATATAATGATTCCTTGATGGCTTCGGTACGATATTAATGGCATGTTCCCTTTTCCATGGGTGGAAAACAAAAAACTTGCTTTCATGTCACTCCAAATCCTATTTGCTGAAAACTTTATAATTCCCTACAGTTATTCTTCTAAGGCTTTACTTATGAAAGTATTCCAGGGAAGTTTCCATTCTGAATTTTTGTCACTTCCTTTTATTCGATCTCTCGATATTCGTCTGAGGTTATTTCATTGGTTGCAGCAGTAGGATCATCTGATAATTTTGATCTTGTCCTTCACAACCTTCACCACTTCTGTTGGACGTTCTGGTTTCCATTTCCTCCGATATTCAACCTGTTTTGCCTCGTCATAAATTTGGCGTCTGTGTGCCGTGCTACATATCTTAATATCAGGAATTGAGACTGCCACGCGTTTATGAGTTCATACCTGAGCAGAACTGTAACTATCTTGACGAAAACTCACAAAGCGGGAAGCCAATATAAAGAAGCTAAATTTTCCGAGGTATGCCCAAACCATTCCATGAAATAGTTTTTCTGGAAAGCTACCAGCCCATATTTAACTGGGGTTATTAACCGGAGTTATCTTTTATACACTCACTGACCAAAAATTTAGAAATATTTTGCAATCGGTATCAACAGTAATTAAATGTACATATGCAAATGTGAGTTACCACATGGTATGATTACAAGTTCCTTGGCATCAGATAAATACTGTACGCTTTCTGGAGCTTCTTGGTCGATCCGGTCGTAGGGAAGACAGGTAATTTTTCCGATTTTCAGTAAGGTATGACTTTGGAGAACGTTTAGCAGGAGCCAAAATTGAGAAAACAAAGGAAATCATTGATGTCTTGGAGGCAACTATCTAAATAGTATACGAGTATAATGAGTGGAAAACAAAGGACAACGCAGCTCTAAAAGGAAGAAATGAGGCAGAAAGCAATACTCGAAGAATGAAACTGCAGAAATTTATATTCCTGGGGTCTCATTCTTCGGACCGAACCTTGTATTCTGATACCGAGGCAGTTGTAGCAAATAACTGAAAAATTCAGTTTGGACAAAGAGAGACCCATTTCCAACGGAACTATGTAGGGAAGTTGAAGAAGCTGGGATTTGGTTATCGTGTGCCTATAAAAAAAGATAGTTATTACGATCACTTGGCCTGACGACTCTTACATTCTATACCACCAATGATAGGGTGCAAGTGTAGCGTGAATCTCATGAAGCCATGCATCCGGACTGTCTCTTGATCACCGCTCAAGCGCCTGCAGGTGTTATCACGATATGGGGATATTTTGTTGGCACGGGCTGGTTTCATTCATATCGTTCGAAAGTTAGAAAAACTGGTTTTCTCCAATGAATATCTTTCTGTTATAACGGATCAGCTTTTACTCTGTAATGCTTCATTTCTACCCAGATTGCGATGAATTATTTCAAGACGACAACGGGACTATCCACCATGCAAAAATTGTATCTGAATGCTTGGAGGAACATTCCCAACATTTACAGCATCTACCCTTGCTGTCTAATTCTCTAGATTCGAATCCAATTGTGATTATCTTTCTAAAATTGAGTGCGTTGGAAAGGGCAGTTCTTTAGCGACCACAGTACAGCAGCTGACAAATAACCTGATGGAAGAATGGTCAAATTTGGAGCTAGACTCCCTCAGACACCTAGTAGAATTCATCCCAAAACGTGTACCAGCTGTACTTCGGGAAAATAGTGACCCTTATTTTGAGTTGTATGTTTTCTATTCGAGACTAAAAGATTTACACTTGGATGCGCTATGCTTTTGTTACGAACAGTAATAGGATTCAATTCTGCACTTTTGGATGTAGTTAAATGCGCCCTATGGGAATTTGTACTACTCATATTTCCTTGTTGCGGTTCTGCACCTTACATTGAATCACTGAATACTTTAAAATTATACAGTATATTTAATGAAATAAGGTAAAGCAAAATAAAACAGTACGCGACAGTAATGAATAACTTTTAAGAAAATTTGAACTTGGTTGATTCCAGATGTCTTTATACCTACAATAATACAAACAGTATGTTTTCCATTAAAGGCAGGCAAGCGTTGGATAACTTTTGTTCTAACTTCGGAAAAGGAAATAAGAGAAAAGCACGCATGTTAACCTGTGTATTTTACCAATTAAGTTAGGATTACTTAATCCGGTACAGATTATTATTGTGTTGTTTTCCTTTACATTCAACTGTAGGATGTTTCTCGTAGTAGTTAGCAGTTTGAGATTAAGACCTATGGAATAAGCTTCTCAACCTGTTGCCATGTTAATTAGTAGTTTGTTTATAAAGCAAAATGTGTGCCAACTGTTCGTATTAATACTGATTTTTTACTATAGAAACAGATGAGAACCCTGTATATTAATATCCATTATCTCGTTTTCCTTTTAATATGGTAATACAGGTCAGAGATGGCTTAGTTTCCTCCCTGAAGTAAGAATCGCAGTGAACTATTACTGCGATTTATAATCGCATGGATTGTTAATTTTCTCACTAAACAACAGCATTAGTCTCAGGCATTAGTCTCAGTTAAAACTGGATTAAAAGTTAAGAATTATAACTAGCGCATGTAGAAGTTATAAGTAATCTTTAGATTCCTTAGTGGATTTTCATTAATTAAAAACAATTAAATTGTACCAACTGATCAAAACATACAAAGTGGCCTAGAATTCTCTGCTTAAAGACGTGACACCGATTCCCTATATACTAGGTGCCTTGTTGATAATTCAAAACGATTCAAATCCCCACTTCTTACTACTTATTTATACTGCTGTATTTATATGTACTTCCTACTATTCTACTTTACCTGATAAAAAAAGATAAAGAAATCTTCATTCAGTTTCCGTTGAAAAAATGAGAAAAGATACCATCGACTGAACCTGGAATGATCAACACCAAGAAAAACCGACTGGGAACAGAAGATAAAAATTAGCACAATGACAAAGAGAACTGAATCAAAACAGCTAATAAATATGGAATGGGAAAAACTCTAAAAGAGATTGATGTGGCTAACCAAATAACAAGAAATGAAATGAATCAACTATCAAATTACTCACTGAAATTGTAAAGCGACAGCGGGATGAATCAATCGATCCATCGTGTGTTTCTTAACAATTTAATAATTTCTTAATTCAGTTTCTTAATTAAATTTTAATATCATAAATTTTATTATTATTAACTAGTTCCTGATATGAAATGTGGCCCAATATCTAGATGTAGATGGTAACTTGAAGTTCTCTTTTTTTGCGTGTCTGTGAAGCCCTTGCCCAATCAGACCTTGAAGAGTATGTTGCAAAGTGCGCTATGTAATAAGGAATGTTTTTATTTATATTAACGTTTGAGCGCCACAACCTACGTATTTGAAGACTGTTACCAACCGTGCATATATTCTTTCATAATTTTATTTCCTCTCAACTTCTGTCGCTACTGGAACCAAATCGAGATCGTTTCTATGTGGTGTGGAAGCTGCAAGTGAAGAGTAAAACTTAGAATATGTTCAAGGATATATTAAATATGTGCTTAATCACGTCAACATATGTTGAGTGGAGTAACCAGTTGCAATATCATCCTGTCCTTAATAAGCGATGATAGTGTGTAATCTAATAAATGAAACTGGAGCAACGATCATGAAGAAAGAGAGTTTTTCCTTCTTTCTGGAAAAAAAATGTAAGGGGAATTCCTAGAACATTTCATAAGAGTAAAAAAAAGATTTATTCTGCTTCAGATATCCAAAAGTTACCAACCCCTGTTATTCAGTAACAAGGTGGGTGTTTTATGTATTAGGAATCCCTATAACTGTGGGCACAGAGAATATTCTAGGACACGTTACATACTCGTAACGTAGTCAAATAGCTCTTAAGTTATACAGACTGTATAGGAAAAGGGTTAGCCTTGAGTGAAGACCTAGTTTTTAAAAACATTTCTGAAGAAAACACGTGCAGAAAATTTGGCCTTGGGCAAAAGACATCTTTTGCTGATCCTCAAGGTAAATTAAGGTAGAGTCTGCAAAAACTCTCACTACTCGAAGTTTCAAATAAAATTATTTACGAATGCATAGCAGTTTAAATGATAGCTTTTTCATAATACGCTATGCAGAGGAGCAGTTAGTACTTTTAGGATTATAAGTGGGAGTAGCGCACTTCTTGCTGGAGTAGGGTTATTTCGTATATAAATAAACGGCTATTAATACAAATAACATAACTCGAAATTATGTAACTGTTTCCAAAAGTACTGGCACATTAAGAGAGAAAAACAACAGATCATACACTCAAGGATCACATTTGATCTTTGAGTGTATGATCCTTGAGTGGGAGGCTACGTTTGGAAGGTGATTGCTCTGTGTTCGTTAACGTTAACTATTGAAGAGTTTCTTTAGCTGTTTTTTTTTTTTTTTTAATAGTTTCAAGGTGAAATAATAATCAACTTTTGTAATATTGTTATTTGATTAAGTGTGTGTGGATTACCGCATTGGCAGAGCCAATTTGGCTGCCATGTGGCAACGATCATAGTCGGCGGACACGTAATTTAGCGGGAAACGTAATTGGGTTTTCCTGCTGATAGTTACTGTATTTCTGAGTTGATCAATTATCTGGTTTAAAATATGGATAAGAAGAAAAATCCTAGAGGTGGGGGAGGAAGAGAAGAAGAGCCTGGCACATTCCCCCCCCCCCTCTTCGCGAGTTCCCAGGCTACACGGAGAGGTGGCTAAAAAGCCAACAGATCCAAAGCATAAAATTAAGAATGTTAAAGCTGGTTGGTTCATCTTCAGTTCAAGGTGCAACTTTCAGTTCTAATCCAGGAGTTAGTGGTACAAGGAATGAGGATAAAGATGTAGGTTCCATGACAGCTGTTGAGGTTCAGAATGGTGTTATAGATCAGGGAACACAGAGTGAAGAGATCAGAGAGGATATACAGGATTTACAGTTAACATCAGAGCCAAGGATATCAGATGCTTCAGAGGCTCATTCAGAATTTCTTAATGTTGATGTTGACAATTCTTCTGGGGATATTAGCAGACGAAGCATAGGTACCAATGTCAGAGAGAGCAACATAATAGTCAACAATATATACGAGCAAAGATGCAGATATGGGGATGTAAATACAGTATATGAGTTGATTACAAAGTTAAAGAAGATTGTGGTTGATTACACCACGAGCGAAGCCAACAAGGTTATAAAGACAGCATCAAATTTTATACTAGATAAATGGGTTGACATGGAGATAATTACTACAGCCTTGCTCATTGATAATGAGCGTTTGAAGGCTAGGATTGATGAGCTACAATTAAGAGCCAATCTATTCGATGATCTTATTAGAGATCAGTCCAAGCTGTCAACAATTGGAGAACAACAGGCAGTTTCTTATGCAGATAAATTGAAATCAGGTGTTGTAAAGGGGCAATTGGGTGCTCAAGTTGTTTTAGAGGATCATGAAGGTGTGTCAGATGGAAGTCATTGGCATCAAGCTAAAAACATTCAGCAAAAACAGGGCAATACTCTTATATTGCGAGCAGAAGACAATACTCAATTTACTTCCAGTCAAGAGGTGAAGGATGTTGTGGCTCAATCCCTGAAAGAAGGCTTTAAGGACATTAAAATTAGAAATTTAAAAATGATAAGAAATAAGGGAGTGCTGATTGAAACAGTTAAAAGGGAGGATTTGAATAAAATTATCAATTCTGAACAGTTAGTAAATAAAGGTTTAAAACTAGACAACATTAAACTTTCAGACCCTTCAATTTTAGTATATGATGTGCCAAAGGATGTGGAAAAGGAGGAATTTTTTGAGGACTTGTTTTATAAGAACTTTAAGGATTTTGGTTTTACTGAATTGGAAGTTAAAGAGGGTGTATTATTTAGATTTTGTACTGGATCTAAAGCCAGGTATAATAATTGGGTTATAAGTATGAATCCAAAATTATACAGGTGTATCTTAGCTTGTGATAGGTTATACATTGGGTTTGCTTCTTTTAAATTCAGAAAGTTTGTAATAATATCCAAATGCTTTAAATGTTTGGGATTCAGACATTCAGCTGGTAACTGTACACATAGGACTGTGTCTTGTGGGCATTGTGCCCAGGGGGGGCATAAATATAGTGATTGTCAAGATAAGGATGGTACTCCAAAATGTGTTAATTGTAAAAGGAAGGGAAGGATTCATGATCATTCTATAAGAGATGTTAATTGCCCTGAATATATCAGGGCATTGGAAATTGCAAGTATGCGAATTAATTATGATGAATAATGCTAGTACGTATGATCATAGAGTAAATTATTTAAGAATTGTTCAATTGAATGGGCAAAAATCAAGAAATGTCATGGATGAAATTAAAGTTGGTATGATTGAAGGAGGTTATGATATTCTGTGTCTCCAAGAACCTTATGTAGGTACATTTGCAAACTCTTGTAAGGTCACTGGATTTCCAATAACTGCTCATGTTATACACACTACTGTAGTTAAACCTAAAACTGCTATTGTAGTTTTTAATAAGAGTTTTAATATCACTGTTATATCTAGTCTTTGCTCTGAACATGCTACTTGTATTTATGTTTCAACTAATGTGATATCATTTTATTTAGTATCTCTATACTGTCCACCTTCATGTAATATTGATATTTCAGTGCAATACTTAGAAAATGTAATGCATTTTGTAGCTTCTAGTAATCTTATTTTAGCAATGGATGCTAATGCAAAATCACATTTGTGGTATAGTGATATGGTTGATTATAGAGGTGTTCAATTAGAGGAATTCATTTTATGTCATAATTTAAGTGTTTTGAATGAACCTTTTAAACCATATACTTTTGATAACATTCATGGTGTTTCCAATATTGATATCACCTTAGTAAATAATCAATTAAATAGAAGAGTCAGTTCTTGGGATGTTGTTACAAATATGACTAACAGTGATGACAGAGCTATTGTAATAATTATAAATTTATCCGAAATTAGCAATACAGATATGTCAACAGATGATACTTTGAGATTTAATTATAAAAATATTAAGTGGGATAAATTTAAAGGTGCTGTGTTGGATAGTTTTTCAATTTATACTAGGGAAAATTTAAATTCATTAACTGCTTCTGAATATGCATTTTTTGTTCAATCCTCTATTTTTAATGCTTTAAATTTGGCTGCAAAGAGAAGAAAACAGAGAGGTCATAAAGTACCTTGGTGGTCTTTGGAGCTATCAGAATTAAGGAGGGAAGTGTTTAGAATGAGGAAGCTTTTTCAGAGGGTTAGGAGTAGAAGTAATAATGAAGCATTAAGGTATAAAGAAATGTATAAAATTAAGAGGAGAGAATACCATAAGGCAATCTCTGAACACAAATTTAATGCATGGAAAGAATTGGTTTGTACTACTGGAAATAGTGAGCCATGGGGATTGTTGTTTAAGTTAACTAGAAACAAGTTGAATGTTAATAATTTAATTAATACTGTGTATTCAAATGATACTGAGTCTACTGATTGGTATTCTACAATTGCTACTATTACTAGCACTTTATTTTTGAATGACAATTGTGGGGAAGATAGTGTACAGCAGCAACAAATTAGACAGGGGAATGAACAATACACTGGATCATCTGAGATGGAATTGTTTAATATTGATGAAGTGAAATTTGTATGTTCTAAGGTTGGGGATAATAAAACACCAGGTTTAGACTTGATTGAAAATAATTGTGTTAAAAAGTTTGTTGACTTGTGTCCAGAAATAATGGTTAATATGTATAATAAGTGTTTATTGAAAGGAGTTTTTCCAGGATTTTCGAAAATTGCTCTGTTAAAATTATTACAAAAACCTGGCAAATTGTTGACTGATCCTAGGGGTTATAGACCCATTTCTTTGTTAGCAAATTTGGGCAAAATATTGGAAAGATTGTTGTTGTTAAGGCTAGAGAAATTGTTCAACGAACAAAATCTTCATTTTAAATATCAATATGGTTTTAAGAGAAATAGTTCAACAGAAGATGCCCTACGCGATTTGATTAATTTTAGTGTAAATTCTGGTGAGAAATATGTGTTAGCATTATTCATAGATTTTGAAGGAGCATTTGATACTGTATGGTATCAAAGTGTGCTTTTTTCATTAAGAGAATTAAATTGTCCCAATTTGTTATACCAAATTATTAAAAGTTATTTAATGGATAGACAGATTATTATAAGGTCCCAACATTTAACTTTTAATAGAATTATTGATCGCGGTTGTCCACAAGGATCTGTGTTGGGTCCTATTTTATGGAATCTGGTCTTAAACCAGTGGTTAAGTAGAACAGTCCCTAATTGTTATAAGGTGGCTTATGCTGATGATTTGGTTTTGTGCGTGACAGGAAGATCTAGAGCAGTATTAGAAAACAGAATGGAGGTTATTGTTCAGGATTTGACTGATTGGGCTACATTAAATAAACTAAAAATTTCATCTTCTAAAACTGTCATGATGTTATTAAAAGGAAAATTAGACTACAACAGACCACCTCGATTATTAGTAAACAGTAAACAAATTCCTCTTGTTTCCCAGGTAAAATATTTAGGGGTTATCTTGGATGATAAGTTATTATTTTCACAACATTTGAATTATTTAAGTAGGAAAATAAAAAATTACACTGCTTCTATAGTTAGGGTTACCAGAAAAGATTGGGGATTAGGTAAACGCATTTTGTATCTATATTATAAAGCTATTTTTATTCCGATTGTGTCGTATGCTGCATCAATTTGGTATGTTCGTACTGTCAATGTAAAATTTAAACAAAAACTATTATCAATACAAAGAATAATGTTGTTAACTATTTTGCGTGTTTGTAAGACTGTTTCGACTAATGCTCTACAGGTGATTGCAGGGGTATTGCCTTTGGATTTAACAGTCGTGTATAGAGCTTTTTGTTATTTTATAAGAAAAGGAATACAAATTACATTTCTGGGGATTACTAATGAAGTTTCTTCTGCAGTCAGCAAACAGAAGAAAGAAATTTTGGTGAAATTAATTAAATTATGGCAGGACCGTTGGGATTCCAGTAGTACTGGTAGAGTAACTTATTTATTTATACCTAGTGTTGAATTTAATTTTAATAACAAATTGCATTGTTGGTTTTATCCAACTATGGAATGCTCATATTTGATTACGGGGCATGGTTCCTTAAAAAGTAAGTTGCATCAGTTTAGTTTAGTGGAAGATCCTTACTGTGTTTGTGGAAGGTTGGAAACATGGGATCATATCTTATATGAATGCAATTTGTATGATGAATTTAGATTAGACTTATTTAATTTGGTACCTAATTTTATTAGGGGTTCTGAATTAATTTGGCTGTCTAATGAAAGGAATTTTGTAGAATTTCAACGGTTTTGCAGGTTGACATTTAATAAAAGGAGGAGTATACATGTTGTTACTAATACTGACTAAAGACCTTTTTTTTTTTTTTTTTTTCCTCCTCTGGATGGATAGGCATTCTGTCTTGGAGGCAGGGAGAAAGAAGGAAAAAAAAAAAAAAAAAATTTTTTTTTTTTTTTTTTTTTTTTGGCTGGCCTTGTGGAATGACCATGAGGCGGGATTGTTGCACTCACTAGTAAGATGTATTCTCCTAGTTGGTGCATTTTTTTTTGCTGGCTTTTGGGTGTGGGCACCCCAGGAGCAGGACTGCTGGCACCCACCAGTCTTGCACCTTTACTGGTGGGTGCGGGATTTAGGTGCAATATGCACAGCCAGAGCTAATAGATCCAGGCATAGCTCCTCGTGCCAGGGATGGGCACCAGGTGGTAATTGCCCAATGGACTATCACCTGGTGGCAGAGTAGCCTGTTTCACTTATAACACATTACACACACGTGTACACACACTTACACTAACAGGCCATTATGAGAATATGTTATATGATAAATTGGTGGAGATGGATGTATGTCCGGGTGCCACCCTTCGACAGTTAAATACATACATACATACATACATACTCAAGGATCACAGAACTATGACGTGCGGTACGTTCTTCCCCGAGACTGAAGGATTCATGCTCGCCATCCAAGACCAGGTAATCGACACCAGAAACTATAGAAAATACATCGCCAAGGAACCCGGAGTGACAGATGATACTTGTCGATGATGCCGCCTGGCCTCAGAAGCAATCCAACACATCACTGCAGGATGTAAGTGATTACTCAAACGGAGTACACTCGTAAACACAACTAGGTAGTCAGAATAAAATATACTAGTTGATCAAAGTACCGAATTACAAGTATGAACCCCACGAAGTACTAGAGACCCCAACCCACAAGCTGTACTGGCACCGCGCCATAATAACGGATAGGACAATCACGCACAACAGACCGGACATAACCCTTGTGGACAAGAAGGAAAAGGCTACCTGTTTGATTAACATAGTAGAGGTACCCAACACTGGCAACCTGCAGAAAATCCATGCGGAAAAATCAGGAAGTACACGAACCTGAGACAGAAGATCAAAGAGATGTGGCATATGCAACAAGTAACAACCATCCCGATCATCGTGTCAACCACAGGTATGGTGCCAAAAACCCTACACAACAGCCTAGCAGCAATAGGTCTCCCAGCGAACACCTACAAGGAGCTCCAAAAAGTCGCAATCCTGAACACCTGTTGGATAGTCAGAGAGTTCCTCGACCAACAGTAACACCAGACATAACAACAACCACCCTGTGTACTTCGTAGCAATACCCGTCACGAGGTGGAACCCCAATCAGGGAGAAATAATATAAGAGCAATAATAATAATAATAGAATTACCATTAGTAGAGGCAAACGATGCAAGAAAGCAAACTTACATAGCAGAAGCAAAAAAAAAAAAAAAAAAATCTTCCCATTTCACCCATCCATCCACTCTAAATGCTTGTCTAGCTCTGCCTTGAACTTATTTAGGTTATCCACCTCCACTACGACAGGTGGAAATTTGTTTCAACCATCAACTACCACTGGCTAAAGGCGAATTTCCGCACATCTATTCTACAACTGTCTTTCCTCAATTTGAAATTATGTACTCTCAAATGAGAAATTTGAGCAAGAGGAAGAATCCCATCAGAAGTGAAGTTGGCTGGTGACTGCATGTGTTCGGACTGTTTTGAAAGAGAGAGAGTGGG
The DNA here is from genome assembly GCF_048544385.1 of Mastigoproctus giganteus. Taxonomy (NCBI): domain Eukaryota; kingdom Metazoa; phylum Arthropoda; class Arachnida; order Uropygi; family Thelyphonidae; genus Mastigoproctus; species Mastigoproctus giganteus. The sequence goes on from NC_143576.1 coordinate 235,026,869, forward strand.
AATTATAGAAGCCAAATCAGAAGAACAGTGCCCATGGAAGTATCTATATAAAAGGCATGCAGCAGAAACGGAACGTTAATGAGACACAGAATGGAGAGATTTTGTTCGAGATGGGTCATTAATTAATCTTCTGTCCTCTTTTGAATAGAATTTAGAAGCCTGAGAGAGGTTTGTTTTGAGGGCACTTCCCCAATGTGGGAATCATAATCAATGATAGGGCGGATTTCCTATTAGTACAGAGCTATTTGGAAGAAAAGTAACGCCGAAAGCGAAAGAGAAAGCTCAGAGTTTTGATGCAAAGCAAGCAATATTTGTAATGTGCATATGCCAAGTAATATATTGGAAAAAAACAAAAAAACAAAAAAAAAACGATTATATTATTTAATGTCTGTTTATTGTTTGTGTTCTCCGATCGATTTGCTTGTTTTGCTGGACGTAAAATCCACAGTTACTGGGGGGGAAAAAAACCTTCCTATCTACCCCTGAGACCGTCTAACTTAGCCAGGGAGTCAAAAGAGCCCGTTAAAGTTCCTAGCGTCATCAACGGGAACCGAACCTGCACCTTTTCCACCCCGGTGTTGAGAGGAGGAGGCGATACCACTGGGCGAACCGCGCAGACCGCCAAGAACGATTAGAAGTCAGGATAATTCCAAATACACTTCTTTACAAAATTAACAGAACAAAATGTTTTTCATTAATATTTTATTGTAAACAGTGACTTCGACAGCGAATATTTGATATAATAGGCATCCTGGCGTTCCGGGTATCCAATAGAATTAGAAATCGATCTATCCAGGACCGTGCAGAGCCATTTTAGTACCTGAGGCAAGAATGAAAAATTGCACCCTTCTGTTAATGATGGTAACGTTGACAATTATTTAATCTTTCTTTTGGCGCCCCTTTCAGCTTTTAACCTGAGGCTAGAGCCTCGTTCGCCTCACACTCGGCATGGCTCTGGATCTACTGCCTTATAGAGCTGCACGTTATGTAAATTGTTCAAACCCATAAAACTACAGCACATCATTCCCGTTTTTTGGGTTACTTAGTTGGAAAGCCACATCTCCAGTACTGAGGATGGCAAGTCATCGTCGGTTAGGTGATTCTTTGAGATGTCGGATGGTTGGACGACTTGAAGCCGGGCAGTAGCACCCTCAAAATGGTACGTTGGCTTAATGCGTTACACAGTTTCTTCTCGACACTATCAGGAAAAATGTAGGAAATTATGCAGCTGGTTGCCAGCGTCTCACGTTGTGACTGGGGACTCAACCGGAAGACCTTATCTTTATTCTTCAAAACTGCTTTCACACCGATAATAACCTATGCTTCTGGAATCTGGAATACCAAAGCTACCACTGCCACCAACAGAAGGACGCTGGATGCCATCCAACGCTCCATACTACTCGTAACCTCCCGTGCCTGCCGCACAGTGAGCACTCACGCCCTCCAGGTCCTGGCTGGTGCCTTACCTCTCGACCTCGAGGTCATTAGAACTGGTCTACTGTACCACCTTTCTAAGGGAAACCCATAAACCTTCCTCAACTTTACAATTAATCTAGCAAATGGCAAGACAGCTGAAAAAATATTGCCTCCGTGCCCATCTGCAGCAGAAATGGCAAACCAGGTAGACATGTATGTAGATATGTATAGTATCTTCTGTATAGCGGCTCCAGGAACATAAGTTCATCTCCGCCATATTACTCTGTGATGATACAAAACTCTGTAGAGTGGCCAGAAACGTGTAGTGTTATGTTTGTGTATATTATGTGTTGTTTAGTTGTTTCTGGCCTCTTTGCCACCGGGCAGGCAACTCCTGGAAAGCTTGCCCGATGCCCATCTACACCACGAGGAAGTGGGCCACAACTAGATATGTTCTTAACCAAGTGGAGATGGACCATTACAATCTTTGTCTGCCCTGAAGATGGCGAAGTCCTGCATCCACTGGAGATAATGCTATACCAGTGGGTGCCAGAAAATCCCATACCCACAGCTACCCAAACTTAGGGTACCAGCATAGGGGAAAAAATTAATAAATAAAATCATAATTTAAAAAAAAAGTTAGTTAAAAAAAAAAGTAAAATAAAATAAACTTAATAAATAGATGAACTTGATAAATAGAGAAATATGTATAGAGAAGAGTAGGAAAAAATAAAAAAATAAAAAAATTAATTTAAAAAAATGAAAATAACATATAAACAGTATTGAAAAAAAAGTAAAATAAAATATATATGGCAAACCAGGTGGTCAAACTCGACCAAGGGAGAGATCACCAGAAAATTCCTACCAGATGTCAATAGAACCTTCCTCAGACCTCCACCATGGTTCTCGGCAGGCCTATACTATACACAACGTTTTTACTTACTGTCACGGTTCTATAAATGCTAAACTCGCCGCTCTCGGCATCACAGAGGACCCAACATGTACCTGCGGGGGGCTTGAGAGCTGGCATCAACTTGTTTACAACTGCCAGCTATATGAGGACCTTCGTTGTATCTTCATTGCGAAGATCAGATATATTCCAAAGGATCAAGAATCTCACCTCTTAGACACCCAGGATGAATACAGTGCCTTCGCTTGCTTTGCAAAGGATCTCTTCACAAGAGGAAGAACCCTCCTGGCACAACAAAGGTAGACTTGAACAAGATGATCCACAATAGCGAAAGATACATCCACCGAACCAAGATGCCCATTAGTAAAATAGAACATTTAATAACTGAACTGTATGAAGGACAATTATTGACCCCCTACAGACAAACCTTCTGAAATCGACAACCACTAATTTGGACTTTACCAACTGGAATGACAACACCAAAGGCCTTTTGGCAACCTACACTAGTGCTCCCTTGCGCGGTGCCTTCTTTACCAATTCCGGGGGGAACAGTCTCTGTCCCTCTCCTCCTCGCCTCCCCACTCTTCCTTCTGGTGGGACATGGGTATGTCCCACTGTTAATTGCAGGGGTCAATCTCTCTATCAACCCCTTAGTTCCAACTTCTACCCCTCAGTCTCCCCACCCTCCCTGTCTACATCTAACAGCGTATGCCCCATCACCATCATCATCAGCCATTTTCAATCCACTGCAGGTTGAAGGCCTCTCCAGCAACTTTCCAGTTCCTTCTGTTTTGTGCAATGGCCATCCATTTACTACCCACAAACTCATGAATTTCATCTGTCCATCTCCTCTGTTGTCTTCCAGATTTTCTCTTAGCTCCTCTTGGGTACCATTCTGTTATTTTCTTAGTCCTCGAGCTATGTGTCCTGCCCAAGACCATTTTAGTTCTTTAGTTTGGATAAGAATGTCCTTTAATTGAGTTTGCTGCCTAATCCATGTGTTTCTCTTCTTATCTAACAGTCTGATTCCAAATATAATTCGTTCCATTCTTCGCTGTGTAGTTCTCAGCTTCTCTTCCATTCTTTTGGTGAGTGCCCAAGTTTCACTTCCATAGGTCATGGTGGGTAGTATACATTGGTTCATTATTTTACGTTTCAGACAAATTGGGATATTGCTTCTCAGTATGTGACTATATTTCCTGAATGCCATCCATCCAAAATTTATTCTTCTCTTGACTTACATCCATTTATCATTATTACAGCTAATGACTTGTCCCAGATAAGTACTGTATATGACTCCACCTTTTCAATTACTGCTCCTTCAATCATAATATCCCTTTCTGTGGCATACTTGTTCATCATTACTTTTGTTTTAGCCATATTCATCTTTAGCCCAAAATCCTTACTAACGCTGCATAACTGATTAAGATTTTCCTCTAATTCTTTGGGATCGTGGCTTATAACCACAATGTCATCTGCAAATCGTAAATGGTTTAGGTACTCTCCATTCACATTGACTCCTTTCTGCGACCAGTCTGGTCTTTGAAAGCTTCCTCAAGGGCAGCAGTAAACAACTTCAGAGATATTGTGTCTCCTTGTCGAACTCCTTTCTCAAATTTAAATTTCCTACTGTCTTTGTCTAGCCTAATAAAGGGGGTAGCATTCTCATATATTTTCTTCAAAATCATATTATATGGGGTATCTATGCCTTGTCTTTCCAGTGCCCGAAACATTGCCTTATCCTGTATGGAGTCAAATGCCTTTTCATAATCCACGAATGGCAGGCATAATCGTGTTTTATATTCCTTTGCCTTCTCTATTAGCAGGTGACATTATGTGAAAGTGATCCATAGTTGAGAATCCTGTCCTAAAGCCAGCTTGCTCTTTCATTTGATTCTCATCAAGTATTCTTTCTAATCTGTTAGTGACCCTTGTGAACAACTTGTAGATGTGGGATAACAAGTTAATTAGTCTATAATTTCTAATTTCTGATTTATCTCCTTTCTTATGCAGCAAAACTATAATTGCATTATTCCACTCCTTAGGTGCCACACCTTTTCTAATGTAATTTGTGAAGCGTCGTGCCAGTTTTTGTATCATGTCTCTTCCTCCCAATTTTAACAACTCTACAGTAACTTCATCTTCCTCCGGAGCTTTCTGATCCTTCATTTTCTTCATTACATGTTCTATCTCATCAGGAAGGATTTTAGGTATGTTGTATGTGTTACTAATTTGCGATCCATCTTCTCCACTGCTGGCATCATTCCCTCGGTCCTTGTATAACTCTTTATAGTAGTCTTCTGATATTTGAATTATGCCTTCTCACTTATTCATAAGTACAACATCGCTATTCTTCAGTTTCAGTATCATTTGTCTTTCTGTATTACTGCTCATGACTGCTGATTTAAATCCTTTGTTTTCCCTTGATGCTTGTTCTACTTTTCTTGTGTTAAATTTTCTTATGTCCTTTCTGAATCTCTTTCTAATGGCTTTGCTTAACTCAGTATATTCAATTTTCTCCCTCTCAGTGTTTTTCTTGCTCTTCATTTGTCGTCTTCGGTTCATCATGACAAGTGGTTCTTGACTGATTTTTTCTTCTTTGGATTTCTTTTTACCTATAGGTTTCTTGTGCTTTATCACTTTCAGAAAGTTGTAATATTCCTCGTCGATATCTTGGTCCTGAGTAGTCTGCAGAAGCTAAAACTTATTCTTAAGTTCCAGTACACGCTGCTTTTTCTCCTCTTCTGTTATCTCAAAGGCCTTCGTATTATTTACTCGAGTCAGTTTTTTTGGATCCCATCTATATCAAGTGTGCATCTTACCATTCTGTGATCACCTCCAACATTTATCTTGTTCAGGACAGTAACATCATTCACTATATATCTTCTGTTAGTGAGGATGAAGTCGAATTCATTAGTTGTTAACCCATTTGGACTCTTCCGTGTCCACTTTCTGTTCACCCTTTTCTTGAAAAAAGTGTTCATTACTGACATTCCTCTAGATTCTGCAAATTCCACAAGTCTTTCACCTCTTTCATTTCTTTCATCAGTTCCAAAATTTCCTATAGTTCTCCTTTCTGCGTTGTTTTGTCTCTTTCCAACCTTAGCATTGAAGTCCCCCATAATGACAGTGTAGTGAGTTTCTGTTCATCTAGAAGACTCTCAATTTCGGTGTACATTTCATCAACCTCTTCATCATCATGGCTCGATGTTGGGGCATAAATCATTATAACCTTTAGCTTATACCTCTTAGAAATCCTGAGTAGTAGTCTTGACACCCTTGGTGATGTACGTTTGAATTCCAAAATGTTGTTTTTGGAATTCAAATGGCGTATGCCCCACACAGTCGAAACTTAAAAGTACTAAAATTCTGTTCGCCCAATTTTTCGGCTTTATATAACCCCTACAGAGTAGTTATTCGTTTGTTTGGTTTTTATTTTTATTTATTATTATGTGTTTTGTTTTTTTATTCATTTTTTATAGGCCCTTGCCATTGAAAGCCCAGAAAATTAGGTAGCAGGCCTGCCAGAGTTCAAATTATGTGCTGCTGTACCTGGTCTGCCTTCACGGGGAAAAGTGTGGGCAATGTTGGGTCCCATGAGGGGCTCAGCGGCTAAATGACAAGATGAACAATGGTACACAACACTACACTGTACAATATCCATACAGTTTTAGATCTCTGGCATTTACAGTGTACTGTATCACACGACAACGTAAACTCGCAGTGATGGGAGAAACCCCTGTTACCGTTTGATCCTCAACACACTGAACACTATTGAAGCAGTTTCTTCGCGGATAGTAGCACAGTGGTATCGTCACCGTCCTCCCCTATACCTCTTGGGATGGAAAATGCCCCGGTTCGAATCCCGTCGATGACACGAGGAACTTTAGTGGGTTTTTCACCCCGTGGCTGAGTTTGTCGGTCTCAAGCATAGATAGCAAGGTCCCCCCCCCCCAAAATAACTGGGGTTTTTCGTCCAGCAAACAGGAAAATCTACCAGAAAACACACGCAATTTACAGACAAAATGAATATATGCCAATTTGTAATCGGGTAGATGTAATCATTTACAGGGGACCCTAATATCATAATTGTTTATTAAAGCAGTTTCAGGAGACAGCAACCATTACAAAAAGAGCTGGCCAACGTCGCCCGAGGGCTACGTCAACCAGAATAGACCGCTATCTGACTCTGACAGTAATACAGAGACCTACTTGATGTTCTGGCATCAACTGTCCCTTGCGATTGCTGCAGTTGCAGGTGAAAGCATTTCCAACAGGACTGTGTTAATAAGGCTCAATTCAAGTGGACTCTACACAATGAAGCCAATGGTTTGTGTCCCATTAAGCCTAAACCATCTTATAGCTTGTTGAAACAGGTGCCATGAACTAGCATGTGCCTTGAAGCCTTGAAAAATGGGGTGAAGTTCTGTTCTGTAATGAGTCCCGTTTTAGCCTACAAACAGATTCTATATGTTATTTCATCTGGAGAAAAAGAGGAATGTGGTACTATCCCTCCATAATCAGCAAAAGGAGTGTAGGCCATGTTCTCGTTTGGGGACGGAATAACGATCAGCGGGCGCACCGCTCTTCATGTTTTTGATAGTGTGCCGTAAGCGCAGAGCTATCGAAAAGAGATCCTCGATCTCCATGTGCGACTTTTTTGGGCTTCGGTTGGCCCAGATTTTCTTTTCAGGCACGACAATAAAAGCTCTTTATTTTTGTCTAAAGGCAGGTGTCCGTATGTTAATGGTAGCACACTGTATATATACAGTGCAATGTTCCTACCTGTTATCACCTATGGAGCCGGTGCGTGGTTCACTCACTCGGCCTTAGTAAGAAATAGGAATAAATTAGAATCGATACAAAGGACAATACTACTCACTATTACCAGAGCATGTCGCACAGTAAACACAACCAACACCTTCAACGTCCGGCCCCACTAGGGGCCTGGCGGCCAATAAGCCGGACAAACAATGGGCACAACACATCACACTGCACAGACATGGCCCACTAACCCTAGTTTTAATTAGTATTTAAATTTACATTACACATCATTGCATCTCCCTAGTGTGTGAGAAAAAGATGAATGAGTGTGAGCGAAAAAAAGGAGAAAAAAAATATATATATATATAAAACTTGAGGGGAGGAAGAATAAAATAAAAAAAATTAAAAAAAAAAGAATGCAAGTAGAGTGTGAGAAAGCAGATTATGAATGAAGTAAATGTGTGTCTCTCCAACCCCTTCACCTGGTGGGTTCCCGCTGCCAGCTAACATATCTCATAGCGGGATGAACAGCTTGACTTTCTTACCGGATTTGACACTACATGGACATGACAGCCATCACCGACAAAGACATACTGCAGCTTTGCTACTGACAAGCCATTTGGCGATCTGAACTGGATACTCTAACCCGGTTCCCTTTAAAACCCCATCCCGGGACAGGGGAGGGAGGAGACAGGTCTCTGTCTCCTAACTATCTCTATCTACTAACTCTGCACCGCCAGAGTTAGTAGACCCAGGCTTAACTCCTCGTACCAGGGATGGGCACCAGGTGGCAATTGCCCAATGGACTATCACCTGGTGGCAGAGTATAACACATTACACACACACACTTATACTAACAGGCCATTATGAGAACATGGTATTATATTCTAAATTTGTGGAGATGGATGTATGTCCGGGTGCCACCCTGCCTCCCCCATACTTCGCCTGATGGGGTTCGTCTCCACTGACCACTTTGTGGATGCCTTCTCTATCGTCCCTGTTCCTCTATCAGTTTTCCCCCCCAGGCTTCAATCTCACACCCTCTCCCTAAACCGACCGAGTACACCCCTTAATGCCGCCAAATTCTAATCAACGTCTAAATTCTACCGGTATCGTGTAAATCTCTAAGACAACTAACACTATTATCTTTTATCTAGGGTATAGCCCCACATGTCCAAATTTAATAACATCAAAATTTTTCCCGAATTATTAAGCCTTTTAACACATCTCTCTAGCGTTCAACCCCATCCAGCAATTTCCTAACAGCAATCCCATTAAGCATTAATGTCAAACGCGTATTATTTTTATTTTGTTTTTTTTTTTGGGGGTCCTAGCCATTGAAATCCCAGGAAACTAGGTGGCAGGACCTGCCAGAGCAACTTGCTGTGATACTGGACACACCCGGCTAGACTCCACGTGGCGTGATATGGGCAACGTCCGGCCCCACTAGGGGCCTGGCGACCAATAAGCCGGACAAACAATGGGCACAACACATCACACTGCACAGACATGGCCCACAACACATCACACTGCACAGACATGGCCCACACACCTTCAAGTCTCTGACTTGACAGTGTACTGTCCTCGATATAGCGAACACACGCGGAGATGGGAGAAATCCCAAGTGCCATCTGACACGAACATACCTTATATATATATATATATATATATATATATATATATATATATATATATATATATATATATATATATATATAATATATATATTTTTTTTTTTTTTTTTTTTTGTGTTTTTGTTTTTCATTGCTCATAAAACTTTAAAGCCAAAGTCAATCATTACGAAACCACGTGTTCTAATTTAAGTAAACAATTGTCGGTGTTAGTAACAATGATTCCTAGTTGGTAAAACAATTGATATAATCACCGTCCTCCTCACACTGCGTGGAACAGTCCTGAGTTTGAGTCCCGTCGACCACGGGCCGTAATTTAATGCGTTTTTTCACATGTCTGAGTCAGTCAGTCTCAAACTTCCACTTCACCCCTCCGTTCGTTCGAAATACCTGTCCAGCTGAGCCTTAAATTTATTTAGGCTATCAAGTTCCACAACAAGGGATGGAAGTCTGTTCCACCAACCAACCACCCGCTGGCTAAAGGAAAATGTCCGCACATCTATCCTACATCTGTCTTTCCTCAATTTGAATTTATGCCCTCTCAGGTGATTATTCTGAGAAAGAGGCAGAATCCCATCAGAATTGATGTGCCATTGTTTTTTCTGTTTGAAACTCAGGTTTTTCTTCCAGGAAATAACAAATCTACCACAAAACACACGCAATTTACAAACATAATATATATGACGCAATATGGCCTAATTTAATCCCGGGGGCTCACATCTGATGAGTGTGGGGTTGGCACACCCAAAGTATCATCAGCTGGGTATCATCATTCTTCTCTTTCTTGTTGATTCCTTTCTACTTTCTCCCTCTCTCTCTCTCTCTCTCTCTCTCTCAGTAACTTGGAATTTTTTTTTTTGGCTGGTGCAGCCTAAGCCTCAGGCTTCCTTGTACTGTATGGCTAATAATAATAATTCGCTGCTGCGCCTAAGACCGTACAATAGCCAAAGTTCAAGTGTGAGACGGAACTCGATATGCTTGCAGTACTGTACTGTACTGTATTTTGCGTAACGCCCTCTCATTGTACTTTTCGTAATTACCTGTGTAGTATTATTTGCGTAGCGCCCTCTCAGTGTTTAGATCCGAATTCTTTAAATTTACTGTTGTTATTATTATTATATTTTCTGTTAAAATGCTTCTCTAGAGACATTTTCGCGAGATAACTCTGTCTCTTATTAATAAGTACGTATAGACAGTAATCTTCGTTTTCTTCTTGCCCTACTCGTCCACTCCACGTGCAGACTGTTTTGTTCAATATGGCGTCCAAGAGACCACATGATGATGACGACAGCGATGAAAATGAGAGTTACGATACGCAGAAAAAAAGTGATCTACCACTTCATATTCGAAAACAAGAAAAACGACTGATTGTAATATTAGAAAAGGCCAGCCTTGAAACCGTCAAGGTGAGTTAACATTAGAATGAATTTTCAATTTGATACCATTAGAATATAATTCTGTCGAAATTTTAAGTTGTATTGATAGTTTATTTCTCAAATATAGCACTGATTACAGTTCGATAAATAATCCGATGGAAGCGCGAATGGCGTACAAACAACAGTTCATTAAACTTATTTGCCTGTCATGAATGAATTTAATAAATTGTATAGTCGATAGTAACTGATGCCCCACAATGGCCACATTGCAGGATACTGGTCTTAAAATAACATTTGATAAACATTTATTAATCAGAGACTGTAATAAAATCATGCTCGTTATAAAACAGTATACACCATCTATATGCAAGCATAAAGCGCAATGAGAAGTTTGTACATCAGTTCAAGAATCTGCACTTAGATACATGTACAAGATTCTCAGTAGTTAGATATTGAATACCACTGAGTTTTGTACAGTGCTGAGTGAGCCACTACAAAGTGCCACACTAGTAAATGTTGTGCTAGTATGGCATACCTGTAAAAATATTGCAGATTGTTTTCAATAAAACATTCAGCTTGGTACAAATTTTTAAAGAATATTTTTGAAATTAAATTTTCTTATTAGTAAGCACTGGCCTACGAGCTCAAAGGTTTGGAGATGCAAATGCACACTAAACCTTGAAGTTTTTATGAAGAGTTTTTTTTTTTATTTTAAATTTAATCTTATATTACATATAGTTTATTTTTTGTAAGTAAATAAAATGTAGAATTAATCATTCTAAAAAATGAAAATCTTTGCATTGGCGGGTGGGGGCACAATATACCCTTGAGTCCACCCCGATTACAAATTGGCATTATTGCATACACAATGTTGTTATTTATAGTGTAGAAGTGAATGTTTCTTTATAACAAACGAATACCAAGTAATTGCAATATATTATAATTATATTCCAACTTTATCTGATTAAGAACAAAAAATAATTAATTTCGTGGAAATCTGCGGCCTGAACACAAGCTACCACTGGTTTGCAATGAGAAATATTTACATAATTCCATAAAATCAGGTTATTTAGTTATCTGTAACACAGTTACTTGATGAATTTTGTTGCATTGGGTTCAGTTATTTAAATGTTAAATCGAGAATATACATTTCTTTCTATATATGCATATATACATGCTGCAGCAGAGAAATTGGTGATTATAAAAACTCATTGAAATGTTTAATTTAAAAAAAATTATGAATATACCATATTAAAGCACAGAAAAATGCTTTTTATTTTTTGTAGACTATCTTCAAGGCAACCTCCATCAAAGCACAGAAAAATGCTTTTTATTTTTTGTAGACTATCTTCAAGGCAACCTCCATCTTTGCATTGACCCTTCCAATCTTAAGTGCCTATTGTCCATTACATACTGCAGCATTTCCACCAGGATTCTGATTATGCCTTCTTGAATTCTGAGTTTAAACTTGACAATAGAAGTGAATAATATTTCTTTATAACAGATTATGAGTACTAAGTAATTGCAATAATTTATAATGATATATCAACTTAAAAAATAATAATGGTTGTGCAAACCTGCAACATAACTGCAAGCCACTAGTGGTGTGATGAAAAATATTTGCATGATTCCTTAAAATCAAGCATTTATTGATGTTATGGTAGTATGAAGGTCATCTTCTCTTGCGGTAACCATGTTCCATTATTTTCTTGAGGAAATTAGATTAATTCTTGTGTCAGAAATGTCTCTGTTATTTGTTTTTGCCATAATCTTCAAAGGAATAAGGACTAATAAAATGTCAAGATGATATTGCATACTATACTTTAACCTTGACAAATATCTGAGTGATTAATGTAATCACAATCATTTAATGCATCCACTACTTAGATTTTGTAGGTGGAAATTTTCTTTATGCTAAATGCACCATAAAGTCCCATCTGAAATGTTAATGAAATGAAATGACCACACATAGTGGTGAGAAGAATGCCATGGATTCTGTTTAATGACAGTTGTGATAGTTGGAATATTTTTTAGCTTGCATCTGCTTCTTTTTCAGAAGAAGCTTTTTTTCTTCTTTATTCTTTTTTTAAAAAGAATGAGAAAAAAAAAAGCTTTTTCAGAAAAGAAGAAGCTAAAAGAGGCTTTAAGGTAATTTCCTCAAAGTTCTTAACCTGTGTCTTTATAGCATGAGCAGACAGCACTGGATTATTATGGTTGATGTTGACAATGCAACACAGACAGCTGAATTACCTCCACCCCAGTAGTCCATGGGAAAACATATTTTTTAATAATCTGTTTCTCTGCTGCATTCTATATACAGTTGGACCTTTCTTTAACGAACTTTAAGGATTAAGCATTAATCCCTTTAGCTTTTAATAGCTAAAAGCTTTAATTCCACGAATTAAGAGCCAAAACATTTTACAATTCAATGGTGCCTGTAAAATCCCGCAGGAGGAAACTGGCCAACCATGGCACTGGATAGAAAAAGATGGAAGTTTGGGATAGGCTTTTGGCCAGCAGTGGATCAGCAATGACTAAAAAGAAGTAAAACTTATATACTACTATGCCGACAAGTCCCACTGGTCAGCTGTCCACAGCCATTGGCAAAGATCAAGGCATATTCCCAATGTGGTCATTGGCTCTGGTCAACCTATTTTCTACTGTAAGCATCCTATTAGAGAATTAGAAGAGAGTGATTTTCCTTTATCTTGAAAATTCATCTGTTGATTTGAAGAAATGAGCCATCCACACTTTCACTAAATTTTACCTGTCTGTTTACATGGTAGCTGCAAGTGGTCCCTAATTTCAGCTTTGTTTTAACTGCTGTGCAAGTAACCATACAGTGTCTAAGAGGAAATCCTTGAGTGTAGTGTGATGAAGAAGTGGAAGAACTTAATAGTGTAGATTGCGGCATTAAAAACAAAAGAAATTGCTTTAAAATTTGATGTCCCTGCCAGTAGTGTTTCAACCATTCTGAAAAATCCTGTTTCGATTCTCCAACAGTTTGAGGAAACGGGACCTAGTCGGAAGCATGTGAAATTATGCCTTTGGGAAGATGTAGATGAAGCAGCTTTTAAGTGGATGAAGTTAATTCGAGACCAAAACATACTGATATCAGTGCTATTAATAAAAGAAAAGGCTATGGAGTTCTATTTGGCTGGACAAATTTAAAGAGCATCATGGCTTACTCGAAAAAGTTATTTCTGATGAAAGTGGAGTTTCGATCGAAGAAGACTATACCCATTGGAAAGAAACAGTTTTGAAAAAAATTATGGAGGACTACGAGTGCAAAGACATATTCAACATTGATGAAACATGTTTATTTTTTAAATGTTTGCCGAACAAGACATTGACTTTAAAAGGTGATATGTGTTTAGGTGGTAAAAATAGTAAGGAGAGAATTACACTCTTGGTTGCAAATATGGCTGGTAATGAAAAACTGAAGCTTTGGTAATAGGCAAAAGAAAATAACCCCGATGTTTGAAAGGAGTAAAGTCATTAGAGTTGGACTACAACAAAAAACCTTGAATGACAAGCGAAATTTTTGAGCATACTGAAAAAAATTATACTGGGAATAGAAAACAACCAACTTTACAGATTCTGTTATAGATTTGTGGATGTGCATATCAGAGTTGGGGAAAGTGTGGTCAAGATGTGATGGAAATGATTATAAGAATTGTTTTGCTAAAGCAGGTTTTGCTAAAAATGCTAATTAACAGAGATGAGAATGAACTACTAGAAGACATTGAGCAATCTTGGGAAGAGTTCCAAGTGAGCTTTTATCAGTGGGGAAATTGTTCTTGACAAATTTTTAGGAGTTGATAATGCTGTCATAGAAGCTGAATATCCGAGTGACTCCAACATTTTGGAGTGTATTTAAAGAACTAGTGACAATATTGATGATGAGTTTGATGAAAATAAGGGCAATAAACCTTCCAAACAAATGTTGGCAGATTTGAAACTTTGCATCGAGGCCTTTAGTGGGAAGAAAATATAACAGAAAATATGTCTGAGTATTAAGTTTAAGTTTAAACAAATGCAAACATTATTATGAACAGTGTACAGTAGAATCCAGTGTACAACAAAAAATAACCAAATATTTTGCGACATAATTCTTAAAAGTGTACTGATGAATTGTTGGCATCATGTAAGTAATCATTTTTTAATATGTATGTATTAATAAATTGTTTTAAAATGTTAGAAAATTTATTCATTCCCACTTCTTTCCCATCTTTTACTATATTTCTGAATTTACAGTATTTTTCATTGTTGATAAGGTCATGTTTCTTTTTAACGAAATTTCTGTATAACAAATTTTTTCAAGGGGACGATCAATTTCGTTATATAGAGGTCCGACTGTATATACAAAAGTTTATCCCATTGGCCAATAATGTGTACTGGGGTGACTATGGCAACAGAATGCATGTTGGTAGATATGGAGCATAATAGTATTAGTATTAGTATTAGTAACGGCCGTATGGTGCAAGAAAGCCTATGGCTTATGCTGCACCAGCCAAAAAAAAAAAAAAAAAAAAATCCGAACAAAACAATGATATAAACAAAAATTAAATAAATAAATAAATAAAAATAATAAAATGAAATAAAAAATAAATAAAAAGGAAATTAATCCTATCATCCTATGCGCTTCCCTTACCCGAAAGTACTATCCAGATGACCTTTGAATTTCCCCAAACTGTCGGCCTCTACCACCCATGTAGGCAACTTATTCCAGTAATTTATAACTCGCTGGCTAAAATAAAACTTCCTGCAGTCCAATCTAAACATTTCCCCCCGTAACTTGAATTTATGTCCCCTAGTTCTAGCATCATTTATAATCTTGAAAATTTTGTCCTCATTCATTTTACTGATGCCTCTCAGAGCCTTAAACACCTCAATCAAATCTCCTCTAAGGTGTCTAGTTTCCAAACTCTGCAACCCACATATTCGAAGTCTTTCTTCATAAGGACGCCCTTTTGCCGATCTCACCAGGCGAGTTACCCTTCTTTGCACCCTTTCAAGAAGCTCGATGTCTTTCTTTAGGTGCGGTCTCCATACTTGAACACAGTATTCCAAGTGTGGTCTAACATAAGCCTTATATAATGGGATTATCACGTCCCTATCTCTACTTGCAAAAGTTCGATAGATCATCGATAGGACACCATGGGCCTTCCTTGCAACCTGTTTACAATGCTCAGAGAATTTCATGTCTGACCGTATCGTAACACCCAAGTCCCTTTCCTCCAGTACTGGGTTTAGTTGAACTCCACCAAGTGAATAAGTTATTTTGGGATTACTGTTTCCCAGGTGTAATACCTTACACTTTGTTGGATTAAAGCACAGCTGCCATTTTTCTGACCATTCTTGAAGTCTATCTAGGTCTCTCTGAAGAAGCTCAGCTTGACAGTGATCATTAACTACTCTACCAATTTTAACATCATCTGCAAATTTAGACATCACGCCCTCTATCCCTTCATCAATGTCGTTTATGAAAATTAAAAACAACAGTGGTCCTAATACTGATCCTTGGGGAACCCCACTTCTTACATCAACCCAATCTGAGGAATAGCCATTTATCACAACCCTCTGCCTCCTGCCCTGAAGCCATCCTTCTATCCATCTAAGGATTTTCCCAGTGATTCCAACCTGTTCTAGCTTATAAAGCAACCGCTCATGTGGGACTGAGTCAAAAGCTTTGCTGAAATCTAAATAAACAATGTCGAAATTATTCCCTAAATCCAGCTCGTGAGTGACCCTTTCGAAATAGCGAACCAGATTTGTTAAACATGATTTTCCCTTTACAAAACCATGCTGAGTATCCTTGAGAATTTCAATTCGATCCAAATGATCCTGAATTCCACCCTTGATCATTGCCTCCATGATTTTCCCTACTACTGAAGTCAGACTGACAGGTCGATAATTTCCCACTTCACTTTTAGAGCCACCCTTATGTATGGGAGATACATTTGCACTTTTCCAATCCAAGGGAATCTCCCCAGAGTCTAGTGATGCTCGCATAACCAGCCTCAGTGGTTCAATGCACTCGCTTGCCGCCTCTCTCAAGATTATAGGGTATATTCCATCAACTCCAGGAGCCTTACTGGTCTGTAGGCTTGAAAGTTTTGTCATTAAATAATCTTGCGAAATTTCAATATCATTAATTACATATTTTTTAACTTCGCTCCCACAATTTCCCATTGCCACAAAAGGCTTTTCATTTGTAAATATCGATGCAAAATAACTGTTGAGTTCATCTGCAATGGCAGCTGGTGTATTTATTACTATCCCCTTTCCCTTACGTAAAGGTCCGATCTGGTTTGTCCTGCTCTTCTTGGCATTTATATATGTGAAGAATTCTTTATCCCCCCTCTTTGCTCTGTTTGCTAGTGATTTCTCATAAACTGCCTTTGCCTGTCGAACCTTTTCTGTGGCTCTATTACACATCACCTTGTAGCTGTTATAGGCTTCAGTACTTTTTATTGCTCTGTAACTTTTCCATGCCACCTTTTTCTGCTCAAGTAATGTGGCAACTTCACTATTCATCCAACTTGGAACCCTTCTCGTGGAGTATTTTTTTAATGGTATATACGCATTCAAGGCATCTGTGATTAATGTTTTAAAAGCGTACCACAGTTCAATTGTATTCATTCTCTGCGCGATATCTACCCAGTTAATAGAGGCCATGTAGTACCTTAAGGCATCGTAATTTCCTTTCCTGAAATTAAAACCCATTCCTTTGCCTTTTACTTCTGCTACCTCTCTCGTCATCATCCACCGTAGAACTCTGTGATCACTTCCTGCTACTGGTTCCTCTACTGTCAGCCCTGTTATGTCATCTGATTCATGTGTGATGATGAGGTCTAGGATATTCTTTTCTCTAGTACTTTCCCTGACATGTTGATACAAATAACAGTCATCTAGTTGATTTAAAAATTTTGTTCCCCATGTCGAGTTTCCTTCCCATTTACTCCAATCAATTAGAGGCAAATTGAAATCACCCATAATAAGACATTGACGCTTACTTGCCCATTCCATTTGCATGTAGAGGCTTTTGTCATAGTCTTCACAATCACCTGGTCTGTAGATTACTCCTACTCGCATTGTACCTTTGTTTCCAACTATCTCACACCATACAGACTCTATACTAGCATGTGAAATGTCTGAATCCGGGAAAGCTATCGTCGCACTCAGGCTGCTTCTGATAAGAAGCATTACCCCACCACCCCTTCTATCTACTCTATCCTTCCTAAATACATTATACAAGCCGTACTGAAACTCATCATCCCCAATTTCCGGGTGGCACCACGTCTCTGTAAGCCCTATTATGTCCGCGTTACTTGTTTTAACCAGCAGTTTGAATTCGCTCATTTTATTGACGACACTTCTAACGTTACTGTATAAACAATTAAGATTTACTGTTCTTGTATATTTAACAACCCTAACACAACCCTTGAAGTTTTTTAGGCTCTCTTCCCTGATATTAGCTACCCGCTCACGTGAAACGTCTTTGCCCCCAGAACATCTAGATAATACGTCGAGTTGGGGTAACAGATAAGAACTCTTAAGGTATGTGCAAGAGTTACATTGACCAATATTATCAGATAAACGCGTGTCAGTATTACCCACATCCCCCCTAACTAGCAGTTTCCCTGAGCCTTTAAGGTATCCTCAATAATACTGGCAAAAACTTTTGCACCACCTTTGTTTAAGTGTATCCCGTCTCTACAAAACAAATTCCTTCTACCTACAAGTGTGGGCCATGCTGATAGAAATTTACCCCCTAAAGCCTTGCAGATTCCTTCAAGTCTTGAGTTAATCCACAAGGCTCTTAACATATAATCCCTCCTATCGTGTCTGGGCAGAATTGCAGACACATAGACATTATGGCCTAGCTCGCGACATTTCCTCAGCATGGTCCTGTATTTTTCCAACAAATCGTCAGATCGTGTACGTTTAATATTATTTGTTCCCACATGAATAATAATATTTTCTTTACCCCCTTTAAAATCTGGCAGTCTGTTGGTGACATCATCAATAGTTGCTCCCGGCAGACATACCCTGGTTCTGCTCCACCTATCTTTATTACAAAAAATATTCCCCGTTTCCCTGACAATGGAGTCTCCTAATAAAACAATGTCCTTTTTAACCAGGGTAGTTTGCACTTGGTTTTTCTGTTTTGAGGCTCGAATCGGGTGTGCATCACTTGGTAGATTGCTGGAGTTTTGAGTCCCTGACGAGCTCCCAGAAGCATTATTTTCGAGGGCAAGCACTCGTTTTTTCAGGGAATCAAATTGTTCCATCAGTGCACCAAATTGTAATTTAAGATCGGTGCACTCCTTACATCGATCACAAAGAAAAGAATCCCCAGGTGAGGTAGGATTAGTCACCAGGTCGACCTTGGAAAACATTCCACAGGTTCCACAACGGATTAAATCATGACTCACCCGTAAATCGCCATCTGCTATTTCCGTGTGAGTCACGATACCCTGTGACGTGTTTAAGGCAGATCTCGTAACTACCATTATAAAATTAAATAAATATCAATGAAAGTAACTTTAAAAAATTATATCTATAATATTATTAAAATCAAACAGTTACAGGAAAACCTATAACAAAATAATCCAACAATATCTAAATAAATCAAATATTTAAAAGCACTATCCAAAAGTAAACCACTTAACTGAGGAGCCCTGTCTAAGCGCGTCCGCTCACCTCGAATGCCAACGTACGAATGATTTTAATATTTTTAGTTTAATTATGACAGTAGTGGTATTTTAGCAGTACTGCATTTGTTATTGAAGAACCTAATGGGGTCTCCAAGAAGAATCTGTGTTTAACATTATGTTGACTGCATCTAATTTATTTTCAAAATGCCCAGAAATATTTACTAATATCCAAACAGGCCAGTACCAAGACTGAAAGCATAAGACTGAAACTAAATGTCGAGAACGGTATTTGCACCATATATGAACATATTTTTTGTAGAGTTGCATCAACGCAATAAAATGAGTGATTGTGTGCCCATCATGTCTTATTGACATATTTTTTTTTGGAGTTGGATCAAACAGAATAAAATAAGTGAATGTGTCCACCATGCTTATGTGGACCATTTTGTTGATGGATGCACCCAGCACAGAATTTAATTTTAATTACATCTGTATTTGATTTTAATCAAATTTTGTTGTATTACAAACTAGGATTCATTTTAATTGGGTTGTTAGAAGCTGGGTTATATTTAATTGAGTTATTGCAAACTAGTTTTCATTTTAGTGTTAGCATTAGTAAAGGCAAGTGATGTAAGAAAGCAAGCTTATACAGCATCAGCAAAAAAGAAAGACACCTCTCATTTCATCCTCTCCAATAGTTTGTCAAGTTCTTCCTTGAATTTATTTAAAATATCCATAACTTTTTAAAATTCCATAACCACAAATGGAAGTTAGTTCCAGCAATCAACCACCCACTGGCTAAAGGCAAACTTCCTCACATTTACTCTGCAACCATCCTTCCTCAGTTCGAATTTGTGCCCCCTCGTGTGTGTAGTCTGATCAGGAGAAAGGATTCCATCAGCATTGAGCTTGCTCAATCCATCCAAAGCCTTAAACATCTCAATCAGATCACCTCACAGGGGCCTAGACTCGAGATGCTGCAATTTGCAGAAATGAGCCTTCCTTGGAAAGAGCACCCATTGTTCCACTCACCAATCTCGTCACCCTTCTTTTTACTCATTCCAGCAGCTCTACATCCATCCTAAATTGAGGCCTCCAGACATGTATATAGTATTCAAGATATGGTCTGACCATTGTTTTATACAATGGGATAATCATCTCCTTATCCTTAGCAGCAAAATTCCTGTATATCATGTACAAAACCCCATGAGCTGGCCTGTCTGCATTGCTCAGAGAACTTCATATCCGACTGCACAATTACCCCCAGGTCTTTTTCGTTTTCCACTAATCTGAGTGTAGTACCATGCAATTGTTACATTACTCTGGGGTTACTGCTACCCATATGCAGTACTTGGCATTTGTAAATGTTAAACTTGCAGTTGCCATTTCTCAGCCAATCTGCCTAACTTTTCTAGATGCTGTTGCAGTAGCATACCGTCATTCCTGTCTTTAACCACTGTGGCAAACTTGGACATTAAGCCTGATATGCTTCATCAGTATCATTAATAAATATAGAAAACTAGCCTAACACCAAACCTTGGTGGACTCCACTAATAACATTAGTCCCTGAAGAGTAGTGTCCATTGATTACCACTCTTGGTCTTCTCCCATTCAACCATCCCTTTATCCATAGCGGCAACTTACCTTTAATGCTTCACTGCTCAAATTTGTTCAGCAGTCTTTTATGTGCAACAATATGAAAAGCTTTCCTGAAATCGAAGTGTATGATGTCAAAATTATTTTTTGCATCTAGTTCCTTTGTCACTACGTCGTAGTATCCATCAAATTGGTCAGACAGGATTTCCCCTCCCTTAACAAGCCCACACTGTGTCTGAAGTATAATTGCAGCCTAGTCTAGATGATGCTGCATTACTTCACCAGTGATTCTATTATTTTTCCTGGAACATAATTTAAACTAACAGGTCTGTAATTAGTCATGTCACCCTTTGATCTTCCTAATTTTAATTGGGTAACCCTGTTTATTTGAAGTGGGAGAAATATGCAAGAAGACTTACATTCAAATGTGACACTGTTGTGTGGATTAAAAACTTTCATCTGCATAGTACAGTATCATATTTAAATATATCATAAATGAAAATAAATATATCAAATCAAACTGACTGGTCTGGTTCTGCTTTAGGGTTAAGATACTTATCTGTTTTTGATCATAAGAGTAAATGATTAATAAGTAAAGGAGTAATGTTTATAAAGATATTATCTTTTCATCATTTCACTACAGATATCTGGCCAGATTATAATTTTATCCCTTATCTGGTTTAGAATTCTTTTCTGTGTGGCTACCTTACAAGTTACATATCATATTTTTCAATCAGAAACTATATTTATCTGATATAATGATTCCTACTTAATATTAATTAAATATATAATGTATTATTTTGATTCCTAGGTGGGAAAAAAGTTTGAACTTTTGAATACAGATGACCATATGGGCCAGATAAAGAAATTTAACAAGGATCCCTCACAGTGTCGACCAGATATTGTCCATCAGGTATTTTTGTTACCTAATTATTATTATTATGCTAATTATTTGTTACCTAATTATTTAAAATTATTTATTAATAGGCATTTTCCAAACCACAAAATCTGAAATTCCTGCAGGTATCTCTTTGTACAGAAATAAAATAATGGCAAATGAATATTAAAAATACCTACAATGAAACACTAAAATATAGTTCCCATAAAAGGCATATACAGCAGTAACTGTATTTTCACATAGCAATAAGCTGTATTCAACAGCATATAATAAATAAATAAGGTTAGTGGTAGAGACTGTTTGATATGTCTTGTAACCTGTGCTTTATTTATTTATTTTCATTTGAATACAGGTGTTGCACAGGATCCTCACAGAAAGATGCTACAGTTTATAATCTATTTCTCTGCAGTGTTATTAACACTGAAATATGTAAGTAACTTATGTTTAAAATATGATACTGCACTGTATGGAATAAATTTTTGTGGTGAATGCATGGGTATTGCACATTGTGGTATGCTGTGTAGACACCTCCCTGGATATCACTTTATAACAAATCTGCTTATTTTTAATGTATGGGGGCAGTCAGTATGGGGAAAATCATACAATTTTGCAACTAAAGTTGTTAATTAATAATTTTTCAACTCACCATAAAACACTTATGTTGCGTTTGTTAGAGGGATTGAATATTCAGTATGGTAACACTGCACGTCAATTAACCTTAACTTGCCATTTACTGCACACTGTGAGTACCAGTCAGTTTCACAATGATGGCTTGACTGCAGTATTTTCCAAGAAGGAACTGTGCATTACAATTCAGTAGTGACTTTTTGAAAACTGCTGTCTCCTACTAGAGTGCTGTTCACTATAGCACTCTGCATTTTTTGATACCCTACTCCAGAGTTGCACTCCATTCCCACGGAATAGTGCCATTCACTCTATATGCCTTGAATGGGGGTACCCATTAGGAGGTGTTTGTGTCTCCAAGAAATCCATTGGGAAAAAAAAAATTTTAATGCTTTTCATTTTGGTTTTCAATCAGCTGCAATTCATAGTACTTAGGGTAGAGTGTTCTTTGATTTAAATCGACTTTTAACTAATATTGCAATTAATGAAAAAAATTGTTGAATTTCCAGTCAAACTTGGAATGTTACAAAGCATTTCCAATTTATAACATGGAGAATGAACACAATTTATTGCCCAAAAGTTATTTTTCATGTCCATTGGTAATTTACATCTCTGTGCTAATATTCTTTAACTCTTCGTACTACCATAAGTTTCCTGTGCCTACAGCTGTAAAACATTATTGTTGTTCAATGCTATAGGTGATAAATATATCAAAGCAGTCATTCACACCATTTCTTTATAATTTTAAAAAGATACACTTTATACATCATTCCACCTGAGAGGGTTATTTCAAAGGGAATGCCAGCTTGGGAATTCTAATTAACCAAAATTTATTGAAGTGTTGTGAAAATTCTCTTTAGAACTGTTGTTTTCTGACAGGGAGTTGCATTGAGCTGTGCAGTGCTCGGTAGTACCACTCAGCAATGCTCTTTTTGGTTTAGTTTTGGTTTACATATTGTTTATGTGCATTTTGTGATTAATTTTATTGAAACTAAATGAAAAAAGTAAACCAAAATTTTATTGAAACTAAGCTGAATATGTAAAACCAAACTAAACTGAAAAGTCCATTGCTGAGCACCACTCAGCAGTTCTTTTTTCAGTTTAGTTTTGGTTTACATTTTGTCTATGTGCATTTTGCAATTGATTGATTTTTACTCACATTTTAACTTCTATTAAATGGCCTAAAAGTGATTGAGTCATCAAATGCTAATTTACACTACATTTGGTGATTTTGAGCAATTTGAAAATCAGCAGTATGGCAAGGTGTTATTGTAAATACAGTTATATACATATAAGGTTCAGTAATTTAAAGATAAGCCTTCTTGCATTTTAATGAACATGTTTATTGTATTTATGTTTTATCACATAGTTTATAAATTTAAAGTTATACCTCATTATTATACCTCACAAACAAAATGTAACTGCTTTAAATGCTCCTGCTAAATTTAATATTGTTATGCAGAAAAATGGTGCATTAAAATAAGCCAGAAATAATGGTAATGCCAACCAGTTAAAATTATTTGCATTATATTCTATGGATAAATCTTCCCCTCTTAATGCGGGTTAATTTATTGCTTTGTTTTTATGGCCCCAATTAAGAGACCTACATGGGGTGCCTGTACAAGAAATTTATCACCAATTTATGACCAGCTTTCAGAAAGTCGTGGCAAATACGAGGGAGTATCAAAAGGTTTGTACCCTGACCTAGATAAAACATCAGTAGGAAGATGCCGTTTTTAATATAAGTTATCTACACATTCAATAACTAACATATGAAATTTTGTTCCCATAGGTGATTGTACACCAGAGACGGAGCCCGAAATCTGAGGAAGGATGCTGTGTTTGATAAGGAGTATCGAGCAGTGATCAAGTTCCTGTATTTGCAGGGCAAGAAAGCTTAGGAAATTGATGAAGAAATGAAAGCAGTGTATGGGCAGAATTGTCCATCCTATGACACTGTAAAAAAGTGGAAACGGAAGTTCCAATATGGTTGCATAAGTGTCTTTGACAAGCTAAGAGAAGGAAGGCCATCAACATCCACAGACAGTGAGATGGTTGCAAAGGTTGAGCAGCTGGTGCTGAGTGACAGACAAATGACAGTTCATTTCATCGCAAATGCAGTGGGAATTAGTTATGGGTCTGCCCACAGCATTTTACATGATCATCTGCACATGCCTAGGCGCCTCCGTAGCTAGGTGGGCAGGAGCAGCAGTGCATAGCACATGCTTCTTGATTAGACCGGGATTTGAGCCCGTGAGCCACCAAATATGGAGGATGCGGAAAGGTCAGGGAATGACCACCACATATCCCCGGAGCAATATGGCCTTAGTTGCTAATGCTCCTAAAAACCAACAACAACAACAACAGCACATGCCTAAGATCTTTGCACGATGGGTTCTAAGATTGCTGACGCATTTGCAGAAGCAATGTCAAATGCAATGTTCTCGCCAACTGTTGGATTTGTGTAATGCAGATGTTGAGAACTTTTTTGATCAGTTGGTGATGAATGCTGGGTGTACCAGTATGATCCGGAGACTATAGACATGTCAAAGCAGTAGAAACACACCTCCTCCCCACCTCCCAAAAAGGCAAAGACCACTCTATTTGCGAAGAAGATGATGTTGTCCGTGTTTTGGGACGGAAAAAAGATTATCTTGACAGTTTACCTACCTCGTGGTTCTGCACTTAACTGAGAATACTATAGAAATCTTTTGAAAAAGTTACGTGATGCTTTGGCGCCTCCGTAGCCGGGTGGGCAGGAGCAGCAGTGCGTAGCACACGCTTCTTGATTAGACTGGGTTCGAGCCCGTGACCACCAAATACGGAGAATGCAGAAAGGTCAGGGAATGACCACCGCATATCTCTGGAGCAATATGGCCTTAGTTGCTAATGCTCCTAAAAACCAAATAACAACAACGTGATGCTTTGCAGGTGAAAAGGCGTGGAATGTTAACCAAAGGTGTCCATCTTCTGTCAGACAATGCACCGGTTCACACGGCCATTGCCACCACTAACTTTGTTGCCCAGTACAGCTTCAAACTACTGTAGCACCCACCTTATTCTCCTGACCTAGCACCATCAGACTTCTTGTTTCGAGAAATTAAGAAACCACTGTGTAGACACCACTTTGATTCATCTCAGGAAGTGGAATCGTGGTTTCAGTCAAAAAGTGTGGACTTCTATGATCAAGGCATTAAATAACTGATCCATAGATGGGAGAAATGTGTTACTATACATAGAAAGGATTAAAGTTTTACCTGTGACGTTTTACCTTTCTAGGGCTATTATTTCTAGATAAGGGTACGAACTTTTTGATACCCCTTTGTATGGTATGAGTTGGCAGAATGTGTGTAGAACTTACAAAAAAATCAGTATGGAGAATTATAAGTATTCTTAAAAAGAAATGAGTGGTAGTTCCACAACATCAAGAACTGTTCAGTGTTGCACTTGTGGAAAATGTGTTTAACAACAAAAGAAGGATTACAGTGGATGAAGTGCAACATGACTTGAATCACATGGAACAGTCATCACTTTTCATGGTTAAGGTTTTACAATGTGTGCATGTTGGATGCATTGATCAATAATGGAAGACCACAAGAAACAGTAATGGTTTCTGTCTTGTCATTTTTTTAAATGAAATTCTGTCAGTGGTCAAGAATTTGAGTGCACTATGATAGGACACAATACATGAGTTCATTATTATACCTTACAAACAAAATGTGCCAGCCATAGAATAGAAACACCCTGGTTGTGCATTATCGAAAAATAAATAAAAAATAAATATAGATTATGAAGTGTATACTGGCAGAGTGAGGCGCCTCCGTAGCCAGGTGGGAAGGAGCAGCAGTGCGTAGCACACGCTTCTTGATTAGACCGGGGTTCGAGCCCGTCACCAGCAAATACGGAGGATGCGGAAAGGTCAGGGAATGACCACCGCATATCCCGGAGCAATATGGCCTTAGTTGCTAATGCTCCTAAAAACCAAATAACAATAACAACAACTGGCAGAGTGATGGCTACTGTGTTTTTGAACTCCAGTGAAGTTTTGATCATAGACTTTTTACAGACAGGTACAATAATCAGTGCCACAGCTTCTTGTCTTGTTCAGAAAGGTAATCTGCTCCTGCAGGACAATGCACATAGTTTTTGCTCCAAATGGATGCTGCCAGCCATACTTTCATTTTCTAATTGCCCTGCTTCTCTCTTTTTGCTTTTTGAATTTAAATTGTCCATTTTAAACAGATTACAAAGGCAAGTAAGCTTGACACATGAAGAATCTTTGAATTACCATTGTACAGTGTACTTGGATGACTGCCCATGAACTGATTCAATGTAACTGCTATGTAAAAAAGTTTCATACTAACTGTGAACCACAGGACATGGTTGAACATTTAATTCAATGTTCTTATAAATGTCAGTAATTCCCCACTGATTGCACTTGCACACAAAATAGAAAATGTTTAGAAAACTGATGGAAGTGTCTGTTATAGCTCTGTTTATAGCAATAATAGTAAAAAAAAAAAAAAAAACAGGTGTTATTGTATTGTCTCACTCTGTGAACCCCTAAAAAATTCCTTGTGGATCCTCAGTTTGAGAAACACTGAAGTTCTTTTTGCTGTCCAATGTCTTATATTGTTTATGTATGATGATGCACCATGTTATTTTAGTTGAGTAGCCAGAAGCTATTTGGGTAAGCAATTTCCCAATGAATGAATAGGCCGTTGAGGTCCTGTTGTGTGGCCTGACTGCTACCTAGACCTAAATTCACTTAATTTTTATCTGTGTGGGTATCTGAAATCCTTCATTTGCACAACGTTCTTTGACAATGCTGAAATACTTTTCTAGTGTCTAGAGCGAGATGCCAGCAAATTCCAACAATATCTAGAATTTTTGAATACATCAGATATCCCATGACAAGGCATATATTCAAGTGTAGGCATCATTTTGAGCAATTCCTTTGAAGGTAAAATGGATAATTGTTGGAAAGCAAAACTGGTTATAACTCAGAAACATGTGTTCATATAAACTTTTTTTGTTGTTTTCAGGTCCCAAGTTGAATCTGAAAGTATGGACCACATATTATGAAACACTGTATAGTCAGTTCTGTTATTCTCCCTCTACATAAATCTGTGACTGTCTTTATACTGAAATACCATATACCATGTCTAATTAAGAATGCATGTCTTGTGCAAAATTCTTATAGCCTTTTCCAATTTTGTTAGGTTTCCTTTTTTTTTTTTTTTTTTTTTTTTTTCTCCTCCCCTTCAAATTTTCCTAAAATATCTCTATGGATATAACTGTCATTGTGTACTCTGCTTGCTGTTTAAATCTCCAGCTAGTATTATCAACCCAATTTTTTAAAGTTGCATAAGAACGACACTGTTCTTTTAGTGTTCTGGTCATATCTTCAAATATTGCTTTTGCAGAAAACCCTTTGAAATGAAGGAATTTTATGATCGCACGGTACTCTATCTTCTCAAAATTTTGATTTTCCCTTGACCCCATTTCTTTAAAGGCTGAAAAAAATAATTAAATTTTTATTTTTTCCCTGGATTTATGGTTTTTATATTAAAAAAGATCGCTGATCACAAATAGGCACCTCCGTAGCCAGGTGGGCAGGAGCAGCAGTGCATAGCACACGCTTCTTGATTAGACCGGGGTTCGAGCCCGTGACCACCAAATACGGAGAATGCAGAAAGGTCAGGGAATGACCACCGCATATCCCCGGAGCAATATGGCCTTAGTTGCTAATGTCCTAAAAACCAAATAACAAACAAACAATGCTCACAAATATGATAATTAAATTGGTCAAATATTTTTAAAAATGGGTCAGGCTGAAAACTTTTCAACCCCCCACCCCCATATTGCACTGAGGTAGTTAGACTGAAGAACTGTGAAAGCCATGTAATGATTTTTCTCTCCAGCTTTGAAAATTTTCTTATTGCACATGTTCAGCATTACCTGTATTATCCACTGACTTTTTTCCTATTTCAGATTTTCTTTTATCTTATTTCCAGTATGGCTGGAGCTTTTCCAGCATTGAATTATATTGTATATTAAAACCTGATTAGACTTCTGTCATTGTTCTGCAACTCCCCTTATTTCTTCTTCTTATTATTATTATTTACTCAATTTATTGCTTACGTTTCACCCCTGAACAGCCTTTGGCTAGTAGGATCAATATTAGCCAGCATAATAAATAAATCTGCAGCCACTGCCAATCCACTGCAGGATGAAGGTCTCCTCAACAAGTCATGTTGAAGGAAATTAACCATAATCTGCCACTCTGGGCCAGTGTGGGTTGGCAGATCAACCATATTTAGCAGTCAGGGGCTTGAATCTTGGTCTACTCAGAGCGTGTGCTATTGCACTTTCGCTCCTGACCACTTGGCTATGGAGGCCTTATTATCAGATGTACTGTTATATATAATTGGCTACTTGAATAATATGCACATTTAAAACTTATTTTTTTTGTGTGTATGTGTGAAGACTGTTTCATTTGGCATCATTGTGTTAACAAGCAGTGTAAGAATTTACCTGTTTGTCAAGTTTATTCTGTTCTCGGTATTTTTAATTATGTTTTAGTTTCTTGTTTTTGTATATTTTTTGAAAAGAATAAAATGATCTTACTGCATGATTGTGTAATATTTGTTAATAATTTTAGTACCTTGTTATAGTGTCTTCTGATGCTTTTTGATAGCCCCTTGAATCGGGCACGTCTCTTGCAAGTATATGTGCATTCTGAAAGGAATGTTTTGATTGAAATAAACCCACAGACAAGAATACCAAGGACATTTAAAAGATTTGCAGGACTAATGGGTATGTATTTTTGCAATAGAAAATAACAGCTATGCCGACTAAATTTTTCCAACGGTTAAAATTAATTGGTCTCGATTACACTGCCCTTTGACCAGAGCTATATCAAAGGGCAGTGTAGCATTAGAGGACTAGTAAAAAAGAAATAATAGTCATGATACCGTGGAACTAACAATTGTCATACCTTTCTATGGTATTAACAATATTTTAAATGTGTGTAATGTTCTTATTATTGTGTTTATCTTTCATAATTGTTGTGTTAAACATTCAGTACATCTTTCGTTGCTGTATATGTTTGAAGTCATTTATTTTATCACAGTTTCTGACTGCAAAATAGCCGACCGGACTAGCCGGGTAGGTAAAGTGCCTGCCTGGCAACCCAAAGGTCGCGGGTTCAAATCGCACCTCGGGCTTGGATCAGAGTAAATGCAAAAACCTTTGGGAGGTACATTATGGCCACAGAAGCTGATGCGCCAACAACTAACAAAATTAAAAAAAAAAAAAAAAAAAAAACTGCAAAATATCAAGTTTGGAACATTGTGCAAACATCAAAGTTTGCCAACACTTAGGGAAATCTGCTTCCAAAACACTGCATGTAATGTGTCAAGTTTATGGATAGGATTATTTGCCATATTCTGCTATGTTTAAATGATGTCATAGATTCAAAGAGGAAAGAGAAAGTTAACAGACAGACTCTGCTGAAAGACTTTTATTGCTTGCATGCCTGAAAAAATTGAAGCCTAACAACTAGTGCATCAGAACTGCTGTGTGGCTTTTGATAAACTTGCAGAAGCTTTAAACATTTCATATGGACTCTCATAGAATTTTAAGTGATGATGTGAACATACATGCTTTACTGATGATAGAAACACAATGAACAGGAATATGACTTGGTGTTTTCTTCATAATCCACAAACAAAGTTTAAATCATAGACTTGGAAATGGCCTCATTCACTGTGGTTAAAAATATCTCGGCAAGACAGCCTGAAAGGGAAGGTGATGTTAGAAGGATTTTTTTTTTTTAAGTCACTGTGGTATTCATTATGAATTCATTCCTCAATGGCCACTAAAGAAAGATATGTACAGGTGTTCTGCTGTCTGTGAGAGGAATTTCAAGAACAGCATACAGAACATTGGGCAAAAGATTGAGTTGTTTAATGGCAGTGGATCCGCTCATTTCTTATGCAATAGGAAGAAACTTGCTAAACACAATACCACTGTGTTACCCCATCTCTCCCCACCACCTTTACTGGCTTGAAATTACTGTGTGATTTTTTTTCTTTTCCCAAATATGAAACATATGTAAGGGTGTTGCTTCTCCAGCAAACAAAAGATTATTGACACATTTTTGGGATTATTGGGAAAATGGAAGAATCTCTTAGTTTCATGTTTGTTTTGTGAATATATCAAGTTTTATTTATTTATTTATTTTTATTTCATTTTAAAAATATATATTTTTTGTTTATTTTAATTAACATAAAAAATAAAGCATATTTTAAATATTTAAAATTTTTATTAAAAAGTTTTAAAATTATATACAGCAAGTGATATAGTCCATTAAGAAAAGAAATATTAGTGCACCAAAGTTGGGCAACTTGTCAGTTTCCATAACTGTGTTTTTAACAAACTGTGGTGCAACTGCTGATGGGTTAAATACTGCAGTTAAATCACCACATACATCTGGTCTTGAGACTTTCAACCTACAAAACTGAAATTTCTCTCTATCGGATTCTTGTTAACATCAATAATTAATCCTCTTGCTCTTTACTGTACCTTTTTCACCATATCCATATCCTTGGTTCGGAGGTTCCAAACCTATGTACAGTATTCAAGATGTGACCTAACCAAAAATGGAATAATTACCTCTTTGTCCATATGAGCAAAAATCCTATATATAAATTAACATTAGCAAGGGCACATGATGCAAGAAAGAAAGCTTATATAGCATCAGCCCAAAATAAAAAAAAAAACACACACACACACACACACCTGCTTCTTATTTCACCCATCCACTTGCTCCAAATGTTTGTCTAGTTCTGCCTTGAATATGTTTAAACTATCAACTTCTACAACGACAGGTGGAAGTTTGTTCCAACAATCAATCACCCACTGGCTAAAGGCAAACTTCTGCACATCTATCCTACAACTGTCTTTCCTCAATTTGAATTTATGCCCTCTCAGGCAGTTATTCTGAGCAAGAGGAAGAATCCCATCAGCATTGAGCATGCTCAAGCCATTCAAGGCTTTATTTTTTATTTTTTTTTTTTATGAAAACCCCAAACATGAAAGGTATCAAAACCTATAGTACTTAGTACCATGCATGGGTTGAAGGAGAAGTGTGGGGGGGGGATGCCGGAAACTTTGCTCTAGAGACTAAACATGGGTTTCACCACTTCAAGTCTCCAATAAGCAAAGTGGTGGTATTTCACCGGTTGATGAAAGTCATCTACCACCTACACACCTCAATCAGATCACCTTGCAAGTGCCTAGTACCCAGACACTGTAATTTGCAAAACTTAAGCCTTTCTTCGTAAGAGCAACCCTTTGTTCCATTTACTAATCTTGTTGCCCTTCTCTGTACTCATTCCAACAGCTCTACATCCTTCTTAAAATGAGTCCTCCAGACCTATATACAGTACTCATGGTGTGGCCTGACCATTGCCTTATACAAG
The DNA here is from genome assembly GCF_048544385.1 of Mastigoproctus giganteus. NCBI lineage: Eukaryota > Metazoa > Arthropoda > Arachnida > Uropygi > Thelyphonidae > Mastigoproctus > Mastigoproctus giganteus. The sequence continues at coordinate 235,058,235 of NC_143576.1, forward strand.
GGGATAATCACCTCCTTATCCCTGCTAGAAAAATTCCTGTATATTATTGACAAGACACCATGAGCTACTCTTACAGACCATCTGCACTGCTCAGAAAACTTCATATCTGCCTGTACAATCACCCTAAGATCCTTTTCACTCTATACCACTGTCAGTGTTGTACTGACAAACTACATCCTTATAGTGTAAGAAATTATTTTATTGCCTGGCATTCGAACACTAGAAATAAGGAACTTTATATATATATATAAAATTGCAGAAGCCTTCTGCTGTGACAGAAGTGCTATTTAAACATCTGTTTGTTGCTAAGATCCCCCTCTTTTAATAATTATGGCTGGTTGTGCAACCAAACAAACTTGCGATTGCTGTGGTGAAAATAATAAAAAATTTTAAAACTTTTCCGATTTGTAATGGCCCCTGCAAAAGAACCCTGGGGGAGTGCTGTTCTGGTAGATCAGTTCCAAAGATTAGTGCCACGGTTCGATCTAGATATGTCTGTAGCCAGTGCAAAAGCAGCGTCCCAACTGCTGGGAAAAACAACAGAGAGAGAGAGAGACAGCATAATAAGTGACCTAATGTTTCTCACTACTGTGGACTCGTCTGTCGAGGAGTCACGATTAGGCAAAACCAATAACCCAGGAAGTGGCAGGAAGCAAGGCATTGAGACTACAGGAAACAGCGACCTTGTAGAGCTTCAAGGGCGCCTCTGTAGCCAGGTGGGTAGGAGCGGCAGTGCGTAGCACACGCTTCTTGATTAGACTGGGGTTTGAGCCCGTGACCACCAAATACGGAGGATGTGGAAAGGTCAGGGAATGACCACTGCATATCCCCGGAGCAATATGGCTTTAGTTGCTAATGCTCCTAAAAACCAAATAACAACAATGACAGAGCTTCAAGTGCAACCAAATACACTTCATGACAATGCTACGACACCAGATCCAACAGTCCCTGATGACCCTATCATGGACCGGGTCAAAACATTCTGAAGGGAACTGGAGGACCTTATGACTGACTCCAGTAATCGCATAACTACAGCCCTGAGAGGAAAGATAATTACCATTTGGTCAAATATGGAATACTTATTGTTGAATATGCATGTCGAATGCGAGAAGGAGGCGCCTCCGTAGCCAGGTGGGAAGGAGCAGCAGTGCGTAGCACATGCTTCTTGATTAAACCGGGGTTCGAGCCCGTCACCACCAAATACGGACGATGCGGAAAAGTCAGGGAATGACCACTGCATATTCCCGGAGCAATATGGCCTTAGTTGCTAATGCTCCTAAAAAAAAAAAAAAAACCAAACCAATGCAAGAAGGCTGCCGCCAAATTACAGGCTTATATGGAGGCATGAGGAAACCAAATGCAACAGCGCCCTTGTTCGTACGCAGAGGACTGCATCCAAGCCGAATAATGAGGCCTCTGGACCAACAACCAAAAGAAAAACACTACTAAAAACCCCAAATTTAGTTATTCTAAAACCTATTGGCAACCAAGAAATTAAGACTAGCAAGGAGGTAAAGAATACAGTCGTCAATAAACTGAAGGAGCACTTTAAAACTACAAGAATTAAATCAATCAATAAGACCCGAAATGTTGGGGTACTGATCGAAACTGGAACATAGAAGAAATAGAAGACATCATAAAAAATCCTGCCATCTCGGCACTTGGCCTTACTGCAGAACAACCGAAGAAAAAAGGCCCCTCAGTAGTCGTATTTGCTGTCAGCAAGAACTCCACACCGGTGCAAATCACCAAAGAACTATACTACCGTAACCTGCAAGCGTCTCACCCTGACTCGGCCCCAGAAGAGCTTATTAAGCCAAAATTTCATAAAAAGTCTAAGTCAGATAACAATGTCAACTGGGTGGTGGATTTAACCCCCCCAGCTTGGAATACGATAAAAAATCAAGAGAGAATATATATACACTGGGGCAGCCATCATTTTAAAGAATATGTGGCAGTCCCAAAGTGTTTCAACTGCTGCAGGTTTGGCCACACCACACACACCTGCACTCAGGCTGAGTCAACCTGTGGGCAGGTGTGTGTGGTGTGGCCAAACCTGCAGCAGTATAAGGACTACCCCCAACAAAACCAGCGAGCTGGTCTGTGCAAACTGAAAAAGCTCAAAATTTCCCCATAATCACTCAATAAGAGACAACAGTTGTCCAGTTTATCTAACCGCAAAGTGAGCACAACAGAGTAGAACCTATTATGGGCCTATGCCTTAAACTGTTCAACATCCAACAGATCAAATTCATCCAACTTAATGTGCAGTGGGCCAAGGTAGTTCCAGACCAGCTAAAAGTAATTGCAAATGAGGAAAATATTGACATCATGATCCTTCAAGAACCTTATACCCATGCCAAGCAGGTGTGTGGTTACCCACTTGCATACAAAATAATCCAAGCAGATAATGAAACTCCCTGGGCAGCAATTGTAGTCAGGAACCCAGAACTCACCACCACCAAAATATTAAGTCTCTGCACATCCTGGGCAGTGTGTCGGCATGTCATAAGTCCTCTTGGAACCTTTTATGTTGTTTCTATATATAACAGACCTGGAGAGGATATTCTACCAAATAAACTATCTGGAAAACATAGTGGCCCTTTTTCCCAATAAGAAAATTATCGTGAGGCGGGTGTAAACTGCCGCTCTCCTGCTTGGTTTGCGGGGTCTGATGACCATAGTGGCACCACAATGGACAGCGATTGGAAGAGTTTATCTCCAATTCACAGCTTACCATATTAAATAGGCCACACAATTTGCGAACATTTTCATCTACTCTCTGGGAATCAAATATTGATATCACCCTGGCTAGCAGACAGATGGCTGGTGTGTCCAGGAGGCCTGGACCTTCCAGATGTCTGGAATCCAACAGCAACCATTGAATCCTAAACTCACACTGAACAGATTTAAAATAGAAAATGCTAACTGGGACAACTTCATAGCTGCTCTGGACATCTCTGTCATGCAACTCCTGGCGGGGGTCTGTAACTTGCTGGATCCAGAAGTGCACCAGAGAACTGTTACCGGGGTCATTACAAACGCCTGTACTACAACCTTTAAACGAAAAAATTCGCTCCCCAGAACTGCAGTGCCTCCGCAGAGAGGTAAATAATAAAAGGAAAGCTTTTCAAAGAGCAAGGAGATATGGCCACAACCAGAGGTGGAGGTCTTGAGACAACAATATAGAATAGCCAGGAACACCTATACAGCTCTAATCCGCCAAAGGAAAAGGACATCTTGAGAGCATCTGGTGGCATCGATTGGGAATGCCAACCCTTGGGGGATGGTATATAAAATTACCTCCAATAAACTGCCAGGGGAGAGGTTCTGACAACCGCTCTCACACCACAAGGCACAATAACCACTACCTGGGAGCAGTCAATTAATAATATACTCAGTACCATTTTACAGCCACCAATCTCTGACCTCACACCAATACAAGCCCAACTGTGTACCTCCAGTGAGTGCTACACCACACAGGGAACCGAAGAGCCCTTCACCCTGGAGGAACTTCATCGGGCAGTGTTGAAACTTGACAGAAAATGCCCAGGTCCTGACTTTCTGGAGCCCGAGATTGTCAAAAGAGTAGCAGACTACAAGCCATACTTACTGCTGAACCTTTTCAACCACTGTCCGGCATAAGGATCCTTTCCACTTGATTGGAAGACAGCTAATCTTCGACTTCTCAAGAATCCGAATAAACCGCCACAACAGCCAACATCATACTGACCAATCGCCCTCCTAACTGTTCTCAGCAAACTCCTTGAGAGACTGTCTTCTTCAGAATTCACAAGTATTATACAAACAGAAATCTACAGGCCAACAACCAGTGTGGATTCCGTCAGGGGCGCTCGACAGTAGATGCACTAATACAAGGGCATTCGACTCACTTTGGTGGCCCGGGCATTCTTGGCAGGCTCAGGCAAGCACAAAATCTCTACTCTTGCATTGAAAGCTATATATGTGACAGATCTGTCAGTGTAGAAACTCCTTACTCCAGGGTGATCAGAAAGATCCACAGGGCTCAGTCCTAGGACCACCTTTCTGGAACATGGTCCTGAATGAGTTCCTAAATCAAGATCTTGGGCATGCTAATTCCCCAGCCTATGCAGACGATTTAATCCTTTCCGTGCCTGCCAGTTCACGAGCCCAGCTTGAAATTTCTGCTAACCGAGCACTCGGCTCATCCAAGAGTGGGCTACCCAGCACAACCTGACAATCTCGGCTGAGAAAACCTCCTGCATCCTCCTGAAAGGAAGCTTAAGTTCAACCACACCACTGCAGATTAAGATCAATGCCACAACCATCAAGCACCGCACCCAGCTTAAGCACCTTGGTGTAATCCTGGACTCAGAACTGTCCTTCCTCCCACACCTACAGTATATCCAAAAGAAGATAAGACATTACACAGCATTGGTGGCAAGGGTCACCCTCAGGGACTGGAGTCTAAACTAACATACCCTAGCCCTGTTTTACAATGCAGTCTTTATTCCAGCCATCTCATATGCTGCAGGGGTCTGGTATCATTGGGCAACTATTGTCACAAATCAGAAGAAATTTGCCACCATTCAAAGAGCAATACTACTTACCATCACCAGAGCCTGCTGCACGGTGAGCACTCCTGCTCTCCAAGTCCTCACTGGAGTCCTCCCTCTAGATCTTGAAATAATTAGATGTGGCATGTTGTATCATCTGTCCAAAGGAATCTCCACTACCACCATTGGATTCACCACCAACCCAGCAATCAACCCAGAAGGTGCCTTTTCTCTGCGCATGCCAGAGAAAAGGCACCTTCTCGCTCACCTGCAGCAAGCCTGGCAGGACAGATGGACGACATCCACTAAGGGAGCGATTACAAAGAAATTAATCCCTGAAATAACGTTCATGTTCCCAAAAGTCCCAAGCTGGTTTTCCCCTGGCCTGTACATAACGTACCTCCTCACAGGCCACGGGTCGATACAAGAAAAATTAACGTCTCTGGGCATCACAGATGATCCACGCTGCCACTGTGGCACTGACAATCTTGGCACCATATAATGTATGACTGTTCTGACTATGAAGACTTGAGATCTGTTCTGATCACAAAGATTATTAATTTGCCAAAGGACTACGAACATATACTAATTCATACCCATGACAATTATAAATACTTCACCACTTTTGCACAGGATGTCTTCAACAGACGAAGAACAGTAAGGAGCCTAAACCACCAAGAGCAATAACTTGAGACAGATTCTGGGCACCCCTCTCCAGTAGCATCAACCACTGACCTCATCGAAGCTCATTCAACTGAAATTCACCTCCTTCATCCAAGTTCCATCGGGCTTATATCTGCAACTGAATCTCCAGGCAAGATCGACCAGTACCTGATCCCACTGAAGCCTCCAAAACCCAGACACTAGAGACACCAGCAGCTTTTCTGCCACAAGCCAAATTGGTGATCAAGCTGAGCACTCTCTAGCCTGGTTTTCTTTTACTCTCCTCCGTGGCCAGGGAGAGGATATTGGTTCCTGTCTCCCCCCCTGCTTACGCCTGGTGAGGCCTGATCCTGCCTCACTGACTTTCTAGGGTTGCCTTCTCTATTGTCCCCATACCCCTGGCTTTTCCCCCAGCCTTCAGCTCCCCCCTACTCTGTCTATCTCGCAGTGTACACCCCCACACAACTTATCAATTAATAACGTCCAAATTTAAACCATGCTTACATTACTCTTTTCCTTTTATATTCTAGTGTTAACTCCCTTTTTACTTTTTATTTATTTATTATTATTTTTTTACATAGGCCCTTGCCACTGAAATCATTGGAAACTAGGTGGCAGGGCCTGCCAGAGTACAAAAATCTACTGAGTACCTGACCTGTCTCCCGGGGGCCAAGTGCGGTAACGGTGGGTCCCAACAGCTAAATCAATGGTTTTCAAATTTCTTTTAATAACGGTACCCCTAAGTAATTAATTTATTTTGCGGCATCCCTACTCAATTTTCTGCCTGTTAGATCCAATTCTGTTATTTTGTTATTTTCGTTTTTAGGAGCATTAGCAACTAAGGCCATATTGCTCCTGGATATGCAGTGGTCATTCCCTGACCTTTCCGCATCATCCGTATTTGGTGGTGACGGGTTCGAACCCCGATCTAACCAAGAAGCGTGTGCTACGCACTGCTGCTCCTTCCCACCTGGCTACGGAGGCGCCAGATCCGATTCTCTCTCTGCATGTATATATGATAGATATTACAATAATATAATTATAAAAATTACATTTCATAATACAGATTATATATACTTTATAATAATTTTATTCTTTTTATAGAGGTACTAAGTAAACATCAGTTATAGATCACCACAAAATTAAAAAGATAGTGTACACCTTTTTATAATGAAATAAACATAAATTTAAAAAAAAATAATAAGTTTAGTAACTTAAACCCAAATTACGTGGCACCCCTGGAATGTTGTTGCGGCACCCCGGTTGAAAACCACTGGGCTGAATGGTCAGAAGAACAACAGTACACAACACTACACATCCATCCACTCCCCACACACTTTTTAAATCTCTGGCCTTCACAGAGTACACAACGCGGAGATGGGGGAAACCCCTGGTGCCGTCAGTGTAGTACCACACAATTGATAGGTGCCTCCATAGCCAGGTGGGAAGGAGCAGCAGTGCGTAGCACACACTTCTTGATTAGACTGGGGTTCGAGCCCATCACCACCAAATACGGAGGATGCGGAAAGGTCAGGGAATGACCACCGCATATTCCCGGAGCAATATGGCCTTAGTTGCTAATGCTCCTAAAAACCAAATAACAAACAACAAACAAACAAACCACACAATTGATACATTACTCTGGGGTTACTGCTTCCCATGTGCAGTACAGTGGTACCTTGGATTGCGAGTAACTTGGTCTGCAAGTGTTTTGCAAGACGAGCAAAAATATTTAATAAATTTTAACTTGATAAACGAGTGAGGTCTCGCAAAACAGGTACAGTCAGTCCTCGTATAACACGTGTTTACGCTACACGAATTCGATCATACACGATTTATAAATACGGGAACGATATCTTATACAACACGAACCGAATTCGCTTTTGCACGATTCGCCTTTGTGTTTACAAGAAATGGCAGTCGAACGCAGGATCACCCCAACCGAATGCAACAGATAGGAATGAAGAGCAGATTCTGAAAATGTATTTATGTTTTTTATATCAGTGAAGGGGAAACACATTTCACCATAATAACGTAAAAACCAACACAATTCCAGCTATCAGTATAATCGCAAATGCAATTAGATCGAGTTTACTACCAGTTTATAACAGGTTCCACTAGCAGGAACGCAACTGGAAATTGTTTTTATTGTTTTATGGTAGTAACCCCTAGAAATGTGCTTTAGTAAAATGTAGGTATTAATAGTGTATCTCTGCCTGTACGGTGTTGTTTATTCAATTGCTACATGCGCGCAGCTTTGTTTATGTGTATCAAGCGTGTCTCCTCATTTTGTAATAGTGTGAGCGATGAATCTGTTTAACGACAGTGCAATGTCATATTTCCATGAAATCCTCAAAAGGAGGCAAAAGCATTGGATAGGTTCCTTGTTAAAATCGCACAAAAAGAAAAAGTCAACAGATAGCAGTGATTCCGTTAGTGACAGTGAAAGTCGTCCTACCCAATAATTAATGAATTCGATTGCTTTATGTATATTAAATTTAAATATTAAAAATATAAAAAGGTATGTATGTATTTTGTATTAATCATTTTTACAGTATATGAATATTTTTGAGTTTTGGAACAAATCATCTGGGTTTCCATTATTTCTTATGGGGAAATTCACTTTGATATACGAGTGCTTTGGATTACGAGCACGTTTCCGGAACGAATTATGCTCGCAAACCAAGGTACCACTGTACTTTACATTTGTCAATGTTAAACTTCAGTTGCCACCTCTCAGCACATCTGCCCAACTTTTCTAGATCCTGTTGCAGTAGCGTACTGTCATTAGTATCATTAACAACCCTGCCAACCTTCGTATCGTCTGTAAACTTGAACATTAAGCCTGATATACCATCATCAATATCATTAATTATTACAGAAAACAACAATGGACCCAACACTGAACCTTGGGGGACTCCACTAATAACCTTAGTCCACGAAGAGCAGTGTCCATTGATTACCACTCTCTGTCTTCTCCCACTCAGCCATACCTTTATCCATAGCAGCGCATTATAGCCTTAGTAGCTAATGCGCCAATAAAAACAAAACCAACCATACCTTTATCCATAGTAGCAATTTGCCTCCAATGCCACACTACTCCAATTTGTGCAGAAATCTTGTGCAACCGTATCAAAAGCCTTTCTAAGATCCAAATATATGATATCAGAATTATTCTTTGCATCCAGTTCCTTTGTGACTATGTCATAGTATCCAATCAAATTGGTCAGAGAAGACATCCCCTTAACAAACCCATGCTGTGTCCGAACCAAAACTGAAGTCTTGTCTAGATGATCCTGCATTGCTTCTTTAAGCAGTGCCTCCATTAATTTCCCTGGAACAGAAGTTAAACTAACAGGTCTGTAATTACCTGTTTCCCTTTGATCTTCCTTTGTGGATTGGGGTCACATTTGCACGTTTCCAGTCCATGGGTACCTCCCCTGAGTCCAAGGAAGCTCTTATAATTATGACTAAGGGTTTGCTTACTAACTTTGCTGCCTTCTTTAATATAACTGCATAGATTTCATCCATCCCAGGTGTCTTTCTTATGTTTATCTTCAACAATTTCTCCTCCACTTTATTCCAAGTTATTACAAGATTATCTAGGTTACTGCCAGAGTTTAATACACCTCTGGGATTCTCCTCCCTAAATAAAACATTGTGCTGTTCATGCTGCCTATCTACACTGTTAGGGGAAGTTAACATCAGATTGGACAATTACTCCTTGGCATTTTTCATTGTCAACTACTCATGTGTGTTGCATCCTAAGTAATAAGATAATTTGGAATTACTATTATTCAAATATAGAATCTTACATTTCTCAGTATTGCACTTTATCATTTTGCCGATCACCAGTAATTTGTGTCTTGTTTAAGCAACATACCTTCAATGCTGTCATTTACTACTCTCTAATCTTTATATCATCAACCAACTTTGTTATCAGTCCCCCGTAAGCATTCAGTCGCTGTCTTTAACAAAGATTATAATACTGCCTCGTTCCAAACACTAGTCTGCTTGGAGCAGTAGCTGTTTTTAAACAACCTTTTTGTTGTTGTGGTACACTTTTAAAGATGCTAAAATTTTGTGGCACACTACAATTGCTGTTATACTCATATATTAGTATTAGTATTAGTAACGGCCGCATGGTGCAAGAAAGCCTATGGCTTATGCTGCACCAGCCAAAAAAAAAAAAAAAATCCGAACAAAACAATGATAAAAACAAAAAAAAAATAAAAAAAATAAAAATAAATAAAAAAATAAAATAAAATAAATAACTAAATAATAATAATTAATAAAAAAAAAAAAAAAAGTAAATTAAACCTATCATCCTATGCGCTTCTCTTACCCGAAAGTACTATCCAGATGACCTTTGAATTTCCCCAAACTGTCGGCCTCTACCACCCATGAAGGCAACTTATTCCAGTAATTTATAACTCGCTGGCTAAAATAAAACTTCCTGCAGTCCAATCTATATGCTATATATATTATAAATATTATAAATAATATATACACCAATGAGCCAAAACATTATGACCAGCTAGTCTCGTTATGCAAATCGAAGCAACTACAGGTGAGCTGTGCCGCGGTTCAGGACACGGTATAAAAAACACCTGATACTAAGCTCCATTATTCAGTGTTACTCTTGTTCTTCAGATGGGGAGGGCAGCGGACTTAAGGAAGTTTGACAAAGGCCAAATTGTAATGGCCAGATGACTGGGTCAGAACATATCCAAAACGGCACGACTGGTGGGATGCTCATGGTCAGCTGTGGTTAGTACCTACCAAAAGTAGTCCGAGGAGGGGAAACCCATGAACCACCAGTGAGGTGTTGGACGAACATGGCTCATCGATGCTCTAGGTGAGCGAAGTCTCTCCCGGAGAGTATGTGGCAACAGAGAGACGACTGTGGCACAACTTATCAGTAATTGGAATGCTGGTGACGGGAGTAATGTGTCACAACACACACACTACACCGAACCCTCCTGAAAATGGGGCTGTGTAACTGCAGGCCACTCCGAGTGCCCATGCTAACCACTGTTCCTTGGCGACAGCACCTACAATAGGCACATGAACATCAAAACTGGACCTTGTGTGATTGGAAGAAGGTTGTCTGGTCCGATGAATCACGTTTCCTGTTGCACCATGTGGATAGCTGATTACATGTGCATCGTTTACCTGGGGAAGTGATGGTGTTATGCTTTGGGCAATGTTCTGCTGGGATACCCTCGGTCCAGTCATCCATGTGCTGGGCACTCTGATGTCTACAACCGACCTAAACATTATTGCTAATCAGGTACACCCTTTCATGGCAACAGTCTTCCCCTCTATCGGTGCCATCTTTCAGCAGGATAATGCACCATGCCACACCACCCAGATTGTTCGAGACTGGTTTGCGGAACATTGAGGAAGACTTCCAGGAATTGCCCTAGCCTCCAAATTGTGCAGATATCAATCCCATTGAGCATCTGTGGTTTGTGTTGGAACAACAACTCCGATCTGCGGCATCTCAACCACAGACCTTACAGGAAGGATCTGCTGGTTATGTGTTTGTACCAGATACTTCAAGACACATTTAGAAATCTTGTAGCATCTATGCCTTGCCAGGTGTAAGCTGTTTTGGCTGCGCGTGGAGGACCAATATCATATTAGGTAGGTGGTCATAATGTTTCGGCTCATCAGTGTATATTATAATATATATATATATATATGATCTATATATACATATATTCACAAACTGGAAGTTATTTCTGTTTGGTATACTTAAAGGTACACTTATTATTTGTTTTAAATGTTTTTAATGTTCTTTTTTGAACATACATGAATTGCAAGAAATATAAAAGAAAATAAATTATTTAAAAGAACATACATGAAATTTAAAAGAAAATATGTAAAAAATTAACATTTAAATATAAAAACAAACAAATATACAATTATAACATTTTAATCAGTGAGATGGTTGGGTTTGAATGGAGGCACAGTTTTTTAATGCGAGAATTTTGGATAGACTTACTATCTCAGCTCCTCTTCTAACAGCTTTGTCTCTTTCTCTCTCTCTTTTTTTGTTTAAAGCAGAAAACCCTGTTTTGCACAAGTAGGAACTGGGAAATGGCAATAAAATTCTAATTGCCCTTTTGGAAATTCATGGATATTAATTTTGAATTTTGCTAATATTTTAATTTGCTAATATTAGCACTATTAGCATTAATAGAAGCATACGATGCAAGAAAGCAAGCTTTATGCATCAGCCAGAAAAAAAATAAAAACACTCCCATTTCACCCCTCCATTCGTTCCAAATGCCTGTCCAGCTCGGCCTTAAATTTATTTAGGCTATTAGCTTCCACAACAAAAGATGGAAGCCTGTTCCACCAATCAACTACCCACTGGCTAAAGGCAAATTTCTGCACATCTATTCTACAACTATCCTTCTTCAATTTGAAACTGTGCCCCCCTCAGGTTCTTAGTCTGAGCAAGAGGAAGAATCCCATCAGCATTCAGCTTGCTCAACCCATTCAAGGCCTTATACACCTCCATCAGATCACATCGCAAGTGCCTACTCTCCAGGCGCTGCAATTTGCAGAACTTAAGCTTTTCTTGGTAAGTGCACCCCTTTGTTCCCCTCACCAATCTTGTTGCCCTTCTTTGTACTCATTTTAGCAACTTTACATCTTTCCTAAAATGAAGCCTCCAGACTTGTACACAGTACTCTAGGTGTGGCCTGACCATTGCCTTGTATAACAGGATAATCACCTCCCTGTCCCTGCTAGCAAACTTCCTATGTATCATTTACAAGACTCCATGACCTGCCCTAGCAGCCCATCTGCACTGCTCAGCAAACTTCATATTTGACTGCACAATTACCCCAGGTCTTTTTCACTTTCCACTTCCCTGAGTGTAGTACCACAGAGTTGGTACGTTTCTCTTCAGTTATCGCTGCCCATATGCAGTACTTTGCATTTGTCAATGTTAAACCTCAGTTGCCACTTCTCAGCCCATTTTCTCAACTTATCTAGATCCAGTTGGAGTAGCATAGTCTTTTCTGTCATTAACAACCCTGCCAACCTTTGTATCATCTGCAAACTTAAACCTGATATAGCTTCATCAATATCATTGATAAATATAGAAAACAACAGTGGGCCCCACACCGAACCCTGGGGAACTCCACTAACAACATTTGTCCACGTAGAGCAGTGTTCATTGATTATCAGTCTCTGTTGTCTCCCACTCAACCATCCCTTTATCCATTGTTGCAACTTACCCTTAATGCCATACGTCTCCAATTTGTACAGCAGTCTTCTGTGTGCTTTCCTGAAATCCAAGTATATGATATCAAAATTATTTTTGGCATTCAGTTCCTTTGTGACCACATCATAGTATCCAATCAAATTTAAGTGAATATCCAGTGACTGGTCAGTACAAATCTCAGCCAATTCTTCTTCCTCTTGGAGATTAAGTTCTAACGTCGGAAGGTTTCTTTGCAAATGGGTCTCTTATCCACAAATATTTTTTACTTTTCTAATGTTCCACTGATTACATTATTTTAGTATAATTTGTTTTGTCAAGGGAAACATTTCTAAATTTTTTTCATATACATATTTTTTCCATATACTCAACTTTTCTTTAAAGGCGAACAACTTTTCAGTAGAAGTGAGTAAATTTTCCTCTGGATCTTGCATACTGATATTTAATTTATTTAGCTATCCAAATAAATCTACTAGAAAAGCTAATTTACAGCACCAAATTTCATCACTTAAATCACAAAATTTTGATTGCTCCAGTGAAAAAAAATATGAGCATTTCCTCGCACAACTCATCCATACGCATAAGTACATTTCCTTTCGATAGCCACCAAACCTCAGTATGCATTATTCAAGAAAAATGATCGGACTCCAGTTCCTCACATAATTTTCCAAAATAAGTATTTTTTGTTGTCTGGTTTTGATATAATTGATCAAGTATATGTTTTAAATCGGGTATGACTATCCTCGCTACTAGAACATCTCTGTGTATAAAACAGTGTGTTGTAATAATATTTTAATTGTGTTGTTTTTACTAAGTTTACAAATCCTTTTAGTGCTCCTGCCATCACGGGAGCACTGTTGGTACAAATGCCAACACATGACTTCCATGATATACCACTTTTGTAAATAATTATTCATTATTTCTAAAATATCTTGGCCAGTTGTATTTTCGTGAGTTCTTTACAACAAAAGAGAGAGAGAGAGAGATTAATAATTGTGTTCTTTTTGATAAACCTGACAAATGCTATTAATTGGGCTTTCCTGCTAATATTTGTAGAATTATCTACAATGCAGACAGTCACCCAAAATTATTAATATGTTAGTATTAGCAATGGCCACATGGTGTATGGAAGCCTATGGCTTATGCTGCACCAACCAAAAAACAATATATACAAAGGGTACTAGGAAAGTTTTGCAATACAGCTTTGTTTATTTAATTTTTTCAAAGTAATTTCCTCTACATTCAATACACCTCTCCATCCTCCGAAACCAATCTTTAAACCAGTTCTGCCAAGTTTCACTAGGGAGTAAAGCACACTCGTTGTCCCAAGCCCGTAGAAGGTCCTCATCACTGGAAAACCGCCTCCCTTTTAGCTTCATTTTCACATGCGGGAACAGTGCAAAGTCGCAGGGAGCAAGGTCTGGACTGTAGGGGGGTGCTCGAGAAGTTTCAGTCCTGTCGTGGTCAAATATTCGGTGCAGGCTTTGGCGCGGTGAGCTGGAGCATTATCGTGATGGAGGTACCAGGTGTCCATTCTTGACTTTGGCCGCAGGTTCTTCATAGATCCAATGACTTTAGGCAGGCATTGTTCAGTATACCACTTAGCTGTGACTGTCTTCTGCGTGTCCAAAACGACACGTTCCACAATTCCACTCGATTTGAAAAATACAGCTATCATTTTCTTCTTTACAGATCGGGATTTTCTGACAAATACGGGTGTGTCGTCATCATCAAAGACCCAAACTTTGTTTTGAGCCTTGGTCGGCAGATCATAATAGTACAGCCAAGTCTCGTCACCTGTCACGATGTTGTTCACATACCGAGATTGTCCCTTATCAAACTTTTTTAACATCTCCCGGCACCAAGTCACACGTCATGTCATCTGCTCTTCAGTCAGTTGATGCGGCACCCAGAGAGAACAAAGTTTCTTCACGTGCAAATGATCTTGCAGAATCGAACAAATTGCTGGTGCATTTAGGCCCAAAGTATCCTCTATCTGTTGGTAGGTCACTCGCCTGTTTTCGTCAAGCATTTTCCTCACAGCAGTAACGTTTTCCTCCGTAACTGACGTTCGTGGCCTTCCCGGCCTCTCAGAATCCTCCAGAGTTAAATTTCCCCTTTGGAATTCTCTATACCACCTGAATATCGTTGTACGATGTGGACAATCATCATCTAGTGCAAGAGTCATTTCTTCTAAGCACTGGTCTATGGCTAAACCACGCACGAAATTATACCGCAAAACTGTCCTTATCTCATTTCGTGACCACGATGCCATCGCAAGCACTTTACACTCTCACTACTAATGAATAACTGAGCCCATCGACTTGGCGCCACGGCTACTATGCACGTATGAACATGTCTCAACATGCAGCAACAAGCAGCTTCCTGTGATTCATTGTTGCGTCATATTGCAAAACTTTCCTAGTACCCTTTGTATATATATATATATATAAATAAATATAAAAAAAAAATAATAAAAAAAATTAATAACAATAATAACAAAAAAAATAAATAAATAAAATAAGAATAAAATAATAATAATAATAATAAGGAAAAAAAATAATTATCATTATTAATAAATAAGAGAAAAGGAAATGGACAACCTAAGCGTTTCCCTCCTCCCGTAGGTAATTAACCAGCTGTCCTTTGAATTTCCCCCAACTGTCACCTCTACCACCCCTTAAAGCAACGTATTCCAGTTATTTATAACTCGCTAGCTAAAATAAAATTTCCTGCAATCCAGTCTAAACATCTCACCTCCGTAACTTGAAATTATGGCCCCTTGTCCTAGAATCATTTATAACCATGAAAATTTCGGCCTCATTTATTTTGCTTATGCCTCTCAGAGCTTTAAACACCTTAATCAAGTTTCCTCTAAGGTGCCTAGTTTCCAAGCTCTGCAACCCACATATTCGAAGTCTTTCCTCATATGGATGCCCTTTTGCTGATCTCACCAGGCAAGCTAACTGTCTCTGGACCCTTTCAGGATGCACAATGTCTTTTTTTTAGGTGTGGTCTAACAATAGCCTTAAACAATGGGATTATGACGTTCTTATCTCTACTAGCAATTGTTCGATACATCTTCGATAGGACACCATGGTCCTTCCTTGCAACCTGTCTACAATGCTCAGAGAACTTAGTCTGACCGTATCATAACACCCAAGTTCCTTTCCTTCACTACCGGCTTTAGTTCAACTCCGCCAAGTGTATAAGTTATTTTGGGGTTACTGTTCCCCAGGTGCAATACCTTACACTTTGCTGGATTAAAGCATAGGTGCCATTTTTCTGACCATCCCTGAAATCTATCTAGATCATTCTGAAGAAGCTCTGCTTGGCAGCGATCATTAACTACTCTACCAATCTTTACATCATTGGCAAATTTAGACATCACACCCTCGATGTCATTTATGAAAATCAAAAACAACAGTGGCCCTAATACTGATCCTTGGGGAACCCCACTTCTTATATCAACCCAATCTGAGGAATAACCATTTATCACAAACCTCTGCCTCCTGCCCTAAAGCCATCCAGCTATCCATCTAAGGATTTTCCCTGTGATTCCAACCTGTTCCAGCTTATAAAGTAACCGCTCATGTGGGACTAAGCCAAATGCTTTACTGAAATCCAAATAAACAATGTTGAAATTATTCCCAAAGTCCAGCTCTTGAGTGACCCTGTCAAAATAGCTAACCAGATTAGTTAAACGTGATTTTCCCTTTACAAAACCATGCTGAGTATCCTTCAGAATTCCATTTCTATCTAAATGATCCTGAATTCCAACTTTGATCATCATCTGCATGATTTTCCCTGATACTGAAGTTACACTAACCGGCCAATAATTTCCCACTACACTCTTAGAACTGCCCTTATGTATTGGTGACACATTGGCACTTTAAAATTGGAACTATTAATTGGGATTTCCCACTAATATCTGTAGAATTATCTACTTGCAATGCAAGACAGTTGCTCAAAATTATTAATATGTTGAAAAACTTGTTCTTTAATATCATTGGACATTTCTTTTATACGCCTGCTGATTGGGCTGTTCGAGGTGGTAGTCTTTTTTTTTTTTTTCTTTTTTTTTTCCCTCCCCAACTTCCTCTACCAAAATACTTTTCAAGATTACTTGACATGCTGGTAAAATCAGACTTTCTGCAATCAGGTGAGATTTTTTTTTTTTTTTTTTTTTTTTTGCCACCAGTTCTGCTACTAAATAGCTGGTTTCTTGCACTTTATCAGATATTTTAGTCATACTATAAAATTCTGTGTTTTGTTTTCTAGTAGAGGTCTGTAGTCTTAAAATATTCCATAGTTTTGGATGATAAGTACTAGTGTTTTGTAGAAAAATGATGCTGCATTTTACTTGGCATCATATTCATTCAAGTTTTAAGCCACATACCACACATAAAGGTTGAGGACAATCTTGGGTACCATCATATGAAAATCCCATCACCAAATAATCATCATCATATTTAAGGCATGTTTCCTTCTTTTTTGATGTTTGCTCATTTTTATTTATTTTTTTTTTTTCATTTTTTCCAAGCTTGTTATCAATTTGCCTCTTCTGATTTCCTTTCACTAAAAATTTATCCGTCGCTAATAATTTCTAAAAAAATTAAAGTTACTTCTAGAATGCACTAATACAGTTAATTGAAAATATCTGTTCTATAAGAATTAACCGATTATTACATTTTAGAGATATAAAAACACAAAAAGTACGTACTTTTAAAACACAAAGGAAATTTCTTACTATGCTGCTTACAAGTTGCACTTATACAACTGCAGGGTGCCTGGGTGAGACTCTCGAGTGATAAGAATGGCCGAATAAAGGTGAATGGATCTACTTCTAGGAATCTGAAGGTGAACAGATCTATAAATAAGATCTTTATTGTAAAGTTCACTGGTACACGCAGGTATCACGACCCTACAATACCCTTCACGGCACGATGCCAGGGATTAATAGTACTAGGAATCAAAATGCGATGTCACATTGACCCCTGGAATCGGTGCAGCGTAAATAAACAATTTTTTTATTTGAATTCATTTTTATTATAAAACTTGGATTTATTATTATTATTTTTTTTTAATGCATTTTCTGCGGCACACCTCAAGCATACTCATGGCACACAGGTTGAGAAACACTGAACTAACCTTTTATTCTTCCTGCCAGTGACATTCTGTTCCAATTCATAAAACAGACAGTCAAAAGCCTTACTGAAGCCTAAATGTACTGTTAGAATTATTCTTTGTCTCCAGTTCTTTCATGACAATCTCATAATAGCTTATCAGATGTAGGACACAATTTCTCTTTATTAAACCCATGCTTCCTGTCCACTTGATCCTGCAGTGCATCTTAAATCATGAATTCCATGATTTCCCTTTCCATGCCACAGAAATTGAGATCTGTAATTTCCCTTTCATCCTTGGTAAACCACCTTTGTAACTCAAAGAAATATTTGCACATGTCCAATTTTGTTGGACTTCACCTGAGTCTATAGATGAAAGCATCACAGTAGAAAAAGGTTTGGCAATTTTCCCTGCTGCATCCTTTAATATTGCTAGATAAATTCCATCATCTCCTCATGCCTTTTCTTGCATTCTACAGTATTGGTTGATCACTGGCTACTCAATGTGCCCATAGTGATAAACCAGGTTATCTAAATTATTTAGCTCACATAAACTAAATTCTCTTGTGCTATTTTATGTTTTCTCAGCATTTTTATATTTACTTCTGGTTGTTTATTTCTAGTGCAACTTCTCCACAAGCTCAGTATTCGTGCAACTGAAAGTTCACAGAGATTATTAAAGGTAAGCACATTTTTAAATTACAACCTATAAATACAGGTGGTTCTTAATTATCTTAAGCAGTGAGAGGATAGGTGCAAATATTCAAAGAACATGAATACATGTTCAACTTTATATTAAATATGTATGTATATATGTATTTCTAAGAGAAAAAAAAGTGAAAAATTGGATTCTTAAACAATACTTATGAGAAATCATGCGTAATGTACAATATGATATGCTTTGTTTTTTTATATACAGTAAAAGTTGTGATATCTGGGCACTTACAGGACCAAATAGTTATTGGATATCATAAGTTTATGGATATTACAAATTATACCTAGCAACCTCACAGACAGACCTAACCATTTAATTTGTTGTTTGATATCCTGTCCTGTTTTCCCTTGTTGTACATTCTGTTCTCTCTTCAGTGCTACTTATGCAAAAAAAGTATATATGTAATCTAAAAAAAAATCAACAAGATGCCAATATTTCACTCTTTTAATTATAATACTAGCAACACTAAATTACATACACATTGTAATTAAATGTGTATGTAATTTAATTCATTTAATTAGATAATTAAACTTAAACTTTGCTGGTTCTTGACAAAAGTCACCATTCGATATCTCCACTTCCACCATGGATTCTGTGGGTATCCTGCTTCTGCTCTCCCCCACGCTTTTTCACTTCCACCTTTTTTGGATACTCTGTGTGGCTTACAAGCTACACAGAGTACTGGAAAACTGGAATGCAAAATATGCAACTGCATTTACTTACTGGGCCAAATAATATTCTGGCTTTCTGGATCATCAAGTGCCAAAAATTGCAGCTTCTACTGTATATCGATTTCCTTATTTTATTTTTTTTTCAATGGTGATCCAAACAAAAGGTATTAGAACCTTTATTACCATCTGGAATAGGTGTGTAACATGTGGCCTGACACTTCTGCTGGATTTTTACTTTCTTGACTAAAGACTCACCAATCAAAATTTAAGAGACATACTGTGAAAATAGTAACCACAAAATTAACTTTGGACTTCAAGCAAATGCCAGTTCTAATGGTGCACTATTTTTATTGCCAAATAATTATTTATTTTTATGTTGCTGTATTACATTAAGTATAAATTAATAATTTAATCAAAAGAGTTACAGTTTATTGTACTGCTGCAGTTGTATTACTAAACCATTAAAAAGATGTATGTATAC
Source organism: Mastigoproctus giganteus (assembly GCF_048544385.1). NCBI lineage: Eukaryota > Metazoa > Arthropoda > Arachnida > Uropygi > Thelyphonidae > Mastigoproctus > Mastigoproctus giganteus. The sequence continues at coordinate 235,077,669 of NC_143576.1, forward strand.
ACACAATGCAAAGTTCATATTGTGACTGGCTATAAATTTTATTCTGCATTATAGAATATTTGTCCTGTGAACAGGTGTAATGCAGAATAAAAAACAATGCAGGACAACTGTTCACAGAACAATATTCAACAACATTGAATATTCAAGAATTCAGAATATTGTTTTACAGTATAATATTGTAATAGTAATACAGAATAATAACAGAATGTTGTTTTACAACGTTTGTATTGACAGGTCATGGCTCCCTAAAGGTGAAATTAACTTCCTTAGGACTGACTGATGACCCAAACTGCAACTGTGGTGAGAGTGAAGATTGGGCACACATTCTATATGAATGCATAATTTATTACATCCCAGAACACAGCTAATAGCACAGATTAGCCCCCTTCCCAGGGGAAAAGAACATCTGTTCATCATAGAAGAGGAAAATTATAAAGCCTTTACAACTTTCACACAGAAAGTATTTGAAATGTGCAGAACTATCCAAAGAAGGGAAATTCAGTCCCCCAGCAATTAAACAATCAATAGTTAAAATTGCCCATGTCTCCCACCATGCCCAGACGATGACTTAAAAACTGTCAAGGTAGCAGTATTCCGTGCCCTTACAGAAACCTGACATGACAAAACCAGATTGACCTGGATACCCCCAGGACTGCCCTACCATGTGTAGGAACCTGGGGCCCACACCAAATAAGTAACCGTGTAGGGGAGGGAGATGTGCAGGGAAGCAGGTTAGCTGAAAAATATCAGTAAGCTAGTAGCAAGGGGGATGCAATGTAGAATGAAAGAAGAAAGAATGAATGAAAGACAGAATGAATAGGTGGCACTGAGTGAAAGAGTAAATTAGGAATTATGGTAAAAGGGGATAAATGTCAGTTTTAGTGAAAGAAAGAGTAGCCCAGCATGAGGGAAAGAGAGAGTGAATGAGTGTTATGGTGAATTGGAATGAGTGGAAGAGAAAATGTAATTGGCCGAAAGAATACAAAGTTAATAATAACTTACATTATTTTATATATACTAGGAAACATTTACTAACAATACAAACACTATCACTGCATTCTCCCCTGGCCTGCAAAAACTTGCAGCTAGGCCTGCACTGCAACTGAAGGATAACAGTAAGTTGAGGTGCCCAGAGAGTGCAGTGCAGTGCAGAAAGCAATAGTTGAACAAATGAAATGTAAGCCAGAAGAATGAATGAGAGAGCAAGTGTGTGAGAAAAAGAACACAAACCATAAATGTTATAGTTAAATACACACTAATCCTAGTTTTAATCTTTTATATTCTTTCTTATTTAGCTTAATTATTATGGATCAGTATTTAAATTTACATTACACACCATTGGATCCCCCCCCTGGTGTGCGAGAAAAAAGATGAAGAGTAGGAGGGGAAAAAAAATGTGTGTGTGTGTGTGTGTGTGTGTGTGTGTGTGTGTGTGTGTGTGTGTGTGTGTGTGTGTGTGTGTGTGTGTGTGTGTGTGTGTGTGTGTGTGTGTGTGTGTGAAAGATACGTATGAAGATATATATATAACCTAACAAAAAAATTATTATAAAATATAAGAAAAAAGTATAGAAATAGAATGCAAGTAGAGTGAGAATGCAGATTATGAATGAAGTAAATGTGCATCTCTCCCATCCCCACCAGGCGAGGGGGAGATTACTACTCCCTTTGCCTGGTGGGTTCCCCACTACCAGTGAGCAGAATGAGCAGTTTCACCTTCCTACGGGATTTGACACTTTTTTTTTTTTTTTTTTTATGAAAACCCCAAACACGAGAGGTATTAGAACCTATAGTACTTAGTACCGTGCTTGGTTGGAGGTTGAGAAGATGAAAGAAGATATTTGTTGACATTAAACTTGAACTTCTGTAGACTGTAATTTTCAGGAAATACGTATGAAGGAAAGTTGTTCCAGAAGACGGCAGTTGAATGAATAAACTAGGAAGATGAAAAGTTGGTTCTGTGAGTTTGAAGTTGGACAGTAAATGGATGTTGGCTGATGACGGCATGTGTTCGGACTGTTTTAAAAGAGAGAGCAGGAATTATAGAAGCCAATTCAAAAGAACAGTGCCCATGGAAGTATCTGTAGAAAAGGCATGCAGCAGAAACAGTACATCTATGAGACTGAGAGTGGAGAGACTCTGTTAGAGAGGAGTCATTAATTAACCTAACTGCCCTCTTCTGAATGGAATCTAGAAGCCTGAGAAAGGTTTTGGGGGTGCTTACATAGACCTGACAATGATCACCAATCGAGATCACACAGTTCAGATTGCCAACATGCCATTTGGCGATCTGAACTGGATACTCAAACCTGGTTCCCTTTAAACCCCATCCCCAGGCAGAGGGGGAGGAGACTGATCTCTGTCTCCTCCCTCCCTGCTTCCCCCATACTTCACCTGGTGGGGCTCATCCCCACTGATCTCTTTTTTGGAATACCCCATCCTTCTACCTGTTTCCTCCCAACTCTAACTAAACAGACTGAGTACACCCCTAACAATGCTGCGAAATTCTAATATACATCTAAATTCAGCTGCTTTCTCTTAAATCTCTTTTGGCCTTTCCAAATTCTATTATTTGCCCACTTTTATATATATATATATAGGCCTTGCAAGCCACCACTGAAATCCTCGGAAATGTAAATTAGGTGGCAAGGCCTGCCAGAGTACAGTAATACCCCGACTTACGCGAACTCGGAGTTACGCGGTTCTTGATTTTTCGTTTGGCAACATTGGCGCCCACTATCTTCAAGGTCGTTTTTCATATGTTATCGATATACGGTGCGACGGCGGAGAGTGAGAGCGAAAGATGAACAAAATTCAACTTTGCTGCGCATGAGCTGCACACATATACAAGAATTTGTATTCCAACTGTCATATTTATATGTGTGCATTCGAATTCGTGCTCAACGTTTGTCGGAAATTACATTGTTTTCACGAGAGAAATGGATCGCGTCGGTCGAGCCGTATACAGTCAGTCCTCGTATAACACGTGTTTACACTACACGAATTCGATCATACGCTATTTATAAATACGGTAATGATATCTTATAATATAACACGAACCGAATTGGCTTATGCACGATTCGCCTTTGTGTTTACAATAAATGGCAGTCGAACACAGAATCACCCCAACCGAACGCAACACGATAGGAATGAAGAGAAGATTCTAAAAATGTATTTGTTTTAGGGGAAACACATTTCACCATAATAACGTAAAAACCAACACAATTCCAGCTATCGGTATGCAATTAGATCGAGTTTACTACCAGTTTATAACAGATTCCACTAGCAGAAACGCAACTGGATTTTTATTGTTTTATGGTAGTAACCCCTAGAAATGTGAGGTGTTAATAGTGTATCTCTGCCTTTATGGTGTTGTTTATTCAGTTGCTACATGCGCGCAGCTTTGTTTACGCGTATCAAGCGTGCCTCCTCATTTTGTAATTGTGCTTTATTCCCTAAAAATGAGTAAAATACTTAAAAGGTGTGAAAAGGAAGCGTACTGGTGAAGACACTGCAGATTCAGAGAGAAAAAGAAAAGCAATTATCGATAAACAGAGGCGGACTGGGGCAAAAATTTATAGTGGCCTCATATTATGGTTTATGGCCAAAATCACACAGGCCCACTGGAGTTTCCCCGGTAAGGCTTATGGCCATTCCGCCTCTGTCGATAGAGAAAAAATATGAAATTGTGAAACGCTTTGAGCGAAATGAAAGACCATGTGATATTGCACGTGCTACATGACAATTGCAAACTTGACAGAAGGTCTCAGCTCAATTGAAAAGGGCTTAAAAATTTTAGAAAACATAGACTACAACGAAGAACGCATTATAGCTACAAAGCAAGGAATAAAAAAATTATTAGCTTGCTACTTTTTCACGCATTCACGAATTGAATGCGTGAAAAAAAGAAGTCTCTGTGTCGTCAGACAAATTTGTTAGATTTTATGAAGCCATCGACATCGAAATAACTTTTTTACGTAAGTCATTTATTTTTTTAATACATATTTTGTATTAATATGTATAAAGAACTGCAATTTTATTAATATTTTTCTTCTAAACTAGTGTTTTTGTTAGTCATTGGTCCCAATTAAACAAAATTTATATGTATTTATATGCAAAGTTGTACCCCGACTTACGCGAATTCGACTTAAGCGATTTTCGTCGGACCCACCTATCGCGTAACTTCGGGGTATTACTGTACTTAAATAATCTACTTGGTGCCTGACCTGCCTTCTCGCAGAAAAGTGTGTGGCCACAGTAGGGGCCCAACGGCTAAATGGTCAGAGAAACAACAGAACATAACACTACACAACTTTCCACTCCCCATACACCTTTAAATCTTTGGCCTTCACAGAGTTCTGTGTCACACGTACAAAGAATACAATGTGGAGATGGGGAGGGAGACCCCCTGGTGTCATCTGACATTTAACACACTTTACACTTCAGAACGATATTCAAATGTTCATATACAGGCGGGCCTCGATTAACGCAATTAATTCATCCCGTGAGCGCATCACGCATTAATCGAATATCGTAACCGATAGGAAAAATTATAATTGGTCCTTGACCTTCTGGAATGTCCATAAAGAATTTTAAAAATACCTTTTAAATAACTTTTTAACTGTATATAATGTAAAAGATAATGAAAATAATTATGGAATTAAATATTTATTGCATAAAATAGCGGTTCTTAAACTGTGCGCCGCGGAATATTTTAAATTTTCGAGGGAAACACAGCGATACTCGACATCTGTCGGACACCGCACGAACTACTAGCTCGAGGTAGTTCACAGTTTCAGCATTTCTTATTAAGTTGTTTGGACCTAACTACTAAACGAAACTGTTAGGTATTTCTTTTGGTCTGGGTGCGCCTTGAAAAAATTACTGAGACATTAAAGGTGCCGTGAACCAAGAAACTTTAGGAACCTCTGACATAAAATACACAATGAAGAAATTACTGTTGCGGAAATATTTGAACAGTGTTGACTTTCTCTTTTCATCAATCAATTGCCGATAGCCGACAACAGTCTTCTCTGGGCCCTGGCGAAATAAATATCGCAGAGAACATCAAACCTTTTGTTTGAGGGTCTATGCATTACGAAAGATTTCATCTAATTCTTTTACCGTTATCTCCTTCGCGGAATATTTTAAATTTTCGAGGGAAACACAGCGATACTCGACATCTGTCGGACACCGCACGAACTACTAGCTCGAGGTAGTTCACAGTTTCAGCATTTCTTATTAAGTTGTTTGGACCTAACTACTAAACGAAACTGTTAGGTATTTCTTTTGGTCTGGGTGCTCCTTGAAAAAATTACTGAGACATTAAAGGTGCCGTGAACCAAGAAACTTTAGGAACCTCTGACATAAAATACACAATGAAGAAATTACTGTTGCGGAAATATTTGAACAGTGTTGACTTTCTCTTTTCATCAATCAATTTCCGATAGCCGACAACAGTCTTCTCTGGGCCCTGGCAAAATAAATATCGCAGAGAACATCAAACCTTTTGTTTGAGGGTCTATGCATTACGAAAGATTTCATCTAATTCTTTTACCGTTATCTCCTTCGCGGTAACATTTTCATCTGGCTCATTTAAAAATTTGAATTTTTAAATGCAAGTCTGCATTGACTTTATTAGCAGGAGACAAACACGTCTTCTTCCGATGGTTGATGGAACACACCGAGGCAGGCAGCAGGCAAACATTTGTTTATTGACCGTACGACTTGCGGTAAGCTTAATGCGCAATTCAAATCTCTTTCAACTATCGCATAAAAAAAAAAAAGATTGCGTTAACTGGAAATTTGCATTGTGTAAAGTGAAAAGCGGTATCATTTTTCAAATAGCGTTAACTGAATATTGCGTTAATCGAACTCGCGTTATGCGAGGCCTAGCTGTACTATGGCTGCATTTCCTTTTGTGGTAGAAAGGAAATGCAGGCGTAGCAGATGAACCCTCGGTAGCATATTGCTACCGAGGGTTCATTTCTGCTGTTGGAATTTGTTCTCCTTCCACACATTATGGCTGGCTGTGTTTCATAGCATTTTCGTATAGCTGATCTCAACAAGAGTAAAGTGATGCATCAAATTTTGCCAATGTCATAAGGAGCTTTTAACATTTGGTTTTATTTTGCAGGGCTGCTATTTTCATTTGTAATTTTTTTTTTTTTTTAAATTGAATTGAATACTAATAATACCTATCTATCTCACGATTACTAAAAGATTATTAATATATTTTAAATGAGGATTATAAAAATTCTGCACAGTATTAATAAGCATATTTGAATAAAAATTTCCCTTCATTTATTCATACCAACATGTTTTCAACTTGTACTCTTACTTTTAGCCCATTTAAATTAATGCAAAAAGTATTATTCATTATTAATATTATTATAAAAAAATACTATGATTCATACAAAGGGAAAGTATCATTTAAGTTTCTATATTTTATTTTATATTTATTTGAAAAAAAAAGTGGAAAATTGTAAGTTTCAAGGATTATTTCAAAGTAATAATTAAATAAATAAAGTAAATTTTCATTTATGCTCCTGGATGACTGCATAAAGTCAGGTATTCACAAGATAGAGATAAGACAAGGACATGGCTGTTTAGTTGTGGGACTTAAACCATAATCAGCTCAAATGTGTGTGCAAATCTACCCTCACATTTTACTACCTGGCTATGGTGGCCGGTTTTTCAATGTGGAATGCACTATGGATAATTGGTATTTCCCTTTTGTTTTTATTTGTCCATTATTTTAAATTATTTTCTGTGTTTTCCCTCCTCTATTACTGCTGAAAATTGAGAGTTCACTGTTTTTAGTGACTAAATTGGTAATAGTCAAGCCCAGAGGTGGATTGACTTCAAAACCAGATTTGAAGACGTCGCAGGATCCAGCAGTAACCTTGACCACATATTCAATCATGACAAACAGAACTCTCTGACAACTATCACCATATCAAAGAGCCTTGACAGCCTTGAATTCAACCCGTCATCTACAGCTGTGGGTGTGGATGGAATACTGCATTTCATGTTGAGATGCTTGGGACCTTATTAGCATCTTCAGTGCAGTGCTGACCAATCGCATTTTCCTCCATCAATGGAATGTATATCTGGTAAGGCCTTCAGACCCATCTCCAATTCCTCGTGTCTCCTGAAACTACTAGAAAGAGCCCTCCTTCCAACTCTAATAACTCACATACTTCCAGATTCCCCACCACAAATTCATTCTTCATTACCAAATAGGTCCACCATTACCAATCTCCTTGCCATCACCCACAACATCCTTACAGCATTTGAGAGAAAAGAACTTCTCATAACATATCTCGACATTGAAGCAGCTTTTGATGCCATTCAGGTACCTGCCCTCTTACAACTGCTTGAAGACCACTACTCTATAGGTGGGGATGCATTGCACTTCCTCTCATCACTCCTTCTCAAGTGTACTATTATACTCTATCATTAAAAAAAAAAAAAAACCCTATATCGAGCAGGTATCTGCAGGAGTACCACACGGGGAGTCCTCTCTGGTCTCCTCTTTACTGCCATTATCTCCCCTTTCATAAGCCAGAGAACCAGATGTATTGTCTTATGCAGATGATTTTAAAATATTGACCACCATCCAACCAAACACAGACCCCTCTAGGATCACAGAGAAAATTAACAGTGTCCTCCTCGCACTAGCGGGCTACCTTAAACAATTTGGCATTAACATTAACCCAGCGAAGTCTAAGTGCGTGCTCTATTCCCTGAAGAAAGAAACAACAATCATCTCGCCCAACATCAATGGAATTTCCATCCCGACTGTTCCATATCATCTAGATTTAGGGGTTGTCTTTGAAGAAAGAAACAACAATCATCTCGCCCAACATCAATGGAATTTCCATCCCGACTGTTCCATATCATCTAGATTTAGGGGTTGTCTTTGACACAAAACTCAGACTCAACAAGCACATTGACAAACTCATTGGTCATGCAGTGCACCTGAAATGGAGAGTGAAACAACACCTGCATTATGTCTCAGACATGGTTACAGCAACAAAATATGTCAGGACTATTATATACTCCCCACTACTTTATGCAGCTGAAATCTGGGTATCAGCAGCACCTACGATCAGAAAACCCATATGGGCAGTCGATTATTGGCTCCTCAAATGGGTAATCTACAAGCACAGGTTATCACGCCACGTTCATACAACTGAATTGGCCCAGGCCATGGGAATCCCCAGACTGCCCTCTTATTGACGAAAAAAAAAAACTGATAATCACAGTAAAAATGTTGACCGGTCTGATCGTATCTCCTTCATTCTGGGATTTCTGTGGCTGGAAGATTCCACCTGCCCAGCTCAGAGCCACCTCAATTATTTGACCTCTTCATTCACGCCTCCACCTCTCAGATCACTTCCTACCATACCAGATGCTCGGACGAAACCAGGACATTGATTCTGACCTTTAGAAATTTGCCATCAACCGACAGTATAGAGTGGGATACTCGGCCCAACACCCTCCATGGACCACGAACTGTCAGCTGCATCTGACAGTCACCAACCCCTTAACTAATACAGGGAATGGCACCCACAGCAGACATAGCGCCACCATCTCTTGACAAAGCATTGCAACCATCTAGACAGAAGCGAATTAATTAGTGAGCATAATGGGAAACAAACCTGACAATGCTCTTGCTGCTCTCTCCCATGAACTGTGAGGACAACAGTCACTACTGTAAATTGTGTATGTATTTGTCATTTCGTTTTATCCCTATATCATTTAATGTCATCTTGTTTTTGTTTTTGAATGTCTTACAATAGTTACTATTTTTAATGTTTTTGTAATGCCTTTTCTCAATTCACTCCAGTATAAAATCATTTAGCATACCAAGGGTTAAATTTAAATGTTGTTGAATTTGAAAAATTGTATTTATTTCATTTATTATTTTTTCTTTAATTTATTTTACTAATTTACACTAGTTAAATTTGTTTTCATAACTGTCAGTTTTCAGAAATTTTGCTGAAAGAATAAGAAAACTTTTGTAATGTAGTTTGCAATTTCAAATATTGAATGCTGTTCTGCCTAAATTAGCAAAATCTCATTTGCTATATCAATATAGTTTGTGTTCCCTCCCTGGGAGTATACAGCAAGAACCTGGAGACTGGAATTAAGGTTTCTTTCTTGGAGTAATCACAAACCTTGTTTTGTGACCTCTGGGAGATGTCGTAATCATGGGACAAACTCAGTCGTACTAATTTTTGAAACACAACCTTGACTGGGAGAGAAATTATTTTACGAGTGATCAGATACGTGTTTTTCCACCCCTTTATTAGTTGGAGATACAGAGAGATTCAAAATTGTAAGTCTTGATTTATCATTGACAACTTAATGGAATTTTATTCTAACTGCTACAGTAGTAGTGATGGCAGTGTGCCATTTTCCGAAGCAGAGCACATGTTCATAATTGAATATCCACAATCCCCAGTTTTATTTATTTATTTTTTTTTTTTTTGGACTATTTAAAAGGCGTGCTGCTATATATACCAGTGATACTCAATTGGTGCTCCATGAGTAAAGGTAACTCCCACTTAACGCTGATAATTCATACCGGAAAAACAGAGCGCTAAGTGAATCCGCGCTAAGCGAGCGCCGCATTCCCATAAGGTAACATAACATATGTATTTGTAAGTTGCGGTCGGTGCCATAGGATCTTTCCTAATCAATAATAAACAGTAGTGAAAAGATGCACAAATGTCGGTCAAAATATTTAATATTCAAATATTTGTACATATAAAATATTCTGCATTACATACATATATAATTATGTGGTAACTACTTACATATCAAAATTAAACTCAATTTCAATTAAAATCATGAAATTTCAATTAAAATCATGAATTTAATTGATCTAAATTGATGAATTTAATCATGAAAAATGTTTCAATTTTGGGTTGAACTTTGGCCCTCTTCCAAATAAACTAAAAGGGATATTAATTTTAAATCCCCCGCAGCATTACTACCCAACAATAAAGTCAACCGCTCCTTCCCCGCTTTGAAACCTGGCTCGTTTTTTTTTTCTTTCAATATGAAACTTCTTTTAGGCATTTGTTAAAAACTTGTTGAGAAGTATAACACATAATATCCCTCTTCAATAATTTTAACAAGTTCTTTTCTGAAAGTTTCGGCTCTTTCATCTGCACTTGCGGCTTCTCCCTGGATTTTAAATCTATTCAACCAGCCCTTACCAGTTTTAAATGGTTCCACACTTTTTTTTTTAGGTGAGTTTTCTTAAGATTATCATATTGGCTAATCTCTCTCTCTCTTTTATAATATTTAACTTAACTGAATTCTGCATCGGATATTATCTTCAATAAAATTAGTTAAAAGTCTTTCCATTTCAATCCTAATAGTCGGCCTAGCCCTAGTTGCTTGCAGTGGAACAGCTATCTTTCCCGCTGCTAAAATTAATTCTTTATTTATTTTTTTATAATTGTTTTACAGTTAAAGTTGCAAGTCCTAAAATTGGCGCCTCCGTAGCCAGGGTGGGAAGGAGCAGCAGTGCATAGCACAGGCTTCTTGATTAGACCGGGGTTCGAGCCCGTCACCACCAAATACGGAGGATGCGGACAGGTCAGAGAATGACCACCGTATATTCCCGGAGCAATATGGCCTTAGTTGCTAATGCTCCTAAAAAAAAAAAAATAATAATAATAATAAATAGCAAGTCCTAAATTATGGCACACATTCGCTTGTCGTTGACTGGAATCGATTCGCTTCAAAACGTCTAATTTAATTTTCAAATTTAAGTATTTTTCTTACAATTATAGTCTTCATGCTGCGCCCAGACGTTGTTGCTTTTTCATTCTTATCAGCCATTATTAACTCTTCAAAAATGTAACTGCCTTGGTTGCATTAATTACAATACAATGTTCAAGTAAACTGTCCATTATGCACGATATCTAATACTGTACTGAGTGATGACTAGACTTCGGATAAATGCATATAACACAAATATTACAAGCAATATACTTGATCAATTTTTAAAATGTTGATCTCGGAACTACGTAACAAGTCACTGTGCTGCAATTAATTTAACGTGCGAGAAAATTCTCAAGTTGGCATGGGAAACGTTTTAATGCTGTTTTGGTATTCATTTTCAAGCTATCGACTCCATCAAATGAAACGATTTCATTAAATATGCCAAAGATGCAATCTGTAAAAGAGCGTTATAGTGATCTGTGACAGTGTTATAGTCAGATACGGGTTATAATATAAGAACAGTGTTATAGCGAATCAGCGTAAAGTGAACCACATTATAACAGGGGCCTGCTGTATTCATCTATGGTGAGGAATAACTGTTTTACATAATTTATTTACAAATATTGTCTTTTTAAATATGAGAGAGACCTTATGAAGTTCATTTTCTGGATCATTTTTATACTAATTAATAATAATTATATATGTAATGTGTAAAATATTCATAATTCCCTTATTGAATTAAATTTTAATAACTGTTCAAACACTTCATTCAAGCTTACATATGAGGAAGACACTTTCAATTTTCAATGCAATCTCTGTTATAATTAAGTTATAATAATAATTAAACTAAAACATGAAAATCTACCATGCGTTGTGTGTCTTTTGAATTATTCTGTATAACTTGCCAGTAAAAACATACTGACTGCCAAGAGTCATCAGGACTTGGTGATATATGCCTTACTCATAGTCTGCAGGATTTCATATTTTTAATGATGAATTCTAGTGTGCAGTATTTTTTGTAGCTCAGTCAGTAGCAGTGTGCTGTTTTTTTTTTGTTAATTTCTGTAGAACTAATAACAGTTTATTGATTTTGCATGGATTGAAAAGTGCCCTTTGCTTATATTGCTGTAGTCTATCCTAATCTGTATTTAGCAGTTTACAATGCATTTTGAAAATTCTTTATATTTTTATACTGATCCAGTGGGCATGTTTAAACCATGCACGACTTGCCATCTTCCGTGGATTCATCCAAGTACTCAAATGCTTTTTGACTATGTTTCATGTTACAATTGACAAGTTCAAGCATCTATAGCATTCCCTATCAAGCTCTTTACTTCCATTCTTCTAACATCTGAAGAGTGGTTTTTTGACAATTCATAAATTTAGTAGGACACAATGGGAAAAAAGACAGTGGCAGCTATTAAAAATTATTACATAAAAATTGCCATTTACAACTGGGCTGCAAGTTGGAATGAATTGAAGTAGAGTCAGTAGAAGTGCACGGAAAAGCTATTAAACAATTAGGATTATCCTTATTGATTTAGTTGGAATCAATAATGAAGCATACCAAAATGTATATTTTTATATGTAATGAAAAAGATATATATTTGTGGATTGTAAAACTTGACTAGAAGAAGGTAAATCAGGATATCATATGGTGATAGAAGGAATAGAAATAGCAGATTAAATGGAAGAATCTTTGGGTGAAGAAAGAATTCTGTGAAGAGAGTAAAGAAGAAAAACTTAAATTACATAAAGGCAGAATCTACTTCAATATTCTTATTTAACTTTGCTAATTTTGACTTAGAATTCAAAAATAATGTTATGCCCAAGAGAAATGAAGAATGATTTTATGAAGCAACAATACAATAGGCTCTTTGTTCTTTGTTAAAAAGAAAATTTTGGCTTTCTTCATAAAGGACAGTATGTTTGGGGAGGTACTGCTACATTTGATTAAATTTGTAAATTAATTATATTTTATTGTTATGTTTAAAAAATTATATTATTCTTGTTCTGTTTGATTTGAACTCTATATACAATTTTCTTTTGAATAGAAATATTGTCATAAAATTTTAATTTTCTTTTTATCATATTCATGTCTTAATACCATTTGAAATTAATGCATGTTAATTTAGATGGTATTAGATTGTTGTTGGGAATAAATTGCTTGTTTTTAACTGACAGATATTTATGTTATATTCTATAATTTGAACTTTTTGCTAATTTGGATTCCCCTACCCTTAATTAGTCTTACCGAAGTTTCAATACCTTTTTCCCATTGATAGATCTGAAACTCATTTGATAAAAATAAGTACTGAATAATTTCTGTTTGCCGCTTATAATTTCTCAGTTTGCTTCTTCAATGTTTATTTCCTTTCAGGTTATAAAAAATCCAGTTACTGATCATCTTCCAGTAGGCTGCAGGAAATTAGCAACTTCCTACCATACAAAAAAATTAGTTCACCCTCGAGAATTAGTACCTCCATCAGAAGATCCCATTGTTCTTGTTGTTGGTGCCATGGCTCATGGTTCTGTAAGTAGAAATGAAATAAGTTTCAGATAGTGTGTTTTTTTTGGTTGTTTTTTTTTTAATGTGCTTAGGGAAAGTGGATAATATACAGCAAAACCCCGTATAGCACTGATAATTGGTACTGAAACTGTTCCATGTTATGTGAAACCATGCTGATTGAGGTATAATTATAATAGGTTTTAATTGAATGCGTACCAGAGATACAGTCTATAAACAATTTGCACTTGATAGCCAATTAAAAGGATTTGAAATTAAAAATATTCCAAAAATTTTATTAATGAAAAAGTAATAAGAGATGAGAAAAAAGCTTTATTGTTTATTTAGGTATTTCAGTAATAAAGTCTGGTGAAGTCATCTCTTCTTTTTTCTCAGCGTACACGTCTTTGTAGCATTGAATGCCATCTTATAAAATTTGCCATATCTTGATGCTGTGTTCAACATCCGGATCTCAATTCATAATCGCCTCACAGGCCATGTCAAACCCCCCCCCCCCCAAAAAAACAACTTTCTCCAATTCTTCTGTTGAAAATTCTTTTGATTCCACTTCTTCATATGCAGTTTGCTCATCAATTTCAAGGAGAATTGCATCATCTAAGTCATTTGCATGTAAGTCAGTGCAGTCACATACATTGGCAGTGTCCAAAGTTTCAAATTCCAAGTCTTCTCCAATCTTCACAATGTCTTAGGCAATTGTCTAAACTTGTGATTCAAAACTAGTGAAATCATTTGCCAAATGGACCAAAACATGCTGCCAAACAGAATGCATGTTGTTGGCAGATCAAGATGCAGATATATTTTTGCTTGTATTTAAAGGGGGGAAAAATAAATTGTGAAATGAAAAGTTTGAAAAGCTATCGCATCGTCTTATCAGGATGGAATTCAGAATACTGAACACTGTTGCACGTTGCCGCTGACTGCCTGAGGGGGGGTTTTGGCACATGTGCATGTGAGACAATAGAGTTGGCACCGCAGCATATATATAAATGCACCTAGACTACGACAATGCAGCATATATATAAATGCACCTAGACTATGACAATGCAGCATATATGTAGAGTACATATGTAGGCTATTGAATGAATTTTAATATGTACAGTAAATTTTCGACTTAAACTTAATTGGAAACCATGTTACCATGTTATAGTGAAACCCATGCTGTTTGAAGCCGTACTAAGTGAGGTATTGCTGTAGTTTGTACATTTTTTAATAATTTTGCATATAATTTTATAAATATATTTCTGTTGTCCTATATGCATTTGTTCATGTTTCTTATCATTTCATTTACCAGAATTAATATTTACAAAATTATTACATAATATTACCACATTAAAAAAAAATAATAAAAGAACAAAAAAAATGTGGACATCAGTAATACTTTTCCAAATTTAGTGATTATATATGATAGTCTGCATCAGAAGCAATTTCTGTGCACTTTAAAAACATTTTCTACAGTATGAGCGTATGATTGCATTGAACCTACAAAATAAAATTGCATTTGGGATTTCAATATGCACAATACAGAAATTAAAATGAAACATGGTTGTTTCATTGTTAATTGGTACTTTATCAGTGGGAAGTGGAATTACAATATGATCATCTGAAGTGGGCCTTCCTAAATGAATTAACACTCCAAAAGAAAGATTATTTTATATCTCTCGTGAATGAATTGCACTCCAGTTAGTAGTTTTGCTTTAACAGTATTATGCAGGCCTACTGCACATAGGCCATATTCTGTATTAATATCCTAGACCAGTGGTATCTGTGTAGTATTCTGGCCTTCGATGCATTCTTTAAATATCCAAGCATTCTCTTCATACATGCCTGTTCTCTTCTGCATACATTGTAACAGTAGAAAACTGCAACCTTAGAAAAATAAACTGAATGCATGATGTGGATATTCATGCTGAAATCATAAAGGTTGTATGTTTTGTGTACATATTGAGATTAAAAAAAATTCCTTGTTTATGTCTCTCTTGGCAAAACATGAAATTCACAAATGGTAGCAAAGTGGCATGCCAAAAAATGAGTGACCACAATGGTACTTTAATAAATAAGCATTGCAATACAGTAAAACCTGGTTAATTCAAAGTTCAAGGAACCAAAATACATCCATGTCAATTAAAATGGTTAGTTAGTGTTATTAACATTTTGTAATTCTCATTTGATATTTAGTTTGGTTGATGTATAGATTTGTAAATATACATTAATGGGTTAATTGGTCAATATGAGAAAGATAACAATTTTGCTGTGCAGAAAGAACAGCTTTTTATTAATTGTGTGTGTGTGTGTGTGTGTGTGTGTGTGTGTGTGTGTGTGTGTGTGTGTGTGTGTGTGTGTGTGTGTGTGTGTGTGTGTGTGTGTGTGTGTGTAAATAGTTGCTATTTATGGAAAGGATTAACCATGGAAGCTACTTATTGAAAGGAAAATATTACATGCAACTGTAAATTAAAATAAATAATGCATAATAAAATAAAATAAAAAATCCACCAGTTTTCAGGATGTTAGAATTGTTCAATTCAAATGTAGAGGGTATCTGATAGAAATTTTATATCTTTTAACTTGGCTCAGCAAAGTAGTATTGAAGATGAAAGAAACACTAATGGAGCAGCTTCGTGGTTAATCTTTTCTATAAATAATGACATAATATTTAAGTAAAATTAAATGCAACAAGGCATCATATCTTTAAGAGTATAATAATCTATATAATATTGGTGTGAACACACGATAGGAAACTCTTAAACAAAAAACTACGTTAGTAGTTTGAAGGGCATCATTTTACCTGTATCTCATTGTGCTCTTCCTTCACAATGAGTTGCCATGTATTGCACTACCTCGAAGAAGTAACGCTTCACTAAAAGAGAAGACTATCATTACTTATTCTTAGTGGGCACTACCACCCAGACAGCACCGTTTCAAGGCTCATTGGCCTTTCATCGGTGGGTGGGCAGGTACCCTGGTATTGCGGACATGACAATCTAGTTGTGAAGATAATCCCGCAGTATGAGAGATGTCAGGTGTATGTGATAATATTTAAGTAAAATTAAATGCAACAAGGCATCATATCTTTAAAAGTATAATAATCTATATAATATTAGTGTAAACACACCACAGAAAATGTGGGATTATCTTCACAACTGGATTGCCATGTCTGCAATACCAGGGTACCTGCCCACCCACTGATGAAAGGCCAACAAGCCTTGAAACGGTGCTGTCTGGGTGGTGGTGCCCACTGAGAATAAATAACAATAGTCTTCTCTTTTAGCGAAGCGTTACTTATTTGCGGTAGTGCAATACGTGGCAACTCGTTGTGAAGGAAGAGCACAATGTGAGATACAGATAGAATGATGCTCTTCAAACTACTAACATAGTTTTTTGTTTAAGAGTTTTCTATGGTGTGTTTACACCAATATTATATAATGACATATTGTACACAAGCAAAATATAGATTTAATTCTACACAACCAAGGTTTTGTTTTAAAATTTTCATATCTGTAATCAAAAAACATTTTTCCAGCAGTACCCATTCACTGGACAATCTCTCTCTCTCTCTCTCTCTCTCTCTCTCTCTCTCTCTCATTTCACTCCCAGCTACTCTAAAGGAACATAATCAGATTAGTGCTGTGTTATTATTTATTTTTTTCCTTTTTCAGGAGCATAAACAAAATGGATTACATGTGCACAGAATTCTTGAGGAAGTGAGCAGAAACTATATGCAGTACACTAGCAAAATCTGCAAAAATTCAGCCTTTTCAGGATATAAACTTAATTAACATTCATCTGTATATATTCCCAGTTTATGCAACTATTTTTTTACAATCATTACTTGCCCTGGAAAAACTTTCTAAGTTGCAGTTTACTTGTTACAAATTCTGGTATTGCTTATAGCTCTAAAATTATCAGAACTGTCTTAACAAGTGGTGACTCTAATTAACATTCAAAATCAAAATTACTTCCATTAAAACAGGGTATTCAGTGATGTAATCAAAGAACCAGAAGTTCACAAAGCAGTGGTGAAATTTCAAATTCTGGTTAATGATTTCATTGAAGCTCATGTAACTAGGTCTGCAGTGATAAAGGAATGTGGGAAGAAGTTTGTTATCAGAGAAACGATCAAGGTGAGTAAAAAGCACAATTGAAGTGTGGTAACAGCACTGGCCACTCTGCATCATCAATGCTTATTTTCAAACACAAGACTGTTGTGAATAATGGGTATTCTCTGAGCTATGTAATCTTTCTTTCTTAGAAAAATTTACTTGAAAAAAGATTTTGAATTCTTTTTAATTGCTGATTCTTTTCATTGCTGATTTTGGTATACTGGATTTTGTTTAGTGATGACAAATGCATTCTGTAACTAATTTTTACCCAAAAAAAAAGATTGAGCAAAAAGAGAACCAGAATTAGTGTATTTTTCACTTATCAGAGTTTTATTTAAATTCCACATATACTAATATAATTTTGTTGGATGTTTCCTTCTTGCAGTTAAAATGGATATATACTATCAGTATTTATTTTGCATTCAAAAACTAATCTGAAGTTGATAAAACAACTGTGTTTATTGAAAACTGTACATTTCACTAATGGTGTTTTATGTCCTTTACAGGTCAACGTTGACTATACAGAAGAAACAGTGTCAATTAGCGAGTATCCTCTCTCTGCAGCACTGACATGTACAAAGCTTTGTTCTGCATTTGAAGAAGCGTGGGGTGTACATTAATACACCATTTCTATTTTGTAAATAAAACATTTATACCCAATTTTAAGCACTATTTATTAACTCTACAACAAAGTAACCACTTCTTTGATAGTATATCTGGAAATCATACAAATCTCAGAAGCTGATGGCATGAGCTGAGTGGTCAGGCATGAGAAGTGCATGTGTTTGAGGGGACCATGGTTCGAGCCTGCTAAATATTTAACAATTGTATTCATTGTCGAAATGATGAATTTTAAACTCTTTTAACCTATTGGTTCTGCTTCAGTATAAAAAGAGCATTTTTAGACCCAACAAAGCTGAATGGTCAAGGAAAAGATTTCGGTGGCATTAAGAGTTTCAATTTTCTGTAGTTCAAGCCTGTATGGCTGCTAAATATGGTTAATGATTGTGTTCATTGCCAAAATTATTAATTGTAAACTTTTCTGACCATTGAAACAGCTACTTTTGCAAAAAACACAGAATTACGCTTAGCTTAACATCCCCGAATTTTGCATGACAGAGTATAAATGGAACATTTAATGGTAGTGACTGTGCAAATCATAGTGATGCAATTTTTTGTTCATAAAATTGTGCTAGCTTCATACCATGCTCAAAGTCATCTGGTTTGTGCTGTTGGCCATTCTCTTGTTTAATTGCATGCTCAGTATACACTGGTATCAGACAACCTGCTTTGTATAGTCTCTATGGACATGTGACATTGTGTCTGATGGAGTAAATTCTTTGGACGATGGAGGTGTACCTAATAAAAACCATTGAACACATGTCATCAACCTTCACAAATGGAATTGGAAAGAACAGTACTTCAAGGTATTCCAGAATTACTTGAGAAAACTAAGGATGAAGTGTGTTTCCTCAAGGGTGAAATTTCCTCTGCTTTTGAACGTAGTAAACATTTGAATGGCCAAATAGAAAATCGGCCATTCAAATCAAAGTTCTTGTGCTTTACAAGAATTTAATTTTGATAATGGCAAAACTTTCTGCTCTTACTGAAGAAGCACCAAATCCTTAGTGCTAAGGCTTAGTTTTATGTTCAACTTAGAAACAAATACCATTATTGAAGGACCTGCCTAAGTTGCTAATACCTCTTTAAATGGAGGTTCTACTTCAGTACACTACTTGACTTTTCACTTATACAAAATACATTATTCATAGTTTGGCATATGTTTGATAATAGAGACCATTTTCCAGATGATGGGAAGACAAGCTTCAAAACAGCTGGTGATGTCAGATTTTTTTAATGTAAAGCTGATTCACTTATTCTGGTTATGCTATACAATTTAAAAAGATATTAGCAACTTAGGCAGAACTGTGTATAATGGTGTTTTTCTCTAAAGTTGGGCCTAACAAAGTCTTTGGTACCAAACTCAAAACCTGAGGGCTCTGTACTATGTCTACAGTGAGAACTGAAAATCTATCCATGAGTGAAATTGATGTAGGTAAAGTGTACAGATTTTGATTTGCACACTTTACCTGTATTTTATTTGAGTAGGATTGCAAATACTCCTACAATCCCATGGTGATTTAGTTGCAAATAGTGAATTGGACCCTTAGCTTGTGCAAAGTCCTCAGGCAAGATGACAGTACAAGGCTTCTAGGAGAAGGGAAAATCAAAGGGCCATCAAATCCATGGAGAGAAATCTTACTTAAGAATTTGCAATATTAAAAATTCAGAAAGTATTTTTGAATGCTACTTTTTATGTAGTCAAGCCCATTAATAATAAAATATGAATAGCAAATTTACAGAAATTACGAGATTTGATCTCCAAATTATGGGAATTGGCATCTATTGCTATAATTAAATTTTGAGGAATCATGCATATTACTCTTTCCTTTATAGAAAATGCTGTTATCATAATTATTGGTATATACAAGAAAGCATAATTTTATACAACATAAAAAAAAAAATTCTGATGCCCTTAAATACTGTATCTGTATGACTAACAGTACTCTAAACTCTCTTGGATGAGCACAGTGATTGTGATTGCTGTCCTTTTGTCCTATGTTGGAAAGGCCCAGACTGGTTTTTTCTTTGGTATAGAAACAGTAATGTGTAGACAAGCTCTTAATTCTGAATTTGTGTGGACAGATATTTTATACACTACTGTATGCCCATGTTGGGACTTTGAGAAACTTTTAATAAAAGGGGAAGACAAAACCTACACTGGATTGGCTGACTTATGTAAGCAAGATCCAAAAGCAGCCAGTTTTGGATCTGACTGCTGACCAAATTTAAAGATACTGCAGAGGAAAAGAAGGTACCCTTCCACTTACCTTGCAACCTCATGTTGGTGCTCTTCTGCAATGGCTCTTGGAAGGGCCAGTTTAAATTTTGCCAGAGTGGACCAATTCTATAAGGAAAAGCTCATGACTTTGGCTTTAGCCCTAGGATGTGAGAGCATTGAAGCTAGAACCAGCTGATTGCAGTGATTGATAGATCAACAATGTGCTGTAAAGCAACAAGTGGTGGAGTGATGCAGCTACCACTAATGAATAATAAACAGAGAAATTGACCACAGAATATATGCAATGTGTAATAAACTGCTTTAGTTGCTTTGGTACTTGACATGCTGATGAGGATTTCAAATGGGATGCATCGTGATTGGATATCCTTTATCAGACAGTACTGAAGAAATGGAAGTGTTTTAGCAGAAGTTTTCAAGGTGACCGATTTGAATGGCTATTTAAACAAGCAAACAATGCTTTTGGTTCTTTTTTGCATTAATATGGAAACAACTTGCCATAGGTAAATCTGTACAATTTGACTGGACTTTCCATTACATATTACAATAACAAACAGCAATGGATGATAAAACAAGTGAATGACAGATAAATTTTGATTGTGGGATGTCTACAAAATGTAAATTTTTGTTGTTTCTCTACTGTAGTGCACACAATATGCAATATACTATAGTGATTCTGGTTCTAGACCAGGGTATAATTACAAATTTTAAATGCCCTAAGGCCTGGCAATAGAGCCCTACTTTTGAATCTAAACAAGGGCTCAACCGAAAAGTGATTATGAAGAAGGCCATTTAAGTTTATGCAGAATACATGGAATTACATCAAAATATGTAATGTGTAAAACACCTTGTTAAGCTGGCTTTGCTTTTATTAGAAATTAAGAAATAACCTTTGTTGATGCAGGTTGTGATCTCCTTTGACAGATGATGAAATCAGTGCTGAAGTGATTATGCAGTAATCGCAATGCAAAAAATATATATTTTAGGGTGATAGTGACGACATAGCAAATGGTGTTTCAGTTGTAGAAACAGTTAAAAGTTAAAACCTTTTTTGATATCATGTGACATGTATTGAGAATAATATCTTTGAAAATTAATTAGATGTGTCAAGAAAAATTACAGTTCTTTAGACAAGTGATTAATTATAAAATAGGTGAGCTTGTCAATTTTTTCCTCATAATATACTATTTCATCTACTCCATTGAAGTTAATTTTATAATAGGAAGCCTCCGTAGCCAGGTGGGCAGGAGCAGCAGTGCGTAGCACATGCTTCTTGATCAGACTGGGGTTCGAGCCCGTGACCACCAAATACGGAGGATGCGGAAAGGTCAGGGAATGACTACCGCATATTCCCAGAGCAATATGGCCTTAGTTGCTAATGCTCCTAAAAACCAAACAACAAACAACAATTTTATAATGAAACACAACAATATTCCTTAGTACCCTTCAATTTCTTTTTATAAATGAGTTCAACTGGTTTGCATTTTACTGTAAAGTAATACAGTGTAATCGCAATAATAATACTGAAGGGCAACGCAACAAATAATTTGCTTCCTGAGCAACTGCTATTGACTACCCAATAGGGAAGAAGAAGCCAATGCATGAAGGGGAGCATAGAAATGAATATGTTCATCATACTACAAAGTAATGAAAATAGTGGGAGGCATGACGTACAGGACGAAACTACACACAAAGTGGTTGTAATGATTCCTGACTGTTGAGGTCACTGAACAGCAAATGCAGACCAGAGATGGACCATCATCAAGAACCTGATAGCTCCTGCAATTTTGGAAGAAATCAAGTAGAATGTGAGCGAACGACGAATATGGTCACAACAGGACCAGAACTGAAGGAGGAGGAACAGCAACCTGGAGCAACTGAAGTGGAAACAGACAAGATCCCATATCCTGAATAGAAGAAGAGTGGGAGAAAGCCCTATCAGAATTTGAGGGAATGGACTCCACAAAAAGCCACACCATACTGAAACAGACAAAAGACACCAGTGGTAAATCACAGGCCACTTCAATACCAGATTATCTCAACAACGAAGTAACACTAAACACCATCCACACAGCCATTTACTGTGCTGCTGCAGCAGCCACCAGGATGAACTGAAGGAAAACCAAAGACCAATATAATACAAAACGCAAAGACAAGGAACCACCACCTTGGAAAACAAGGTTATAGTAGACGATAGGCAAGATAAGAGTGAAGATAGGCTAATTGACCCAGTACCAACGGGATAACAAAAAACTGATCTGAAAACTACCCTGAAGAAAGGCAACATCAAAACCAGTGGAGCAGCAAAATTAGCCATAGTGGCTGTGCCCCCTCGATCCAGAAAGGAAGAAAACCAAGAACATGCAGAAGGCAGAATGGGTGATTCGAGAGGAAGCTGTATAACAGTCAATCAGGAAGTCCCACAACTGGCAAACTGAAGACCACCCTCAAGAAAGGCAACGTCCACAACAAACATGAGACATATAATCAAAATTGAAGAATACCTTGACCCTCAAGCAGAAATTCCTGGAACCCAGCAAGAGACTTCACCATTACTGGGAGAGCCCTGAGGACAACAGGATATTTAATGAAAACCAGAGCCTTCTGTAGGAAAATCAGGGACAAGAGGAGAAGGAAGACAATGGAGCCCACAGCCAGAATGTACTCAAGGAGTTCAAGGGAAACCTGTGGAGCAGCGAAGTTAGCCATAATGGCTGTGTACCCTGGATATATCTAGAAAGGAAGAATACACAAGAGATGACAGAATGGGGGATTCAGAAGGAAGAAGTATAACAGTCAATCAGGCAGTCCCACAGCTGACAAACCCCAAAAATAAATATATCAAAAACTACTGGTACAAGAAGTTCAGCTTCACACACACAGCACATAACGGAACAGCTCACCTAGATGCTCAGACACCTTGTCACCATCCCAAAGTCTCTGATTCAAGGAATCACCTACCTACAAGCTAAGGACAAAGACATCACAAACCTGACAAGTACAGACCTGTCTCCCAACAATATACAAGATCCTGACTTGCTGCATAACTAAGACAATATCCGACCATTTGGAGAGCCCAAATATGGCTGAGCAGCAGAAGCGATGTAAGCAGAGGATGCCAAGAGCAATTGACCATTGATGCTGTAGTTATGGAGCAAGCCTACAAGAAACACTGCAACCTGCACACGCCCAACATCGAGTACTGCAAGGTCTTCAACTTTGCCTCATAGCTGGCTGATAGAGACACAAGATCTACAAAGTCAATCCAATACTGACGCACTTCCTACAAGCAAACATTGTAAAATGGAAGACCACCAAGATCGAGAATGTCTGTACCAGACTGATACCCAACAGAAGAGAAATCTTCCAAAAAGATGACCTAAGCTCACCATAGTTCTGTTTACAAATCAACCAACTGTTCACCATGCCCAATAACAGCAAGTACAGATATACCCTAAAAGAAAGGAGGAAGAACCTGTACAGACTCTCACCTAATGTACATAGATGACATCAAACTATGTGCCAGAATTGAGAATCACTAACAGCTACTGTGGATCACCAAAGAGTTCACCACTGACATCAGAATGCCATTTTGCCTAGACAAATGCAAGACCCATGGCTTGCATCAAGGACATCCAGTCAGAAGAAACTACCAACCAAAGACCAGTGTAGAGAGTGAAGTCATGACAGAGGGAGAGACGTACAAATATCTGGAAATGATGCAGTCCCACCAGTTAGAACAAAGAGATCAAGACCTGTCTGACAGTAATACTATCAGAGACTGAGAAGCAAGCTAAAGCCAAATGGCAAGAACGTGGTCACAGCCACAAACATTTATGCAGTTCCAGTATTAATACACTTTCAGGATCGTAGATTTACCCCAGACAGCTTAAGGAGACTATGAGATTTACCAGGATAATGATGACAAAGGACTGCCAACATTAGCCAAAGTTAGCCATCAAGAGACTGATCATAGCCCGTACAGAAGGAAGGAGTGAGTTGACTGACCTCATTGAACATGAAGAAGGCAATTAAGAACCTGTGCGATTACTTCCAGCAAACATAATCAATCTACCAAGCCATAAGGGAGCACACAATGCTCAACCTCAAACAAGATCACATTGACGGACACTACAATGACCTCCATCAAGACTACATAGATCAGATGGCTCTTCCCCGAGACCAAAGGATTCATGCTCACCATCCAAGACCAGATAATCCACACTAGGAACTACAGGAAGTTGCATCATCGAGGATACCAGAGTAACATGGCACATGTTAATAATGCCACCAAGCCACAGTAATACAGCACATCGCAGCAGAATGCAGGGTGATCACCCAGATGGATTACGTTCACAGACACGACCAAGTGCCAGTGATAATATATCAGAAGCTAGAGCAAAAAATACCAGCTGATCAAAGAAAGTTTACCGTATTCCAAGTATGAGCCTCACGCAGTACTAGAGACCTCTACTCACAGACTATACTGAAACCATAATGGACAAGACTATTCCACACAACAGAGCATACATAACTCTCATCGACGAGAAGGAAATGACTATCTACCTGATCGATATAGTGGTGCTCAACACAAGCATCCTTCCGAAAACATACGATAAAAAGATCAGACAGCACTCAGATCTAAGACAAGAAGTTAAAGATATGTGGCATAGGGAACAAGTAATGATAAGCGTTTCAACCATCAGCATGGTGCTAAAGAACCAATAACAACAGGCCTCCTAGAGAACACTTACATGAAACTCGAGAAAGCTGCAGTCCTGAACATCTGTAGTACCATAAGAGTTCCTCGACTGACAGTAACAATAATAATAATACATGTACACTGCTCAACAAAATTAACACAACAGGTAGAGAACGTATACCTCGTGCAGCTTGCGATGAAGCGGGACATTTGGTTTGGTAGGGTACCATAGAATAACGATGAAATTAGAAAACAGCGAGAAAAGTTGGAAAGGTATCAAGATATTTATAAAGACTGTATAAAAATTACCCAAAACGTCACGTCACATGAGTCGATACAAGAGGCTCGAAAATATGGCCACATGACAACAGTATGGCGTATGATCCCCTTCAACAGCTAAATAGGCCTGAGAGCATTGTGAACGATGCCCGATATAAGATTCTGTGGCAAAGAATCCCATTTTTTCACCAGCGCAGACCTTAGCTCACAAAGTGACCAAGGAGTTTGCTGTCAGCGTGAAATGTAACCCCCAAGGGCGTCCCACACATGTTCGATCGGATTTAAGTCTGGTGTTCGTGCTGTCGTTGGATATCTTCACTTTCAAGATATTCCTCCACCACTTGAGCTCTATGTGCAGTGGTGTTGTCATGCATGAAAAAAAAATCTGGGGTAACCGCACCCCTAAAAAGTTGCACATGGGGTTCGAGGATCTGGTCTCGGTAACCATATCAAAAACATGAAGAAAGTGTGGCCATTGATCATTATTCCTCACCAAAGGCCGTTGTAGCCTAGTGATCTGGCACACAGATGCATAAGTACATGTGCCTTGAGTGACCGGGGTTCAAGCCCGTGATTGCTGAATACGGTGCTGTTTCTTGTATTCTGTCTATCTTGTGAACTCCTCTGACCGTTTGGTCGTCCCGGAGTATAAACAGAAAATTTATTTAAATTTATACGAGAACACTGCCTCCACATTAAGTGTCCCCTTTTCTGATGTTGGGGGGACAGTATCCCATTCCTCCTTGTCTCCAGATGAAAAAACATCTAGAATCTGTTTGTCGGCTAAAATGGGACTCATCAGAGAACAGAACTGTACCCCATTTGTCAGGGCTCCAAGTCACATGTTCGTGGCACCAGTTTCGACGAGCTCTGCAGTGGTTTGGGATTAATGGGATACAAACTACTGGTTTCCTTGGATAGAGTTCGCTTGAACTGAGCCTTCTTAACACAGTCCGGTTGTAAATTTTCACCTGTGGCTGCAGCAACCTCAAGAAACAGTTTATGACGGGATATCGTAGAGTTCCGTCATGGTGTTAGAGCAAGATAGCGGTCTGTTCTGGTTGACGTAGCCCTCGGACGATAGTAGCCACCTCTTCTTGTAATGGTTTCTATCTCCTGAAACTGCATCCATAGTGCCAAAACTACACTGTGTGACACATTAAGCCAACGTGCCACCTGCAACTGCTTGGCTTCCAGTATTCAAACGGCCTGCCATCTCAAAGAATCATCTAAACGACGATGACTTGCCTTCCTGAGTACTGGAGATTTAACTATACCATTGAGCAAACCAAAAAAACGAGAATGAAGTGATGAAGTCGCAACCCATGTTTTTATAGGCATGAATAATTTGCATAATGTGCGGCTCTGTAAGGTGGTAGATCGATTTCTATTGCACCCTCAGAATTTGCGTGCCAGGATGTTTATTATATGAAATATTCGCCTTCGGCGAGATTGCTCACAATAAAATATTCATGTAAAACATTTTGTTCTGTTAATTTTGTCGAGCAGTATAGAATTACTACTACCCACAATACAGAACCTTGCATTTATCAACGTTAAAACTCAATTGTCATTTTTTTAACCTATCTGCCTACCTCGTCTAGACCTTGAAGTGACATATCATGATTAATGTCATTAACTAATGATATTATGATGATTAAATCAGATTAAACAAGGTATGCTACTTTAAGGGAATAGCAGACTTAAGAAGATATCGAACTTCAAATACCTATCATTAATGACTAGTAAACACATTAGGAGGCCCAATATCAAATCTTGGGGTTAAAAGAGTCGATAAGACCTGTGTGTGTGTGTGTCACAAGATCATCACCAACTTGGAAATGGTGCTTCTGTGATGATGCATGCACTACAAAACAAATGTGTCTGTGTGTTCTGTGTGTGGTAATGTGCGATTTATTTTGTGTGACTGGCAAATATCACATACACACACTTGATCAGACGGCCTTGGACGTTAGGAATCTGGTACAACAACTTCGTGGCATGCTGACCAGGCACAATAAGTATAATCATGTCAACTGTAAAAAGAAAGATAAGATACTAACAAATTATTAAAAAAATATATATGAAATCGATAAACTTAGGGTACGAGCATAGAGAAAAAATAAATAAATACAATAATAAAAAATAATAATAAATTAATTTTTTTAAAAAATCAATAAGTTAATTTTAAAAAATGAAAATAAAATAAATAAACAATATAAAAAAGTAAAATAACAAAATAAGATAATAAAAAATATATATAAATAAATAGTAATTATTGAAAATATAAAATAAAATAAAATAAATTAAAAAAAAGATAAATAAAATCGTACACACAGTTGCCCAGACTGGAATACCGGCTAAAGAATTAGAAGAAAAAAAATAAATTAAAAAATAATAATAATAAATAAATAAAATAACAATAAAAATAAATAAATAAAATAACAATAAAAGTGAATTGTCTAAGATTGGACAAATCCCGTACCCACTTGAGGCAGTGCACTACCAGTGGGTGCCAGCAATCCTCAGGTTGCCCAGGATTGTGGGACTAAAAGTAAAAAAAGAGAAAAAAACTGAATCAATGTGAGGTGGATCTTCAAAAAGATGATCTTCTAAGAGCTATTCAAGGTGACAATATTTTATCTTTGCAAGACACCGCTCACTGTTGAGGCTAACATTATTGAAGGTGCTGGAGGCACCATAGGGGCTGGAGGTGAAGCTGAAGCAGGATTGGCCAACAGAAGTTTTTTTCTAGCAAATAAATCAGAAGCAAATTGTTGTAGGATTCCAAGTTGTGAGGCAGATTCTGCTAGATGTTTTTCGTTGCCAGGTGAGAAGGTGTTTATACGGTCTTGTAGGGATTTCCGTAGGTCAGAGTGAAAAGGGCAGTGATAGAGCAGGTGATTCCAGTCTTCCAGTTGGAGATAAAGGCAAGAATTGGTATTGCTTATTCTGAACTGAAAGAGTTTGGAGTTAAAATAGCTATGTCCAGTTATGATAAATGATGTGTAAATGTTTGGAGAGAACCACAGGGAATTCTGGTGTTAATTTTTATATTTCTTCTCAACCTCCAACTCATGCACGGTACTAAGTACTGTAGATTCTAATACCTCTCTTGTTTGGGGATTTCATAAAAAAATGTAGTTCTGCCTTTAGGGGTTGTATCCCAAATATCTTGCCAATTTTTTATTAAATCAGACCAAATCCGTTTTTTTTTTCAGCTTTGGTGTCTGCAAGACATCATTCTGTGTTCCATGAAGGTTTGATGTTTTTGAAAGTAACAGAGGGCACGATGTAAAATGTGCAAGTCCAGAGGTAATACTCCAGCTATGACCTGCAGGGCATCAGTTGAGGCAGTGCTGCAGGTATGGAGCATTGTAAGAATCGTGGATCTTTGCAAGGAGAGTAGTTTTGATTTCAGTTGGCGTTCTTAATTCTGTCATACCAAACTGGAGCAGCATAGGTTGCAATAGGTATGAATACTGCCTTGTAATATAAGAGAAGAACGCAGCTCCAAGCCCACAGTCAGTTCTCGTAATCCGAACAATAGCCATAGTAAATTTCTTAATTTTATCTATTTAGTGGCAAAATCGAGTCTATCATCAACGATCACACCAAGATGTTTTAAATGCTTGACATATGGCATTTGCTTGTTAGCTATTTTCAAGATAGGAGGACGATGAATATTTAGTTAACCTTTAAAGATCATGAGCCGAGTTCTGGATGGAGAAATTTTAAGTTTTTTGGCAGTTGCCCATTCGATGAGATCCTTTAAGACCGGAGAGGCTCGTTCTTGAATCTGTTGCCTGGAGGTGCCTGAAAAAACAATGACAAGGTCATCAGCATATGCGAATGGAGTAGCAAAATCGAACTGTCTGGTTAGCCACGTATTTAGGGTAATGTTCCAGAAGAGCGGCCCCGGAACAGATCCCTCAGGACATCCTCTATTGAC
Source organism: Mastigoproctus giganteus (assembly GCF_048544385.1). Lineage (NCBI taxonomy): Eukaryota > Metazoa > Arthropoda > Arachnida > Uropygi > Thelyphonidae > Mastigoproctus > Mastigoproctus giganteus. The sequence continues at coordinate 235,106,829 of NC_143576.1, forward strand.
AGCTCGTGTTATGCTGCAGGTTTTTGAAGTAACCTGTATATTTGTGATCAAAGTAGGCTCGGATAGCTTGGTTCAATTTGTGATGGCTTTAGACCAGTAAATCATTCTTTGTTTGTTTGGTTCTCGTAATCCGAAGAACTCTACCTAATAGAGTTTTAGGTACATCAGCAACTAAGGCCATATTGCGCCGTATATACTGTAATATGTCTGTAAATTGCGTGTGCTCTGTGGTCGATTTGCTGGATGAAAAATCCAAGTTTACAGTGGACATATCGTTTAATCGGTTTTTCGAAGTTTTTGACTCTAAAAATTTCTTCCAATCATTTTATGTAATTCATCTTTGACACCTTAAGGTTAAAATTTATCTCGTGTCAGGTGATGCCGTACCACTCGTTTTATAAAAGTGTGCCATACTACTGCTGAGTTAATATCTGAAAGACCTACAATCTTACTAACATTTTTTAGTTTCCTTCTGTCTTCCAGTTACTCTATTTAGCTTACATGTGGGCAGACTATCATTTATCTCCTTAATATTTGATCTGATCGATGTTAACCTTTTTCAAGCTTTATTTCCCGTTTGGTCTGCGAATGCAAGAATGCCCATATACATATCGAATGTGATAGTTACACAGCATCTTGGTAAAGTGCTTAGAGGTAGCAGAGAAAACCATACGCCGAAAAAAAAAAACGATTCATATAAAAGACAGCCTGAAAAATGCTGTACCATCCTTACAACGAGTAGTGGCATTTTGGACACAAATTCGAGAAAAAACCCAAGTGTGATGGGGATGGGTGAAACCTTGCTCTCCACTCCTGGGATTGACGAACTCAGTCACTGAGTGAAAAAACCCATAAAAGTTCCTCGCATTATTGACTGGGTTCGGCATTTTCCACTCGGTGTGGGGAGGATGGTGATCATAACCACTGTGCTAACGCGGACTAGTACGCCAGTTAAAAGCTAGAAACTGTAATTTGAAGAAAACTAGATAATTTTTTGTGTGGCCTGATGGAATATTGTTCCTTCTTGTGCTAGGACACTTTTTACGATGACACTCTGTTAAAAAAAAACAATGCGTAGTTGGCAATTTAAAGAAGAATAGAAAAACAGGTACTTCTCAAGTGTTTGTGAGGCCTATCGTTATAAAAATGTTTTTATTACCTGTAGTATTCTCCATATACAGTATTTTATTATTTTTTATTTATTTATTTACTTTTTAAATTACTAAAACAATCATCATTGCAAAGCGGAAGTATATTTTCTATTATATCTATGAATTTTTACCAAAGATCCCAATTCGTATGTTGTTCTTATCGTGATTTTTGAGACTTGGTAATTATATAGCGTGTGAAAATATATCCCCAAAAAATTTAGCTGGTAACCTAGCTGTGAAAAAACCTACCTTCAAAGCACAAATCATGATCTCTCGGGGCAAGGGAGAAACTTCATAAATGCAGCTCTGAATGTTCTTTCATGCATTATAGGAGTTTCTTATTTATATAATCTCTATATATTCAGTAAATACCTGTCATTAAGAGAAAGAAGACAGATAAGCCATCGCAATGAATTCGGAGAGTTAGGAAAAGAAAACACACAGATACACAACAGAACGTTAAGAATCTTATAATTGTAGAATTGGTATTGCAGTAGGGTTTTAGGAGAATCAGCGACTAAGACACATTGCTCCGTGGTCTATTTTCTGTTTGCTGGACAAAAAAACCCGAGTTTCCGGGAGAAAAACCATGCTATTCTCGCCTGAGACCGCCAAACTCGGCCACATTGTGAAAAAGGCCCATGAAAATTTCTCGCATCATCGACTGGACTCGAACTCAAGTCTTTTCCACCCGTTGTGGGGAGGACGGCAATCCTATCAACTATGGTACCCACGAGGGCTTGCTACCAATGGATTGAATCTATTGCAGCATTAACAATAGTCCAATTGGCGCAATAAAAGTTAAAAGTAAAGTCTCGTAAAGTAAATTTTGAAATTTTAGATTAAATGATAATAAGATACTACTGAAATCGCATGTGATTCTGTCCTGTAAGTAAAAATGTAGCGCGAGTTTGAGTAGATTAAAATCCCCCTAGCACGATGATTTGCGTAGTTGGTGGCAAATCTGTTAGGATCATATTCGAATTATCTTTTAGTTTAGCTTTGCAGTTACAGGGTAGGAGAAAAGCAAAGCAGTATTAATAACAATGAAATGTTATTAAATTTAAACAAAGCATATAATCCTTCCTAGTTGGAAAAGAAACTTATGGACAAATGATTTCCATTCTTCACTATTTTTAAGTCATTAAAAGTAATGCAATGGTGTAAACTCTGATATATCCGTGCTGCGAGTTAATAAGTAACGAAAGAAACTAAACTTCTCTTTATATCCTCACGTTTATCCAATATCCTTATTCTATATACATTGATACGATCGACCAAAGCTCCATTTTCTAATGTCACTTGAAATATACGGCATTTCGAATTGGTAATAAAAGTAGAGGCAGTTTGTAGTCTCATCTTCATGCTTCATTTCGTAACGGTTTATCATTCCGACAATTGCAGCACACGCTGTTCCAGAACTCGAGCTCAATTACCTGGAACAATACATTAATAGATCCTTTTGTACATCTGGAACAGTATTCCATTCATTCATTCATCCCCATCACATGACTGTGACATCTGTTTTCTCATATCTCCGCAATTACAGCAATTTATAACATTAAGCGATATGACATTCGCGCTCACCCTCGTAAACCCGTTTCCATGGAAACGCCCACGTTCCAGAAAGCAAACAGATAAGCAGGTAAAGCAGCAGGGAGAAAAGAAAAGGGGGGAAAAAGGGAAAAATGAAATCAATAACCCAAAGGACTTTAGACGTGTTGGAGTTACGTAAAGAAGCTATGAAATCGCTATTCAGCGTGGTGGTCAGGTTGGTCAGACAAGGCATCGATTTTGGTAAGGGGGCCCGAAAACTTGCGTTGTCCAATAATCCTTTGTCCGTGCTTTAAAAACAGTGAAAAAGTTAATCCATACAACTACAGAAAACTTGAACCACGAAAGTTAAAGTACGATAAAGTTGAAATGAAAATGATTGATTAGTTGTAGGAACAGAAGGTATGAGGCAACAGAGTCCATCTGAAACTGATTAGTCCAAAATACAAAAGTTATCCACTCATACAAAACTCGTATACGTGTATGAATTCTAGAAATGATGGAGGGTTGTCTTAAATGAGTTTAATGTTGAACTATAAATATGGCAGATCAATACCAAAGCTGGGCCAGTGCACGTGTCTCTCAGTTGGTTGTCAATTAAGATGTCAATGGATGTAAATTAAGGAGAACAATACGCATGGAAAAATCTGTATAAAAGGCATGCAACGTCAAGGGATACTCAGTGTTTAAGATCACCACCCTTCCATGCCGTGTAAAACTGCGTGGAGTCTATTCCAGCCAAGATGGGAAGAATTCTTATCGGTTTATATAAACCACGGCCGAGTTACCCAGTTTGCATATTCCAACTCAGATTGGGTTTTTCATCCTTAGTTAAAGATGTTGTAATAGGGTTTTAGCAGCATCAGCGAATGAGGCCATATTCCTTTGTGTATACTGTCAGTCAATTTTCTGTTTGCGGGACGAAAAACCTGAGTGTTCAGGAGAAAAATCCACTCCATGCTACCTTCGCCTGAGACCGACTAACTGAGTCACGTTGTGAAAAAGACCCATAAAAATTCCTCACGTCATTGACGGTGCTCGAACTCAGGTCTTTTCCACACGTTGTGGGGAGGACGGTGATTCTACAAACTGTTACCCATGACGGCAAGTTAAAGAGATTGTGGAATATATGCAATTTACAGCCATGATACACTTAGTTATCACTGAATTATGACCATCCTTTCCCTAATGGATTTTTCCATATAGCTCGCAGTATAAAAAGCAGAACAGCTTCGTACGTTACAGCATCGGTAATTTGCATCTGGTCGTGCAAGTCGAAGCGATGAATTAGCAGTAATGGGATGTAATAAAGATACGCATTACAGAGTTTAAAAAGGACATAATTGTGGGAGCTCGTTCGTCGCATGCTTCCACATCGGAAACGTTAAGTCTCATCGATTGTTCACGGTCCACTGTGGTTAAGGTGTACAAAGAATGGTGTCCAACGGATCAAACCATCTGCCACCGACAGAACTGGAAAGGGTTATGCAATGTGGGTGTTCACGGCGAGTGAAAAGTGCTGCGTGTTGTACGGGCTCAAGTAGGTCACGTGCAACAGTTGACATCACAGACGACCTAAGAGACACCCTCCCCTTACTGCTGATTATCATCTGTGGCGAATGCTGTGATGTCGACAACACGCTCGTTGGACACTGGAGGACCAGAAACGAGTGTGCTGGTCGGATGAGTTCAAATACCTGGCGCAACACGGACACCTTCATCTGTGGCCCAAGCAATACGAGCCCATGGACCCATTGGGCATGGTACCCACTATCGAGGCAGGTGGCAGTCGTTGCTTAATCCGGGACATATTTTCCTGTCAAGAAGTAGGGCCACTGGTGCGTATGGACCCACGTTTCACTGGTAAGGTCTTTTTTTGTGATTCTTGTTCTTTTTTGCAGTCTCCAGGGTTTCTCCCATACACTGCTGTATCATCTGTACTAGGCAAATTCCAAAGCCGGCTGTGTAAGTGTAATGTACATTTGCAAGTGTTATGTTTGTTTTGTTCTGGCACATGGAGACTTCACAGCCTCCATGTGAGACTTTGGACAAACTGGGCATGGATCCTCCTCAATTCAGTTGCCGGTGCAACAGTCAAGTCCAAAGAGACACCATTTATTTCTACTGGATTTCCAATTCTTAGGTGATATTTGAGATATGAATGCATGATCTCTAGCTGGACGGTCAATTTTACACAAATAGCCTGCAGTGCCGGGGTTCTGAAGGCTCTAGACACTGTTAGGAGGATTATCCTCTGTGCTTGAATTAGCTTTTTTGAATAGACTTTTTCTCAATGCGGTGTCCCAATGCGTCAGAACCAAAGGTCAGAAAAGGTAGGAAAAGAGATTCGTAGTAGATCCGGAGAGTATACAGGCAATTTTAGGAGACCATGTCCAACCTGCCATGTTTTATTTTTTTCCGGACTGAAATAGGCCCTTTCAAGATGATAATGCGCCTTGTCATAGGATCCGCACTGTGCACAAGTGGTTCGAGGAACACAGTGAAGATATCGGCCATATTGTTTGGCCTCCAAATTCGCCTGCCTGACCTCAATCCAATTTGGACACCTGTGGGATGTTTTGGAACAGGAAGTGAGCGTATGGAAACGCAACCGTCATCTGTTCTGACAGTGTGGAAAGTCTTGCAGACAGTATGGCTGCAGATCCCTACGGACACCTTCAGCCATCTAGGGAAGGGATTGCTAATGCGAATAATGGCTATTATCGGTGCGAACGGTCGCAAAACTAGGTATTAGGTAGGTGGTCATAATTCAGCGATCACTGAGTGTATAAATATCAATCTGTCCGTCACCATAGCCACACATTTTGAGACATCTATTAATTTATTGTTTTTTACTCAGATGACACTAAGCTCTATGTGGTTGTTTCCTTCTGTCTACAGTGTGCCTTACTCAACCAAGCACTCATAAGTTTTCATAATGCACTTGAGACAATAACCTAACTCTCAACGTACCAAAATATACTGTGTTAACCTATGCGGACCTAACAAAAAAAAATTCATCCTACAAAATTAACAATCCCATCATAAGGACTTAGGGGTGTTTTTTGCTTCCAACGCTTCTTTTGTTCCTCATATTTTGGAAATTTTTAAGAAGGCGTACAAATTACGTGGACTCATCAATAATTCAATACTTACTAGGCTTTTTGTCGGTACTGTCTTGCCAATACTTGAATACGATGTCCTTGTATGAGTCCAAAGCTGCAAAACATTTGCCGAAGCCCTAGATCAAGTATCGATACTCGATCTGGCTCTTAAAGAGAGAGAGAGAGAGAATTTTAGGAAAATTTTCAAATGATGAGTCCAGACTCTGATCTAAAACTGTTATTATTGATAAATGATATAATTGCATTTGGTTTCTTTTGCATGGAATTCTTTGATTCCAAACTGCTTTTGATTCCCGATTTTTCAGGAAAACTTCGTGATTAATAAAGTATGAAATTTGCATCAAATTAGGAAAAAGTACAACGAAACACCACGAAATGTCAAAAACGGCTTTCGGAGAAGAGATGCAACGTGCCGTTCAAAGACTTTTCAGTAGTTCGAAAAGTTTAAAGAGAGGCGCTTGTCAGTCAAAGATGATCCTCGCTCTGGCCGTCCTTCAACTTCAAAAATCGATGATTTAATGGCTCGTGTTCTTGATCCGATCAGGAGTGATTGACATTTTACTATCCGCGAAGTTGCGAGCGAAACTGATATTTCTTATGGGACATGTCAATCAATTTTACCACAATAATTGAGAACGCGATGCGTTTCAGCTAAGTTTGTGCCTCGCGCCTCACTGCTGATGACAGACAGCAGCGATTTCTCGCATGTCGACGTGCTGCTGTTGACCCACACTTTGTTTCTTCCATCATTCTGGCGACGAATAGTGGGCGTATAGCGATGACCTGGAAACAAAAGACCCAGTACTCTCATCGGAATATTTCGTTTTCTGTAAAGCCGAAAAAACCAGATGGTGTCTCACTTTTCCGGATTCACTAGTCCTTTCAAACAAAAAGCTTACCGAAAGCATTCTTCGTTGTCCATCTTGGCCAAAATGATGATGCACAGCTCATAATGTTTCCTCTCAATGAGGGCTTGCATTATTTCCAGTTTGTAAGATTTTAACCTCAACCGTTTTCTGAAAATTCCCCACGTCACTCTACATATTCCACGACTTCGAACAACAGCGTGTTCACTCTTTCCACAGTTTCATAATTTAAGCGAAAGAACATCTGTAAGGACAAAATTATAGTGATAATTAGTCTACTGAGAGGCTGTTTTTCATATCATGTGCGAAAACTTCGTTGCATTATGGATTTCTGACTTTTTCAGAGAGAAAAACGTACTGTGTTCATGCTGTGCCATTGAAAGTCGCCATTTTGTTGTATATATATCACGTTGCACCAACTATCGGCGATATTAATAATTACTAGTCACTAATAAAAAATAAAGACCTCGGCATTTTCAATAATAGAAAGAGAATCAAGAAATAAAATCTTTATAACTTCAAAGTGAAACGTTATTCACACTAAGGGAACAAATTAATGTTGTGGAATAAATGTGGAGAAGTGATCCATCAGCATCTTCATTGCTACGTAATTTTGCAGTAAGATGGTATCAGTATCATAAAAGGGACAGTCAGTTCGGTATTCTTTTTGCTGTACTTTTCGACAAATTGCATAAAAACAAAATGAAACCTATAAAAGTTTTTAAGACATCAAGCAGTGAATTTTATTTCCTCAAATAAGTCTACCACGAAAAACAAAAAGACTTTGAAATTTCATTTTTATTACACAAAATCACCTTCTCATCAACGATATATTTTCGGGATGAAATGCACTTATTTGGTGTCATAAATCCAAGGGTTTGGTGTGTTCTGATGCAGGCATTCGCAGTTAATAGATAAAATAAACTTTAGCAATGGCCTTTAATGTCAACGTAGACAAAAATGAAGAATTTGGCTTAGATTAAGGCGACGAGGGTGATTGGTAAAAAACCAATCCAATGAGAATTTTAAAATTATCAGTATTCAAAATGGAAACCTCTAATATGGTTTTCTGAATACTTCATGGCAATTGTTTTGCTGTTAATGGGATTAAATGTGATGGTAAAAAGCGTAATCTCTTTAACGAGTTTATTGTTTTGTAAGTTTGCTTGGAAACAATAAAACCATAAGTCAGATTTATAAAATCGTTTTACCTTATTTATAAAACGTATCTTATTATTTTGCATGCAATTGCAAAAGACCTCATAAAGATGTCAGCTGGTCGTCAGTTACACTCAATTAGACTTCTTTCCAATTACAGAAATGAGCTCATAATGCTGACTATTTTGTGCAACTGCGTTTCCAGTTTTCTCTCTGAACGCTCTCTGCTGGTGAAGGTTCCCTGTTTTATAGCTGCTCCACTGATTCTGGTGTTTCCCAAAGTACAGTTTTCCTCCAATCTTTTCCTCTTGTATATTAATGACCTTGTTTCGTGACTGGAAATTCTATACATAGTTTTGTTGATGTTATCACATTCCATTCCAGTTTTCAGTTTGAGAAATCTTCCCATGCACAAACAGATTTATTTCTCGAATATCCACCAATTCCTTAAATGATTATCTTCAGGTAATTTTCCAATGGGACAAAGATAACTTGGTTAATTTCAACTCTTTAAAACTTAATCTGTCTTATATCTCGCAAAAAAAGAATTATTCTGATCTTATGAGGGCTGAGCAAGCTCAATACTGATGGGATTCTTCCTCTTGCTCAGATTACGCACCTGAGTTAATATAAATCCAAATTGAGGAAAGGCAGTTGTAGAATAGATGCGCGGAAATTTGCCTTTAGCCAGCGGGTGGTTGAGTGCTGGAACAAGCTTTCATCTGTTGTTGTGGAAGTTGATAGCTTAAATAGATTCATGGAAGAACTGGACAAACTTTTGGAGTGAATGGGTGGATGAAATGGGAGGTTTTTTTTTGACTGATGCTGTATAAACTTGCTTTCTTGCATCATTTGCCTCTACTAATGCTAATACTAATGTTATGCTTAACTTTGATGACACTCAGATTTTTAGACAAAATCACATATCTCTATTAGGGATTAACTTGAGTTCCAATCTCTCTTGGCATAAGCACATTGCGAATATTGCTTCCTCAACATCTGAAAAAAAAAAAAAAAAAAACTGTTTTCTCCTTCGATTTCGGTGTTACTTATTTTCTAAGCAACAACTCGCTCTGTACAAACCTCATTGTTCCCACATCTGGGATGATGCACCCAAAAGTTCTCTTAACCTTCTCGACTCTATTCAAAAGAGGGAAGTCGCGTTCATGACTTCCCTCTTTAATGACCCATCTCTTACAAAGACTCTCCACTCTCCGTGTCATAGACATTCTGTTTCTTCTGAATGCCTATAGATATTTCCATAGGGGCTGTTGAGACCTGCCCCCCCCCCCCATGTAACTGACATCTCGAATTCTAACTCTCTTTCAAACCAATTAGGTTTGAAAGAGAATTAGAATTCTCTTTCAAATGAATAATGAATAATTGACTCATTGCGAAACATTTCGCAATGAGTCATTATTCATTTGTTCTAAAGAAATTGAAGTCTAACGTCAGCGTGTATCTCAGTCTTCTCAACCTTCATGCATGCACGATACTAAATACTATACTTTCTAATATCTTTCGTGTGCAGTTTTCAAAAAAAAAAAAAAAAACAATTATGAAAATCGATCAGAAAAAACTTTTTGGAGCATAAATGTTACTAATGATCCTGGAGTTGATGGCATGTACACAGTAATTTTGAGGCGGGCGACTAGACAGTAAATTGAACCATCGAGGTTAATTGTGAGGATATCTTTGTACTCAGGAGGTAAGCCATTGGATTGGAGAAGTGCCATCGTATCAACGATACATAAAGGCGGTTCTAAGAGTGAAGTCAGTAACTACAGAACGGTTTGTCTGATTACAGAAGTACCGAAAAGCTTGGAGGCAATGATTAAGAGTGCAATCCAGGGACATTTAGTTAGAAATGGCATTCTGAAGAACACATAAAATGGCTTTGTTAAGAGGAAATCATGTTTAACTAACCTGGTAAGCTATTTTGACACAATTACTCCTGAGCTGGTTGAACGGAACAGTTTGGACATACACGGTTTGACAAAATTAACAGAACACGTAGAAAACGTGGTGTAATTTGTGGAGATTGCGATGAAGCGGGACAAAATTTGGTATGGTGTTGTACCACAAAATAACGATGGAATGAGGAGACAGCTAGAAACTTTGGACAGGCATAAGGTATATTTATAGGGGTTGTATAAGGTCACATTACAGAAGTCGATACAAGATGCTTGAAAATATGGTCACGCGACATCAGTGGCGTATAATCCCCTTCTCTCCACTCCAACGGTTAAACAGGCCTGACAGCAGTGACCCGAGCTCGATATAAGGGTGTCAATAAGATTCTGTGGCAATAAATCCCATTCTTCCACCAGCGCAAACCTTAGCTCACCAAGTGCCTGAGGAGTTTGCTATCAGCGTGCAAAATACGACGCCGAAGGGCGTCCCACATATGTTCGATCTGATTTAATTCTGATGATCGTACTGACCATGGCAGTCGTTGGATAATTTCAGTTTCAAGATATTCCTCCACCACTTGAGTTATCTCTATCTGCAGCGGCATTGTCGTGCATGAAAAGAAAACCTGAGCCAACGGTACCCCTTAAAGGTCGCATCTAGGGTTCGAGGATCTGTTCTCGGTACCCTTGTGAAGTTATGGTACCCCCATCATAAACATGAAGAGGGGTGCGACCGTTGATCATTGTTCTGCTCCACACGAGAACACCGTCTCCACCCTTTCTCTGATATTGGAGAGATACCGCATTCCTCGTTGTCTCCAGATGAAATAATGTCTACAATATTTGTAGGCTAAAACGGGACTCATCGGAAAACAGATCTGCACTCCATTTGTCAGGGCTCCAAGTCACATGTTCATGGTACCAGTTTCGACGAGATCTGTGGTGGTAATCGGGTTAATACAAACTACTGGCTTCCTTGCATAGAGTCGACTTGAACTGAGCTGTCTTAACACAGTCCAGTTGGAAATGTTTTCACCTTTGGCCACAGCAACATCAAGAGGCAGGCCATCGTAGGGTTCCGTCTTTCCGTTAGAGCCAGATAGCGGCCTGTTCTAGTTGACATAAACCTCAGGCGTCCTTGGCCAGGTCTTCTCGTAATGGTTCCTGTCTCCTGAAACGGCTTCCATAGTGCAGAGATGACATTGCATGGCACATTAATCCAACGTGCCACCGCCGCCTACGAGTGCTCGTCTCCAAGACGTCCAACGGTGACCTCTCGAAGAATCATCTTAACGACGATGACCTGTCTTCCTGAGTACTGAAGATGTGGCTGTCCCACCGAACAAGCCAAAAAAACGGGAATGAAGTGATGTGGTCGCAAGCCCTGATGGGCATGAATAATTTCTGTAAGGTGCTAGATCGATTTGTATCGGATACTTGGGAATTTTCTTGCCAGGATGACTATTATATTAAAATATTCGGCTTCGGCAACACTGTTCACAATAAAATATTCACGAAAAATATTTTGTTCTGTTAATATTTTCGAGCAGTGTAGTTTATTTGGATTTCAGCAAAGCAACTGACTCAGTCCATCAAGAGAGGTTATTGTATAAGCTGGAACATGTTGGAATTACTAGAAAGATTCTAGGATGCATTGTAGGGTGGGTGCAAGGCAGAGAGTTGTGACTAATTTATATCTTTAGATTGGTGTAACGTGCGAAGTGGGGTCATCCAAGGATCTGTTGTTCGGATGTTATTGTTGGATAAACAACTTCGACGAAAGAATTAAGCGCTTGATGTCAAAATTTGAAAACGACGTAAAGATTTGGAGAGTCGTTAATGATCAGTGCAAGTTCAAGTCATCCTTCAGGATGACTTGAGCAGGCTTCAGGAATGGTTAGAAAAGCGACGGCTATGGTTTAATGCAGCAAAATCATCTTACACTAAACCAATAATTGCGTCTTCATCGTTTAATAGCTTTATTATGTTATAATTTTAACACTGGCCAGAGTTTGTTTTCCTCAGGTCTCCTGCTCAATATCAGAATCAGTCAACAACCCAAACACTCCACAACGGTTTTTTTCCTTCGATATAAAGATTTATAATTGAGGATGCATCTAATGTGAAGGTGTCTGTTACAATAGAAGGAACAAAATCAACTGATATTGCTATTGTCACTTTCGATAAAATTTCAAAATGGATATGCAAGTCGCATTATCTCACAATACAATTAATTCACATTAATCGCAATGCACGTTAATATTTTCATTTACATCTAATTTTTCTCGTTTCAGAGATTTTACTTCTGTACAATGGAATTATGTCATTCAATGACGGAATTAATCGAACTAGGACATTTTATGGGTTTTATCACAACGTGACTAAGTTAATCGGCCGCAATTGAGGGTGTCATACATTTTTCTTCCTTAAACCGGGTTTTTAGTCCAGCGAACAGATCGACATAGAACACAACCAATTTACAAATTATTATATTAGGGCCACCCGTAATTTCTTACATATACCCGTATATGCATTTAAGTCTGTAAACTGCGTGTGTTCTCTGGTCGATTGCCTGTTTTGTGGAAGAAAAAACTCAGTTTCTGAGAGAAAAACTTTGCTGTCTACGCCTGAGATCTAATAACTCAGCCATGGAGTGAAAGAAGCCCATTAAGTTCGCAGAGTCGTCCTTGAATCTATTTAAGCTATCAACTCCCACAACGACAGATAGCAGTTTGTTTCAGCAATCAACCACTCGCTGGTTAAAGGCAAATTTCCTCACATCTATTCTGCAGCCGTCTTTCCTCAATTTGAATTTATGCCCCCTCAAGTGCGTAATCTGAGCAAGAGGAAAAATGCCATCAGCATTGAGCTTTCTCAAACCATTAAAAGCCTTATACGCAGACCTGAGTTAGAGTCCCGTTGATGTTGTGAGTAATTTTTATGGGCTTTTGTCCCAACCGGCTGAGTTAATCAGTCTTAGGCGAGGGTAGCATGGTTTTTTCTCCCGGAAACTCGGATTTTTCGTTCAGAAAACAGAAAATCGACCTCAGAACACGAAATTTACAGATGATATACACAGTCAATATGGTCTCGGTTGCATATGCTCCTAAAACACTACTACAATAACAATAACATCGTTCCAGCAGCTCCACATCGTTCCTAAAATGAAGTCTTTATGCATAATCAAGGTGTGTCCTGACCAAGGGGTCAGGACACAACTTGATTATACAAAGGGATAACCGCCTCCTTATCCGTACTAGCAAAATTCCTGTATATTATTGACAAAACTCCATGAGCTGTCTTGGCAGCCTGTCTGAACTGTTCAGCTAGCTACATATCTGAGTTCATATCAGAAAATGGTCTAAGTCGCTCATGCGCCTAAAATCCCACAACACCAACTATTTTTTACAAAGTGATTGCAATATCATTCTAAAAAAAATGGTTGTTAGGAATTGTATCATTAAATTCTGGTTTAGGAAAATGTTCGTTCTGCCTAAGAAAAGTAGAATCTTAGAATTTTCTTCTAATTCTTTCTTAGAATTATAGACAGTACGAACTTTACATTAAGAATTTATGTACATTAAGAATTTATCAACGATCTCTCAGGATAATTACTCGGTCCATAGATTGATCACTCTTTATTCGCTTATTCATGTTAGTAAACAAATTTAGATTTTTCTTTCTCCTCTTTAATACATTAGATTAGCATTTCAAATTTTTAAAATTATCATTTCAACAAATTCTATGGAGTTTTGTAATTTTCACCAGTAGAAAGCAAAACAACTTTATGACATGATTATTATTTCTTAAAAAGTATTTCTTAAGCAGTCTCTTTAAAACGTTTTACTGTGTTGATTCACTAGCTCACTTGTGGTAAATTATTTTTGCGATTATTTGCAAAAACAGCAGTCAGATAAAATTTTATAAATTTATGTTATATTCATATACGTGCTAGTTCTTATTTTCACTCCCAGATGGCAGCAGTATCTAAATAACAAACAATTTTCAACTTTCATTAATTTCATTCTTGACAATATTTAAACATAAAACTTCTATTATTATATGCTAAAAGTATGGGATGTGAAAATTAACTGTTCTGTGGAGAAAAAGGTGAGAAAAAATAACAAAGGAAAATATTCTCATTATTTCTTTTAGAAAAAGAAAATAGACATTATTAAAGCAGGCAAGAGAAAATAGATATTAAATAAGGGAATATTCTTACTAATTTATAGAAACATTTAGGGGATTTAATTTCGATCAAATTATAATTAATTTCGAAAAAGAAAACAAAACTAAAAATTTATAATCCAACAAGTAAAATAAAATTAATAATCTTATATTAAATATGTTTGAAATAATTACTAGAAAATAAATTATCTTAAACGTCAGTGAAATAGAATTTTCCTTAAAAGGACATCGAAAATTCCTCTAATTTCCAAAGTATTCAACAGATGGCGTTGCCATCCTTTTTCCTACAGTTCTTCCTAACAGACAAAGGTATTCACCCCACAGTTTATTTCAAACCTTCCTGGTCTAACTTGCCCAAGTTTTCTACTTAAGTAGCTGCGTTCGTGAGAAAGAAAAAGAAAGAAAGTAAAGGCGCCCGATTCAGGTATTGTCACCATCCTCCAAGAATATTTACTCGGTAATTTAATGGCTAACTGGTTATCAAGTCGCTTATTGAAGCGTGTTTAAAAACCAGGTAAGATTCTGCTTTCGTGAAAAAGACTCAAGAAGATCACCTTAGCGGTCTCTTTAGGGTATAAGTTGCACGCTTATTAACTTGGATTACTCTGCTTTGCTTTCACAGCTGAAAGGATTCTGAAGATCCAATTTTATGGTAAGAGATGTGTTCAATTAAGGAGAGCATCTGCAGAGGTTTAGCAGGAAGAACTGAAATTAAGGAAAATGAATCTGACAATCCTGTTTGGTTATGGACTCATAAACTGTCAAAAGAAAAGGCGATCAGACACGAGCATAAGGAATTTTCTTTCTTCTGCATGAAAGAACTGTGTGGCGCCTTATTAACCCCGCTGTCGATGAGAAGAGAATGAGCGTTAGATAATTGAGTGGGCAATAAGTATTGCGGTGAGTTTATTGCGAAGAAAAGCCCCTTGGGGAAAAAAAGGGGTTTGTAGAGAACCAATGAATAAATGGATTTTAACTTTCTGCTGGAGCTGAGAAAATTTCCGCTCGAAAAACAATTTGCTTTTGTTCGTTTTATTGGAAGTCAAATTTTGCTTATCAGAAATATGAATATTAAAATGAGAGGTAAAATAATCATAAAACAATAGTAAAATGGCCAAAAAAGTGTTAAAATGACAAAAAATATAAAAATGCCAAAACAAATTAAAAAATCACAAAAGAGACAAAATGACAAAACGACAAAAAGTGACAAAACGACAAAAAGTGACAAAATGACAAAACCTGAAAATGACAAAAAGTACGATGACAATGGAAGCTCAAATAAAACAGTACTGAAACATGAAAATCAACAACAGATGAAAAAACAGCAGCAGAAATTACAAAAAAGAAAGCAAAACTGATGAAAAAAAGCAGAATGATGAAACACTGACAAGGTGTCATAAAAATGGCGACACGACAGAAAATATAAACACATTTTCAAGATAATGGTAAATTGTTAGATACAATGGTAAATTATCAAAAACAGAGTAATGGAAGGCAGAAATGACAAATAAAAGAAATGAGAGAAAACACTGAGAGAAAATTTACCATTGAAGAACCAATGGTAAAATGACAAAAACAACAGCGAAATGACAAAAGAAAGTAAAGTAGCAAAAACTGTGAAAAAAAACAGCAAATGAGGAAAATAACAGTGATAGAAAATGCTGATGAAGTGACAAAACAATAGCAGAATGATAGAAAATACTGACAAAATGACAAAAGCAAGAGTAAAATGAAAAAAAAAAAAAAAATAGGAAATTTGTCAAAAATATAACGATAATCACAATACTGTACAATACACAATCAATAGCAGATGACAAAAATAACAGAACAGATTACATACAAAAAAAAAAAGAAGTGAAAGAAAACACTGACAAAATGACAGAAAAAACAATGGTAAAATTAGAAAACAGCAAAATGACAAAAACAGTGAAAATTGAACAACAGAACAATGACAGAAACATTTAACAAAATGACAAAAACATTTTCAGAATGGCAAAAACAGTGAAAGAGAATTATGGAAAAATAAGAGAAAATGCCGATAAAGTTGACAAAGAAGGAGGTAGAAATAAAAAGAAATGACAGTGATAGAACACTGGCAATGCGACAAAAATTAGCAACACGACAAAAAATAAAAACACATTTTCAAAGAAAATCAGATTTTTTTTTTTTTTTTTTTTTTATGAGAACCCCAAACACGAGAGGTATTATAACCTATAGTATTTAGTACCGTGCTTGGGTTGGAGGTTGAGAAGGCGAAAGAAGATATTTGTTGATATTGGACTTGAACTTCTGTAGATTGTAATTTTCAGGAAATACGTATGAAGCAAGGTTGTTCCAGAAAACGGCAGTTGAATGAATAAATGAGGAAGATGAAAAGTTGGTTCTGTGGGTTTGAAGTTGGACAGTAAATGGATGTTGGCTGGTGGCGGCACGTGTTCGGACTGTTTTGAAAGAGAGAGCGGGAATTATAGAAGCCAATTCAGAAGAACAGTGCCCATGGAAGTATCTGTAGAAGAGGCATGCAGCAGAAACAGTGCGTCTATGAGAAAGCGAGTGGAGAGACTCTGTTAGAGATGAATCATTAATTAACCGAACTGCCCTCTTCTGAATGGAATCAAGAAGCCTGAGAGAGGTTTTGGGGGCACCACCCCAGATGTGGGAACAATATTCCATGGTAGGGCGGATTTGCGATTTATACAGGGTGAGCAGCTGTTTGGGAGAAAAGTAACGCCGAGAGCGAAAGAGAAAACCAAGTTTTTTTAGATGCAGAGGAAGCAATATTTGTAATGTGCTTGTGCCAAGAGAGATTAGAAGTCAGGGTAATCCCCAAAAGAGATATATCATTTTGCCTAGAAATCGGAGTGTCACTAAAGATAAGCATAGGAGCAGAAGAATCCTTTTTGCGAGATATAAGACAAGATTGAGTTTTAGAAGGGTTGAAATCAACTAAGTTGTCTTTGCCCCACTGGAGAATTACCTGAAGATCGGCATTTAAGGAATTGGCAGCAGATTTTCGAGAACTTGAAGCTGATTGAGCTAGACAAGGTTTCTCAAAATGGAAAGTTGAATGCAATGTGCTATCATCGGCAAAACTATGGATAGGATTTCCAGTCAATGGAAGAAGGTCATTGATATACAAGAGGAAAAGAGTGGGGGAAAGAACTGAACCTTGGGGGACACCGGCATTAGTGGAGAAGTTAGAAGACAGAGAGCCATCAACCATCACCCTCAGTGAGCGATCAGAGAGAAAACTGGATAACCAATTACTAAAAACAGTTGGCAAACCATAAGATGGAAGCTTGTTTAGAAGACCTTTATGCCAAACACGATCAAAAGCCTTTGAGATGTCAAGAGCAACTACTTGTGTTTCACCAAACCTTTCCATTGAATTAGTCCATAAATGGGTAACATAAGCCAGAATATCACCAGTGGATCGACACTGACGGAATACATACTGGCGATCGTTGATCAGATGGAAGGTTTCTAGGTAGTTTAAGAGTTGGCGGTTAATTGATTTCTCCATTACTTTAGAAAGAGTAGAAGTAATTGCAATGGGACGATAATTGGATGGGAGGGATTTGTCACCCTTTTTAGGAACTGGCTGGATATGAGCAAATTTCCAAGCAGAAGGAAAAACACCTTTGGAATAAGAAAGTGAAAAAAGGTGGCAAAGAATAGGAGTAAGTTCAGGAGCACAAGTTTTGAGAACAAGTGGAGAAATACCTTCAGGACCTGGAGCTTTCTTAGCATCAAGATTCATCAAAATCCTTCTGATATCCTTTTGACGGAAGACCAAAGGAGGCATTGAATGGAGCGTGTTAGGAATGGTGGGAGGTGTTTTACCAAGATCATTAATACATGAGCTCGAAGAAAAATGGGATGCTAGCAGGTCAGCTTTATCCTTGGCTGAAGTGACAACAGAACCATCTGGTTTGGACAGAGGTGGGAGCAGAGATGGGCAAAAGTTGCGGCCAATAGCTTTGGCAAGAGACCAGAATGCTCGGCTACCATTAGGGCAAGAAGCAAGTTTTCTACTCTTAGCCTGTTCAAACTCTAGTTTGGACTGATTAATAACTGCTTTACAATTGTTGCGAGCTTTGGTGTAGGCAGAAAATGAAACTGAAGAATTAGAAACAAGCCAATTACGATATGCAACGTTCTTCTCTTGGACAGCTTTAGCACATTTATTGTAAAACCAAGGTTTAGATAAAGGACGAGATTTTAAAGTGGAGTGTGGGATAAAGGATTCCATTCCTGCAAGAATAATTTCACTGACACGATCTGAGCAAACATTGACATCAGAAGTTTTGAAACAGTAATCAGACCAAGGAAAAGAAGAAAAGAAGTCTCGCAGGTCATCCCATTTTGCATTCTTGTAATGCCAAACAATACGAGGTTGGGAATAGCCATGAGATAGAGGTTCCATTGGAGAAGAGACAATCACCAAGTTGTGATCTGAAGTGCCTAAAGGACCTCTCACTTCAACCTTGTACTTAGAAGGGTTGTTTGTAAGAAAAAGATCAAGCGTATTGGCTGTATGATTAGGATTGTCCGGTATTCTTGTAGGTAAATGAACAATCTGTGCTAGGTCATTAGTAATTGCAAAAGCCTCAGCATCTCGACCTGCTGGGTCGGTGTGACTAGAAAACGGAAGCCAGCTGGAGTTGTGAACGTTAAAATCACCAAGGAAAATTACCTCACTGTTAGGAAAGTTGGACTGGAGAAAGTCAAGTTGCAAAGAGAGGAAGTCAAAGAGCTCCAAGTGATTAGTGGAGATGGGAGAACGGTAGAGACAACAGATGAATTTTACACAATGAGGTAGAGAGATTTTAAGCCAGAGAAGATCAAAGAGAGGAGATTCCAAATTGCCAAGTCTCTGACAGGGAATATCAGAACGGACATATGCACAAGTACCACCTTTGAGTCGAAAGGAATCATACAGCAAATAATTTGGACATCTGAGATGAGCAGTAGTTGAATCAACTGATAACTGAGATTCAGTCAGAAAAAGTACATGGGGTTTGGAAGACTGCAAGTGGAAATGGACATCATTGAGATTAGAATTGAGACCACGTATATTTGTGAAATGAATTAGGAAGTCCTTGGAGGTTTAGATCTTTTTGCAGATAAGCTTGCTCTATTATTTTGACAATTCATGGTGTATTCAATAGTAAGAAAAAGTGGGTGGGACATGCTGTATGAAGTAATGAAATTTTTGGATATGGCGTACACGTGGTAAGAATATACCCAGATCCTTGACATAACGTGGCCTCGACAATGCTCCCCGCATACACACTACTCGGACTCCCTCCAGTCACTATCTGGCAGAGTAGAGGCAGCAAGATTATACACTAGCTGATCCGGAAGCTTCCTAGAGAGTTACCAATAGGTTCAGTAAGGTGTACTAACTAGCGGCCGGCCTGCGAACACCGTTTTAGAGCTGTACCCTCCAAATGTAAGGAATATTGGATCTCACCACGACATTCATCAATTATTAGATTCAATGATTATTAGATTCAATGGTAAATTATCAAAAATAATCACAATTTAATGACCAAGTGACAGAAGAACATGGTAAAATGATAAAAAGAATAGCAAAATAGTAGAAAACTATAGCAAAATGTAGAAAATGCTGACAAATTGACAAAAACGAAAACAAAGCCAAATGACAAAAACATGATAAAAATAAAAAAGAAATGAAAAACATGACAAAAAAAACAATGACAAAACACAGTAAATGAAAAAACAGTGACAAAAATAAAAACAAATGACAAAAACATGATAAAAACAACAGCATAATGACAAAACAATACAAGACGTAGCAAGAATAAATTGGTAAAAAAATTTTAGCAGCAATGACAACTCGATTCTGATGATGAAAATAATAGAAATAATGAAAAATCATAGTAAACTATCAAAAGCAATAGCAAAAACATGTCGGAAATGTATGCGAAGTGACAATAAACAACAAATAAGTATAAACAATTAAAAAATATATATTACAAATAAATGAACAAAAATAATTATCACAAAAAATCCTTTCTGTTACGAGAGTAACAGAAAGCAAACGACAAAAGGAATAAAATTACAAAACAATAAAAAAGAGAGCAATAGAAATGCCAAAATGGCAAAACTAATAAAATTAGAAAAATAGAACAACGGAAAAAAAATAATGACAAAAAACAATACAAATGACAAAAAAAAAAAAAAAAAAAATCAAAACAATGACAAAAATCACAACAGCTAAAGTGAGAGCAATAAAATTCCATGCCACATACTAAAACAAAAAAAAAGAAAGAAAGAAATATGCAAATAACACTCGTTTTATCATTTGGTACCTTGCCAAGCGCATACTTAATGATTTGCTCCAAATATCTGGAAAGTTTTCTAATAAACGAAAAGCTTTTTCTCCCCTCAGATGTATCGCTAACGAAATACTATCACAAAATAATTGCGTTATGTTAATGATTTCAATAACTAACAACGATATAAATGTAGAAATTAGAGTCTAGCGAAAACTAGATTAAAAAAAAATAATAATAAACGACACGTACGTCTTTACTAACAAGAAATATTCTCATTAAATTTCGCTTTTCTGTTGTTCGTATCTTTTAAAAGATTCGCGAAGAAACTAATTAGAAAGTTCGCGAATAATGAATATTTAATAAACAGCCGACATACACGCGCGAAGAAAGCGCTGCTAACGCGATTTTGCTACGACCAATAGCGTTAATATTACACTAATAAAGCGAAATGGGACGCGATATAAATTAAGTGGATTCGCTTTACGCCTTATTGCTACACACAACATCGTTTAAACGTTATGAGCAGTTCGATCGGGTGCCACCAGATGGCAAAAATATAATCTCTCTCTCTCTCTCTCTCTCTCTTCCATTAAAATGGTAACGTTATCGACTTCGAGTGACTTGTATAGAATTTTGAGCGGCACTATGCTCAACGTAAGGAGGGGACTGCGCAGTCGAGCAGATTTATTATTCGCCACCTCCCCCTTCTGAAAGGGCCTTAAGTTTGTCTAGTCAGAAAATTCGATTTCGAACTGTCTTCCGTTATCCGTAATATCAAAACTGGGATATGTAAGTGAGGGCCGGCCTTTTTCCTGCGTTTTCCTGTAATGCGCTTCGGAAGGCTACATTTGTTGGCATAACACAGTGCAATAAAAATTTTGATCAATTTTTTTTTAGATATAACGCGCTTTACCATTTATGGTACGTTCACGCACGATAGGCTCACAAAACTGCGTTGGCGTGCATCAATTATTTTTCAAAACGTTGTACTTTTATGGTGTGTAACTTAATTTTTGGATAGCAGTGTATTCAATGATGAGACTTACAAAAAACGATGTAAACGAACTGTAATGTAATGTATTTTCTGATATGATTAGCAATGGTGAAGGGCGCCATCACTAATCGTATCAGAAAATTTAAAGTTCCGGTTATCCGAACTTCGATTATCCGCATTTTTTTTTTCGAAGTCTTTTCACTTTTATTTTTTCCTGTAATTTTTCCTAAAGAAATTGGCAAATTTAATATTTAATTGTAAGAAAAAACTACCGCATTAATATATATAATAAAATTAGGATTAAAGTTATTAAAATTATTTTTAAAAAAAATTATTATTATTATATTAAAAATTATAAATTAAAATTAATTATTTAATTTTAATATTTATTAATTATTAATTATAATGTATAATTTAATAATGAATTATTAATAAATTAAAATTAATAAAAATTATAATTTAAATTATTATAAAAATTTTAATTATATAAAAAAGCCTTATGGATGAAGCAATGAAAGGCAAATTTCGTCTTTAATCACTTCTATATAATACCAACAACACTGATACAATGCATAAAATCGTTGCTGTAAGAAAAATAAATAAATAAAAGATACCAATCCACCATTACATGAATTAGTGCAATTAAGAGCGAAGTGAGTAACTATAGATCGGTCAGTATGACTTCAATAGTTGGGAAAATCTTGGAAGAGGTGATTTATGCGTTACAGAGATAGCTAGGTAGAAATGGTATTCTGGAGGAAATAAGACAACCTTTTAAAAGGAAAATCTTGTTTAACTAAAATGGTTAACTATTTTGGAAAAAAAATCACTCGCAGTTTTGTAATTTTATTTCGACTTTAGCAAAGCATTTAACACTTTCCTCAAGAGTGGTTTCTGTATAAACTGGAACATGTTGTTATCAGGGGTAAGAGATCTTAGAAAAGTGCTGTGATTAATGATTACTTTTCATATTGGGCTACTGTTAGAAGTGGGTGGAATCAGACAGGAATTGAAAATGAACAAAAAGGAGGAGATTACAATGAATACACAGAAGCCAACAGTTAGAAAAGAGGTTAGAGCCTATTAGATGGACTAAAAAAAGTTGCATGTATCGATAACTTTTATCGATAAATTCCATTGTATTCGCGGAAAGTTATTGAGCTGTTTCTAAGTTACTAATATTGGATTTGTCTGGATTTCGTGGCAGATGTTCTTCCACGAAATAAGAGCACACAAAACGCTTTTTCCCCCTTCACCTCCCCAGCTATAGTTCACAAGTATTTTTTATAAGCACATCACAAAGACAAATTATAAATACACGAGGTGTGACCAAAATGTTAGGAGACTGAACTAAGATTTGGGAAGTGAGAAAGGTTAAAAGCGCTACTTGGATGGATTTTAGACTGAATAGTCTAAGTGACACTCTATAAACCGATTGAAAATAAATCCTTGAATAAACCCTTGAGAGCAATCTTGACTGGTTTTTGGAACTGCTAATTGTTCCTGTGATGCATTCTGAATAGTTCCTCAGTTGTTGAAAATCTGTGATCTTTCAAGAGGGCTTTGAGTTTGGGTAACACACAGAACTTACAGGAAGTTAATCTAGTAAGCATGGTGGGTAGGAGATCACAGCGATCAAGTGATTCACAAGAAATTCTTGAATGAAAAGCGCCAAGTGTACAAGGGAGTTGTAATGGTGCAGGCATCGAGTCCTACTTTTCAGGAAAATTTCTCCGAACAGCACCATACAATCGCCATAGAATTGTTTTGTTGTATTCTTGGTTCAATGTTTGACTATGCGGAACAAATTCATTCGCTGTAAATCAAAAAAATACGATAAACATGTTTTTCATCATTTGATCACGATTGTCTTGATTTTTTTGGACTCGGAGATTATGGAGAGGACCCCTCTATTGAGAGGACCCCTCTCCTTTGTTTGCCACGTCACAGACATACTCGCACTAAATTTTGAAGAGACACTATCGGTCACCGAACTTTTTAATCACACCTCGTATATATACGTACTTTTTAGAATTTTCGTACATCGTTTTGCAATACCTGTTTGTTAAGCACGTATGTTAAGAAAACAATTAAAATGCATACTTTGCATAATTATTAATGGATAGAGATGGTGTTTTTGGTTGTCTTGTTTTTTTTTTTTTTAATTTCATATCTTGTACTCTGCAATTGCTTTCATAAGTTCTGCGAGAAGCTGAACATTTATTTATTTAATTGTTTACTTAGTGCCACTCAAAAAGAAAATAAAAATTTCAATTAATATTTGAAAATTAAAAATAAAATTGACTCTCTGCCTCTTAGCTTATGAATTATTTAAGGGGCTGGTTATTACGAGAAAGCTAAGTAGGTAATTTGAGATTTTTCCCGAGCATTCGAATGAAGATGAAAAACATTTGAAGATCTTTTCAGAACCACATCCATTTAGTAAATAACTACATTTTCCAGGATAAATTACAAATATTAAAAGTATAATTTGAAAATAAAACAACGAAATCAAAAGATTCATAGAGAATTTATCAAACATTTTCCAAGAAATACACGCACACTCTTTAAATAAAAGACTATCATTCTTTGTTGCAGGTTCATCCATTATTTGATATTCCTGAGTGTTCATTTATAAGAACACTCAGGAATATCAAAACGATGCACACTGCAGATGAACCATAATTCTTTTGAGGTGATCAAAAAATAGGAATTACAAGGAATATATCCTATACTTAGCGCCGGTTGGTTGTTGAAGGGTTTCAGGGCATCTGCAACTTGGTCCGGTTGGTTGTTGAAGGGTTTTAGGGCATCTGCAACTTGGCCATATTGCGCCGCATATGATGTCTGTAAATTGCTATGTTCTATGGTCGATTTGCGGATTGCTGGACGAGAAACCCGAGTTTCCGGGAGGAAAAACCATGCTACCTTCTGTTGTTACGAACTGGGTCCACTCATATCGTTAGAAGATCGTGTCACCTCCAACCAATATCCTTCTGTCGTATCGGGCCAACTTCACGCACGCTGCAATGCTTCATTTTTACCAGGATTGCGATGGATCTGAATGGTTCCAGAAACATTCCTAATATTTCCAACATCTACCGTGGCTGCCTAATTCTCCAGACCTGAATCCAATTGAGAATTTTGGGGGATGTGTTGTTCTGTATCGACCACAATACAGCTGCTGACAAATATTCTGATGGAAGAATGGTCAAATGTGGAGCTAGACTCCTCCATACACCTAATGCAGAGGTTTCCAAACTATTATGCCTTAAGTTCCTTAAAATTTTTCATAAATTTCGTAGTTGGTTTGGTGGGATGTTTGCCCATATTTCGTTAAAAAAGTGTTCATGAAAACAACCAGTGCCCGCAAAAAAAAAGAAGTGTGGTCCCACTTTGGGAATCTGTGACCTGGTGGAATTCATTTCTAGGAGTGTACGGATTGCAATTCGGAAAGAAAATGGCCTTGATAGATATTGAAAAAAGATTTCTGATTTTTAAAATAGTGGGAAAAATATATCTATCGTACCAGTAGATTAATAAGAAAATAAAGAATCTTTTTCTCTCTTTATGATAGCATAAAATCATTCTTTCCAAATTATTTCGAAATGTACACTGCCCTACTATTAATATCCGGACACCCCTCCATGGATGGAGAAACAGGTCCTATTCATGCACCGCGTCACACCCAGTGTGCATATTTATAGCAGGTTCTGCTATAAATATGCACACTGAGCGTTGAACAGACAATTGCAAAAGTGGGCATGCAAGATGACACGTTCAACAAAATTGCCTCAAAAGTTCAACAGAATTGATCACCTCAACAAATTCTAGATGCCGATTAATATGGTGTAAGGAGCGTGAATCCTGGGTTGCAGAGCAGTGAAAAACAGTCCTGGACAGACGAGTCGAGGTTCGCACTCTACCAGACTGATGGCCGTTCCTTTGTGTGGCGAATGCCAGGGGAACAGTTACTCTTTTATTGTATCCTCCCAATAATAAAGTTTGGTGGAGGCAGTGTCATGGTATGGGACTCCTTTCATGGTTTGGCTTGGGCCCATTAGTCGTTATCGACAAAACCATGAATTCTGTGCAATACCAGGACAGCCTAGACAATTATGCACTTCCAATATTGACAATACTTCGGGAAGGCCCATACCTGTACAAATATCAACAAGACAATGCGCCATGCCATACTACTCGAGTCGTAACAGAGTGGTTTGAAGACATGGTCGTGGAAAAGTTGGATTGGCCAGCCCAGAATGCTGATCTGAACCCTATCGAGTATCTTTGGGATGTATTGGATTGTCGCGTACTCGCACGTCGAGATGGCCCAAAGGAAAAGGCCGAACTGGTGGCTGCGTTAAAGGCCGAGTGGAGGAACATATCACCTGACATTTATAAAAAGCTGGTTGAGAGTATGCCGCGAAGATTTAAGGCCGTCATAAAAGCAAAAGGGTTCAGCACAAAATATTAAATGACACAATAAAAGCTCTTTTGTTTTTCTAAAGGCAGGATTCCGGATATTAATGGTAGGGCAGTGTATATGTTTAATGAGTACTACAAATAGAGTGGTGTGGGGTGTATTTCTGGTGAAGGAATTGGCAGACTCTACTTTGCTGGTGTTAACTAGTTTGCTGCCAACAACCAGGGATCAATTCCAAAATGTAAATAACTACATTTTCCAAGACAACACCGAATCGTACCACCCTGAAAAAAAATGTAAATGCTTTTATTAAACAATCATTCGGCTGTCATTTTCCAGCAATTTAAATTAAATATGATTTCATATAGGAGGAAACATACCGTGGCAAAAAGACCCTTGAAGGAGCAACTGTACACGTCCAGAACCATGAGCTTTAAGTGGAATTAGGCTAAAAATATGATGAAAAGTGAGTTTCACATTTTGTTACGATTTAATATTCTTTCAATATTCAAATATTTAACAATTATTGGCATTTCAAATACTTTTCAATAAAAAGTTTCAATTTTTTCGGAAGGCGTTGCAATTTTTGTGTCCACTACTGTATATTTTTGACCTCAGGAGGCTATTAATGTGGAATATTGTCATATGTTTGATACTACTATGAATGTAGCACTGATTTGCAATGCCATTTTTAATAGAAATGTTTTTTTCTTCCCAAACATCGATCATCTTAACATATTTCACTTTTTCCATAATTACAAACCTTTCCAAAGATACCAAATTAATTAAACCATCTTAGTTGGTATAAGTAGCTTATGGATCAAGTTTAATAATCGTTCAACTTGCATCGCTTTAAAGCAGAATTCTCGAAGACACAAAATGAATATAAATGTAATTCGCTGTTCTGCAGGCAAACAAGACTGGGGATTAAGTTTTAATTACACTTTTTATCTGTCAGAGCTCCATGCGATATAATTAACACTGATGAGATTATTACCAAAATGTCGTACATAAATGCTCACTAAGTGGATTCAATGTGTGGCATAATACAAAAATCTTACAACGATTTTAATTAAAACGCAATAAGAGTAATGAAATATATAAGAGGCGAGATGGAACCTGAAGATTTTTAAAAAATCGTTCTGAAATAAACTGATTACAGGTAGTTGGGATAAAATTAACAGTGTAGTTTGAAAGAGTGGAAAAAATTACTTTTAAATGGCTCGACTTAAGTCTTTTTCAATCCGAGAAGCCAAGGAACTAATTGAAGTTATCATATGATAGTTTTTGTTTCAAAACAATTCATTTATGGAGTCTTAACAGAAACAATGGAGGGGGCACCTGACAGTTGCCCGTTTCCTTTTAAATTTTTCGAAAACATTTCGGGACTTTTTTTAATTAGAAAAAAATTAATATATATTTTTTAAAACATGAAGTGTGTTTTGCGCTTTTATTATTTGTTTTAGTTTTCCTAAAAATTGCAAAAAAAAATATATTAGACATAAAATAGAAGCATCAGACTGGTAGTCTCACGAATTTCCAATTTAAAAGACCGTTAAATAAGTGAAATTCTAGAGCCAAATGAGAGAAGAAATTTGTTGAAGTCATTTGGAATTGAACTCTAAGAACGTGGTCATGTCAACAATTACCACTGATGACGTATTGTGGAATACTGGAAGATCTAAATCATTTGGGTCCTCCAGTATCCCACAGCCCAATAGTTTATCCAAAGCCCTTGACAATCAGCTTAGAATACAGACTAGCTTCATCGTACAAGGTCAATTAGGTCAGCTGGTTGCATCATGGTTCTGTGTCTTAAGATGCAAGCAGTGGACTCAATCCTGATACTTAACCATAAGCATAAATACTAAGAGAAAGAAACGAATCCTATTAATGGAAGTTCCTTTTCAGGACTTAAACGAGAGTACATTTCCAGACACCAGGAGGAACTCTAAGAACTCGTTGAGGATTTGACACCTTTTTTTGGCTCCTAAATCAACAATTCCTTATTTTCTATTCATATTTTCACCCACCAGGTTGGCGCTCTCGAAGAATTTGGTGACGTATATAGAAAATATACGACTCTTTTTTGGTTTCATCTTAATAATAATCCTTAGAAGTAGTTTACTAGACGCGTCCTTCAAAAAGTAGTTCTGCTGACAGAGCCCGCTTGGGACATCGCGCATTAATCATCCGCATTAGTTCAGTGTGCAACGAGGAGAAACTGGTGTCTATCAGTTTCCAATTGCGGTATCATTGTTTCGATGCACCGTAAATGACCTTACGACATGAAATCGCTGCGTAGCGAAGAGCTGCAGCACAATTGCTAAATTCCATTTCTCTCATGTTACACCGCAACGTATTCACAAATCCACCTACCGCAGAGAGACCATTTATATCTGTCGCCACTGTTGAGGCTTTGACATTTATATTAACGATCTACTTCTAATGGCTAAGTTCAATGCTCTTCCCAAGTGTGAAAAAACACTTGGAAACTTTCCCATTTCCTTATAATTGCGTTACGCACCCGGTCTTGAAAACGTGAAGATTTAAAAAAAGACATAAATGGGTACGCTGAATGGTACGGTAGACTCTGAACTCTTTCTCCACTGATGTTTATGTTATCTTACTTTGAGACAGTTCTTGATCTGACGAGAAACATTACATTATTATTTTACAGAGGGAAATAACAACAGAAAAGTACTATTCCTTCTTAATTTGATTCAATAACAACAAAAAGTGCCTTTTTTTGGGGGATTTTCCTTAGAAAAAATGATCTATGAGCTAGCTCATTGTCATGACGAAGAATCCAATTAGTTGGTCAATGACCTTTCATTCAAAATGAGTCCAAAGGTTTCTTAAGCTAAATTTAACCTTTAACCAGAAGGATTAGCGATACTCCTTGGGGTAATGCTACTTATCCCCAAAGAGTGGCCTCGATAACTTCCTCGAAAAAATCAAACAACTATCTATTTCACATGCCCCACTTCCAGCTCCGTTAATCCAAAATTTCCGGTTTCGCGTCAATTACCTGAATGGATGGTTCCCATTAAAATT
Source organism: Mastigoproctus giganteus (assembly GCF_048544385.1). Classification (NCBI taxonomy): domain Eukaryota; kingdom Metazoa; phylum Arthropoda; class Arachnida; order Uropygi; family Thelyphonidae; genus Mastigoproctus; species Mastigoproctus giganteus. Next base: position 235,135,566 of record NC_143576.1, read on the forward strand.
CCGAACACAAACAAGAAAAATTTGGTGTAAAGGAATGTTCTCATTGGAAGGAGATAGATAGTAAGAAATACTAATCTAAAACACAAAGGAAATAGAATTACTAGTAACTAGAACAGTCCTGGAAATATTTTTAGATGGTTATTCCCTCCACTTAACCCGCCTTGGCGATCAAAGATTCTTTGTCCTTCAAACTACAAGACACGTATTATGATGATGATGTAAGCAAATTGCCACTCATTCATGAGCATGTTTGGTTTCTTAATAACTACTCTTACGGCTCGTCTGATTTTCCTCCAGGGAATGATTCTTGAAATTCATTAAAGGTATACGTGAGCAGCATTCTAGCTTTGATTTTCAGTAACTTCATCGACTTCAAACATTTAAAGCAGTCAGGCTTTTTTACATTGAAAACCTATTTATTAAAAGTTGAAACACTTGTAGTTAAGACCAAAACAAGTATTTATTCAAAGAAATATGTAGCGTATTGCCCATTTTTATATGTAAATGACTGCCATAACGCGTCGTAGAGGACTTTCTGCTAATTTCTGGTAAAAAGACTGGTGGTATTGTGCTCCATGTCTTCTTTTAAAAGGGGGGGGGGTAGTGCTGATTGTGGATTAAACATTCGTGGGTTCTGCTAACCAAGCTCCTATTTCTGGGAGCCAATTCGTGTTTCTGTTCAATTGGGTTTAAGTCGGTTTTTTGTGCTGGCTATTGCATTGTTCCAATATCATTCTTTTCAAATCTTAATATTTGCATATTTGGTATTAACAGTTTATAATTTGTTTTTGGACATGAAATATGTCCGACATGAAGTTCAGAATATCAGTCTATAAGGAACAGTGTTCTTGGTTCTATCCACTGGATTAGTCCATACTGTGAGAAATACCACCAAACCATGATACTTCTTCCTCTTAACTTCACTGTTGAGAAAAAAAGAGAAAAAAATGTCATGTTAGGGCCACCCGAGAACTAACTCATCTACCCATGTGTAATATGTGCATAAATTGCATGTGTTCTCGCCCTCGTGGGTAGCGCAGTTGGTAGGATCGCTGTCTTCCCCAAACTGGATGAAAAAGACCCTAGTTCGAGTAACATCGATGGCGGAAGGAATTTTTATGGGCCTTTTTCAGCAATGTGGCTGAGTTAGTCGGTCTCAGGTAAGGTAAGCACGGTTTTTGATCCCGAAAACTCAGGTTTTTCTGCCAGAAAACAGAAAATCGACCTCAGAACACTTGCAATCTAAAGACAATATACACGGAGCAATATGGTCTTACTCGCTGATGTTATCAAAACCCGACAACAACAACAACAGCAGCATGTGTTCTCTTGTCAAGTTGCTTGTTTTTCTGGAGGAAAAACTCAGCCATAGGGTGAATAAAGCCCATAAAAGTTCCTCGCGTCATTGAGGGAATTCGAACCCCGGGCCTTTTCCCACCCAGTGCTTGAAGGTCAATAATTATAACCATTGTACACCCATGCAGACTCACAGGTGGCACGATACATTAAGTTATCACTTTGGTCATCAGCAACAAAAGATATCTTCCATGAATCCTTCGTTGCTGATAACTAGAGCATCCTGGACACAGCTTGAGATCGTTAATTCCTCCTCTTAAAACAACCTTAAAACCATCTTGGCGATGAAGTATCATTGTTACCAATGCTCCATGATTTTTGGTAGAATAGTGTACTTAACTTTGATGACATATAAGTACAATACGCGATACCAAAGTCTAAAAATCAAAGTTTATCCGCAGTAATTAAGTTACTTTATTGGGAATATCACTCACTCAGAGGCCTTTATTAAAGATATTCTGTAAATTAGAATGTAGAACTCACCGGAACCGATGGTTAGCATTATGCAAATTCTCATAATACGTGGTATCTATTATGCCATTTCTCACTAACCGATGCTGGAGTTGATTAAGTTCTATGTAGGTCACATTGCACAAGTTTACTAACTAATGTTTGCATTGTGTGACTTTTAAGCAAACATAATAGAACGATGGATTAGATAATATAATAGGATATTGCGGCGTGTTTTGGCCTTGTTTGAATTCTAATTAGCCGAGATCTTCGAGCAGTGTACATAATCCCCATTTTAACGTATTGAGAGAGTTCGAATTAAAATGGATTTTGCCATTTTGGAGTGCGTGCTACTTTCTGGTAGCAATTATGCTGATTTTCAGGAACCAGTGACGTTATAAGATAGAGAAATTGGTCAATTGTGCCGGGTTAGAGATTATTAGCCAGCCCTTATCTAATGGTAATTCTCAGTCATTCTTCATTGTTAAACAATATTCAACTGAGTTCGCATATATAATTGGTGAACTTCCCCATTATGTATGGTGGAGAATTTCACTAGTTAAAAGTTGTTTTTTAGATAAATTAATTTTTTGGCTATTGTAAAACGGAAGAAAAAAACTTGGCCGTTTTTGTTTCTTATTTCATACAGATTAAGAGAAAGAAGAGATAGAGCCTTTCATTTGTAGCCAAACGTTTTTTCAATTTTTTTCAAAAAATATTTGAATAAAAATATGAACCCGCTTTTATTGAATATGTTTTTTTTTGAGTGACCAAAAGACAAAACCTTATTTTGAGCGGGCAAAAGATAGTGAACTTTTTTTTTCGAGCCACCAAAAGACAACTGTACGTTGATTAAATAACTAAAATAGGAGATTAATATTCAATCCAAGTTGAAAATTTTTGACAGGTGCCATATTGTCTTTTGTTGGCTCAAAAAAAAGTTCACTATCTTTTGTCTGCTCAAAATAAGGTTCTCTTTTCTTTTGATCACTCAAAAAAGTAGAATCTCTGTTATTATTTTAATAGTAGCATAGTTCTTTTCAAACTTTTAGGAACAGAGCGGTTATTTTCAAATGAATCTAACCACGCTGTCTAGAAAATTTTGAAGAACAAGATGAAACAGAGAGGGACTGTGACGCTCTATTTCATCTACCATGGAGATCGACTCTCCAAGCTTCGTTAAAAATTTCCTGAGTGAGGAATGCGAAATGTTTAATTAAACTTCTCAAAAACTAGCATGAAAGTTTGCCGAGCAGGCTTATCTGCTGTATTCAAGTCCAAAGGACACTTTACACCAAGTGTGTTTAGTGAATTATATAAATTAATTAAATAAATAATTTTTATTGTTGCTAAATAAGATACAATTTTGCTATTGATTGCACATGATCATGATACTCAGTTTTTAAGGCTCGCAGATGTGATCTTCTCGAAATGAATTCGACAATATTCCTTGGTGTCCCATCACTTTTCATAACATAGTATATTTCGTTAGCGTAAAAATAAACCTACTGTAAAATAAAACCCATAACTATGGTACGTGTCAAAAATTTTCAACTTGGACTGAATATTAATCTCCTATTTTAGTTATTTAACCAGTTTAATGCAGTTATCTTTTGGTCGCTCAAAAAAAAAAGTTCACTATCTTTTGGTCGCGCAAAATAAAAGTTCACTATCTTTTGGTCGCTCAAAAAAAGGTTCTCTCATCTTTTGGTCACTCAAAATTTTCCGATATCGTTTGGTCTCCCTAAAAAGTTCCCTATGGAAGCTCAAAAATCACAAATTGTACTACTTCATATAGAACTAGTTTTAATGCTATGCTAAAAAGAGAAAAAAGAAATTAGCGTGGCCCATAAGAAAAAGTTAAAGCTCCGGATTATAATAAGACAGGTAAAGCTCGTTCATAATGCGCTGTCTTTGTAATTGCGCTCTAATGGATTTTGTAGCGTATGCAATTCGCTTTGGAGAAGAGCTTATTACAAAGCCCTCTCAGCAGACAATTATTAGCCTGCCTTTTGTTATCACAGCCAACTAAATCGCTTTAGAGAAAACCAGTAGGTGATTCTTTTATCTTTAAATACACCGTCTTTGCTTTAAGGTTAACAAAAAATAAAGTCACACTTCCTTATAAATCGGCATGTCGCGCTCAGCTGTCCGTATGTTAGTACCAGTACGCCCGCGCTTACTACATCATTTAGCGTTTAGATAAAACTAATCCTAGCTTCAACTATCCACTGTTCATGCTCACTTTCTGATCTAGAGGTAATAAGCTCCCATACGAGTACCGGTTGTCAAGGCAACGGTCAGATTACCACCCTTCTTGATGGCAGAAATCGATCGTGTGTGTGTGTGTCTCTCTCTCTCTCTCTTTTCGAGGGCAGAGAACTTCATTTTCGAGTAATGGAGACGGACAGACAAACATCATTTTGTATATATATGCAGTTATGAAATACACTTTGAGAAACAAGGGAAGAAAAACACGAGATCCCATTCTTTTTGAGTAAGAGAGGCATCGCAATCACGAACCAGGGTTAGACAATCGAAAAATAAACCCAATTGCCTGGAAACTATACACCCGGGAGCAGTTGAGGCAAGCAAAAAGAGAAATGTTTACAATTGAGAGATCTAGCAACATCCACGATCGTTGCAATATATAACAGTCGTAAACCAACCTCTTGACATGACTACCCACGAGAAAGGGTTATTTGGACCTATCTTTATGCTATTTTATCGCTTGCGAGTATAATTATTTAGGACCAGACCTTCCCTCGAACTCCGCTTGATCACATTACATATCCATTACGCTAATCGCCCCAGGACCCAAAAAGGATGCATTTAGTTAATGAAGTACACATTTTCAGAACTCTTCGCGAAACCTATCGGTGAATCTGTGGAATGGAGAATTTTTCTGTGGAAGACAGCGAAACTGAAGAGCATTTTTAAAAAGGGAGTCAACGTTGGATATTGCGTTACTTATCTCATATCATATTCTTCCATCCCACGAAAAGAAATGATGTGAAATTAAATTATTTTTATGTCTACGTGAGTTCTCTCGATCTGGTGAGTTTTGGGACAGATAATGAATGAATTCCAAGATTGTTACGACATTAAGAATGCAAAACGTGACACTGGAAGTGAAAGAGGGTCAAATATCACTGAACTTCAGATAAACTTACCTAGTTTCATAACTACGTTAGGAAGTAACTTCCATTTATCGTTTGAGAGGTTAAAGATCTTTACAGAAAATTTCTGTTATTCTTGGAACGTACTAAGTTCATCTGAAAAAAGAATTTCCCTTGAGTAAAAGTAGGTTCGTTCCACAGAGGTGAACTGCTTAAAAAATTTTAGTTGAATCAACACATACGCACTGAAGAGACCTTGATTCAAGTAAGAAACCATTGCCTGAACAACCCACACGCAATATTTCACAAATATTGATTGGACTTTTTGAGAAACGTTGTTGAAGAAATTGTTAACGGATATTTCGTTATTGTCTCCGAGAATTGGACAGAAATATGAAGGTATGTTGAAAAATGTCATTCCGGGTTTGACATAGAGAGGGGTATTGAATCAGATAGTCATTCAGCGAGACTGGGTATCTCCAAAAATTATCCGGCTACATTATTAAGAGGATATTTTGTTGGTGAATTTTTATGGGTCTTTTTCACAACGTGGCTGAGATAATGAATGAATTACAATTAAGTAGCTCTTTCGAAATGGTATCGTGACTATGATCCGCCAATGAATCAAATAGATAGCTAGAGACCTCTATTGAATAAAACCAGGAGTCAAAAGTAAGCTGTAAAACACTACTGAAACACTCCACTTCAGAGTTTGCACCTCAGCTGCGCAAATTCTGCGGGTTTCCCCAAAGGCCACCAACCAAGCATACCACTAAAAATTCCATCCTTCCAGTCATTGACAATTCAAAGATCAAGCTGTAGAATGAACCTAAAAGCTTTCACCACGTGTAGAATAATAACTTCAAAACAACATTCATCATCCCTCTGGATCATCTGACAGTTACTTTAGTTTTCGTCTGGTAAGTGCTGAAATAAACCAAGGCCAAAAACCCCAATATTGTATATGATTCCTCTAATAAAAGCAGTGGAAAGATGAAAGTTGATATGGTCCCAAAGGGATATACTGTGCTTGCGTAGGACCACAGGAATCGAGTCTACAATTTCCCCATATTCAACAAGTGTAATGGTCACTGAAGAGTCAAGGAGGGCATTAATGTGGAGATTTCTTCATCAAACAGTAAAGGACATTTCGTCTTAGTAAACTGGGGACCTTAGAAGTAGAAGAAGATTACAAAAAGAAGTACATAATAGCGAATAAATAGAAGCAGAGAGGAAAGGGACAATAAAATGATAAAGAATAACTTCCACAGAGATGAGATGGACATATTAAGAAAGACCGAACGATGTATCGATAGAAAAACAAAAAAAGGTGACAATTCATTTTCTGAGCCAGATGTCGAATCTTAACGGTGAAGCATTTTTGTTGCAAAGACGCAAAAGAGCTGAGTACCCGATACTAGATAAAGAATCCTATTTCAAAGATCCTTTTATATTTAGCTTCCCTTCTATTGGATGTTCTTCCATTCTAGTGGCCTCTTTACTTCAACTGCTTTCCTTCCTTCACGGCCTGAGTATTAGTGTGTGTAAAATTTATAACGGCAGCGAGCGAATGCGAAAGATCGTGTGCAGAGTGGCAATTCTTATTCAACTCACGTAGGCAAATTTTCTTCCTCCCCCCTTGATCAATAAGACTTGCAGCGAATCGATGAAGTTGCTTATATTCGGAGCACGTGGCAACACATGTTACCATCTATTAGCTCTGTCGTCTTGTGTTTCTGGCTGTTATTAACCATAGGGACCCATTTCAGGGCGATGGATCCTCTCGACGGGTGGTATTTAGGATATAATTCACTGTGGCAGCCAGCCAGTGAACCTTGGCATGTCTTTTGTTTAGTAAATTGGGTGGGTGCTATGGTTGATGCGTTTATTTTTTAATGAAAAACAACTGGAGTGTTGGAAATTGAGATAGACTCAATACCAACCTAAGAATTCTCAACCGAAGAATCTTCGCTGTGTTTTTTACAGGATTTCTGTGTGCAAAATGAAAAAGCTTGATGGAAATCCGTAAAAACGCATTACACCTGCAATGAATTCTTAAAAGTTTTCTTAGGTCTACGAATAATGAATAAAGAAACGCACAGCATTGATTCAAACTATTACATTAGATAATATGACAAGGAAATGTTATTTTCACTGTCACCATTCCTGATATATTAAGTAAAACATTAAAACATAAGTAATAAACACACTTACTTGCAGAATAATATCAGCTATTATTCCAGATGCCCGTACATCAATAACGGACTCATCCATCTCCTACAGCTATCAAAGTGATAGCTTGTGAGATGAATGATTCATCTTTGCCCGAAGTGGCGAGCACTGATGAATGACGCCAAAGAGTGATTTATACTTTTGGAGGAAGAGGAAAAGCAACTTACTTTTATTCATGTAACTTTACGCCTCAGAACGTGTCAGCCAGAAAAAAAAAAAAGAAAAGAAAAAAAAAAAAAGCTACAAAGAAAAGAAGAAGAAAGTGTGTGGAATGCAGCAGCAACAAAAACTAAGAAAAAAACATTCTTGGTGTATTGCTAACTGCTTACGAGAGCTAAATGTTTTATTTTTTCTAAATATACTAAAAATACAACCGCAGTTAACCACAGTCCACACAAAAATCTTTAAAAATAATATGCCAAACGTTTTTCGCTGTTAATATTGTTGCCAATTTCGTGCTAGAAACGGCAAACAATAGCGCACGAGAAATACTGATGCGTTGCCAAGGTGACTAACATTGTTACCGTTGAGATGTTGATTTCGTGCTAGTGACTTAGCAGACGAACGCTAAATATGTTTACGTACATTCTAGAATGGTAAACAACGGGCCGATTTTTGTTTGTCAGTTTCCATGCCAATTTTTTTGACTGCGTTTTTCTAAAAAAAAAGAAAAAAAAAGTTGCAAGGCTATCATAATTCCATTTTTATTACTTCTGGTCAATATTTAAAAGGAATATCACGTATTTTAACTCTAACACGCAGTCTCTAATAAAATAAAATTGAAACTGCAGTCCCATTTTGTCAACATGCCAACAAATACTAAAAGATTTTCCTTGACCGATTCGGCATACTAATAAATTGATCTTTTTTTCTCTTTGGAGATATACTAAAAATACCCAGAAGCCATTGAAAAAACTGGTTTAAAAATAGCATTATTGATGTAAACAATATTTTATCGGTCTTTGATTTCTCAAAATGGTCATAAATGTTCAACACTGCGTGCACCTTTTTTACCATTGTGTTCATTCAAGTAAAAAGGAGCATTTCTCAGGCACGTATGACTATGCAGTCGTAAGAGATTGCTCAAGTCTGTTCTTGGTTATTCACTGGAAAATGATGCAATCTTAGAGTCCACCGAAGGGCTCCTTTTCGGAATGGTTAGAGCGTGCACATTTTTGAATGTATTTATGTCATTTTTCTCTCCAAACCCAAAAGGTATGTATATTAAGAACAAGAAGTGAAATGCATTAGAAGAAGACTTCTTGTTGTTCAGAATTTTTATGTCCTTATGTTGGATGACCACAGGAGGCGCAAAGTGGAATGTATGTGGTATGTTAGGAGATACTAATGAGTCAACTGTATGTGGAGTTGTAACAGAACCACCATGTTGTAAGAGACAGATGAAAGTAACGTTGGAACGTTGGATAGCGTGGTTAATAGTTTTGGTTAGAGATCCTAACACTCGATCTACCATTTGAACAAGGATAAAGATTCCTACTCTGAGCCTGTTCAAAATCATCTTTTGATTGCTTAATAACTTTCTTACAACTATTGCGAGATTTAGTGTAGCCAGAAAATGAAGCAGGAGATATGGATTCAACCTAATTGAGATATTCCATGTTCTTATTTTTAAAAGCCTAAGCAATCACTGCCTTGCATCTAAACCAAGGTTTAGAATCGAGACAAGATTTCAGGGTGGAATGAGGCTAAGATTTCGTCCCTAAAAGAATAATTTCAGACATGATCTGAGTGAACTTTAAGATTAAATTGTTAAGACAGCAATCCAACCAAGGAAATGAGAAATATAAATCATACAGATCATCTCGCAATCCAGCAATGCCCAAACGACTCGAGAATGAGCATCGGACAGATGTTCCATTGAAGAAGAAACCATTACGAAGTTGTGACCTCAGACACCTGGAAGGAGGAACTTCGATGACTGAATTGTCATCGAAGTGGTAGAAGCAACTGTAATGAAATTCCATTAGAAAAAGTAAGGCCTGGAAAATTGTAGATGGATACGTATGTAAGTTCTCATCAGGTATCGCATGAGCCCATTTCGTATGCAACTCGAAGCCCATGAAACTCGTACAACTGGCCATTCTTATGTGGTCCCTGTGGAAAAGAAGCATCTCTTCTACGCCCTTCATGAAACCACTTCAGAGCCTGCACTCTTCATCAGAACCTAGATGCCATTGATGATTGCTGGTGCACTCTCCTCTACTTCGATGAGGTTGTTTGTGATGGTCTTCATTATCTAATGTGCTTTCCATTCTTTCGTGGATTGTTTTTTAATTCCATGTCTTAACTGAATAAAAGTGTGGTATAAGCCTTGAACAAAGCTTAACCCCGTTGACCCACGAGATGTAGAATGGTAATTATGTTTTAGTGATGAAAACGCAACTTCAACCAGTATGTCAATTCAGTGTACGTGAGAGTTTGTGGTGGTCTGGGACATTGTCTAGGAGCACCAGGAGAACTAAGAGCACTGGACATTGTCCAGTTCCCTTGGTTCTCTTGACATCGAGACAAGAATGATGAACAAACCAGTTGTTAATTATCTTTACTCTTAATAATTCTTGACAGCTAGACAGGAATAATGAACAAACCAGTTAAGTATCTTTAAAAAGTGTTAATGGATGAATTACCTATACCGAATAGTATCAGTAATTTGTCCATTCACGAAACAGATAACAACACAAGATAGTGTTCGTTTGTAATATGCTGATTGGCTGAACATGACGCCGTCTGTGATAAGAATACTAATTTGCTAATGGAATTGATTAAAATGCTGAGTAGTGAGTTGTACATAAACTGTATTACAGTACAGTATTCGCACTATAATGAATTCGCTTAAAACGGACACTCATAAAGCGAGATATGACGTAAAGTTTTCTTGTTTTGTATTCCTAAACTGTTTGGAATTAAAATCACGAACTAATAATCATAGATCTTTTCTATAATTTTGGAAAGGTGAATGACAGTCATTGCAACTTCCAGATGGCTGGAAAGATTTAACCCTTTGAAAGGAATTTTTTTATCTTTCTCTTTATAGTGCAGTTGTCCAAGATATACAACAAAACAGGATAATAAATAACCTCAATAGCAAAGATAATTCTCATACGTTTAAAAAATTTAAGATAGACGGTAATTGGGAGTCTTATGACCCGAAAGGCTAGATTTTATGTTGATTGTATTTTTAGTAGCATTGGCGACTAAGGCCATGTTGCAAGGCCTTAAATTTCTTGTGTTCTGAGATCGAATTTCTGTTTGCTGGATGAAAAACCCGTGTTTCTCGGAGGGGGAACCATGCTACCCGCTCCTGAGACCTGCTAATTCAGCCTCCTGCCGTCATCGATGGGACTCCAACTCAGGTCTTTTCCACCAGATGTGGAGAGGACGGCGATTCTACCAACTGTGTTGAAAATACACGAATGGATGCGCAGTAAACCAATAATGCATTTCTTTTCACTTGATAAATTACAGGTTTGAGTCATACATAATTCTAAATCTCATTGTTTGCTTTGGCTTCTTACAGGATCGATTATTCCAAAATAGAAAGTTCAGAAGAAGGAAAATAAATTTAGAAAAATGTCAAACGTTCAAGTCTTTTGTTAGATTGGAAATGTCAGCAAATCATTAATGGAAACGATCACAAAAAACAGCGCCTTCAAGAAATCTCAGTAAGCGTCCACAATAAACGTACGTGTGTCTCGCGAGAAGTACACCATGTTTTTCTTTTTGTCACTCTTTCATCTTGTTATAGTAAATAGCTTCGAATCATGGTCTCCACTAGCAGCAGCTCCCGAATTGTCATCGAAGGAAATTTCCCTGAATACAAGAGATAAAGAGAGTCAATCAAAATTTTCTATTCACTTGACAAAAGAACGCGTCATTACAAAGACCGGTTTTAATTCTACCAAAAGAAAAAAGAGAAAGATGGAAAGAAAGAAAGAAAGAAATGCACTCCTTCTGGACCAATTTAATTTTCCTACAAAAGGAAAATGAAAAATAAAACTTGGAGTTTAAAAAGGAAAAACCTTTAAAGAAACGTCTCGCTGTTGCGAGCAAAATACGTACTTTTCCCTGTTACCATGACGACCCACTCGGGTCGATTGGGGAAGTTGCAACATCTGATGTTTCTAAGATGCTTACACACGCGAAATGTTGGAATGCCTTGGGCTAGAAACAACTCTCATGATATAGTTATTTCCGAAATTTGTTCTCCCAAAAGGAATGTAATTAGTTTCAAAGTAGGTTGTGATTAAACACAGCCAGAAGCCACGTCATTGCATGCAAATGAATGGCTTCTCTGTTGCTATACACCGATTCTGACTCACCTGATGACATCTGGAAGCGTTCAAATATTCTGGCATCGAATAATAAGCAGGTGGCGCTGCTAAGAAGCGCCTAGAGACGATTTAAAAATGGCGCTAAGATTTGATTTACTTATGAGAAATGCTTAATGGGACTTCGAGGCCTCATCGCGAGAATAAATTGGCAAATAGTGTCGTGGTTGGGGGAGAGGGAGATGGAGTTAAAGACCACGTCAGTGGATCTTCTTAAGCTGCACATGCGTAGTTCGATAAATGACGTACGTAACACAATTGAGGTTTATTTACTCGACTCTCATCCTTTCATTATTTTGTAATTTAGCTGGTGGAACTGAGCGTCTTGGGTCTTGCTAACCAAATTGACAAGCAGCGAAGTTAAATTAGCCCACTTTCGGGACATATGGTTGTGTTGCTCGTTTATTAAAGTCTATTCAGTCTAATTACTTCCCCTATTGCAAGATGAAAGGAGGTTAATAAAATTAATGTAAAAACTTCCTTTTCGATTGCCTCTTTTATGTGGTTGGATGAAACAATTTTCGATCCGTTCATCTTTAATGGAAATTCGCACTAGTTTCTGTCGTTTTAATTTTATCCTGCACGCTTGCTGAAGATCTTAAAAATAACCTTTTTCTTATTCCAGTAAATGCATCTGGCATGATATTTTTTGTCAAGTTATTACGAACGTTGATTCATTTTTCGTCTTTCATGAGATGTATTCTTAAATACGCGCACTGGCCAAAAAATATGAACCTTTATTAAGTATCGAATCATGACGCCTTTGTTTCGAATAGCAGGAAATGTATGGCGTGGAATGGACTCCATAAGATGTTTAGTGCTTTGTGGTGTAATTGTGAGAAAAGTTAAAGCAAGAGGACTTCATTGCTCAATAGATTTCTCTCCAATATATCCCACGCATTCTCAATGGGATTGAGTTCAAATGAATGTGGGGGCCAGGGATTCAGGGAAGATGGTGGAAATCAGTATCATGTTCTCCGAACCATTCTTGCACGATGTGCTGTTGCATTGTCATCCGTGAAGTGGCATCACCTTCGGGATAGAAGTCAAACATTACAGGGTGCGGTAGATCTGATACAAAATTCAAGTACTCCTTGGATGGCATTCGACCTTCCACTGGTATCAACGGACCCAGCCGGTGCCAACAAAACATTCCCATACCATAACAACCCCTCCAGACGCATGAGTTGTCTTAACAAGGAAACAGGATCCATCACTCAGTGCAAAAAAAAGTATATCAGTTGGACAAGCGCTGGCCACGTCATCATGCGTCACAGCCACAGACGTCAACAAACAATTAAACCTCGCGTCTCACGCACCTGGCAGTGCACATCTTCATTCCAACTGCCATTCATGTATTTTAATTCTGACGAAGGCTACCATATAGCCGAAAGCTCATATATTTCTGCTTTATCTGTACGCTCTGTGTTTAAGCAATAAATTCCTCAGTTGAAGAACCGCTTGCATTTTAATCATTGAAAACCTTTGAGATGGATGCTTTTGAGAAACCAGTTATATCTTTAGTTTCTTGAATCGTGGATCCTGCTAAATGTGCACCCACAACAAGAACTTTTTTTGAAAGCGTGATAGATCGCGCGTTTTCCTCATTCTGGCTTAGAACAGCAGTCGAATAGCCTGTGCGGTCTTTATACTCAATGAAGCAACACTTCTTCATCTCACGTTACAATTTTCTTTGAATCTATTTGCATTTGTTCTATCTGTGACTATCTGAATACAAAAAGTTGTATTTTTTTTGGCCAGTGTGCGCATATTGTAGATTGGATGTATTTGGGATCGTAGGAAAGGATCAGGCCATGAACACCTCTTCTTGTTTCTGTCCTAGGAATTCGACAGAGTCCCTTTTTAAAAAAAACGTAGCCTTGATTTCCTCTTACTTCACCAGAAATCTTTTGCTGGGTTGTTTAGAACAGTCCTAGAGGAAATCAAGACTACGCAACAGTAGATTTTGTCCATTTCCTGCGACAGAAACAAAAGATGATGTTCATGACCTGATCCTTCACAGAACATGCGTATTTTTCCCAAAATCGGCTCTTTTATCACATTTTTACCACAGGAAATTACCAGAATCCGTATTTATTAACCATAACTTTCCACTCAATAAAAAATTCTGGATTTCCGTGTATTTTTTTGGAAGCCTCTATCAAAGATGACTTGGGACAAAATCTGGGGAAAAGTTAGGTGAAACTCGTGAAGTTGCTTCGACATTTCAGCTTTTGATCGTTTTGATAGTTCTTCTATACAGGCTTCCATCCTTTGGATTTACGACTATTTTTTTCAAGAAACAGTTGGAAGCTATTAACATTCAGAAAAATGGAAATCATTTTTCTCCATATTCTTTCTGAGTGAGTGACGGTAGACGGCTCTGTGTCTTCTAACTTTTCCATTAACGCAGGTGTTCCCCGAGGTTCAGTTCTTTCTCCCACTATTTTCCTCTTGCGTATCAATAACCTCCTTCCACTGACTGGAAATCCTATCCTTAGTTTTCTGAGAACACTGTACCATACTACATTCCACTTCTACTTTGAGAGATCTTGCCCAGCACAGACAGCTTCCACTTCTCGAATATCCATCACCAATTCCTTAAATGCAGATCTCCAGATAATTCCGCAATCGGGCAAAGAAAACTTAGTTAACTTCAAACCGTCTAGAACTCAGTCCTACCTTATTTTTGGCAAAAGTGAGTCTACTGCTCGATACTCATCCTCAATTGAATTCAGATGTATGGACATGATCATATACTTCTATTGAAGATTATCTGACTTCTGATTTCTCTTGGCATCACAAATATTACTTCCTCTGCATTAAACAATAATCTGGATTTGCTTTTCCCTCTCACTGTTTCAATAATTTTAAACCATGACAAATCCTACCGTCTACCACGTAATACTCTTCCCAAATCTGAGGTGGTGACCAAAACCACTCTCAGGCGTCTAGGCTCCATTCGAAAGAGGGCAGTCAGTAAGGAATAAATATTTTACAGGTTAATATAGGTATATAAGGTGCGGCTAAATGAGTCCTAGTTCTGGCAAGAATTAGGACTCTTGCTCTGTATTGACCACTATTTCACTGGTGAGGTCTACTGGAAGCTTTTAGGAGACCATGTGGATCCTGTCATGTTGCATTTTTTCCGGACAGAAACGGGATCTTCCAAGACGTGCCGTGTCATCGGACTTGCAGTGTGCACGAGTGGTTCGAGAAGCACAGTGAAGATATCAACCATCTTGACTGGCCTCCAAGTTCGCCTGACCTCAATCTAATTGAACACCTGTGAGACGTTTTGGGAATGGGAAGTGAAGAGTATGGACATGCAACACTCATCTTTCCTCCACACACCGGGTGAAAAAGACATGAGTTAAAGCCCGTCGATGGCGTGGGAAATTTTTATGGGCATTTTTCAAAGCGTGGCTTAGTTAGTCGGTCTCAGGAGAGCTGAGCATGGTTTTTTCTCCTGGAAACTGAGGCTTTTCATCCATCAAATATAAAAATCGATCATCCAGCAAATAGAAAAGTCGCTGATGTTCCCAAAACCCTCCTACGCAATTTTCTTTATCAGGTATTTACTACGTTGTTTCCCAAAACGAGACAGACCAATTCCTACGTCTACAAAAAGGCCAAGAAACACAAGAGACATAAATGCGAGCATTTTAAAATAAAAAACTATTAAGAAAAATCCACGACATACACTCAGGCACGGGCTTAAGAAACACACCGCCCTAGCCACTTTCAAAACATATTTCGTGGCTGAAACTGAAATACAAACAATCTCTCAGACATAAAATTTTATTTTCTCATTTCATTAAGTTTACACGTAATCGGTGGATGCGCCCCTTTATCCCATCGAGCGTAGTAAAGATCAAAAGTCTGCCAGAACTGTTACTTGGTTGTGCGTAAAAAGCTTTTCCTATCTTTCTCTTTGCAGTCAAATTGTGCAGCTGCCAAGAGGAAACGGGGATGTAAAATTTATTGCTATCTTCGAATAATAAAATAGTGGAGCCGTGCACAGTTCGAAAAGACGTGCTAAATGATTGCACGTGGGGCAAACACCATTTGTCTCTGACAGCATCACTTAAGGTTGAGGATAGAATCTCACGATGGCTTTTAGATACAAGCCATGTGAGTGAGGCTGCCGTCTTTGTCTCTTGAGATGGCGCAAAATCGAAACCGTCTCTAGAAATACACGAGACAGACAGAGACGGGAGGGTAGGGTGGGGACGGAAGAGACAGAAGAGGGAAGGGACACTATTGGTGTGTGCGTGTGTGTGTGTGTGTGTGGATGGGCGGACGTCTGTTGAAGAGAGTTCTGAGTGAAATAGTGATCTCTCTCTGTGACATCTTCATATCAGTCTCTTACACTGGAGAGAGAGAGAGAGAGAGAGAGTAGATATTCGAAAGCATAAAGATCAGAGATGGATTTATATAAATGAGAGAATAGAAATTCACCATACAACTATCCGAGTGATATTTTTCCTATAAAGGAAGAAGGAAAAGTGTTCAAGCAGCGCATGGCAACAAACATAATATCCAGTGCTTCGGCTATAACGATATATGGATTGCCTATGGGTGCGAAAAAGAAATAAATAATAATTGCATGATTTCTATTGGTCTGATTTTAATTAAATTTGAGAAGGATCGACATAACTTTCTAAAAGGTTTAAATGTAAAATTTTATGAAAATTTATCCATTAGGATCCGTGGTATTACATGCGGACGGACGAACGGACGGACATAGTTAAGACAATAGACGCTGGCCTCCTTTATTGCGAGACAAAATAGATCTATGTCATTTAATATATTATTATTATTAGCCACATGGTACAAGGAAGCCTGAGGCTTATGCAAAATAATTTCCGAGTTACCCTGAGAGAGAGAGAGAGAGAGAGAGAGAGAGAGAGAGAGAGAGAGAGAGAGAGAGAGAGAGAGAGAGAAGAAAGAAAGCGCAAGAGTCAGAAGTAGAAAGAATCATCAAGAAAGAGAAGGATGATGATAACCAGCTCAGGATCCTGGGTGTGCCAAGCCCATGCTCACCAGATGTGAGCCATATTGTTACTGAATCTCGAGGTAAGGGAAATCCAGGTTTTTCATCCCTCAAAACAGCCAAAAGGACAAAGGAATGCAAGAAATTCAGTACATGAGATACTAATCCTGATGATCTTAGTTGCCTTCGTACAGCTTCCAAACAAACGCATTGTAATTCCTAGATCCCTTTCCTCCTCCACTCTTTTTAATTCAGCCTGAAGTGTGTAATTTATTTGTGGGTTGCTATTCCCCAAGTGTAAGAACTTGCATTAAGCAGCATTAAAGCACAGTTGCCACTTCTCTGACCATCTCTGAAATCTTTTCAAGTTACCCTGAAGGAGCGCTGCTTGACAGTAATCATTAACCACTCTGCCAATCTTTATGTCATCTGCAAATTTTGACATCATGCCTTCTATCCCTTCGTCGATGTCATTTATGAAAATGAGAAACAACACTGGTCCAAGAACCGATCCTTGAGGGACCCCACTCCTGACGTAACACCAATCTGAACAATATCCATTAATCACAACCCTATGCTTTCTGCTCTGCAGACCCAGCAATCCATCTTAGAAACTCAACAGTAATCTCAATCTGTTTAAACTTATACACTAACCGCTCATGAAGGACCGAGTCAGATGTTTCGCTAAAATCCAAATAAACTATATCGAAATTCTTCCCAACATCCAGCTCATGAGCAACTGTGTAAAAATAGTCTGCTAAGTTAGTTAAAAATGATTTTCCCTTAACAAAGCCATTGTATGTCCTTCAGAATGCCATATCTATCTAAATGTCCCTGAATTGCAATCTTAATCACTTCATCTAAGATTTTTCCTACCTCTGAAGTCAAACTAACCGGTCTATAGTTACCAACTTCGCTCTTAGAACCGCTTTTATGTACTTGCGATACATTAGCACTTCTCCACATGCGGAAGGATTTATAAGATTTGTTGTGACTCAATCACAAAAAAATAGTGCTTCTTTACCTGATATCTTTCTATTTATAGAAAAAAAGAACTTGAAAAAAAATATCCTGTTTAAAAATCGAATACCTCTGGGAAGCATATGAATGCCTTTCCAACTTGGACTTATTCAGCCAGTTTCAAAGAGGAATGGATAATTTTTCCCCAATTTATTTTCCACAGGTTATCGTAAAGACAAACTAGCTTTAGAACACACACACACAAGTTGACATCTAACAAGTATTCCCGGAAAGCAGAGCTCAATAGAAGATAGTATATAGAGAACAGATAATCTTATAGCTATCGACTTAGAATCGAGATACAATAAAGACAGAATGTAATCACATTCTGCGAAGGACCTCAGGGACCACCTTCACTACATTTGCCACACTTCAGAAGAAGATGTTAGCAAACACCCTAAGGCGAGATCTGTCCGCTGAGATTTTTATAGGAGGAGTGACAGCAGATCGCGTGGATGTAGGAGGGACACTAAAAAAAGTTATTTGCCCGGGTATGAAGAGGGAAAAAGTTAGGGATTTAGAAAAGCCGTGCCATGTTCGCGAGCTTGTAAAGGGGGGCTTACGATGGATTTAGAGAAATTCGAACATCGTTCGCTGATCACGTTTTTTTTTGGAGAAGAACAACGCTGTGTTTATTTTAGTATATGAAAAGTGCAAAACACTATTTAATACTGTTAATTCGCTTCCAATATCAGTAGATACTGGAAGGGATTATAAATAACAGTAGAAATATTTAAATTTAAAGAATTCTTCAAGAAAAAAACAAAAACATAAACAAATATAAAGAAACAAAGAATGTAAGATTGAATTATCGCAGACGTGTTGGATGTTTATTTCTTAAATTAACTGCATTATATGCAAAATGCGCCTAAAGTCTTCGCTATATCTGTCCGTCCGCATGTAACAACTCGATTCCAAGTGGATGAAATTTCATGAAAGTTTATATTTGGACCTCCATATGTTCAATCAAGATTTTATTAAAATCGGATCAATAGAAATCTGGAAATTATTATTTCATTGTACGTCCGTCCGCATGTAATAAAACGACTCCAGTGAATGGATTTTCATTAAACTCTCTTGTTTACTTTTTTTTTGTGATTAATAGACTTGAAAACTAAAAAAAAACTAAACACCACCAAAACACAAAGCGCTCGTCCAGCTGTGGTCCTAGGTTCTAGATTCGGACTGCTCCATCACACAGCTCCAGAATGTACAACATCACAGTTATTATATAAGAACATTTAGTAATGTGTTTATTCTAGTACTAAAATAATATCTCAATTCCACTTTCTGTGTTTTTAATTAGTTAATTATTGAAAGATATTCATCAGCAAAGTGTTTCACAAGGAAAGGACTTCAAGGTAGGAAAGAGGAAGAAATCTGATGGCGCTGGTCGGGGGACCAAGCAGGATGCGACAATATTTCAAACCCACATTCGAGGACATGCGTAATTGCACCATGCGAAGAATGAGCAGGGGCATTAGAGTTTGAATCCGTAATCTGATAAGGGAAGAAGACATCGCTGCACCATATCTTTGCTTGATAGGAGTGAGAGAAAGACGTATGATGGCCTAATTTGGAGGATAAAACAATCCATCTGAAGAATATGAACAGTTCTTCGTGTCCATATCCATCTAGTGAGATCAGTGTGGTCCAGAACTTTTTTGGTATAGTGTACACTTTTTGTCTAACATGTTTCTTATTTCGCAACATGAAAATGAACAATATCGGCTTTATTTAGCCATCGCTTGCAAGGGAACCAGTAAAAGTTGCCACGTGTTTTTCTTGAAAGAAATAAAAAGTCTCAATGTCACCACGAGTAAATCTAGATGTTATTTATACCATATCCCAGTGGGTCGAAGGCCACTGTGTTTTCTTGGCTGAAGGAACTTAATGTTGTAAACAAACCCTACAGTATTGTGCAGTTATTTCTTGGCCTTGGCAGATCCGTTTAAGTTCCCACTTGGCCTTGGCAATTCCATAGTAAAGATAATCAACTATTATTATATTTATTTTTATTCAAAGGAAAAACAACTTTGAATGTTGGTATGTTCACTTCCAATTAATGTGTCATTAAAAATTATATTTCTTCTCCTTTGATGTTTTTCCATTTGGTTGATTTTATTTTCGATATTCCTTTTGGTTTCGTTTACATTCCCCACGGAAAGGAACTATACATTTAATTATTTTATTTTATTTTTGTTTTAAAATTAAATTTTAAAAATCTTTTCTTTTTAAATTTCTAATCTATTTAATTTGAATTTGAGTTTGCGATTTTTCTGTTTAGTTTTGATCTTCTCTTTCGATTTAAATTTATCTTTTTTGAAGTGTCTTCCTTTGTTTCTATTTCTAATTAGATTTTAAATTTGACTTTTTTCTACTACTTTCATTTCAGTTTATCTTCTGTACTTAATTTTATTTCTTTGGTTTCCCATTTTCGATTCGACTTTTCATTCTATTTTCTCTTTTCATTAAAAAGACCTTATTTCATTTTTTTCCCCATTTCATTTCCCTCTTTGTATTTTTGGTGCTCTCTTTGAATTTTAACTCAAATTTTCCTTAAAAACCAAAATTCCTTTGTCATCCCTAATTGAATAGCAATTCTTTCCTTAAAATCAATACCATCATTAAAGGAAATGAATAGGTCCTATTAAAGAGTCAAACTATACACTTTTCACTCGTCCCTTAAGTAATATGCGATTAGCTTAACATATTAGCCACTAATGGATCCTAAAGGATTACTCATTTTCCTAAGAGCCGCTATTAAGCAAACCTTAATTTTCTTGAAAAGGGCCCTACACAGAACGCTGCTCATAACAACAAAAAAGTTGGACATTAGAAATCCATTAAGAAACAAATGCCCGACACATTTATGAAGTTCGAAAAAAAAAGTCTGTTAAATATCATTTATCGCTGAAGTTCGTTTTAGGAGAATGAAACGGACAGCTTGTCATAACGCATGCGCTCTAAACAAATTTTTGCAATCGTTGTCGCGACCTTACCAGAACTCAGATGATAATAAAATGAAACCAAGAAGGAAAATTTCTCCAAAAACAAATATTTCAAAAGGCTAGACAACCCTTTGCTGTTTCAAGTGGAGATAGCGAAAATGTCATACGTGTTTACTTCTGTCTGCAAAGCCTGACCTTCCCAGTTCCCAAAATAGAAAATTCGAAGACATTTGTCTTTCAAAATATACTTTTATCAAATAAATTATTCTCCGAATCCATTGCGTTTCATATCATTGAAAATTCACTGATAAAGAGAATCGTGCAATTACCAAACTGTTTACCGATGAAAATTATAACATCAAAATTAACAGAATTCTTAATGAAAACAGACAGAAAATAAAATTAAATATTTTATAATAATTAAACATTTATTATTAATCAATCAAATATCACATGCGTTTGTTTTAATTAAATAGTTTCAAATATCACCACTTGTTTTTTTAATTAACAAAGTTTTTACTATGCATGTTTCTAAAAGTCAGTATGCATTTTTTTTAGCAATCAAACGTTTTCAAACATCACCATGCGCTTTTTTTTTTAACAATCGAAGGTTTCCAACCACCGCCACGTGCTTTTTTTTTAACAATTAAACTTTTCAAATATCACCACGCGCTTTTTTTAACAATTAAATGTTTTCAAGCATCACCACGCGCTTTTTTTAAACAATTAAAGGTTTTCAAGCACCACCACGCGCTTTTTTTTAAACAATTAAACGTTTTAAAGCATCAACATGCCCTTTTTTTTTAACAATGAAACGTTTTCAAACAACACCACGGCATTCTTTAAACAATTAAACGTTTTCAAATATCACGATGCGCTTTTTTTAACAATTAAACGTTTTAAAGCATCACCACGCACTTTTTTTTTAACAATTAAACGTTTTAAAACGACACCATGCGCATTTTTTTAACAACTAAACGTTTTAAAGCATCAACACTCACTTTTTTTAAACAATTAAATGTTTTCAACAACAATAGACGTATTTTTTTTAACAATTAAACATTTTCAAACAACACCACGCGCATTCTTTAAACAATTAAACGTTTTCAAATATCACCACGCTTTTTTTTATACAATTAAACTTTTTCAAGCATCACCAATTCGCATTTTTTTTAACAATTAAATATTTTCAAGCATCACCACGCACTTTTTTTAAAAATTAAACGTTTTAAAACGACAACATGCGCATTTTTTTTAACAACTAAACGTTTTCAAGCATCAATACACACTTTTTTAAACAATTAAGCGTTTTCAAGCAACAATAGACGTATTTTTTTTTTTAACAATTAAACGTTTTCAAGTATGACCAGACTGATTATTTTACCAATTAAACTTTTGCAAATATCGCCATGCACTATTTATAACAGCTAAACGTTTTCAGGCGTCACCAAGCTCTTTTTTTTTAACAATTTAACTTTTGGAATATCACCACGTGCTTTTTTTCAAAGATTTAAACGTTTTCAAACATCACCACGCGCATTTTTTTAACAATTAAACGTTTTAAACTGTTACCACGCGCTTTTTTAAACAATTAAACGTTTTCAAACACCACTCGCTTTTTTAAACAATTAAACGTTTTCAAACAACACCACGCGCATTTTTTAAACAATTAAACATTTTCAAATATCACCATGCGGTTTTTTTTTACAATTAAACTTTTCAGATATCACCAAGCGCTTTTTTTAACAATTAAATGTTTTCAAGCATCACCACGCACTTTTTTTAAACAATTAAAGGTTTTCAAGCATCAACACGTGCTTTTTTTTAACAATTAAACGTTTTCAAGCTTCACCACCCGCATCATTTTAACAATTAAACTTTTTCAAATATCACCTCGCGTTTCTACCGACAAGGCACCACGTTAAATTTTCTTCTGTTCTATAACATATTCATAATGGAAACAGCAATTTCTGTAAAAAACATAGGCCACATCGAACTACAAACCAGCTTTGTGCCATTCAATTTTTCATCTACAGTATTGCTTCTACCTCTACCAGACATGGAACTCTAAGTACTCATAAATATTTGATACAAAGACCGCTTGCGGGTGATACAGATCTTCTCTTTTAGAGCAAAACCTATTTTTCATGGTTACGTTACTCGCTTCCTGTGGGGATTTTTGAACGAGAAACTGTGTTTTATGTGTTTCCATTCTTGTTTGCAGCGCCTTACATTTGAATTTCATTATTTTTTCAGCTCACTTTTCCGGAAAGTGATCTTGATGGTTGAAAATCCTACAATAATATTTTTGATACAGACATCTTGTTGGTTTATGCATTTTGTGGAAAACATTCAGCAATACTAACATGATTCTGAAGAAGAGAGTCTATGGACAAACAGATAAGTATTTCGAGTCCCTCGGGAGGTTTTATTTTAAAAACACTAAAGTAAGCCGTTGGTGTAAAACCCGTGATGTAAAAGTATAGGTGGGTTTAACACTTAGATATATGTAGAAAAAAAGGAAAAACTTTCTTTATTATTACGATAAATTTATCAACTCCTGAGAGAAAAACTTTTGCAGAAATTCACATCACGCATGTCTGAATAGGACTGTTATATGAAAAGTGTGAGGCTGGGATGGAAATCATTAGATTTGAGATAAGGGATATAAAAGTAAATTTTTCGTTGAGAGGCGCTGGGTTTTAGTGGAGGAGATTCAGAATTTGGAAAGTAGAAGTATTCACCCATATATATGGCACACTCTGAAACTGCGATAGCATATACACTGAGTGGCCAGTTTATTAAGTTCATCTCGATCATCCAAGGAATCCTGCTTCTTCAGAGACAGTGTTACGTGTCCGTACCTGTAACTTCGTTTGTAAGGAGTTCTCTACACTGTTAACGTGGATACATTTTTAAAATCCCCAGTACAGAATTATTATTATTGTTATTTCTAATAATATTATTAATTATAGAATCACGCGTGTGTAAAAGATTTAATGCTGTCTCAACAACCGGAGACAGGTTGTTGATGTAAGAAGCTGATGGAAGATGCAAAGAAACTGACAATCTAGCAAACTGACCACAACCGGACAAATGACAGCGAACTACAACAGTGGTGCCCAAAGGGGTACATCAGACCTATGCGTCGAATCGCGTCAAGGATGAGATACAGCAGTAAACGACGCTGCTACGAGTACAGTAGGCACAGAAATACCGTCAGTGGACTAGGTAGTGGGGAAAGCTTCGATGAATTCGGATTTCAGGTGATCCATGGACGGCAAGAGTAGCATGAATCAACGGACCCATCTTGCCAGATGTCAAAAATTTAGGCAGATAGTGGGAATGCGATGGTGTGGTGAGTGCTTACGTGGTTCCTCTGTTACCGGTGGATCAACGTCTGAATATCAATTACTACTGTCCACCAGATACACTTCTTTGTGCTCATGGTTTATCCATCTGGTAACGATTGTTTCTAGCAGGAAAATGCGCCATTTCACATGGAACTAATCACCTTTAACTTCAATGATCACCTTTGGGATAGACTGGAACTTCGGCTTCGGGCCAGGCCAATGCGTCTGTACCAGAACTGAAATGACCGCTTTATTGAAGGAGGAGGTGATCGAAGTGGCAAGATATATGCCACTATCCTTTCATGTAACTACCATCAGGGTTAAAGGGAAGGGTTATTGTTTTCGTAAAGGTGACAAGAGTGGTCTCAGACAGTTGTTAAATTTTATACAGTGGGGCCAACTGATGATGTTACCATCAGCAAATTCTAAATGGGAAGCTTCAAGAATTTAATCCTGGAAGCTACTAGGCTTTTCATACCAACTAAGAAATACTTTTCAAGGTATAGGCCTAAGTGGATGTCAGATGAACTGATGAAACTCGTGGCAGAGAAGACAAATTCATGGGATGCATATAAATTGTTGGACGACACAGAAGCCTATGGTAGATATAAGCCAGTCTGTAACCAAGTAACAAAGGTTAGGCAAGTGAAGGCAGATTACTTGTAACTTTTTTAGATTTTTCCAGAGTTGGACTAGATGGGTCTAACAACGAGCCTTTTTCAGTTTTAGAATCGCAGTGGATATGAAGAGTTATATCTAATAGCATGTCTAAGGCATTCCATTTGAAAAACAACGTTTCAAATTAAAAATATCACCGTTTTTACCGCCATCTTTCGACAAATAATTAAATTAACTTCATATCCAAAGAATATTACTGATGACAGCATCAATAAATAATTTAAAAAATAAATTAATATATTAATAATCTACAATATAAGAGTGGTACAGTTGTTTTTGAAAACTCGCGCTTTGCAGAACACTAAATATATTAAGGTTTGCCCGCTTTTCTTCCTCGTTCAGAGAGATCCAGGTTCGAATCCCATCGGAACTAAAGAAATTCATAACGTCCTCTTTAATCCATCCTGCAGTTGATCGATCTCAGAGTTGTTCCGGCGGTTTCAGCCTACACAACACGCAAATCGGCCTGGAATTTATACTGTACAGAATAATCCACAGAATACTGTAATGGAACCGGCACCCTAGGCCTCCCCTATGCTCCAAAAATTCCATGAATTTCAATAAGGCTTTCAAGGGTTACAAGGAGAATTTCTTTTCACAGACTCATTTGAAATTAAGACCCCAGTTGTGCGTCTTTCAAGATACACTACCGGGGTCTAAGTTGAAGAATACATTAAAGAACTTTACGATGAAGGATTTAGCAGTTTGTCCTTGCCGTTTTCTGTGGAGAGAGCACTCAGTTAACCTCACTGAACTCGCTGTACGCATCTCATTATCACTCGCAGAGCGGTATCTATCACGTGAAGATTTTCCTTGAAAGTCCCGATAACTTTTTCCATGTTCACTTTAACAGACAACTCAAGGAAAGAATTCTCATGCGGAAAGCTCCACTTTTGTAAGACAAAACGAGAAGCAAAGAACCAGTCTGTGATTTAGAACTAGTGACCTTATTAAACAGCACGTCTTATAAGAAAATAACAACCAAGAAAACAAAATTTATATGGATGTTTCCTTGAACAATTGTAAATTTGTATTAAATTTCCTTGAACAGTTGTATTCAAGGAAAGATCGTTTAATCGACATCTTCTGACCCATCCTAGTTTCTCTATAATTGAGTAAGTCTATCCGCACAGCACGTGCTCTGATTGTTCACTTAGTAGGCCTCTTCTTGTCAGACTTACGCGAGTCAATAACACACGAAACAGGCCTCTTTAATTAAGCGTGTTTAGTCTCCGAAGACACTTTATGTCTTGTAAACTCTAAGGAATTTCGTACAAGGTCAATATCCCGTATTTAGCCCGAGGCTGTTCTCTCCAAATAATTCAATTTTAGTTCCTCAATGCGTGCGTGGATTTTTCAATACATTTAATAATCGTTAGCACGACCAACATTTAAAAAGTCTAGTGGATATAAACACACACAGACACACACAGCTTATAGATTAATTTTACTTAATTAATAATTAATATTCATACTATTAATTTTTAAGCATTATACCGCTCTTTCTTAAATCTTACATGTTTAATCTTTTAAAAGAAGAAAAGCCCTACAGAGCCAAGCTATTAACATTTAATGTTGTTAAATCAACGCCTTTCATCCCGAACTTTATACCTTTAATCTTTTGATCTCATTTTAATCACTACATTAAAATTGTGATCTTTAAAACTTTTGGTCCTTAAATCTTATTATTATCATAAAAAAAATTTCTCCTTTATGGTATTTTTCGCACCTCTGCAGATGTTCAGAATCGCGGCTTGCTGGAGTTCCATGTAAATGTTCTCTGGGAGGCCCATAGCTGCTAGGTTCTGATGGAAGCTCTTCGGCACCATGCCTGTGGTTGATGCCTGTGGCTGATTATCGGAACGCTCATTACTTGTTCCATATGCCACATTTCTTTGATTAGGTCTTAGGTCTGTGTATCTACTGACCTTTTCCTAGAAGGTTTTTGGAGGTTACTGTTGTTGGGCTCCGCGATGTCTATCGGGTGTGTAGCTCTTTCCTTCTTGTCGATGAGGATTATGTTTGGTCTGTTGTGAGGTATCGTTTTGCCAGTTATTATGGCATGGTCCCAGTATAGTCTCTGAGTTGAGGATTCTAGTAGGGGTTAGTATTTGTAACACGGTACACTTTCTTTGATCAACTGGTATTTTTGCACTGATTTATTATCCTGGCCACCTGGTCGTGTCTGTGAGTGTATCCCGTGTGGGTCACGTTGAATCCTGCGGTGATGGGCTGGATTGTTTCTGCGACCAGGTGGCATTGTCAACATATCTAACACCGAGTTCCTTGGCAATGCATTTCCTGTAGTTCCTTTTGTTGATTACCTGGTTTTGGAAAGCATGCATGAATCCTTCGGTCTCGGGAAAGACCATCCGGTTCTTTATGTTTGAGCAAGAGGAAGAATCCCACCAGCATTGAGCTTGCTCAAACTATTCAAAGCCTTAAACACCTCTGTCATATCACCTTGCAGGTGCATAGTCTCCAGAGTCGCAATTCGCAGAACAAAAGCCTTTCTTGGTAAGAGGACCCCTTCGTTCCCCTCAACAATCTCGTTGCCATTCTCTGTTCTGATTCCAGCACCTCTGCATACTTCGTAATATGAGGCCTCTAGACCATATGCAGTGCTCAAGGTGTGGCCTGACCATTTCCCTATACAAAGGGATAATCACTTCCTTATTTTCTGTATACCATTGACAAAACCCCATCAGCTGTCTTGGCAGCCTGTCTGCACTGCTCAGAGAACTTCGCACCTCACTGCAGAGTTTTGCCCAGCTAATTTTCATTTTCCACTACTCGGAGTGTAATATCACACAGTTGTTATGTTAATCTGAGATTAATACTTTATTATAACACTTTACTGTTTTGATCTTTAAATTTTTAAGTAATTTTGTTTCTTAATTTAATTGCTGCTTTAATTTTTTTATCATACTTTATTGCTATATTTGATCTTTGAACTTTGAACTTATTACTTTAATCTTCCATTCCTTAAATCTTATACTTTTAATTTGTTTTTTAATCTTATATCCTCAACATCATAATTTTATCCTTTTTTTTAACCCTGTGATAATTATCTTTATTCATTTCGAGTCATATTCCTTCGCTTCTTTCATCCATAAATAGTAAATAACTCTAATTCTGCGGTGATCACTGAGTCTTAGGCAACTTTGACCGTATTGCACCGTATATAAGATGTCTGTAAATTGCCTGCTTTTTATGGTCGATTTTTATGATTTGCTGGATGAAAAACCGGAGTTTAGGAGAAAAAAGCATGGTACAGTCCTTGAGAACGACAAATACAACCACGTTGTGGGAAAAAAACCATAAAAATTCCTCTCACCTCATAGCCTTAGTTGCTTTGACGCTTAACACACACCCCCACCACAATAAAAGGATTCTTTTTGTTTTAATGGTCACGTTAGAAGTACTCATTGATAATCACCCCTCTTAAAATCAGTGGCATGCTGCGTCATTAAAAACAACAAATACGCCGATGTTCACAAATTTCTTCTAATCTGCGAAAGATATTTCAAAAATT
Source organism: Mastigoproctus giganteus (assembly GCF_048544385.1). NCBI lineage: Eukaryota > Metazoa > Arthropoda > Arachnida > Uropygi > Thelyphonidae > Mastigoproctus > Mastigoproctus giganteus. The sequence goes on from NC_143576.1 coordinate 235,163,605, forward strand.
CCGCATTAATTAATGCAATTCCCAAGCGATGTTGAGTTCATTAATGCACCGATGAAAAATGTAAGCAATAAAATACTCATTAAGCTTTTTCACTGCATTATTCAGTTATTTATCGGTTCCAAACCTCTGATTACACAGAGCAGTTGTGAACCCTGGATCCTTAGAATTAGCGTGTGAGGAATATGGATTATTATTTTTATTCTTACGATGGCGCTTTTTTTTTTTTTCGTATAACGCATCAGCATTCTTTTGAGAAAGGTGATTTTTCCTTTCTATCGCATTAAGCCTCTTTAAAATTCCTTACGCATGGTTGCCGAAAAGGATTTGGAAATTTGCCAATTTTTGGTTTACGACTGACGAAGAAAAGTCCCCGAAATTCTTCCAAGGAATGCTGCCTCCATCCTCCGAGAGTAATGAATAATTTATGGTAAGACTAACTCAGCATGCATCTTCTTTTTTTTTTTTTTTTTCATTCTTTGGATCTTGACGATTAAGGGGAACGTGATTTAGTAGTACTTCTAGAGTGTTCGCAAAATTTATTTACGCCTTGGTTTCAAGAAAAGGTTTGGGGGCTATTTGATCAACAAAATACTCTGCAAAAAAACACTGAAGTTTAAAAACACGCAATGGAATAGAAATTGGTGCACTACATTTACATGACAGCGACCGTATTCTCGAAATAGAAGCCGATGTCGATATGGTGCACATTTGTGCTCTGTGTGCCTTTCACATTGCACATTTCTGTAAAATAATAACTGAAGGAAACTAGTTTAATTTTTTTTAAAGTACGAATTCTCAGAAAGTGGTTAAAAGCCTTTCAAATCCTGTTTTCCGATAAGGAAATTTACGAAGACATGTAATTGTTGTACGTTATCAATAGTACGTTACAAATATATCTTCGACACCAACGATAACGGAATTTGCAAAAGATAAAAAGAATTTGCAGAAGAGGAACAGAATTTGCAGAGGAGGAAAAATATGTGCAGAAGAGAAAAAGAATTTGCAGATGAAATTTGCAAAAAATGAAAAGAATTTGCAGAAAATGAAATTTGCAAAAGATTAAAAGAATTTTCAGAAGAATGAAATTTGCAAAAGATAAAAAGAATTTGTAAAAGATGAAAACAATTTTCAGAAGATGAAATTTGCAAATAATGAAAATAATTTAATTAAAAGGATTTGCAGGAGAATGAAATTTGCAAAAGATGAAAAGAATTTGCAGAAGAATGAAATTTGCAAAAGATGAAAACAATTTACAGAAGATTGAAATTTGCAAAAGATGAACAGAATTAAAAGAATTTTCAGAAGAATGAAATTTGCAAAATATAAAAAGAATTTGCAGAAGAATGAACTTTTCAAAATATGAAAACAATTTTCAGAAGATGAAAAGAATTTTCAGAAAAAAAGAATTCGCAGAAGAATGAACTTTGCAAAAGATGAAAGAATTTTCAGAAGATGAAAACAATTTTCAGAAGATTAAATCTGCAAATAATGAAAAGAATTTACAGAAGAAAATAATTCGCAGAAGAATAAAATTTCCAAAAGAAAAAGAATTTTCAGAAGATGAAATTTACAAAAGATGAAAAGAATTTGAAAAAGATGAACAGAATTTGCAGAAGAATGAAATTTGCAAAAGATGAAAAGAATTTGCAAAAGATGAACAGAATTTGCATAAGAATGAAATTTGCAAAAGATGAAAACAATTTACAGAAGAATGAAATTTGCAAAAGATGAACAGAATTTTCAGAAGAAAAGAATTTGCAGAAAAATGAAATTTGCAGAAAAATGAAATTTTCAAATATAAAAAGAATTTGCAGAAGAATGAACTTTGCAAAAGATGAAAACAATTTTCAGAAGAAAAGAATTTGCAGAAGAATGAACTTTGCAAAAGATAAAAAGAGTTTGCAGAAGGTGAAATTTAGAAAAGATGAAAGAAATTTCAGAAGGTGAAAGAATTTTCAGAAGATGAAATCTGCAAATGATGAAAAGAATTTACAGAAGAAAAGAATTCGCAGAAGAATAAAATTTCCAAAAGAAAAAGAATTTGCAGAAGATGAAATTTACAAAAGATGAAAAGAATTTGAAAAAGACGTAAAAAATCTGCAGAAGAATGAAATTTGCAAAACATGCAAAGAATTTGCAGAAGATGAAAAGAATTTGAAAAAGAAATTACATTATTAAATGTAATTTCTGCTACGAGGGTACGTATTTCAAATTTATCATTAAAATGTTTACTTGTTTCTGCGCATGCACTCCATATTTGGCAGCTATTAATTGATCACGCGTGAAAAGATATATTTCACCGAAGCAAAATTTGTTTTGACCAAAGTCGAATAAATCACAGACTTCGCATCATTCATCGCTCCCAGCGTGTGCTTCACGTGATTTGGTTTCTTAGCAACCGATGTGCATCAATTGTTAGAATACGAAACTGCCGATGTGTATGAAAAATGATTCCAATGTTTATTAGTCTTTTACTGGGAAGCGATGGCGTCCTTTTCTCAAAATAATGGCACTTTTTTTTTTCACCCCTTCCTTTCTTGCTTTAGCCCACATTCGATTTATTATTTAATGCGGGAGAAAATGAAAACTTGGTATAAGAATCCCGAATGACAGCTAACGCGATTTTCTTGTTAATTTATAATACTTTGTGAGAACTAAGAGCAGCCACTTATTTTCCAAATAATTTAATCCTCATCAATAAGTTTGGTAAAAAAAAAATCATTCCATTCAGTTGAAAAATGATTAGAGTGAGCGCGACAATGAGCTTTCAAATATATTAGATATTGGATAACTTTTCCTTCCATCTTCTGACAATCTACACCTCATATATGATTAAATGCACTGAGAGGGAAAAAAACGGGAACACGTTCCTATAAAACATGGCTGTATCCATTAACAGTTGTGAAGCACTTTGTAGTGTACTTAACAATAAAAGGTTCTATTTTTTCGAATGCTTTTTTTTTAGACCAAGAATCGCTACTTTATTTCAGAATTGAAAAAAATGCAGGGGCAAATGGCTGTCTTAAACTTGGTTACTGGTTTTTTGTCTCTAACTCAGTAGATGAAGATAAACCTTTGGGACTCTGCATCAAAGACACTAATATTAGTCTAAAAGAAGCTATACTCACTGGCCAAAAAATTAGAAATCTTTTGAAATTGGCTTCAACTGATAATTGAACGTCCGGTATGGAAATGTAAGTTGTCACATGTTATAGCAGGCCTCCGTAGCCGAGTGGTTAAGGGAAAGTGCAGTATCACACACTCTTTGAGTAGACCGAGGTTCAAGCCACTGACTGCTAAACACGGTCGATCTGACAACCCGCACTGGACCAGCTGGGAATATTATGGTCCCTTTCCTTCACCATGAATCGTTGAGGAGGGTTCCATCCTGCAGTGGATTGATAATGGCTGCGGTTTATCTTTACAATTTTATGATTATAAGTTCCTTGGTATCGTATAAATACTGTACGTTTTCTGGAGATTCTTTGTTGATGGGAAAGACAATGATCTTTCCGATTTTTTGAAAGGTGTTATTGTTGGAGTACGTTTAGCAGGTGCTACAATTGAGAAAACAGAGGAAATCACTGGTGTGGTAAACAATCATCATCATAATAATCTACACAATGAATGAAAGACAAAAGGAGAATGATTACGTCAGAATAGAAAATCCAGTGTGCAGAAAATGACTGAAAATGGGCAAAGAAAGGCCCAACTTAAACCGAACCTTGTGGTGGGAGTTGAAGAATCTGGGATTTGGAAGTCGTGCGTTTATACCAAAGCAGCTTCTTTCTGAAAAAATTGAAAGATTCGATGTAATGAAGATAGGTGGACCAGAACTAGGGTGGGTTTTCTCGAAGCAACCAACTGATGATGTTACCAACAGATTGTCAGATTTCAAGGAGGGTAAAGGGGGCATTATTATTCATGTAGGGACTGACGATATTAAACGAACACGACTGACCATTTGTTGGATAAATATAGGGCAATGCTGAAACAATGACGCAAGTTAGGTCAGAATGTGCGTGTGTCTGCAATTCGGCCCAAATACCATAGAAGGGATTATATGTTGAAAGCCTTGTGGATTAACTTGACGCAATTTGCAAGACAATAGGGGGGGGGGATTTATCACCATCGCTTGCACTCGTAGGTAGAAGGAATCTATTTTATAGAGATCGTATTACTTTCAACAAAGGTGGTGCAAGGATTTTAACCAGTATCATTGAGGATACCAAGAGGGTTCAAGAAAACTGCTAGTTGGGGGATGGAGTGATATAAATCCACGTTCATTTGATGGCATTGGTCAAAGTAATGCTTGCACTGACCTCAAAAATTCTTGTTTGTTGCCACAACAGCCAACGATCCTTTGGAAAAGTACTAGCGTATTAATAATATATAAAGGCGGTTCTAAGAGCGAAGTTGGTAACTACAGACCGGTTAGACTGACTTCAGTGGTAGGGCAAATCTTAGAAGCAATGATTAAGATGCAATCAAGGAACACTTAGATATATATGGCATTGTGAATAACATACCAGATGGTTTTGTTAAGGGAAAATCATGTTTAACTTATTTAGTAAGTTATTTTGACAGTTATTCATGAGCTGGATGTAGGGAACACTTTCGACATAGTTTATTTGGATTTTAGCAAGCCATTTGATTCAGCCCGCCATGAGAAGTTACTGAATAAACTGGCACATTTTGGGTTACTCGAAAAATTGTAAGATGGATTGCTGGGTGACTGCAGGACAGAAGGCAGAGGATTGTGATTAATGGATATTCTTCGGACTGGTGTAAAGTCAGAAGTGGGGATCCCCCAAGAATCGGTTCTTGGACCACTGCTGTTTCTGATTTTCATAAACGATATCGACGATGGGATAGAAGGCGTGATGCCAAAATTTGCATACCACTTAAAGATTGGTAGAGTAGTTAATGTTAATGTAAATCAGTACCAAGTAGCGCTCCTTCAGGGTGACTTGAACAAGCTGCAAGATGGTCGGAAAAGTGACAGCTATGTTTTAATAAAACAAAATGTAAGTCTTACACTTGAGGAACAGAGCTTTAATTTACTCGTCTCTTACAAAGTTTCTCACTCTTTTTCTTGCAGACGTTCTGTTTCTTCTGCATACGTCTTGAACAGATTCTACCGTGGGCACTGTTCTTTTGAATTTGCTTTTCTGTGGAACAGTGGGAAAAGGTCATATGGTCTGACGACTCTCGATTTATGTAGCAATGGCAAAGCGAAAGTGTGGCATGAAGTCATGCATCCAGGCTGTTTCGTATCTATTACTCAAGCAGCTGGACGTGGTAGAATTGTATGAGGTATATTCTGTTGGTGTGGACTCGGTTCATTCATATCGTTAGAAGGTCGTATTCCATCCAATGAATATCTTTCTGTTGTATAAGATCAACTTCACCTTGCTAACCTCCACATTTACCCGGTTTGTAATGAATTTTTTCCGTACGCGTCATGGAATCCGTTCCATGACGTGTACGGAACGTAATTTTATCAAACGGTGGCCATACTACTTGAACAACGGTTCCTAATTTTTTTGCCAGTGAGTGTACTTGCTCGGTAAAGCAGTTGGAATGGCCTGGCTAACTCACAACATAAAAAAAAAGCAAATTAAGATATGATTGCCTGATATGAACGAAGATTCGCCAAACACTATGTTGCAGATCAATACGATATTCCCAAAATTCTCAAGAAAGATTGGTTTCTTAAATCTCTTCAACTAGACAAATGTCACGAAATCACGTTCAAATTCAACCAATGTACGTTTTTAACGTGTTTTAATGAGAAGTGTTGTCGCACACTAGAGAGCTTATTGATCTTTTTCCAGATTGGTCTTAAGGAATTCTGCTTTTTTGCGCAATTCTATGACTTCAAGAGTCGCGGAAACAAGTTATGAAAAGGGTCCTCAAACGAAATTTAGCAACCTATAATTGAAGTCTGGTGGAAAGGTATTAAATTTCTTGACTGTTGATATTCTTGTACTGTATTTTTCTAAAAGATGAACTCGGTGCCTATCATTCAGCATGCATTCTTGAGTTATCAATCTACCACTGACAGTTTGTATTTCTTTTGGGTTGTATTTCAATTATCCAGTTGTGTACCATTAGTAGTTCCTCATTTAAATAAATCCAAATACTTTTAGTTTGGATCTCCCCATATGTCCTTTTCCTCCTAAACTACTTTTAACTCTGCTCACTTCCTGGATGCCACACAGATGAAACCTTACATTTAGAAGCATTCAACTTCCGTTGGCATTTGTCAGATCATGTATGCAATCCATCGAAGTCATTTTGAAGCAAAATAGTCTAGTTCTGATTCTTACTTTCTCCCAGCTTCGATAGATTTTCCAATAGATGCTTCTTCGAGATCGCTATATCACCTGATTTACAGTAACCCGAGTCCTTGTCACTGTTCCCTCGTGGTTCTCATGGGCTTTCAACTGTAGAGAACTTTGCCAAGTTACAGTTCAACTCGTCTGCCGCACAGTCACAGCTTAAAACTGTCCTTGGCATCAAGTATTAGATCTTGCAGCTGCCCCATCACGTTCTGGGAAATCCTTTTACCATTTCCACGAACATCCTCCACATCGTTGAAGACTGGATTCCTTGGCAGCTGAATCCAATCAAAACAAACACTGTCGCTTTTGCTAGGCTACCCTCACACAAGACCAAAGCCCCAGGCATGACAGGGGTTTTGGCATCCTGTGCCCTCGTGGATAGCACAGTTGATAGAATCGCTGTCCTGCCAGCACAGGGTGGAAAAGACCTGAGTTGGAGTCCCGTCGATGACGTGAGGAATTTTTATGGTCTTTTCCACAACGTCGCCGAGTTAGTCGGTCTCAGGCGAGGGCAGCATGGATTTTTCTCCCGGAAACTGATTTTTTATCCAAAAAACATAAAGTACACACGGAGCAGTGCACTTTATATACTAGGGGGCGGTTTATACCCCCTGCCCTAAACCGCCTTTTCCTGATGGACTTAAATGAATAAAATAAACCTGTAAAGGATTTATTACCACTAAACCCACTAACACTCCATTGCTTTTGCAGTAATCAGAATCGCCTTTGCACTTTGCAAGTGTCCTTTATGCATTTAGGCTCTAAATGGATACAGAACACTTACTAAACTAATCTTTAATCATCTTCGCTTACCATATTAAGAGAACGAAGGAGATAATAAGGACATTAGCGAAAGAGACCGAATTGCAGAAATACCGTGGGGATCGAAGTGAAATGTGAAACCCAATGAGATGAATCTGTAAATCCTTTTGTTCTCCACCACTAAAGAAACATTAATTTCTACAGTAATACGGCTCTCTTTCTTTCTTTCTTTCTTTCTTTCCTTCTTTCCGAGTCGTTACCGTGACTGAGTAGGTGGATAATGGAAAGATGGTGAAATGATTCAAGCGATTCCCGCTGGCTAACGAAGGATTTAATTAATGGACACCAAGATGTTTACAGGAAACAAATTAGATGGAGAAACAAAACAAGCTCTTCGGATCTGCTCTCCTCCCTTCTGTCTCTCTCTCTCTCTCGCGCATCCCTGTAATAAAGGTACCGCTTCGCTATGAATCCCCGTCCATTTGCTGCAGATCACCGGGGGTATTGGTGTACACGGAGGAGGCAGAGCATTCTTTTCCATTAGCTGTAGTTGGTTGGTGTCACTGGGGAGAGGAAGTTTAATTTTCAACTATATTTGCTTAAGTGCATTCATTCCCTCGGATCAATGCAATCGCTTTAAATGAAAGCGAGAAGCTAATTGGGAGATGCAGAAGAGAAGAGAAGAGAAGAGAAGAGCCCTGGCGTCTGAGAATGTGGTGTCGGAAGGCAGATGTTTATTACCGATTCCGCCAACCACGAAATTCTCTTAATAAATATTTACTCTCGTCTGCATCACTTTCGACATTAATTTTGTGCACATTACTTTCTAAATTAGACTTTGCGTAGCTTCTATTAAACATAACCACTGCACAACTGTCAGTTCTCTCTCTCTCTCTCTCTCTCTCTCTCTCTCTCTCTCTCTCTCTCTCTCTCTCTCTCTCATTCAGTCACCTCCTCTCTTCCTTTTTTCAATTTCTGTTTCTCCTCTTTCACTCTCTTTCGCACATTTTCTGCTTTGTACCCTTTCGCTCTTTCAGTCTACTTCTTCTCTTTCTCCTACTGATCTCTCTTTCTTTATAGCCCTTCCTTCTCAGTCTCTCTCTTTCATGTTGTCTTTTCCCCTTTTTCTCTTCCAGTCTGTCTTTCTCTTCCAGTCTGTCTTTCCCTCTCTCTCTCTCTCTCTCTCTCTCTCTCTCTCTCTCTCTCTCTTTCAAGCTCTCTTTCTCCGTCTTTTTCTCCCCGTTCTCTCTTTCTCCCTCTTTTTGTCTCTTTCTAATTTTCTTGTCTCTCTCTTCCTCTCTTTCACGGTGTCTTTTTCACTATCTCTCTCTCTCTCTTTCTCTCTCATTGATTTTCTTTCTCTTTCTACCTGTTTTCTTTTTGATTTTCTCCTTCGCTCTCTCTCTTTCATGCTATCTTTCTCCTTCTCTGTCTTCCTGATTTTCTTTTCCCTCTCTGTCTTTCTACTTTTCTTCTCTCTCTTTCAAGCTATCTTTCTCCCTCTTTCTCTCTTTCATGACGCCAGTTTCCCCCACTTTCTCTTCTCTCTTTCACGCTCTGTTTCTCCGTCTTTCTCTTTCACACTGTCTTTTTCTCCTCGTTCTCTCTTTCTCCCCGTTTTTGTCTTTTTCTCCTCGTTCTCTCTTTCACCCTGTTTTTATCTCTTTCTAATTTTTCCGTCTCTCTTTTCCTCTCTTTCACAGTGTCTTTTTCCTTCTCTCTCTGATTTTCTTGTCGCTCTTTCACGGTGTCTTTTCCTTCTCTCTCCCACTCTCTCTGATTCTCTTTCTCTCTCTCTTTCTTTCTTTCACGTTCTCTCTCTCCCTCTTCTCTTTTTCTCTCTTTCACGCTGTCTTTATCCCTCTCTCTCGCTCTGATTTTCTTTCTCTTTCTCCCTCTCTGTCTTTCTGATTTCCTTCTCTCTCTTTCTCTCTTCAAGCTGTCTTTTTCCCTCTTTCTCTCTTTCATGCTGCCTTTTCCCCTGTTTTTTCTTACACAGTCTTTCCCTCTTTCTGCGTCTTTCTCGTTCACGCTGTCTTTTTCTCCTCTTTCTCCCTCTTTTTCTCTCTTTTTGATTTTCCTGTCTCTCTTTCTTTCTTTCACGGTGTCTTTTCCTTCTCTCTCTGATTTACTTGTCTCTTTCAGGGCGTCTTTTCCTTCTCCTCCCTCTCTCTGAATCCTGTCTTTATCTCCATTACTTCTCCCGCTCTTCCTCCATTACCTCTTTCTTTCTCTCTCTATTTTTCTCTGTATCCTTCACGTCCTTTTTCTTTTCCTTCTCTCTTTTCTATCTTACTTCCCGCAGCCACTTTTTTGTCTCTCTCGCTCTCTCTCTCTCTCTCTCTTTCACTTCTTCTCCTCTTTCTATCTCTTTTACCTCTTCTCTTTCTCCCTTCTTTTATTAATTTCTCCAATTATGCTTTTCTGTTTCTTAACACTCTCTCTCTCTCAGTTTCTTCTCTTTTCCTTTTTTCAATCTCGTCTTCCTCTTTCACTTTTTCCTCCCCTTCTCTCTTTCTCTTTCATTGTCTCTATTTCTCTTCCTTCTCTTTATTTTTCTTTCTCTTTCTCTCCTTGACCTTTATTTTCTTTTTTCCCTTCTGTCTTTTCCTGTTTTTTTTTACCTTCCCTCTGTCACCTTTTTCATCTCTCTCTCTCTCTCTCTCTCTCTCTCTCTCTCTCTCTCTCTCTCTCTCTCTCTCTCTCTCCTCCCCTCCCTTTTGAAATCGACACTACTGATTATCAATTGAAGAGTGAAACCCGAATTCGTGAAATTTCATGTCCAACTATTTCATTTAATAATTTTTCAAATAAAATAATTAAAATTATTAATTTTAATTCCTTTAATAAAATTTAAATTTTAAAGTAATTTTTAATTATTTTAAAAAAATCGAACTTGGCTTATATTCCATGGATTTAATACAAATCAATTAGGCTTAGCAATCAGAAGACATTTTTCATTCACATTTTGTTATTACGACAAATGCGCTATAACGTCGACACGTTCCTCTTACACCACATCTTTCCTTCTTTTCTTCAACCTCTTCTCAGACTTCAATAAGATGTCTTCTCAATCTGCCAGGGAGAGGAAAGGGAAATAGTAAAGTAAAGCGTTGAAGCGTTCGTTCACATACATTTCAATTTCAATATTTATCAGTCCAAATATTAGGCAATTTTCATGCGAAATAACAGTGGGGCAGCGGTTCCAGAGGAATCCAATCCCCTTTTACAAATTTAGTTTCTTGAAAGGCACCAAAAAAATTCATTGAAAGAACTTCAAATAGCTCGCTCAAGTCAACCTTTTAACATGAGAAAGAGTCGCGATCGAAGATTGCGCACAGGAACGAAAATATTCGCTGACAAAGTGATAGATAGAGAGAGAGAGAGAGAGAGAGAGAGAGAGAGAGAGAGAGAGAGAGAGAGAGAGAGAGAGAAGGTAAACTTCTGAGACAGAACTGCATCCGAGTGAAAGAATGACGAACGCACATGGCAAATTCAAAATTGGGGAGTTTCACCTAAACAAAATCGTACTTCTTAAGTATATTTTCATATTGACGTCTCTGTAGCTTAAAGTTTTGTATATTCCTGGAAGAGGAAAGTCTGGAGATTGGAAAATGCTTCCTCAGTAAAGATAACAAAATCTCCACGAGTCTCTGCGACTTCCACTGCTTCCCTGGTGTTTAAGAGTAGTTGAATACCCCTTATTTGAAAAACATAATTAATTACGTTTTTCAGAAAAGGGATATTCAAAATTGTGAATATATTTTATATTAAAAACGATCTTCTGTCCTATTTTTGTTTAATTTGGACCACCCCTTTAATTAGTTTAAGGTCAAAAACTAAAGTACGATTCTTTGGAGTTCACAAGCGCTGATGTCCCTTTTAAAGGTAGCAGAAGGAGATGATTATCCCTTTGTACAAGGCCATGGCTAAGTCGCATCTAGAGTATTGTATAAAGGTCTGGATGCCTCACTTTAGGAAGGATGTAGAATTGCTGGAACGAGTGCAGAGAAGGGCAACCAGATTGGTTAAAGAAACAAAAGGGTGCTGTTCCCTAGAAAGGCTTCAGTTCTGCAAATTACAGTCGGGAAGCTAGACACCTGCAAGGCGATCTGATCGAGGTGTTTAAAGCCTTGAATGGATTGAGTAAACTCATTGCTGATGGAATCCTTGCTGAGACTACACACATGAGGGGTCATAAAATGAAGTTGAGGAAGGATGGTTGCAGAAGTTTGCCTTCAGCCAATGGATGGTTGATTGTTGGAACAGGCTTCCATCTGCTGTTGTGATGGTGAGAATTAATTCAAGGAAGAGCTAGACTTGGAGGGTATGGATTAGTATTATATAATATTATACAATTACCATTATTTTGACTACTTTCCATATCAGCAACTGTAGGTTAGAGACATCAAAGAACTCCTTTAAAAGAACTGAGGGACTCATGGAAAAGTATAATGTGGATTTCGCCGTGGACAGGAAAGAGTTTCACAGAACTATCTGGAGTAGGTTGGCTGGTTGACGAATGAGCTCAAGATGAAAGATATCCTAATCAATTCATTTTATTAATAAATAAATAAATAAACAAATTTCAGCCTTTAATTTAAGCAGATTGTAATAAGTACAGTATAAATAATCCATGTCTTCAGTTTTTCTTCAAAACCTTCAGAAAAAAACAAAATAAAATAAACGAAAATTGCCCCGTACAAAATACACCCCCCTCCCTCCCCCCCAAAAAATCCTCTTCGCTGATGTCTTTCTTCTGATGCGTGTTCGACAAATTCTTCAAAACTATTGCTCTGTCTCTTTTAATACTCTCCCAAAAAAAGGGCAATAAAAAAGAATCCTTTTAAACCGAAATACAGTAAAATTTATTCTTAACGCTGCACTTTCATTTTTATTCCACCTCGATAAGTAAGAAGAGTGAAGGAAAAATAAATTATTTTAAGCAATCAGCCGTAAAATGAGATACAATATAAATTGGGGTTTATTCATGGATTCCCTGTTCCACTAAAAGCGAATCTTCAAAGATACCGTTTTAGAAGAATTTAGCGCCATTGATCCGTCCTAAATTTGCAGACAGAAAGAAAAAGGGAAGGGAGAGAGAGAGAGAGAGAGAGAGAGAGAGAGAGAGAGAGAGAGAGGTGCCAAAAGTAATCAATTTTTCTCGTGAGAGACATGAATAGACATTTCACCCATCACATGGCTCGAGATTTCATGAACACGCATTTCACACATCACCTGCCACGAGATTTCATGTCCGAAACGCGCGTGAAAGCAGATGTTTTTCTGATAACGAGAGTTTCTGGTTCAGTAATCTGCGAAATAGGACATAAAAGATTTTATAAAATAATATTTTTATCATTGCTAAAGCTTTGCGCAAGAGAAGTACCACAATTTTGGTCCTCTGCAAGTGGTTTATTTCACACACAAGCGGACATTTAGAAGGAAATCCTTTATATATCCCTCTCTCTCTCTCTCTCTCTCTTTTTGGTTCAATTTGTAATTTGAATGCGCAGTTACACTCTAATTGGAAGTTTAATTTAAGCTATAATTCACGCAACGTGCTCCTTGTTGTCCAAAATGGCTGTGGATCTTTGAAGATGGAGAGCATTAATAGGAATTATCTTTCCAGCATTGATTAATGTACGTTATTACGCTATTTAGGGTTAATTTTGCGGTGGATATTCAAGCAGTTCTAATTGATCATGATGTCGAAATGGAAAATGGAATGTACTGTAGTATCATCAGCAAAATATGAATAAGTTAGAGAGGAAAGTTGTTGTTGTTGTTGTTGCATATTATTTCGAGAAGTAATATGCAACTTTTGGAACTTTTTAGAATAAATGTTGATGATTTTTTTGACCAAATGTGACGATGGTTGAAAAATGGGTGCATCACTACGACCCAGAAACAAGACAGATGAGTAAGCGTGGCAACATTCATCTTTACCAACCCCTCAAAAAAGCCAAGGTTGAACTGTTTTCCATGAAGGTCAATTGTCAGTCTTTTGAGATCTTTGAAATGTATTATCTCTACAAAAGGAAACCTCCCAAAAGGCAACGACCTCACTGTGGCGTACTGAAGAAACCTCCTGGGAAAGTTCAGAGGGACTATCAAGTTGAAGGAAAGGGGGAAATTATCTAAAGGTGTCCGCCTATTAGCTGAAAATGCTCCTGCTCACAAGGCTGATTTCATAGTGGACTTTGCAATCAGGTGTGGTTTTGAAAATCTGCAACACATACCTCATTCTCCCGACCTTTAGACTTCTTCCTGTTCCTTAAAAGGAGGAAACAATTATCGGGCCGCAGATTCATAATTAGCCATATAGAAAAGGATGTAAGAGCCATCCAAGTTTAAAATCCCAAACGCAGTTATTTATTACTTAGTGATGCTAAGTACTCTTTGACCGTCCCCTCATATAATAAAACTTATAATTATTACACTGAATTTTTAGTTTTGTGGATCCCGTTTGAGTTTTGAGCCTAATCTTAGCAAATAGCTCAAAGTTCAAAATATCCAAACCCATTTAATCCTTATTATTAACTAGAAGGAATAATTAATTGCAGATATACAAGTACAGATCAAGCCAAAGTGTTCTCACTCCAAAAATATAATAGGTCTTCCTTGAATTTATTCAAACTACCCACTTCTACAATAACAGATGGAAGTGTGTTCCAACCACCCTCTGGCTTAAGGCGAACTGCCACACATCTATCCTGCAACCATTCTTCCTCAGATTGAATTCATGGCTCCTCATGTGTGTGTAGTCTGAGCAAGAGGACAAATCCCATCAGCATTGAGCTTGCCCAATCAATTGAAAGCCTTAAACACCTCAATCAGATCTCCCCGTAGGTGCCTAGTCTCTCGACGCTGCAATTTGCAGAACTGAAGAACTGAATTGGCAACAACTGTGGAAATCTTTTGAGTCAAGTTGGATCAGCGTCCCTATGGCTCCCTTGAGTCCATGCGGAGACTCATGGATTTCCAGATGCAGAACTGTAAACATGGATGAATGTGTGCATCGGAATCCAACAAGCATTTGTACCAAATTCAATTCAAATTCACAACAAATATACTCCACTTCCTAAACTGGGTTTCATTTATTATTATTGTAGCAATTAAAATGGTTAAAGTTCACCATCCTAACTACAACAACGGCTTCTTCCTGCTGAATAAATATTCAAAGTCCTTGGACACCGACGTTAAAAATAACTTTATCTTCCAAATTTTTCCAGTGAAGAAAGAAACCGATCCAAAATTTTCTAGCAATAATTCTTATGAGGAATTTATTGCAGGATAAATATTCAAGTTAGTTGGATACCAATTTTTAAAATAACTTTCTTTTTCCAAATTTCTCCAATTAAGAAAGAAATAGATGCAAACTTTTCTAATTCTCAGAGGCCAACAATTTACAAGCAATCGACTTAATACATTACAATAAGGATAAACAAAAAACCAAGAGCTTGCCCAATATCTTAGAAAGGAAAAGTCAAGAGAAATATTGGCTCGCTTAGAGAGAGAGAGAGAGAGAGAGGAAATTGAATAAGAAGAAAGCAACAGACAGCGAAGCAAATCTAAACGTAGCCACTGTCTGCAAGTTCTAGACAAGCAAAATGTCAGAATTTCCAGCCTGATTTACGGACCATGGAGCTTTGCTTGAAAGAAAGAGATAACCTTGTCATATTGAAGATGTATAAACTCCTTCAGGCACAAAGAAATGCGTGCCGGAGAGATGGGGAGGTTTTCAGAAAGAAAATACTTTATCGCTAAGTCAATGGGATTTAGAATTCGCCTTTCTTCAAGAAATGACGGCTTCCTATTGCTGGCTCGCTTTAGAAACACTGTTTATTAAGAAAGGTGGCTATTCCATCAGGATTTGATAAGGCCGGGCGCATCAGGACTTTCTAAAATAGAATCAATCGCCACTCATCAAAGCTGAAAGACCTTTGGAATACAAATATCCCCAATAAATCTGTCTCTATCTATAGTAACTCAGTAAATAAATTTCTTGTTGTTTGGAGACATTTTGTGTCCCAACTTAGATAAAAGAAGAAGAATAGGAGGTCGATTTTAACAATTATAAAAGACAAGCTCGGTTGAATAATTAAGATCGTTGTAAGATACAAAGTATTTCTAATTAGGAAAAGGAATTCGCCATTTTTCGCAACTGTCCAACTTGCAAAATTTCATCTTAATTGTTCGAGGAACGTTCCTAAGATTTGCAATATCTCTGCCCTTGTAATTTCCATATCTGAATTCAATTGAATTGAGAATGTATGGGATAAGTTGGAAAGGGAAGTTCGGCTTATTTGTTGTGTATCGACCACAATACAGGTTGACAAATATCCTGATGGAAGAATGGTAAAATCTGGAGCTAGAATCCCTGAGACACATATTGGAATCAATGCCACGACACGTAAGGACTATATTTTGGGGGAAAGGCAGCCCTAGTAGATACTAAATACTCTATGGCATTCGCTGATGACCTCATCATGGTGGTAAGTACGTCCATTGGTTGGATAGAACATGCCAATTCTTCAATAAGATAGGGCTTAGTGTAAATATGCTCAATTCTTGAACACTCCTTTATAGCATCAGGAAAGGAGAAGAAAATGAAGGTCGAGGGCTGTAGTTTCTTAATAGGGAATGAGATGTTACCAACTGATGTTACCAACATGTCTTGAAAATATCTAGGGATAGAATTTACTAATTTTGGAAAGGCTATGGTCAATGTCCCCATTGAATGACTTGCTGGTGAGGTATTGTAAAGCTCCACTCAAGCTCCAGAAGAAGCTGTTTATCCTCCTCACCTATTTATTGCCCAGATTCTAACGCCAGTGCTTGGTAGGATAACAGCTTCCAGGTTTCATACCTGGAATACCAAGGTAAGGCTGGTTGTATAGCAATGGCTTCGCCTTCCGAAGGATGTAGTTAACTGCTTACTTCTGTGCTGACATCATAGGGGATTAGGAATAACATCATTAAGTTGGACCATCTTCCTGAAAAAGAAGCGTATTGAGGGGCTGCGGCACTCTCCTTCATTTTTGAAGGAGAGTACCGCAGGACTAGGCTGCATTCCAAGACGTCAGTGAAGGGGTG
Source organism: Mastigoproctus giganteus (assembly GCF_048544385.1). Lineage (NCBI taxonomy): Eukaryota > Metazoa > Arthropoda > Arachnida > Uropygi > Thelyphonidae > Mastigoproctus > Mastigoproctus giganteus. Next base: position 235,179,813 of record NC_143576.1, read on the forward strand.
GTGGAGCTGTCTCTTACACTCATCCTTTGATGGCTGTGCCTTAAAGGAATCTGCAAAACTAAGCCCCCAGCATCGGTAGATGGGAGACGGCTCGGGACTTTTATCCGGCCATGCTTATTTAGTAAGAAGAAGGATCCATGCTTTCCAACCCTCTCTAGAACATCAAGGGGACACATTTCTCAAAAGTGTCAGAGGACACATGGCATTCGTATCCAACGCCATGATGCTGTGGTTAGCATCGTAGAGAATAGGCTAAGCCACAAAGGATGGGTGGTTCTTAAGGAGTCACGTTATAACACCCAAGAATAATCACCTAATTAACTTGTTAATTGTAAGTTTATGCATTACTATTGCACCGAAAACTTTTCATTAATAGAATACTCACTGATATTTATAATAATAATAATAAAAAGAACAGGAAATATCTCGATTAAACTTGCAGAGTTAATGAATTAAACTGATATTGCTAATCTTGTTTCTCGCAGTTGGAAACGGTGGTATATTCTACACTTTGGATTGATCACTATCGACCTTTGACATTTATTAACTCATCTGTCAATTTAATGGATCCGTAAATTTAATGGGGCCATCGGGAACGCTAGATGCTTTTGATAAACTATGCTTATATCTCCAATAAGGAGAAACGTTAAAGTTCACACATTTCCAAGTTCTTAATCTCTGTATTAGAGACAAAGCAAATATCCAGATACGTTTATTACATGGTGGGTTCTCTTTTTCTTCGAATGCACGCTTATGTAATTTCCGCTCAATTTATTATTAAATTGCCAGCGCCCTCTCTGTCTCCTTGAGGATTTGTAAACAGAATAATGAGATACTTCGTGGAATCCCTAACAAAAGAGCGTACGAAGCAAAGTTGGACGAAAACAAATAAGAAAAACCCGATATGCCAAGAAAGTTAACTGGATTTCCCTTGTGGCACAACCCATTTTAAACTAGACTGTTTTCATTTCATTAAACTGAATTTTGAAATTGAAAATTTTCGCCTTCTAATAAAAAGAAATTCGTGGCAAAAGAGGCCCAGAGGGCAATTTAAAAGAAAGGGTTTGATAAGCTCTTTCCGAGAAAATGACATTTACAAGTCAGTGATCGTTTATCTATTATACGAGAGACGTGTAGCTAAATACACTAAACACCCACTTTATTAAGGGGACCCAAGGTAACATTCACTGAGTTGATTACTTATTTCATTTTAATCAGATCCAGCGGGGATTTCTCATCCAAGATGCATAAATCTTAGAGGGACTTTAAGATTCCTTCCAACTGCCCCGTTGGAATGAAACTTATTCTGATGTTTGACAAACCGTTGCCCATAAGTTAACTCCATGAAGTCCCATCTTCTGTAATTCCTTGAGATTTTATGTCTTTGTTCCCTGTTTCGTTCTTGCCCAAGGAAAATTGTAGATAGAAGGAGAACCAACACCGATTGTTGTGGGATCCCATTTGATTTTCTATTCCACCCTGAAGATTGGCCATTTATGAGAACCCTCTATCTCCCGTCTTTTAGTCAGGGTGCAACTCAGCCAGCGTAGGATCTTACCAGTAACTCCACTTTCTTCCAGTTTATATAGCAGCCTTCAGTATCAAAAGTTTAACTAGATGAGTTTATCAACGTTGGTCAATTCATCTAGGGTGGTGGTACTTCTACTTGAATATTGAACAAAATTTCTCTTTGAATGAGTCAGAAGATTGTAACCCATTCTAGAATATGCTTGTATTTTTTTGTTTTTCTCTCTCTATAGACATTAAAATTCTCGGGACAGAAGAGAACTAAACATTTGTCATAGATGAGATGCACAGAATTTTAGAGGCTACGCTTGTTACTCTTAGCACACCCAACAGCGAGCTGAGCTTACTAATTCCTTCTACGAACCAATCAAATCTATGGAAGTCATATTATTGGACACTCGCAACACGGGATTATTAGATCCTACGTGACAAACACGAAACACCAAATCAACCTTGTGTATACCCATCGTGTAGATATGCAAGTTACTAGTTGTATTTAGTACCACAATTTATGCCATACACAAGACACCAACTATTGGCATACGATGGTCTAAACAGATGCATTTAAACTGTTTTCTCAGAGTTTAACATCGGCAAATCTATTCAGCAGTAGTCCAATAGAGTCGGCTGTTGTAGACCAAGCGTTATCTCTAGCCGTTTGCCAATGAGCTTGTGAATGTTAGACTTCGAATGCGTGCCTGCTTTTGCATCAATTACGATTTCTACGTGTTTGAGGATCAAATTAATCTCCATGAATATTCTCCGGTGCTGCAGCTTCGATCGTCAATGAAGCAAACCTATTGCGTGCTCAGAAACCAGTAATTATTCGGTACAATTGTGATGTTGTCAATTTTATTATTCAAAAGAACTTTCTTAATTTTAAATTAATTATTTTATTATCTTTTTTAATCGGATAACGTTCCCCGTTTCTAGAGCCTAAGTTTCTAAGGGCATCTGTGTGTGTTTTTGTTTGTTAATCGTCAAAGAAATTAAGGATATTAGGCGTTTGAGGCGTTAGTATATGTGTTTGTATGTTGCGTGTGTTTTGTGATCGATTTCGCTGTTTGCCGGATGAAAAACCCATCACGTAAGACCAACTAATTCAGCCATGTTGTGAAAAGTTCTCGTTCTTATTGTAGCAGAGTTTTAGGAGCATGGGCAACTAAGAACATATTGCTGCGTGTGTTCTATTGTCTGGACGAATAACCCGAGTTTCCGGGAGAAAGAACCATGCCACCCTCGTCTAGGACTGAATAACTCAGTTACGCTGTGAAAAAGACCCACAGAAATTCCTCGCATCATTGGCACGATTCGAAATCAGGTCTTTTCCACCCGATGTAGGGAGGGCAGTGATTCTACCAACTATACCACCCACGAGGGGTTAAGAAGCGTTGAAATGAACGCTCTTTCTTAATTATACTGTCCTACTCTTCATATCTGGATACCTTTCTATTGATAGTTGGTCAAGTACTACCGAAGCACCACGTCGCAGACACAACTATAAATATGTTCGTAGACACAACTATAAATATGTTCGTAGACCTTCGAGAAGACAGTACCATGGCGAATGCAAGATGAAGATCCCTACGTCTTCGATTGGTGATGTGATCTACTAATAGAAGTGGACTTGTGCTGAAATTGTTACGAAATGAAGCTGGAAAAAATTACGAAGATAACAAAACGTGACACAAGAGCCTTTCGAAGAATTGTTCGCTAGGAACGCAGCCTAACATTGTCGCAGCACACACACAGGCTCTCACTGAGAGCCTGTGTGTGCTTTACGGTTCAAGAACAGTGAGTTTTAGCTTACTGTAAAGCTCATTGTCCTTGAACCGTAGACCAGTGAAAAGCCGTGCTTTGGAGTGACAAGTTATGGTACATAGTCTTCCACTGTGATAGTCTTGTTGGGGTGTGGCGGATATCCAGAGAAAGTACAATGTGCAGGACGCTATACGATATACACTGGGTGATCACTGAATTATGACCACCTATTGAATACTTCGTAGGTCCTCCTTTTGCCCTCAGTACAGCAGCTATCCGACGTGGCATTGATTCAACAAGATGTCGGAAGCGCTCGGGTGGCATGGCCAACCAAGCTGTGTGTAATGCGGTCAGCAATGCAGGTATGGAGGTGATTGGTGTATCCAGACGCCTGATATGCCTTTCCATAGTGTCCCACAAGTGCTCTATGGGATCGATATCGGGCGAGTTCAGAGGCTAATCGATATGCCAGAAGTCAGAACTGTGTTCCTCAAACCATTCCTGCACAACAAATGCCCGATGGCTCGGTGCATTGCCATCTTGGAAGACACCATCGCCATTCGGGAAAAAGTTTAATATAGTGGGATGTATTATTATTATTATTATTATTATTTATTCATTTTATTACAATGCTTCACCCCTGAACAGCCTTCAGCTAGGAGGGTGCCTATATATATTTATACATTATAAGTTAGAGAGCAAACAGAAATCGTACATCTAAAGTGAGCAAATAAAGCAGATACAAATATATACAGTGACACAAGCAAGATAGAGACATATAAACACATACGCGTCCTAATATATGCATTTACAGCTAATACATATACATACAAAACACATAATGATTTAAAACAAATTAATTCTTCAGCAAAGTAGAGTTCATGGGAGATTCCATCCTGAAGGAGATAATCAGGAAACTTCTACAGTTGTATGTGGTGGTACATGTCCTGTATCTTCTCAGATCTGTACGCTTTCTCATCACAGAACTTGTGGGGATCAATCTTCAGGGTGTTGTACGTTTCGAGGATGTTAGACGGAAAACATCTTCTAAGCATAGTTAAATTCTGTAATAAGCTTCTTAGGGGAATCCATGAACTATTGCAAAGAACGCGGGAAAGCCTAGGGCTTGCAACAAGATTATGGACATTTGGAGCATCAAAGCGATCGGTGAGGAGTTGGCAGAGATTACGCAGATTTCCTGTGATGAGCAACTGATTCCAAGGGGTGCAAGCAAGGTTAGCTAGCATACATGACTGATCTCGAGATGGTGAAAGGGTGGCCATTAACACGATTCAACCACCTTAAAATCCAGTATTCGATACCCATGAATTTTTTGATGATAGTGAGGGAAGCAGAGGACCAGATCGTCGAGGCATACATGGGAATCGGGACAAGACATGTTTGTATGTAGTGAGTGGCAAGTTTTTGGTTGTTTACTCCAGTAAGTTCCTGTCTTATCGCCCACATTGCTGACAGAGTTTTTGCTTTAGTGTTGGCGAAGTGCTGTTGGAAGGTCAGGCCTTCATCCCAGGTGAGCCCTAGATCAGTGTGATGAGAAACCTTTTGAACTCTAATACCATTGATGTAGATGTCTATGTTCATCTTCTTCTTCAAGTTGGAGAAAGACATTTGTGCTGACTTGGTCAGATTTATGGATAGGCCAATATTCTCAAGATAATGGTCAAGTTGTTCTATTAGGGCAGTGGCATGGGCGGTGATTGCTTCAGATTTGTCACCGTGTTTTGACGAGATGAAGAGTTTTATATCATCTGCGTAAGAGCTGCAGTCAGGATGCGTAGAGAGGAAGGGGTCCAAAGCGGCAGCAAAAAATAGTGAGGAAAGGACGCCACCTTGGGGGACTCCTCTGTAGACGACGTGGTTCGATTGGAAGGTTCTATGTTCTACTCTCAAATGCCTTTGTTTGAGAATGGAAACGATGACTTTTAATAAGCCTCCCTGTATTCTGAAATGCCTTTCAAGTATTGTCATCAAGGAATTGATTGAGACATTATCGAAAGCAGATTTAATGTCTAAAAATACTACATCAATCTGTTCTTTGGCGTTCAGAGTCGTTTGGATCCGAAATAGGGTGTCCATTAGATTAGTCACAGTTGATCTCTTTGGAATCACAGTGTGTAAATATGGTGGTCTTTTATGGAAAAAATGCATAACAAGAATTGGCAGCAGAGTCTTCTCGAACAATTTCAGTAAATTGCAGCTTATAGAGATGGGACGAAAATCCTTCTTGTTTTCGGATGTTTGACTTTAGGCACGGGTTTTACAATATAATGTTTCCATATTTCAGGGATAATTCCAGTGTGTAGGGTTTCTCTAAATATGTGTAGCAAGACCTCGATGATGAATGGACTGCTTACTTTCATGATGAAGAGGGGGAACATATCGGGGCCAGAAGTGGATTTATTTGGGAGACTATTTAATGCCTGAATTACATTTTCTTTGGTTATGGTGATTTCTGTTAGTAGAGGTCTGATATCAAGATTGGATCCGGATGGAGTCATGTTATTCATGTAATTTACCAGCCAACTGGTATTGTCTGGTGCGAGAGAGTTATACTTTAAATTGGGATCTGGAGAGATTCCGAAGGTACTGTTCGCCCATTCCCTAAATAAGGTTTCGTCCATGGTGAAGCTGGTATTCTTGTTGTTGTTGATTCTTTTAGACTGTTTAAGCTTTTTAGAAATTGCAAAGTTGTATTCTTGACGTTTGTGCTTCAAAAAACAGGCTCGTTCTTTTTTGTAAGCGATGTAGTCTTCAGCGGTTCTGTTTTTCTGCCATTTTCTGTAAGCCTTTTGTTTTCTTACAAACACATTTCTTATGTACACAGTCAGCAAGCAGTTGACGATAACGGACACCACTGATACGTTCTTCCACATTCACCAGGGGTAAAGGTCCTGCCAGTGAAACATGCTCCACACCATAGAGCCTCCATCGACCTGCACTTTTGATACCATGCATGATGGATCAAGAGCCTCACGTTGTTGACGCCAAATCCGTATACGACAGTTCGCGGTGTGGAGTAAATAACGTGACTCATCCAACCAGCACACCTTCTTCTAGTCTTCTAACGCCCAACTTGCATGCTCTTTGCACCAGGCAAGTCTTTTACGCCGATGAACCTTGGTTAGGAGAGGATGCCGTAGGGGTCGTCTGCCGGTATAGCCCATACGTGCGGGTTATTTATTTATTTTTTTTTTTTTAGGAGCATTAGCAACTAAGGCCATATTGCTCCGGGGATATACGGTGGTTATTCCCTGACTTTTCCGCATCCTCCGTATTTGGTGGTCACGGGCTCGAACCGCAGTCTAATCAAGAAGCGTGTGCTACGCACTGCTGCTCCTGTCCACCTGGCTACGGAGGCGCCCCATACGTGCGAGCGTGCGACGCATGGTCATGACATATATTGTTCCGGGTTGGCTCATGTTGTATTGGGTAGTCAACTCTGCACAGTCCTGCGCCTGTTCGCCTGTACGATTCGTCGAACCCGGCACTCGCTTCTAACTTCAACCTTTCGCTGAACTTTGCAGTTTTTGCCGTCGGGTCGTTGTTTGACTATTTTGACGCCAGTCCTGGTAAACTTTAACTACGGCAGCTCTCGAACACCTCACCAGTTCAGCCGTTTGGGAAATCGAGGCACCAGCTCGTCGAGCTTCCACAATCTGTCCTTTATCAAAGTCCGATAAATCCTTCCTTTTACCCATCGCGCCCGGAATTTTACCACCTACTGAACGACTGACGCCTTATCTATGCTACGTAAGTCGACTAAATCCGCACTCTCGTACCTCACGTGGTCAACGGGTCGCATTCACTTTTCATAAGGTGGTCATAATTCAGTGATCACTCAGTGTAGGTTACTACGTTCATGCAACCGTCCACAAGCCACTAATCTCCCCTACTAATACTAGATGCTGTCTACCTTACTGTAAAGCTCGCTGTTCTTGGACCTAGACCAGTGCTTTGAAGTGACAAATTACGGTACGTGATCTACCAGTCTGATGGTCTTGCTGGATATGGCGGACAGGAACACTATCTGTCGGACTGTATCGTCCCGAGGACGAAATTTGGGGGAGGTAGCGTGAGGATCTGTGGCTGTTTTTCATGGTTTGGACTGGGACCAACGGTTGATTTGAACAAAACCATGAATGTTGAGATCTATGTAGACGTCTGGGACAGTAATGCTTTACCTATGTTGTGACACAACTTCGGGAAAGATTCCTACCTGTATCAGCATGACAACGCTACATGAACCTCTGGAATGAACTGGGCAGTCGGGTGCGTGTGAGGGGAGAATTCCCAGAAAACAGAGCTGTACTGGTCGTTGCTTTGAAGGCAAAATGGCGGACAAATCGGAGGATATTTAAAAAACACTGGTGAGCGAGTGGGAGGCTGCCATAGAGGCTCAAGGTTTCTGCACACATTATTAGCTTTCCTGCAAATGAAGATTATTTATAGGTACACAGGAGACCGATATTAATGGTAGAGCATAATGAATCTATTAAATCAGACTGAATATACTGAATTTTTCTTCTTGAATCCCTGCATTCTAAGAACACTTTTCTTACACCATAACTCCCTCAACGCACAACGTATCTAAACCGATTCATTGCCATCTATCTCTTCAGATGGAAATCTTTTAAACAATCCCAAATATCTCTTAATATTGGGGATTGTTAGAATTCTACTCGTTGTTTCTATAAATGCATAAGGCCATAGATCAGCTGTCGTATCAAGGCACTCCATCTCTGCCTTCGTTCAAATGACATTTGCGCTTTGCAGGTGCCGTGCGTACTCCACAGATACCATCTGGAGAGCACGAACTTGAAAATATGAATTGTAGTTTCTCCGTTAATATGAGAGAGACAGAGACAATAAATATGCTTTGTTTTAATAGCACACGACCCGATTTGAATAAATTCACTGGAGTTTCCTCTTTGTATGCAAAACAGTAAGAGATTTCTTTATTAATAATTCTCCCAAGTCATTAAGATGAGAAACTAGTTGCTGCATAAGTCTAGGCTGTAATGGAACACGTACGTGGTCAGATGGTAAAGTAACCGGTTTAATTTTTGGGCGACATCTGGGAATGTAATGAGGTGGAGCTTGTTTTATTTAGACTGCATGAGTCAGCAGTGGCGTGATATACGTCTTTTCGATCATTTCCCTCCCTTTTGAAGTAGTGTTCTGTTTCTTAGCAAAGGTTGGATATGAAATTGTCAAAGGATTCGATATTAGATTTATTAGATCCCTTCACAAATGTCTTGTTTTTATGGAGATATCTGTGGATTAATACCACAGATGTTTACAAAATGCAGAGATAATTATTCATGGATAATGTATAAAGTTCAGATTTCTGTGTGGTTTAGGGAATTTAAAGGGAAAAAAAGAAGACTGTCAAAATGAAGGTCCATCCGGACCCTTTAAAGATATTGTTGTTTTTGTTATTTGGTTTTAGGAGCATCGGCAACTAAGGACACGCTGTTCCGTGTATATTGTCTATAAATTGAGTGTTCTCAGATCGATTTTCTGTTTGCTGGACTAGAAACCCAAATTTCCGGGAGGAAAAACCATGCTACGCTCTCCTGAGACCGATTAATAATAATAAATAAATAAATAAATATTCATTTATTGCAAATATAGCAAGCCCATCACAGCACTGGGCTATGGGCATAAATCCAGTACAGAGGAGACAAATATATATATAAAAAAATACATAGGATATTCTATATATACATTAACAACGAATACGAATCATAATGATCAAAAATATATATTGCAGAACATCAGATTTGGCTCTCGGATGCAGTTACTGGGTTGCAGCTGTTTGTATTTCTCATAATTTGTTTGGAAATGAGACTCCTGTAGGCTTCAGAGTTGAGCAACCTCTTACAATCAACGTTTTGATAATTTATGAGGTGAAGGGATGCACTGGGGAACATCCTGTCCATTTGTTTTAGTCTGTAGAGTTTCGATTTGAATTGTTGTTGGTTTCTTGAATTTTCTCTGCTGGTGGGAGATATTATGTTGGCTAAGTTTGGTGAATCCATTGCAGAGGTCTAACTTTGCAAGAAGCATGACTCCAGACTCGTTGATCATCTGTTGCAGAGGCTTTGTTTTTAAGTTTTTATAAAGCTGTTGTCTGGATATTGTATGGGGAGAACGAAGTTTACTATTCAGCCATCTAAGAACCCAGTATTCTAGGGCAAGGAATTCCTTGAAGGTAAATTGAGGAGCACCAGACCAGATTTTGAAGAATAAGACAGAATGGGAAAAATGCATCTCTAAACATGGTTTATAACTGTTTTTCTATCTTGAATCGCCGCTGTTTCTTGCTTGATCAGCCATTTTGCTTTTTGAATTTTTTTAGCAACATATACATAGTGAGAATTAAATGAAAGATTTTTGTCAAAAACAACTCCTAGGTCTTTGTGAGCATATACATTTGGAATTGAAACATTTGCAATTTTAATTTCTATGTGGTTTGGTTGTTTCTGTAAGGAATAAGTTTATTGAGCAGATTTGTTTGTATTTATAGTCAGATTGAGATTCTTCAGATACTCGATGATTCCGCACATCTGTAAATTCGCATCGTGGCTAACCTTGGAAATGTCATCACAGGATTTGGAAATAATAAACAACTTCAGGATTAGGATCAGAAGGATAATTTTGACAGTGCACGTACATACTGCCAGGTTTCTGTTAATTGCTAATTGTGGTGGGTATCAGTTGTATGCCAGTGTCAACAATACGTTCAGAGGATACACGATTCTGCCCTCGGAGAGAATGAGGGATAGAACTAGATTTTATAGATGGCGCTGATGTTGTTTCTGGAACAAATTCTTCAACATCTGGACTGAGGACTGGATCTGCAGCAACCTGATGAACATAAGAAGGGCGAGGTATTGGAGGGCTCTCAACCATTGCCTTTAGGTCAAGAAGCATTGTGGTAGAATTTGCATTGTTGGTCTTCTATTCGGAAAAAGATGCTGTTTAATATCATCATTCTCTCTAAATTGTTTTCTCAACATTTGTTCCAGGGTAACAAATGAGATATTGTTGTTCCTGGATGTTGTAGGCAGGGGGATGGGTAGGAAATGTCCTCAGTGTGTGTGTGGAGGCATCTAAGGTTGACTTCATTGTATGATGTGAGGGGATAAACAGTTGATTGAATGCTGTGTTTAAATGAGTCACCAAACATGTTGGAACAAGTCGCAACTCGCTACGAACCCACAATTTCTAGATACAAAATTTTCATCACGCCTTGTACATAGCTGTTGAGTCCTCTTAAAAGGTTACGCTCCTAGATGAGCATAAAGTCAAGTATAAAAAGAAATATTTACCTTTTAGAAGAAATATTCTCTTATTTTAAAAGTACATTAAAGCTATTTTTTGCATTTTTCGCTCAGTGAAAACTAATGCATGACATTTTCCATTATTTGGGATCTAACGGCAACTGGGCCATTAAAATGGAAATGTATTTGCAATCGAAGATTTTCTACGATTGGAGCTCATGCGATTCATGAGAAAAGGTCCGCATTAAGGTAAGTAAAATTCCCTTGTGTCTGAATAGGAAAATCTAATCAAAACAAGCTGCCAATCTAATAATGGACAAGGGGAACTTCCATTGAAGAGGATAAGCTGATAACGTTAAAAACCTCACAAGATAAGGCGATCGTTTCCTTCAATTTCTCTGTGCACCAGGACGTCTATGATTGATGATATTTCTGATAGCAACCCCAGAAGGAACTTTTATTGATTCGCTAACTCCAAATGAAATATTAACTTCAACTCAGACGATAAGCCGTCTCACAGTCGCTTTAGAATAATGGAAGTTCTCGTGAAAGAGGGATGCGCGATAGGAAAGATGGTGAATATTTTATTCAGAATTTGCTGTTACACAATTAACTGAACTTTTCTTACTTTTAATGTAAACTTTGTCATCTCGAATTATGTAAAATATAACACGCCAGTCACTGCGTTCATTTTAATAATGGCACGCCATAAATGGAGTGCCGAATATCCATCTGGAAATGCGTACGCGCATTCTTACTGCGCTGTTAATTTTTCCTACTATCCGTGCATTCTTATATCCGAGATACCCACTCGCTTCTCTCTGATATCATTAATTTTAGCCTAACCTCAAATCACACGATTAGTTTCTGGATCGTTTATTCCAAAAATACATGAATAGTCTGCTTGTGTACAGCGTGTTCCAAAAAAATGTGGTACGCTATATAGAGTTTTGGGTAAAAATGATACACATCGCTCGCGCGGTCCATGAATTATATGAGTTAGGATGTATGTTGGTATAAACTGCCAATGATGACGTCTTCGTAGACTTCATCGTTGCCAACGGAAGTGGAATGGAATGTTAATGGATTTTGAACCAGAGCAGCTGCAAAGAGTTTCTCTTATTGGTTTGTCATTAGCCGTAAGTGGATGAGTGACATTGCGAATGTGATCGTACAGAGTTTCTCTCTGCGATAAGAAGAGTCCTGACTCCAACCTCGTAGACAATTTCATCGATCTTAGAGGAGCTTTACCAACACTTACTCCATCCTTTTGATGAGGATTGTAGATTGATTAGATGATTCTAAACATTTAGTAACTTCACCATAAATTTTGGTTGTCCGCCAATGAACACACGAAAATGAAAGGTTAAAAGGTTTTAAGGAAATAATATATAAAAGGTTGGACAGGTCATGGATCAGTTTTTAAATTGTAAGCATCGACTTAGTGGAATATAACTGCGATAGTATATTTGTAAGCATCAGCTCGGTAGAAAACGTAAAATAGTAGGATATTAAATTAATTTAAAGTTGCTGTAATTGATATTCAAAAATATAAATCTTATATGATTAATAACTTAAATTAACCTTATTTTATAGCTTTAAAAGAAATTCATTTTAAAAGTACATTGAGCTTAACCGTATTAAAATTATTTCACAAATTGTTGACACAAACAAATCTGGTTTAAAAATTATTGCAACAAATTCAATTAGTATAATTAGACTTTTTGGAATAATCGGATTTATGTTTTGTTGACAATTCAGCAGTTATTCCGATAGTACGTTTGCTTATGATAATGCAACAATGAAATCAATAGTATTTTTGCTTATGATAGTAAAACAATGAAATCGATAGTTTTGTTTACTGATAGTACAACAATGAAGTTGATAGTACTTTTGCTTATGATAGTACGATAAAGAAATGATAGTATTTTGTTAATGATAGTACAACAATGAAATCGATTGTATTTTTGCTTATGATAGCACAACAATGAAATCAATAGTATTTTGCCTACTGAGAGTATTTTGGTTGCTGATAACATTTTTCTTAAAAGTACAACAATGAAATTGGTAATAGTATAATAATGAAATCAGTGATACTACAACAATGAAATCGGTGATACTGCAACAATGAAATCAATATAGTATTTTTCTTATGATAGTACAACAATGAAACCGATAGTTTAGTTTACTGATAGTACAACAATGAAGTCGATAATACTTTTGCTTATGATAGTATAAGAATGAAAATGAATAATATTTTTGCTTATGAGAGTACAACAATGAAATGGATATCATTTTTGCTTATGACAGTACAACAAATAAATTGATAGTATTTTTCTTTCTGATAGTATTTTGCTTAGTGATAGTAAAACAATGAAATCGATAGTATTGTTTCATTGTTATGATAGTATAATAATGAAATCAATATTTTTTTGGTTATGAGACTACAACAATTAAATTTATAGTATTTACAGATTAACAATACAGCAGTAAATCAATAGTATTTTTGCTTATGAGAGTAAAACAATGAAATGGATAGCAATTTTTACTTATGATAGCACAGTATTGAAATCAATAGTATTTTGGCTCATAATATTTTGCTTAGTGATAATACAACAATGAAATCGGTGATAGTATCGTGATAAAATCGATAGTATTGTTGCTTATCATAGTATAACAATGAAATCAATATTTTTTTTTGCTTATGAGGCTACAACAATTAAATAGATATTATTTTGCGTATAACAGTACAACAATAAATCAATAGTATTTTTGCTTACGAGAACAGAATAATGAAATGGATAGTAGTTTTTTACTTATGATAGCACAGTATTGAAATCAATAGTATTTTGGCTGATAATATTTTGCTTAGTGATAATACAACAATGAAATCGGTGATAGTATCGTAATGAAATCGATAGTATTGTTGCTTATGATAGTATAACAATGAAATCAATATTTTTTTTGCTTATGAGGGTACAACAATTAAATAGATAGTATTTTGCGTATAGCAGTACAACAATAAATCAATAGTATTTTGCGTATAGTAGTACAACAATAAATCAATAGTATTTTTGCTTACGAGAATAGAATAATGAAATGGATAGTAATTTTTTACTTACGATAGCACAGTATTGAAATCAATAGTATTTGGCTAATAATATTTTGCTTAGTGATAATACAACAATGAAATCGGTGATAGTATCGTGATGAAATCCATAGTATTGTTGCTTATGATAGTATAACAATGAAATCAATATTTTTTTTGCTTATGAGGCTACAACAATTAAATAGATAGTATTTTGCGTATAACAGTACAACAATAAATCAATAGTATTTTTGCTTACGAGAATAGAACCATTGTTCTATTCTCGTAAGCAAAAATGGATAGTAATTTTTTACTTATGATAGGACAGCACTGAAACCAATAGTATTTGGCTGATAATATTTTGCTTAGTGATAATACAACAATGAAATCGGTGATAGTATCGTAATGAAATCGATAGTATTGTTGCTTATGATAGTATAACAATGAAATCAATATTTTTTTTGCTTATGAGGCTACAACAATTAAATAGATAGTATTTTGCGTATAGCAGTACAACAATAAATCAATAGTATTTTGCGTATAGTAGTACAACAATAAATCAATAGTATTTTTGCTTACGAGAATAGAATAATGAAATGGATAGTAATTTTTTACTTACGATAGCACAGTATTGAAATCAATAGTATTTGGCTAATAATATTTTGCTTAGTGATAATACAACAATGAAATCGGTGATAGTATCGTGATGAAATCCATAGTATTGTTGCTTATGATAGTATAACAATGAAATCAATATTTTTTTTGCTTATGAGGCTACAACAATTAAATAGATAGTATTTTGCGTATAACAGTACAACAATAAATCAATAGTATTTTTGCTTACGAGAGTAGAACAATGAAATGGATAGCAATTTTTACTTCTGGTAGCACAGCACTGAATCAATAATATTTTTCCTGATAATATTTTGCTTAGTGATAGTACAACAATGAAATCGATATTATTTTTGTTTACTGATATTACAACGATGAAATTGCTAGTATTTTGCTTACTGATAGTACAGCAGCGAAATTAAAAAAAAACTTTCTGACATATCGATTTCTCGAGTAATTTGATGAAGCAGATTGAATCTGGAGAAACGCAATAACGCAGACGATGCATTATGTTTTCGAAACTTTTCTATTTTCTCGTAACAAAAACACTAAAAAGAATAAGAGCCGCATAATTGCGAATTAGTGCGTAATTCAAAATGCTCCCGTTCCGCATTCAAAACGAGGTATTTCTATAAAATCAGCTATTACAAAGTCAGAATGATTAAATAAATCTCTAGAGCCATGTTAAGTGAGGTACCAGTGTAGTTTTTCAAGTGTTAGATTGAGATGGATGAATTCATATATCTCCTCGCATCCTGGAGCTGCGGAATTAACGTTTTTAAGTCTCTCTAGGGAGCAGGTAATTACAATGTACCTGTATAATTCACTGCCTTTCATTTTGCCTGCTTTGCGTGCGCATGCCTTTCTCTATCAAACTGCGAGATAGTTGGTGGCGCTTCCAGCATCCTCATTAAATGCGCGTAGGAAGTCTTCAATGAATAATGAGTCCAGATCGCTAACGATGGCTCAATAAATAATCATAGAGAGATTGTGTAGGGCCGTTAAAATTTTAACGGATTCATCTTTTCCCCTTTCGCTGTTAGGCTAAGAGAGCGGAAGGGATGCGCGGATTAGTTACTTTACTTATGTTTGATAAAAACAGGCTTATGGATGCATTTTTCATTTATCTTCTTTTAATTAATTACTGCCTGAGCTTGTTAGAAGTCATTAATTTGTCTGGTACTAAATGAAGTGTCTGCTTGAACACGAAGAGCTTGCAGATAACATTAACTTTAAGAATTCTTTCAATTTAAATATCATCCTAGATGAACGCTCTTGTTCAGTCACTTGTGGTGGCGCTGAGTGCGCGATAAGAAACTATTCAAAATCGGTGAACTAAAAATTATTTACAGAGCAGTTTATTTTTTATTTTGGACTTTTTTTTTTTCCTCTTTCGTTTGCTAGCTAGTAATGGCAAGAGCGGTTTTGCCCGACTAACTTGTGTGGCCAAGTTAATCGGTCTCTGAACTGCGCTGCAAATTTTTTCTTAAGAAACTGAGATTTTTATTTGGAAGAAGGACAAGAGGATACAAACAGTTTACAGACATACACTGACACCTCACAGCATTATTCATTTTCAGTTCGGTAAGGAGTCATTACGAGATTGTTGTTGCTGTTGGGTTGAGGATCATCAGAACTAAGGCCATGTGGCTCCCTCCATATTGTTTGTAAATTGCGTGTGTTCTGTTGTCGATTTTTTGTTTGCCGAACGAAAAACCCGAATTTCCAGGAGGAAAACCATGCCATCCTCGCCTGATACCTAACTCAGCCAGGTTGTGTAAAAGGCCCATGAAAATTCCTCCCATCATCAACGGGATTCGAACTCAGGTCTTTTCCACCGGTGTGGGGAGGACGGCGATCCTACCAACTGTGATACCCACGAGGGCGTCATTAGAGAAGTAGCGGTGTGTAGAGGATCACCTTTAGGTTTTTTTGCATTAATGGAATCCTGTAATGGAGGGATAAGATCGGAACTGTTATGGTGGATGGGACAACACAAACCAACTCGATTTTGCGATCGCTTTCCAAGTTTCTATTCTGGTCTTGCATTGTCATGCTGGAGTAGAGTGTTGTCCATGTCCCCTCTTGTCAGACTTGCTATAAGTGACATTTGAATTTCATCAAGGTAATGAACAATTTATGGTCTGTCCGTTGTGAATCAAAATCACACTTATTACGATTTTGAATACAGTGACCATAATTTCCCCTGTCCAGTCATCTGGAAAGTCTTCTTGCACTGGACATGTTTGGGCAATGCCACTCCAAGGATTGTCGTCTACTGTTTGGCTCAAAGTGGTGTATTTACGTTTCACCACCAGTGACACTCTGTGAATGGAAGGCTTTCTCCATTTGTCTCATGATGCCAGCAACTGGGGAACAATTTCCTGTCTCTGAGGTCTGTGGTAGAGTGTTATTGGAACGCGCCGTGAATACACATTCCGATTAACCCAGGTGATTAATTATTGCATTAAAACGACATTAATTCCAATTTTAATAAAAACTAAAATTGAAAGCAACAACGCATGAGATGTCAGTGTACTGTTCTGTAGTTGTATGTGTACTGTAAGGTTGGTTTGCGGTTTGTTGGACGAAGAACTCGACTTTCCAGGAGGGAAAAACATACAGCCCTCACCCAAGACAAAGTAATTCGGTCACTTTGTAAGCAAAAACCCCATAAAATTTCTCTTTGTTTATAGTGAACCTTGCTAATGTGACTCCAGTTTGAAATCGAACTGTCGCTACCTAGTCATTGCAGTTAACTCATTTTATAAATCGCTATCCTTCCATACCGTGGTATAACATTTAGTTTTAAATCTCCTTTTTCCAAGAGACTCTTTATAGGCTTTTTTTTTCATCACGTGACTGAGTTAGTTAATTTACAACGATAATTTATGGATTTTTCTCCAGCACAAATCATAAGAACCATAGAATGACCATTTATATCTTGAGTTTCTTTGCCACAACTTATAGATAACCAAACAACTGTTTGGGACAATATTTGCTGAATGATCTTCGCATCTTTCCACAGAGATATCCCAGTTTTTCATGGTGGAAAACAGAAAAACAAACCTTATGGTTTTTCATCCTGGCATGCAGACAAATCGGCCATCATTTACATACAAGCGAAAAAATATTTATTAGGATTAAACAAACAAATAAAACAAGAAAAGTATGTGTATTGTGAATCGGTTAATTGATATAATTTAGGAGTGGAGTATTATAAAATAGACATTAAAGGCTACGGTGGAAAATGCCCACGCATATAAAGCACCCCGCCCTTTGACATAGCACAAAAAGTGAGTGCCCACCATCACATCACATAATAGGCCAGTGAATCAAAGAACCCAAAGGCCAAAGGACTACCACGTCCATTACATCAACTTCAAAACTAATTAAAATAAATCTCAGATATTTTCTGAGAAGCAATTTTGAAATGTTGGGCACCACCTCGCTCCTACAAGAAAAGCTGGTGACAAAGATTGGACTGATTTATTGCACTCTCGCGATTCAAAACACAACACCACAGAGCTGCTTTCATTAAAGTGCAGAAGCTTCTGTTTCTTGTGGAAATCATTGTGGAGTTTGCATCTGTTTGGCTGGTGGCTTTAATGTTTGTATTGATTTCTTCTTTATCATTTACTCCACCAATTTCACTTTCTGTCTATTCGGCGGCACCGGCGAGACGTAATGGTTAAGGTAAGATCGATCTTTTCTCCCTTGGTTGTCTTGACAACGACATCTATTCGCGTTACCTTTTCAGATTTATGTATTCAGCCGGGAATGGAATTTTTATTTTCGAAGTTATTACAGAGATGTTAAATTAATTTTGGCGATGGTTTTATTATGTTAAATAGCTCGTTAGGAACTCTAAGGCTTTTCAGATTTGAGATGGCGAAAGAAAAATCAAAGGGGAAAAAAATCACGTCAAGTGTGTTTTGATAGAACGAATGAAAAATTGATTTGGGGAGATTGAAAAGGACTTATTGGAAAGCATTTAAAGTCAACGTATCTGCTTTTTTATATACAAAACTTTTCCATTAATCGGAAAGCTCTTTTTTTTAATTAAAAGCGTGTCCAAGTGATTATTAGCGCCGATTTTGAAAATGGCGATGGAAAAAAAGAGTTTTTCAACTAAAGAAACTTGTTCGTATCAGACTCCTAATTTACAAAGAGAATTTTCATATTTGAATCCATTTTTTCCACAGTTTTCTTCCTTCCATCATAGAGTTTATATCGTTTCGAAATCTATTATTTCTTTCATGGTTTTTTCCATTTTAATTTCGTTATTTATTTTCATTATTAGAATCGATCCAAATGAAATTTAGATGGGATAAAGCAGGCAACGGACGATCTCTTTTGATTCCATCGCAATTGAGGGATTAATCGAGGTAATTTTGTCTGTAGTAGATTGAATTTTTTGGTATAATTTGCTATATTTTAATTTGCTACATAAAGGGATCATACCTTGTCTAACTTGCACACAAGTTAAGATTAAATAGCCTTCTGGTTAATCATAACTTCTGGGTGTGTAAGCTGGAACGCATTGAGATTATTGGTAAGATTCTAAGATGGACCTCTCAGAGCAGAAGAAAGACGGTTGTGATTAATGGTTATTCTTCGGATTGGGCCAACGTTAGAAGTGGTGTCCACCAAAGATTAGTTCTGAAACCACTAATGTTTTGTGATTTTCTTAAATTGACATCGACAAAGGGCAAAGGGCGTGATGTCAAAGATTGCAGATGATGTAAAGATTGGGAGAGTGGTTAATGTTTGGTCTTGGTCATTCAGAGATGTCATCTGGCGAAGCCCAGAAACAACGCATCACCTTGAGTTCTGTGGTGAGTGGACACAGACAAAGCAAAATTGATTTTGAAGTTCCTATATATGAATATCAACACCTTATGGTTGACATTCATTGTATGTCATGATATCAACTGACACCTGTCATCTTTATCTCACGTTGGGAAAATAAGCGTTATAATTCACATTCAGTATAAATTCTAGATTGAAATGCAACAATATTTTCTTCAAAGTGGTCAGATTGAAATTAATTATTTAAATAATTTTCAAAGATGGGTTTTAAGAAACTCTACCTTGCCGTCTGAATTTTCTGTATTTTAAACATTGGTTATTCGGTATTAGATGCGATAATTATCCAATAGTATCTTAATTATATATCTTCTTGTTTTCAGAAAGCCAACCTTCGGAAAGACAGATAAATCGATGTATTTTACTCTTTAAAAACTCTTACAGAACTCATTTCGATTTTTAAATATTTTCTGTGCGGATTTTAGGGTTTTCTTTTAATATTTACTGGTATATTATTATGTCTTATATTCTCAGTGACCCTTAACCTGTTCCGTACTTCCAGACGCTCAATTTGTTCATCCTGGTATTGTTAAAAAGCACTACCCCCATTTCTTGTCTAGAAAACGTATACCTCCAGATTTATCTACTTTTGAAGAATTGCCAAACCCTGCCAACATTAGTCTTTTTGACTTCAACCTCGGCATAGATTGATGGCTTTCACGCACGACCATTAAGCTAAGTGACCTGTTCTGGTCCAAGGCCTAGTTACTGGAAGGAACGAAAAAAACTCGAGTTGAAAAGTTTATGACGTTATCAACGCGATTGGAAATAAACATCCAGTCAAGAAATGAAATCATTTGGGATTCTTTGAATGACCCATTGATAAAGTGTCAGAATTCCCAATCTGTTTTGTGAGCGCAAATTACCCGGCATTCCATAGCACTCTCCAGTAGCCGATAGTCACAAAATCTACCAAACGAACGTTGAATTTAACTTTCGTAAAGCATCTACATTCTACCATAAATCTGCAGATATCCAAAAATGCCAAAAGAAACACACTAATTGCCAAAATATATGGGTAGACACTGTTGTAAAGCCATCCGAGTTTTAAATTAAACTTCGAGCATCTTGGCCTAGCAAAACCATCGTCTGTTTTTATAAAAATCAAATAAATAAGTAAGTTCCAACGTTGTCGTTACCAATAAAGACTTTTTTAGAAGAAAAGAAAGTCGACCGCTTCCATTTGGTGAAGAAATCCTCTTTTGTGTCCACGCAAACATGTTATTCTCCATTTCGCATTATCCGCACGTGCCCAAAGAAAATGGAGTTGATTTATTATGCATGCGTCTCTCAGCAGCTGCAAAAGAGCCAATATTTATTGTTCACTTTATGAGTAAACGTATAGAAATGAACGTATTTAGCAGCCAGCAGATGGATTTCGCGTCCATTAAAGCTATGTTCAGTTATTTAAAGCGAAAATAATCCTTCCATTTACTGCGCGAAGTCGTAATATTATCTTGAGCTAGAACTTGGCAGACGATAGCTGAAATCCCATTAAAAGCCATTAAAGCGTCTGCTAACAAAGCAATCTTCTGCTTTCTTCCTGCGCTTTTCCGTTTCGCAGAAGAATTCATTACACTCGCTGCTCTCTACCAACTCAAATGAACAATCATAAAAATAATATCGCGAATTTTAAATGGATTTTAACTTGTTATGTTCACAACATTGCTTCTGCGAAGTTTAACATTCTGTGAAACTTCGCAGAAGCAAACGATATCCTCGTATCGTTTTTGCCAAACGATTTAATGGAAGGATTTTTTTTTTTAATGAAATTTCCTTTGAAGATGAAAATGAAATATTTAATAGCGCATAATATAAATAAGATCTTTATTGTACAGTTCACCAGTACAGAAACAGGGACTATAATCGCAGTATTGCCCATTTCATAGATTTTTAGTCATGTTGTTGATAATTAATCGACATTATCATTATTATTTCATGGATATTACTCATTATGTAGATTAGAGAATTTATTTCGCGTATATAATCGAATAAAATGCTGAACTAACTTTGGTAAACTAACATGAATATGCCTGAAAATGAGGAGAAAGAATTTTGGAAATAAATAGCACTGAAAGAAGATCATTGTAAGTACAGTATTTATCCAAGTTGCCAACAGATCTACTAGTAACATGCACTGCTCTCCAGGTTTCACTTTTACGTCTCTACCAACGAACGATAGACTGCAGAACGTCTATATTTCGCTTGCAGAACAGTGATCAGTTGGGTTACCAATATGAGGAGTGTTGGCCTGGCCCTCATCCGGCATTCTGGTTCATTCCGAAGATGCTCCACAGAGTTCAAATCGATACTCTGCGCTGGTCTTTCCAAATTTTATATATTCATATCCATGACTCATTCTCAATTGCTGGAACAATGCATTCTGTTGACGTCTGAAATTCCTCGTTGATGTTTTGCAGAAATATCTGAGAAAATTGTCGTATTACTCTTCCGAGTACCTTTTGGTCACGTGGATCAAGTTTCTGTTGACTACTGGATACCGTGGTACCGTCTCCTCCATTTCGTGATTCTATAGCTGATGGACGACTATGGATGGTGTAGGCTGTCGGAAATTGCACGAATCGACGAGCCAGCAATGTGATTCGACAATAACACCTCCCTCGAAATCACTCAGTACGGATCTACGTGCCAAGAAGAGGCCAATAATTTATGCGGCTCATGCTCTTTCCATATCAATCTATCCAGGAAGCTCCAACAGACTAAGAAAAGAGGTAGCAGTATACTTTTTTTGAAGGCACTGCATATAAACTCTCAGATTACAAATAAATCGAGAATTATTGTAATCTGAGATTTGGACTCAAGGAAAATTACTTCAACTTTTTCTTGAGTCCATGACCAATTATTAAAGTACTTTAATAATTGGTCATGGACTTTAATTACTTCAATCATTAATCATCATTAACAACTCCTAAGTATTTCACAACCCTAGAATATGCTAATGTGATCCCTTCTGCCTTAATCGTGGGGTGTCTTCTTTCACTTAGCTAACCTTTGAGCAACATACATTATTTAAAGTACAAAGATTTCCAACTTACTTTTTCGAGTCCACTCTTGAACAATATTGAGAATATTTTTCGACTTTATTTCCAGCTGATGCCTAGAATCCGCCTCCATCAAAACAATAAGTCATCGGCATATATGGGACAGCTTTTTTTTAGGATAGACAAGGTCCACAACAACTCATCCATCACAATATTCCAAAAACTTGGACCGAAAATTTGATCCCCAAGGACATCCTTTTTGGGCAACCCACTCGATCTGTGCAAACCTTGTCCGATCAATGACTGTTCTGTACGGAAAAAAGTAATCCTTTGCAACATTGTACATATTCACAGAAATGTGCATAATTCGCAATCATCCCAAAACGCCAGGCCACCATAAAGTATTGAAAGTTGACTTGAAGTCAATAAACAAACATCTACCGTATGCAGCATTAACCTATATAAGGCATCTTCCATTGATCTGCACGGTACAAAACCAAATTGCATTTCAGACACCAAATCTTGGTGTTGGTAGCTTTCCTTCAGTCTTTTGGTTAATAATCACTTATATAATTTTCCTATAACTGACAACAGTGCAATTGGTCTACATGAATCAATATCATTTGCAGCTCGACCAGCACCTTTCTTCAAAATCTTCAGCAATCGCCCTCATTGGGTAGCACAGTTGGTAGAATCGCCGTCCTCCACACGCTGGGTGGAAAAGACCCAGGTTCGAGTAACGTCGATGACAGAGGAATTTTTATGGGCCTTTTTTCACAACGTGGCTGAGTTAGTCAGTCTGAGGGTTCCAGAATGTCAACGTCCATGGTCCAAGGTTCAATTCCATGTTAGAACCACTGTTAGAACGACTGAATGGATTCCAATGAGTGAAAATGGTTACGATTATTAAGAAGATTTATTAAAATCGTATTTATTGACATCGTTCCACACAATCGGAAATAATACGTCGAACTTCTCCAGATATTTCAAATTTTGTATCCCAAATGAAACAATCTATTTGTTTAACAGAAGAATTTCAGTACGATAAGAAAAAAAAAAAATACAACAAATCTCGTATTTCTTATTTATTACCAAGTTATGGAGAATCGCCTTTGCAGAACTGGTGATATTTCTAGGCAGTGTAATACTTATTCCAGATTTCACGCTACGTTTCACCTGCCGGAAGAAACGCTGCAAAGGAACACTCTGCAACAAACAACCCTCTTAACCTCTAGCTCTTTCAAGTGCCTTTGATAATCTCCAAAGAAGTCTTTCCGCTTAAACGAATTCTAGAAGTTATAGA
This sequence comes from Mastigoproctus giganteus, assembly GCF_048544385.1. Lineage (NCBI taxonomy): Eukaryota > Metazoa > Arthropoda > Arachnida > Uropygi > Thelyphonidae > Mastigoproctus > Mastigoproctus giganteus. Next base: position 235,203,282 of record NC_143576.1, read on the forward strand.
AAACTGAAGAAAGAGTCTTACACATTTTTATTGTACATCAAGAGGGGGAAAACATTGAATTCATAACAACTGATACAGAATTCTGTGAAGTTATGACATTTGTATATTTGTGGAGTTTTTTCTTTAGATCGGTACCACTCGTGGACATCCGATTTTGATGATTTTATAACTCTGAACGCTTTATAGAAAATTCTTATGGTTATCATCCTAAGGAATTAAACTTTCTAGTGTATTTATTCTGAATATATTTTGTGTTTCCATTGAAATTAATTTAGGAGATTGGACAGAATATTAAAACCTGGATTTTGCGGTTTATTTTCTTTTATTTTAACATACAGAAGTGTAAATAGCGGGACACTTGATTTATCAAAGGTGTATTTAACAGGAAAAGTCGTAACTAAGAAAAGAAAGAGGTCCTTGCACTCTATCCAACGATTAGACAATTGTTTATTCAGAAAACCTCATTATGAAAATGTGGCGGCCTACCATCGTGCTGAAAAAACAGCATCTGGTTGTTCTTCTATCATCTGAGACTCTAATGATGATAATTTCCGCGCTTATTACGAAATTCTCATCGAACAGTAATTATTCTGGCAGCTGTGCCGGGGGACCTCACAGATGTCCCTCGAAAATAATATTCCCGCGTTAATGAAAGATTAATTTTTTTCTGCCTTTCTAAATATAGCCACACTCTCACTGCAATAGTTTATGAAGTGATTTTCGTATAGAAATTGGACGCGAGAACCTGTCAGGGGCTCCGCCACCGTTTTCGAAGATATTTGGAATTTTCTTGAAAGAATAGCATGGTACTGGGCAAGCGATGACGTCTGTGTTTGCTTAAAGTTTCAGGTTACATATTTGACTCTACTACAAGATCAATAAACATCTACTATTACACTAATTGTTTTTTTTAAATTTTACTATTGTTTTCATGTCATAAAGACAATAACCTGAAACCAGGTGTCCACCCAAAATAGCCGCGGAAAGCAACATATGCAATTTATAATTTCGGGTGCTGTGAAGGGTGCTAAATTAGAAATAAATTTTGAAATAAGTCTCAAAATGGATGCAAATGGCAGTATCGAATATATAGGGATGAAAAAAATAATGAAAACACCTGTGATAAGAGTTACAGGTATGTACTAGTATAGTGTCGGGCTGCCCTTTGTATTCTATGTGGAATTCGTTGAAGAAAAACAGAACAATTAGCGCCCCCACACGGTAGGAAGAAGAAATTATCGACATGTGGAATAAAACATTTTTATATATTACTTTTCATTCAATGTTGACATCATATTCAATCAGGAAATTGCAAAATATTTTATATTTGACTATAAAAATCATACATTTTGTTGCCATGGCAACTTTCTGCAAAAATCTGTTGTCATGGCAACGTTCCTTTCTGTTGATATCGTATTCAATCAGAAAATAGGAAAAAAAAAAATTATATTTAACAATAAAAATCGCACGGTTTATTACCATGGCAACAAATTATATATGATGTGTTGCCACGGCAACTTTCTGCAAAAAATCTGTTGCCATGGCAACATTCTTTTCTTTTTTTTTTTTGTTCGTTTCAAAAGGGCATTCTTTATATTTCAGAAAATTATAGTTCTTTTCAACTACCAAATAAAAAACAAAAATTATTTAATTTAAAATGTATTCTTCTAAAATATTAATTACATTTTTCTTAATACAATAGCAAAATGAATAAACGATTCTTCACTTACATTTTTTTTTTTTAAATAACCAAATGTATTTAACAATCGCATTATTAAAAAAAAAAAAAACACTTCAGCCAATTCCACTCGGTGAAAATCAATTTTCTTCTAACAGAAAGCATTTTTAAAAACGTATTCCTAAGCAAATTAGAAAATGACAAATAATAAACGCCTGTACATAATTCCATTTTCTGTGATATTAAATTATGAATTATTAAAGTGGTAAAATAACGGTACGGTTAAAAGCAACATGGAATTAATTTCCCTCGCGGATTGCTTCAGTCGGTTGTATGACAGAATGAGGTCCATTTGAAGCAAACATTACGAGCTCCAGCTCTCCAGCGAATCCCTTTTCATTACTTATTTGGTCCCTCAGCGATGTCACTTCCATTGAATCCTGTACTTTTCTTTCTTAATTATGCATAGCAATAAACTTTAGGCAATTGTTACTCTCTCTCTCTTCTTAATTTATATTTTATTCTCCCGCAAATCTTTTTCTCTTTTCTCCCAAGTTTTATATCAATATTCCTTCTTGGTGGCGAATAGTAATCGTAACCTACATTTCAGAAATTTAAATTCGTTTCTTATGTTTTTCGTGTAAGCGAATCAGATATTCTTAAAGTTTAAGCAAGGGAACGTTCAATAATTCATTCGGGCTTTGTTTGTCCTTTGATGTATTCGTCGAAGATTAATTGGGAAGGATTCTTTTTCATAGTTATTAATATTAATGCGGGCAATTCTCTTTCAGTAATGTTTATATTTTTGGTGGTTGCTGATTCTTTTTAATCAAAATACGAGCTCCGATGGAAGGAAGATTAACTATGTATAATGTCTGACGCGTCAGTTTAAAGAAACTTTCCTTTCGCATTAGAAGTGTACAAAAGATGTTTAATGTGCAAAAAAAAGTAATCAACGATAGGTACACTAAGCCTGCAAAAGTGAGGAAAGGCGCAGCCCCATGGGATCTAGAAATAACATTTTAGTGGCACGCGCATCAGTTTATATAGAGAGTGTCGGATATTTGCTTATTTATTGGTAAAAGAATCAAGGGAAAAAAAAGTTCGGAAAGTGGCCAACAGGGTACTAAAAAAAAGTATTTGGCTGATGACTATTGGTGGAATGGAACAACCATTTGGAATTGTGTACCTTGGTGGACTTTGCACAGCTCTTTGGGATATTTCATCTGTCTCCCAGGATTGTCTCCTCATTGGGTGGACATGGAAGATTGTTGCTGTTGTTGTTGTTATGGGGGTTTTTTTGTTGCACCAGCAGCAACTGAAACTATATTGCGCAAATTACCTGTGTTCTGTGATCGATTTGCCTGTTGCTGGATGAAAAATCAGCCATACAACTCAGCTATGTTGTGATAAAGATTCATAAAGGTTCCAGCATCATTGACAGAATTTGAACTGAGGTCTTTTCCACCTGTTGTAGGGGGGGAGGTGATTATATCAACTGTGCTACCCGCGAGGGCAAGAATCCTTGCTACTGCCACCTGTGACAAGATTGCTTGAGGTGTCTCTGTGTCATTAGACATGAACGTTATCCAGCATGGTATCCATGTACAAGCAGTGTGGCGCACCATCAGACATCTCTATTCAAAATGCTTTATATTTGTATATCGGAACCACATTTAATCCCATTAATACTGTTCAGCAATGAAGCTACTTTCACCCGATAGGTGGTCAGATGAAAATCCACATGCCACTGTAGAAACGAAATTTCAACATCGCTTCTCTGTAAACGTGTGGTGCGGAATCATGGACAATCAGTTACAAAATCGTCTCACAGGGTCCATTTACACGAATTTCTGCAAAACTAACTTCCGCTACTATTGGAGGATGTTCCATTGGCTACAAAGATTGGTATATACTTTCAGTATGACGGAGATCTTGCACATTATACCGGTCTGGTGATACAATATCTAAATCGAACTTTCCCTGAACGATGGATCAGCCACCAAGATCTTCAGACCTCACTCCGTTAGATTTTTGTTTGTGGGGTGGATGAAAAGCGCAAAAAAGGTGAATACTAGAGATGAATTGCTCGCTCGCACTTTGGATACTGCTGCCTTCATAAAGGAACGCCAAGACGACCTCAGAAGAACAAGACGTCATATTACCACAAGTACATTGAGGTTGGCGGTGGGATTTTCTAACATTTATTGCGAACTGTAAAAAAATTGAGAATTGGACACGTGTTTTATGAACTTTTTTACTCAGAATAATCGATACTATAACCTCCAAAAATATTTACTGTTCCTCCTGAATCATCCTGTATAAGCTAAGCGGCTATTTAGTTTCCTCTGGAGATATTATATTGTCCTGCTCTGGACTTTTCAAAATCAAGATTGATTTTATTAACATATCTGTTTGAAACTATTCCGGTTTTAATTCAGGTTAAAGTGAAGGAGAATTGATATTTTGATACAATTCAGTTATAATTTGTATCCTTGTATCTAACAGTCTTATCTTATTTTTTTCGAAAATCAAGATTTAGATAATGTATGTAAGTTGTATCCAAAGATATTTTGAACCAAATGAGGTCAAAAAAGGGAAGGTATAAGGAAACTTCCAAAATAGGGAATAAATGACAGTTAAGATTCTCCCAATAAGAGAATTAAACTTCCAGCTCGCCAAACTATATTTCTCTTCTTTTTCATTCATCTCATCTACTTGATATACGAGGGACATTCAATAAATTATCCACCTACCTATGAAGAAAACGAGATAAGGACAAAAATCTGGTTTTATTTTTCAATGTAACTCCCCTAAACTTCAATACACTTGTTAAGTTTTGTTGACAATGAAGAAATACCAGACAAATAAAATTCTTTGTCCTCTCCATCAAAGAACCCAAAAAAACAGCAGATTTCAGTTCATTATCATCATCAAAGCGATGTCCACTTAAGTTTTTCTTGAGGTGTCGAAATAGGAAATAGTTGCAGGTGGAACCAGAATGCTTCCTTACATTGATGCACTTTTTGATTCTGGTTGAAGGTGGAGTAATGTGCCCAGAATTCAATCCACAATAGCAACTGGATAGTTTCTGGACACGAAAATTGCTGAAATAACATTCTAAATCCGCTTTACTATCACTAAAAACGATATGTAGTTGACGCTGATTTTGAATCCTAATGGCAGCAGCTGTTAATATTGTTCCCTTACACGAATTGTCCTCGTGGTGTTTGTAATCCGCTGGGTAGGATATGTAGTGATGCTTCAAAGTGGAAATTATGTCTTTGAGATTAAGAAGTTATCTGAGATATTTCGAAGAACAAGAAGGAATTTGCTGTATGACACGAGCATGGCGTTTCATTAACGTAGCCATCTCCTTGGTATCCCCCTAATTAATAGTTGACACCAATATTAAATGTATATCGCCTCCCGCCTTCATGCATCATGCTGTCGACTTTAATTAAAATGGTTCTGTCTCAGGATTGAAAACAATTTATCTTCTGCCAGTTCGCTATGGCTTATTAAAGCCCACTACACGGTATGTCTTAAGTTATTTACCACATCACTTGCAAGGAAGCAATACACTTACTTAAACATGATGTATGTCGCATGGTTTCTTCATCCTTAAAATTAACTACAATCATCCCGAAGATAGACGCAAGCAGTAAAACACTTAAGGAAATGTGACGAAACTGAATCAAGTTGTCTGATGTTGGTCATATTCCCTCCTCCCCTCCCCCAAAGTAACCTCCACTGAGCCCTCTTCCAAAGGTGTCGTGTCCTATTTCGGGAATAACAATTATGAAATGTTGCAAAAAGTGCTACAGAACTTGTTTACTTTTGGAGTACCATTAATATATACGTTCTCCAGAACCAAATGGAGATTCGTGACGTTTATTTCCAATTAAAGTCGAACCAGAGATTAATATTTAGATAACTCAATGTAAATAAAGTTATAATATACGAATACATAAATGAAATCGCATAAATCACTTGAATAATTTAAAAATTGCATTTTTTCTGAATCGGTCGAAGCCCAACCAATCCATATTCGATTCATCCATAAAATTATCACCAATTAATTTCATTTTTTAATTTCGATTAAGTGAAATACCTGAAGTTAATAGATAATTTATTTTTAAATCAGGTTTATTGCACATTACTGAGCGATGGTTCAATCAGAAGGTAGAACCAACACGTTCAAATCGTAGTAGACATTTCTACCCCCTCCGATGATTATAGTTAGATGTGGCAGTCCACGACTAGGCCTGTAGAATTTTAGTGTATTCTTAGACTACCATGGTCTTCATCCCTATTAATAAATCCACGAGTAACATATTAAAACCGATAGGTAGGATCACCGTCCTCCTCACACCGCGTGGAAAAGACCCGAGTTCGAGTTCATCGATAACGAGAGGAATTTTTATAGGCATTTTTCAAAACGTGGCCCAGTTAGTCGGTTTCAGGCAAGGGTAGCATGGTTTTTATCCTGGAAACTTGGGTTTTTCATCCACCAAACAGAAAATCGACCACAGAACACGCGCAATTTGCAAACAGTGTATACGGTGCATTGTGGCCGATGTTCCTAAAACCCTACTACAACCAATCAACCAACCAACCAAGCAAGATGGTTCTGCAACCATTTAACCAATTCTTTGATCGCACAATCTGGACAGTTCTTGCCTCTCTCTCAGCGTACAGTATATGCATGTTTATATATTATTTAAAAACGAATTAGTTAGTATACACTGTCTTAACAAAATTAAAATTAATAAACTTATTTTATTACACAAGAAGAAGAAGAGTACCGCTATTTTCATCCACTATTTTTACGAGAACTGGTTAAACAACCCCAAGAGTATTTGTGACTGAGAGTAATTCACCTTGAAGCAAAATAGCCTTGAAGCAAGAAAGTTGCTGCTTAGTTGGTGAACTTGCCACTAGGCAATGAAACTTTGGTTTATTTTTTTAAAAAATGGCTCGATCTTGGCTGGGTTTTTTTTGTATTTTTTTTCGAGAAAGCATCTTCGCGCTTTTAGCCAAAATAGGATACTCTTCTGCAGTTTTTCTTCTTTTTTCTAAGAATGTTATTTGTATCTACTTTCTGGAATGAAAACAATAATCTACACTTTCTACTTAATGGACAGGAGACGCTCAACTCGTGTTTTTTCTTTCTTTAATACTCTCTGAGCACTTACCATGATGCATTCAGTTTACGCAGCAAAGCTCTTTAAGAGGATTAGCGCTAATAATTCCTTAATTAGGTAACACAGGGATCGACTGTATGTTTTCTTTGTTTAGTGTGGAACAGTCGCTTTCTTTTTATGCTTGCAAAATGCCTTTTAAGTGCAACAAGGCCAATCGGATTTCGAGAAATATCAATTGTGAAATTCCCTTTCCTTTGTTGGCATTAAGAAATCATTCCATGATTTCTTAATGCCAACAAAGATTTAATACATTAATGATTTCTTCTCTGGAGAACAAGTTACAAAACTTGTCAACGGAGTTCCTGAATAATTAAGGAACATCATTGGCGTGCACTTGGTAGAGGATTAACGAGCTAAAACAGGCTTGGAAGATGGGACAGATACCAATTATGACCATTTTTCAAAGGTCAGGCAAATAATAATGTACATGTTGTGGAATTTTCTTACAAAATATAAATGTTTAATGTCTAATATCACCCAAATGAAGATCAATTATGCAAATTAATGTTTTTATAATAATAGAATACACTATTATAAAAATATATACAGTATATACATTTTAAAAATGTTGTACAGATGATTTTCTTTGGTAAACTTTTCCCGGATTGTCATGGTAGAAGATCCAGCAGTAGTCTGTCAAAATGTTTGTTCCAAAAACCTTGTTAGAGATTTTCCATTGATTCAAAGTGCAGATGGAACCGTTCGCCTTGCTAATAACTCATCGCGCCCCAAGGTTTTTTGGGAAAGAAGGCTAAATGCAAATACAAGGAAGAAAGCTTCAGCGACATTTCTTGCATCCCATTACTTTATGTGCATTAAGTAGTTGCTGAATTCCTTCTTTGTACGATTTTGTAATATTATGAAATACTGTTTTTTGAAATTCATCTCATCAATGGCTGTGATAAAAAGATGAAAGCCATTGATATTATGAATGGAAAGATGAAAAGGAAAACCTTTAACGGATCTACTAATGCAGGGTTCATCCATAATGTGGAGGTGGACATGGGCATAGACATGGAGGTGTGTTTCTGCAATGTGTTTTCAGTGATTATCAGAAATCCTCAAAGGGTATTTTGGTGGTGTTGCAAGAATTGTGTCAAACAAGACAGTGTTGGTTATGTGAGTAGGGTGTTATTAATATTATTTGACTGTGGAGGAACCTAGATTAGCAGCGCGTCACTGTGAAGGATGTTTCTCATCACTAAATCCAGTTTCGAACAAACACTGTTTTGCTTAATCTTCGCTGAGAATCCAGTTACATTCTCATTAGAAAAGTAACAGTCACTATCGTAGTCTTTTTGGCTCCCTACATATCATGAGCATGTGCGTATAGCAAAGAAAACCGATTTTTTCTTTTTGTTCAACAAATCACGTAATACATTCAAACAAGAGTCACGAATAACGTGTAGTGGCCACGCCTTATTCTGGTCAACTACAACAGTTTTTTTTCGCCCAATGGTTTGAACACTGCTTGTGGTTTCAGTTAAAGTACGAAAGTGTCCGCATGTTTGTTGGTTGGTTGTTGTAGGGTTTTTAAGCGCATCAGCAAGTTAGGCTATGTTGCGCTGTATATAATATGTCTGTAAATTGCGTGTGTTCTCTGGTCGATTTACTATTTTCTGGATGAAAAACTCGAATTTCCTCGCGATAAAACCATGCTACCCTCGTCGGAGACCAAATAACTCAACCAAGTTGTGGAAAAAGTGCCACATACGGGGCCACTTCGGATACAAAATGACGTCAAGTGGTCTTCAGCGATGGATCCCGCTTCTGCTTGGGGTCCGATGATCGCCGCAGGAAGCTTTGGTGGGAAATACCCCAAGAGACTATTCGACACCTGCATGACTCAAAGCCGAGATGCTTAACTCAATATATCTGAAACCGTCATGGATTTGCATCTTATTGATCTGTCCATTGTAAGTATTATTTTGCATTATTAAATGTGTTCATACACACATTACTCTGCAACCTTTATCACGTGTTCCTTGGCTACCATTACTCTACGTATCCTCTGCATTCCTGTTCCTTCAGAGTGCCACAGTTGCATATAAAAAGTTTAATATTTTTATTCCATGGTTTCTATCTCAAATAGTGGTTGAATAAAAGAATAAAAGGTTGGGAAGCACTGACCTGGAGGACAAATAAACTGTCACATTAGGGACAGCCAAGACAGAACTCCTAAGCCCATGTTGTGTGTTCTGTGGTCAATTTGCCTGTTTTGCTGGAAGAAAAACCGGAAGGGGGATTGAAACCCTGTTATCCACTCTTGAGATTGATTAACTCATCACGAAGTGAAAATATAACCAATAATAATATAATCAATCTCGTCATGTTCGTATAACCGGTTTCATCACAAAAACTAGACCAGCAAGAGGAAATTCGAAAAGAGATTTGGAATCAGCATCCAAAGATCTATTTAGTCTACGTATTTTGTTTTCCAATGAAAAATACCCGTTGACTTGTGTAATAATTCCGTTGTTTTGAAATTTTGCCAAACATTTGGAACATCCTATTCATTAATAACTGTAACATTAGTTACTGAAAAAGTTTTTGAATAGACAGAAAAATGCAGTGATGATAAAAAAATGCGTTTAAGCAGAGGCCAAAGGGAAGTTGTTTTATGAAAAAGAAGAGGACAACATTTTTTTTATTCTTTCCAGAACAGAGGAAACTTTCCGCTTGATTTGGCAGCCTGTCCAGCTGATCGGTTGAAATTAGAAGTGATATAAAAAGGTACAAGAAGGAAAAGATCGAACTGTTTGAATTCTAAAGAAGTGAAATTGTTCGTGCACGTTTAGAAGGGGCATCAGTGACTAAAATTAGTTTCAGTGACTAAATCGAGTTTGTAGCAAAACACTTCGGCGAGAACTTCAGAGATCTTAATTTATGGCCGAGCTGCTATTGCCATGCCAATCGTTATGATGGTAATGCTAGAAAGAGGATGGAATGGAATGGAATGGTGCAAGGAGCACAAAATCTGGACACTTGGCGATTGGAAACATGTCATATTTTCAAACGAATCATTGTTCATTCTTTTTCCAACATCAGAGAGAGTCAAAGGAAGTGCATCATCCTGAATGTCCTCTGCCAACTGTCAAACATAGAAGATCAATAATGGTTTAGGCAGCTATATCTTGGTATTCTTTAGGTCCAATCATCACCCTGAATGGGTAAATTACTTCCACTGATTGCTTTGATATCCTGAGGAACCAAGTTCATCCCATGGTGCAAACATTGTTTCCCACAAACGATGCCATGTTTCAAGAGCTCCAATAGACACAGCCAAATGTGTCCAGTCTTGGTTTAAGGAGCATAAACATCTCCCATGGCCTGTACAGTCCACAGATTTAAACGTTTTTGAGCAACTGTGGGCATATTCGAAATGGAAAGTGAGATGATTTGCTCCATGTTCATCACTCAAGGAAGTTGAAACGTTCCTCCATGAAGAATGGTCAAATATTCCTCTTAAGGCAGTTCAATGTGTATCTGAATCAATTTCACATAGAATACAAGTTATATTAAAAGCAAAGGGCAGCCAAACCCATATTAATGCATACTTGTAACTCTTATCACACGTGTTTCCATTATTTTTTCCACTCCTATATATTCTGTCCATTTTAATCCGAAATACAGTAACATATATCAGAGAGTTGTAACATTGAATACAAGAATACATTTGAAAAAGATTGTATGCACAATTAACTATTTTAATAGAATTTTGTTCAAGTAGACAGGCACCGATTTTTTAAGAAATAATTTGCTTGTCAACACGAGAAATATATTTTCTGAATGAGCCGTCCCTTTCACGATCACTATATGTTGTTTTGGTTTTAAAAAACAGTAAATATACTGTACTAATGTAGTCTGAAAAACTAAACTTCCTGTATTATATACTGTGGAGTAAAGTATATGTTAAGCACCAATGCAACTTAGGTTATGAGGTGTCAGTGTGTGCGTGTCTGTAAATTGCGTGCATTCTGTGGTCGATCTGCCTGTTTTGCTGGATGGTGATGATATCCACAGTGCTACATGCAAGGGTGTATATGTATATTACCTCAAATAGCTATTAAAGAATAGAGTGAGATTTATCTTGCTAAAACACAGTCTATGATCAAAACCAAGCACAGTCCAGTCATGATTCATTATGATACTGTCACACAGCAAAGACTATAAAACTTTGCGTAGTATATATTCTGTAATTTCCACCATTTTTATCAAAAAACCGTTGGGAGTATCATCATCTATGGTAGAATACTCTTAATGTGTAATTCTGAACTTGTGAAATTTATTCAAATGTCAAAATCTTTACAAAGTAAGACACAAGTATTGGTCTGACAATCAAAGACAAATCCGTTCAATATTTTTTACAGAACCAAGGGGGAACGACATTCTCGCATTCCAACTCGAACTCTACCAACAAGACATTAAAGGGTGTCAAATGAGAAAGACCTGGGCATAATTTTTAGAAGGAAATGTTGCTTTGAGAAACATTTTACAAATATAGTCAGCCAGTTGTTGAAACAAAAATACATTTAAATTCAACGATCCCTGTTCGGCTGTTTGGTTATTCAAAGTATTTGAATTCCCAGATTTGGAGTCTGGTCTAATAAACCAAATTAATATTAAGTATTATTAATATTTGCTGTATGGTGCAGGGAAGCCTTTGTAAGGGTGGAGAGGAAGTTTATTAGGATTTTACCGATGTTTTACCACGATAAGCAACTATAGATCCTTGTCGATTTTAAGAAATGTGACAGTGGTTATCATAGTATCGAATTCAAGAATAAAGAGATTGGCTCACAGGTAAAGAGATCTTGACGTTGGTCCTGTAAGACTACTTGTGTGGACCATGACCATTGCTGGACCTTACTAGAGATTCTCGTGGTCATTAGAGGGCATACGTAGGAGCTTTGCACAATTTTATCGAGGATCGAAGGCCTCAGATGAAACCCAATCAGTCTATCGATGTCTGAAGACGGTTCTTTTTAATTATATATTTGTTTACGTGCGTTGAATATTCCCCCAGTAAACAAAATAACTCCGGGCTTAAATTAACACGCCATGTTCAAGATTTGCATGACATCGCGAAGACCACGATTGAGAATGAAGACACCGTGTGTTTCTTAGACATCGCACGTTCTCGAGGTATGCGATTTGCGAGAGATTAAATGGATTATTAACTAGAGCGACATATTCCATTGAGGTCATAGTTAAGCGCACCAGTAGCGTCTCATTTCAGTCTTATTTCCCGACTTTTGTCATTCCCAACGTACGGTAATTAACACACCAGCACCGACATCTGTAACGCAATCTGCTGTCGTAAGTCATTATGACGTCCAGTAACATATTGTATTAAGATCGCAGGGATTCATTATGCGAATGGTCCTCGACCATCACCTCGGCGCGTGTCGTGCGCTTTTAAGACAATTATACAAAGATAACACATCGTTACATCCACTTGCCTAAAGGAATTGGAAGAGGAGAAAGGCAGGGGACAGCGAGCGCAGTAATGAATATGAATAATTCTGCGTGCACGGGATTAGCTAAGTGTGTCTTCACCGAAATCAGGAATGATTCCGCCCTGCTGAACGGACGCACTTTAAATGTAAGGAGGGTAATTAAAATAATTAATCAAAGAGGCTCAATATTTCAGGAGTAATTGCTATTCTCTAACTGTTGCCTAAATATCTCCCCGACTGGGTTAGCTTCGGACTTTCTAATTAGTGTCAGTGCTTGCCAAGCATTAATGCTCTGCAGATGCTGCGCATGTCTCGTACACCGTCACCATGCTTGACTACAGAGATGGTTGCTGTTCTCTCGTAAAAAACGATAATAAACAAAACAAAGGTAAGAACATCTTTTAAGAGATTTAGTGGGGTGTTCCTTTCATCCGGCTTTTATGGACTTTTCGAGTATACCAATTAAAATATTTCAATTAATGAGCAATTATAAATTCCTTTTGTGTGTGTGCGTCATTTTGGATTTATTTTCTTTTATTTATTACGTAATTGGTATAGAGAGAAAGAGACGTTATCTTAAATGTTCGAAATGTCCACTTAATGAATTAAAGGACCTTAAAAAAGTCAACGAACACGGTATGTCTCTCTCTGTCGACAAAGATTAACATCAATGATATCAGTTTTTAAGAAAATAAGGAAATAATTTTTTAAGGAAAAGCAATCAACCACCAGCTGGATAAAGACAAACTTCAGTACGTCTATTCTGCAATTATCCATCCTCAATTTTAATCTATGTCCCATCGTGTGTGTGTAGTCTGAGCAACAGGTCCTTGGTCCTAGAGGTTGTCATAGATATTCTGTCAAGTATGTCAAGCTGGGCTTGCTTGCTATCTGGGAGTCTTCTGTGTTACCAGGAAATGATAGGTGGTAGATGATTCTCAACAACCGGTGCAACACCACCACTTTTTTTATTGGAAGATTGAAGTGGTGGAACATATGTTTAGTCTCAAGAGCAAAGTTCCAGCAACCCCTTCCTCCCCAATATTTTTCATCACGTAGTATGACTGACATCTTTTGACTATCTTGCAGGCAAATAAAAAGATCCATCAACTTGAACAATATCTGGCCTCAATCGGATTACAGATTAATTAAGCAAAGACAGCTCAAATTACTTTCACCTGGAAGAAGTCACGCAACGATATCAATGTTACTATCAATGGATGACCCATTCAAAAAGTAAAAGCACACAAGAATCTTGAGTTAGCGTAGGATGAGGAGCTTACCTTCCAAGATCACCTCCTGAATACAAAAACAAAAATGTTCTCTGCTATGTGGGCGATCTGCCAGTAACTAACGGGGATTCATGACGCTGAATTGGTAACGAAATACGTTCCCCGATGTTTCTATCCCATACCTCTTTATGCACCAACTATTGGTCCTCTGCTCCTACAACACACTTCAACAAGTTCCTCAGCTTGGAACACTAACTCCTGAAATAGCTCAACCGGAGGACTGGCAACCAATGCACTATTTCTAGGGCCCAACTGTACATTAATCTCAAAGTCACCACATGGAAAGAGCCCTTGATATCCCAGACCTGAGAAAAACTCCCCGAATCGCCGGAAGAAATCAAGTGGATGCAAAGCTCCCATCTCAAAATCACCTTCAGCAACCTGAAGGCTTGAAACACATGTTCCCAGGAAACACGGTAGATTTCATCAACAATCTAGCCACCGATCTGGATAAATTCTGCCGACAGCATATATACAGACCGTCTGTAGCGTAGCTACCATGTAGGCAGGCAAGGCAATTGCATCAGGTCCCGGGCCCTTTAGGGGCCCGGCGTCTTTGGCTGTCTCCTCTTTTTGCAATTTTAATTAATTTAGTAGGGGCCCGAAAAAGAGTAGCTATGCTACAGTACAGACGCCAGAAGTTGATGGACACATACACAAATCTACCGTTGTAACTCACAAGAAACCACCAGAAGGAAGATAACTTGCCACAACAATGCTTCCCATGACACGATAAATTTAAAATAAAATAAAGTGAAGCCGTTGCTGATCCCCTCCCTTGGTATCTATTACTCCAAAGATGCCTGGCAGTGAGCTCTAAGATAGTTAAGAATGAAGAGATACCACGGACTACAACCAGTGCTGGACTGACTAAATCCTTTATATTTTTGTACATATATTTCATGTTGTTGTACAGCACGTTTTGATAAAATAATATCCTTCTTAATTTGGGATACTTCGGTATTCCACAATTTTCAAGTATGCATATAAAAAACTCCGCAAATTCTGTTCCTCTCAGTTTAAACATACATGTGCTCCATGTAACTTCCGGACACCTGTCCCTGCCTTAACCTTTTAATGTAAATATCACTCACCACTAGCAGCTTACTGCTGTCCAGGGGGGTGGCTTTTGAGCAGAGCAATAAGCTGATTTAATAAATAAATAAAATAAATAGCATGTCTGTACAAATGTGTACACTGAGTTCGACTAACAAGAGCCTCGATTGAGGAGGACAATAAAAATTCCTCTCGTCATCGACGGGACTCGAACTCAGATCGCGCAGCTGTGACAAAGTTGAAGGAAGAGGACTTCATTGCCGAATAGCTCTCTCCCCAATACATCCCACACATTCTCAATAGGATTGAGATCAGCTGAATGTAGAGGTCGGGGAAGGTGGTGGAAATCCGTGTCGTTTTCTTCAAACCATTCTTGAACGATTCTGGCACGATGCGCTGTTGCATTGTCATCCATAAAGTGACCATCACCTTCGGTATAAAAGTGTAACATTGCAGACTGCAGTAGATCTGATACCAAATTCAGGTACTCCCTAGATGACATTTGACTTTCCACGGTTATCAAAGGGACCTAGCAGGTGCCAACAAAACATTCTCCATACCATGATACCACCTTCAGACACTCGGGTTATCTTAACATGGCAAGCAGGGTCCATCGCTTCGTGAGGTTCTCGCCACACTCTCTGCTTACCATCAGTGTAAAACAAAGTGTATTGTAATTCCTCCGACCACATTACTTTCTTCCATTGTTCCACTGTCTAATCAAGACGTTCTCGGCACCACTGCAAGCAGACTTTTCTGGGTTTTTTTTGAAACAAGTGGCTTCCGAAGAGGTAGACGACTACCAATACCCAATTTCTTCAATTCTCTGCGCATGGTACCGTTTGAAATAGGGCAGTCTGGGCTTGGTTGAATTTGGATGTTATTTGCTGCACACTGGATGTCCTATTTTTTTGTTTTTCTGACACATTTAGTCCTTTCAGATGTGGAAGATCCGCTTGCTTTCCAGTCATTAAAAACCTTTTAGTAGATTCTTTTGAGAAACCAGTTGTCTTTCGTTTCTTGAGTCGTGGCTCTTGCTAAACGTGCACCCACGATAAGACCTTTGTCAAAGTCTGATCGATCATGCGTTTTCCCTATTCTGGCTTCTTACTGAAGTCGAAAAGCCTCTGCAATCTTAATACTAAAACAAGACAATACGTCATAACCCCACGTCACAGTTTCTTTTCCATCTATTTGCATTTATTTGCATTTGCACCTATATACGAATCTCTAGCATCTTTCATCCGTTTGTTCGTGTTGGATGTTTCCACGCTTTATTTTAACAGTCCTTATATTTGTGGCCAAATAAACGTGAAGCTCAATACGTGTATCCACATCAGCTAACATCCCCAGAGAGCGCGCGCAGATGTACTGCCTCTAAACGAAATTATTACGCAGTACCCGGTGTACATATAAAATAAACGTTATTGCTCTCTAAACGGTTGACATTTATTTCTTGTTATATCTAGACTTTCCAACAGTCTTCGTTGTCGTGGCAACGCACAATAATCGATCTGCACTGTTGTTGTGGAGAGATCCGCTACCAATTAGTTAATACTGCTAAAGGTCCAATTTTCAAGAATATCTTAAAACTGTACTCGAATGACTATCGATAATTAAGAGGTTACCACTCTCAGCGCCCTCTAGCTATTGAGTGATTAACTTAATTAAGACTTAAATTAAACTGTTTGAGTAATGCCCAGTTTCCGGGATGATTTAAAACTAATTTTATCCAATTCTAGATATCTCTTTAAATGGATGAATATTTCGAAACTTCCTATCAAATTGGATGCAGATGATTGTTGGCTTTTGAATTATCTTCTGTATTTGGGTTATAGAATCATTTGCGAGAAATGCAGTGCTTCAAGTCTTCGTGTAATAGATTGTCCAGTATTACCAGGTGCTTCATTGTGATGGATTATTTCCAGAGAGCAATTCTAGGGCCATGAGAGCAGACAGTTCTGGATATAGTAGGTGAACTCGTTGCGCATTTGTTGAGCCAATTCAAATATGGTATTAAATTCCAAGGAAATGGCCAGAGTATGTTTCGAATTCAGGTGGTCAATGATTGAATTTCTTTTTGGAAACTATCGTATTGATTTGAATGTCAATCTTTAGCACATGAACTGAAAGATGGAAAACGTGTGTCACTGATCTTTGCCTGACTCAATAGATTGTGAAGATAACATAAGATCGTGAAGGTATTTTGTAAAAGTCAATTACGAAACCCAAGAACATATAGAAAGAGGCCATCGAAAGAGATTTGTCCTGTAGTTTGATGACAATAGGATGGTTTGTTTCAAAGGAGTCTTTTAAGAGCATAATAATATAATCTTTACAGGCGATTTAGACAGCTTATTTGCAGCAGACCGATTTAGAATACCACCCATGGTCTGTAGTCTTCGATGGATTGCAGGAGTGAATTTTGGCAATCAGTTTAACTTCATACTACTTCCAGATGAGGACAGTTGGCCGTTGTGCTAATTTTTTTGAATATCAGAAAAGAGGATGAAGAATGTAGTTGATTTATTGCTTCAATAAGGACCTCTCTTACAAAATAAAGGATGTGGCACAGTTTTTCCGTCTTCTTCTTGAAGATCTAGAATTTCTTTACTTCTTTCGAAATATCTTGCCCTATTAGTTCAATTATTTAATCAGAACTTTTTGTATATTATGCCCCTGTAAGGCCACATAGGGTCAGAGAAGTTCAACTCCTCTGACTCTATGTGCACCATTAGAATAATAGTCATGTAATGTTTATAGAAATATTGAGAAAGTGAATAAGTCTGCCTATAGGTCTTACTTTTCATCTGTTTAATCTGTCTTGGCTTGGCCGCCCTTCTTCAAAGGCCAAGTGGATGACGCATCTAATTTAAAGAAATACTGTTTAGTTGGCGGAAGGTGGTTGGTTGTTCACCGTGAACCAACTTGCCATTTTGGACGCATGACAAGTTAACTGATGTAATTAAATGTTAGAACGTTCTTCGCATTACACACACTTAAAAGACAGTTATGATCAGTTTTAAGAAATTAGACATTTATTCTTTTTCGTGAGAATAAATTTCTCAAAAAGAAAATACCAAAGCACATTTTACAATCTCTTAATTGAGATGGTAAAAGGAATCTTGTTCTAAGTCAAAAAGTTAAATACTTAAATAAATATATACAATTCAAGCTAGTGTGTAATTTTTTAAAACTCTGGTTCGTTAATTATTTAGAATTAGCCTCAAGGCAACTAAGGACCCGAAGTATCAGTAGGTCTGTTAATTTTGTGCAGTCTATGGTCGACTTTCCTCGTTTTGTGGATGGAAAATCCCGTTTAGATTTTCATCCTGGAAATTTGGGACTAAAACCTAGATCTTCCATATATTTAGATCTAAAAAAACAGAAAACCGATCATGTAGAATTCTCCATTTATAACGAACTTTCTGTTTGTTAATTAAATAGTAGAATGCTAAGGCATGCGTACTAAATTAAAAATAAAATTAAATTTCTCTGTCCTCTTTATTTATAGCTGATATTTCAAAAATAACCTTGGACTAACGTAAAACAATCAGAACAATATTAGAACACGGTACGCATTTTAGTTTTACGAGTTAGAAATTTAATGAACCTTCATTACAATGAATAATTGATTAGATTGCACTAAGCTGCCCCAGTGAGTTTTAAAATTACTCTGGGCATAAGATACCGTTCAAGGACCACTTCAAGGCTCCACGAAAGATCTTGTTGCCAGCGAAAATAATGTCAAGGATAAAACTCACTTGACTGTTTGAAAAGTTATGAGATGTTTGAGATGTTTAAAGAGAAACCATGGTCATTAAAGGTGAATATGTTAATGAGTTCACTCCAAGCCGCATTATCTTAACAGAAAACGATTTAAAAACAAGTATGAGTGGGAAAATGAGTGAAAGTGTTTTCAGAATCATTAGCTTATGATGGCATTCGATTGTATGAGCCATAAAATAAAATTGTGTTTGTTTTATTGTTGGAGTTTAAACCAATTTAAATCAATAGATAATTATTTATTTAAATGGATAAGCTTCCTTTACCATTCGCCGAATTACAGCTAAATATAGTATCCTATGTTTGAAAAGCATTTCTAGTGGCAAAAGTCTGACTTATTTTGACATTTTATCAGAAAGTAGTGGAAGATTAGTAGAAGAAGAAAGCTACACCCAAACCAGGAAGTAACAAACAATCGAAAACGTGATAGCTTGGCCATCAAAGGTCAACGAGAAAGGAAGCCATGTTAGCGCGAAGGTTATGGAATTGTGCCAAAACTGTACACTGCTGTTTCAGAGAAAAATATTTTTTCTCCCCAACTACGAACAGGTACTGATTTTATTTCTTTCTTTCTAAGACTGAAACTCAACAATTTATTACAAACTACATTAGGGAGTATAGTAAAAGAGCTTCAATACAATTAACCAAGTTATCCATATCTATTAGTCAAATTATTAGAAACGTTACCCTAGATAGGGGACTAGAATCGACTGATAATCAACATGTGTCTCCACGGATCCCACCAGCGTCTGGAATGCGTCAAGATGTTGCAATACAATTCTGAAGTTGTGATCTGTTCGAGGGTTATAGATTCTGTATCAGATATTACCTTCAAGGACGCCCCATAAATTGTCTAAGTCACCGTGTCTCAACTATTTCTGATTCATGGACAACCATTACAGATATTTTCAAGGTCCCATAGCAATGATAAGTTGTACGGATAATTTTATAGCTTATTCTGACATGGGCGTCGCAAAAAGTTTTCCTATGGGATCGACAATATTCAACAAGGAAGGCTAATATATACTCGTATCTGAAATGACATCAGTGATAAATTTTCAACATGGAGGAGAGTACAAGATTCGTTTAAATTCCCCAGTAACGAGGACATGATATATAAAACTTTAGGTGTTATTACAATATATTATTGTATTATTAAACTTTTAAAGGTGTAATGTCAATTAAAACACTTTATATTTTAACATTGTTCAAGGTTTCTTTCCCAGAAAATCAGTTGTCGCCTAGAACAGATGGACGACCTTAAAGAAGCTGTCATATCACCCGAGAACAACCTCAAACACAGGCCGTTTTCAGGACAAAAAAGAAAAACCTTTTCTGTCCACGCCTAAGACCGGCTAAGTCATCCACAGACTGAAAACTGTCCATAAAAGTTTCTCGTGTGATTGATGAGATTTGATCCTGTCATTATTAACACTGAGTGGAAAGACAGTGGTTATAACCAGTGTGCTACGCCACAGATACACAAAAAAATACTTTTTTTTTTAAATGTATTATATATTAGTCGGTCCCAAACCAATTCTTTTGACAACCACACACAAGAGAGGTTGTTGTTGCAGGGTTTCAGGAGCATCAGCGACTAAGGCCATATTGCTCCGTATATATTGTCTGTTAATTGCATCTGTTCTTTGGTCGATTTTTTCCAGGGACAGTGACATCAGTGGAGGAAAGAAGGTTCTGTCGATGATCTAACTGTTGATGGCAGTGGAACACCACAAGAACTGAGTGATGATTCAACAAAGTTGAAAGTTGCAAGCCTGGCATTAAGAGAGCCATGACCAGAAAGTAAGTAGAGAGTGTACAGACCAGAGTGTAATAATTTTTGATAGGAATTTAATTTTTGGGCTTTCAGGCATATCTGTGTACCCAAAAACGAGTCGCACTCTATACTCAGTAGCCCTGGAATCCAATTCTCAATCAGAGAATACCCACAGAACCTGTCCATCCCGCTGCTGTTCAGATGTAAGAGTAATATCAACAGCCCAATGCACCACAAGGAGAAGCAACAAGAAACACTGAGATAGCAGTAATTCATCCCTTGAAAACCGATGTGATGTCCCAGTGGAATTGAGAAGATAGAAGTCTACAACGCCACAAGAGACACAGGGGTAAGAATGATCATGCACCACAAGGATGACCATTGAGTAGTACGGGAGTAACACACTAGTAGGATATGCATCCCATTGCCCTACAAGGATACGCAATGGCAACGACCGTGGATCCTGTAGGGAAATTCTGGTCATATGCATCACTAGGAGATGCATAGCCATGATGGCCATTCAGCTCTCAGTAGCTTTAACTTACGTCAGTCAGGAGACAGCTCCTATATATAAGTCACACAATTGGTCGATTGACAAGGGCATACAAGAGAAGAAGAAGAAGAAGGCATGAAGTCAGATATTTAGTCCACATTCCCCTGGACAGCCAAAACTGTAATACAACCAGATGCATTGCTGCCCTTAAGAGTCAGAAATCTCTATACACAAAGTCCTTCCTGATATATTCTTGATACATGCACAGTATATGTTCCCAAGTTTCCGTAATCCGAAAATGCAGTGCATACGTTCACAGATTCCTAAGGCATGCAATTTAGCATAAAAGGACCAATGGCCTGCTGTGAAAACTGTACTATGCAAGGTCGGATTTTAAACTAACTCGGCTTCCACTTACCTTCCTTTGCCATGTGGGAAAAACTTTCTGGTGATACCCCTTTTTCGCTATTGTTCCAACGATCTTGTTAAGTAACTATCAGAGAAATCCATAGACGTTTCTTCTCTTGTTTATAGCCTGCCTCGAAATGCATTTGTATAGCGAGTCTCTCATAAGGGACTGCTCGTTGTAGGTGACAGGTGACAACACATACTTCTGAAGACCAGTACCAAATCTAGTGGTATACGTCCAGTGATAATTTGAAGAGCCTCGTTCGAAACAGTTCGGCAAGACATGGGCAGTTTCAGCAACATTGTTCGCTGTATACAGTATACTTTACTGATATTCATTTTTCTGCAGTGGTGCAATCTAACCACACGTGGGCACCGTATGTGACCATATATAAGGAAAACGCACTCGTAAAGTATTTTAGGAGCATTGGCGACTAAAGCAATTTTGCTCCATGTATACTGTCGTAAATTTGCGAGTGTTCTGTGGTCGATATTCTTTTTTGTTGGACGAAAACCCCGAGTTTCAGGGAGAAAAACCATGCTACGCTCGTCTTATACCGACTAACTCAGCCAAGTAGTGAAAAAGACTCATAAAAATTCATCCCCTCATCGATGGACTCGAACTCAGATCTTTTCCACCCAGTGTAGGGAGGCGGCGATTTTACCAACTGAGAGAATTTGCCCACGAGAGAATTTGCAAGGCGCTAAACCGTTAGTATGCTGTCCCACTGGATTACGTCCAACCAAACCCATACTGGTTTTCTGAAAAACTGTAATTGCGCAAACAATGCATTATTTGCTCAGCTAACATCCGTTCATACAGATATGATGGGATAATCTTCAAACTGCGCTCGATGGCCATGTCATTCAATCAAGTCGATCCCCCGGCATTGATTATTTTGTATTCTCTCTATTGCCATATCTATTTCTTATCTTTGAAAATCAGCTTCCTTACCCACTCCCTGAAAAGCTTCATTCTGCATCCTCACTCTATCAAACATTTCTGAAACTGGAACCTTGGAATGTACTGAGTATGATGCCAATGTTGGACTCTCCGTTAACCACCCAAAAGCGATGAACAAAGTGGAGAAGGATTTTCCTGTTTGAGTCAAAAGTGTCCTCAACTCGGCGAGGCCAAAATAAAAGAAGGAATTTTTATAGGTCCTCAAACCAAACTGCTGTTCCCAGCTGAGGAACTCACTAAAAAATTAAATTATACAGAAATGAGAGTCTGAAAGGCGTTCGAAAACTTCTGCCGGAACTTTTTAGGCAATGAGAAATCAGAATGAAATTGTGAATGAGCTAAATTTAGCATACAGAGAGATGGGATGCAACATATCGTTAAAGCTTCACTTCCTACATTCCCATTTAGACTTTTTTCTTGAAAACTGGGGGCAGTGTCCCGATGACCACGGTGAAAGGTTTCACCAAGATATATCTCAAATGGAAAAAAAAGATACAAGGCAAAATGGAGTACAAATATGTTGGCAGACTACAGCTGGAATCTCGTACGGGAGACATCAATGGACGATTATAAAAGGCAAAACACAATTTTTGACTTTAATCTCTTCTCCCTTAAAATTAGTGGGTGTTCCAGCAATATTGTCGCCATATTTGAATTCAGAAATATCAAAACTACAAGAATCATCTTGAATTTTAACAGGGAGCGAAAAAAAGTATTTTTTTTTTACCTGCTTTCTAGATACAAGAAATGAACAGGTATTTATTATCTTACGCCTTCAATTTATCTTCCATATATTCGCAGCACAGTGACCTCAACTGTGTCGCGTACAAGGTTAACGATTCCAAGAAGTCTTTTGCGCAAAGGTCAGCCAAGTACCACAGCTCTGAGTAGGTATCTGAGATCTGAATAAATCCCCAAGAGAGATTTAACCACCGATTCCACCTGTAACAGTTCACTGGAATGTGTTATTTGCCATCAGAGCATTGAACACGACATTTTTAACTGTTGTACATGCAACAAAGCTTTGTACACTCTTCCCAGAGTCATCAGTTAAAAAAATTAAACAAATAAATACAACTAAAAGGGTCTTTCGACTTTTGCCATCACGGTACAAGAACCAATGCGAAATCAGATGGGAAAGATGAAGAATTTAGATCTGAAGGAGAACCGGACAGTCCATCTACTCAAATAAACCCGGATAGCGGCGAAATGACACCCAGGAGTATCCTTCAACTGGGAAGTTCGTGCAGCG
This sequence comes from Mastigoproctus giganteus, assembly GCF_048544385.1. NCBI lineage: Eukaryota > Metazoa > Arthropoda > Arachnida > Uropygi > Thelyphonidae > Mastigoproctus > Mastigoproctus giganteus. The sequence continues at coordinate 235,226,654 of NC_143576.1, forward strand.
CAGATAGCTCTAGCCTCAGATAATGCCCACGGCGATCGAAATAGCAAACCGTGCAATTGGAGTTTGATTTCAACGAAAGATCCCACTCAAATAGATACACTTACTGAAGAGAGAATTTTAATATCTCATGGCACTATGTCGTATAAAGAACAGGCTTTTCGGCTTAGTGCGGGCGTCGTTAAATTCTTGACTAATGGAACAAATACGGTGACGAAGTCTGCTACGAACTTCATCTTAGAAAATGGAAAAATGGAGAAATAAAAATAAGGACAGAAGAACAGCAAATAAGAGTCAACTTGTTATCTAACTCAGATCCATCGACTAAGCAATCCTTGCCAAAATTTTCCTCACACGGTTTAGAGAAACAAACTACCAATAGTACCTTTTATACAAATCAGCAGGTTACCAATAACAACAGATCCTTCTTACAATCCAATCAAGAAGTTGGGCAAAATTTGTTAATTAAAGCAAGTGATGAAAGCCGATGCAAAGATGAAATGATGAAAGCAGATGACATTGTGGTCATAAGCCACGATCCCAAAGAATTAGAGGAAAATCTTAATCAGTTATGCACAGTTAGTAAGGATTTTGGACTAAAGATGAACATGGTTAAAACAAAAGTATGCCACAGAAAGGGAAATAATGATTGAAGGAGCAGTAATTGAAAAGGTGGAGTCATATACTTATCTGGGACAAGTCATTGGCTGTAATAATGATAAATGGCTGGAAGAAAAAAAAAACAATAAATTTTGGATGGATAGCATTCAGGAAGTATAGTCACATACTGAGGAGTAATATCCCAATTTGTCTGAAACGTAAAATAATGAACCAATGTATACTCCCCACTATGACTTATGGAAGTGAAACTTGGGCACTCACCAAAAGAATGGAAGAGAAGCTAAGAACTACACAGCGAAGAATGGAACGAATTATATTGGGAATCAGACTGTTAGATAAGAAGAGAAACACATGGATTAGGCAGCAAATTGAAGTAAAGGACATTCTTATCAAAACTAAAGAAATGAAATGATCTTGGGCAGGACACATAGCTCGAAGACATGATGACAGATGGACTAAGAAAATAACAGAATGGTACCCAAGAGGAGTTAATAGAAACCTTGGAAGACAACAACGGAGATGGACAGATGAAATTCACAAATTTGTGGGTAGTAAATGGATGGCCATTGCACAAAACAAGGAACTGGAAAGTTGCTGGAGAGGCCTTTATCCCGCAGTGGATTGAAAATGGCTGATGATGATGATGATGAAAGCCGATATAATTCTAGTTCCGAAGTTAAGCACATCAAAACAAAAGCACTCAAATCAGATCGCAAACAGATCAAATCGATTAAACTTATTAAGAACTCCAGGCATTGCCCTGGAGACAGTTTCCTCGAAATCCCTAAATTTGATTGCCGTCTCTAATGCATTAAACCCAAAAGGGATAACACCTGATCCTAAGTTGCTGAACTCGACGATTTTCATCTATGACACTGACAAACCCTAAAAGTGGGTAATCGGATTTGCACCAAAACTTATAGCATTATAAAACATTAGAACGGATCTATGTTGGATGGACAGCACACAAGTGGAAGCAATTTTCAGTCGTCGTGAAATGTTTCGCTTGTCTGGGTACATGACGCAGAACGGCTCACCGGACTCCTTTGTGCGGCCACTGCGCTAGGATTGTCCATATTTTGCCGATTGTTCCAATAAAGACCAACGCTTGCATTCTGTAAGTGGTTGGTCTTTGAAATTGTTGCAGATAAATGAAAATCAAGGACTATTGCAGACGAACTTCGTCCGAACACACAAGAAAAATTCACAGATGTTCTTATCCTTCAAGGTCATATTAATTGAAAGGGAAAATCACAGGTGCCTACATCAATCAGCCAAAACATTATAACCAGCGAGTCGTTATGCAAATCGAAGCAACTGCAGGTGAACTACGGCGCGTGCGCGGGTCCCGAAACGATATAAAAAACACCCGATACTGAGCTCCGTTAATCAGTGTTACTCTTGTTCTTCAGATGGGAAAGGCAGAAGATTTAAGTGAGGTTCACAAAGGCCAAATTGTAATGGCCAGCCGACTGGGTCAGACTAACTCAGACACGGAGTGAAAAAAGCCCATTAAAGTTCCTCGCGTCATCGACGGATTCGAACCCGGGCCTTTTCTACCCGGTGTGGGGTGGACGGTGACGATACCACTGTGCAAACCATGCAACTGGTCAGAGCATATCCGAAATGGCACGGCTGGTGGGATGCTCACCGTCAGCTGTGGTTAGTATCTACTGAAAGTGGTCCGAGGAAGGAAAACCCACGAACCGCCGGCGAGGTGTTGGACGACCATGGCTCATCGATGCTGGAGACTAGCGAAGGCTCTCTCAGATGGTACGTGGCAACAGAAGGGCGACTGCGGCGCAATTCGCCGGTAATTGGAATGCTGGTGATGGGAGTAATGTGTCACAACACACAGTACTGTTACATCGAACCCTGGTGAAAATGGGGCTGCGCAGCCGCTGGCTGCTCCAAGTGCCCATGCTAACCACAGTTCACCGGCGACAGCGCCTACAGTGGGCATGCGAGCATCGAAACTGGACCTTGAGTGATTGGAAGAAGGTCGTCTAGTCCGATGAATCACGTTTCCTGTTGCACCATGTGGACGGCCGGGTACGTGTGCGTCACTTACCTGTGGAAGTGATGGCACCTGGATGGACTGTGGGACGAAACCAGGGCGGTGGCGGGCGGCGGTGTCATGCTTTGGAAGATGTTCTGCTGGGATACCCTGGGTCCAGTCATCCATGCCGGGCACTCTGACCTCTACTATCTACCTAAACATCATTGTCTGTGCGTGTATCACAGTGGTATCGTCACCGTCCTCCACATACCGGGTGGAAAAGGCCCGGGTTCGAATGCTGTTGATGACGCGAGGAACTTTAATATACTTTTTTCATTCCGTGGCTGAGTTAGTCGGTCTCAAGCGTAGATAGCAAGGTTTTTTCCCCAGAAACTATGGTTTTTCGTCCAGTAAACAGACAAATCGACCATAGAACACACACGCAATTAACAGATATAAGACACAGCACGGCAGATGAATTTAATTATTTGGGTGGCCTAATTATAATAGTTTTTAGTTAGTACCTAAACATCATTGCTGACCGGGTACACCCTTTCAAGGCAACGGTCTTCCCCTCTGGCGGTGCCGTCTTTCAGCAGGATAATGCGCAATGCTACACCGCCCGGATTGTTCGAGACTGGTTCGCGGATCATGAGGACGACTTCCGGGTATTGCCCTGGCCTCGAAATTCCCCATAAATCAATCCCATCGAGCATCTTTGGTTTGTGTTGAAACAGCAACTTCGATCTGCGGTGTCTCAACCACGGACCTTACAGGAGTTAACAAGCAGCTGGATGTCACTGTTATTACAAGTCTCTGCAAGTAATTTGCGACTTCTCTTCTCCTAACAGAAACTTTTGGTAGCATCTATATAATTTTAATTTATTGTTTACCTGGTAATGACATTAAACAGAGTCTTCAACACCTTGATCGTGTCATCTGCATGTTTTCATCTACATACTTTATCATCTTTGGAGACTTCAACTCAAAATTTATGCTCCGGTTTCATCCTAATTCTGAATCCCTTGGGCGCATTCTTGAAGAGTTCATCTTTCAACAGAGATTAATTATAATCAACAAACAAGGGGAACCTTTCATATTCTCAAACATTGACGTCACATTAGCTTCCGGCTCTGCTGCTTCCTTGGTTCCTTCCTGGAGAGTAATTACCGATTGGACGGTGTCCGATCACAGAGCGATATCATTTAAAATATTTGTTCCTGCTGCAATTCTTTAACTCCCTATATCTAAGCCGTTATTCATTTTCAAAAGTAAATTGGGACAGATTTAAGGATGCCATCGTTTCAGAGTTTCCTGATTATAAAAATAAACGGAATGTTCGCTTTTAATCTTGAAATTTCTGTTCAGAAAGCTCTCATGAACGCTATAGGACATGACAGTCTGCCAAGAAGAAAGTTCAAGTTTACAAGTCAAACACACATGGTGGACCTAGGAAGTTACGCAAGAGAGAAAGGAATTTTCAACATAGACGCATAACGTGGCCTGTTGAAAAAGTTAACCGATTCAAGACATTTACAAAGGAAATGAGAATCGTTACATTTCTGGCTCCATCCGTCTGGAACTCAATCTAATTTACAGAGATCTGTTTTCATATCAGAAATAAAACTCCAATCGAATTTTATGGATCACCATAAATACTTCAGTCGACCGAAAGACAGAGAAAGCACATCGTTCACAGCCTTTGGTTGCAGATGACAAGAGATGGGTCCACAGCACAAAGGGGCTGGTGACAAAGCAGTTCATGACAAAAATATTACCTTTCTAGATACGTCTACAGGGAATTTGTTCACCCCAAATCTTTTCACAAATTATACCATCAGTAGACATGGGTCCCAAAATGCTAAACTTAATTTTTTTTAATTTTTCTGACTAGGACCGCTGCTTTTGTGCATCTCTAGATGATTGGAAGAATCTGCTATATTATTGTCCATAAATTGCGTGCCTTTCTCTGATCGGTTTGCCTGATTTTCTGGACAAAAAACCCCTAATTTCCGGGATGAAAAACCTTGCCGTTCTCGCTTGAGACCGATTAAGAAAATATTGTTGTTTTCTCTATTAGGGGATTGAAGGAAGATTTTCCTTCCATCTCTTTACATTAAACTGGAAATTTACATTTTCTGAGGTGTTCTTTTAGTTTCAGGAACAAGTAGAATTCATTGTGACCTAACTGTGAAGGAAATGGTGAGTGTTCAGTTAAAATCTCCCATCTCAGTACTTTTCCTATTAAATACAAAAAATATCAAAGGCATATGTTACTTTATTTGTTTATTCACTTTCTAAAGAATCGTTTCCATGTCTTGTTATAGTGCATGGTTTACTGAGCTCAAGGTATTTTGTAATTAAGAAGTAATTCAGAAGGTACTGTTTCGGAAGAGTAGCACTTGAAGAAGAGAAGGAAAAGAACCAAACCAGGAAATAACAAATAATCAAAAGCTTCATAGCTTTGTTATCAGAGGTCAACAAGTGACGTAGTACACTTAATTCCAAAGATTATGGAATCATGTCAAAATGACGAGGTATAGTTCCCAGAAATGGCTTTCTTAGCTTCCGAAAAATTCTCTTTGTTCAGTGAATTTTTATTAACAATTCTTTAGGATTTTCGAGATTAGTTACATTTTATGGTATGGCACTTGTACTGAATAATTCCAGACATTCTAAATTGGTCAAAGGGCGAATCGAATTCAGCTAATGCAGTACAGATTCAACAAATTCATATGAGCCCTTATACTCTTTGAAAGAACAATTCAAATGAACTTTTCACTCTCTGACATTCGATTTATTTTCCATGCCTTTCGGGGTCAAGTTTTTGTGGTTTAACTCAACTGTCCAAACTTTCCAACTGTCCAAAATGAGCCAAAAATTAGAAACAAATTACCAACGTAGAAAAATAAGATTTATTCTGTGCGTTTATTTTCTACAATACAGTTTTTTTAAAGTTAACATTTCGAAAAAAACTAAACCTAAATTAGCCTTCGAATTTTGCTTAAAAAAATACATCCTTTGTAGTTTCCAGGATCTTAAATTTCTTATTTAGACATTAATCAGGTTAAATCTCTTGCACACGGTACTTTTTGTTTTGAAAAGTGATTAACTTGAAGATTCAAAAATAATTTTTGTTTAGAACAGAAGGTAAAACGAAAACAGAAAATAAAATCCAAGTTATCATCCCTCAAGCTTTGTATGATGTCATCCAAGGAGCGGATAAATGTCTCATATCATTTTCTTTTTTGATTCTTTATCGATCATTATCCACGACTAAATCTCATTCAACTCCCCGCGTTTTCCGATTTTCCTTTTTTTTGGGATACATTCCCTGTACTTGAATGTAAGTAAACTGGTGATAAACGCATCTTAAGTTAAACATACGAGTATCTCAAATGATGAAAGATAACAGGTGTCCTAGAGAGAAGAAAGGGAAAAACAAAAGTGGTTTTTTAAAGTAGTTACGACTCTCCTGTGGCAAATTACTTATCACGAGAAGAAAAGATACTTTTTTTACTCTGGAAATTGGAATGTGTGTTTTGTTTGGGTTACGATTTTAAAGACTGACTGCAGGGAATTGCGTGTTGGTACAATTTCTGCAAGCCTGTGTCTCATCTATGGCTTCCTTAGAATTGTTAATGACATGTTAACCTATAAATACCTTCCACCTCAATAGAATGCCGATGAGAGATCATACCAATTTCCAGAACTCCATGACCAGGCCAACCTGGAAATTTGAGACCAATTGTTAAAGCATCGCCTTCTAAAACTGGGAGCCTGCTGCTCAAAGCCTTTTGAAGACAATGATGGAGGAAATTGTTTAATTATACCACATTTAATACCTCCTCTAGAGGTGAAGGAAGTATTCGATGACTTACCACATCAGTGAAGATATATTTGCATCGTTCCTCAAGGAAGTGTGTTGCCTGGCCTGCTTTCTAATGTTGTACTCTATCCAGTTGTTTCCACTGTTTCTCACGTTGTCTTCTAGCAGATGGAAAAGCTATTCATAGTTACTCATGTTAGAGATGACCCACACTGCCTCACTTACCGCCAGAATTTACTCTCAAAAAATTATCGCCATTCTCACGTTCTTGAATCGTAAATATTGGCCGTTATGACTTTTCGTTCAAGAAAAACCCCACCTGCTTTCAACTGCCACGCTAAGCAAATCCATTTGGTTCTTTCTCATAATGATATGGAGTCATCTTTGATCGCATTTGAACTATTTACAAACAAATACGTCCAAAATGAGACTTCGAGTAAAGAGGCACTTGCTGCATGTCTCTGATTTGAATACGACTATTAATATATCAGAAGAATTATCAATCTTGCAATCCTGTATGCAGTGGAAATTTGGGCCCTCTCTGTCTCTACAACCATCAATCATTGTTGTTGTAGGGCTTAAGCCGCATCAGAGACTTAGACCATGCTGCGCCATATATATTATGTCTGTAATCGCGTATTCTGTGGTCAATTTGCCTGCTTGCTGAACGAAGCCCTCTCCTGAGACCGACTAACGCAGCCACATTGTGAATAAGAACCATAAAAATTCCTCGCGTCAGAAGCAGGACTCAAACTTAGGTCTTTTACACCGGATATAGGAAGGATAATGATAATAACCACTTGCCACCTGCGAGGGAGTGTTAGCATATCAACAGCTGCAAACTACCTTTCTTGTATAAAGGTACAGCAGCCATCCTATACAAGAATAATATCGACCAAGCTCGTGTCTTCGAAGAACGTGCCTTGCGTGTCGGAATATGTTCGTACGTACTTCACTGGTAGCGCCATCAGTCAGTTGTAAATGCCACAGCGAATAGTACAAAAGCATTTATGTCTGAATGCATACAAAGTGCACCGTTGACAGAACAACCACAAAATTTGTTGTCATAAACATGACTGATCAAACATAGAATGGCAGTTTTCTCATCATGCTTTTGGGCAAAACCATTTTTCATTTGTCTGGAAATGTAGATAAACATAACACGTGGTTTAAACCGAAAGATGTTTGCATTGAAGTTGTGAATACAGCAAACTCTGTGAAATCTGGAACATTTTATAAAAAACAAAATCAGCATGCTACCTTGTTCTTTCATCTGTTTCTGGGTCCAACGTCCTACCAACTGTGCTACCCAACGAGGGCTAAAACTAAAGGATCAGCTGTAAATGATCTATTTTATAATATTATTTTTTATTTCAAATAATATCCTTAGAATAAGAGTTTTGTGATAAAAAAAAAAAAAAATGTTATTTCCCAACTGGTTTAAGACAGAAATGTCACTGTTGCAAAGTGGATGAAATTCAGATAAAAACCAAAACTCAATGGTAATTTAAAGGGAAAATTTATCTGACTTCACAGTTACAACCAGTCTAAATATTCCCTGACGAATTTCTATTGGGTTTTCCCATTCTGTTTTCTGTAATCTGAGCACTGTAGTGGAATTTCCCCACATTATTCGTTCGCCGATTATCACATAACAGTATTTCATCAATCATAGTGCCTGAATGCACCCAAAAGGCTATTTCTGTTTAATTTTTATAAAAATATTATCTTCAAAATTTGACCAAATATAAGCGCTATAAACGAATCACAGAGGAGTAAATATAAGGCAAATATTTATTACACTGAAAGGAAAGGTACGTGTTTATACTGTTTGTTCACGATATGTCCCTCATTGCAAAACATCTATTTTTGGATGTTGTTGTTATTTGAGCATCGGTGACTAAGGCCATATTGCTCCATGTATACTGTCTGTAAATTATGTGTTCTGTGGTCGATTTTCTGTTTGCTGGACGTAAAACCCGAGTTTCCGGGAGAAAAAACCAAGCTAGCCTCGCTTGATGAGCGACTATCTCGGCCACGTTGTGAAGAAGGCCCATAAAAATTCCTTTCGTCATCGACATGGACTCGACCCCCATGTTTTTTCCACCCGTTGTGGGGAGGCCGGCTATTCTACCAACTGTGCTACTCACGAGGGCTGTTTTCTAATCTCCAGAAAGTTTATACATTTGTAATGTTTTCAAAGGAAATTATAAAAGAGAAACTTTCTTCCCTCAAGAATCGTCTGATATGGATTCATGCAGTATTGGCTGATGAATTTTATGGGACCAGATGATGCCATGGGTCTTCATTTTGATTTAATCGGCATTTTTTGCCTAAAGACTCCTGAAATATTTCTCGTAATTTTTCGAGGAAAATCTGATTCTAATGTAAAATACAGAAAGGGAAATCCCACATATATTTCACAAAATCCGTCTTTCTCAATAATCGCAGCTGTCAAAAATGAATTTAGGTGAAGAATTGCCGGATATTGGCCAAGAAAAATCTACCCGTAGTACATGAAGTGGCCTTGTGAAATTCTATAACTATTAATCATTAATAATTCACTTGTGAGGTGTATTCTGTCAAAGATGGCGCCACTGTCGCAACACGAGATACTACGTGACATTTTTCAATTAGACTTATTTCCAATCACCATAGAAAAAAATCAAAAAGCAATAAACCCTTTTAACCGTGTATGAAATAGGTGTGTAGACAAATAGAACCACAGCGGTATACATAAGGGGGTTAGATAGGGAAGATTTCCCCCAAATTATTTGAAAAAAAAAAAAATATATATATATATATTACAAAATTATTTTATGTGACTGACTGCGAAAAAATGAAAATTGCAATTCTCCATGCATATTTTTCAGTAATTAAAGTGATGATTATGAAAAGTGGTTGAAATGAGGTTGGGCAAGTGGGAGTTACTTCAATGAATTGTGAGTACTGTTCCATTTTTTTTTGAGAAACCTATTCCCATCATTTTTAGTTAATAATTAAAACTCTTTAATAATTTAAAAATTTATTAATTTAACGTACTATTTAATTTTTAAAATTTCAATAATATTAAAAAAGCTTTAATAATTAAAATTCGTTAGAAAATTGAAAGATTCTACCTTTAGTTTCCTCGAAAATTTTTCCTCTTGAACCAACAAAAAAAAAAATGAAACGTCTTATCTATTTCCATTCAGCTGTTACCTTTTAAATATTTTCAAACTGTCACAGCACCTAAATTACCACAAAGCGCTCGAATAAAACAAATATTCAAACTTAAGTTTACATCTTCGAGTACTCAATTAAATTCTGGAACAGGAATGGCCATAATTCAATTTGACCACTTCTTGTTTACATCTCAGTTAACGCGACTGAATTTACAAACTACTTTATAAAAAAAAATTCGACATATCAAAAAGAAAACTCTTTCTACCGCATTAGGCAGCCTCTAGAACAACTGAAAACAACTTTTCAAGCACACCACGCTGAATTTCGCTGTCCCTTAATGAATAAACAAATTTTAAAATGCAGTGGAGGAATTCAAATTTTAGCAGCAAATGTGTTGCTGTTTCGGTAAACAAAGCACTATAAAACAAAAATGTTTCCAATATAACTTTACATATTTTTTTTTTTTTTTTTTTGAAACGCTCTGTACAAAGAAATTGCAAAGTACATCAGGTCGCGAGGTCCCTGGCACGCTCCGGTCCGTGCATGCCTCGAGATTTGATAAGCTTCATGTTGCGCGTGACCTCCTAGTCGTATCTTTATGTCTGTTTGGCACTAAACATTATGCATTTACACGAACTGGAAAGCTGATTTTGAAAGGCAAGTTTCAAGTTTATTAAATTTATAAAAGCGAAGGATGAAAGTGAAGGCTGCGCAATATTAAATAAAGTGTACTGCAAACAGTATCGTGTTGTGTGATTTCTTTACCTGCGTTTACACAACGAAAAACAACCCCACGCATCGATAGAATTTGAGTGAAAGCTTCGTGGGGAAGAAGTAACGGTGTGGTTATCTTCCCCCCACTACCATCTTGTTTATGCAGATATATGTCCAAAATGTTTAATTAATTCCGTTTGAAAATTACTATGCACTTTAATATTAAAACTATGAATTATGAATTATTATGATTTTTTTTTTAAATTACAGAAAATTTAACTCAGCTTTCTGAGCTAAAATTTCGAATAGTAATGCATTTCCATTTTTAAATTAGGTGAAAATGACAATTTTTAAAAACCAATCAAGAATGTCAATTTCTGCAAATCATAAATGTCAATTTCAAATTCGAAAAAAATACATTCGAAGCTCATAAAAAATTCTAATTTCATATTTTAAAAAAATGCTAATTTCAAAGCAAAAATAAAAATGTCAATTTCAAATTCGAAAAAAATACTAATTACAGATTTTAAAAAAATGCTTATATAAACTCCGAAAAATAAAAATAAAAAATTGCTAATTTCAAGTCTGAAAAACATGCTAATTTCAAAGCTAAATATAAAAAATGCTAATTTCAAAATCCAAAAAAAAAAGGTTGCAGTTTCAAAATTCGGAAAAAAGGTTAGTTGCTAGTTATCTTCAGAAAAGCATTGCCAGTTTCAAAGTCTGAAAAAAAAAAAAAAACAAATTCTAGTTTAAAAATAAAAATCACAGAAAATACAGTATTGCTAATTTCAAAATTAGAAAAAAACTGCGCTAATTTCAAAGTTCAAAAAGTCGATTTCAAATTCGAAAAAAAATATATTCAAAGTCCATAAAAATATTCTAATTTATGATTTTAAAAAAATTGCTAATTTAAACTCCGAAAAAAAAATTGATAATTTCAAAGTCCGAAAAAAAAAAGCTGCACTTTTAAAATTTGGGAAAAAGGTTAGTTGCTAATTTCAAAGTCAGAAAAATATTCGCTAATTTAAAAGTCCGAAAAAATGTTACTTTAATCAATAAAGTTCATTATGATATATACGTAAACATTAAATTATTATTGGAAAAAAAACTAAACCTATGAAACAAGTTTCATTAAACTTTGTTTTTTACAACGTGGCAGAATGAGTCAACCTCAGGAGTGGATTGCATGGGTGGGAAAACTCAGGGGGGGTCCCTCCAGCAATCAAGAAAATGGCGAGGTTGTTAAAGTTCAACACACGCACACACAATGTTTAATTAATAGTATTCTCACCCTATCAGATTAATGACTGGGTGGAGAGTGCTGAATTCCTCCTATTCATCATTGTTTAACTTTCTTGAAGTTAACACTGAAAATGAACGGTAACACAAAGCCCGAAACGTTCTTTGTGATCTGTAAAATAAGTAGAGAAATAACTGGGACTTATCGATATTCATTAATTCTCTTCAAGGCTAATTATTTTATTTGTTTGTTTATTTTATTTATAAAATTCATTTTAATGCAGAGATTAGGGTGATCCAGCAGCAATTGCTTTTAGAGGATAACTCATCACACGACTCTTTCGTTTTTGTCTAAAATAAAACTATGTCTTCTCTCTCTTGGCAAAGTGTTCAAGACGTGAAGAATGCGGTTGCAATTTGTTGTCTTTTATGCCTTTGGACGTATATGATTTAGAGTGATGAGTAGCGTCAATGGAAAACAAGATAACGTACACGGAGGGATGCGAACAGAACAATGGAAAACAGAGGACAGTTAGCGAATTGGTCGATGACTGGTCCATTAAAACGCACCAGGACACGAAGAAAAAATGTTTTCATTTAATGTATTTGATGCAGCGAGCGAGGGAGGTTTCAGATTTCGGGTGTTAGAAAAGTATGGGGCTTCTGGTTTCTCTAGCCTTGACGTTTGATGGCCTCGTGCCAAAACGACAGCATTCGCTCACCCGTAACAGAGGCGACAGGATATTTATGACCTTAACGAGACTGGGGTAAACAGTTCTCCGTAGAAAAGCGATTGTGCACAATGTGGTCGTAAGGATTCTGCGCGAATTATATTCGGAGCGCATGAATGTCGAGTTTAACCCACATCTCCCAACGCCACCCGGCTCGACTGAAATTTGAAACTCCATTTCATTAAAAATTCAGTTGGGAAAGGTCCAGAACTCTTCACTTTTCTCTTCGACCCATTCTTTTGTTTCAGCAACCATGAATTCTTTTATACGTAATGCATTTAACAACTCCCAAAATGTGGAAATTTGAGAATAAATAAGATTTCAAACAAGAAAACATTTAATACACCAAAACAAATATAATACACACTGAGTGAAAATTTTATTAGGAACACCTCTCTCTTGACGTGGAGCGCTCCTTCAGTACATGTTTGCACCACAGTATATAAAGCAGGAGTGGTCAAATATGAAGGATTGCGGTATATGTGCAATTCAGTGTGAAAATGGGCAAGAGAAAGATTTAAGTGGATTTGAAAGTGGAACGGCAGTGGGCGCCAGGGCAATATTCCACCATGTTACACTGTATATAATATCTGTAAATTGCATGTGTTCTGTGGACGATTTGCTGTTTTGCCGGATGAAAATCTCGAGTTTCCTGAAGAAAAAACCATACTACCATCGCCTGAGACTCACTAGCTCAGCCATGTTGTGAAAAAGAGGATAAAAATTCCTTCGCGTCTTTGATGGGATGCGAACTCATGTCTTTTCCATCAGGGGTGGAGAAAACGTTGATTATACCAACTAGGCCAGGGACTAGGCACTCGTTAGGTGATCTGATTGAGGTGTTTGAGGGTTTGAATGGATTGAGCATGTTCAATGCTGATGGCATTCTTCCTCTTGCACACACTACACAGATGAGGAGGCATAAATTTAAATTGAGGAAGAATGGTTGCAGGATAGGCAACAAAAAAACATTGTGAAAAACTTATAGAAGTTATTCTCTGAACCAATCCGATGGCTACGTCATAAGGCGAACAATCCAAACAAGATTTTTAAATTTACAAAATGATATAAACTCTGCCTAAATTAATCCCACTATTAAAACAGAAATAAAAAATTTAACTGGTAAAGGTAAACTTTAGGAAAAATTCTACACGAGATGAGATTTTGTTGGAAGAAATGTCAAAATAGAAAAGTTTCAATGAAAAAAAATGGCACCATACTTTGGAGAACGAAGTCTTTACTGAAATGAAAAGCGTCCTTTGTTTACATTGAAGAAACCCGGGTCAACAGAAATCTGACATACTGGTTTTAAAGATTACTTATTTTTCTGACATTTAAGTATATGATAATTGCAATGCACTACTTAAGTGGGCCACGCTAAGGGCTTATCCCCATGACGTTATCCTCCGGAAAAATACATTTAAAAAGAACTGAAAACTTATTTACAATAGTACTCAAAGTTCTTTCCTTAGGACAGAGAACTTCAAAACATCACAGAGGATCGAGTAGTCCATTGTCAAATTGTAGCCGGATTTCTCATCCTAAACAGAACTGAGATGGAATGTTCAGTTACAGAGAAGGATGCAATGGGAGATACTCACCAACAATCGAAAAACCTCAGCGAGAACAACACTCGATTGAACTACAGTTAGACGCTGGGTCAAGTGCCAGTGAATCAGAAGTGTTGCCGAAGTAAAGAAGTGGCTCCGTAAACCTGAAGAATACTTCAAACGACAAGGAACACTCAGCTTTCCGTCTAGATGGCGTATATATACAGCACAAGACGGAAATTATGTAGCAAAACGGATATAATATACGTTTTACATAAATCTCGGATATAATATTCAAGAGCCATGAACACAACGAGTGGAAGTATGCTGGAGAAACCTATTTGATGCGTTATAAAAGATGTATGTTTAAAATTAAGTTTCGTCTGGTAATTTTTGATAGGCAACACCTAGAAAGGAGCAAGTTATGGTGTTAAGGCAAAATCGGGGTTTTTATTGGGTGCCTCCCACTGCCGATGAACAGCATTCCTTCAACGAACCAAGGCACTCATGGAGGCCAGATAACTTTCAACGTACGCCACATCAGTGGACAAACGAATGATGGGATATGATGCAATGTGAGCAATGAAACCACTTGTCTGTCTTTGCATCCACTGGGAAAGGTGTACAAACAGGGAAAATGGGTTCTACATAAACTTATAGCCGACAACAACTTCAGAGACTATCAGTTTGTTTGTCACTATGTTTGCTAACTAATTTGGTCATTACGAGCTACTACCATCTGGCCAAATATCTTTGTGGTTCAAAGACGCTGGACGATGTTCTGGCCTGCAGAAATTTGCAAACAATCTGAATGAATTCGTTGGGGTTGGCAGTCAAAAGGGGAAGTTTCTCTGATTAGAAAGTTGTACTGATATACAGTATATGAAATTGAGCCGAAGGAATATGGAAGGTATGTTGTCTTGCACAAGCTGATGAAATGTGGAAAAACAAATGCTGAAGAAGATCTACTGACAGAATACGTTCAGTGAAGATTTGATGGGGCAGTTCCAAATGATATAAAACACTACGAGTTTCAAGCGAATCTAATCTGAAGCGATTGCATAGCTGTTTGCGAAAGATACTGTTGTAAAACATTGGTTTCCTCTGGTTGAGATAATTGAACTTCTTACAGCGTTTCAGGTGATTGGTGTAAGGGTTCCAAAGAGTTGTGAGATAAATTGAATGATTGGTAGTAAAAGAACTGAAGAACAGAAGAATTGAAAAAGACGAATTCCTGAACGTGTTTGTCTGTCTTTTAATAAAGCCAACCAGTTTCCTTGTTTTGGAAAACCATATTTCTAATGTGATTATCAAACTTACATTTGCTTGAAAACAAAACCCTGAGATTTTTGCCCTCTTATGCAATCAAGACGGAAGATTGCGTTCTCCATAAATACTTTCAAAATTTCCAATGGAACGTTCAGTCTCCTGATGGATTGTATTCTTCAAATCTGAAAGTTTGTTTTCGCAACTCATTACTTCTTTGAATCTTATCTTGTGATGCTGATTGGTAGCCACTTCTGGGCTTAGCCAATAGGCAGCCTTCTTCAAAACTCCTTACAGTATTTAATACGGCTATTTTCGAACGAAACTACCTTTGTTACATACATTTTTCTGTCTTTGATACGATCTGAGGGGATTTTGACTGGATTTGGTTAAATTAGAGCTACAACTTCAAGTTTTATGTTTTTACCCACAAAGAGCAATCACCCCAAATCTCCTATCCCAAAGTAATTCCTTTTTATAATATAACCATAAAAATACAATACATTATCAATCACATACAATGAACTCTGCCTACAATCTTCAAGTGTTGCTAGTGTTGCTGAATTCTATCCTTAGGACAGTTCTGGAGCTAATAGCTCTTCTTAATGTGGAATCCCTGGACCACCAACCATATGCACAGTACTGTATTCGACAATCACTGAGATGACTGTCCATGGTCCTCTGGTTTAAAGGGTCCCGCATTTTGCCTGATGTGAAGAATGCAACGTATGCAATGTCTAAACAGTGGAATATTTATAGTACTAAAAATAACTTGAAAATTAATAATAAACAAGGAATATTTTAATTATTTTTTTTAAGAAACCCCTAAAACTACTTGCGCCCAAGGAATACACAAATTTTCCCCAGAAAATTTACAGAAAACATACTTTATAATAACGAAATTTGAAAACTAAATTATGTTTAACTTTAAAAATAAACGAGAAATAATTTTTTAAATCATTTATTATTTTATATACAACAATTTCGATGTTTATCCCCTTCAAAGTACTCTCCACCCACGCTCCATTCGCGATTTCCAGGATCTAAAAACAACAGCGGAAGTTCTCGGAAGATACCCCAAATAGCTTTCCTCGAAGTGAATTTTAATTTTCGAAAACAGGAAAAAGTCGCACGGCGCCAGATCTGACGAATAAGGCGTGTGCTCGAATGTTGTGATCTTGTTTTTCGAAATTCCCACAAACTATTTGCATTTAGTCAGATTGCTGAAAGAAATAAGACGCAAATATACTTTACAAACAAGCCAAAACTGGTTGTAAACTACGTAGAAGAAAACATAATTGTAAACATAACTTATTAACTTACATATATTATGAGAATGCTTTATACAAGAACGCAGAGTAATTTATAATCAAAACAGGATTATAATTACATGTGACAACACCCGTTACATACTCTAAAAATTGCTTAGGGGTTGTAGAACAAATCTCTGCTAAGTCAACCGGGACTTGTCTTTGACCTCCTTATGTGTTTACAACAAAAATACTGTGTTGCAACTATGGCAGCCGTTTGGGATTTCTGAAAGTCATTCTGGATTGGATCAGTCAAAAGAAACCATTCCATCTGAGCCCTGGAAATGGCCTCACGTGACTGCATTCTTCCAAGTTCGTATATTTCTCGCTTAAATATATTTGAAATCAATTATTTCGTTTAAGTACCAAAGAATGATCCAGAAACAGATGCGAGTACCAGAAGCTTGCACAAAACGATTCGTACATGAAAGATAAATGAAAATGTAATAGTGAGCAATTGATAACATGTTATCCTTGAAGAGGTTATTTCATAATACAAACATCAATTATCTATTCCAGATAAGGAAATCAACCAACTTTGCACTTCAAAGAACCCATTGAAATTGGCGACCTTGTCCTGTGTAGTAAGTATATCTGCTCAGTCTTGTGTGACTGCAACAGCCTTTCTTCACTCATTAGACAATTGGAGAGCTAGAGCACTTGATAATTCATGAGGAAAGGTTAACAAGGTTTTAAAACTTCGAAGCTTTCCAGGAAACCAATTGTTGTTCATTCTTTGATCGACTTCCTGATGCAAACGCAATGAAAATCAAAGGCACCATCAATAAACTAACATTCCACGATTTCAAAATCCATTGAAGTGCAGAAATCCAAGAAGAACATGGCTGGAACACCGTACGATACGTACATTTAAAAAAAATAATAAAATAAATAATACTAAACTCTGGATATTTGATCTATTTGGCCTCTAAGCTTGACTGATAGGAATACTTTCACAAGATCATATTTGGCTATCGCTGGCGCAATAATTATTCATATTTAGAAAATATAAAACAATATCGCCAAGTATTGACCTTCACATGTCCTTCTCCTTATCAAACCGATAATGAAATGCAAAGCGTATTAAACACTATCACGTTACCCAGATAATTTTACACAATTTAAGATAACCACCAAAATGCGATGTCCTGATTTTGCGAGCGAAGTTTTAAAAAAATTTATGCGTATTTTTTGAGGATGATTTGATATTTCTCTCTCTCTCTTAAAGCTTGTAAAATTTATTTAGTCATTCGATAATATAAAATTATATTCCTTCCTTGAGCTAAGTGTGCTACGTGTGACAAACTCTAAATTGACTTTGTTAAATGACTTAATGGATTTCTAAAAGTGAATTAAAGCGCCGTCTAACGGTAGTTAATTGTAAATGAGGTCTAGATTGATGTCATGTATTCTATAGGACGCTGCTAATATATTTTACGAGTATTAAATTGCGTTGTAATCAAAATAGGTCTTGCAGAGCAACAAAAGTAGACGCTGTGTTCCCTTACTTTTTTTAATTGTTATCTACAAAATGTCCCACAGTTGTTTCACAACTAGCTAAGTTAATTAGACTCCTACACGCTTCACGTACATTTAAATAAAGATATAATTTCAGATACTCGTCAGCCTAAAGGCACCAAAAAGGGTCATTTTCTGTTAATCGTGAATGAGAATCAACGTTGGTTGCATTGAGAAGATTGGGAAATTCTACTGCTCATCTCACCAGGACGAAGAAAAATCGTAATGTTTCCATAACTCTTCAACCCAGCAAAGGGCTGTGTTGAGTAAGATAGAGTGTTGGTATTCTCTGAAAACTAAGTCATTAAGATGGAAAAGGGTATACTTTTGTCGCTTTGCCCGACCTATTTTGGTTAAAAAGCAATTCAATACTCGTATGACAAATTACAGTCCAAGAGGGCCAAGAATGGAACAATACAAAGAAGAAAACGAATCAGATCGAACCCTTGAGTAATTTATCGATATTTGCAGACAAAATAACCTTCTTGTTGAGGAGAAACTATGCGAGTGGGGATGAGGATGTAACCAAGAGAGTGCATCGAATCCTAATTATGAGGGCATCATTGGACTCGGCAGAGATTCTTTTGGATTGGAGAAGTGTCAGTGTATAGCTACTACATAAAGGTGGTTCTAAAAGCGAAGTGGGTAACTACACAACGGTTAGTCTGATTTTGGTAGCAGGGAAAATCAGGGAAGAAATGAGTACAAACGAAATACCGGGAGATTTATATAGAAATGGAATTCTGACGGATACACAACACAGTTCTGTTAAGAAAAAAAGTTTAACTAATCTAGTGAACGACTTTGACAGAATCACTCATGACATGGGCCCTCGGTAGGTGTGACAGTTGGTATAATCACCGTCCTCGCACAAAGTGAAAAAATACCTCATTCGAATCCCATGCGAGGAATTTTATGGGCCTTTTTCACGTGGTTGAGTTAGTCGGTCTCAGGGAAGAGCAGCATTGGTTTTTCTCCCGGAAATTTGGTTTTATCGTCCAGCAAACAGAAAATTGATCACAGACAATATGGCCTTAGTCACTGATGCTCCTAAAACCCTATAACAGCAACAACAACAACACATTGGCGAATATTGACCTGGCAAATTCGGAGAATCTAGCTAATCTCTCTTCTTTTTTACACTTGGTTAATTTTCCTTTTTTTTACTACGTTTTGTTTATTAACTTCCCTCGCAAGGCATAGAAAGGAATAAGAAGTTACTATGACCACTTTATGGTAGTCAACAGTTACATTTATTTTGGTGGAGAAGAGGGAAGATCTGATTTTACAGTAGGTCTAAGTAAGGGAATATGTGTAAGTCGTATTTTTTACTGTAAGGACGATGATGGTGAAGACAAAATCGAAATGCGGAGAAACAGTGGTGAGAAGGTATCTCCTGAGTGGCGAGTACATTAGGTGCACCAACCTAATCACGAGAAACACCTCTGTTAGCCCTCGCCCTCGTGTGTAGCACAATTGGTAGAATAGCCATCCTCCATACACAGGGTGGAAAAGACCTGGGTTCGAGTCCCGTCGATGACGAGAGGAATTTTAATGTGCGTTTATCACAATGTGGCTGAGTTAGTCGGTCTCAATCGAGAGTCATGGTTTTTTCTCCCGCAAACAGAAAATCGACCACGGAACACATGCAGTTTACAGACAGTATACAGGGTGGAGCAATATGACCTAAGTCGCTGATGCTCCTAAAAAAACAATAATAACGATAAAAATGTTAACCCTCAGAAAAAGTTTCAAGTTGTCAGAGAATGGCTTCACTAGATGATGAAAGCCTTCCCCAGGGACACTTGTCGATGCTGGCTCAACTGCATCAGATTGGACTGTGGCATATTCTTCCTGATCGCAACTTGGTTCACCTGTTCCCACGAATAATCTGGAGATCTGATCACTGAGCAGTTTAATGAAGCACGTTGCAGTCACTCTCATGCTCCTAGAACCATATGATCCTTGCCTTACGACATGCGCATTATCCTGCTAGAATTAGCCACTGGATAAACTTTTGAGACTGCAGGAACACATCCATTC
Organism: Mastigoproctus giganteus; assembly: GCF_048544385.1. NCBI lineage: Eukaryota > Metazoa > Arthropoda > Arachnida > Uropygi > Thelyphonidae > Mastigoproctus > Mastigoproctus giganteus. The sequence continues at coordinate 235,246,639 of NC_143576.1, forward strand.
GGTAACAATATCCAGGGGACCGTAGCCATGATTTATAAATAGGAGGTGCAGTCCTTTCAAAACGTTCTACCAGATGGTATACACTAAAATGGTTCTTTAAATTCCTGGACCTCTTGAGTGATTCTTCATTAACTTTAGGCATGTTTTTTTTCTGGAGAATATACCTAACTGTTGTCTTGTCTTGTCTATAGATGTTCAGAGGGAGATTTTCGGAATACTGAGGAGTTCTGAAATTCGTCATACGAATTTGCACCTGAACTATTCGCTCATGTTCAATTCGTTTTCGAGTAGGTGGAACTTCACAGGAACTTTAATCCTTTTCTATGTACTCTCCAACTATAGAATACATTTCTCCCATCTATGGATCAGTTGTGTAATGCCTTTATAATAGAAGTCCTCACTTTTTGCCTGAAACCACGATTCCACTTCATTGACGACTTCCTGAGATGAATCAAAGCGGTGTCCATGCAATGGTTTCTTCATTTCTCGAAACAAGAAGAAGTCTGACGGCGCTAGATCAGGGAATAGGGTGGAGGCTGTAGTAGCACAAATCCAACAGTTGGCGAGAACATTGCATTCGACATTGCTTTGCAAAGTCGTCAGCAATCTTGGAACCCATCGTGTAGATTGTCATGTAAAATGCTGTTGGCAGACCTAATCCCTACTGCATTTGAGATGAATGAATTGTCACACGTCTGTCACTCATCACCAGCTGCCCAAACTTTGCAACCGTCTCACTGTCTGTGGATGTTGATGGCCTTCCTTCTCTTGACTCGTCAAAAACACTAGTACGACCGCATTGGAACTCCGGTTTCCACTTTTCTACAGTGTCATAGGATGGACAATTCTGCCCATACACAGCTTTCATTTCTTTTTGATACCCTTCTTTTTGATACCCATTCGTAGATAGCAAATTATGTCTCCATCTTCTTAATTCATATCTATGTGCTACTGGACCGCTCTGTACAATATTTGCATAAAATATGCTTATTCATTGGTGTCTCCAATACTTCAGAGAACATAGCGTAGAATACGTGAGCTTTTGAAACCAAATCAATAGAACAAATAGTCAAAATTGACCTTTTTCCAGCTCTAACGCTATTTGAAGCTGCCCAGGGACAGTAAATACCTTAACTCTTCTACGCCAACATATTTCAACCCTAAATACCGCTCTTAGAATACACTCCATGTAAACAACACCCACACTCCTATGAACGACACGTAGATATTATTCGGGAACTCTATTCATAACAACAACTCTCGAAGCTATTTTTAGGCCTAACTCTGTTACACTTCGTTTTTCGAAATAGATTTTCCGTTTCCTATAAAACCAGGCCATAACACATTAAAGGTTGCTCTATATTTGACGATTTCGTAAGGGTTACCTTGGAAACCACTGACGCCATTGAAAGCAAAAATAACCGAGAGATTGGGAACAGATACGTAAGATCACACGTCAATCAAATTCACCGAAGAACCCTGACCACTATCAATTTAACCATCGACGTCACAGTTGATTTAATTGGATTCTACAGCTAAGACTTAGGTAGTTGGTCACAAAATAAACTATTTCATTTATACACTGGTGTGCAAAACTTAAGATCCACTCAGGTTTTCACCTGTAGCTTCTCACAGGAGTGGCCTGGATATGGGAAAAGCATACCCAAAGGAACCTCGTGAGGTGCAGAAATGATGAAGGAAACAACAACGGAAACAAAACGGTACAGAGGGACTTTATTAAAAAATGGCAACATAGCACTGGCTGCCATGATACAGATGCATCACTGCCAAAGATGGAACAAAGGGAAGAGGTGGTCCTCAGTAGGAGTTACGGCCACCCCTAATGTCGATGCAGGCTTTGCACCGCCTGTTCATACTTAGAAAAATGTTGTTGATAAGTTCTTGCGATAACATCGTCCGTTCCTCTGTCAGCGCCATCTTCAGCTGGTGAACATTTTCTGGTGGGAGTGAACGTGCCACTAGGCGTCTTCCCAGAGCCTCCCATATGTGTTCGATGGGATTTAGATCGACACGAACAATGTCCTCACTTTCCAAATGTATATCAACAGCTGCAGTGCGATGGGGTGTGGCTTTATCATCTATAAACACTAACTCGGGGCTAATGGCACCTCGGAACAGACGCACATGGGGAAGGATTACCACAGTACAATAGCGTGCACCGGTTAGAGTACCGCCTTCCAGTATCTAGAGTTGTGTACGTCCATCCAAGATAAGGCCTCCCCAGACGAGAACACCTCGACCGCCATATCGATCCCTTTCGGTATGTTTGTGGGGTGATACCGTGTACCAACCTCTCGCCAGATTAGCTGAGTCCAGAATCGGCGTCGAGACTGAACTGTCTCATCAGTAAAGAGTACCGCATCCCATTGCACTGCTGTCCACTCCTTGTGTTCGATGCACCACTGTAAACGGTGTCTCCGATGGGCAGGTGTTAAAGGGACACAGCGTACTGGCCGTCGGGCAAACAGTCCACCTTTGTGGAGTCGCCTGGCCACAGTAAACCGCGATATCCTGCGTCCTGTGCAGCTGGTTTGCAATGGATCCCGCTGTCTGGTGTCGGTCCCTCTTGGCCTGTAGGAGTATATAGCGGTCATCATTGTGCGTTGTTTTTCGTGGAAGGCCACCACTGGTCCTTCGAACAGCTGTCCCTGTCGTTCTGAAGGCCGACCACGCACGTGAGACGATGCTATGGGAGATACCGAACTCTGCAGCCACACTCCTCGCACTTTGACCTTCCTCTAGCTTCCGAATTATTCGACCCCGGGTAAAGTCATCCAGATGTTGTCTTCTGGCCATTTGGTTGTCTGTAGCACTGTATGAACCCAATCGAACGTCTGTAACAATCGTGCTCACCATTCGGTAATTTGCACTTAACTGCTGAACTGCTGCTTTTATCTGTTTATGTGAGCCCTCTCATCACGATTCAAATTTTTGCATCTCCACCAGCTTTCTACTGAACTGCCACAGCTATGCAAATCGCTATAGGCTGTTTCGTTTGATTTTGTGGTTGTAACCTTTAGAAATAGCGTTGGTCCTTAAGTTTTGCACACCAGTGTACTTTAATGCCATTTACTATTTCTATACATTGTTCTATGAAAAGGAGTTAAAACATGATGAATTTGATTTATATTGGTATACAATACATCCATGATTTCAGTATTGTTAGAAGAATCAAATATTGGTCAAAGTTTCCATTTCAGTTGTAATTAAAACACGCTCTGTTTATACAACGTTCTTGCCATTTACCATCTTTGTAAAACCTCTGGTTTTGCGAAATGTCACGTTGGAAGACAATATGGGTTTCGGTAGCGTTCATGGCCGTTCACAGCCAAACTATATTTACGGGATAAACATGAAAGTGTTTTTGACAGACAGAGGTTGTCTCGTACTTGGAACGAGCATCTATATATAACTTCAAGGTTCTTGTCATTAGCCACTTGCACGATAAACACCTCGGTTACAGGGACAAAGGAAGTTAATAGATTGGTTTTTAGCTTTGCCATTCTGAAAGTTGTTTTTCGCTAATGTTTTTCTTTCAAGATGCTTGAATGCTGCGAGAAAAAAATCATCAATATTCTTTTCAGGGAATGTTAACCGTGTTCCTGTTCTCTGGATACTGCGTGAGACTTTTTATTGTATGTCAAATTAATTAGCGCATAACTGGACCTCTTTTTTTTTCAAGGAAATGACTTCCGTATTAGACGGGAATGTCTTGATTTTCTATCTATTATATGGATTTGTTTATTTTCCTCTTGTGTTTTAGAAATTTTCAGTTCTATGAATGGTCGTGTCATTGTGTTCGGATTTTGGTATCCAGTATGTACACTGCTCTACCATTAATATCGGGACACCTGCTTTTAAACAAAAAAAGCGTTTATATTGTGTCATTTAATATTCTGTCCTGAAACCTTTTGCTTTTATAACGACCTTCAATCTTCGCGGATACTCTCAACCAGCTTTTTATAAATGTCGGGTGATATGTTCCTCCACTTGTTCTTTGGGCCATCTCGACGTGCACGTGCCCGACGATCCAATACATCCCACAGATGCTCGATAGGGTTGAGATCAACACTCTGCGCTGGCCAATCCAATTTTTCCACACCCATATCCTCAACCCACTCTGTTACGACCTGAGCAGTATAGCCTGCACGTTGTCTTGCTGATACAGGTATGGGCTTTCCCCGAAGTATTACCATAATGTTGGAAGTGCATATTTGTCCAGGCTGTTCTGGTATTGCACAGCATTCATGGTTTACTCGATAACGACTAAGGGGCCCAAGCCAAACCATGAAAGAAGCTCCATACCATGACATCGCGTAAACCAAACTTCATTGTTGGGGAGGATACAATCAGGAAGGAACTGGTTTCCCTGGCATTCGCTACACCCAGGAACGGCCATAATTAATTTAAGATAGCAAATTACACATATTTATTCTGATTTTAATTAAACATAAGACAGCGTAACTTGAAAACGTGATTTTTTGAACAGGATCGAAAAACAGCAACTCAATCACCCTTAGTAATATTCTTAATTCAGAGGATATCTTGAACATTTATAAGAAACTCACCAAAATCACTGTGTGCCCAGTTTAGTATTAGACACATGGTGCAAGGAAGTCAGAGACTTCTGCCGCAAGGTGAACTCAAACCACTCTTCTACTTCTATGGCAGATGAAGTCGAACCAGACCTATGGAAATATCCACCACTCTATTTTAAATCTTTCATCTTTCCAATTCTCGCACTGAATTGCACACAAACAGAAACCCTGCGTATATATCCAACTATTTGGATGGATTCCCTACAAAATAGTCCTTAACACTGTATATACCGATTTGTAAGATGTAAAATCTTACAAATATAATATTTTGTGGAGGAGGAAGATTTATTTAAAGTAAAACTTATAATAAAGCAATATGGGGGAACAAACCTTACAAGCCAAGGGATTAAATTAGACAACGTCTATACAAGGGGAGCGGTAAGTGAAAAGCTATTAGCAACCTAAGGACACTTCGACTCCCAGCTCACACAGGCAAACCAAAATAATAGAAACGAGTAGCAACTGCTATTAGTAAAAGGTGTCAACTCTGGTAAACAATAGCGCGGTGGACCGTGTGCTGTCGGGACATTTCTTTAATCGGCTACACCTGGGCAGTAAAAACGGAAGAAATGCTGGGAATTAGATTTAAGTCTGTCTGGCCGACAGTGATGGCAAGTTTTAATAAGGTGGAGAAAGAACGCCAGTCCCAGTGCAGCAAAGAGTTCGTAAAAATCATCTGTAGCAAATTCAGGTGTAGCTGATGAAAGAGATCCCCAGAAGGTACCCTGAGAGCCAGGAAAGCTTGGAACCTCCCGGAAAGGAAAGAAAAAAGATAGAAGTAGGTGAGATATTATTAAGTACTGTAAGTTGACAAGGACTGTTGGTGAAACAGTATAGTGATTAATTAATGAAAAACAGTGATAGCACTAGAAGTAAATTGATTGATAAATTATCTCTGAAGTAAATTATATATATACTAACAGAGTTTAATTAATTCAAAAGGGTTATTGTAAAATGCAAGAGAAACGAAAGATAAGTAATATACTAAATTGTTGTTCAAATGATTATAATATGTTAGAAGGATAATAAAGTTTATAGTGAGAATCTTGGAATGTTCTAAAGATAGATAATTGAATATAGTGGTTGTATTAATGGAGAATTGTTGATCTAACTGAAAGACAAATAACAAATAGAGATTTTAGGACAGTTAAGATTAGTCTTCAGTGTATTGTAACAGAATGGCGAGAACACAGATTATAATGATGAAAATAGCATATTGATTGTTAATATAAGAATAATATATGCAAGGTATCCTTGACTTAACCTTGTATGCATATTACATGTTTTTTTATTCAATATAGGGAACAAAACGAAATAAAAATAAGAACAATAAAACAATAACTAAATATATAAATATATAAATCATCATTCCTTGTTTTCCCCCCCCACAGATTTCCAACGCTTCTGCAACTTTTTGTAGGAAGCAGTCTTTCGAAGTGATAATAGTTTTCTGTTTGACGTTCTGAATAATTTGTCAACCGTCGCAAATCCGTGATCTTTCAAAGGATTTTAAACTTGTGGTAAAAAATTACAGGAAGCTAAATCCGCTTCATATGGTAGATTTGGGTCAATAGTGATGGATTGCTTCGCACGAAATCCTTGAACGGAAGGGGACAAGTGTGCATGGACTTTGTTATGATATACAATAAGCACCAGTTTACTAAAGCCCTCTTTTCCGGCAATTTTCGTAGACAGCGTCGAGCAATTACCATAGAACTGTTTTGTAGTATTCATGACTAACTGCTTGATCCCACGAAACAAATTCTTCATTCGATAAGCAATATTTTCACATTTGATCAAGATTGTCTTGAATCTTGGGAAAGATGAAATCTTCCATTGAGAGGAATGGACCTTTGGTTTCTGGCCATAGCCATTAATGTAAGAAGCAAAGTATGGATCAAAAGCCGTACGTCGATATATAGTCGTATTGTGGTCAAACTAGTGATTATTGAAGATGGCGTTTTTGAATAATTGGATACGTTTTTACTCTTTTGTGGATTTTGATTGGCTGGTTTTAGGGACAGTCCTTGTTATGTAGTAATTGTATACCATGGGGATGCTGTCTGATGCTAGAATTACAAGAGCACATCAATAGGAAGTGTAATTTTAGCATGAAGAAGGAAAATCCGTAGTGTCCTAAGGCGGATTTGTTTGGGGGACCATTGATGTAGTTGATTAATTTTTTTTCTTATGATATTATTGTTTTGAGGAAAGGAAGAGTTATGCTTGTACCTGAAGTAAATGTTTTTCATTTGTTAACAAAGTTAGTCTTTCCTTATCTTTCAGCTGGTAGACGAAAGTCCTTTGACAGTTGAGGAGCGGTAATGGGTGTGTGTGTGTGTGTGTGTCAGTGCATGAACGCCAAGTCACTGGAAAAACCATGACGAATTTGTTCCGTCAAGGTCATTTCGGTGAAAAGAACACTCATCAGTGCTTTTTATTGGTGTACCATTTAATGATGCGTCCAGGACAGAAATACGGGTTTTGGAGAGGAAAAGATCTGCACTTTGTAGAAATCGAGAATAATCCGCTCCATCTTATGATGTAGGCAATATCACACAACATAATTGACAGGAGATGCTTCGTGACTTCTTTTTTTTTTCCAAGGGCAAACCTTTGAGATCGGAAAAACTGCGAACGGCAAATTATCACACTAAAAGATCGAAAAAGTAGGATTAGGTTCCGGTTAAGCTGGAAAATACTTAAATGCAATTTTTAAACAAGAATATACAGAGTTCATCACAATATTATGACCAACCCCAATGCAGACATCACACACGCCTAGCGAATCATACAGCGCACGTGTCAAGTTCACACACCGCAAGAATATAAGGCTTGATGTTTCCGTGAACGCAGTAACAGCCTCTGTCATGGAAAAAGCACGCGACCTATCAGACCTGGAAAAAGGCATGATCATCAACTATCGGGCCAGGGGTACCAGCATTTCCGAAACAGCGGACTTTGTGAAATGCTCACGTGCTGCAGTGGTGAAAGTGTATCAAGACTGGACGTTTTGACGACCACACGTGCCCCATGCGCCATTCATCCCAGAGGTGAACGTCGGCTGAAACGGTTGGTCAGGACCGATCGGTGCGCTACTGTTGCTCAACTGGCCGTCCAAATGAACCGTGGGGCCACCAGAAAGGTCTCCAACACGACAATGCAGCGAACGTGTTGCGCATTGAGCTCCGGAGCAGACGCTTGGTGACAGCACCCATGCTGACAGCTGTTCATCGCAATCAACGCCGTCAATTTGCACAGCAGTACTGACACTGGATCCTGGACGAGTGGCAACGGGTGGCCTTCTCCGATGAGTCAGGGTTTCTGCTCCACCAAGTGGATGGACGATGGCGTATTAGGCGTGAAATCTCCGAGAACAGACAAAAAAAACAAAAAAAAACTATTATATTTAGGCCACCCGAATAATTAAATTCATCTGCCATGCTGTGTGTCTTTTGTCTGTTAATTGCGTATGTTCTATGGTCTATTTGTCTGTTTGCTGGACGAAAAACCCCAGTTTCTGGGAAAAAACCTTGCTATCTACGCCTGAGACCGACTAACTCAGCCACGGAATGAAAAAAGCCCATTTAGTTCCTCGCGTCATCGACTAGATTCGAACCCGGGCTTTTTCCACTCGATGTCGAGAGGATGGTGACGATACCACTGTGCTACGCGCGCAGACTCCGAGAACAGTAACCTGGACACGATTGTGGGCAGAAGGCAGGCTGGTGAGGGCGGCGTTATGGTCTGGGAAATATTTTCATTGCATGGCTTGGGTCCGCTGATACCTCTGGAGGGCACCCTGAACGCAAATGGTTACCTATCGATCGTCGTCGATCAGGTACACCGATACATGTTGACCATTTTCCCTGGGGAGATGTTATCTATCAGCAGGACAATGCGCCATGCCATGTCGCCAGAATTGTCTGTGAGTGGTTTAAGGAGCACGACGAAGACTTCAAGCTACTCCCTTGGCCACCGAATTCCCCAGATCTTAACCCAATTGGAAATCTATGAGACCACCTTGATCTACACATCAAACGGATGGATTCTCCACCAAGGAACCTACAGGAATTCCGGAGTGTACTGCGGTCTGCACGGTCACAGATACCCGTAGCAACCTTCCTCGGACTTACTGAGTCCCTCCCACGGCGGCTGGCTGCAGTGCATGCTGGGAAAGGCGCATATTCTGGATACTAGGTAGGTGGTCATATGCCAGATAAGATAAACACAATGGAACTTGATGCAGCAAAGGTAGAAACCACCTTACCTTGCTTTGGCGTGGTCGTATCTCCAAAACTGCTGTCGTCTATAGGTTTTGGAGATAGCCAAATAAGTTCACCCTGTAGGAAGTGACGAAAATTACATTTCCGTTGGGAAAAATGTTTTGACTATCTATCGTTTGACATTCGAGAATTATGGTGTCGTATGCATAGTTAGGACTTCGTGAAAATCTGAAAGTTTATACGCCTCTTTGAATCAACCCTGTATATACACTGCCTGGTTAGTTTATTAAGACCATGAGCTAATATTGTTTTTATTTTAGGTCACCGTTGACCCTAATCAATACTCTAACAGAGTGGCAAGGAGTTAATAAAGAGTTGAAATTGATACGAGGAATATTGGACTATTCGTCTAAAAAGTTGTCCTTAATTCCTGGGTGATGTCGGCAGAGGATTCTGGTCTTCCTCGCATTTCTCAAATCATTGTTTCACACATTTAGTGAGATGGATGGTTGGACTTTCTGGGTGGGTGTAACTAATCAACAGCAATGCTCAAATACACTCTGCTGTACTATACACGGTGCCCTCCAGTGAGATCAGGGTACAACGAGTATACCACCTCCAGTATCTTCTGTTGTCGTTCAATACACTTAATGTATTTAATTTACAACGAGCTTAACCTTTCAAAAAAATTCTTCAGTTTGGGCATCAAACCACAGCTGGTTTTAACTATTCATCACTTTTAAAATGAGTTGGCGAAGAGGAGACTTGAGGTTCCTCAACAAATTATAGTCACTTGGGGCCAGATTTAGCTGTATGGGTCCGAATCCACATTCGTGAATATTATCCACAGCAACATGGCTTCTCCATGTCAATCCAGTGCATTGTCATGGAGAAGAAAAACCCGATGACTCAACTTTCCTGGTCTCTCTTCCTGAATTTCAGCTTTTAACTTTGACAGAAGACTGACATAATATTCCCCTGTTTTTGTAGTTTTGGGTGCAAGGTAATCAATGAACAACAATCCGTTCGGGTCCCGAAAAACTGAAGCCAACACTTTTCCAGCTGATGGTTGGGTTCCAAACCTCTTTGAAGTCAGAGATCCCATGTGCTTTTACTGCATGTTTTCTATTTGGATTCAGGATCATAACAATGTAGCCAAATTTCTTCGGTAGTCATGAAACGAGATAAAAATCTCTATGGATTAGCAAGAATTAATTTTAAATCCTCTTTTGATGATTGCACCTTTTGATGTTTGCCACGAATGGAAAGGTTTCTGAGAACCATCTAACACAAACTTTAGGCATTCCCAAACACTCATGTATTAAAATACTTCCATGGTAAATGTCAGGATGATTTCTTTTGCATTTCTGTTCTTGACTTATTGACCACCTCTAGTCCTTTAGAGAAACTTCACTGAAATTGTGGTGGATAAAAGATTTATCCTCATGACCTTTCATTAAGAATTTCTCTTCAAGTAGAGTCGTCTGAAACTTTTGGAGTAGTGTATATCTGCAATCTCATATAGAAGCGTAGCTTTAGATGAGTCACAGTTTATAATTTTTTCTTGGCTATTGATTCAAAGCCTTCAAATTTCTTAATATGACTTAAGCAGCAATGACACATCGTCTGGAAACGTGCTTTTGACAGATAGAGATTGTGCAAACTGTCTGAAGGCTCACAGACAAGAATTGTAATATCCGCTCGCGGTTCTGCACTACCAAAAAAGTACATGTTCTTGTTTTTAAGGTGTAGAGCGCAGCGTTTGAAGTCGGTAGAGTAAATAAACCCATCCAATCTTCGAAACGCGTGTTAAAAACCTCTTAAACTTATTGTATGGATGCCCACTAAGAAAACGGCAAATCTTTCCAGAATTCGTTTTCTTAGAATCACGAATAAAGTTGGAAAAAAGTAATCTTTTACAAACTAATACCTTTTCATAGTTTATATCTTGACTCGGGTGGTATCGCATTTCATTTTATTTGCTTTCTGATTTCGTCTTCTCGCGCATACAAAAATCCACTTAAACTCGAGACGTGTTCTTCAAAAATCGACATTGCCACTGACGCCAGGGGATGTTTGGATGAATGCCAAGTGTTGCGATAGAAGAACGAATAATATTTGAAAGGTCGTTTCTGAAATTTTGACGTAATGCTTTTCGGTTTGACGCAGTTGCACAATACAATGGCAAAGTTGTGCAGAAAGCTGTTACCAGTAATTTAGTCTGGAAATCCGAAAATTATGACTGATGCCTTTTCCCTGAAATCGCCTCTTAATTAAAGGTTCCTTGCATAAACTTTGCCCAATTAAATACTGCAATATGTTTTAACAAAGAATAAATTTTATTTAGTAGATAACAAAAGAAAGATTTTTATAATTAACATTCGTTCAACTCATCTAACATAGTGTTAGAATGTCTTGTCCAGAATGACAATTTGCATTGCATTCCTTGTTCCAGGAACGAAATTTATAGAGAAGACTGAAGTAGCTGAGCATTCCAAAGAGTATATCTTTGGAAGGTCAGTGAAATGATGTTTGACAATGCAATTTAATAAGACACTCCATAGGATGATAAATGATTACTGGAAATCTTTGAAAGTACACAATCAAAAGAATGGATAATATCTGAAAATAAAGAGTCGATCTGACCACCAAGTTTCAGATGTACACATATAAGATTAGAAACTAAAGCCAAGTTTCAATCTGTAAATCTAAGAGGCGTGAAACCAGACTGAAATTGGATAAAAAATTAATTAACTTCCAACTGCAAAAATTAACTTTCAAATTTATAATCTCAGGAATTCTTACCATTATATTAATGATAGAAATTAGCTGATAATAATGACATAAGATTTCATCTCTTGTTCTCAAAAATCGGGGCTACATTGGTGCGCATGAAAACAGAGGGAGATAAAAAGTCCATAGCAGATACACTGCTTGAAGAGCTGTTGTTGTAGTCTTTTAGGAGCATCAGCGACTAAGGCCATAATACTCCATATGTTTTGTTTGTAAACTGCGTGTGTTCTGTGGTCAATTTTCTGTTTACTGGACGAGAAACCATTCCGGGAGAAAAAACCATACTACTCTCACCTTAGACTAACTCAACCACGTTGTGAAAAAAAACAGAAAAATTCCTCGCGTCATTGACAGGATTCGAACTCAGGTCTTTTCCATCTGGTGTGGTAGAATCGCCAACTCCCACACCAGGTGGAAAAGACCTGATTCCACGAGGTCTATTAAAGAAGTGAGTATTAAAACAAAAGCTTTTAGCCTCTTTTAAAATATAACTGTAGTTTTTCCTACAGCCAAGATAGAAAACAAACAGGATGTAGCTTTTTGTTATTAAAAAGCATCCGTTTCTGATAATGGAAGCCTAAAACTATATAAATGTGGACATACGAAGTGCAAACTAAGATGACATAAAGATAATATTATTCTTTATCAAGAAATAGGCTGTTCTAAAGTTTTGTATAACGTCATAAATAATTTTGATAAAGGAACATCACGTTGAAAGCCCTTTACAGGTTCTTGTTCACTTGCCCAATTAGTAAGAACAACGACTACAAATTTGCCAACTTCTCAAACTGCTGACGTCATGGTTGTAATCCATCAAGAGTTATCACAGCCTATTGTTTCCCATGCTCCATTAATCCCTACTTGATTTTATTTTTAAAATAAGTCTCTCATTCCATACTTTTCCTTCCCTTATTTCTGTTTAAAGAAACCTTGCTAAATTTCTTGATGTAAAAAGATTATTTTATTTCTCTTTTTGCCTAAGGGCACTCCAGCACATGTTCAGGCAATTCAGATTCTTTGTGTTCTTTAGTCCCATGTCTGTTGTGATCATCTATGCGAGTTTCAAATCTCCTGCCCGTCTCGCCTACGTATATTTTGCCACATCTACAGTTCTTTTTGTATATAACATGTCGAATCTTTGGATAAACTTCTTACTTATTAACCAGCTTGAAGGTAACCCGAAGACCGTACGTTTTACAGATTTATTTTGTTTTGCCACCGATGCCTTTTATGTATGGAATCTACCACTCTTTTGTAATCCATATTCCGTGTTGTATTATTGTTTATCTTCGAATATTCTTCTATGGTCTTGTTGATTAAATGTCGTTACCCATTATTTAATAATAATCCTTTAATGGCGTGATTTCTTTTTATGGTTATCTCAAATTTTCAAAGATCTATTCGTTAAGTTTTGATAACATCTAATATCACCAACAGGACTTCAATATATTTTTATACAATGCGATAGTGAAAGACATATTTTTGCACACTATTGTATAAAGATTCCATGGAAATTAAAGCTCAAATTTATTCAGCTTAATTATTATTAAAATGGTAAACTATTTTTGTGATCTAGATTAAAATTATTATAAAATTAAAGTTCTAACTCGTGTCATCACCAATTACAAACTGGTGATACGAATATTTGGATGTACCCAGAGTTACAACAGCAATCCTATTGCTTTCAAAAATCTTAACGATTGAGGAAATGATCTGTACATTAAATAAAGCTGTGACCTACTTATCCAATGACCTATGAATTAAAACGGGTTACGTGTTCATTCCTAAGCTGTGTGAAACGAATCCAGGACGATAAATGCCACAGGCGAACATTTTGTTTGTTAATTTTAACTGATCATATCCAAAAACCTTCGCTTTGAATTTTAAAATGCTTATTTCATTTTGTGAAATAAGTATTTTAAAATTCAAAATTTGTTTTTAGAGTGTTTTTAAGCTCATGCAAGATTTTTTCTATCTTTAAGGTATTGTCTTATTCAGTTATTTGCTTTTCGGCATTCATTAACTTGGCATCCAAAAGGTCCATAAGGAAAGATACCTGTGGTTTAATAGTTATCCAAGAGATCGAAAGGTTCTTCTTGAAAGATATCGATTGCCAAAATGTCTGCATACGGGAGTCAAAGTACAGAATCAATTGGAACCACTATCAAAGTCGATACATCTCAAGAAAGTTAAAGAAAACAAATATATAACCTTTGGATAGAGCATAATCCAATGGATAACATGTTCGTTGTTATCAGAAGCATTGACTGGTGTGCTTTTATCGGTAAGGAAGGTAGAGGTCAGTTTGTTTTACTAAAAAAAAAAAAAAACACAGAACAGAAATACTAGTTTTGACTTGAAGATAAAAAAAATTCTCAAGGATATTGGCGCGGTGGAGTTTGAACGTAGATATCCATGTACAACGTCATCAACAGTTAACACTACCAAAATGCAGCTCAAATCAATTTTTATTTTGTTTCTTTTCTGTTTTTAAGTGATTTTTTAAAAAAATATTTTGAAATAAGTGGTTTATCGAAGTCTTCTCCAAAGAGAATGAAAATAGTTTGGCCGAAGTCCGGGAAGAAATGGTACTTCAAAGATTTTCAAGTTTAACAATCATAGATTGTTCGCTGGTAGCTGCATGTATGGAAAACTTAATCCTGAAGCTCAGATATCAATAACAATTACAGAATTGCGATTAAGCTACAAGACTACTTTAGGATTGGTTAAGATTTTTCTGAGGAACATGAAAGAAACCATTGAAGGTGAATGCATTGGTGTGGAAGGGGATTTTTTAATTCCTTTATTGGAGGATTTATAAAAAATTGGAGAAGGTTTTCCCTTTAGACGAATTCGCAGTCAAATTGATGGAATGACAAAAGGTGGATGGGCGGACAAAAGTTGAAGCTAAAGCTTTAGCAAGAAGCCAGATGATTCAACTAATTGTTTGGACAAGAAACAAGTTCCCTACTCTATGGAATATTCAAAATCAAATTTAGGTTTGTTGATTACCAGTCTGAGATTCCACCTACTGACACGAAGAAAATACGTAGAAACCATTTTGTGTGTTGATGATTTTAATATGCAAGACAGGCCCCATCATGATAATGCGAAAGAAGCCATGCAAAAATGTCACAGAAATTCCTCTTATCCTGATGGGATTTGAATCCAGCTCTTTTCCACACATTGTGGAAGAAAACGACCTTAATCGCTGTAGTACCTGCAAGTGAAGCTCTCCTGTCCTGGTAACTAGCAAAATCGATCTGAGATGAACGTTACTTTTTTTTCCCTCTTGCTGGAAACTCTGGTTTTTTTCTATCTCACAAAATCAAACTGAATTTAAAAAGAAACTCATTCCAAGAACTTACTGGAGGTATTACGTAAGCATAAAGTAAGATATGAGAGTTGATTAATGCACGAGATCAGCGAAGTGACATAATGAAAATAAATTAAAAGATGAAGTAGGTAATTCTAAGACAGTTAGACGCAAGAAGAGTGATCATACTGGAGAGAGAGATTAAAAGGATAATTTTTGTTCCGATTGAATAAAGAATTTCCTTGTAAATTAGAAAGAGTTTATAAGTCGATTTGATTGATTAATTATATGAAAATGAGTAATGCGTTTTAGTAGTCTTTAATCATTTTAAAACACGTGTAAAAAACTGATGGCTCAGCTTTTGAGCAAAGCTGAGCCATCAGTTGCAAATATTAATTATTATTAATGGTTTTTTTTGTTTGTTTTTGACGAATTCTTAGAATTAGGTAGCTGTGTCCATGGAAACAAATAAAACTCAAACCACCTCTTCATCCTTAACGGGACTCGAACCAGAGATCTTCGGATTAAAAGTCTGACGCGCGCTATAGAGACTGCGCATCAGACTTCTAATCAGTTTCTATCATTTAGATAGAAACAGAATTCTGAAGGACACAAAGCCTAGTTTTGTACAATTAAAATCATTCCTGACTAACCCGTTAGTTACTCAGATGTCACTCCTGACCAGGAAGAAGGAAATAATTTCAACATCGTTTAATTAATTTTCAACAAAACTGAGTTCTGCATGAGAGGTTACTGTTAAGCAGGAAGGCATTAGAACCTGAGAGAAAATCCTTAAATGATTGCATGGTGGGGGGGGACAGGAGGCTGAGGGTTGACATTAGACTAACGTAAGAAGTCGGGTTCCTCAAAGATTCATTTTGGGAACATTCTTGTTTTTGATTTTACTAAATGACGAAGGGACAGAGGGCGTGATGTCAAAATTTGGCCAGTAATACCCACGGTGTCCTATCAATGGTTTATTGAACAATATCCTGCAGAGACAAGGGACAAGAGAAGGGGGCATAATCCCACTGTATAAGGCAATTGTAAGACCGCATTTGGAATACTGTGTCCAAGTATGGAGACCTCTTCTGAAAAAAGACATTGAGTTTCTTAATTATTACTAGTTATTTTTTATTTATTATTATTTTTTTATGCCCAGTGCAGCAAAAGCACCATATGGCTAATTCTAAAATTAATAATAATCTCGTTGAAGCATGTATTTTGATAGCTAACTTTGCGCTAGATGTTGGTAGTGTGACGCACTGAATTCAGAACTCTGTGGAATACTGTTATCCGTGAATGAGTCTCTAAAGAAGCGAGTTGAAATCCTGGAGAAAATTCAGTCTGGGGCCTCGTTAGAGACTCAAGCGTCTGATGCTATACTGGGCAACTTACTCCAGAATTTAGCGCCAGAAAAGGATCAACTTGTACAGAATGCTTTGGTTCCGCAGGAGGTTGTCTTAATTAGGGGTTCAACTAAAAGTGGAACGTACTCTGCAAGAAAGACTGAACCAGAGCATGTCTACTTGGAGCAAAAATTGACGATATAACTAACAGTTTATCAGCTGGCAACAGCATTAGAGGGATTCGGGAAACTGCTAGTCGGAGAGGGAGGTTATGGTAGTAAGCACATGATCGGTCTAGGTCACATCGGATCGATCTGGCATAGGACGAACTTTCACTTGAACCCTCTCTGAAAGCTCTTAATTATCCTAAACGCTGGAAGAAAAATCTGCCATCAATCAAAGACCACACGAATAAACACTTTTAAGTAACTGTAAGAGGGAACATCAAGGCGGTCAAAAGCAGTAAAGTACAAAACGTAATTTGCAGGTACAGTAATACCAGGAGTGCTGTATGCAAATTAAATGTATTTTCTTTTTAGATTAAGTTAAGCGGAACCTCCTTTAATTTAAATTTAAGAGGAATGAACAGGCGGCGAGGAAGAAGGCACATGGTATCCATGATTTATAGGGCATTTGCTAGCAGGAAGAACGTCGTCACGGTTGAACCATATTTGGAATATTGTAGTGACTGAAGACAGTACCTAAAAAGATATAGAAGTTCCGGAAAGGGTTTAGAGAAGAGTGAACAGATTAGTGGTGAGAGAAAATCGATGCATATATTAGGAACTGCACAGCAGGTGTGGACTGAAAAGTTTGACAACTAGACATCTAAGGGGGGGGGTCTGATTGAGATGTATAAAGCACCGAAGGAGTTGAACGAAATGAACAGGGAAAGGCTGTTCTCCCTCGGGGGGTGACACAAGAATCAGGCAAGGGGCATAAATATAAAATTTCAGGGATCAGAAGACTGGATCCCATGAAGTTCATCAATGGGAAGTGTGTTATGCAGCTGGTCAGGATCTTGCACATTGTTGGAAGACAGGTGGGTGAACTGCTCCGTGAACTGTTCAGTTGCACAACATGTTCATGTTGTGCAACTGAACTCCTTATACCAGTTACTGTGGATGTTATCTATTCCGGGTATTTGCCAGTTAGCATTAGTAGAGGCTCATGATACAAGAAAGCAAGCTTATACAGCATCAGCCAAAAAAAAAAAAAAAAAAAAAAAAAACCTTCCCATTTCACTGATCCATTCATTCCAAATATTTGTCTAGTTCTGCCTTGAGTTTATTTAAGCTGCCAACTTCCATACCAACGGATGGAAGTATGTTCCAGCAATTAACTACCCGCTGGCTAAAGGCAAACTTCCGCACATCTATTCTACAACTGCCTTCCCTCAGTTTGAATCTGTGCTCCCTCAGGTTTGTAATCTGAGCAAGAGAAAGAATCCCATCAGCATTGAGCCTGCTCAATCCATTCAAGGCCTTATACACCTCAATCAGATCGCCTCGCAGGTGCCTAGTTTTCAGAATCTGGGACTTCCTGATCGACTGTTTTACTTCTTCATCCCGAATCTCCCGTTATATCATCTCTTGTACATTTTTGGTTTTCTGCCTTTCTCAATCTATCCAGGGTACATGGTTCTTATGGCTAACTTCACTGTTCCACATGAAAACCAGAGAGTTTTCTTGTAGAAGGCTCTCTGGTTTTCATTAAATGTTCTACTGTCTGCTTTCCTTTGGGCACACTCCCTGTAACGGTGAAGTTTCTTCTCAGTGCCAGGAGCTTCTGCTTGAGGGTGTCAAGGTATTCTTCGATCCTCCGATTATAGTTCTCGTGTTTGCTGTGGGTGTTATCTTTCTTGAGGATGGCCTTCACTTTTCTGATCAGCTCCTTAATCTGTTAATCCATTAGTATTGGGTCAGTTGGTCTATCCTTACTCTTATCTCTTCGATTTTCTGCTGTAGCTTTCTTTCCTTGGCTGGTGGTTCTTTGCCTTTGCGTTTTTTTTTTTTTTTTTTTTGGTCTCTAGCACAGTAAATGGCTGTGCTGCAGGAGAACAATAAATGGCAGTGCGGATGTGCTAAGTGTTTCTTTGTCGTTGTTGAGATAATCTGATATTATTCGCTTATTGAGGGGTTTAAAAAATTTGTGTTCACCCAGAAGTAATCGTGATAGGAAGATGACTTTTTTTGTTTGTTTGATACCGTGAAATCTCTATATCAACCACAAAAATTTTCGTTTTGATCTGACGGTTAATTTGTTTTTTTTATTTCCAATGCTGAATGAAGTGAAGTGTCCCAATGTATAAAGTGGAACGCAGATCAGTGATTCGGTTCCTCTTTCTGTAAGTGAAAACACACAAAACAATCAACGAAGAAATGGTTGCTGTTTATGGAGAAGACTGCCCAAGTTACAATGTTATTGCACATTGGCATAAACAATTCAAATGTGGGAGAACCTCGGTGCATGTTCACCAACAACTTCTGTAACAGAAGTGTATTGCAAACATTCAGGCATTAATCCTGGAAGAACGCCGTATTAGTGTCAAAGAACTAGCTGAAGAGCTCAAAACTATTGTAGGGTCTGTGGAGGAGATCATCCATCAACAGTTGCATATGGGTAAAGTGTCTGCTTCATGGATTCCCCAGGCATCTGATCTCATACTAGAAGAAGGAAAGTGGACATGAAATGTCGATGTGCCAGGAAATACTGAAATATTGCAGCATCCTGCTTATTTCCTCTACCCTGCACCCTTGGATTTCATCCTCTTTCCTGCCCTGAAGTCTGTCCTTCGTAGAAAACTTTGCTGCTGATGATGAGGTGATTTCTACTGCCAAGTCGTGGAGAGTCAGAGAATTTCTACAAAATGTGCAAAAAGTGGAAAAATGCCTTTGGCGGATTTCATCTGGTGTTCCTGGTACCGCCTGCCCAACAGAAACACATAAAGTCCTTAAGTATTTCCAGCATCAAGGATCCGAACCAAGCGTAAAGATTTTCTATTTTCTTTGTGTGACCGATCTCAAATTTATGCAAGGTAGGGGCACTATACACGTTTTCCATAATACGCATCTTCTGAGAGTACCCATTCGTGTTCTGGAAACGAATAGGTACTCTCAATGGTCAGTCAACTTCGAACCATTGGGCACATTAAAAAGTAGGGATGTCAAACTTGAAAATAAACTGTCATAAAGAGGATAGTTTATTTTTCCATTTTTGTTATAAATATCGTTGCCCATGGATACTTATTTTTAGTGCAATTATCGTTAGTTAAAAAAAGAATTATCTTTTCGATTAAAAAAGAATATTTTTTTTGGATTTCAAGTACAGTGTTAGAAATAGCAGTGAAGGTCATCTGTCTACTGAAAGCCGGATAATTAATAGAACCACTGACAAGGCTGACCTCGTAGAAGGCTTCTTGAATTACGAACATACGTTAGAGTATGCGCACGTTTAAATAAGCATTAATTTAAATAATCAGTATCAGAATTATCCGAGGTTATTCTGATTCCATTGCAAAACCAGTTCACTTGCCAAATACGTACCTTGAAATTAATCAGAGTAATGAGGATAATTTTATTTAAAACTATTTCATCCGAATACTTTTTGTGAGGAAATGTACGAAGTTTAGGATTACAAGGGGTGTTTGAAAAGTTCGTGGCCTGAATATGAATGGTTTATTTGAGGAGTCTGGTAACGTTTTACTTTTCAACGCAGTCCCCTTTGGAGGAAATAAATTTTTGCCAACGATGAAAGCAGCACTGCGTTGATTCCAGCTGCGAAGAAGTTTTCTCTTGCGCCTTCAGGAATGCATCCACTGCAGCAATGGCGTAACTGTTGGAGGGGAAAATGGATGCTATCCAGGTATTTTTTCAAGTTAGGATATAGGTGAAAGTCCGATGGTGCTCGATCTGGTGAATATGGGAAATAGTCGAAGATTTCAAAGTCGCATTCATGCAATGACAGACTTGTGAGCAGGCACCAAAAATCTCTCAAGGTCTGCGTAATATGCCTCTCTGACTGTTTGCATGCCATCACTTTCCAATTGAAAGAATCGACTTAGCTTTCTTTGGAGGGGGGAAAAAGAACTGTTTCCACTGTTTGGACTGCTCCTTTGTCTCTGGCTGAAAGTGATAGCCCTACGTCTCGTCCATCGTCACAAACCTGGCAAGGTAATTTTCTGGATCTGCTTGAAAAGGAGGCACAAATGTTCACTTCACTACCCTTGTGCGTTTTTTATCTGCAGTCAAAAACTTGGGGATCTATCGTACCTTTTCAAATCGAAAACCACTGTTATTATGTGTACACACTTTCAGATCAGAAACCCAAGACTGAAGCAATGTAACGAACTGTCACTCCTCGATTATTCATCAGCACATCATGCACACTGCCAACAACTTCTGCAGCAATGGACGTTGCAGGTCTTTCACAACGTGTGTCCTCTTCCGGTTCTCTCTCTCTCCCTAGTTTAAATTCTGCTGCCGACTTCTTTACCATGGTGTAGAAAGCGGCACTCTCCCCATCCTCCTCCTCCTCCTCCTCCTCCTCCAGTGTTGTAACCATATCCTCATGAATTGCCTTTGACGTTAGTTCCTTTATGCCAACGAAGACTGCACGGTTACTGAATGAAAATATACCAGAAGGTTCGTGGTTCTCTAAATATGCTTGTGGTTGGATTTTATTTCAATTAAAAAGCTGACACTCTCATGAGTGTAGTCTGAGCAAGAGGAAGAATGCCATCAGCATTGAGCTTGCTCAATCCATTCAAAGCCTTAAACACCTCAATCGGAGCGCCTCGCAGATGCCTAGTCTCCAGACGCTGCACTTTGCAGAACTGCAACCTTTCTTGGTAAGGGCACCTCTTCGTTATACGCATTTTATTATCCAATGAATCAAACGAATAATAGTTATGCCCATAATATACTTTTGCTCCTTATTTACTATTTCTACTCATCAGTCTTGTTAATAAGATCATCATTAGATTTAGAGATTATTTCGCTGGACTGAAGAAGTTCAATTCTCCCCAGTCCATAAGAAAGGAGTTAGAGAAGTGATGGACAATGATAAACCAGTGAGTTTGACTTCTGTAATTGGTAAGATTATGAAGTCAGTGGTTAAAGACGTAATACAAAACCATATAGACAAAAACAATATCCTAAATGAGTCTTAGCATGATTTCATGAAGAGGAAATCTTGTCCAGCAAATCTAATAAATTATGATGTTGTGGTTACAAAGCAACTGAATGCAAGAATCAGCTTTTACATTTTTACATTATATTTTAATAGGACTTTGGATAAGTCTTCATGAGAGATTATTGTATAAATTCGATAAGTTCGAGATAACAGGGAAATCCATCGGCGACTTAGAAATTGGCTGAAGGATCATAATACATTTGTATTTTTCTAAATGGACTTCATTCACAAGTGGAATCCATTAAGTTTTAGTCCTTGGACCATGTCTGCGCGGGTAGCACAGTGGTATCGTCACCGTCCTCCCCACATCGGGTGGAAAAGGCCTGGGTTCGAATCCCGTCGATGACGCGAGGAACTTTAATGGACTTTTTTCACTCCGTGGCTGAGTTAGTTGGTCTCAGGCGTAGATAGCAAGGTTTTTCTCCCCAGTAACTGGGGTTTTTTCGTCCAACAAAACAGGCAAATCAACCATAGAACATACGCAATTTACAGACACAAATACGGGTTAATGTATTTAATTACGGGCAACGCTAAAAAATAATAATAATTAATAATAATAATAAGTCCTTGGACCACTCTTTTTTTATCTTCTTAAAAAACCATGGGGGAATACAGGGGTAGCTGTCAAAGTTTTGTAATACTTAAAGGTTGGAGCAGTAGTTAACAATCAGAACGAGAGGATTCTGCAAGATATTGTACTCCGGGAACAGAAACTCAGGCGTTGTTGTTGTTGTAGAGTTTTAGGAGCATCAGCGACTAAGGCCATATTGCTTGGTATATGCTGTCTGTAAATTGCGTGTGTTTTGGCCGATTTTCTCTTTGCTGGACGAAAAACTCGAAGTTCCAGGAAAAAAGACCATGCTATCCTCGCCTGAGACAGACTAACTCAGCCACTTTGCGAAAAAGGCCCATAAAAATTCCTGATGTCATCGACGAGACTTGAATTCACTTGAACCCATCTTTCCCACGCGCGTGGGGAAGACGGGGATCTTACCAACTGCGCAACCCACGAGGGCTTGACACAAGCGTACTTTATTGTCTGCTCGGTGACAAAAAATTGAAAGAATAGTTCAGGGTATGAAAGACTTTGAGATGATGGTGGAGGAAGACGTGAAATTCAACAAGGAGTGTCAACAGGGACAAGAAGGGATTTCAGGATTTCGCAAGTGGAAAGAAAGAAGTCGTTGTACCTCTTTATAAAATGATTGTGAAACCATATTTCTCAAAGTGAATCCAATTCCGGCGGTTGTATATAAAGAAAGATATAGAACTTCTGGAGAAGGTACAAAAAGGGTAGCTAATTGGTGACGAGCGCTAAGAATCATTCCAATGAGGAACAGCTTAGAATAAGTGGTCTACAAACCTTCGCACCTGGACACCTTATGGAAGTTACATCGTTGAAGTTTATAAGATCCTGAGTGGATGAATGGTAAAATGGTCGGTTGGTTATTGCAGGGTTTTAGGCGAATAAGCATCTTAGGCAATATTGTGCTGCAACTTCGGGCAGCGTGTTGTGGAACATTTGAAGAAATTGCCTGCAAGGGTGGCCAAGGCGAATAGTTTTAAATTTTCAAGGTGGAACTGTGGATGGAGGCGCTTTTTGACAATGGGAATAACACGAGAGAGCTTTTTCGAGAAATGCAATATAAGGTAAATTTCTCAACTATTTTCTTACTAGTGCTTCTTCGAATACATAATTTACCAGTAGTGATGACTTTCGTTATCCATTCTTTTCTGACGACAAAGCTTCTCATTCTTCTGTAACGTTCTATTCCTTAACACCTTCTGGACTGACTTCGTATTTTTATCTTCTATAAATTAACCAGAGTTGTTCTCCACATTAGTATTCCTTTAACATTCCAAGCGTTCATTTCTCCTTACCTTATTAATCTGACAAACATTTTTCCAGTTTTCTTTCCTTCTTTGTTCCACTATCTGTACTTTGATTTTTGATTGACTTTCTAATTCTGTTTCAGGCCTTGAATGCCACTTTTTCGACACCTTAAAATAATATATTAGCCGTGGAACAGTGGCGTGATTGCCAGTATTGACTATTTTTGAGACATTTTCCTCTATAATAAATGATTGGCTGAATTTTAATGCGAGGACTAACTCTAGAGTTTGTCGTTTGTATTCCAACCAGAAATACCGGAAATTAACCAAGGTCTGTGCTTGGACAGCGCGATAAGCATAGATTTTTTTTTGTTTGTACAGAAATCTGCGACCTCCAAGTTTTTTTTTTTGGTCATAAGAGAAAGCTTTTTTTTTTTTCTTCTTCTTCTTTTTGATTTTACACCAAGACGACTACGGTTATAAAGTATCAGTACATTGTTTTGGTCAATTACATTTATTCAATGGTCTGGTTGCCTTTTCAGTGGATGGAAAACACATTAAAACCCCCTCCACTAAGATTACGTAATTCCACCCAAAACGAGAGAAAAAAAACCTTATAAAAGTTCCTTCAGTCTTCACAGAATTCGAACCTCGATCATTTCAAGGGGGTGGGAAAGAACAGCTAATTACTGTCGCGCTAAAAATATCCCGGCATGATAGAATGCCAGTAGGGCTCGTTAGTACTAGGGATCTTTTAACACACATCTCTTGTTGGAATAACTGAATTGCAATCATACCTTTTGAGAGTTTATCTGAAGTCAACACCCTGTAATTGGTACATTTCTTGAAGGATGTTGGTTCTGTAGGTTTTACCAGTATAAAGGGTCTTTCTTGCAATTCCAGGCTATCTAAAAGTTAACGATATTGAGATATATCGTCTGTGGACTTCGGTACTGAAGGTTGAGCCTTACAGGTCCAGCAAGATTCTAGCATTCTTCTTTTGCTGTCTGTCGATTGATGACATGTCTGGCAGTATTGTTTAGAATAAAGGATGATTCCCGGTCGAGATTGGAATAAAGCATCCTTCTGGATATGGTAAATGATTTTTGGAGGGGTTGCTCAACCAGTGTTCCATGTTAGGGAAGTTGGAGATGGTTTGGCAGAGCTGATGACCTGACCAGAGATCCAAACAGTAAAATTGGGAAGCCACACTTGGAAATATATTGGGAGACAAGTTTGGTGAAGTGGCTATACAGGGTATCTCAAAAATACACGGCATAACTTCAGGAATGAGTTCCTTATATGCAGACAAAAATGTTTTATATCAACATAGTTCCGGAAATGCTTGGTTTTCGAGTTTTGAATGTCTGTCTATGACACTTAACTGTTCACATCACCTTATAGTAATTGTTCAAAATGTCCACCTTCTGACTGAATACAGGCCTCACATCGACGTCTCATGGACTCGCGAAGACGATGCCAAATTCCTGGCATGTTTCGTATTGTCTCATAACCTGTCACAATTCGATTGCGGAGAGTTTCCACATCAGCTACCGGAGTCGAATACACCAATCACTTTAAATGGTCCCATAAGAAGAAATCTAGTGGGTTTAAATCAGTTGAGCGTGGAGGACAGGCAGTTGGTCCACCTCTACCTATCCACCGACCAAGAAACCTTCGATTCAGGTAAATGAGGGCTAGGTGGCTAAAATGTGCATCGTGCATGAAGTGTGCTTGTTGACAAATGATCAGTGGCGTGTCGTCCAAGAAATCAGGCATGTTGTTTTCCAGAAAGTTTCTGTACGCCTGCCCTATGAGTTTGTTTGGAAGCACATAGGACCCAAATAACCTATCACCAAAAACACCCGCCGAGATGTTGAGGCTGAACCACTGTTGGTGATGTGATGGAAGAATTGCATGTGGGTTTTCCTCAGCCCATACATGCTGATTGTGAAAGTTTTGGATTCCGTCTCATGTGAACTGTGCTTCATCTGTGAATATCACTAAGGCAGGAAAGCGAGGAGTTGTACCACACTGCTGCAAGAACCACCAGCAGAACATTACTCGCACAGGGTAATCTGCTGGTGACAAGGCCTGTACCCGTTGCAGATGGTAAGGATACAGTTGGTGTTCTCGCGACACTCTCCAAATAGTCGAACGTTGAACAGCCAGTTGCATTGCTATTCTGCGTGTGCTGATTCCAGGAGTGGCATGCACAACATCCAAAATCTCCTCCTCTACTTTCAAGAGTCGTAGATCTTGGTCGTCCTCTGTCGACAGCACGAGGTTTAAAGGTCCCATGTTCACAAAGGAGGCGATGGATTCCTTCAAATGTTTTCCCGTCTGGACATCTTCGTTCTGGAAACCTTTCGTGGTACAAACGAGCTTTCAGAGCATTGCCGTCAGCCAAACCGTACATAAAGTGCATATCCGCTTGCTCCTGATTTGAGTACATGATCGGAATGGAAAACCACCAGATTCTGTCAGTACCTTGTGATGAAGGAAATCACCTTCGGGAGATAAGACATTCCGGTTAATAACTCGGGAACCAAGCATTTCCAGAACTATGTTGATATAAAATATTTTTATTGTCTACATATGAGGAACTCATTCCTGAAGTTACGCCGTGTATTTTTGAGACAACCTGTATATCTCTTGGAGAAATGACAAAAGGACAGTTCTAATACAATTTCAAGTTTGCGTTGACCAGCAAATTGTGTTGCAGAAAAACCAGTGATGAACGGTTACTATGAGGCATCCTAGAGATTATAATTCTTAGTGAATTCGCATGGTTTGAATACAACCAGGAATAACTCTTTGGACAGGATGCTACAGTACACGGATCGTTCTGTCATTGCCCCTTAAGAAAGCCTCGATTTTTCTGGATGTTCCAGGTTCTATGACTTGAACTGCTGCAACAGATATTTGATAACCTGAAATAAACATCAAATATTTTTGCTCTAATTATGTTAAAAACTATCACCATACTAAAAAATTAAAATTACATTGTCTGTCCAGAACTTACTTTTCTGTATCAAAAACGTAAAAACAAATTTTCAGGAGTAAAAATCATTTAACTCGCTCACATTGTGACACTCGACCATAAAAAATTCCTCTTGCTTTGAAAATATCCGAACCCAGACCTTTCTCCACAAGGGGGAAACAGCTGATTCCACGGTATACCACAGAATTGCACTCTCCATCGATAGAGAAGATGAAAACATCATCCCTACTGAAGGAGCAATTTATTTTAAACAGAAAGAGGGAATATGTACCCACAGATCTTTGGAGAGGACCTAAGTCAATGCACAACGGGGAAACAGTCCAATTCAGTAGAATCTCTAAAGACAGTTTTATTGAGTTGTGTTTTAGCAAAATGAGTATCGACAAGTACAGAATCGTACCAAAAAGACACTCCTGTGAAGGCCCAAGTTTATTAAGACCTCGGTTAGCCTTCTGGAAGTGGACGTAAAAAAAATGATCTTTGGATAATGAGTTACCGACTACGTAATCAACAAAATCGTGTTTGACGATAGAGGTTATCATTTGTCATTCTCAAGTATTTACCCACTCTTATGGAGTATTTACAGAATGTCAAGACTGGGTAATATCTTTGGAAGTTCCACCAGACAGGTTTTTATTTGAGAGACGCTGTTCGCATCGGTTTCCTACCTATTTGTACTTCGTATACTTCCTGCGCGTCCTTGTAGATTCAGCGAATACCTTTTAGCTTCTAAATGAAAAGTGAGTGCAATGAAATATTTTCTGCCTTCCCGCTACTTACGTATTTCATGCGCTGGAAGCAAGTAGTATTTTCCTACATCACAAGATCATTAAAAGGGCTTCTCGCTGCCAAGAATCCTTGAATCGGGTTCAAGTATTTTTCCTTCCAGTTTAGCCTTGAAGCTTTGGCGAGTTTCCAAGGTTGATAAAGAGACACGGTATCATTAGAGTCAATGAGTTTTTACATGTACGCGACAACAGTACATCTGTATAAGTTTTATGCATAGCTTTCTGTCTTCCGTGATATTTTTCATTGCGTTATGATTGATTAATTCCATACTTATGTTAATTTTTATCTTTAAGCGTTCCTTCTAAGATGAAACAGCCAAAAAATGATCTTATTTCTTTTTAATTAATGAAAATTGTTTACAAAATCAACCTCCGCATTGTTTATCTGCGAGTTAACAAAAGGCTTCTTTTATTTTTGTGTTGTTGTTGTTGCTCATAGCAACAGCTTCATTTTTCACTGTCATCGTGTTGTAGCAACGGTCCTAGAAATTTAATCCAACAACAGACAAAGAAACTGCAGAAATTCATGTTTCTACGTCATAATACTGACATAACAATTAAAACAATACAAAGAATTTAGAATTTTAATCGTTTGGTATTCGTTAACAAATAAAAACAAATGAAATTTGCATTTAATTTTATATCGATTGTTGATGACGTCAGGACAATCGGTTTCGTTTGGAATTCTTGACTGAGAAACGTAATGGTAATTCCATTGTTAAGTGACGTAATAAGAGACGATTTTGATTTACAATTGTTTGATTTACAATTGTTAATTTTACAATTGTTAACTTTACGTCACTTAACAATAGTAATTCCCTTGTTAAGTGATATAATTGTCTTTTCATTTAATTGCCTTTGTTACAGAATTATGTAATTTCAAATCTGTTTTACTGATTATTCTTTATTGTTAAGTGACGTAAGCCAATCGGGTTTGTTGAACGTAATTTATCGTTAGCCAATAGCGAAGTTGTCGATCCTATTAATATTTGTCGTAATAGAAATTGATTTATGGAAGTCATCCTTCATTACTGAGTGACATAATATTAGTTCATGTCGTTCAACAGTCTTTCTAATCGAATGACAGACTGGTTATTGTAAGGTGGAATTCACTGAGTGACGTAATGACAAATCGATTTTGTTAAAAATAACCCAGTGACTTTGTAAACTCTATTGACTATTACAGTTATGAGGTCGCATTTCATTCAATGCAGGAAGGCGGTGTTTTTATGGATTCGTCCTTCGATGAAAACTGACGGCATCTATGTACCACTCTTCTGGGCGTCCTCCAGTCTCTTTGTGTCAGTTTTGGTGGTATCTCCGAATGTTCCAAATATACCGCGGAAATGGCAAAACGCAGAGGGATCTTTCGCTGTTCTTTTAGAGCTGCTGGCATAATCACCAATTGGTAATTATGGATAAATGATTGGATGGATATGGATAAAAGATTAGAAACAAAATGTAGTCACAAATGGACATACATCAGGGTGGGCACGTGTAACAATGGTGGCTCCAGGGATTAGTGTTGGGCCACTTCCGTTTTGTTGTTTTGAGGGAGTGCAGGGAAATTTGTCAAAATTTGCTGATGATTTAAAGGTAGGAAAGGTAGTTAGAGACCACAATCAGGCTATTTTTCTTCAAAATGACTTTAGATCGATTGCACAAACGGCAACTGAATTTAATGTTTTTAAAAGTAAGGTTTTGCACACCTTAGGGAAGAGAAACCCAAGAGTTACTTACAAGCTAAGCGGAAGTTGAGTTAAAACTGGTCAAGGACGACAAAGACTTAGGGTTATGATTACACCCTGACATGAAATTTTTCGTTCACTGCAAACAAATGGCTAAGAAGGCACATGGTGTCTTGTCCATGATATTCAGGGTCTTCACAAGTTGAGTAACGGATTTAATGGTCTTTTTATTCAAGAGATGGTGAGACCGCATTAAGAATAGGTGTTCAGTTGTGGAGGAAACAGGAAGAACGATAGTTTCTAGAAAGGTTTCGGAGAAGGACAGCCAGACTGGTCTGGAGTTCTAAACGATGTCTATATGAAGAGTGACTTACAAGGTGCGGACTATAAATCTTGGCTACTAGACATCCTAGAGGGAGAGCTCCAGGGACAAGAACTAAGCGGACACAAACAAAAAAGTTTTGGAGAGTAACCGAATGTTGGATCACGTAAAGTTTAGTGCAACCTGCCTCAGCTACTGTATTGGCACAGGGCTCACTTATTTCCATTTTTAAATACTCACAAATTGTTGTTTGCTTTCATGATAAAAAGACAGACCTCTATCGAGACCTAATTGATTATCTTGAAAGAAAAATACGCGTATATGTTTCAATCGATCATTTTAGGGTTAAAGGTCTGTCACTCACTGTTCTGCTGGATATCTTTGACCTCTTTAAAATAAACCTTTGTTGTTTTCTATTGGATGATACTTGTTTTTATTCTCATGCAAAACATTTTCTCCTACTATCCTTCCTTGAAAAACTAGGGCAGTACGTAAAGATATCTGAGGAAATCGAATGCTGACATAAAATTGCGATTACTACTGTATACAATTACCCCGGGTTCTTTTTTTGTTTTTTAGGAAATGAAAAACAAAATGACACGGCAATTTAAAACTACCGAGTACGAATTCGAGATTATAAGTATAATAAGAGATTATAATTTTAACTTTTGTTCATAATGAAGAAAAACTCAAGAAAAAGGATTTTACAATGATTCTTGAGGGCTGCTTCCATTCCGAAACCAGATGTAACCACCACACTTGATTGAATACACCTATTAAACCCTACTAAAAGTTTCTGAAAAGAATCCACGAAGGCGTCCAAAGAGATGATGCTCAATTCGGCGGTTACGTTTTTCTTTATGTCCTCAACATCCTGAAATCTCTTTCCTTTAAGGACAGTTTCATAGATGGATGGTAGATCTCTGCAACGGGACTCGAACTCAGGTCTTTGCCACTCGGTATGGGGAGGACGGTGATCCAACCAACTATGCTACCCACCGAGGGCGCTGGTTGTTATATGGTTATTTGTCTTCTGTGATTTACGATGACTTTCCGTTTATGGCTGATAAAGTGGGGAGGGGGAGGAAGGGGGCCCAGAGACAGAGAGAGAGAGAGAGAGAGAGAATAAACAAAAACATAAAAATACAAAGAAAGAAGGAAAATATCTTTGCTTAGCTGGAGCCTGTGCGAAACATGTGTCATGCGAATCGGGCTAAAGCATCCAATCCTGCTAACACTGTGCAAACCAGTTCTGGCACAAGGTCACCCAGCTATAGCGACCTAAACTATTCCGCAGCACTTGTTTTTGTGGCCGTTTCAGGATCTCCAAGTCCCAGATAAAAACAATAACAGACCATTACAAACACTTCACCGACTCGGGTTCCATCAGTGGGATCGGCCTTGATGATAGCGACTAATCTAAATGTGTCCAAGGCCGTGATGTACGCCTCGTCTCTCTGGAACGCCCTCTCCAAGGCAGGTACACTTGAAATATCAGATTTCGTAACATACTTACACAAAACAGCACTTCGAACACGCAATTACACTTCCCCACCCTACTCTGCGCTTAGATGAAGTCATTTAGCAAAATACTCATTTACTATTTAATAAATTCACCGTGTTTTTATTTTAATTTTCTGCGTAGTTCTGGGGCTATTATTTTTCGTCGTGTTCCTATGAAATAAATAACATATTTTAAAATAAATATGGCGAATGCTATAACACATATTTTAAATGTCATCTGTGTATATAATTCCTTAAATCAGTCCGTCTGTCCGTCGGTCTGCTACCCTTTAACTTTCCTCTCAAGCATTGTTATGATATTTGTTGGTCTTGTATCTTTTTCATATTATAATTATCGTAAATGCGAAACCGCTGCTTTCAAGGGACCTGTATCTAGTTAGTAATGCAAGAGAGTCTTTAAGATTAGAGAAAAATATTAAGTGAGTCTAATATTAGAGAAATTCTTTAAAATAGTTAACAAAAAACAGAGATTGTCTGGTATTAAGTTGAAATTACATCATAAAATAATTAAATCAAAAATATTTTTAAAAAAAAGCTAAAAACAATCCTCTCAGATTATAGGGACCACTACACTCACTGGCTAAAAAAAGTAGAAACCCTCTGCAATTGGTATCAGAAAATAAATAAAGGTCAAAATTCAAATATAAGTTTTCGTATTGTATATGATCGATTACTGCACGCTTTCCTAGGACTTCTTAGTCGACCTGGCCATGGAAAGACAGTATCCTTCCGATTTTCAGAAAGCTGTTATTGTTGGAGTACGTTTATCCCGGCCAGAAAACAAAGGAAATCATACCAGGAAAAAGGAAATTCAGTTCAGACAAAAAAAGACCCATTTCCAAAAGAACTATGGGACCAAAGATGACGAATCTGGGATTTGTTAGTCGTATGCTTATATGAAAGCCACGTCTTTCTGTAAAAAAATTAAAGATTCGACTGGAGTGGTGCAGCCAACATTAGCCAAATTGGACTATGGAACAGTGGAAAAAGTTAATGTGGTCTGACGAGTCTCGATTGAATCTTTTTTTGCACCAATGGTAGGGCGAAAGTGTGGCGTGAACCTCACAGAGTCATGCATCTACGCACTCTTTGAATTGAAAGAGTGCTTGGATGCCTGGATTGAAATGGATTCTTTCAAGACAACAATACAAGTATCAACCGTGCAAAATTTGTAGTATAAAAATTCCCAACGTTTTCAACATCTACTCTGGCCGCTCAGTTCTCTAGATATGAATCTTGAGAATGTGTGGGATATGTTAGAAAGAATAGTTTGTCTTTGCAGTTCTCTTCCGACCACAATACAGCAGCTGACAAATATCCTGATGGAAGAATTGACAAATCTGAAGATAGACTACATTAGACACCTAATGAAATCCATATAATATTATTTTAAAATTAGTTTTAGGAGTATATTTATGTGTATAGTTGAATTTCATTTAACTTTTGACTGTTGAAAAAAACGTTAAAGCAAATTTATCTGCTACATGATTGGGAAGAAATCTTAAACCAAAAAAAAATATTACACGCAAAGCTCTCTCAGAATTCATTTTGAATATATCCCAAACTGTTTCTCTGCTTTCAAAATCAACTGAATACTGCTGTAGAACAGATTATAAACGTAAATGTCTTGGATATGATAAAAAAATTATTGCAACTCAATTGAATTTGAACAGTAGAGGATCCATACCGAAGAAGAATGTTTGATAATTGAACACGAATTGGAAATAATAAAGAAAATTTTAGGATCCACTTTTCAACATTTTAGACAACACAATCGAGTCTTTGAAAGATAAGTTTCAGTTGTTCGTAATGCAAAAGGAGTAATTCCCATTTCTTGAATTGGAATTATACAACTTGAATTATACCAATAAGGATCGACTGGTTTTCATAACAATTTTATTGATTTATGAACATCGATTAGTCTCTGCTCACCAATCTACCCTTCTCTGAACCCTTTCTAGAAGCTCTAAGTTTTTTTTCTTTAAGTATGGCCTCGAGACCTGAAACACCGAGGTCATAGCATGAGGTTACAGTAATCGAGCACGTCAACTGAAGTTTTTTTCTTTAATTCAGCAATGACCTGTATATTAAGAAGAAGACATTTTACATGATTCTTTTTACTACGTCCTTAAAAGGTATTTTGTTTCATAATAATCGCATTGTGGGTGGAATATTCACCAATTTTTCGACAGCAAATTAAGGCTACATTAGGTTCCACCATTGGATGGAAGAACTGTTCGCTTTTACCATCAGTGGAAATGATAAATTTCCATCGCCCATATGATGCCAAAGGAAGAGTAACTTACGATGCTTTATCTTTGTTATACGACAGGCGGAGCGGGAATTCCCTTCAGAGGAAGGAAGTCACGAACGAGAAACCACGGGGGAATTCCAGGGTTGTTGGCCAAGGACCAATGTCGTTATTACAATAGGATTTTGTTCAAAGCGAAAATATTTTGAATATCTTAAATGGGAAATCCATTCTTAATTGCAGAAAAAGAAATTAAACTTTTTTTTTTCTTTCTCACGACTCTTAAGGGTTATAAATTGCTGACCTTTTTTTATTTTCTCATTCCAGCCGACAGGCGGCGCTTGGCGTGAGAGACAATCTATAGCAGAGATTTACATTTTTGCCAACGATTTCTGATTTTGTTTCAATGTGGAATTTGAAGCGTTTGAAATTCGCGATCTTCTAATTAAAGTTATCTTTCCATCACTAGGCCTGGTCCATCGGTAGTTGGAAATTCAAAGAGTAATTGTTGACTTTGGTTAATATCCAAGTAATAGAGAAATAGCGTAAATAAAAATTAGATTAACCTTTTTGTTTGTTGTTGAAATTCTATACAAAAGTATCTGTAGTTGTCCAAGGTTGGTTTCTTCATCGCCAAGCTATGTCGAATAGCAACCCATGTGCGTGAATTCGTCCTTGATTTCGATGTGAGAAATTTTTTTTCTCATAACGCTGCTGCTGTTGTTGTTGTTGTTGTTGTTGTTGTTGTTGGGTTTTAGTTGCATCAGAGACTTTGACCATATTGCTCCACTTGTAATATCGGTAAATTGCGTGTGCTCCGTGGTCGATTTGCTGTTTGCTGGATGAAAAACTCCAGTATCCCAGAGAAAAACCCATTCTACTCTCACCTAAAACCGACTAACTCAACAACGTTGTCAAAAAAGCCCATAAAAATTCCTCACATCATTGATGGGATTTGAATGCAGGTGTTTTTCAACCGGTGTGGGGAGGACGGCGATTATACCAGCTATGCAACCCATGAGGGCTTCCCACGAGGCAAACAAGAGTAAAAAATAATTTACGCAAACAAGTAACAAATGATTTTTTCCTCTTTATTATTAAACAAAGGAAATTGCAAAACAACTTGTTTTAAATTATTAAGAAACCTAGTTAAAAATATACTTTAGTCCAGTCAAACCGGCATCGCTGAAGGTCTCAGCTTTCCTTTTCTTTATCTAAAGTCAATGTACAAACTTCCCAAGAAAATCTCACGTCACGCTGGTTGACGGAAAAATAAAATTAAGTTCTAAATTCATTTGAATCGTCGGCTTTAGCTGTGCAACATCTTTTGGACCATGTCTGTAGGCTGTTCTTGTTGATAATCCCTCAGCCGGTAATCCGAAGATTCAGATCTGAAACTGCTCGGTAGTCACTTTGTTTCGAAAGTTCTACCGATGTTCCTTTAACAATATGTTCCATTAATAATGTAGTAACTCTCCGCTGAATACGTTAGGGTGCTCCCATTTTGTTGAAAAGGTCATCTGGCCCAAGCTTCTCTCCACTCTGATTTGTTTTGAGCACGGCCCAAAAATGATTGACTTGTGGGATGAGTCACCACGAACGATAGACCACCACCATTGAGTCGAAGTCAAGTTAAACATGCTAGCTGCTTGCAGACAGATGAATGTGAGCAATGAAACCATTCGTTTGCCTTTGAATCGTTTCGGAAGACAATGCAAATTATAAATTACAGCCGACAACAAACTTCAGAGACTCTCAATTTCTACTGCACAGTTCACCCATTGGTGCCCGCCAAGAATTTGCCTAGTTCTTCCCTGAATATATTCAACCCATCAACTTCCACAACAACAGACAGAAGCCTGTTCCAACATTCAACCATCCATTGGCTGAAGGAAAACTTCCACACATCTATTCTGAAACCATCCTTCCCCAAGTTGAATTTATGTCCCTTCATGTGTATGGTCTCAGCAAGTGGAAGAATGCCATTAATATTCAGCTAAACTCAGTCCATTCAAGGCTTTAAACAGCTCAATCAGATTCCCCTCATGTGCTTGGTCTCGAGATGCTACTATTTGCAGAACTGATGCATTTCTAGGTAAGAGCACCCTTTGTTCCCTTCACCTTTGACTGCCCTTCTCTGCACCCGTTCCAGCAGATCTATATCCTTCCTAAAGAGAGGCCTCCAGATCTGTATACAGTGCTTAACATGCAGCCTAACCATGGCCTTATACAAAGTTTGCTAACAAACTTTCTATATATTATTGGCAAATTACCATGAGCTCCGGGAAGTACATCTGCACTGCTCAGAGAATTTCTGAGTCTGACTGCACAATCAACACCAGGTCTTTTTCATTTCTTATTCCCCTGAGTTGATGCCACATAGTTGATAAGTTACTCTGGGGTTACTGCATTTGTCAGTGTTAAACGTTAAACTTTAACTGCCATTTCCCAGCCCATCGACCCAGTTTTCCTAGATCTTGTTGCAGTATCAAACCCTGATGACCACCCTGTCAACCTTTGTGTCATCTGCAAACCTAGACATTAAGTCTGATATATCTTCATCAATACCATTGATAAATTTTGAAGACAACAATGGGCAACTCCATTAATAACTTTAGTCCGTGAAGCCTATTGATAATTACTCTCTGTCTTCTTTCACTTTACCATCCCTTTAGCCATAGCAGTAACTCGTCTTTCCTGCCACACTGCTCTAGTTTATACAGCAGTCTTTTATACGCAACAGTATCAAAATCCGTCCAAAAATACAAGTATGTGATGTTAAAATTATTTTTATTTCATCCAGTTCCTTGGTCACTGCATTATGGTAACTTATCAGATTGGTTAGATAGATTCGTCCCTTAACAAATCCATGTTATGGCTGCAGCATAATTGCATGCCGGTCCAGCTCGTCCCCCATTACGTCTTTAACCAGTGATTCTATTATTTTTCCTGGAACAGACACTAAGCTAAGAGCTCTGTAATTACTCATGTCACCTTTTGATTCTCCTCTTTATGAATTGGGGATATATTCGCACCTCTCCAGTCCACAGGAACCCCACCTGAATCTACGGATGCTCTCATAATTATAACTAAGAGTATGCTAAATCCTTCGCTTCCTCCCTTAATATAATTGGATAGATTCCATCCATCCCACTTGCTTCTGAAATTTGAATGTTATTTGCATCTACAAAAGACATCCTCATCCCGGATTAAGAAATCGATTACTAATAAAACATTTCCACTTTACCTTCTTCTTGAAAACGCCTTTGGATAGAAAAGAAGAAAAACAGAAATTTATTTTTTGTCAGAATCACGCTGTTAATAAAAATAGAAATTTGAATAACCTTGAGCTTACATATGACGAGTGTCACTTTTAAAGCCGCAAAGTCATCTTAACATGTTATTTGCTATGTACATTTCTCCTTACAGGCCTTGTGTAAGAAACCAGTTTGACCTTGCTAAAGAACATGCAAGACTTCCTTGATCTCTTTCAACTTCGCTCTCCGGAACAAAACAAATATGTTCCCATCCTCCCTTGAAAACAACTTAAGTAACGTAATGGGTGTATTTGTGATGTCCCTTTCTTTAATACTTTCCCCTTACTCTCCCCCTCCCGGGAACTTACTTTGCGCAAAGCTGTATTTCCGGATGACTTTACCACAAGGTTAATCAACTGTTAATGATGGACTGTGGAAAGGGTAGGACTAGTGATCGGGCTCAAAATTCTTAAGGGCACCTCTCGATTATATATTTATATGTATTATTAAGAGAAGGAGCTTCTCTGTGTCCTCAGAGTGCGAGGACAGCTCTATTTGGCACTACACCTTGAGTACTGCATACACGTCTGGAGGCCTCCTTTTAGGAAGGTCGTGGATCAGTTGAAAAGGGTACAGAGAAGAGCAATGAGATTAGTGAGAGGAACAAAAGGATACTCTTACAACGAAAGGCTTCAGTTTTGCAAACTACAGCACTTGGGGACCAGGCACCTTCGAGGAGATCTGACTGAAGGCTTTGAATGGATTAAGTAAACTCAATGCAGATGAAATTTTTCCTCTTGCTCATATTACGCATGAGGGGGGCACAAATTCAATTTGGGACAGGGTGGCTGCAGGTCGGATGTGGGGAAATTTTTCTTCAGACTACAGGTGGTCGATTGTTAGAACAAACTCCCATCTGGTGTTATGGAAGTGGGTAGTTTGAATAAATTCAAAGAACTAAACAAACTGTTAGAAGGGATGGACAGGTTATATGGGAAGTGTTGACTTTTTTTTTTCTTTATAAGCTTGCTTTCTTGAATCGTGTTCTACTATTAATACTAATACTAACTTGAGGTCTTGTGGAAGTACTGTCAATGTCTAGGATTATATCATGGTAGAGCCCTATAACAGCAAACATGAACAGTACAATCTAATTATAATTCTAACAGAGTCAAATTCGGTTTATTATTCCAAAGTTGTCATTAGCCAGTTCAGTGTGACGGAAAGGCAGTCTAGGGATCAAAACTGGATCTAAAGCCTTCCCTGAACCAACAAAATGTGATCGGGAAATTTGAAGTCGATCTGACTTTTCCTTCTCCAGTTATACCAAAAGCATGCTCATTTATCTGGGTTGCCAACAAACATTTTGAGGTTATCCGCTCAGGAAATGAACTCTTATGAGGACCGAGAGACATAAAAAGTCAAGGACGGCAGCGAAGAGAAAGCAGGGCAATATTCCACACTGATGGAAGTCCCCATTTAGGGTAATGTTGAAGGACCTCTTGCAAAGTTCTACTCTAATTTGCCTGTTCGTTAGCAGTGCTCTAAGGACATCAAATAAGATTATTTCTTTATTTTTTTAACATCCCTACTTAGTTGAAGGTTTTAGAGTTTTAGGAGCATCAGCGACTAAGGCCATATTGCTCTATGTATATTGCCTGTATGTGTTATGAGGTCCATTTTCTGTTTGCTGGATGAAAAACCCGTGTTTCTGGGAGAAAAAACCATGCTTTCCTCGCCTGAGACCGACTAACTCCACCAGGCTGTGAAAAAAGCCCATAAAAATCCCTCACATCATCGACGGTACTCGAACTCAGGTCTTTTCCACCTGGTGTGGGGAGGACGGCTATTCTATCAACTGTGATACCCACGAGGTGGTTGGGATAGTATCCAGCCAGTTCTGAATAACTTAATGATAACCTTCTGCTTAATAAACTTAAAGTTTCGAGTTTCTCTTCTGGTTATCTATGGAGGAAATTTCTGGTACAAGTGGTCAGAGTTCAAAAGCAAACTTTCAGAAACTGTAATTATTGTTGAGGACATTGCTACTGCAGTAGTGGAAAGGTCCGTGGATATTGGTCTATCAGTATCGGCACCAGAAGGCAGAAGGGCACGTGCGGTAGCTACGCAGCTGAATATCCCATATGAGGGATTATGGAAGGTGTTCGTGTAAGGTTTCAAGGATACTAAGAATATAGCGTTGATCCAACTTTTCCTTATCGAGTAAAGCCCAAACGTCTGAATCACACATATATATAAATTATATATATACAGAAAACTCGAGATTTTAAGGGATTTCTATTAGTCCGATTTTAAGAAAATTTGGGATGGCTATCAATGATCCAAATATAAAATTTCATGAAAATTGGTCCATCGGGAGTTGAGTTATTACATGCTGACGGACGAGCGGGTATCGTGAGGATAATGCACTCTTTAGGACTTCCTAAAAATGAACAAACTTATATTATGGAGAAGACGTAGGTGTTATTACATTCAGCATCTTACAGTTTGCATAACTTGCTTCTGGTTTTTAAAGAGGAATGACAGCACAAGCGGTAAATAAGAAATGACGTCACAAGTACAGATGGTGAGAACACGAACTACTATTTATTATTGACTCAGTCGGCTTTCACAAGCGATTTTATTGCAAGGTCTGAAGCGCCCCTCCTTTGTGAATCGTACTTTGTTACTGAAAAACTTAAGTAGTGGATGATAAGAAGTTCACGTTGACAGATAGCTACGGGCGTAGACATCCTTCAAATAAAAATAAGTCGAAAAATTTTCCATTGTCATACAGATCGATGGGTTTGGATATTAGCTGGAGACCTGAAAACATTCTCAGAGGAGAACATACACAGCCCTCAGCAGTTTACATGGTAAACTAGTTTGAAGACGCTTGAAAAACAATTTGCTTTTAAATCTGCACAGAAAAACATAGTGTTTGTGCACAGTAAATACGGACTGTTTGAGAGTAATTTTTTCTTGGAAGATTGCTTAAAGATATTTCCATTAAGAATCGATCATAAAAGAGTTTTAATGAAACTCTTGTGGTCTGCTATTTCCTTAATTGATGTCTGTTGCAACGGTGAGCACATGCGCTGTTCCGTTCACTGAATTCGTTCTTAACAGAATGTTGAAGCCTGAGGCCAGGAAAAGAACCCGAAGATCTTTGCCTGGTACCATGGTCCATAAGTGAAAGAATTTGGACATGTTAAAATTGAATATCGACCACACACACACAATAGATATTTTAAGAGATCTTCGAACAGAGTATTGGCTGGAAAATCTTTTTAGAGTTACCAAAGGATAGCCCAAAAGATTCGGTAACGTACGCGAAGAAACTTGCATTAAGAAGAGTTTCAAAGACCAACATACCAACATACCCCTTCGTCGTATGGGGTTCCACAACAGATGGCCCAAGAGACTCCCTCTCCTCACCGCTGATCCCGATTTACGGCGAATGCTGTGATGTAAACAACAACACGCTCACTGGAGACTGGAGGACTGGAAACGAGTGTGCTGGCCAAAATAACTGGTACAACACGCTGACGGACCTATTCGTGTATGGTGCAAGCAACCACGCGAGTCCATGAAGCAATCGTGTACGGTGCCCACTATCCAGGCAGGTGGCGTTGGTGGGTTAATATGGAGCATATTTTTCTGGCAAGAACTAGGACCACGTGTGCATATGGAACAATGTTTCACTGGTGAGTTATACCGGCAGCCTTTAGGAGACCATGAATATCCTGCCATGTTGCATTTTTTCCCGGACAGAAACGGGATCTTTCAAGATGATAATGCACCGTATCATCGGGCCTTCACTGGGCCCGAGTGGTTCGAGGAACACAGTGAAGATATCACCCACCTTGGTTGACCTCCAAATTCGCGTGACCTCAACGCAATTGAACACCTGTGGGATGTTTTGGAATGGATAAATGAAGCATATGGGCACGCAACTGCCATCTATTTCGACACTGTGGAAAGCCACGCAGGTAGAATAGATCCAGATCCCTATGAACGTCTTCCTACATCTAGTGCAGTTAATAACTAGGTGAAATGTTTTCCATAAGAACGGGGGCCAACACTGTATTCGGTAAGTGGTCACAATTCAGTGATCACTAAGTGTATGTGCTGCTGTTGTCTTTCTTATTAAAGTCTAAATATTGATAATACGGTAAAGCAACTAGTCAAAACAATTAGAGAATCACTTCATAATCAATTGCATCATCCACTCTGTTTGAAAGGTAACAAGCTACAAACTAACAAACTAACTGAGACACTTTTCCTACAACGACAGGGACACAGTTGTCAACTTTGAAAATTTCCTACAAAGACATGGACTTTATGCGAGAAGATCCATGGCGACCTATTGAATGGCCGACATCGTGGGACCAAAAGAATGTGGGCACCAGAACATGGTAATTGGATTGATGAGGAATGGCACAGTGTGCTCTTCACGGATGAGTCCAAGTTCACCCCGTGAAAAAGAAACCCAAAACAAACCCGCATACCTACAAGAATGAAATCAATCTGATGCAGATGGAGTGATGGTTAGGGGTGGCTTTAGATGTTGTCGTACAGATCTCCACATCATCAGGGCCTAAACACCTTAACACAGGCACACAGGCATAGGAAAAGAGTTCTGATTCTTCAAAAATTCATCGATACCTTGATTTTATGGATTCATCGCAAATGCGAAAAAGTTCTAGAAGTCGGTGGGGATCATATAATACAATAAAATCGCTGCCTATGCACATGCCGTCCATCCACAAAAGGTAACAAAAACTGTACCTACATGCTTATAGTACAATAAAAAATAAAATTTTGTGCATATGTCTGTTCTGTAGGCAATATGCCATAGATTCCCTAATATGAATGGATCTGCAAGTCTACTAAGTTGGGTTAGACGATAGGAAATTCGCTTCCAGAAAGAATAACGAGATAAGCAATCATATCTGGAGGAGATGGATCTACACAGCTGTGAAGGACATCGCTTGTAAAGGAGGTGAGCGAAAAAAGGTCTGGCTCTTAACAAACCACTCATTATCGATTCTGTAAGAAGCACGCATGTTGTCCGATGGGTGTCAGCAGTGCTTTCAACATCTATTAGACAGTAGTTATTAGGGCATGTGATATGATTTTTCACCATTTTGTTGGAGTGCGGCATACATTGTTTGTTTTATATGCAAATGGAAGGGTTTTAGGCTAGTATGTTTTTGCTAATATTCGTGGTAAAAAAGGCAAGTGGTCTAAATATTTACATGTTATTATGTATAATTTATATTCCTTTCCCATACACTATTGCCAACGTTTATTTGCTTTAAAGATGTCAGGTTTTTTTTTCTTTTTTTCTGCGAAATTCTATACTCTCTTCAAACATTAATTAGTTAACATTATTTACGCATTTTCTTTTTTTTAATTTAGCCAATCTAGTAGTGATCTGAAGCCGCTTCAATACAGAAATAGTTCAAGGTCAGCATACTTCTCTCATTGGCGAGGAAGGCAATCAATCGTTGAACTGTAATCAAAAGTATTCAAGCTACATAATAATCCTCTGACAGCCGTGTGTGTACAGTGTACACATTCACTGTTCGGGAAATCAGAGTTGTCATTCATTTCCGTTCTATCATTTTGGGTCTAAAACAGTGGTTTACCAGAACCTACCAAATTGTCAATTTAGATCAGCAGCTGTCCAGAATCCGGAGAAGCTAGTAAGATGCCATTGGATACAAGGCCCAGAGATAACTATTTTTAATTTTACATTTTGGTTTTACCTTTTGTCTGATTTCCAACCCTCGGCAGAACGACGAAATCAATAACTGACCTTGTTAGCCCAAGAGAAAACTATACAACTCTTCTTTCTTGACCTAAATATAACTTCACACAAGATGCACTACATACGGACAAGACGCTAAGTGACCATCGGGACATCGACTTTCACATTGGGACCAGGCACCTGCCGAGAACTACTAAGGCAAGAGTCCCAGAATTAGTAAGGTGTTCCCTAAGAGCAGTCGACTGGGATGCCTTCGATGACTCCATCAATAGAAACTTTCCAATACATGATCCTTTCCAATATGAAGACGCAACACCAGAAGAATACAGTGAAGTAATACAAACAGCAATTACTAGAGCCTTGCATAGATCAGCAAGAAAGTAAGACCCATGCAACAGACCCTGGGCATGGTGGAACACGGAACTTATGACACTAAGGAGGGAAGTCCATCGGGCACGAAAGCAATATCAGAACAGACGAAACTGGCCAGCAGCAGATCTCGAAAGGCTACACAGGGAACACTTGAATAAAAAGAAAATATACACTAAGGCAATAGCAATTAGAAAGTAAGAAACCTGGGCTACATTCCTCGTAGAATCAGGAAATTCAAACCCCTGGGGGCTATATAAAATCACAAGGGAAAAAACCTTCACAAAAGATATCTCTGGCACTGTTCTGGCTGACCAAAATGAAACTACCAACTGGACTGACTCTGTCAGCGCCATCATAAATAAGCTCCTCAAGGACGACAACCCTCAGAATGACTTGCCGGAACACAAAAGTATCCGGAAGAACAACGCCGAATATATAACAAAGGCCCAAGCTGAACTCTTCACCAGCCTGGAATTGAATCAGGTCCTCAAAAAGGCAAACACCAAAAAATGCCCAGGACTGTATTTAATTGTATATGCCTTCGTCATTAGATTTCACAAATTAAAGCTGGATCATCTTCTATTACTGTACAATAAATGCCTCCAACAATCAAAGTTCCCCGGGCCATTGGAAGGCTGTGCTGCGCCCCTGATACCAAACCCAAATAAACCAATAACGAACCCTCGTTCGTATAGACAATCGCCATGCTGGCAAATTTGGGCAAGACCTTGGAAAGACTAATGGCTATCCGAATCAAGAATCTCTCTCCAAAGGTATGATTTCACCAGCCCAATATGGATTCACCCAGGGCAGATCATGTGAAGACGCCCTCTGTGATTTGATCCTGCATCTGGAAACTCGCAATCCAAATATGAACTCGCTCTGTTTATCGACTTTGAGGGAACCTTCGATAATGTATGGTGTAATGTATTTATGCACTGGAACATATTCACACAGCAGAATGCCCAAAAAATCTTTACTGGCT
Source organism: Mastigoproctus giganteus (assembly GCF_048544385.1). Lineage (NCBI taxonomy): Eukaryota > Metazoa > Arthropoda > Arachnida > Uropygi > Thelyphonidae > Mastigoproctus > Mastigoproctus giganteus. The sequence continues at coordinate 235,289,935 of NC_143576.1, forward strand.
ATTCAGAAGCTACTTCTCACAATGCACAATAATAATAATAATAATAATTGGTTACGACACTGGACTACCAGCCTGATGAACCCAGGTTCGAGCCCCGCCTTGGCGGAAGCGAACGCGGTTCCATCACGCTGGGAGACCGGCATAATAATAGCAATAAATAATAATAATAAATAAATTAATAGTAAAAAAATTAATAAATAAATAAAACATCGTGAAAGTTGCTCCAATGTACCAACCTACCCCAAGGAGGCAGTGGTGGCTAAGGCAGATTGTGGCGTCACCTGGTGTCACTCCCGAGAACTACTACTGGACATAAGCCGAAGTTAAACAGGTCCACCCCCATAGATGGGTGATGTCGTAGAGAAATAATCATACTGCATTGAGTGTGGCACAGTATAAAGTCACTCGCGTTCAGGCCTTAGGCAGAGGGGTCGGTTTTAAAAATCAGAGACGGTTCCCCGGGGAAGATAGTGGAGCAAGTGGTGCTGCCCCCCGTATGGCTATCACAAGAGAAGGACAAGCCCATCCAGCCTTACCAACTGGAAGTGCTTCCTGCGCAACTGCGCTAGTGACCACCCAGGAAAGAAGAAAACGCCAACACACAAAGTGGAGTATCGAAATGAATATGTACATCATGCAAGCACACTACAAAATAACGAAGCTGGAGATCGATATGACAACATGCAGGGCGAGACTACATACCAAGTGGCTGGAACGATTCCCGGATATTCAAGTCACCGAACACCGAATAGCGGACCATAGAAGAACCATCGTCACAAAGAACCTAATAGCTCCTGCAATCTTGGAAAAAATTAAACAGGACAAGAGCGATCAGCTACAAATGATAAAGAATATGGTCAATACGGAACCAGAAGAGGAAGAACATACCACCACTGAACCAGAGGAGGAAGAGCAAGAAGAAATACAACCCACAGCAGAAAGACACGAGGTCATGATATCCAGAACAGAGGATGAGTGGAAGAAGGCACTAACAGAATTTGAAGGAGTGGACCCCACAAAAACCCAGGTAACAGAGAAGCAGAGGCCCAATAGAACCTTGTGGATACTCACAGACCACCTCAATCAGCAAATAATAGCACATTACCTCGACAACAATGATGCAACACTGGAGGCCATCCTCATGCCGTATATTGTGCTGCCATAGCAGCCACTAGGATTAATGGAAGAGAAACGAGAAACCAGCAGCAGAAGAACCGAAACAGAAGGAACTGCCAGCTTGCGAAAGAAGACTTCAGCAGAAGAGAGAAGAATTAAGAGTCAAGATAGGCCAATTCACCCTGTACCAAGGGGTAATAGGAGTAAGAAATTGATTGGAAAAGTGAAGCGCATCCTCAATACAGACAGCATCCACAGCAAACATGAGACAAAAAATCAGAGAATAGGAGAGTACTTGGACACACTGAAACAAAACTCCTCGCTCTCAGCAAGAGACTACGCCGATACAAAGAGAGTCCCCAGAGGAAAATAAACAACGGAATCTTTGATGAGGACCAAAGAGGTGAGTTCTGGGGAAACATATGGAGCAGGGAAGTAAGACATAACAGCCGAGCCACCTGGATAGAAGTAGAACGCAAGAAAACCAAGGACGTACATGAAATGAGAGGGTGGAAGATTCGGGAAGAAGAAATAAAACAGACGATCAAGAACTCTCACAACTGGAGAACTCCAGGAATACACAATGTCCACAACTACTGGTACAAGAAGCTCACTTGCACAAACAAGCAAACATGGCTAAGCAGTTCACCCGAATGATAAAGCACCCAGAGACAATCCCGAAGTTTCTCACTCAAGGAATTACATATCTGAAGCCTAAAGACGAAGACACAAGAAATCCGGCGAAATACAGGCCAATCACCTGCCTCCCAACAATGTACAAGATTCTGACCAGCTGCATAACCAGGAAGATATCAAACCACTTGGAGAGGAAGAACATAATGGCAGAACAGGAGAAAGGATGCAAGCGGCTCAAAGGATGAAAGGAGCAATTAACCATAGATGCCGCTGTTATAGAGGAAGGCAAAAAGAAGCGCCGCAACATGTACCCAGCCTACATCGATTACCGCAAGGCCTTCGACTCCGTGCCTCATAGCTGGCTAACAGAGGCGCTGAACATCTACAAAGTCAATCCGATAGTGGGAAACGTCCTGGGAGAAACGATGGCGAAATGGAGTACCACCATTAAGGTCGAGAACATCACAACCAGGCCAATCCCCATCAGGAGAGGAATCTTTCAGGGAGATACCCTAAGCCCACTGTGGTTTGGCACCCGCCGCTATTGCAAAACTCCAGGCGGATAAAGTGTAAAGTGTGTTTAGTGTCAAGCGGCACTAGGGGTTTCCCCCATCTCCGCGTTGATTACATTGGAGGGTTCCAAGTGGTTGGAGGGTGCGGGATTTTAGTGTGCTGATAGTGAATAATGGATCCGGACCTGCGCTTGGAAGGGTATTAGGCGGCAGCTGCCCAGGTGTTGGCTGTTCCCTAGTACGAAGCACACAATACTAACACACTTACATCAACACTTTTTTCAGGCCGTTTCACAGAGGTTTTGTACTGTCGCAGGTGATCAAGGTGGATATAGGCATTTGTCTAGGTGCCACCCTGACTTAAGAACATAAAAAACAAACAAAAAAAACCCCACTGTGGTTCTGTCTAGCACTTAACCCGCTATCCATCGTGCTCAACAGCAACAAGTAAGGATAACCGCAAAGAAAGAAGGAAGAATCTGTACACCCTCACCCACCTTATGTACATGGATGACATCAAGCTCTACCCGGGAACCGAGAAACAATTCCAGCAACTACCCTGAATCACCGAAGAATTCAGCAATGATATTAGGATGGAATTTGTTCTAGACAAATGCAAGACCCAAGGACTGCATTTGTCTAGTCTAAAAATTAGTCAATTGAAACTACCAGCTGCAGACTGGTAAAGAGATCGAAGCCATGGCAGAGGGAGAGACCTACAAATACTTGGGGATGATGCAGGCTCACCAGTTACAGCACAAGGCCTGCCTAACCGAAAAATACCATCAGAGACTTAGAAGCCTGCTGAAAACAAAGCTGAACGGAGGGAACAGTTAAAGCCATAAACACGTATGCAGTCCCAGTGCTAACGTACTCCTTCAGGGTCATAGATTGGACTAACAGCGAGCTGGAGGATATCATGAGAAAGACAAGGACAATGATGACCAAGAGCCGGCAACACCACCCGAAGTCAGACATGGAGAGACTGACAATTGCTCGGAAAGAAGGAGGAAGGGGGCCTGATAGAACTCATCGAGCAATAGAAAACAGTGATTGCTAACCTGAAGGATTATTTCCAGAAACATACAGCAGCATTCCACCAGGCCGTAAGGAAGATAGACAAGATATCCCACTGGACCTAAGCGAAGATTCCCCTCCCAACCAGGAGGCACAAACGAAGCTAGAAAGATGGGCAGAGAAGACACTCCAGGGCAGACATTACAATGATCTCCATCAAGATCACGTAAAAAAAACTGCTTGCAATGCATGGCTCACGAGCCGAACGCTCTACCCTGAGACTGAAGGATTCATGCTCGCCATCCAAGACCAGGTAATCAACACCGGAAACTATAGACATTACATCGCCAAGGAGCCCGCAGTGTCAGATGACACATGTCAACGATGCCACCTGGTCCCAGAAACGATCCAACACAAGGAATGCAAGGTGATCAACCAGACTGAGTACACTCATAGACACAACCAGGTAGCAAGGAAATACCAGTTCAGCAATGAAAGTGTACCGTACCACAAGTCCGAACCCCAGGGACCGCGCCATAATAACGGATAGGGCAATCCCGCACAACAGACTGGACATAACCTTGTGGACAAGAACGAAAAGGCTACCTATCTGATTGACATAGCGGTACCTAACACTGGCAACCTGCAGAAAACCCATGGGGGAAAAATCAGGAAGTACACGAACCTAAGACAGGAGATCAAACAGATGTAGCATATACAGTGGCGCGTTATACTTTCATGGGGCCCAAGGCAAAATATAATTTGGGGAGCCCCATCTAAAGAAAAAAACTAATAAAGAACATTTTCAATTTTATTTTATTGTGACAACAAAACAAATAAATTATGACACAAGAACTAAATATAAAATTTCATCAAAATCGGTAAAACCATTTTTCCTGAATCCAGAATATTCCTCGATTCAGATAAACTTTTTTGAGTGGATGATTGAATTGTCATCTTGAAAGAATCCATTATAATCAGGGTAAAAATGAATCATTGCAGGGCAAAGTTGGTTCGATACAATAATGGAGTTAACAAGACCTTCTAACGGTATCAGCAGATCCAGTCCGTACCAACAGAACATACCCCTATACCATGGTACCAGCAACAGCCACTTGAGTGGCGAACAAGAGACAGTCTGTATGCATTGCTTCATGAGATTCCACCACACTTTCACCCTACCACTGGTGAAAAATGATTCCATGGCAAAATATGCTGATGGATTGAATCCTTCTTCAGGCCTAATCAGGAAATAATGTGTCATTTTAATTTAATACATTAATAATCGATCAAATATTGGAAAGATTAATTGCAGAAAGGGTATAAATATACAAGAGAGAAAACAGTAGGCGATTTATCCATTACTTTAGAAAGGGCCTCCGTGGAAGAGTAGTGGTTAAGCCGTTCCAGAGGTTCTCTAAATAATGATAATAATAACTCAGTGTAGTTACGTTATTTCAAATGATGTAAGCCGATTAATGTGAATACGAAGAATTGAAATTCACGTGGGCGATCTTATTTTGGGAAACGAATCTTAAATAAATCCAAAAGACGTGGCGTGGCCTCTTTGAAAAGAAATGGGTGAGAAAAATGAACAGAATACCTCGATACCTACGCGTTTCTAAGAACGTTGGTGACGCCAAATACTCAAGATAAAAAATAGTATCTGATTATCGTTTATCAATAAGAAAACGTCACCGTTGTCCAGGTAACACTCTGAGTGTGTCATTCCTATTTACCACTTCCATTAAAGTTGAATCCATAAGGAAACCTAACCTCTTGTCAAGGTCGCTTTCGTTGTCCTGCGTAACAGGAACTTAAAACGGATCTAAAACGCCGTAAAGCAATTTATCATTATTGCGCGAGGAGGTCATTTCACGTGACAGACGCAATGAAACAATCTCGTGAACCTGCGCCGTGCAATAATTAAAGTCGCGCTCGCCGAAATGGTGTTGATTTCACTCGGAATAAATCCACGTGACGGTTACCACGTTCATGTACATTTCAATGACATTTAAAAGTCAGAATTTCTATCGGCTGTTTGTATCTGACTGTAGATTTCATAAAAAAACCAGAGTTCCCAGAGGATTTTTGTTTATTTTTATTATTATTTCTTTTTTTAAAATTTGATTCATTTGACGTCACATTTCACATGTTTGTTTTAGATGTAGACATTGAGGGCAACTGGTGTGGGGAGACGTATCTGATTATATACTCTCTAATCAATTTGGAAATGTGTACTTCTATGAGCTCTTGTTTTGCACTCTAAAGCAGAGAAAACTTTCTTCTGTGCTTATGTCAAGTGAGTTGCAAGGGAAATATTTTCTAAAAAAATTTAAAGCTAGATATAATTTTTAAACTTAAAAAAATGATGTTCCAAATTTTAAAATAAAAACATTTTAAATTTAAAATAAAATAAATATTTTCAGGTGATATTTAGAACCCAATTGTGAGTGAAGTGGGCCGAATTTTAACAATGTCCTGTCGTTCTACCACAACCAAATCTTCTGCTAGCACCTTCATGATAACGGGACTGTTTGTAACCTTACGTACATCCTCCATGTGCAAGATCTGAATCACTGCACCGAACATACTGGAGGTGACTCAGGGATAGAAGTGTAACGTCCACATCACATAGAAGAATGTCGCTCTTCGTGTCGCCAGGCAATCCTAGGTGGTAGCTGACTCTCATCTAACCATCCGGTGCAATACCATTATTTTATTTAGTGGAGGCTTTAAGTGATGAATCCCAAGTTTAATCTCCACTGCAAAACTTCTGCATCTCCTATCTCTTCTATCACGCAATATGGGTGACGTATTTTTAGATTATGATGGACACCACGGGGAGATCTAATCTTCTTTACTTTCGCCGTCCTCCCCACACGGGGTGGAAAAGACTTGAGCTAGAATCCTGTTGATGATGTGAGGAAATTTCATCATCCTTTTCATAATGTGACTGAGTTGTTTTGGTCCGAAGGGAGGGTTGAGTGGTTTTTCCTCCCGGAAACTCGCGTTTTCCGTCCAGCAAACAGCAACTTGATTAGAGATCACACACAATTTACAGACGTCCTTTCCGGCTTACGCTAATGATCGCAACAATTGTAAAACAAGTGCAGGATTGGGAAAACGTTACCTGGCCTGACAAATCCCAGTTCCTGCTGTTTCACGCTGATGGGAGGACAAGAATATGGCTAAAACAGCACAAGTCCATGGATTTATCGTGCCAGTTTTCAATAGTGCAACTTGTGGTGTCAGTGTGATGATGTCGGGAATCTAAGAGTAAAAACTTGCTTCTTGTCCAATAGTCGCCCACTTGACCATTGGACAAGAAGTCGAGTGACCAGTATTTAAGCAGTCAGCAATCCGATAGTTGAGCTCTTTGGTCTTATGCCAAATTTATGGTTATGACTTCTGTCCATCTATACTAACACCTCTGTTAAAATCTAATGGTTCTACTTCCTCCTTAGCTAAATACAGAACCGATTTAATAACATCCCACTTTCTTCAACTGTTGTACTAATGAGCTTAACAAATCACCTCCTACCAGTGCAGACAGACTGTCAGAGCAACTCTTAGGATCTTGTCAATGATATAGAGGAACTAGCAGGAAAAAGGAGGTGATTATTTTGTTTCACTGGTGGTTTTTCTTCTGCTCGGAAATTTGCTGATATCCAGCGAGTTCGAAAAAGGGGTTACAAATCCTTCCCATACAATTATCGTCCCACAATACTTATTTCTACTCTTTCTAAAGCAAACAGAGAAATCCATTAACTGACAACTTTTAAAAACAATCTTAAAACCTTCAGTCTGATCTGTAATCGTCAATATGGATTCCTTCATTGTCAATCCACTGGTAACATATTGGCTTCTGTTACTCATTCTTTGCACCAACTGAATAGAAAAATTTAGTGAAACTCGAGCTCCCTTGACATTTCTAAGACTTTTGCTCGTTTTTGGCCTGGAGGTAATCTAAACAGGCTGCAATCTTTTGGAATGTAGACTGTGTTTTTGCAATGTGTATATAGTTTTTCTCTGAGTACTCTCTGCAGATGATGGCAAACGGGTCTCTGTCTTTTAATCTTCACTAATCCAATGTTCCTTAAAGTTCAGTCCTTTCTGCTATTCTTTTCCTCTTGAATAATTATGACCTTCTTTCAGTGACTGGAAATCCTATCCATAGTTTTTCTGATGATAGCATATTGCACTCCACTTCCACTTTGAGAAATCCTGCCCTGCACAAACAGCTGAAACTTCTCGAATATCCACTAGCAATTCCCGATATGCCAATCTCTAGATAATTCCTCAATCTGGCGAAGGAAACGTATATAACTTCAATCTCTCTAAAAGTCTCTTATTTCTCACTAAAAGGATTCTTCTGCTCGTGTAATCATCTTCGATGACGTTCAGATTTCAAGAAAGGAAAACATTTCTGTTTCTGTTAGGGATTATCAGATTTATAATTTCTCTTGGCATAGGTACATTACAAAGATTGCTGGCTCTGAAGGAAAAAACTGGGTTTTCATTTTCGTTCTCAGTGTTAGGTTTCTTCAAAACAGGGTTGTGATTAATGGATATTCTTTAGATTGGTGTAAAGTCAGAAGATGAGGTCCTCCCAAGATCTGTTTTTGGACCACTGTTCATAAATGACATCAATGAAATCATAGAAGGCTTGATGTCAAAATCTGCAGACGACGTAAAGATCAGTGGAGTAGTTAATGAACAGTACCAGCCCGTTCAAATCATCCTTCAGGATGATTTGAACAGGCCGCAAGAAAGGTCAGAAAAGTGGCAGATATTCTGATACACCAGAGCTTATTGAAATATGCGGTTATCAATCTTAAATCATTTCTAACAATGGCTTTGTTGTTAATAACACTTTTAGTCCCATCTATTGAGAAATTATTCAAACCTGTCCTCGCTGAGAGCACGTCGAAATCAGTGATGAATTCGTGTGTTTATTTCAGTCTTTGGGAAGCATTCCAGGATATCACCAAGTAGTTTTGATTCAAGTGAACACGCCAGGATAACCCTGGAAATTTGCGAAACTATTAAATTTCCACGTTAGCCCAGTATTCGGTACTCACCATGAGATGTCTACCTTTGCTTGGTTCTTCAAAATAACCACACACAGCAGTTGTTGCTGCTGCTGAATTGTTGCCAGTAATGACGTAACTGTTAAAATAATTCACAAAATACTTGATAATCACACATCAGAGTGAACTGTTACGTAATGAGTTCATTATTGGTTTGCGTTATAAATAGGACTGCTCCATCTCTGCTAACTCCAACAGAAACCGTGAGTGGAATTGGTTGACTGCTTTGAGTTAGCTGTTAATTTAATAGAGGCTAGTAGGGAGTATTATATTGAAAGTAGAACAAATTTCGAATGGCCTAACCAGTCGGACGCTTACCAGTCTCTTATTCCAATGGTTTCTGTTGACGCTTGCGAGTACTTCAACAGAACACTTCATGTTCGTATGTCAGTTGATCGCTGATAGCGATCCACTAATTTCTACATACCATTTAGGAGAGGAGAGGTGAGGGGTATTGTAGGTAGGCATTTTGTGGCTTCAGTCAATCCACGGCGCATGGATTAAGAAAGATGAGAATGAATGTTGATTTTGCCATTGGCACAAATGGGCTATGTCCAGTGATATATGGTAGGTGCCCAATCATCACATCGATCAGGACATGCAAAAGTGTATTGATGGTTTCTTTCCACTCGAGCAGGTGCACCATCGAGTGGATCACTGTAGCTCCTTCAGGACTTACAATGTGGTTGAAGTCAATAAAATGCCAATCGGACATATGAAGGAGAGCTGCGGCGAGGGATTAAATTTGATGAAGTGGCAGTTGAAGAGGAGAGGGAGGGATGGATATTTAATGCCTTCATTTGAGCGAAAGATCTTAACCTTGTAAAATCAGCTCCTGATTATAAAATTGAAATTTGACGCTATATATATTTATAAATTTCTGTAGCTTGAAACTGATTTTAATTAAACTTTTCAGTTCCTTTCTTTTCTTTTGTTTAAACCTTTTCCATATTTGTAATAATAAAGGTAGCATTTAGGGTCGTAAAGCTTTTTAAAATTTGTTTTATGGATTTTCATATAAAACAAACGATCAGATGAACCTGATATCTCACATAAATGGGGTTATTTCTCTGCATAAACTTCTCTTCTTATTTATTTCTATTTATTATGATACAGACGCCGCACATAAATTGGTAACATGTGAGGTTTGGTCTCCTTCAGCACGATTCAATTCTGAACTTTTGTTTTCAGGAATTCAATTATACCGATGAAATACTTTTCTATCAGTCTTCAGCTATTCTGAAGAGAAAGTGGCCAGTAATTCATTCAAGTTGTATGAAAACCGGTGTGTTTTAATCGTTCAAGATTTGGTTGGCTAATTTCAATTCCTTTTTTCCGAGTGCCATTTAAAACAGAACAGGTCCTGTGGACCAAACAGTTTTTTATTCCTGGAATACAGAAGGATCCACAAATCATGATTATCTCTGAAGTGGGCAGAAGAAAGCAAAAACTGAACATCCAGACTATTTGTATAAATAATGTGATTCATTCTGGTTGATATTTCAAGTAGGAGCCCCCTATTCACAATAGTTAAAAAATCATTGAACCACCACCAGCTTGATGATATCGTTCCCACAGTCTGGACGAAACGCGCCATTGCTTCTCTGTTAACTCCCAGTATCATTATGGTATAGGCAGAAATTTGGATTCGTCGACCATGGTGAGACATCAGATTTCCAATCATCAACAATCCAATTTTATGCTTTTAGCTCATATTAACCGAACTTTTTTTTTATGCACAACAAAGATCTTTTTCAATGGATCCTACTCCAAATAACCACTTAACCATATATAAATTGAATTTATAAACTGAGGAGTAACCGTTAAATTCTGACTATTCTATCCCTGAATCCAATCGGACTGGAACCGGAATAACCAATATTCACATCGTAGGAAAAGAGGGGAAAGAAATGTTTGAAACCAGTTTTTCTAGCAATATCTTATCGTAATTACCACTGAGTGAGTGATTGAAGCTTTTGTTTGCATCTTCAGTACTCTTGCAGTTTCAAGTTAAAGCTCATATCGCGCGACTTTCTATCCACCGACAAGTTAGCATTTAATTAATAACTGATGGCATCGAATAATGTCTGATTATCCAAACAGCTGATGGGAGATAATTGTCAAGAATCAAAGAGCAACTAGTCTCTCATCACATCATCAATGTCAAGGGAAGAGGAAACTCGAACACACAACCAGCAATCCTGCACTGGTGACTTGCCATCTTCAAGAAGCCATTAGATGATCGCAATTATCTCTGTACGATAAAATTTGGAGAAATGCGACGTTTCAAAGATTGTCGCAAAGGAAACTTTCCTTTTTGTTTCTTCAAGATGGAAAATAATATCCATTTTAAAGCAAATGTAATCTGGTTAATGACATTACTGAGTGAAGGCTGTGTGGGTGTCTTTAAGTGGTTGATACAAACTCACTACAAAAAGCCAGGTCCACTGTTACAATATTAGTTACAAAGAGCAAAATGGATAAAATAATTCAAGCAGCGGAGATCAGTAATTATTTTAGCAATTCACGAGTTAGACACAGGCAGACATTGAACTTTTCCGTTTTCACTATACCCTCCAGTTTTGCACCCTTTAAGCCGTAAGGGGTCTTCATCTTCAAGATTACAACCGCTTAACGGGCATCCACTTGGAGAATAGAACTTTAACATATTCAAATTACGGTGGCGAACGAGTTTTGGGAACTGCATTGAAAGTGCGAAAACAAATCCAAAGATATTTATTTGAATTTATTTGATTTATTCAAAGTGATTCAATATACTGTGGTGTGTGTTGTTTATGTCAGGCCTCTTTGCCACCAGGGAGTAGCCATCACCTGGACAACTGGTGTCCATTCACCGGCACGAGGAACCAGCCTGTTTCCAGTATCAAACAGCATCCACTGAAGGTAGTGCTAAACCATTGGACGCTTACTCCTCATGCACACTTTGCCCGAATCTGTGCAACAAAACAAAAAAAAAAACTTATGTAATTGCAAACCGACCGTGCCTTCCAATGGCATGCTATAATTCCCACAAGAGGTAGTGCAGTACTTGTGGGGAAAAATAAATAAAACAGAGTCCTCTTGCTTCTCCAAGAGGGAGAATACACCATAGTTTTACTCAACCTCTTCAGTGTATTGTGCTTCAATCAAATCTCCTCCACGTGTCTAGCTGTCAAACCTTCGGGTCCACATCTTCTAAGCCGTTCTTCATGGGAATATCAATATCAACTCCACACTAAGCTGGTTGCCCTTCTTTGGATGCTCTCCAGAAGGACCGATATACTGCTCTAACCATCATCTTGTACACAAGATGATGGTTAGAGAACGAGAAAGGACAGTGTCCTTCTCGCTCCTAGCGATGGTTCTATGAATCATGAACCAAGCCCTTCTCGAGTCCAAGAAGATCTTCCCAGTGCAGTCACTCCATCGGCATTCTTGTAATAAAATTTAATTAAAAGTACTTTTTCTTTAGGCAAAAATTTAAACGTAACTTAACACGTAACTTAAGACTTGGTTAACTTAGGGTTTTATCTTGAAGACGAAAAATAAGACTACGAAAAATAAGACAAGCAAACACTCCAATTCTCCAATCGCAGAACTATTTTCGAGTTATTAATTTTTAAAAGAAAATACTTTACAACCATCCTACAATCGAAACCATATAATCAAAGTGTGATCCTTCTCAATTGACGCCATGGTATCTGGTAAGAAGCGACCAAAAATGAATCAAGAATCATTGACGATTGACCTCTTCAGCAGGAGTTCCATGATGAGTACTGCAGATTCACCCACTTCATCCAAAGTATTGTAAATGATGTTCATATTTCTCCTCGAAGGCCTACGAGAATATTTATAGTTGTGTCCGATACGTGATGCTTGGGTAGAACATGACCAATTATCCACGGAGGGATGTCTGTTCGGATATTAATGGTAGGGCAACGTATAATTGCTAATCCAAGAATAGATACTACATTGAACACAGTAACACACAACAAAACCTTTCTTAACCTTCAAATCTTCCACTATGGAGTGGAGTTCACAAAGCGGTTCATATTACAGCATGGAACTTACGTAAGGTCACTTTGAAGACGAAGACAATATGCCCAGACTTTGCAACAGTCAGCGTATTCCTGAACATACACTATACTGCCTTCTACTATCAGTAGAAGGCAGTATAAAAACTGATGCTGAATCGAAGGTAGATGGCCGTACGGTGACGCTGTGTAAATGAAAAGAAAGTAGAATTTTCACAGAGGGACCGAAAGTTAGCATCCGTATATCGTTCCTAAATATTGTGTTTATGAGAACCAGCAAAGCAGTCAAATTCGATGGCCCAGTTTGCTGTTTTGTGGTAAGTAAAATCTAAATTTATTTTGAAAAACATCATGCAAGGTCGCCAAAATTTCCTGCCATATAAAATGCATTGAGGTATAAAATACACCCACAATTTAACAAAGATTATTTAGGAAAAAACTCAGTACATGCCAACAATACATTCCCCATACTATGATACCACATCCAGATGCTTGGGTTGTCTTAACAAGGTAAGCAGAGTCCATCACTTCGTTAGTTCCTCGCCACACTCTCTGACTAAAATTGGTGAAAAACAAAGTGTATAGTGATTCGTGTGACCACATGGCTTTCTTCCATTGTTCCACTGTCCAATCATGGCGTCCTCGGCACCACTCCAAGTGGATATTTCTGTTTTTCTCTGAAACAAGTGGATTCTTAAAAGGCAGTCGACTGCCAATATCCAATTTCTTCAATTCCCTGCGCATTTTCCGGGTTGAAACAGCGCAGTAATGAGCTTGGTTGAATTTAGATGTTATTTGCTGCGCACTGCATGTTCTGTTTTATTGTACAGTCCTCTTTAGAGTACGACGATTTCGCTCTTGAAGTATTGTTTTTCTCTACATTTAGCCTTTGAGATGTGGAAGACCCACTTGTTTTCCAGTCGCTAAAAAACCTTTGAGAAGGATGCGCTTGAGAAACCAATTATGTCTTTCATTTCTTGAATGCTAAATGTTTAGCTCCTGCTAAATGTTAACCCACGATAAGACCTTTCTCCACGTCTCGCAGATCACGTGTTTTCCCCATTCTGGTTTCAGATTACTGCAGTCAAATAGCCTGTGCAGTCTTTATACTTAGCGAGGCAACGTGTCATCACTCCACGTTGCAGTTTTCTTTGAATCAATTTTCATTTCTTCTGTTTGTGGCTGTCTTAATGCAAAAGGTTCTCTTTTTTTTGGCCAGTGCGTGAATTATTTTGATTCGTCTTTAAAGAACAATAAGAAAATAGGTCAATAAAAGAAAAATCTAGTGTAGTTGGACAATAAGACCACCTCGAATTACAGCAATTTATGTTTTTAACTGCCCTCCTCTTTGTGGCCTCTGTTTTAAGTGCCCGAAATTGGTCCCGCATGAGTAGGGCTGGTTTCTTGAGAAGGCCGTCAGCATGCCATGAACACACTTTTTCAGGCCGTAATTTGACTCCAACTTCTTGCATCAACCCATTAGAACGAACAAGGACAAAAATACCTGATGGAATCTTTTCCTTTGGTAGGGTTTCTCTTGAATACGAGGAGAGGAGAGGTTTTCACCAATAATAATTTTTGTACCTTTAATGTCCACACTTCTATTTGAGGGTATATCAGATGTTAAAGGTACTTCGTCCATATTACCAATATGGCCAAGTTCGTAATTTGTATGCTTCCTAGTGTTAATGATAAGTTTTGAAATTATAGGATCTGGTTTTCATACTGTTTTGGAATTTTCTTGGCTATCCTTGTTCGTGTCCTCATAGCCAAGCTGTTTCGCTTCATAAATCCATAACACCAACTTGTCGTGTCACCAAAATCAAGTCCCTTTGCTACTACTCTGATTTTTGCCTCAAATATCATTCTTTTTGTTGACACAAGGATACCACAGTTCCTCTACTCTATTATCCAACTATTCAGATATTGCTCAAGTCCCACCCATTTTGCTGTTCGTCGAATAAGGTCGTTGCTTGTTTTTGATTGCCATACTGAGTTTATCCTCTTGTTTCCTCCACTCCCGGATCATCTTCTCTGTTGATGGTGGCCCAAAATGTCTTTCTGCAGCTCCGTTTCTGTGTTCCTTTGCATAACTGATGACTTGTAATTTGAAGGCAATTATGCAAGCAAGCCTTTTCTTTGTTGATGTCATTATAATAGGGAACTGGTAATCTGAAATTTACGGTTAAAGTTGAATAAGTGTGCGCATGCACAGTGGCTACGGCTACACCATAAAACTATTCATTACGCTACCATAACAGATCCAGCAAAGTTTATTCCCCAAAGGGCAGATTAACCGGTAATTAATTTGGACGCTTTTAACAGTTTAACCAGAGTTTAATAAAATTACTGGTGCATTGGTAAAAATTCTAAAATCATCCGCTAGACGACACATAATAGCATGAGTGTTTCACATATGAATATTCTGATTTGTTTTTATTACTAATTAAGAGTAATTATTTAAAATAACAAAAATAAAAACATTATTTGTTCTCGCGTATACCACTTATTAAAATTTTACGTTTATAAAAAGTAAACAGTTCTTACACGGGTAATTGGGAAAAAGCAAACTATTAAAACAGAATATCAAGAAAACCAGTCTGGTCAGTATATAGCAGGAAGTAAATACAAAACAAATATTGCACATCGGACTCGCGACAATTTAAATAAGAGGAAATGTTGAAGAAAACCAGAAGTGGAGAAAAACATGCTGGACAGGGAAGTCGAGAGCTAAAAAGCGGGGCACGGTGCAAGGTTCACGACGTGTCCCCTTGGCTTTGTATATGTGTTTGTGTGTGCGTGTGTCCTCATGTAGATGTGAAGGTTAAAAAGCAACAATTCAATTCTAACATGCAAGTTGTTGTTGTTGTAGGGTTTCAGGAGTGACGAAGGTCATATTGCTCCGTGTACACTGTCTGTAAATTGCGTGGGTTCTGTGGTCGAATTTTTGTTTGCTGGACGAAAACCTTGAATATCCACAAGAAAAACCATACCACCCTTGCCCGAGACCGATTACCTAGGCCACGTTGTGGAAAAAACCCATATAAATTCCTCACCTGATCGACGGGACTCGAACTAGTCTTTTTCACCCGGTGTGTGGAGGAGAGGATTCTACCAACTGTGCTACCCACGAGAATAAGATATAAGTAAATAAGGTAGCTGAGGCTGACAGAATCTATAAGATTAAATTAAATTGAAAAGAGTAGCCAGTGAGGTAATTATAGTACATACAGGCTGTTAGGACAACTCATGGGGTTTTATCAACGATATACAAGAGTTTTGACCAGAGGGAACGATTATCCCAATGGTTAAGCTACATCTTCAGTACTGCATATCCGGAAGACACATCTTAGGATGGATGCGGATCTGTTGAAACAATTGCAAAGAAGAACAGCAAGATTAGTCAAGGACGCAAAAGGGGGTACTTTCATCAAAAATTCGAGTTCTGAAAATTGTATCGTCTGGATATCTGATCGAAGTGTTTAAAATTGTTAATAGATTGAGTAAACTACATGTTGATGGCATCTCTATTTCTTCTCGGCCAACCTACCTAAATCTTTCCTAATGCCATTAAACGAAATTTACAATTAGAGTGAAGTTTTCGTTATACGCCCCACTGGTAATAACGGATAATGACTCTCATTGTAGTTGGATCTCCCTCTTGAAAAATAAATTATACTTTTAGGTACAGAGTTTCTGTTTTATGGTCGTTTAAACCCCGACAATTTGCCTTTCTATTTAAAACAGATTCCTTACTCGCCCGTTACATTATAAGGTTAAATAAGGTTGCCATGGACACGACTGTTGTTTTAAGCACCACCTGCAACTGAATAAATTGCTTCCGGCTTAAATGGATGATCAACGTTGGCTTTATAACAAGCCCTTCAAGAATGCGGTGTGTACTATTTACAGCTCCAGTTGCTACAAAAAAAATCATTCTCCAAAATTACAAACAGAAATAAATACAAAAAAAAATACGCCCTTTAATTCTAAAACTAAAAACGAGTAAAACTGGTTTGAAGTAGTCATTTTTAATCACTTTTTGCAAACTGGATTAAAACGTAATCAATGTCCTTGGATCTTACCACGTTCATGTATCAAATAAATCTATTTGATCTGAGAGAAGGTTACTTTTTTTGGAGGGGAGGGGTTATCGAAGAATATCCTATCATTTAAGGAATCCATTGATCGCGCTTCTCTCAAAGACTTGGAGATCGGTGTGGTCACTCATTACGATACTTCTCCAGTGCACCGTCATAATAACAACGACCCCTTTCCTTGATATTAGAAGGTTGAAGAATAATATCATTAGTTTGTTGCGACTCCTTAGATAAGACCATTGCAAACATTCTGGATTGAGAAATCCTGGATCACCCTTGCAACCACCATTAAAAGAATTTTTTTTGGATCACAGAAGTTCAAAAGCAACACAGCAATACATGCAAGTACTCCAGTGGAGGAAGCCTGCCCCATCTAATTCTATATCTGAAGGATACTGGTCATTCCACATTAAAGCGACATGTGTGTACAGGTAGGGGAAAAAACATGTCAGGAAGATCAAGTGATAAAGAACAGGTAAGATGACAAATAAGAAAAACAGCAGAGCACCTTTCTTGTAAGTAACTCGTCTCTAATGGTTGCTTAATTGAATTCTTATTTTGCAAAGATTAAAATTAGAATGGCGTGTAATGCTAATTATTTTTTTAAGGTTGCCATGTTAAAATTTTAACAATACATATGGAGTTTTTAATTCTCTTGTTTGTAAAAATCATTTTGTGCTGTCTGGTGTTCATTAATCGGAAGCCAATAAAATTTGCGTATTCTTCCAACTCGAACTGTGGTATTTGCATATTTATTACCTTGGTTGACTGTTCCCCAATAATTCAAGGTGAAAACATCTACATATACAACAAACCCTTTTTCGTTCTGAGATGCGAAAGGTGTAGCGCTGCTGTAAAGAGCGTGGCAGAGATAATACCACTTTGCGGGATTTCCCTATTGGCAAATCCTTTTGGAAGTTCGATACTGAATTTTCGAAGTAGTCTCAACGAGATTTGTGGTGGTTGTTGATCTTTGGGTGATCACTGAATGCAGGTACTCGGGTCTACTCCCGTTTTGGCGAGGGTGGTAGTAGTTAAAATTGATGTTGGATTTTCTGAAAGGTGCATCCAATAGCAATAAGACTGCAATCTTTTGCTTATTTGAGATTCTTACTTTTAGTATCTACTATAGAAGGTTTTCCAAAATCACCCGAGTCACTGGTTAAATAAGTAGTGCAAGACCATCTTGACGGGAAAGCAATTATATGCGAATCAGAGCATGGATTTTTAGAGGAGTTAACTTGTCTGACCATCGTGATTAGCTACTACGAGCTAATCACAAAGGAACTGGATGCAAAATATTATTTAGGAAACGTACGTGTACTTAGATTGTTCCACTGGAAGGACTGTTGTAGAAATTTTAGCATTGGGGGAAAGTCTCTGTCACGGATGAAGGAATGGTTATTAACCATTCCTTCTTCCCATGTTCTAGAATATAAATATGACCATTGATTGGTTTTTAAAAGCTATTGCTGTTCGTGAAATAAAATTATCAATTGGAGACCCTCAGTGTTCAGCTCTGGTCCCTTTATCGTTTTTTCAATATTTAATAACGATATTGACGAAGGCATATAAAGCTGAATGTATAAGTTTGCAGATGATACAAATGTTGACAGTTGAAAGAGTGGAAAATGAATTAATCATTTGCCCCTACTGATACTAATACATGAAGATATCGAAAGTGTAGCTGCAACCCCAGCACTCATTGCAAAAGACTGTTCTTCTTAGATACTTTAAACACTCAGGAGGTAAAATGCAAATAGCTACAGTGTTCAATTCTCGCAAGCCAACAGGAATGACCAGACAATAGAGGCATTTTTATACAGTAGGCACCACCAAGTGGTAATTATTTTAGTTTTCCAATTTTGTAAGTTCCCTGCAGTTGACGCTTGACATAAAATCGATAATACGTTATAATGAATGCACCTTTCTTCTCCGTTCTCCAAAACGTAATTTATAAATGTTCTGTAATAAAAGAAAATAAAAATGTTATCATAATAACTAAATGGCGTGTGTATTAAGTTTGTGCCCGGGGCTACTGACCCCAGACCTATTGTTTCTAAAATAGACCACGAGAAAACCACCATTGTAAGTGGTGACCCATGTTGTCGAATATAAATATGATCATTATCTAAGCGCCAGATAACAAAGTTTACACTATAGGAGAACGTAGTTATAGGAATTGGATGCAAAAAATAATTTTGTTATCATATACTTTGATTTCAGGAAAGCTTTTGACACTGTTGCGCATGGAAGACTACCTTTGTACAAATTGGAGCAGAATGGTATTAAGGGTACTTTGCTACAATGGATAAAAGGATGGTTGAGTGGGAGAAGACACAGTGGTAATCAATGGACACTGCTCTTCGTGGACTAATGTTATTAGTGGAGTCCCACAGGGTTCGGTGTTGGGTCCTCTGTTGTTTTGTATATTTATCAATGATATTGATGAAGGTATATCAGGCTTAATGTCCAAGTTTGAAGATGATACAAAGGCTGGCTGGGTTGTTAATAACAGTAATGATAGTACACTGTCATTACTGTTATTAACAAATTTTCTAGATCCTGCAACAGGATCTAGAAAATTTGGGCAGATGGGCTGAGAAGTGGCAACTGAAGTTTAACATTTACAAATGCAAAGTACTGCATATGGGTAGAAGTAACCCCAGAGGAACGTACCAACTGTGTGTTACTATACTCAGGTAGGTGGAAGATGAAAGAGACCTGGGTGTAATTATGCAGGCAGATATGAAGTTTTCTGAACAGTGCAGACAGGCTGCCAGTGCAGCTCATGGTGTCTTGTCAATGATATACAGGAACTTTGCTAGCAGAGACAAGGAGGTGATTATACCTTTGTATAAAGCAATGGTCAGGCCACACCTTGAGTACTGTATACAGATCTGGAAGTTTCATTTTAGGAAGGATGTCGATTTGCTTGAGCGTGTACAGAGAAGGGCAACAAGATTGGTGAGAGGAATGAAGGGATCCTCTTACCAAGAGAGGCTTAAGTTCTGCAAATTGCAGCATCTGGAGACTAGGCAGCTGCGAGGTGACCTGATTGAAGTGTATAAGGCCTTGAATGGTTCCTCTTGCTCAGATTACAAACCTGAGGAGGCATAGATTCAAACTGAGGAAAGACAGTTGAAGAATAGATGTAAGAAAGTTTGCCTTTAGCCAGTGGGTAATTAATTGCTGGAACAAACTTCCATCTGTTGTTGTGGAAGTTGATAGCTAAATAGATTCAAGGCAGAACTAGACAAACATTTGGAACGAATGGATCAGTGAAACGAGAAGGGTTTTTTTTTGTTTTTTTTTGGCTGATGCTGTATAAATTTGCTATCTTGCATCATATGCCTCTATTAATGCTAATCACCTTATTTGGAGGAACACGTGGATTTTAACGACAGTAAATTCAATCGCGTGTGCTACTTACTGTACTGCCTCACTTGTTACGTTAGGCCTACAAAGCCTAATTCATTTATTTCACAGATATGTTATTGAATATGAATGGGACAGCGTTTATTGGATGGGTTGTTTTAACTGATCTTCAAACAACCAATGGTAACAATGTACCAGGGATGACACGCTGATCCCGTTATTTAATCCTGAAACCAAGGATTAATCTGCTTGTTGGAAGCACATTGATTCTTTTTAGGGAAAATGATGATTTGTAACTTTGATGACCTTGTAGAATCATTTTGACTATTTTTAACCCCTTTTAACTACCTTGACATTTTAATGAGCTAAATAACTTTCCTTATAGTTAAACTTTTATTGAAAGTTTAATAGGTTTTACATTTTCGCAATTATAGGTACATAGAGTTAACGATTAGACGCACACGTAGATGTGCAAATGTGACCCCAATTCACAAAGGAGGATCAAAAGGCGACACAAGTAATTATAGACCTGTTAGTTCACCTTCTGTTCCAGGGAAATTAATGGAGACACTGGTTAAAAAGCACTGCAGGATCATCTAGACAAGACTTCAGTTATAGCTCGGACACAGCATGGTTTTGTTAAGGGAAAGTCTTGCCTGATCAATTTGATTGGATACTATGATACAGTCACAAAAGAACTGGATGCAGGGAATAACTTTGATATTATATACTTGGATCTTAGAAAGGCTTTTGATACTGTTGCACATGAAAGACTGCTGAACAAATTGGAGCAGTGTGGCATTGGAGGCAAATTGCTATGGATAAAGGGATGGTGGTTGAAGGGGAGAAGACAGAGAGTGGTAATCAATGGACACTGCTCATCATGGACCAATGTTATTAGCGAGTCCCTCAGGATTCAGTGTTGGGTTCATTGTTGTTTTCTGTATTTATAAATGATATTGATGATGGTATATCAAGCTTAATGTCCAAGTGTGCAGACGATACAAAGGTTGGCAGGGTTGTCAAGGACACTACTCACGCTATGCTGCTGCAATAGGATCTGGAATGGTTGAGCAGATGGGCTGAGAGGTGGCAAATGAAGTTTAACATTGACAAATGTAAAGTACTACATATGGGAAACAGCAACCCCAGAGCGACGTATCAACTCTGTGGTACTACACTGGCAGTGGTAGAGAATGAAAAGGACCTGGGGGTAATTGTGCAGGCAGATATGAAGTTCTCTGAGCAGTGCAGACGGGCGGCAAGAGTAGCTCATGGTGTCTTGTCAATGATATACAGGAATTTTTCTAGCAGGGATAAGGAGATGATTATTCTCTTATATAAGGCAATGGTCAGGCCACACCTTGAGTACTGTATACAGGTCTGGAGGCCTCATTTCAAGAAGGATGTAGAGCTGCTGGAACGAGTACAGAGAAGGACTGCTGCACAAATTGGAGCTGTGTGGCATTGGAGGCAAATTGCTGCTATGGATAAAGGGATGGTTGAGGGGGAGAACACAGAGAGTGGTAATAAATGGACACTGCTCATCGTGAACTAATATTATTGAATGGAACACAAGATTAGTGAATGGAACAAAGGGGTGCTCTTACGAAGAAAGGCTTAAGTTTTGCAAATTACAGTGTCTGGAGACTATGCACCGGCGAGGTGATCTGATTGAGGTGTATAAAGCCTTGAATGGTTTGAGCATGCTCAATGCGGATGGGATTCTTCCTCCTGCTCAGAATAATCACCTCAGAGGGCATACATTCAAATTGAGGAAAGACAGATGTAGGATAGATGTGCGGAAATTTCCTTTAGCCAGTGGGTAGTTGGTTAGTGGAACAGACTTCCATCCCTTGTTGTGGAAGTTGATAGCCTAAATAAATTTAAGGCTCAGCTGGACAGGTATTTCGATCGAACGGAGGGGTGAAATGGAAGTGGTGTTTTTTTTTTTTTTTTTTTTTGGCTGATGCTGCATAAGCTTGCTTTCTTGCATCATATGCCTCTGCTAATGCTAATGTATTTCTGTTTCGTAACAATGCTGCTCGTGCAACAAAATCGATTACATTTTTAAATAATGCACATGCATCAACCGTTTGGATATCTTTCTATGGAAACGAACGCGCAACCAGCCGATTTCTCTTCCATTTCAAATCGTAAAGACACGGATAGTTTTTGTTTTCCTTTCTTCCCCCCCCCCCCCGTCCTTCCCTTCCATAGCAACAGTGTTGATATTCTTCCGTAGCAACGCTCGTGAAACAATTCTTTTAAATTTCCCGGATGCAACTCGAGCAGCCGATAATAAGAACGAGTACATTTCAAATGAAATGCTACGTTGGAAGAGCCGTCTGTCGTTTTTTTTCGAAAGATGCATGATCCGAAGTAAGAAATTACTGAGAACGTCTTATTCTTGACCTCAAAAACCACAAATGCTTCCTCACAGCAATCCAGAACGTGAGTATAGTCCAGTTCGCACGGTACACTTACGCCACAATTCCACGAAATGTTTTATGCGTTCTTTTCTGAGAATGCGCAGTAATTTGAAATTCAAGGAAAAGTTAAAAAGTTTTATTTTCGTTTGGAGAGATGACTATAAAATCCTTTTATTCTCGAAGACTTTAAGTAAACAAATATTCGGAAGAAACATCTTTTTTTTTTTTTTTTTTTTAAATGGCCAATCCCTTCCGCATCCGAATCTTCTTTATTGCAGAGATGGGGATGTTTTATTTTCGGCCATAATACGCTGTTCAATAGAATTTCTCCAGTTTAATACGATCCAGGCCACTTCATCGGATATCGACATGTGACAACTCCAAAAATATCTTCTTCTATCCATTGGCAAATAGAGGACGCTGAGCTTTTTGTAGTAGATTTTAATAAGATTTATTTTAAAGCTTTTTCTAGTGTGATAGAGAGGAGAAGGTATTCTCCACTGCGAGTTTCACAACTCTTATTCTTAGAGGTGTCTCTGACATTCATTCCTCTTGTTTTTTCATCTTCCATGGTTACCGCAGTGACATTTCGGGGCATTGGCGATGAAAATACGTGCTTTGTTTCCTTGACTACAGCTACTGTAGTGTGCAATATTTATTTTTAGTGTCCTTTCTTTCCTGACCTGGTTATCAGAAATAAAGCAGAACACTTCAGGGTATTGTCAAGTGACTGGTGTTATGGATGACAGTGTAAATTATTCATAACATAATCGTTAAGCAAAGTTAGAAAATCGACGCGATGCGTATTAATAACTGTCTAAAACAGTCTACACAATCTGACTGGAAGGAAATATATGGTGTTTTGTTTTTTTTTTGTTCGTTTTTTGTGGGGAGCTTTAATTAAGATGGAAAATAAGTAGACAAGCACACGTTAGTATGTAATATTATTTGCATTCAGTAATTGGTGGTATAAACAAGATATTTATATTAAAAAAAAGCAGAACGGTTTTCAAACTAACCTGATCATTGCCTTATACAAAGGAATAATCGCCTCCTTATCCCTGCTAGCAAAACTCCTGTATATCACTGACAAAACACCATGAGCTGTCCTAGCAGCCTGTCTGCACTGCTCAAAGAACTTTATCTCTGACTGCGCAATTACGTCCAAGTCTTTTTCATTTTCTACTACCCATCTGCAGTACTTTGCATTTATCGATGTTAAACTTTAGCTGCTACTTCTCAGCCCATCTGCTTAACTTTTCTAGTTCTCATTGCAGTAGCGTTCTATCATTACTGTCATTAACAACTCTGCCAACCTTTGTATCATCTGCAAACTTGGACATTAAGCCTGATATACCTTCATCAATATCATTTATAAATACAGAAAACAACAATCGACCCAACACCGAACCTTGGGGACTCCACTAATAACACTAGTCCATGAAGAGCAATGTTCATTGATTACCACTCTCTTTCTTCTCCCACTCAACCATCCCTTTATCCATAGCAGCAACTTGCCCTTAATGCGACATTGCTCAAATTGGTCAAACAAGATTTCCCCTTAACAAACCCATGCCGTGTACGAATTATAACTGCAGTCTTGTCTAGATGATCCTGCAATGCATCTTTAACCAGTGACTCCATTATTTTCCCCGGAACAGAAGTTAAACTAACAGGTCTGTAATTACTCGTGTCACCCTTTGATCTCCCTTTGTGACTTGGGGATAGATGCGCACTTCTCCAGCCCGTAGCAATCTTCCCTGAATCCAAAGATGCTCTCATAATTATGGCTCAGGATTTGCATACTTCCTTTGCTGCCTCTCTTAATATAATTGGATAGATCCCATCCACCACAGGTGATTTATGTGGACTACGGACAAAAGCCACCATCGTAGTCTAAAGCATTTTATTACTAACTCTTGTTCTGCCACTTTTCTTCGCTGTACTCAAACAACTGGTCACAAAGTTTTGTAAGACTCAAGAACAGAATACTGGATGAGAGAATAAAAGGACAGATTTTTCAGAAGAAATTATACGGGTATATCATTTCTTCTGAAATATATGTCATGATATTTCAGAAGAAATGAATAAATATGTTTAAAAACGCTTCCAACAGAAATTGAATGTTTGTGTCAGAGGAAGTGAACTGAGTTGTGAGAACACGTTCATGCAATAACCTGATTCTTCATATATCCATTAGGCTTTGAAACGGAGGTCCATAATTACTACGCTGCTAGCAGCTACCAACCTTATTCTAGAGGTTCTTCAAGATAGTGCTGAGTTATCAGTTGTACACTTGGATATCTAGTCCGTAATTGAATGCATTGATGTCCATTTCCTCCTGAAGTTGACAGGTCACATTTCAAATTTTAATGTAATCAAAGAAGTCTACTTCGCGGTACTCGTTGGATAGCATCAAGACTTTCCCTGAAGCGAAAAATATTAGAAGAGTCTCTGACCTACGAGGGAATAAACAACGGTATTTCTTAGAAAAAAACTTACCTAATTAGGAACACCTTCCAAGTAATGTACGTGAAAAACATTATTAAGAAGTTGAAATTTTTCTCTTCTAACATTTATTTGTGCAATGGTTCTCAGCCTGGTTTTGAGAATCATAAGTAATTTTTCTAATACCAGTTAATTATCTCCAGAAACAGGCTAAATTAAATTATTCCCTGAAATGTATCTCTCTTGAATTCTGAGTAAACAACTCAGAATTCAAGAAAAGTGATTATCGATTCACCTAGAAGGGTTAGTCCCTTCAAGGTGAATAGAAAACTTGCCAGAGGTGCCTAGCCAATGAATTATAGCCTTTTCGCTTATCTCCTTGTTTCTTGTATGCCAACTTTCGCTGGCTGATGGAAAGTTAATCCTTTGTACAAGATGCTGGAAATGTGACGGACTGAATTCAAAATTCTACGTGCTGACAGGATGATTAATCTCTGAGGAAGCAAGATGAGGGAAAAAATTCTGTCTGGTAGCTAGTAGAAACTCAAGTGTTTGATGCTCGGTCGGCCGACGCACTTTTGATCCAGTCCCAGAAATGGACCATCCAGCATCATCCGTTCTTTGGTTCTGAAGAAAATAGTCTTACTTGGGAATTGATTGTAAAGGAGACAGAGAACAGTTCTGTTAGAAAGACAGATGGCAGATGGAAATTTGAGACAGGCCACGTTGCTTCGAAAGGACTTGTATCAATTGCATATACGACGAAAAATGACAACTCAAGTTTAATGCATTTAAATATGAGGTTATGCACTGGGAAAGAAAATCCTAGAGTTACGTATGAACTAGAGGAAGAGGAGCTAAATTTGGCACAGGATGAAAAACACAAGGGTGTACACAACCTGTACACAAAAAGACAAAAGGTATGAGACTAAATTTTCTATGCAACTTAAAGAGGAGGTTAGGAAGGCACATGGTGTCCTCTCTATGATTTATACTACCTTTGCTACTAGAGAGAGGAGATCAGTATCCCTCTGTACAAGGTTAAACCGCACTTGGAATATTGTATTGTGGTCTGGAGATCTCGCCCTCGTGAGTAGCACATTTGGTAGGATAGCTGTCCTCCCCCACACCGGGTGGTAAAGACCTGAGTTCATTCGAATCTCGTCGATGAAGGGAGGAATTTTTATGTGTCTTTCGTGGCTAAATTAGTCGTCCTCGTGAGAGGACAGCATGGTTTTTTAATTCCGGAAACTTGGGTTTTCGGAAACAAACAGAAAATCGGCCTCAGAACACGCGCAATTTACAAACAATATATATGGAGCCACAAGACCTTAGTCGCCGATGCTTCTAAAACACCATAACAATAATAACAACTGGAGCCTCACGTAAAACACACATAAACTATCTGGGAAGATCTGATTGAAGAGTATAAGGCGCTGAAGGGATTAAGTAAAATGAATGAGGAAAGTCTTCATTCCCTCGTGGGTGAGACAAGAACCAGACACAAATATAAAATCTCAGGGAATAACAGACGATTGGATCTTACGAAAGTCACCTCTTGTCAGCGGTTTGGCGAACATTGAACACGATTTCTCCAAAACGTGACAGAAGTAATTACTGTGACTAAATCCGATCAGAACTGAATGGTTACCTTGTGGGAAACCATTTTATTATTTTATTATTATTATTAGTTTTCTTTGTTTCATATTTCTGACGGACGCAGAAAAAGGCTGGGACCTTGCATCATTTGCCCTTACTGATATTCAAACACCAACAAAAAAATTAATGTAGTGTTCTTGGTGACGTAGTAGAGGTAAAAGATTAAAAATAGTTGAAATTTACCTTGATATTATACCATTTTGCTAAAACCAGGAAAAATTGCTTAAAAATCAAGCTTAGTGGCGCCTACAACAGCTGCATTATATCCTCAAGGACGGGGCTGAAGTGGCACCACAGAAATGCCAGGAACGAATTGAATCTAAGATACTCTTTCGATATATTGGTTAATGATGATTACGTAGCAGTTGTTCTTCAAGTTAAAAGAGACTTGTGACCTTGTATTGATGATGCTTCTCTTCGACGTTGAATATCCTTATCGCTGCGTTTCTTCGGGAAAGTGGATTTTACCTTTCCTTTTGAATTTATTCTTTTGGAATTCGTTATTTCTTTGATGAATATCTTATGATTGCAACATCGTACTGACAAGTGGACAAGAAAAGTAATAAAAAAATATTCACAAATGCACGAGCTGCAAACTTTTACTTTAGGGGTCAACTACACCAATAAAAATACCATTATAATCAAAAGGGGTTGGAACTAAGGACAAACTCTTACTGTCGGGATGGGGCATTTCTATGTTGTTATTTTCTCATTACAGTAGAATAAGTCTGTTTCCAGCAACGACTGCAGATCTTTTCATCTCTCAAAACAGAAATTTCGACCGTTGAATACTAGAAAACACTATGTAGTGACGCCTAGTGCTATTAATTGCCTTGTTCTTAATCAAACAACAACAAAGTTTGACTGTGCCTTGAGTGAGTGAGTATTTGTTAAGGTTGTTGTTGTTGGGTTTTGGGAGCATTGGCGATTAAGACCATGTTGCTCCATTTATATTGTCTATAAATTGCGAGTGTTCTGAGGTCGATTTTCTGTCTGCTGGATGAAAAACCCAGTTTCCAGGAGGAAAAACCGCCTTGAAACGCGAGTAGTTTTTTCCTCCCTGGAGGGGAAAACTACTCGAGTCTCCCGGGAAGCAAAAACTACCCTCGCCTGAGACCGATTAACTCAGCCATGTGAAAAAGACTCATAAAAATTCGCCCCCTCATCGATGGGATTATAACTCAGGTCTTTTCCACCCTGTGTGGGGAGGGCGGTGGTCCTACCAATTGTGCACTTGTTAATGGCTAAAGCAACTAAGTATATTGTATATATTTTGTGGCCGATGGCTATTTTATGTAAGATTAAGTAGTGTGCCAACCTTGTTAGGAGAATTGGGTATGGGAAGATTCTGGGTCTCTTATTTCTCTTATTTTGGGTGAATGATGATATTCAGTCTAGTGAGGAAGCCTTGCGAGGGGATGGAGGGGTGTCCAACTTAGTGAAATGTGCGTGTTCAGAGCCAAAATACTTGGGTTTCCAGGAGGGAAAACCATTCACCTCATGCCCAAGATCGACTAAATATGAAAGGATTAAAGGACGGTAATCACAACCACTGTGCTAACTGCGAGGGTATCCAGTGAGATATGCATCTGAGCACCTCTGGTATGAGGTGAAACAGGTTCTTTGTAGTTAAAATCAGAAATTATCTAATTTTCAGATACCGTGAAAAGCAACTGAGTTAGCATGGACCAGCAATGCTGTGACACGCTTTCGACACCTCATTGAGTCCATTTCATGGCATATCCAGCTGTCCTCAGATCTAAAGAGAGAAAGTAACCTGTTCACTATTAGATAGGTATACTTGTCGGGAGCGGGAGTGCAGTAGCACATGCTCTTTGAATAGACTGGGGTTCAAGCCTATGACTGCTAAATACGGTCGATTGGCAACCCGCACTGGACCAGTGTGAAAAATTATAGTCCATCTCCCTCAACATGAATCGTTGAGGAGGCTTTCGTCCTACAGTGGATTGATAATGACTGAAGTTTACCTTTACCTAATAATGCAGACACTCAGTGTAAATACTCATTTGAACCATTTAAATTGCCATAATTGTGTTGTGGAGCTGAAAATTCTCATGTTCAAACTATAAAGAAATATAGCTCTCCTCCAGTTGTTTGAGAAGTATTGTCTGAGCGAGTTGGTAGACCTTTTATTTCGATGGTAGAGATACTTCAGACTCTTATCTAAGCATAGAATGACAATACCCATAGAGTGACAATATTCATTCAGACCTTCAAGAAAAGGTGCGGACGGATATTCCTCTTCATTATTCCCTTGCCGTACCACGATGTGTACTCAAGATTAACAATCTGTTCATGATTTAAAGACTGCTGTGTTCTACGTGAAAGACTAAAAGAAACCCTTATATAGCCAATGAAAATAGCTTTAGTGGTTGTAAGCCTAGTCAAGGCCAGTGCAATGTTCCGATAGAGGTTTTGAGCTGTCCGCACGACATGTTTCGATCGACAACAAACTAATCGATTTCGACCTTGAACGTCTAACCCACAAACCAAAATACTTCCGATAAAGAAGCCCAAAAATAGTGCCCGCGATGACATCACTGGCTTACGATACCAAGCGTAAGATTTTGTTTATCCTCCAGATTTTTCTCTTTCAGGATAAGCGAATATTGGCGGATTACATTACGTTCAATTCGAACTTCCGTATTCTGTCTCTTATCCCTAATGCTAGATTTAAGTAGTCTGGGGGCCCTGGTTCGTATTTTATAAAACCTAAAATTAATGACGCGAGGCTATTGATCACAATAATTGCGTTGTTGTTGAACCCACCACCACTGGGGCCATGGTGCAACTCTTCTCGGTAAATTCGGCCTTTCTTATCCGGGATTCAATCCCGAGACACTCTAAGAGCGCTTTTATTATTCCAAGTATCTTAAAAGAAAATTTTCTTAAAAATTCACAATCGGTTCAAGTTGGTTTTTTACTTTTATCTTTTCTTTTTTTGTTGTTTATTATTTGCTTGATTTTTTAAAAAAAATTTACCCCATTTTTATAACTTCCTTTTTCTAAATTCAAATAAAAATTTAAATACTACGAAACAGTTTCCTGAAAAATAGTAATTTCTAACTTCTTGGATATCATTCGATAAATATTTTGATAAAATTCAAGTGAAAAATGATCCGATAACTGTTTTCAGCAGTGTTGAATTTCCCGATAAATACTGCCCTAATTTAAAAAAATGTTCACTCCTTCCTCCACTTTGAGTCATGCGTTTCACACTTCCTGTTTTCATTAGAGAACAGCAGAGAGGCTATAACAGTGTCACAGGCGAATTTCTTCTATGTTACTACACAGATTAGGATGCTTGAAGTTTCTTATTATTTTTGTGCTTCTACATTAAATTTAACGAGTTTAAAACCCAGTAGTTACGAAGTAAAATATTACTTTTAACCATGTCACAGAGTAATTCTCATTAGGTATAGTAAATTTTACTTCATTCTTTATTTAAAAACGATTTTAGC
Source organism: Mastigoproctus giganteus (assembly GCF_048544385.1). Classification (NCBI taxonomy): domain Eukaryota; kingdom Metazoa; phylum Arthropoda; class Arachnida; order Uropygi; family Thelyphonidae; genus Mastigoproctus; species Mastigoproctus giganteus. Next base: position 235,319,842 of record NC_143576.1, read on the forward strand.
CAAAACAAAAAAGGTATTTTGACAAATACATTAAGTACGCATTTACTTCGATAATTGTAGAATGACTGGAAAGACCCAATTGTTGGTGTTTAATGATTTTTCGGATGTGGAACAATTTTAAGAAATTCTTCCATCAACAGGATAAACACGGGTATTGAACAGCAAAGTTTATAATTAAACTATAACGAGATAAAAAGTTTTAAAAATCTTTAGAAGTTTAGAAACTTGTCTCTTAGCCAAAGCAATTATAAATGATATTAGTATTAGCCAAGGAACCCACTGGCTGCACTGGCCAAAAAAAATTATACGCTTCCCTCCTCAACTAGGTAATTATCCATTTGACTTTTGAATTTCTTTGAGTTGCTTTAGCAGGTAGCCTCAGCTACCTGCTAAAGCAACTTGTCCCAGTAATCAACAACTCTTTGCCTAAAAAAAACTTCCTACGATCTCCAGTGGTTCCCAACCGGTGTGCCTCAGGAAATTGGCGTTCCGCGACCCTTTTCAAGTGTGCTGCAAGATTAGGAAAATTTCCATTGAGTTCAATGGCAATCACCTTTGTCTTTTAACTTAAAGTGTGACTTGAGTGACAAAAGATTGGGGACCACTGATTCTAGCCTAAACCTCTTCTCCTGTAATTTGAATTTATGGCCTGGAGTTCTGGAATTCATTAGAACAGTGAATATTTCGCCTTCATTTATTTTATTAACCCCTCTCAGTGCCAAATAAACTTCAGTCAGGTCCTCTCTAAGGTGTCTGTTTGCCAAGCTCTCTAGCCCATAAAATACGGTCGTCCTTTGACCGAACTCACCATGCGAGTTGCCCGTGATCATGACCTCCTTATCTCTACAGGATAATGTTCAATAAATCATTCATAGGACATCATGGGTTTCCTGGCCGCCTGTTTGCACTGCTCAGAAAAAAAACTTCCTATCTGCTCGTATCGTAATTCAGGCCCCTTTCTTTCTCTACTGTTTTTAACTCAACCCCAGCAAGGAAGCTATTTTGGTGTTGCTGTTCTCCAAGTGTAAGTCCTTCCATTTTGCTGCATTAAAACACAGCGACAAAATTTCTGACCTTTCTTGATGCCTGTTCAAGACATCCCGAAAAAGCACTGATTGGCACTAATCATTAACGACTTTTCTAATCTTTACATCGTCTGTAAATCTGAAAAATTTTGACATTACGCCCCTTTTCCCTTATTCGATGTTGTTTATGAAAATCAGAAACAACAGTGGTTCTAGGACCGATCTTTGGGTCCCCCCACTTCTGACTTTATCCATTAAACACCACTCTATGCTGTCTGTCCCGCAGCCACATTACAGTCCATCTTAGAATGTTTGCAGTAATTGGAACGTGTTCCAGCTTACATAGTAACCTGTCATGAAGGACGGAGTCAAATACTTTCTATAATCCTAATAAGCTATGACGAAATTGTTTGCTACATCCAGCTCATTATTAAGTGTGTCAAAATAGCTTACCAGCTACATCCAGCTCATTATTAAGTGTGTCAAAATAGCTTACCAGATCAGTTAAAGATGATTTTCCCTAAACAAAACCATTTTGCGTGTTCTTCAGAATGTCATTTCTATCTAAATGTCCCCGGATTGCGCGCTTATTCATTTACTCTAAAGTTTCCCCTACAACTGAAGTCAGAATAAGCGTTTTGTAGTTACCGATTTCACTCTCAGAACCGCCTTTATACAGGGTGTCCCAAAAAGGTGTAACCAATTTTAAATGTTTGTAGCAAATGTAATTTTAACGATAGAAACACAAAACCTGCGCTAAATATGAGAAAAACAGTTGACGTTTTTACTGACATTCAACATGTGCACCACTTGTCACACGAACAAAAAGGTGTAACCAATTTTAAATGAGCAATATAAACATGTTGGAGAAAATGGAACAAGATGAACGTGTAATAACACGGATTTGTTTCACGGACGACTGCACATTTCATGTTTCGGGAAGGGTGAATAGGCAAAATGTCAGAATTTGGGGGACTGAAACTCCACACTGCGCGCAGGAGTATCAGCAAGATAGCCCAAAGGTGAATGTGTGGTGTGGCATCATGGTTGATCGTGTTATTGGACCCTTTCCAGAAGCGACTGTGAAAGCGGATAATTACAAGCACATGCTTGAGCTTTATGTGTACTATATCCTCAATTGGATGAATTGCCAAATAGGGTTATTTTCCAACAGGATGGAGCGCCACCACATTGAGCTTTTGAGTGTGAGGTGGTCTCTTGATGACAAGTTTCCTGGCCGTTGGATTGGGCGTGATGGTCCCATTGCGTGGTCACCATGTTCACCAGATTTATTCCCTTGTAATTTCTATTTATGGGGGATTCATCAAAGACAGTAGCAGCTGGAGACTAGGAACCTGCGAGGTGATCTGATTGAGGTGTATAAGGTCTTGATGGGTTGAACACGCTGAATTCTGATGGGATTCTTCCACTTGTTCAGATTACGAACCTAAAGGGGCATAAATTGAAATTGAGGAAGGACAGATGTAGAATAGATTTGCGGAAATTTGCCTTTCGCCAGCGGGTGGTTAATTGCTGGAACAAACTTCCATCTGTCGTTGTGGAAGTTGATGGGTTAAATTAATTTAAGGAAGAACTGAACAAATATTTAGAGGGGGTTGTTTTGTAATTTTTTTTTTTTTTTTTTTTGGCTGATTCTGCATAAGCTCATACGCTTGCTTTCTTGCATCACATGCCATTACTACTACATTTTTCTAATAAACATCTGTAATTTCGAAATCATTGCTTTAAGCTTCACTGGCACGGCTTCTCCTCATCACAAATGGTCTTTCTCAGTAAAAACGGATGCTAAATGTATTTATTCAATTAATCAGAAACATTAATTGGGTTACCTAAAACTTTCCCAAGCCTAATACTAAAAGGTCTGAATCGTTTTCTTCTTCCTTGTGTTCATGAAAACATGAAAACCTAATTGTTCCCATTCTTTGCTCTCCTCTAACCCCCTCTAATCTTATTTGAGACAATATTGTTGTTGATGTAGGGTTTTTTAGACGCATCAGAAAATTAGGCCATATGGAGTCATATATAATGTCTGTAAATTGTATGTGATGTGTGGTTAGTTCGCTGGACGAAAAACCCGAGTTCTGGGAGAAAAACCGAGCTCCTCCCCTGAGACCAACTAATTCAACCACGTTGTAGAAGTGGACCAAAAAAAAAAAAAAAATCCTCGTGTTCCTGAAGATTTGAACTCAGATCTTTTCCACCAGGTGTGGCTAGGATGGTAACTAAATATCAACTGTGCTACCGACGAGCGCGTGGTACGATTGCATATCAACTTGTTCTACTCTTCAATACTTTTCATCGCTCTGTAATTTTTCCATACTTCTTTTTCTGCTCTATTAGACTGGCCTTCTCTGTATTCATCCATCCCAGCATTCTCCTGCAACTATATTTTCTTAATGGTATATACACCGATGAGCCAAAACATTATGACCACCTACCTAATATGATGTCGGTCCTCCACGTGCAGGTAAAGCAGCTCGTATCGGCGAGGCATGGACACTACAAGAATTCCAAATGTCTCATGTGGTATCTGGTAACAGCACGTAACCAGCAGATCCTTTAACTCCTGTAAGGTCCGTGGTTGAGACGCCGCAGATCCGAGTTGCTGTTCCAACACAAACCACAAATGCTTGATGGGATTGATGTCTTCGGAATTTGGAGGCCAAAGCAATACCTGGAAGTCTTCCTAATGATCCGCGAACCAGTCTCAAACAATCCGGGCGGTGTGGCCTGGCGCATTATCCTGCTGAAAGACCATTGCCATGGAAACAGCAATAATGTTTAGGTTAAAAAAAAAACAAACACACTATTATATTAGGACACCAGATTATTTAAATTCATCTGCCGTGCTGTGTGTCTTATGTCTGTTAATTGCGTGTGTTCTATGGTCAATTTGTCTGTTTTGCTGGACGAAAAATTCCAGTTTCTGGGGGGAACCTTGCTGTTCCCACATTTAGGTAAAGTGTAAAGTGTTCATTGTCTAACGGTCCCAGGGGTTTTCCCCATCTCCGTGTTGTTGTTTGTGAAACACAGAACACAGTGAAGGCCAGAGATTTTAAAAAGTGTGAGGTACATGTTTATGTTGTGTTGTTCCTCTGACCTTTTAGCCGTTGAGTCCTAGTGGCACCCCCCGTTGCCCATACTTAGGAGGCAGGTCAGGCATAGAGGAATCGCATTAGAAGTAAGTACTCTGCAGGCCCTGCCACCTAATTTCCTAAGATTTCAGTGGCAAGGGTCTTAAAAAGAAACGCATATTCAGTTAGAGTAGGGGTGAAGACTGAAGAAGGGGAGGGACAGATAGAAATATGGGGATGATAGGGAAGACAACCCCAGAAAGGTCAGTGGGGACTGGCCCCACCAGGAGAAAAAGGAGGTGGCAGGGAGGGGGAGGAGACAGAAACCCGTCCCCTCCCTCTCCCTACCAGGGGAGGGGGGGGGGGTTTAAAGTGACCGAGTTAGGGTACCCGGTTCAGAATGCCAGTTGGCCAAGAAAAGCAGTTGATATCTAGTGGCACACCGGTGGCGTTGTCAGTTTTCATCTAGGAGATTGTCTTATTGGTCACATCCGTGACAGTGAGTCAAGTCCAGTAGTATACAAACCTTTTGTCTTTTGTAGATTGTCTTAATTTTTAGGTAAGATGAGGTGTAAGGTGTATTTAGTGTCAGACGGCACTAGGGGTTCCCCCCATTTCCGCGTAGTTTTCATTGTGAGTGTACCAGTTCGCTAGAAACGCCAGAGATTTAAAAATGTATGGATATTGCAATGTGTAGTGTCGTTAATTTTTGGGTAGGTGGTAGACGTCAGAGTACCCAGCACATGGATGACTGGATCAGGGTTCCCAGCAGAAAATCGCCAAAGCATGACACTGCCGCCACCAGCTTGTTTTCTTCCCACGGTGCATCCAGGCGCCATCACTTCCCCAGGTAAATAACGCACACGTACCCGGCCGTCCACACGGTGCAACAGGAAACGCGATTCATAGGACCAGTCGATCTTCTTCCAAACACTAAAGGTCCAGTTTCGATGCTCGCGTGCCCATTGTAGACGCTGTCGCCGGTGAACCGTGGTTAGCTTGAGCATTCCAAGCGGCTATGCAGCTCAATTTTCAGCAGGGTTCGATGTACTGTGCATTGTGACACACTACTTGCATCACCAGCATTCCAATTACCGGCTAGATGCACCACAGTAGCCCTTCTGTTCCACGTACCATCCGGGAGAGCTTTCGCTCACCTCGAGCATCGATGAGCCGTGGTCGTCCAACACCTGGCCGGCGGTTCATGGGTTTTCCCTCCTCGGACCACTTTCGGTAGGTACTAACCACGGCTCACTGTGAGAATTCCACCAGCCGTGCCGTTTTGGATATGCTCTGACCCAGTCGTCTGGCCATTACAATTTGACCTTTGTCAAACTCGCTTAAGTCCGCTGCCTTTCCCATCTGAAGAACAAGAGTAACACTGATTAACGGAGCTCAGTATCAGGTGTTTTTTATACCGTTCCTGACTCGCCCACGCATCGTAGTTCATTTGCAGTTGCTTCGATTTGCATAACGACTCACTGGTCATAATGTTTTGGCTCATCAGTGTATGCATTCATGGCTTCTGTGATTATTGCTTTAAAGGTATTCCATTATTCTAATGTATTCGTCTTTCCTGCGTTATCTATCCACCCAATTAATAGATGCAATGGAGTTCCTTAAACTGTTATCGTCCCCTACATTGAAATTAAAACCAATCTTTACTTTTAACTACTGCAACATCTTTTTTCATCTTCCAACTGACGACTGCGTGATCACTAACTGCAATGGTTCCTACTTTAAGCTCTGTGATGTCATCTGATTCGTGAGTAATGGATGAGGTGAAGAATATTCTTACTCCCAGTGATTTTTTTAACATGCTGGTTCGAGTAATAATCATCTAGTTTTTTTTTAAATTTTGGTCCTTGGCAAGTTTCCCTTCCACTTATTCCAATTAATTATAAGCAGATCGAAGTCAATCATATCATCTCATAAACGAGGGTATATATATTACCCTTCTTCAGTGGTGGGATTCAGCCGGTTCGCACAGGTTCGGCAGAACCGATACTTAATTTTTTGTTGAGTTCGGCGAACTGGTTGTTAAAATGGCACTTGTGATGAGGGTTCTCTCTAAGGTGGGCGCCTGGGCAGCCACCCAATGTGGAAATCACAAAATACATTCCTTACTCTTTTTTAACGTTCATCTACGCAACAGCATATTCCAAGTGCCCGTAGTAATGTTCATTCCGTCCATAGGTGAAAAAAATTAGACGGAACTATGCTTGTAATATTTATTTATTCATTTCATAAAACTCATTATACATTTGATAAAATACTACATTTTTATTCCCTCGCGTTTGTTACTTAAGTAAACAAACATATAACTCAAAGAGAAAAAGTGCCAAACAACCAGGGGGTGACAAACTGTCATTTGTTTCAGCTTTGTGTTACGCCCTAAATTCACACGAGATATTATGAGTGCGTTGGTGTTCCCCGATCAATAAAAACAATAGGAAGCTAGGACACAACGATCCAATAGAAATATAGATTTCAAGGGTTATCTTATCGCCCATTTCGGATTCCAACATGGAAGAATGTTCTTCCATGTTGGAATCCTTATGCCAGTGTGCACGTGGTAATTAAGACGTTTTTATCACAACTTTCCCGTGACAAACAGGTTTGTCGTACACATTATTCTATCGTATTTAATCTGCATAGCCTATGCCATTCATTAATTCAGCAAGAAATTGTCGTTTAGTATCGATAAAATGAAGAAAATGTATGTTCTGATTGAAATTATAAAGATTGGTAGAGTTTTTGGGACCAAGATGGGCTGCCTCTAGTTTAAGGTCAACCCTAGATGTGTGGCGCGCTTATCCAGCACTACATCATTATTTTTATTCAAATAAAAAGTACTTAGGTATGGCTGCCCGTCTTGAAAATATATATTTTATAACTGATTTGGCGGTTCGAGCCCGTCACCACCAAATACGGAGGATGCGGAAAGGTCAGGGAATGACCACCGCATATCCCGGAGCAATATGGTCTTAGTTGCTAATGCTCCTAAAAACCAAATAATAACAAAAAACTGATTTGGCATTGATGATTGATATTTTAAACGAAATTTCTCTTCTTTCAAATGCACTGCAAGCAAGAAATATAGACATAATAAAGGCTGAAAAACTCGTGATAAGATCTATTAAAGCGTTTCAAATTCTTGGAGAGGAAAAGGGTCCATACGAAAAAAAAGTTGATGAATTAATTACTTCAGAAACCTTCAAAATATAAAATTTGTAGAAAATCATCGATTTCTCGGGCTTCCTCGGGAAAGACTTAGAAAACATCGTAACGAATTTGAAAACAAGACTAATGGATTGTGAACATTTAAAAACAAGTTTTAGCCAATTTTAAGATAGGAATAAATTACAATTTCTCAATTTTTTGGAGCCAGATTACTGGAATATTGAAGTACTAGTTCCATTGCTCGTATTTAATGACATTTTTAATTACCAAATTGATATTAATGATTATCGAGATTTCGTGGAAAAAGTTTTAAAAAATTCCCAGAATTATGCAATTCCTGAAAGTGTTCAAAGACCTAAAAATATTGTCAGAACAATTGCTGTAAGTTCAGCAGAAGCGGAAAGGGATTTTTCAAAGATGAACATAATATGTTCAGAGAAGAGAAGTCGCCTAACTGTTTCTAATATATCAAACACAATGACTATTAATTAAGTCATTGAGTTAATTACATTAAGTTTATTTTATTAAAATCTGAAAATAAAAATATAATTTAATAACTGACATCTAATAAACAAGTAGCATTAATAATTACGTATTCATTAAATTTTCCACTTCAAAGTTACAAGAATTCTGAGCACTACGAAAAGATATTGCGCTGATGATGCTATCAGATTGTTTGAGAGCAAGAACTACGAGATTTTCAGCGATCACCCCCTGTACGTAAAATGTCTTAATTATGGGCACAAAGTGGCTGAGTTAGTCGGTCTCAGGAGAGAGTAGCATGGCGTTTCCTCCTGGAAACTCGGATTTTTCATCCAGCAAACAGTAGACTGATGAACACAGTTAGAGACACAGTACAGTCTCCTCATAGTTATAATCGACAATTCAAATATTCAGTTTTGGTGTTTGTATCAAAATTGCAGACGTTCTAAGGCTGGTCATTCTATTTGTGGGATGAAACGCTCCCACCTGCAGCTGTAAAAGCGAAAGGATGTTATTGACAATGTAAAAATGCAAACCTATCTAGAAAGATCGGGAGAGTTAGACATTGCACTAATAATTTAAGTAAATAATTCAATTAATTAATAATTTAAAATAATTTAACTAATGAAAGTAAATAAGTACAGAAAGTATTAGATATGTTTCAGTCACGTATTTGTAATCTAGTTAAATCGCATACTTCAATGTGGGGAATCACGTTTGCCTTAATACAAAACACTGACTTTCAATTTACGAAGGCTTTTCCTTAATCTGGAGCTACTGAAATGTTGTCAGACAAGGAAATATTTGCTTCTTCTCTTTTATATCCTGTAGTTTTCTTTCTCTTTTGACTATTTAGAAGGAAAACTTTTTCATTAGCATTCCTCATTTGCTTCGCGAAGGTCGTACTAAAGGATATATCCAATTTTAACTGGTTCTAGCATGAAATGCAAAATATCAAGGTCATTACGAATAGCTTTCTCAAAAATTGCGTGCTAGGTTATCTTATATACATATTGCTTCATTCTTTTCAAAATTATCATATGTCAAAACATAAGAAAATATTTCCCATTGTTTTAATTCATGGAAAGCATTTGAATCTACATCGCATATTAAGAATTAATTTTTTTTAAAATATTTTTATCGAAATCGCTATGAAATATTGCGAGCTGGAAACAGTCATCTTCAGTACTAGTTCGTCTATATGAATTTGTGAGTTTATTACTAATTAACTAATAATATCCATAAGTAATTGTTTTCGTGTCCTGGATTTTTAACAAAAACTTCAATGCAAACACATATTTCGCAGATCCCCTGTGATTTAGTTAAATAAATAGCAATACATACCTCAGATCATAGTATGCTGACAACGCTTTTGTAATGCATTTTACTTATAACCTGAATTTCAATAGCAACTTAAATATAAGGCAATAGTAATAATTCATTATTTATATTTAGTAAACTGATAACAAAAAGCGAGCTCCTCAAATTTCATATGCGCCAACCGAGAACATTTCTACACATCTGCGCATTCAATTCTCCAATCAGGTTACAGCAACTAACATAAAATCTAGTGCTTCAGTTACAATATACAAGATACAGATAGTCCATATTATATATATATATATATATATATATACAAAAAAATTTTTTAAAAAATAACATAAATAATACTTGGCAAATTCTATTGATCCGATTTTAATGAAATTGGAATGACTCGACAAATCTTTTTGAAAGAGCGAAATATAAAATTTCCTGAAAATGCGTCCGTTGGGAGTGGAGTTATTACATGCGAACGGATAGACTGACATGAGCTAAAGAACAAACACTCTACATGTATATACAAATGCACCAAAAAACCGAACAAGTGTAACCCGTGGAAAACACTAATTTGGCTTGATGTTCACCTCATATTGTATGATTATTTTATTTTATTATTATTTTTTTTTTTCTAGTGAGCAAGGTTTTAGGTGCCTCAGCAACTTGGGATATAATAGCCATTTTTACTAGTAAAAATGATTTTGAATCGCAGGCTCTAGCTGTTCTTGGATACCTAATAGGTTATCAAATAAATACTGCGCCATTGTGTATTAAGCCTGTACAGTTGTATTTCAAGGGCAGCTTTGCCTCGATTGAAGAGACTTTTAGAAATTCCTCCCTTGATTGATGGAACTCGAGCTCAGACATTTCCAAATGAATTAGAAATGACGAAACCATTATACTACTACCATGAAGGACTCGAGCAAATTCTAAATTCGAATACAAGCCACTCATTCTAAAAGTTGAGAGGTAGCATAGTGTAGGAACTTTAATTATGACCATCCTGTATGCATACCTCTTTCTTTTTTCCAATACTGTTCTTGAAGACACAAGAAACAGTATGTTTCATTTGGGGGTAAACAAAGTTGTGAATACCTGATGAAGTTCGGTTTATTCGTTCCAGACGACGATAAATATAAGTTCGGTTTCTTAATTTTGACAGTCCATTTATTCAAAAACATTTTTTTTTTTTTCCAAGGTGGCAAAACTTTAAGCAGTGTTGTAATTAACATAGCCAGTTTTGCTAAAGGTCGTTTTAATGGCATTCATATGGTGAAATTAAAAACGACTTTCATTTCTAACGTCAAATTAAATCGTTTCTCTAAAAATTATCATTTCAAAATACTGCGTATTGAAAATAAAAAAGGAGAAAAGGTCAAAACAAGGAAAAGTATCTATTAACTTTGTAGTACATCTGAAGTGTTGCAGAATGAAATTATCCTTGAAAAAGAGACATGTTTTTCTCTGTGGCATTTAAAGCAACATTGTGATGTGATATAACTGCTGTATACTACACAACAACAGTTGGCAAACATTTCTAGTTATTGCAGTACATGTACACCTTCCCGAAGACAGCTGTGTTGCTAAGCAACACCGAATAGTGTCAAGTTATATGAATACAACTGTATTTTGATGGCCTTACAGCGGAAATTGTATACCAATTCATGTCATGAATGGAGAATTAGTCAGCTAGATACGCCAATACAAATGAATATACATACCTGTATTAATCGATTTTTAATTCTCTTCAGATGTAATATTATTTTCATTTAGTGTGATTATATTGTATTGTTTAAAATTTATGGTATATAATTATTATTTAAAAATAATTTTAAATGAATCATTGATGGAATATCCACACTAAATTTATCAATTGAAGTTATACATTTTGCTGTTGACATCATAAGGTTAAGACTGGATAGTGACGTAATTGGCAGATCGCCCCCTAGCGGAAGCAAAAATTTTCAGCCTAATAGCTAAACATAAAATTCTCTATCTGTACGAACTTAAAGCATCTGACAAAATTAAGTATTTTTATTAAATGTTGGCTGTTTAAGTAAATGTAAGAACAAATAGTTTCATTTTTAAAAAATGCTAATTTACAGAAAACAAATTTAATTTACATATTAACATTTAATTTGTTTAATTTATATTTAATTTAATTTAATTTACTGTAATAGTATTTTCATTCGCCGTGATTATAATTTATTGTTTAAAATGTATGGTATATTATTATCATTATTATTATTATTATTATTTAAAAATAATTTTAAATGAATAATTCTTGAAATATCCATACTAAATTCATCAATTGAAATTATAAACTTCACTGTTGACATCATTGCGTAAGACTGGATAGTGACGTAATTGACAGATCGCCCTCTACCGGAAGCAAAAAATTTCAGACGTACTAGATATAAAATTCTCTAATCTGTACCAACTTAATGCATCTGACTTAATTAAGTATTTTTATTAAATGTTGGCTGTTTAAGTAAATGGAAGAACAAATAGTTTGATTCTAAAAAAAATCTAATTTACAGAAAAACGAATTTAATTTACAGCCAAACAAATTTTGGTTGTAAAAAACAAATAGATTTTTTTGTTTGTTATGCAACGGATAATTTAAGTAGTGATTTAAGTTTGTCTGCATTTCTTTACTTTGTTCGAAGAATGAAGAAGATTACAGTGACACCCATTGATTAATTAGTAAGATAACCGTTAATTATCTCTGTCTTCAGTATCAGTTGCGGCTATGTTTTCATTAACTTGTAAATTACGTAAAATTAAACATGATGGATAGACCTGCTATTCGTTGAAGTTTTTCTTGACTGGATCAAAGAGGTACCTTCAGATGTAATTATGCCCTGTCAACTCTCCTTTGGAGCCCCCTTACTACACACCTTTTATCTTCTCGTATCACAGTTGAGGACAAAATTCAAAAGCACAAAACCCTCTATCGAGATCATTTTCTTTTCACTATTTCACTGGAGTTCTGGTCTCGAACGCGTGTAGTAGAACTAAACTTCAAGTTACAACTTTCAGTTCATTAAATGCAAAAGGCCCAATATAGAGAAATAAATCGTAAATATTTATTCCTCTGATTACATTCATATGTAAACTTGACAACGCTTTCATGATAAACCAGAAAGTGTTGATATCTGTTAGAATTTAATTAAAAAATATATTTTAATATGTTTTCTTCTGAAAATGCGCTACATCTTATTTTAATGTATGCGTGCTTTTATTTTCCATCTTGTTGGCTTCGATTTTTCTTTATTTTGATGTAATCTCTTATTTTTATTATTAGGAAAGTGCGAGTAGGTTATCTCTTTAAGTAATTTGTCTTACATCGCGTGAGAAACTCTTGTAGAATTCAAAGTGGGGAAGCAACACGGAAGAAAGTGGGAGGAGGATAAGTACACTCCGAAATTTGCAAAACCTATTTCGAAATCAAATTTCTATGTATGCCACTTGTTCGGAGGGAGTGTTCGACACAGGTGGCCTTGGTATTCATAACAAGATACGTATGTATGAAGATGCCTTCTAAATAGAAAACAAATTTTCTATGGAAACAATGACATAATCGATAATTAGGTTCCTGACTCAGAGTCCAGTATGTAAATTTTTATTGATATAAATATATTTATATCGATTTATTAACTGCAAATCTTTTTTCAAAGTTTGCGTGTGCGTTTTAAATGATTCATTATGGTTTTATTTTTCTACTCTTCGATTGTTTTAAATTATTTTCATTTTTGTAAATTTTAAGAAATCTTTATTGCAATAATAATGATAATAATGATACAATTCGATAGATTGCAATGTTGCCCTTCACGGCCACCAGGCCAGGGGTTAACAGTAATAATACAATATAAATAGGGAACATTGATATATAAAACATAGGAAATGCATATGCGGAAGTACAATTCCAAACTACAAGTATCATACAGTTATTTACAATACAATATATAAAGAAGATATGGGCGGAAACGGATAATTTCATATACATATAGTAGTATGAACAGAAGTAGTTAGTCCATCATTACTAACTGTCATACTGAAGAGTTAGTATACCGTCTTCACATCAGGTGGTGTTGATGGCTTGCAGCATTAAGACGAGCTTCGAGGAGAAGGATCAGGGACAGGGAAGTACAATTCAAGGATGCGACATCTGTATTCCCTGTCAGAAGCGAACTTGTTAAGGTCAGCATCCAAGGACTGGGCACACGAAAGTAGCTGAAGAAGCAGAAACCTATCTGATAGGTGGAGACGGCTGTGATGTGGGCATAGAGTTGGAGTCGCTCTGAGGGAAGACTGAGGGATTCTCCATGAGCACAGGTCCCAGAATGATGGTGCCGAAATCTCGCCAACCATCATTTTGATAGTCGTGGTAAGACGTTTCACCCTAATCAGCGTGGGGAGCCTGTGAATTTGAATTAAGCTGGCCATTTCTATGCTAATGCCAATGCTAATGCTAATGCTAATGCTAATTTCAGTTGTCCTGAGCTTTTATTCTTGTTTTTCCTGTTTAGGAAGTTGGGGCAAAGTGAATATAGTGGCATAGCGTTTTGTGGAAGGCGCCACCGATGGTTTCCCACATCTGAGCCATGGGACATTGTGAATAAGTACAGAATCTCTGTAAAAGCCAGAAAAGTGTAATGTCTGGTTTGTGTCAGAGTAATGTCAGGTTCCGTTGTTGTGACTCTGGCTTCTTGGTCACAGAGACCCTAGCGGGATTCCGCTGTTTCTGCCACCACTACCACTGGGAGGTTACCCAGGCTGTCTTCCGCCAGGGTTGCCTGAGCTTCCTGACGGAGACCAAGTTAAAAAAAAAAGTTTTTTTTTTATTACAAGAGAGCACAGGGAGTTAAAAAAAAAGAAAGGTTTGAATGCTGGGTGTTAAGAGAAGGTGGACGATAGGGAAGAATGCACAACCGGAAGTATGTAGGCGAAAAGGATGGGAGGGAGAAGGGACAAAGGTCACAGGTGCAGGTGCGCGCCCATGTGAGCACCATTGGCCGTGCGCCAGCTTTCTATCCCGCATCACTCACTTCGTGGGAGTGCCAGCATTGGTGTCTGTGTTGCGATCCCGCGCTCAATGGAGCGCCAGCAGCAATATTATCCCACAGTGGGGTTTGCACAGCAGCAGTCTGCTGCTCTTATGATCCTGTACCCTTGGTGGGTTATCGCAGTAATCCTGTCCCTGTCAGGGTTAGCTTATTTGGGGGAGATCCCTGATGCATTTATCTTTGTATTCATCACTCATGGTTGTAGCCATTAGCGGTGTGTTTCCGTTTCCAGGGGGTTGGTCTCTGTGGGATCCGGTTTGCCTGTTGATTACTCTATTTGCCTGCCTGGTCGTGAATATTGCCTGGACGAATTGAGTGAAGGCCGCAAAGGAGTCAGCTTCCTCCAAGATAATGTGCTCTTGATGACAAGGGCTGGCAAGCAGGTGGGTGAAAAGCCGCAGGCAATGCTCTTTATATGAGATGCTGGTGTATATTGCGTCATTCCAGGATTCATCTTCGCTACAATGGCAGCATGGGTCTTGTTCTATTCCTAGAATTGTAAGCTTTTGCTTGAAAGGCCCTGCCCAGTTAACAGAAAAGTGGCCTGGTGTCGAGGTGAGTACCAGAGAGGAGGTGTTAGAAAAGTAACTGGGACATAGTGGCATAGTATTTAGGGTCTAGCGCCACCGGTAGTTTCCCACATCTGCACCGTATGTACTCTGCTCTGTGATGGAAAGCAGAACAACTGCAAAAGCCAGAAAAAGTGTAATGTCTAGTTTATGAAGTATTGTGTTTTGTTTTGTTGTTATGTCTCTGTCTGTTTGGCCGCAGTGCAGCTAGTGGGACCCTGCGTTGCCCGCCACCACCATTGGGAGGTGAGTCAGTCTGCCCGTTATAATCTGGCTGATCTCTACCAGGGGTCGCCTGAGCTTCCTGATAGAGACCAAGTAAAAAAAAAAAAAATGTTGAATACAGCACACTAGGAATTAGAGTAAGAATTGAGTGGGTCAGAATGTATGGTAAGGAACAAAGATGGACCAGGGTGAAGGACCCAGCCGGTTATTTAAGGCGAAGTGGGGAGAGGGTATAGGGAATTAAAGTCACAGCGGCAGGTGTCCGCGTGTGAGCGCCATCGGCCTTTCGCTCTGAAGGGATATCCCGCACTCAGCAGAGTTCCAGAAGTGTAGCTATCCCGCAGCCACAAGAGGGTGCCAGCATAATTCTACCCCAGAGTGGGGTTTGCATAGCTTGGTTGCTATAATTTCCTGCTACTATTTATTGCTACTATATATGGATGCTATTATTTATTCTACCCCTATTGGAGTTTGCAATGGTGGTGGAACGTACTGGTAAGGCCTCTCATGGGTGTGGTAAACCCGTCTGGTGGTAACAACTGCCTGTGCAAATCGTGTGAAGGTTGCATTAAATGTTTCATCGTTTATGAGGATGTGATCCTGTTAGCGGGGGTTGGATTGTATCTCGGTGAAGAGTCGTAGGCGGTGACCATCATATGAGGGACACTCGTACATGACATGGGCCCAGGACTCATATTCGCAGTGCCCCTTCACAGATGGCTCACAAAGTCCTTGGAATGTAAAATAGTGGTTTTCTCAGATGATGTAACTATCATTTTTCCTGGAAAATCTCGCTTTGACCTAGAGTGTAAAGCAAATCGAATCCTGTCCGATCTCACCTTCTGGACGGTGCTCAACAAACTATGAATTAATCCGAATAAAACAAAAATGATGCTCTTCAAATCCAAGCTAGATCTCAGAAGCCCACCACAAATTACGATCTCTGGAAGGCAACTCCCGATCGTAACACAGACGAAAGTCCTTGGAATGATTATTAGGGGCCAAGGCTAAAAGATTCTCAGCGGCTATCATTAGATTGATTTTCCAGATGTGACTGGGGACTCTCAAATAAAACTCTGTCCTTATATTACAGAGCGGTCTTTTTGCCTATTGTGATATATGCGGCTGGAGCGTGGTTCCATGGACTGAAGCTAATCAAAATGAGAGACAAACTTAACTCAATCCAACAAAGCATGCTTTTGTCTACTCATAGAATTTGTCGGATAGTGTCCACAGCTGCCATTCAAGTGATCGCCGGAACATTACCAATGGATTTGTACGTCATCTATCGAGGTTTATCTGCTTGATCCTGAGGTCTAAACCTCAGGATCAAGAAGATAATTCCAACTAAAATCCTTGAAATTGAACTGGATCTAAACAGCAACACCAAAGCTGAAAGACTCAGGTGCTACAATGAACTAATAAACATTTGGCAAACCAGATGGGATACCTCTGTAACAGGCGCCGTCACTGGAAAGTTCCTTCCAGAGGTCTCGTCTACTGCAACGAAAACTGTTAAGTCCTGGCTGTCGCTGACCTTGGAATCTTCCTTCTTGGTCACTGGACATGGTTCCCTCAACGAGAAGCTTTTTCAGCTAGGTCTGTCTACAACAGATAGCTGTTTCTGCGGAATAAAGGAGAACTCGGAGCATCTCCTATTTGAATGTCCGCTGCATGAAGACATCAGAAGAACTCTTACACAGGCAATACCAAACATCACTGAGCATCAACCGGACCTCCTGCTCCGAACACCAGAAAATCTCTCAGCGCTGCAGACTTATGCTGCACAAATCTTCCAGCGTCGAAAGCGAACCCATGCTGAAGCAAGACACGTTAGAAATACTAATGCAGCGAACTGAAAGTCCACAGTGGAAAACTTTTTTGTTCCTTATTATTATTATTTTTTTTTTTTTTCGTCGCTTTCTGTCTGGAGTTAGTTAATCTGGTGCAGCTGTGCTTTTTTTTTTTTTCAAACGCACCAAATAATTTTTTTTTAATTTTATTTTATTATTTATTTATTATTCTTTTTATTCTTTTTTTATTTTTATTTTTTCTCTTCATAACCTGCACCACGAGTAGTTTCTTTTTTTCTCTACTTTTCCCCCATGGAATGGGCCCCCAGAGGATCCTGGCCCATCTTCCGGCAACACTAAGTGGATCAGCGTCTCTTTTGAGACAGTACGTGTTTTACTGGGACTGGTCCACGTTCCCGTGGTGTGGACGAGTACCCAGAATCATCTGTCCAGGTGACTGATGCTTCTGGGTAGTCAAGCGGCCAAACACACACACACACACACACACACACACACACACACACACACACACACACACACACACACACACACACACACACACACACACACACACACATCTGGCCCATTTGTAGTGATACTCTTCTTTACAGAGAAACTAGGCGGAGTTGAACAGACATTCTAGGTGCCGTCCATTACATATATACATGTCCACATGTCCACATCTCCGCAGTGGCAGAAATCATTGTTCTCGATACCGAGCGCTGTTAACTTTTTGCTGGAATGGGCCGTGCCCAATAAGCAGAAAGGTTGCCTGCAGTCCAGGTGAATACCAGGAAGGAGGCTTGGGATAGATAAGAGCGATTTTGGGGAAGAATTTCTTAGTTACTTCTCCTTTATTTGTTGAATTCCAGGACTTCTGCCATGCATGGTGTAGGTGGTTGGCGATACGCCTTTTTTTCTTGCCTGTAGTCATTTGTGAGGTCCAGTGCAGATCCAAATAGCTGAGACAGTGGGGAGGAACTTCTTTGGTAATGACGGTTAGCTGTGATAGTTGCTATTATAGGTGCTCTTGTTAAAAGTGTTTATAAATATGGTTTTAAGGTGCTTACTTTAAATACTCTTGTGATACACGGATATATTCTGATAAGGTCTACTAGGTTTGACGATTTCTATTCAAGGAAAAGTAATATTCAAGCTAGATTTGCGATAAGTCAGTTTTGGCAGTTAGAGCATTGTCTAACTCTCAGTTCCAGCTGCCTATGCTTTGGCATAGCGCTGGTACTTCAAAATTTAAAGAGCTACTTTTTAAAATCTGAACGGTATGGATGAAGGGGACTTCAAATAGGTGGAAGAGTATATCTGGCTGATTAGTTTTTATCTAAGTTTGGAACAAAATATCTTCTCAGTGGAAAATATATATAATTTTAAAGAATTTTAGATTTAAATAGTAAAGGCCTATGCAGCCATTGTTGAAGAAGGCTGGTAGTGACCCCTGTACGGTTATTAGTGTCCTCTCATAATAAAAAAAAATTAAGGAAGAATTGGAATTCTTCGCTTAAGCTGGAATCTCAGGATCCAAGTATATCTCAAGATAAATTGTCACTGAGTCAAAGCAAAGAATCTTCCGAGGACTCGGAAATTCTTCCGAAAATTCTTCAGCTGAAATTGAGATAGGAAACGGCACTGAAGCGAGTACCTTGTTATCGTTTTCAAAAGAAATTAGGAACGAAAACATGAATTTTAATCCTGTTGTCCAAAACATGACTTCTTCTGTGGAGAGAAACTGTGCCTCGCGCAGATGGTGATTTCGGAGGAGCTTTTGGATTTCCCAAAAGACCTGGAATTAAGTTAATTGTGTGTGACGTTAGTAAGGAAGTTCAGAAGGATGATCTACGTGACATGTATGAGAAAAATCTTTTGCATTTGGGATTGATGAAAGAGGAGATGATTGCTGAGGTCACTGTTCACTTCACAAGTAGGAAAAACTAGATTTTGGAGGTTTCACAAAGAATTAGAATGTTTCTAATGTAACAACAGCGCTTGTTGATTGGACTGGTGTCATACAGGTTAAACGATTTCTATCTTTGTGACTGTATGTTACAATTGTCACGGTTCTGGGCATACTTCCAAAACATGTAGACGACATGATCCTATATGCAGCTGTAAGATGTAGATCTTACAAATTAAAATAGAAATATTTGTTTTGCTAAAATAAATCCAGGAAGGGCAATGGAAAGTGAGAATTATCATTAATGCCAGTGTATTAAGTTAAAGATAGTAAATATTAAGAATGGATGTTTTGTTTTAAATAAAAATAACTAAATGCACAAGGCATAATACGTTAAGAGTAAGAGTTTAATATCCATATAATATCGGTGTAGATACACCATAGATTTTTGAGGTTTTACAAAGAATTAGAAGGGTGCCATTTTGAGAACAGGTTTGAAAAGATTGTTGAGGTCAAGAATAATAGGACCGTGAAATGGATTACGATGCGTCTCTTTTGATCTAAGC
Organism: Mastigoproctus giganteus; assembly: GCF_048544385.1. Taxonomy (NCBI): domain Eukaryota; kingdom Metazoa; phylum Arthropoda; class Arachnida; order Uropygi; family Thelyphonidae; genus Mastigoproctus; species Mastigoproctus giganteus. Next base: position 235,339,076 of record NC_143576.1, read on the forward strand.
CACCGTTAGGAAGTAAACAGGAAATTAGTGGATGTCTAGTGTTCGCGTCAAAAGAAAATGGCGTCAGGGTGACTGATATTTGGGTTAAGCTCGATGTATTTAGCAGAGGTGTGAACACGAAAATGAGTGTTTGGCGGTGACCCGGCAAACATGAAAAGGTCATATTGCCATGTGAAAAAAATAAGAAACTTCTAGAGAAGAGTTGGTTTGTTCGCTAGGGAGACAGCTGGGGTGAGTTGTTTTAGAAAATAGGAAGGATTGAAAAAAATTAAACAGTATGGGGATTGGTTGTAGTCCTTTGGGAGAGGTGTTTTAAACTTGAGGGGAAAAGAAAGTTCTGGGGGAGTAATTGAGAAAGTGTCCATTCTGTATCTGACTTCTCTGTGGTCAAGGGGAGAAAGTCGTTAATTCGCGGGTTGAAGTAGAAGTAGATTTTTTGGTGGTCGGTGTTCACATCTCATGGTAGCAAGATGAAGAAGAAAAAATGTGAGAGAAAGGGATAGTGTGCCGTAGAGGACATGAATCAAAAGTAGAACCTCTGTTCTGCTTTTGGTTGTCACAGTCACTGAAGCTTCTGCTGTTCACTCTAAGGCTCTGGCTCTTCAGAATTTTTCTGGTGAAAATCTTTATAATATTGTTTTTTTTCTGCTGCTCTCATATATGATACGTCATTGAAGGATCCACTTCTCAAGAAACGTCTTTGGTGAGGAACTCTCTGGTTTTCATTGAACTCATTGTCCCAATTTTCTTTTGTATGCAGAGGTACTGGCTCTTCATTAGATGGTACTGATGTTCTTCCTTTAAATATGCTTTCTTCAGGTTTCCGAGTCACATATTTCTCTAATGGTTCCTCATCTTTGCAGTGCAACAAATGATGGTTATACTGCACAGCCTATCCTATGCTTGGCATTAAATGGGCATGTTTTCATATCATTTTCTTGATGAAATTGAGATTTACATTTTGCAATGTGCTTCTGCAGTTTACGTTCTGGTACACGATGAGCAGGATGATAGGGAGAGGTAACCAAAACATCAAATTTTCTTAAAGTAAGTTGCCATTATTAAGAATATATATTTTTTCTCGTCGTATTTTCCTGCATTAAATATAAACTTTGTTTTTTCCTCACCGTAGTTTCCCGTCCTGAACTTGGTCAATCATCCTGCTCATGATTATTGGCTAAGTATAGCTGGAACCCGAGGATGTTGGTCGGCATGCCTTTCTTCATTCGCTGGTTGATTCCTCTCCTGATGACTTTCAAATGCAGGAGCAAATATCCGCGCGATGACAGGGGTGCTGACTATACAACTGGTCACTGAGAGGAGCATGAAATGTTGCATGGAATCCAGCTTTCTTCTATTGCATTTAAGTACAGCTTTGGTGCACCAAACTGAGGTCCCATAGCACACGATGGGTACAAAAATCGCCTTACAGATAAGAGAAAGTGTTTACGCTTCAGGCCCCAATTAGCTCTGCTTGTGCTCTTAATCATCGCTGCATATCTTCGGATTTTAGTGGACAAGTTCAGATGTGATTGAAAATTCAGCTTGGCATCGAGATTGAAGCCAAGATATTTTACTTCTTCATACATAGTGTATATAGTGTTTGGGGGGGAGGGGCCACCGGTGGTTTCCCACAACTGCGCCATAAGCACTCTTGTGAAGTATACATCACTCTGTAAAAGCCAGACAAAAGTAATGTTGGGTTCTGTTGTTGCGGTCTGGTTTTTGGCCGCAGGTCCCCTAATCGGACCCCACGTCTCCCGTGCACACCGCTAGAAGGTAAGCCAGGTTGCCGATTATTCTCTGGCAGGTCCTGCCACCTAATTGCCTAAGCTTTCAGTGACAGGATTAAAAAAGAACAAAAAAATCGTGTCAGATTTATTTACATATATTAATATGCTCTCTGTACAAATCTTAGTTCATGTATGTGTGTGTGTCATGTATTTTCTTGTATCGGGGTGGCTTCCAGGCATAATCTTCACCTTTGTAACCCGTGTTGTTGTTGTAGAAACTACATAGCCGGTCTAAGGATTATTTAGAATAAAAGTGTGAGCTGGATCCTGGTTTACTATCACTGTATGCGCATATAGCACGAATGCCGCACCAACAGGAAATAGTGCAATACCAGTGATGCCTGCAATCCTGCTCAGGTCACACAAACCTGAGGGGGGAAAAAGTGGCAAATGAACTGAGACGCCAGACATGACAACAAAATTCAAGTCTAGCCTACTAGAATCCAGTTGACAGAAGATCACCAACAACCAAGGAAACAAAGATTCCAGCTTCAAGGTTCAGGATCAAGATCAAAATTTAGTGATCACAATCAATATCAAAGTTCAAAGTACATCCAAACCAAGCCCAGTACAATGAGCTGGGTTCAATGCATAGCAAATCGCACTACAGTTCGTCTTTTGAAGACTGCAATTGAAAACTCCTGGAACATGTTGAACTTGTCAATGTTCTCAAAAAGGACAGACACATTATCTTCATTCAAATTTTGAATTACAAAAAATTATTATATTAGTGTCACCTCTAATTGACACACCTAATTGACTACATAAACACGTATTTTTTGTATGTAAATTGCGTGTGTTCTCTAGTAGATTTGCCTGTTTTGCTGGACGAAAAAAACCCCCAGTTTCTGTTGAAAAAAAACTTTGCTATCTACGCCTGAGCCGACTAACTCAGCCACGGAGTGAAAGAAACCCATTAAAGTTCCTCCCGTCATCGACGGGATTCGAACCGGGGCCTTTCCCACCCGGTGTGGGGAGGACGGTGACGATACCACTGTGTTACCGCGCAGACAATTTGAAATTACAGCCGGATGGGGCTATTGTTGATTTTTATTGTTGGGGACGACACCCCCAATAATAAAAATCAAAAATACCTCCATCCTTGCAACTTTCCCTTAAGTAAAATGGACTTGGTCTTCTCGCTGGAGATGGTAAGGCAATGGAGAGAGGCCCAATTTTGCAGTATGGACAGGGCAGATTTGGCTTTTTCCTCCAGTGATGCTTTGGCGTCGTCCAGGGTTGCCCAGTAACAAACAAATTCAAAATTAAAATTATTAATTTGTTTGTTATTAATTATGAATTAATATAAATCTTGCGAGGCATGATTGGCATTTTCCTCCAAGGTTATTAGCGATCCTCCTCTAATGATAACTGTAAGGTCATCAGCAAATACCATAACTTTACAGTTTTCAAATTCACGCTGTAACCATTATTGTAAAACCATGTTTCAAACAAGGGGCCCAGTACGGAACGCTGAGGACATCCCCTAGTTACTTACTTTTTAAAGGTTAAATGTTGCGACCTGAATAATATACATCTCTCAGAGAAATAGCGTCTATATAATAAATCAAGTTGTCTAGAACAATGAGAATTTCGCCGAGACCAAAGGGACTCCTCCCACCAGAAGGAATCGAACGTCCCAAAAAAGTCTACAAAATTTACAAGTTCATATATGGCACTAGAGCTTTCAACATAAAGACACCAAGTCCACTAAAGAGTCCTTGCAAGATCGTCCAACTGAAAATCCATACGGTTTTAAACAAATCATGTTCTTGTCATTTAATATGAGGAATTTTGGGAGAAACCAAAATTCCAAAGTCAGTGCATCTTTGGTGACTAAAACTCACGTCACAGAAATTTATGTAGAGTGCATGGTCTCTGGTTGAAACCTGAAGAGGTAACTTTGGTGCCTTCGAGAAATTATCCAAACATTTTTCAACGACTACAAAAGGTACATTTTTCGTCGTTTCCAACAACGTTTAAGAAATCCATGTTTTTTTGGTAACATTAATCTTAAACATTAACGTTAATTATAACATTAATCTTTTTCCTTAACATTTAAGGAAAAAGATTAATGTTATTAAAATGAGGAAAAATTAGCATTAAGGAAGTGACTGCACATTTTAAATATGGAAAGGCCAAAATTTACAAACGCCATCGAGCAAGAGGATAAAAGAACAGAAAAATATTTATTGAGTAATAAAAATGGGCAGGATGAAAGAAAGGGATACAAAATACTTGCAGCTAAATCGCATTGTGTTTGAGCTGTTTTTCAGCAGCATGAGCAAAGAACGTTCTTATTTCTGGCCCAATTCTACAAGAAAAAGCAAAAGAAACGGCAGCCTAAGCTGGATGGTTTTTCTGCATCAAATGGGTGGTTAAAAAGTTTTAAGAAAAGACAGGGCATAACATTTAATGTCTCTTGTGGGGAAGAGAATGATGTTGACAAGAATACGGTTGAATACCATCACTATAATTCCAAAGACACTGCAAACGCAGCTTCGGTTAACTGTACTTTTGGTTGCCTTTGCTGATGGAAGGTTGCGTTATAATTTTAACGCAACCTTCCACCCAAGAGTTCAACTCTCAAATATTAGGCTAGTATTCCTTCCTCCTTGTACGGCATCAGTTCTGCAACCACTAGGCAATAGAATTATATAAAATTTAAAACTCAATTATAAGAAACTGCTTCAGCATCTTATTAGAGTCATCCATGTAGGTTATATTAATTAATCTTTAATGAATTCAACTGCTTACCAAAATTTTTACATACATTTCATTTTCTACTTATGCCTTGTCTGTACCTTTATTGGCATATATTTTACATTAGAAATAGAGACACTTTATTTCGGTTTCTACTTGCAATCATGGTGGTTGACACCTGATGAAGACACCAGGGTTGTGAATTATACGGAAATGTATATTTTTGTGCATTTTTTCTCTCTTCTACTTATAAACTATTTATCCTATTATTTTTATCTTCTTACTCTCCATTTTCTTATTTCTTTATTACTCTATTTCCCTTGCATTTCTGCGGTTTATTTTATTCTGCCTTATTGCTTTTGCCTTCTATTCAATGTGTTCTATTCACCCTCTTAAATATCACATATTTAGTATATTATATAAATTATAATAAAATAAATAATACAATTATAAAATGAATTAATAATAAGATTTAATATATCCGAAAAGTTTGAAGAGAGAATAATAATATCTCCTTTTTTTAAATACACACTCAGATCACAAACTTATCACCCACTTTTCGTATATCTAAAGCTTATTGACGTCATCAGTCCCCCTATTCTCAAATACGATTTTCAAAAGTTATCTACAGAGTTGTACTTTTGAACAAACTACTTCAGATTTAGTAGAACTCCATGTATGGTATGGGCTCGATGTTGTCATCTACATCTCACAGAAGACAGCTTTGCTACCTCTTAAAGATAAAGAAGAAGGAATTAAAAATAAAATAACCGAACGAGTAAAGTGCATTGAATAATAATTTTAATAATAATTGAAAGAAAGGGAGAATCAGTGACTTTTTTGCGGTTTACAAATAGCGTATAATTATACATTACCCGGATAAGTTAGAGAAAAACTCAGAGTAGCATTTTAAAGCAGAGAAAATAAGCATTTGAAGATTTATGTAACACTTCTAATTAAGTAAGGTTGGAAAGCAAAACTGGAAGGACGCTTAGAACCAAATAACTACAATTGTACGCAAATGTAAACAATAGCTGGATATCACAGCACGCTGGTTGAACCCTGTATTAATATCAGTAAATATTATTATTGTATTGCCAATGTCTGTACACTGCTGCGATGTTAAAACTTTTAAGCGAACTACAGAGTGGACTGGTGGGTGGTTAATACAATAAAAAGGTTTATTTGTGCTAACGATATTAGGCTTATCGTTCACATACAGCCCGCTCACATAACGAACAACTGAGAGGGGTAAAAATAAAAGCAGAAGTTTTATTGGAGAAGGAAATGTGGCTGCACTTATCAGGATTAGTAAGAAGGCCAAAAAGGCTAAAATGATAAAAAGAAAAAGAAGCTTATAGCCTGCTTTATTTTTCATGGAGTGAAGCCAGGTAATTTAATTTTTTACAGGGCAAAAAACCACGAGTTTCTTGGAGAAAAACTATTCAACCCTAGCCTGAGACCGACAAACTCAGCCACGTTTTGAAAGAAGCCCATAATATTTCGTCGTGTCATCGACTGGATTCGAACCCGAAATTTTCAGGCCAGTTTGGGAAGAACGGTGATTATATCCACTTTGCTACCGAGAGCGCAATTAACGCAAAAAGTAAGTTGCCGATGAGAACTTATAAAGTCTTAAAATGTTTTTGGAGCCCAATCGTGCGTGAACGATTGACGACATGTTTCCAATGGAATTTCTTCCAGCAATAGAGCTGCTGGAACGAGTACAGAGATGGGCAACGAGATTGGTGAGGAGAACAAAGGGTTGCTCTTACTAAGAAATGCTTAGATCCTGCAAATTGCAACGTCTTGAGACTAGGCACCTGCAAGGTGATCTGATTGAGCCGAATAAGGCCTTGAATGGTTTCAGCAAGCTCAAGTCTGATGCGATTCTTTCTCAGATCAAATACCTGAGGGGGCATAAATTCAATTTCAGGAAAGACAGTTGTAGAATAGATGTGCGGAAATTTGCCGTTAGCCAGCTGATAGTTTATTGCTGGAACAAACTTCCATCTGTCGTTGTGGAAGTTGAGAGCTTAAATAAATTCAAGGAGAAACTGGACAAGCTTTTGGAACGATGGATGAAATAGAAAGTTTTTTTCTCTACTAATGCTAATGCAGGTAATTCCTCTTTGAAGATATGTCTGCCATTTTCACCATTGATCGTAGGATGCAGGAAACTGATCCATCAGGTAGCTACCAACGATACCTGCTCAAATATTCCAATGAAAGAGCTGCTTATGCCGCTGGGAGATCGTATGAGGATTTCCCTTGAGCATTGGTGATTGGGAAAATTCATAAAGCCATCTCTTGCAAATTGTGATCCATCCGTAAAAAGTAAGCAATGGAGAGAAGAGCAGGTTCAATACACTTCTGTTGAAACCATTTATAAACACGATTCGCGGATCGAAACGTTGTGAGAGAGCCTGCACTCGCTGCACGTGACATGGACATAGTTTCTGCTCCGATTTTGCAATACAGTTGAATGCGCATCACTTAATCTTGTTATTTCCAGGATCCTCCTCGATCGTGTCCTCCACCCTTTCTTCTAAAGCAAGTGTTCGAAGAGTTCTGGTTTTTCCCCATTCAGCAGAAACTTGAAATATCCAATTAGAGATTCTAATTGGATATTTCAAAAACGCTTCCAAAATTTGACAAGACTTTTCGAATTCGCACAGTTTCTACCTCGCGGAAATCGAGTTTTCGTTCAGCAAATACAGGCGCCATACCGGCGCCTCATTCCCTAGCTTCCTTGGCTTTTAATACGCACAGAGTAAAGAACTTATTATACACCCTCTATATTACAATTATGTAGTTGTTTTGAGACTGTTATTAAGCTATTAAAGACTCGATTTTTAACTAAGAACCAGCCATGTGGTAGGAGTTATGATTATGTCAGCCAACTTGAGATAAAGTGAGTGATACGAAGGAGGTGCATAGGGATGAATGACCACGCATGTTTCTACAGTGAGGAGACATTTCGTAATCACTTTCCACGAAGCAATTACGAAACTTGAACTTTATTTCTCTCTCTATTTTTAGAAACGATTGTTGATGCAACGTAACCCTTCTACTATTTCAATGTTTCACCCATTCAGACTTTTTTTTTTTTTTTCTCCAACACAAGAAAAGTTAATGATCTCTTCAGTATATTTCTTTTTCCAGCAGTTTTCTTCAGTAATGAGGTATTGACATTTTAAATTCAGTTGGGAAATGTGTAGTTGACTAAATATATTCATTCATGTTCGGGCCAATGAACTAGAGATTCTAATTGGACCATAACCTTGCTTCGTGGTCTGTTGAAAGACAACAATTTTAATAAAGAAATTCCCAGCAGAATATTTAAACAAATTTCCAATACGAAATTAATGAAACAAATGGATAAATATATCCTTTTTATGTATCGCGCATGACCTAAACTTATTTATTATTATTATTATTATTATTTTAGAAGGATTAGGAGCATTGGCGATTGAGGCCATATTGCTTTGTATATATTTTCTGAAATTACGTGTGTTCTGTGGTCGATTTTCTGTTTGCTGGACAAAAAACCAGAGTTTCCGGGAGAAAAAAACCATGCTGCCCTCGCTTAAGATCGATTAACTCAGCCACGTTTTGAAAAAAAGGCCCACAAAAATTCCTATCGACGTGACTGGAACTCAGGCCTTTTCCACCCCGTGGAAAAGGCCTGAGTTCCCCGTGCTGGAAGGACAGCGATGCTACCAACTGAGCTACCCATGATGGCAAGAAAGACACCATTCCAACCGAACTGTGCGGTGGAGTTGAAGAATCTGCAAATTGGTTGTCGTGTGCCAATACGAAAATCTCTTCTGTAAACAATCGAAAGATTCGACTGGGGTGGTGCCACCAACGCCACGATTGCACTGTGAAATAGTGGAAAAAGATTAGGTGGTCTGATTAATGCCGATTTACAAGTTTTTGCGCTAGTGGTAAGGTGAATTAGTGGCGACAACCTCATGGAGACATGAATCCAGACTCTTGTTATTGGGTTTTAGGAGCATGGGCGACTGAAGTCATGCTGCTCCGTGCATATTGTCCAAGCGTGTTTTGAGATCTATTTTCTGTTCTGCTGGACGAAAAACCCGAGTTTCAAGGAGAAAAAAACCATGCGACCCCGGCCTGAGATCGTCTAACTCAGCCACATTGTGAGAAAGATCCATAATGATTCCTCCCATCATCGACGGTATTCGAAGTAAGGTCTTTTCCACCCGGTATGTGGAGGACAGCGATCCTACCAACCGCGCTACCTACGAGGGCTCCAGCCTCCCGTGTCGACCACTCAAAGCAGCTGGAGGTGATATCATATTATGTTCCCTTGGTAAGAACTGGTTCCTACATATCGTTAGAAGTTCGTGTTACCTCCAATGAATATCCCTCTGTCTTGTCGGACTAACTTCACCCCGCAGTGCATCATTTTTATCCGTATTGTTTCAAGACCAAAATCTATTCACCATGAAAAAATTGTATCTGAATGGTTCGAAGAACATTCCCAAGATTTCCAAACATTTACCTTGGCCGCCTAATTCTGCCGATCCCAGTTCAATTGAGAATGTCTGGGATATGTTGAAAGGGACAATTAGACTTCTGAGTTCTCTACCCACCATAATATAGTAGATGGTAAATATCCTGATAAAAGAATGGTCAAATCTAGAGCTAGATTCCCTCAGACACCTAATGGAATTCATATCACTACATCTACTGGCCCGAATTCGGGAAAAGGATGGCCTACTAGTTCCTAATTCTTTGTCTAGTTAGTGTATTAATACTTGACAACACACAGTAGAAAGAGTAAATGCACACAAACTGAGTTCTGTTGCTACTGGCTGGACGAAATCAATCATTTCATGAGGACATAAATTGAGAAGATGATTTCTACCTGAATCAATCAATTGTCTAACAAAGGTTGCAGATCATAGTCAAACTGAAGCCATATTAATTAGACATTCCTAGTTCTTCTGCTTTTTTATAGAAGCTTAATATTATCTCAATAAAAATTGGTTGAAAGAATCGCGATGTCCATTTAAGAATAGATTTTTTTTTACCTTCTGTTTAGACATGAAGAATGCTCAAATAATCTGCATTCTTCATGTCCGTTAGCCGAAGATAATGTCCTTATTTACCTGATTGTTTCGTAAGATTTTTACTGCGCACTTGGAATCAACTGCGAGAATGTACAGGGCGGTGTATATGTTCTTCGCAGCCAATCGTTTATCTTTCTAATGGTGAGATTTCTAGGAAGTGAAGCCTGATGTTTAACAAGGAACTGTAATCACTATTAGAGGAATGCCATCTTGGCACACTTTAATCAGAAGAGAGGATATTGCGCTTATTTCCTTTTTCGAGACCCGTGAGCCTTCAAAGAACCATTAGTAAGAATCTATACCTTATACGATTATTTTCATTTTCTTAATTGAAATGAGACGTATATTTTATTTTTGTTCTGATTTTTATATTCATTCCATCAGATTTGATAGAATGACTCGTTGTAACTGAATAAGAGAAAAGCTGGATCGAAACACTGGTTGCAAGATAGAAGGCGGAGGTTTGGGATTATTGGATATTCTTCAGATGGGATTAAAGTTAGAAATTGGGCCCCCAAAGATCGATTCTTGGAACACCGTTCTTTCTGATTTTCATAAGTGACATCGACCCAAGGATGGACGGCGTGATGTAAAAATTTCAAGATGCGAAAAGATTGGTACAATATTTGATTATCAGCAATAAGTAGTGGTCCTTCAGAAGGAATTGGACAAGCTTCAAGGATGGTCAGAAAAGTGGTAGCTATGGTTTCATCCAGTGAAAGTTTCCCCGTGACTGATTTGGATTTCTCAACCCGCACAGCATGCAAATCATCACTTGAATCCATTTCTACAGACATTAATACACAAAGGTCCAATACTTGGTGAGGAGTTTATGCAAGTAATAACTCAGTAAATTTTCAACCATCTAATTTGTAACAACTGTGAGAAGTAGTAGAGTCATCATAGACCAGCATCCGTGTTACACACTTTCCACACTTTGTCGAGTCCATGCCATAACGAATCTAGGCTGTTCTGGGAACTAAAGGGTTGGTGGTTGGTTGTAGGGTTTTAGTCACATCATGTTGCACAGTATGTGATATGTCTGTAAATTGCGCGTGTTCTTTGATCAATTTACAGTTTGCCTGAATAAAAACTCGAGTTTCTGGAGAAAAAACCGTGCTACGGCGAGACTGACTAACTCAGCCACGTGTGTGTGTACAAAGACCCATAAAAATTCTTCGGGTCATTGACGGCATTCGTCGTGGGGAGGATGGTATTTATACCAATTGTGTTTCCCACGAGTGCAGGCTAAAGCGACCATTCTAGCTATTATATAGGTATTCTCAATAAAATGGTGACTCAGTGTATAAGCATACTTCTAACAGCATAATTAGCCTACCACTTCGTGTAGATTTTCATACATAATCAAAATCATATTTATCTGATTGCTATTACGCACTCATGGATTGGTTCTTGTTTTTAATCGGTCACTCACCGCGCCTAATAGTATTGTAGCTATTGTATTCAAATTGCTTCTTCATAATATGCTATCAGGCTTTCCCTCTATAAACATTTTATTTACTTGCCTACCTTCACCGAAGAGTAGCTTTTATCTTCGCTGAATGAAGTTAGTCGATCTCAGGCGAAGATGTTTGGTTTTTACTCCCGGAAACTCGTGTTTTTTCACTTACTAAGAAATCACTTACCAACAAATGAAAAGGTGTGGCATTTTTACTCAATAGGCAGATATTTGGTATATTGTAATGTACACTGCCTTGCCATTAATATCCGGGTACAGTCCATTGATAATTGATCAAGACCTAGTCAAACACCACGTATCAGACAACTGTAAATATGCTCTTAAGCTTTCGAAGAGACAGTAGTACGAGTGTAAATGCCAAATACAGCGATCGATGGAGTTAACAAACTTCCAGCGTGGAATGATAAGAAGGTGCCACATAAGCAGTCAAATCTGTACGTGAAATTTTAATGACACTGAAGATCTTAGGTCGACGATTGGTGATGTGACTGCAAATGGAAGTGAATTGGTGGGAAACCCTGATGAAGCGATCGGGAAACATCCGAACTTGACCAAAATGACAGGAGAGTCCTCTAAAGAATCGTTCCGAGAGAACTCATACATAGGTCTTCAGTGAGACAATTGAGACACGTGTCAGTACGAGTATAATGCGCAGGATGCTTCATGATATGAGTTACCTTACAATGATCATGCAGCCTCCAACAAGCCATTAACCACTCTGACTAATGCCAGACACCGTCTAGTTTGGTGCAGGGCTTGCCTTTCGTGGATCGTATACCAATAGAAAGCTGTGCATTGGAATGATGAATCAGTACATAGTCTAAAAGCATGGCAATCGTGCCTGGGTGTGGACGATGCCCGGAGAACGGTATTTGCCGGACTCATTGCCCAGCCAACGAGGTTTGGCAACGGCAGTGTGATGGTCTGTAGTTGTTCTTCATGGTTTGGCCCTGGACAATTGGTTGTTTTGGCCAAAACCATGATTGCTAAAGTCTATATAAACTTCTTGGACCAAGACTTACAAATTACGCCCTTTGTTCTTGATTTTCATGTAAATCGCTTTATCGTTTACAGTTCAACCCACACATCACGTTGAACTGAAACTTGCAGATTTCAGTCCAGGATTAGAGGACAAATCGCAAAATTAGCATATCTTCGTATCGATGGAAGTTGATGTTTTGCAAAAGATCACATTTGGATTGAAATTTATCAATGCGGAGATGAAACTTTAATTTTATGTTGATCATCACTCTTCAAAAGATATGCGTCTTAATGTACGGTATTGTTCATCCGTTGAAGATTGGACCAGGGTGGATTGCTTTTTGTGAGGAAAAACGCCATTCAGTAGACTTAGCAGATTTAATGGAGAGTTGATAAACCTTGAGATAAGCTTGAAGTTCCAAACGTTTCTGATTCACGCGAGTTAGTACTGTAAGGTCATCGACAGCGCATATAAAATAAAGAAACTTCCTTTCTGAAATTTCAAACCTCTGAATATTCTTGATTGTTTTTACATTCAGTTAGAGAGAGAACCAATATTCCAAGGTTGTTTATAGGGTGCTTTACATCCTTTATCCTAAAGAAAGGGAACATTTGTCTTCTGGAGTAGTTTTCGGTTATAGTCTGGCTCCCAAAGTTGCGCCTGTCAGCGGATGCCCTTTTCGTGTTTTGACTGTTACAGTCAAGGACACCAAGTGTCGCTCTATCAACGCCACAGTTTAGCACGTGCTATAGCCGAAATGATTATGACCTTCAAAATAGGGTCGAAGTCCTGTATCCTGACAAAGGTAAATATAATTGCGGAAATGAGCGTGATAGCGAACAGCTTAGAGGAACACTTGACCCCTGAAAATGTGGCGAACTCCTTGGAAGAGGATAAGGTCATTAGCATCGGAGAGAAATGTAGTCAGTGAGATATAAATACCGAGTTTACCACTTCGCAAACTTTAATTTCTTTCAAAAACAAATTGTTTCCTCTCGACATACCAATTATCTTCTGGGCAGCTGGTATTTAACGAGGATGTGATTTCTAACTGAATTTTGTAAATCAAGGAAACTCTTTGATAAAAATCCTTTCCACTGCAGTTCGATCTGCAGTTGGAAAATTGCTGAGAGACCACCTTGCTCCGAGAATGACAGCAGTATCTCGTTGCTGATAATGTCAAAGGTTAAAAAAAGGTCACCAAAATTAAACCTTGTTAGGAAAGATAACGGAGACAAGTACGTGTGTTGAGCACGTATCGAACAGAAGGAAAGATAGGAACAGAAAGTTCTGAAGGACAAACGATGATTGTGATTAATACGAAATGGGGACAAATCTTGGATAAGAATCGTATCAACCATTGATTGGATGTCCCAAGATTGTTCTAAGTAATAAAACATCCACCATTAAAGCGCGATATGTAATTTTGCTTGTCATTGGACCATAAAAAAAATTGAATTCTGACCTTTACGATTAGAAAAGAAACCTCGAAATATCACCGCCAATAAAGCTCGGTTCTAAACACGCGAGTACATACGTAGCTCAAATATTTGTTGCCATGCCAACAGTTGACAGCTGTTTCGTCAGAATATATGTTTGCGTTTACGTGCGACATAGCAGACGACATGCGTATCCACTTCCTCAACTGCGCTGACGACAGTCGTTATTGGTGAGGAAGGTGTGCGGTTATGAGAACCCCCAATGAATTTCGGGTATCCGATACTCAGAATTTCTTTAATGATTCATTACATTTATCGATTAATAAATCGATAAATCCAATGAATGGTATGATTAATTCAACTATAAATAACCATCCCTTCTGTGCTTATAGGATTTTAGACGCATCAGGGACTTAGACTATATTATGTCTGTAAATTGCATGTGTTCTATGGTTTCGTGTGTTCCATATACTGGTTGCTGGACAAAAATACGAGTTACCGGGATAAAAACCATGCTACCTTCACCTGAGACCGACTAACTCAGCCATATTGTGATAAAGGCCCATAAAATTTCCTCCCCTCATCGACGGGACTCGAACTTGTTTTTTCCACTCGGAGAAGGGAGGATGGCCATCCTACCAACGGTACTACCCACAAGAACTCTTCCCTTCTAAGTTCAAAATCGCAGTCTCTCCATCTCGGTACAACTTTTCATATGACGCAACCTTGAATACTCAGTGGAAATCAGACAAATTGAACTCAAGGTCGCTAACTAGCGAACAATAACTGTCAGCATTGATGCTTTCCTGAAATACCTAATTGCAAACAATGATCCACTTTTTCTGTCTTTGTTTTGATCACTTCGTATATTAGTTAAGCAATGCTTTGCTTGTCTCAATGTTTTGGATGACCTTAATACAAACAAGGATCCATCACTGTCAAATTGAAAATGATATTGTCACTGTTAAATTGAATAGGATGTTGTCACTGTCAAATTGAAAGGGATAAATAGCTTAGGAAAAAGTTAAGAAAATAAATCTCCAAACTAGTTTTAAACCGCGATGTAATTTTGAATCCATTTGTACACACGATAAGAGATGATCGATTTGTTTACATTTCACTGTAGAACTTCAAACTCCATATAAAAGAAAATTGATATCTATAGATTTAATCTGCAGACCAGGAAACTGTATGTTGACAATTTTATTTGATACTGGAGTACGTGTTCAGTGTTTAGGTGGAGCACTGAACACTGAACATGAAAATGGAATACAAGCATGTAATATATACTGAGTGGACAGAAACGTTGGGATACCTACCTATTAACAGGCAGGCCCACCTTTCGCCCGGATAAAGGAAGTCGCATGGCGAGGCATTGAGTCCACTAATTCATGAAAGCTTTTTCCTGCTGGAAGAGTCCATTTTCCTATGGGTGCACAATGACCATGAAGGGATGCAGATGGTCTTCAAGGATCGACACGTAACCTGGACCATTCAGAGATGCGGCTTGACGTACCAGAAGTCCCAACGTGTGCCAGTTGAACACGCCCCAGACCATTACTTAACGCCATCTGCCTGAACAGTTCTCTTTTGACATGACGGGTGCATAGCTTCGTGCGGTTTCCGCAAAATACACGCCCTCCTGTCCGCTCGAAATAAATGGAAATGGGATTCATTGGACCAAGAGACCCGTCTCCAGTCATCCAAGGTCCAGTGCCAATGTTTTTTCGCCCAGTTTAGACGTAGAGTACTGTGTCGTGGTGTTAGCAATGGGACTCTGGTGGGTCTCATAACCTATTACAGCTAATGATCGCCTGATGGTGTTGGTGGAGACGTTTCTGGCACCTCCCTCGTTGAAGTCGACGGTGATTGGTGCCACTGTCGCTCTCCAGTTGGCTGAAATAATGCGAGACAGACGTCGACGGCCACGTTCATCTACCACCTTTCTTTCCCCATAGCAGTGTCCACGATGAGATGTTATTCCGTAACTGGCGTATTACCGATGCACTCTTGATACTGTCGAACGGGGATAGCGCAATTTCTGTGCCACCTCCGCGATAGAGCGTCGACCACCCATTATCATCCCTCTTTCAAATCGGTTAACTCACGACGTTTATCCACACTGACATCGAATTACGGTCTACGTGAATGCAGTGATACCATCTACCTGTATACTCGGTATCACTGATACCGTGTATACAGGTAAGACCATATTGCTCCCTGTATACTGTCTGAAAATTGCGTGTGTTCTGTGGTCGAATTTCTGTTTGTTGGATGAAAAACCGAATTTCCGAGAGAAAAACCACGCTACTCTCGCTTGAGACCGACTAACTCAGCCACGTTGTGAAAAGGTCCATAAAAATTCCTCCCATCACCAGCGGGTCTTGAACTCAGGTATTTTCCACCCGGAGTGGGGAGGACGGAGATTCTACCAACTACATTACCCACGAGGGCGACTCTAAATGAAAACTTGTTGACCTAAAAATATATTTTTGGTGCACGAAACCCAATATCACAATGAATTTGGCACTCCTCTGTGGCTTAATAACGTTTGCCAGATGGCAGAGCAAATATACTTCACGTAATGAACATTACGTGTACGTGTTTCAACAAAAGTTGGATTTTCAGGTGGAGGAATATTGAATAAGCAACAGCTGAAATATAATAGAAACAAGAAGGTGCAAAAGAGCATAAGCATTTCGAATTGGACATAGAAAAATATTACTAAAACAAAAGTGCACGCGCTCTTTGCAATATCCGGGTCGCTTTTCCAGATATGTCATTACGACAGATCGAGGTCACGTAGTAAACTTGTGGTTTCGAAGCCTGTACGAACTGCATATTTCAAAATATGTGTCACGTTCTGTTGCCGCAGAGGTGTCAAAGTGTGCAATCGTTCGCTCTCATTCAAAAATAGAATATTCGGTGGAATAATAATGAATATATTGGTTGATATGCCATCTCCTGTTTGAAACGCAAATATGCATCTTATTGTTGTTATTTTAATTTCAGTTGTCAACAGCGATTGAGAAATACTTGTGTTGATTCCGAGGTTTACGTCAATGATGGCTTCTTATGCCATGAGCATTACAAGGGGCGATTTCTTTCCAAATATTCATTTATGTAGGTATTGACATAATTTTGTCGATGGGCACGTGATCAGTTTTAAGAACATTCCTCTCCAATAAATGTTTTCAGAACGTCTGAAGACCTAGGTTTACGATTGTACACCATTTCTTTCAAATATCCCACAGAAAAGGATTCTGTGGTAGTTAAATCGGAATTATAGAACATGGTTTACCTCTCTTCTAAAAGGATCTCTAATGTTCCGAGTTTTCTCAAATCTCTGTTTGGTATTATTAATTTCCATGGTGGAACAAAGTCGTGAAATATGAGAAACGGGGATTCGTCTAGACTAGTCAACATTTTTCTCCAATCTTACACTCCATCGACAGTGTTGATGTTCCTGAGCCACCGTAAATGTGCTTTCTTCATTTTTGCTAACGCATGCAATATATTGATACGCGTAGGTGGATGAGATTCTTTCGGGTAACCCCAATATGATAATTTTTGTACGATACAACAGGTTAGGGTTGATTTCTTTATCGCTGATATTTGAAGAATTATCGGACGCAGATATCAATGGTAAAGCTCTATCTGTGACTATGGCGTCATAGGTGGAATTTACAAGTGCTGATAGTGAAGTGCTTGAGATTGAAGAATTGCCAGAATCCGGCAACTTAAATCTGAATTAATTGGCGAAAAAAACATAAATGCTATGGATGGTATAATTGTGGTATTTTAGCAGCACAATTTTGTATTATGAAGGGTGCATTTTTTGCTGTTCATTATACTATTTTATTTATTTGAAGAACATAAAATATTGTTTAGAACTAGAAGATAACACTTGTACTATACACTGAGTTGGCTTTGAATCAGCAACCCCCATTTACACCTCGTGGGGCCACCTTTTGCCCGTAATACAATCCGTACACATGGTGGACTCCACAAGGCGTTTCAGGGTGTCCTATGGTAGTGCTACCAATGCTTGCACAATGTGTCCAGTATTACCCATACATTGTCAGTCGTAGCATTGAATATCCTTTTCCAAATCTGCTCAATTGGGTTCAAGTCGGTTGAGCTGGGTAGCCATAGGAGACGGAGAATTCACTGTCGTGTTTCTGAAACCAGTTAGCAACCTGCTGAATCTTGTGGCATGGTGCGTTGTCCTGTTGAAAGACGTCGAAGTTGTTTGGATGCATTGTGATCGGCGTTCCCATCGTGCATCAGTCTCCAAATCATAACACCCAGCCTTCCAAACACCGAGAGTGCACTAGGTGCCATGGCTTTGTTTTGTTTTCTCCAAATGCGAATACATCTCAGCACGATATCATTGGAAACGGGATTTATCAGACCAGGCGAGATTTTCACATGTAGGTGGTCCACTGTTGGTGCTGAAGTGCCTATGGAAGGCGCAGTTTCTTGTTTTTCGCAGTGACATTAGGTACCCATGAAGATCGTCGAATGCCATGGCCTATGCGAGTTAATATTCGGCGCATAGTTCATGTGGATTGGTCTAGCTACGAGCATTTCTAATTTCATTGGATAGTTAGCCGGGCACGTGTTGCATTGCTGCTGTGTTACGAGACAAAACACCCCTCGCTCACTAAGAGCGTCGAGCACATATGGCTATCTCTCGTGTGACCTTTGACTGGGTACTCGATTGCTGTTGAGGCACTCAGACACGTGACACCACAGAATGGGAGCACTTAACCACGTTGGCTATTATCGATATACATCACCTGCACCTCTTGCCTCATAATCTTTGCAAGTTCGAAGTACAAAAGATCTCGACACCGACCCATCACAGACACTGAAAAACTCATCGCCACGAGGGCGAATTACAATGTTATATCAGCCGTTTACGACTTTCAACCTTCACCAGCATCATAGACCAGTCCCTTCCTATGCAAGGGGATGTTGCTAATGCGAAGCCAACTTAGCGTATAATGGAAATTCGTCCTACGACATGTCCAATTGTGTCCTCCACCTTTAATCAATAATGTGTTTCAGTTGGAGTGTGAAATTACGAAGAACATGGTCCAACGTTTTCTACACACACAGAAAAAAATATTTTCAATAGCTTTCTTCAGCACTGGAATGGTTCGTGGAGTCTTCTGAAACACTGTCGCTGAGATAATCATCAGAGATAAAAATTACATAGGTTTAAATCGAAAGACACAGGGCAGGCCACGCCTGACCATACATCTCAGAGTTGTGGTTAGAAATCATCCTGTTTTCAAAAATTCCATCCAGGAACTGGAAGACAACTCTGGATAACACTTAATATTGCCAACCAAATTTTCAAACCTTTCTCTCCAAAGTAATGATTTTGGTACAAAAATCATTACTTTGAACTGCCAAATCGAAGAACGTATTGAGACTATATATTTTACAATACTGGATTATAAAGAAATATATTACGTCTCTCCTTTCATGGGGCGCTTCTTCAGAAATCATCCCATCTTATTACCACGCAATATATGTCTTGAAACCACATGTCCATGTTAATTTTCCGCTTGCACGAAAGTTCGCAATAGTTGCAAATATCAATAAATCCAAAGCCTTGCCCAAATGGCAGTGAAGCTTTCAACCCTTTTCTAAAGTAATTGGCCTCATTCTATTCATCCTTACTTCTCCATCATCCTATCGTCTGTACTTCAGTTTTTTTCCCAAATTAATGGAGAAATCCATCAACCATCTTGAAACGTTCCACTGAATTAACAACCGCCCGTCTGGATTCCTTCAGCATTAGTGGAGAGATAATATCCTAGGCTTGCGTTACTGATCTGTGGAAAAATTCTATGAAAAACGTTAGAGAAAGTTAAGCAATTCCTCCAGACATTTCTAAAGCGTTCAATCAGGCGTGTGGCATAATGGCCTTTCAAGCAAACTTCTCTCCTGTGGTTAGCCTTCTGATATTGCAGCTGGATAGTCAGTGTCCTCTATGACCACATATGATACGATGCTTAATGGATCTCTTTCTTTTGAGAGGCCAGTGCATTCCAAGTTTTTCTATAAACGATAAATGTATTCAAAAGCACTGGATAGCTTTCTACACGTACATTAGTTATCCATTTCTCACAGAAACCATTGGTCAACCGAGTATACGTAGGTAACTATGGAAACAGAACACAGATGTCATCGGATATCACGCGATTTGTTGCCAATAGTTACTGGTTTATCGAGATAAATTCAGCATTCAATTGGATTAAATTGTTTTGATTCTATAAAACGGAATTATGGAGTATGAGATTGTAAAATATTGAATTGTTTCAATCCTCAAATGAACAGGGTTTTTACAATCCGCATTCTTCTCCAACTCATAATAAATTATTTATTTATTTTTGTCAGATTCTGAAACGCTCTGTATTTTGCGCTTCTTTCTGGTAGATTTTTCGTGATTCCCTGAAGAAATATTGCAATCTTAGCGTTAAAAATATGGATATGCAAATGAATTATTTAACAGATTACAACATTTATTTCGCATCGAAGGATAAACTTGTCCAATTTCGCACATAGAATTTGGATTTCCTCTTATCTCGTTAAGACAAACAAAGCACTTGAACTTACCCCAATATAATATTGATTTATGCATGGAAATTCTTATGTATGCATTCCCGAAAGTAGGACAATACATTTCTGGCCTTACAGTGGGTACTGAACATAACAAAAATGTGTGTCACGCAATAGCTTTCTTCTAAGTCCCGCCCACTATTATTTTCTTGTATACAGACTACTTCCGTGCCCTATATTGAAGTGGAATAAGTTCAGACAGTATGGGAACAGACTACGAAATATTTCATGCCTCGATCAGCCATATGTAAAATAAACATGTCTCAGAATCTGATTCTTGAAAATATTCTTTTGCCACAATCACAGTATTATCTTTCTATCTGCTCATACATTATTAATACTACCATCATTAAAAATTCCATTTTTATTTCATAATTTAAGAAAATGTGTACAAAAGCCACCTGCAGTTATCATTGATGTAGTCTGAATTGTTTTAAAATCAGTTCAAGTTCGTATTTCACTCCTCCTCCCCCCAAAGAACGGCCATTGTTTGAGTATGACCAAAAACATGGCGTCGGTGTGAAACTCCATTTCCTAAAGTTATTAGATTGAACATTTTTAATAACTAATTACTGTGGTTATAAGAAACTTGATTAAAAGTGTACACTTTAATTATTTTAATAATTTAAGAGTTTTAAATGCAGCATGTGGCATCATTATGCGTTATTTTTAACCACTGTTAAAAAAATTGTATAATTTGTATCATGCCAAATGTATCTGTATTTATTGGAAGAATTCAATTAAATTTTTCTTATAGAGTTCTTAATACTTATCGCTTTTTTAATATGGAATTGTTTAGTATTCACTGCTACTTTAAAGACACGAGTTCGCAGAGGTAAAGATCGGATTGAGTTCTAGAGAAAAAGTAAATTCGAAACCACTACATTGATATATTCTCTATATCTCGGTCAGATTCTTATTTTAGTCGTATTAATTTTAAATATCACTCCTATTTCTTATTTTCTGTTCTTCTCATCAACTACACTAGTAATCAAAAGTTTAGTCACAAGACTGTGTACAAAACGAGATTTCTGAACCCTCTGTGTGGCTTTCAAGAGGTGCCAAAAGAGGGCTGGCCTCACTCCTCATAACAGCAATTTATACATCACTATTTTAAACAGCGACTCATGGAAGAGTGTGCTTAGTCATTCGAGGTTACATCACCACTTTTACTTCTGGGTTATCTCTGCTACGTTTATTCTTTTCTAGTACCATGGATTTCACAATCGGTCTCTGCTTCCCTTCTGTCAAACTTGTTTTTCTTCTAGTCTCAAAAACATGCCATCTACAACAAAAAAGAAGAAAAAATTAACATCCTGCCTTTAAAAACACATGTTGCAGAGATACAGTTGTTAACTACATAAAAGTTTCAAACTGGCAGGTGTTGTACAGAGATTAATGAGTAAAGATAACGAGAAAACCGACTTGATGAATTAAAGTTGTATTTTACTGTTGAATCACAGGAGAATTATAAAAGGGACTTTAAGTGCTGGGCAAAAATGCCAGCACTGGATTTATTTCAAGTTACAATTTTAAAAAATAATAATAACAATTAATTAAAAAAGAAATTAAAAATTTCTGTGTTTATATTCAAGCTCGAGAATTATCAACACTCCCCTCAATTGAGGGGAACGTTGACTGAAAAAGATATTTACAGATATAGTCCTGTAATCATACAAGTATATCAAGTAACTTAACTGTAATTTACTCTTCCGGACACATTTGGACAATTTTATAAAAAGAAACTAAGATATTTTAAAGTCTTAATGATACATTGGACAAAAATTTAGTCGCCTGCGTAGTCCCTCCTATAGCGACACACTAACCCCTCGTAGGAATTCAACTAGATCCATTAAATAGTTATATCAATCTTAGGCTATTCTGAAAACAGTTGAGTCCGTAATTTATTCAAGTTTTATGGATGCTATTGTTGTGTTTTCACGTTCTATTTCAGATGATCCCATACATTTTCTATAGGATTTAAATCTTGTAACTTGGCTGCCAAATTTAAATGCCCAACTATACCCTCGTGTTTCTGCGCCACTTTAAAAATAGACGCCCTGTGAATCAAAAGTTGGTCATCCTGGAATACAAAAGTATCGAAATCATGAGTGTCTCTAAATTGTTTAGCAAAGGCCCAACCTGATCATCTAGAATTTTTTTATAGTCAGTCTGATTTATCCTGGTTGGTATTTCACGTGGAGGATCCACTTCATAATAGTGAAAATGTTCACAGAGCATCACAGAGCTTGTACGACACCTTGGACATAATAATCCGGATGAAATCCTTCTCCTGTGAATCTCATTCCTGGTAAAATTAAAGTACAGGAAAAATTTGGATTGGGTAAGACCACATCACAGCTTTAGAATCATTCAATGTCCAATTTTTATACCGTTAGCCCATATTAGCTCTGCTTTTTTATGGACAGCTGTTAGCATTAGTCTTTTTTCGGGAACCCTACTCACAACATCCATATTATTCAAGTATCTTCACAGTAATCTCTCAGAAATCGGTTGTGGATCCTTGATTAACTGGTTGCTGCAGTTCTTGTCTTTCCAGAATCGTTTTTCATTCACTAGAGGAAATATTCGTCGTCGACCATAATCGCTTAGTGCTCAGCTTTTCCACCACAATTCTGCCCTTGATTTCTGGTTAATTTCGACTCACACCATTCCTTAAAAACGTATTATTCTTCTTTTTTGAGACACTAGCAATTCAGCTACTTCTTAAACACAATGCCCTTTAGACGTGTCGCATTCTACTACTGGTTTTTACCACTCACCAAAACCTATTATGCTACCCATCTTTTGTGGAAATTCCTGTTTCTTCAGTCACTGCTGTTAAACCTAAAGAAAGAAAACGGGTTAACCTTGTGCTCTAATTTCCGTCCTGTAAGAAAACAAGCATAGAAGATACACATGTTCAATCTGTTGTATGCCCTAAATAATAGAAATGATTAATTTTTGTCCGCTGTCTGTATTTGACAGTCCTGTATGATAATTGGTTCATATTCAAATGAAATATTAATGTACGGAAACTGGGAAATAAATATTTGACATACTTCCTTGATAATATTCAAATGAAGATGTATTTAAACTATGAAAATAAATTTTAACGTGTTCTAATTCGACAAATTTCGGTCCTCAAAATTAAAACTTGAGTTAAAATTGAAATTGGACATGTAGCAGACCAACACCATTCTTGTATTGAATGGTACAACGGGCTAAGAGGTGTGTGGCTACAGCAATAACGATGAGTTCATTCTTCAGTTTTGTTGCATGGAATGAAGTTGAATCTTGAGTTAATTATTTATTTTTTGACATTTACGTAAAAGTAGGTCAGCCACTTCAAAAGCGAGTTTATTTTCAATTGTGAGGACCGCTTGGTAGATCTTGTAATTCATTTTAGTGTGTATTAAAGCATGAGAAAAATTTATAGACAGTCCAACTTCTGGAGAAGAGAGAAAAAGCCGTACAGATTGTATCGAGTCATGCTGGAGGACATTATCAATAGATGAATAGAGTAGTGGTGGCTGAGGAAAGTGAGATACAGTGAATGTAATGTTATTGTTGATAGTCCGTTTATATCGAGTTCGAAATTTAAAGATTAACGAAGTTTGAAGATCACAGTACTTGAATTATCTTCTTACTAGAATGAAATTTGGCTTTGACCAATCCCTCTTCCAGGCTTTGTGGAAAACGGTTGGCTGACAAGCTTTTTGATCCATAAGAAAAGAGAAAATGTTTGGTAAAGAACACGAGCAAATCACCTCTCCTCACAAATTGCTAATTATTTTTTCAATGTCTATTTACAAATAGATGGCGCCTATATGGTTCCCAACTGTCACTTCTGTACTTCTTGATTTCATGGGATTTACGTAGTTATTTCTTCACGTATTCCTCTGAAGTCTAGTAGATGTGTTGTGCGTCGGCCATTTTTAATAGTTCCAAATTCACAGACTTTCTCTTTAACCAGTAAGTATACTATTATTCATGGTTGTTGCTTTTATACTCCGCACTTTATTAGTTGTGTCAGTTATTGTACTTCTTTCTCATGTTTAAATAAAGTCAACGTCTTGGGTTCCCTAAGAAAGGCCAAAAAGAAGCTTTTCCAATCAGTGGTGGATATAATGCCACTTTGAAAGTAGGAGGGAGAAATAATATGAAAATTCACGTATTGTATTTACGTTTATGTAAATGCAGCTATTGCAGTACGATGTTCTTGGGGAACTCCTTGCTCGCCTTTATAAATAAGAAACGGTTTCCAATATTCCATAGTTTTCTTGAAGGATTTTTCCTTTTAAAATTATTTTATTTTAATAAGCGTAAGACTACTGCTGTTGCTTCATTAAGAGTTTGCTACATCTTTAATGGTAGATACCTCCCAACCCTTTTCGTGAAATGGAGCATCTTTTCAGTTACATCATCCGGTGCTCGTATCACGCGATACAAAGCAGGTGGGTGGATAGATTTGTAGAGGTGCTGTATGTGGAAACACTTGTCAAACACTAAAATTAGGAAGTCGACCAGAACCTAAAAATATGTTCGTTATAGTAAAGTTTTCGTTAAAACAATATTCGTTTTAACAGGATTCAATACTCTGTTTTCAATTTCTACAGATCTGGTGTCCCAAACATCGACTGATTCCATTATTTGAGTATTTCTGAAAAGATTTGGAATCTTTTGAAATTATTATTCCATCAAATCAGTCGATGTTAATATATTAACGTTTTAATTAGGTTTATATTTGTAGTATTATTACTACAGTGCGAGTTTGTTAAATTAAAAGATAATTTATTTTTATGGTAGCAACGTTAACAAATGAGGAGTTAAATTGCATACACCAAGCAGCACTAACATTTTATATTTGTAATTTATAATGGCAGCGTACTCCTCTCTGGTGACATAAATTCTACATAAATTTCCATCTTCCGTTATCTCAGTTAAAAGATGTAAATCCTAAGGTCAGTTCCTGAAAATATCGGCTCTTAGTGCATCAATTTCAATATCTCTGGGGAAGTGCATCGATCAGAAACATCTACATTGTGATTGAGTTCACAATTTAGATGCGAGTGCAGATAAAAACATTTAAAATTGGTTTGTCATTACGATAAGCACTGATTATTGGATTTGTCTAGTCACAGACTCAAGACGTATGGGGAATAAGGTTTGTTGGATTCCACAGACAGGTTAACGTGATTAATGATTTCATATTGCATATGGATAATTATAAATAAAGATAAGAATTTTTATGCCGAACACTGATTATGCAGTTATAAAAACTGGAACTTGTAGAATGGAAGTTTTCTATTCTGATATATCTTCCCTAATTTTAATACGATGATTTCAGATCTGACTTTTTTTTCACGCGAATATTTTCCAAATTTGGGAAAACAAAGGGAAACACGCTTAGTATTAGCATCCGAAAAAGTATGGTAGGAATCCAGCTTATTCAAGCGCTATCCATAAAATAAATAAATCGAACTTAAAATTTAATTTAGGTACTTCTAAATTCCACAAGAATAGTGGCGGGAGGTTATTCTAGCAGTTGCCCTTTAAATAATGGAAAATTTTTGATCATCCAGTCTACAATTATCCCTTTTAATTTATCCCCTCCTGTGTATATCACGTGATAAACTTAAAATTCCTTCGGAATATAATTAAACTTTTCAATGCTTTAAGGAAAATTGGAAGGTATAAGGCGTTTAAAGCATTGAGGTGGGCGAACATCTCAATCAGGTCATCCTGCAGAATTTGGTTTCCAACCACCGTAGCTTACAAATCTCAAGTTTCCCTGGATCAGAATACCCCTTTGTCCTTAACCAATCGCATCTTTCTTCTCTGTACCATTTCCAACACTGGTTTCCTCGAATCTGGATGCAAAACGAAACTCGCAGCTGTCTTAAAATATGGTATCTTGGCCTGTATGCAATATTCAAAACGGGGCCCCATGATTGCTTTACACAGTACAATGAAAGAATCACTATCTCTGCTGGAAAAGTTCATAATCCCATAAGCTATCCTAATACTCTCTCTACATTGTTCATTGAGTTTAATGGTAAGTTACTCTAGAATTGCTGATACTCAGTGACAACTTTGCACTTCCCAATAATTAATCTCGATCCAAACAACTTATCTAAATCATGAAGTAACATGCCCTAATTATTGCCACTAATTGCTTTGTCCGCCTTTATATCATAATCAAACTTTGACATAAAGTTCGTACATCAACATTGTTAATGAAATTTGGAAACAGTGAAAGGCCAAGAGCCGAATGAATGAGCTTATATCTCATTCATAATCTTATCCCCAGAAGAATGGTGGCAATCTATAACTGCTGTCTCCCCAACACTTCGCCACCCCTTTATCCATGGTAACTTGCTCTTAATAAGGGGAATTAGTACCAATGCATCTTGTTATGCATTTACCGTGCACTTGCGTGATCTGGGTTACAAGTGCAAGGTATACGCATCAGCTAGAAATAGCGTATTTCTATGGCTTTACCCCATCCATCATCAGGCTATCCATATTGCTACTGGAGCATTTCGAATTTCTGCTGTCCAGATACTATAGATGGAAGGGAACCTCCGTTATTGCTTCCACAGAAAGAGTTGTCTCACGTATATGCTTTAAAACTTAAATTCCTACCAGACCATCCTACGTGGACATCAGTTTTTGAGTTACGATGGAAAAATTCGTACAACGCCTGCCAATCGTCTGTGTTATTAGTGTCCAAGAGCTACTCCAAGATTTTCATATCATGGTAGACAAGGTAGCCCAAATGTAGTCCACCTTGGCATGCTCACATTCCGGTATGTGGCTTTTCCCTTAAGATCTGGATATAGTCATACCCCATTTGTCTATCTGCAGCTTTATTCACCACACCAAGCTCAATATTCCGACTTGTTGCCAGGTTATACAGACAGCTCAAAGGTTTGATTCATCTGTAAGATCCGCTGCTGTCTTTCCAGACACTAATATATCCTAGCAGTTCTCCGCGAATGCAGTATATACATTGTAGAGTTTCACTCTATAGAGTTAGCCTAGGATCACATCCGAACTTGTCAATATCAAATTTTACGATATATTCAGTTTTTGAGCGTATTGCAGGTTTTATTAAACCTTGAGTTTCAGTCTTCATCCCTTCTTGTCTCGAGTTCAGCAGTAGATACTGTCTCAATGCACATAAATCGATATCCTCTTCTATTGGATTCCTAGCCACATTGGGATTAGTGGAAATGATTGTATATTAGATATGAGTGGGAATTGCCAAATCAGTAATTCCCACTAAAAATCATTGCCCATCAGTCCCCTATATAAATTACAAGCAAATCATACACAACAAGATATACTCCCAATGGCAGTATTTGTGGAATAGACAAACTTCAAATAAATTACATCAGATAAAGCTTGTAATCGAACCATGGCGGTCGATTCTGCGCAGGAATCGTATAGAGGAAGTTGTTCTTGCCGGACTCCGCATAGGACACAATCTTTTGACACATTGCTTTTTTTCTGAGGGCCAATGAAATTCCTATGTGCGAACCTTGCGATGATCAACTCAGGATCATCGATATATTTACCATAGATATTGAGTAGACCGATTTGCTTTATTCTTTTACTGCTTGCATAAGCGAGGAAATCCTAATTATTGTCCTTTGCAGTCTTATATAATGACTTATCATAATCTTCCTTTTCCTGAGTAATTTTATTTCAATATGACCTTGGTCACTAATGCTCCTAAAACACCCTACTACTAGCAGTTCCCCCTGAACCCTTAGTCTCCTCAATGATGTTGACAAGCACCATTGCACCACCTTTTTTCAAAGGTATTTCGTCTTCACAAAATAATTTCCATCTGTCTATAAGTGCGACACGTTGATGAAAGCTTCCTCCAAAAATTTGCAAGAGTCCCTCAGGTATGAGTTAATCCACCAGCCATTTAAAGCAGACTCAGATAAATGTTAAGCTGCAATTCAAAACTAAATAATTTAGTTAAACTTTTAATTACAAAATGAAAATACCATTTAAGAATGAACCTCGCGAAAGTTAAATAACCAATAAAATCAATTACAAGTCGATGGCAGTGTATTTGAAAACCTGATAGAATTAATAAAATTATAAATCACATTTGGAAAAGTTGAAAAAGTTAACATTTCAAAGAAATTCTTTGATAGAACTTAAGCCCGGCTAATCGTACGACTATGCAATGTTCTGCAATAAGTGGCTCAATTTAAAATATGACGAAAAATAGTCTTGCCAAAAGTATCAGGACAACCCAAAGTTTTGGAAAAAATAAACCATACCCATCATCCACGTGTCAGGAATTGAATTGGCGACTTCCAACGTGAGTCATCATAGGGTGCCATATTACCAATAAATCTGATCGATTGCAATGGTGGACGACACGGTCACCAAGTGGAAACGTCATGGTGATCTTACGGCTGGGAAACGATTCTGGTAAATCGCAGAAATTGACAGAAAGAAACAGGAGGGCACTCAGAAGAGTGGTACCTAGCTACCATCAATCGTTGTCGAATATTGTTTAGAACCGAATTTACTACACAGTTTGTAGTAAATTGTATTGAAGACAGGAGTGCAAAAACTTCGTTGGCCTGCCAGAGCTTTGACCCTAACCCCGTTGAACACACATTGGAATAAACTGGAAGGTCTGCTTCAGAATAACACGGATATGGCGCTGCTTCGAATTATTTCCACATTTCCCATATTGGAAGGTCTACTTCCAATAGGGAAAATGTGCTTCTTCTTCTGGTACTTTTGTTGTGGAAATAATTCTTCGATTTACAGATTTTCAATGTCCAAGACTGTAGAAGTCGGTGGGGGAATTATGGCAAGTGATTGAATTCATCGTTGTATTCCTTGAACATACAGAAACAAATATATAGAAGAGGAAGCCGCCTCCTTCGAGATGATAAAGCATTGCATAATGTGAGTTTCTGATAATTCCCTAAATGATGCTTTTCAGATTTATCGTTGAACTCAGTTCATTCAAAGGCACATTTCCCATATTCCGGCACTTGTACAGATGGAACGACACATGAAAGATCCATTGCCCTGTGCAATCCAGTGTTGTCATCTGTAGAGAATAATATAAAAAGGGACTCGGACCTCAGTACTTGTTTTGGTCCTCTGCAAGCCAATTGCGTCTACTCCCAGAATTGTAAATTCTTTATGGGAAGGCGCATTGCTGTCTAACCTCTGAGAGCAATCAAACAATATGAATTCATATCCATTTTCCTCCTGCAACTCCCCCTCAGAATTAGAGGGTGGAATTAACAAAAAAAAAACTCAAATTTCAAATCTTAGAAAAGAATGTTAACCGGAATCTCTCTTAAATTCCTGTTAACCGGAATCTCTCTTAAATTCCTGTTAACCAGAATCTCTCTTAAAAATAACCTTTGCTCTCTTAACTAACGGGATTCAACCTTTCAGACTTCCTGCTTGAAGAAATGGTACCAAAGCAAATCGATCAACAGTATTTATCGATTTTTATTAAAAACCGATACAAAAAAAAACCAGAATACCAATAACCTTCAAACTCTCCTTCCGACAAACCACACAAAAACACTCACGGACATACGTCAGAACCGGTTCTACGTACATTTAGCATAAATCTTCAAAAAGCAATTATTTATACCCGTACGTCACAGCAGAAATGGGTACTGAATATTTTTAATGAACACTACCATGTGACCAGCTGAAATAAAATGGCTCAACACGTGCGTGACACGATTTAAAATCATGGTTGCGTCACAGCTGGCATATCCTTTTTGTCGCTGTTTATTAGTGGATTGAAAGTTTTTGTAGCTTTGCTAACATTACTGCATCTATACCGTGAGTAGACATTTTTTCCTCAAAGATAATTTATGCTCTCTTTTATTATATCGATAATTCAGCACGAGATGCTTTTCCTTTCTGATAGTTTGGGTTTTTGATCGCAAAAATACAACTGTTTTTAGAAAAAATAGGACTGGACCAGGACAGTAACAACGTGGTGTTCTTTGAACAAAGTTCTTTCAAGAGTGTGAGTTACTTGACCCAAAACTGAACTTAACCTGTCAATAAGTTTGTTATTAAAATAAGATAAATGATATTGGTCCATAACTGAACTTAAAACCCACTAGAAGATTATAAAATCAAAAGCTAAACCTTTAACAAAGATTATCATCTGAAACTATTGGCAAAAGTGATATATTTTAAAAATAATTCTAAAACGCGATTGTCTCTGTGCCATAATTTTTACAAAATGAAGTTTAATGATTAATGTATTGGGAAGTTTTGATTATTAGCAAGCGGGTCTAAATTGTATTGTTTTTTTGTAAATTATGTAAGGTACTGCATAAATTTTCACACTGGATTTGACTTAACGTTGTCAATCTGGGATTTAGCATAAATTTGAGCTGTATAAGATGCAAATCAGGCTTTAAAAAGTCTACACAACAAGAGCATCACTCTTTCATAATTTAACGCGGAACAGATCGCGTGTGATTGTTTTCTTTCTGAGGAAGGAAAAGTATATGGAAATTGGCTGTAAACATTAACACTTCCACAAATAAAACTACATGAATACTGAAGATCAAGTTCGGGTGCCATTTAAAATATTTATTTTCTTAGATGAGTCGATATTCTGTCTAAATCGATTGTGAACGAAATTTATCCGAAAACAACTTGTTACCAAATATAGTTTCGGCAAGTGCTGTGGCATCGGATGATTTTTAAAACCATTTGACTTCGATAGAGCCGGAATCACTTTGTTCTTGGGAGAGTCACGACAGCTGTTAAAGGCCGATATTTAACTTACATCGTCATTCGTAAATGCTCTTTGAAGAAAAGCGTGATCTCGAGTTGCTGCAATCTTCACATCGTTCTTGAACCAAACACACAGAACAGACTGACTGAACTAAAATGCTCTTTTAAACTATGCGTGGATGCTTCGGTGTTTCTTAAAATCCCGTTGCTGCTCCGGCTGTGTATTACTCGTTGAAAGATATGAGGGAGTAATTCTGGCAATGGCTTCTTCGCTTTTTGTTTAGGACTGAGCTTCGAGGACTCTTCATAGTTTTCATTTGCAGTATAAACTTGTACGACTGATTCCAAATAATTCACTTCTAACATTTCTGGGGAGATGTAAGGCCCAAGATGTGGATGGATCTCCTCCAGCTTCTTTGTTCAACTCCATCGAACGCTGTAATTCTTCTGCTGTCGAAATAGTTTAGATCTCTCCTTTGTACTCAATTGTTTTGGTGGTCGCATTGCACGTATACGTACTCTGTACAACACTCACTATTAGTTTCGGCATGTTGAATTATAATTTTTATATTTAAATAGGTTAGAAAAGGACACAATCAGTAGGGGTTATTGATTGAGTCATGCGTCGCTCGTTCCTGGTACGGAGTGGTACAATGGTGGGGAGGGAATGAATCATTTTGTGTCCATTTTCTTGCCAATTTTTGTCAATCTACGGATGCATTGCACATGTACGTGCGCTATACCATTACAACGCTAACTACAGTGGACTTCACGATTGGTTCACTGTATGATCAAATCACTTTACGATGGACAGATGAATATTTTCCACAGGTTAACAAAAGGAAAAAAAGGAAGGCGAAAAATCAATTACTAACCAGGCTTAACGCTACTTAACTTTGGTGATCGCACGAGAACTGGGGCAGTTAGCGTAGTACGAAGCCCTGTAATGCGTTTACTTATGGCAACGATCGCATTTTCTTGAGTGTTTTGTCAATCCACGAACGCAAGTTACTCCCATCTGAAAACTGCCTGGAGCGCGCCTAAAGAAATTCTACTTCAAAAAACCGAACTAGATAAAAACCCCTGTAGTTTGAATTTGACTCCTCATCATCAGACATTTTAAATCCACTGCAGGATGGCCTTTCCAGTTCCTTCTGTTTTGTGCAATGGACCTCCATTTACTACCCACGAACTCGTGAATGAAATTTATCCATCTCCGTTGTCTTCTAGGTTTCCTTTTAGCTCCTGTTGGGTACCATTCTATTATTTTCTTATTCCATCTGTTGTCAGTGACGAAGTGTGGAGGTCTAGGAGTAGTTGGCTTCTTAGGTCTAAGTATACGTTGCATGAGTGCATCACGTGGTCCCAGTCTTCAGGTTCTCTGCAAGTACAGAGGGCATCCTCGACTAGGCCGAACTCTAGAAGGCGTCTCTTGAAGGACCCGTGGCCAGTTAATAGGAAGGAAGCATTGACGTTAGGGAAGAACCAAGTCCAACGTTGTTTGTTGATGTAGGTTACATCAGGGAGGAAAGGTATAGTAGCTGCATCAGTTGTGGAGTTATTCCAGTGGGGTTGCCATAGGTTTATAATTCTAGCCACACACATTTATGGTCCTGCTTGATATTGGTACAGGTTTGAATAGCGAGGAATTCTGCATCCTTATTCTTCTTAATAGCACGAGAAAGTCAGATAAAAGCGACGTGGAGGCCCAATGGGACGCAGCCTGTTAGTACCTGTAGGGCGGCAGTTGATGTTGTTCTACATGCTCGGGTCATTCGTAGTAGCATAAGTCGTTGAATTTGATGTTGTGCATGCACTATAGTCATTCGGTGGTACCATACTGCAGCTCCATATGTGACAATTGGTATGAATACTGCTGAATATAGAAGGCGTTGAGTTGATCCTTTAAGACCCCAGTCCTTGCGGGTAAAGCGTACTAACATAGTGACGTAATTTTACTCCTAGGTACTTCCGATCGGTAGTTTTTCAGTGGGCGGCTATTAAACGTATTTTAGGAGGTCTGGAGAAGTCCAGTTTGCCTTTCAATAGGAGGGTTTTGCTCTTCTCTGTGGAGACAGTTTATTTTCCGTGGCCCATACAGATAGGGCAGAGCGAACAAGTGCAGCCTGCGTTTCTACAGTGGCGCGGCCCTCGACGATGATAAACATTTCGTCGGTATAAGCAAGCTGAGTAGTGTATGGGTGGTCCCTCAAGAGCCAGTCGTCGAGTATCATATTCCAGACAGCTGACCAGGTACAGTTAAGAGACTCTGGCCCTCTGAAGAATGCCCAGCCACCACACTGTCAAAAGCTCATTGAAGTCAATGAAGATTGCCAGTACATAAGTTGCATCCTACTGTTCTGCCACTTTGAGGGTTTTAGAGCATCAACTGTTGGAGCAAGCAATTTTGTTTGAATCCAAATTGAAGCGAGGATGCCAAACCATTCTTCACATCGGGACTGGAAGAGGAAGAGTAGCAGTCTTTCAAAAACCTTACATAAATGAGAATGGGAAGCAGCGCAATCGGACGGTATGCCTTGGAGGTACCTGTGGGATCCTTAGGTAAGAGCCGCAGGTTAGCATGCTTCCACCGTGATGGAAAGTTTCCCTCACTCAGACAGGTGTTGAAGAGCTGAAGAAGTATCATTGGAGCTATGGTCCAGAGATGTTGCACAGTCTTGCCTTTAATAAAATCCAAAACAGGATCTTCAGGTTTTTTGATTTTAATTACTGCATGGACTTCCTCCTCTGTAAATGGTTCCTCCATAATGTCTGGCTGGATGCTGGAATTTTGTGCTGCAAAATTCCCGTGGATGTCAGTGTCAGAGTTTGTGTCGCCCTGATATTAGTTCATCCAGAATCCGGTTGATTGTATCTTCCCAGTGTGTAGTCTCAGATGAGTCATCAGAGCGGACAGTGTTTATCACATCCATGGATCCCAGCTTATTCCTCACGAGTTTGGACTGAACCCCACGGATTCCGGTTCCCCTCAGTCTGAACAAGGGAACGGCATGG
Organism: Mastigoproctus giganteus; assembly: GCF_048544385.1. Classification (NCBI taxonomy): domain Eukaryota; kingdom Metazoa; phylum Arthropoda; class Arachnida; order Uropygi; family Thelyphonidae; genus Mastigoproctus; species Mastigoproctus giganteus. The sequence goes on from NC_143576.1 coordinate 235,372,996, forward strand.
TAAATCTTGTTAGTATATTCACGGCGGACTGCTTTGAACCGACCTCTATACTGTTCTACGTTGTGAGCAGGTTCAGTCCTTCGCTTGCGTTGGTACTCTTTGCGAGCGTGCTTCAGAGAATTGCGCAGGTTAGTTCCTCCGACCACCATGGTACAGATCTTGGGTTCCTGGAACATTTTTTTTTTCATGGAAGCTTTGAGAAGCAGACTCTGCACAGTCTCTTTTCTGCAAACTGTTCATTGATTGGTAGAAATTGCTAGCTGGGTCATGAAGAACATCTTGAATTACATTGTCAAACCGGTCTCAGTTCGCTGTTTTAGTAGAGAATCTTGCAATATCCTGGATAGACACTTGACGAAGGATGGCAGTATCGGTGACGCTGTAGGTGATGAGGCGATGGTCGCTAGTTGTGGCCGTGTCATACATGCACCTGCCATTAGTCTACTGCGAAGAGAAGTAGTCTGTGTTGTTCAGGTTAGACTCTCCAGTTGCCGAAGAATAGGTGGTTGGTTGTCCTGGTCTGTTGATGATTTCAAGGCCGCGTGAGGAAATGAATTCGTCTAACATGTCTCCTCTTGCGTCAGTAGAGGTGTTGAACCATTGTGTTTATTGGGCATTCGAATCTGCTGCTATAATGACAGTGTTCTCCAGGAGGTCAATAGCTTGTTCCAGTCGAGCTATGTGAGGGAGAACAGCAGTACCAAATTGGAAGTATGCTGTTAAGACCGCAATACGGCCGAAGCTGCTTTCTATTGTAGCTCCAGCTAGGTGGAGAGTGCAAAGTGATTCAATCTGTGTTACTACTAGGTCTGGATTGCGGATAATGACAGCAGCGAGGCACAATTGGTTCGTCGTCTGTATTTTCCTGAAAGCCAGGTGGTAACCAGACCCTTCCACTGACGCAGTACGGTTCCTGAAGGAGAAGAATATCTAGATCCAACTCGTCCATTAGAGGATGAAGCTGTGTTGCCACTGAGATGGAATTTTGGCCATTGATCTTGGCTATACGAAGTGTGGGAGAGGGGGATTGAACATCCTATTTTCCATAGTTAGTCTTATTGCGTACTATATCTGCTGCTCTTCAATATACAATGCACGCTCCATCCCGCACAGACTGATCGTATGGTTTGTTAATGTCTTTGGAATTTGAGCATTAAGAAGTAAGGCTTTGTTGGAACAGTCTTTGTAGAGAAGCCCTGCCTCAGTGCAATGCCCACATATTGGCTGTTTTTTAAGGCACTTAGCAGAAGTGTGCCCATAACCAAGACATTTGTAGCATTTCAGGACTGGTACAAAATCTCTGAATCTGTGGGATGACCAGCCCAGAAAAATTCTATCCTGGCTGTGTAGGAAACTCCTTATTCTTTGTGGACACTTCTATAACACAGTTAAGTCGACCACGGGTCCGTGTATTAGTGGAAAATTAAATTTTCATCTTCTTAATGGCTTCTTCCTTGCTCATGGATTCTAAGAGATTTCTGTTATACACCTCCTCCACCAGATCATATTTTTGGATTGAGCCGTCTACATCAAACACAATTAAACTTGGTCCCCTGAGTTTGAGTCTGTGAGAGTTAGGTCTTCAGCTGTCCCTCAAGACTTGATCTGTTCTAGATCTGACTTAGTGGCTGCTTCCAATATTATCCCTTTGTCGCGAATTTTGCGAATGCTTTTGATTTGAAGATTGTCTAGTTGTCCATGGTAAGTATAAGAGTCTACCTTTTCAATTACTTCTCCTTCAACGATTATATCCCCTTCTGTGGCATTCTTGTTCATCATTACTTTTGTTTTAGCCATTTCATCTTTAGTCCGAAATCCTTATTAAATCTTCATAACTGATTAGGATTTTCCTCTAATTCTTTGGGACTATGGCCCCTAGTGCTGGAATTCTTTATAACAGTGAGAATTCCACCTTCATTCCTTTTACTAATCCCTGTCAGAGCCTTGTAAACCTCAATCAGGTCACCTCTGTGGTTTCTGGTTGCTAAGGTCCTGTAGCCCACATAATCGGAGTCTTTCCTCACACGGTCGCCCTTCTGCCGATCTCGCCATTCCAATTGTGCCCGTCTTTGACCAATTCAAGAAACTTTTTTTTTTTTCAGATGAGGTCTCCATACTTGAACGCATTATTCCAAATATGATCTTGCAATTGCCTTATACAGTGAGATTATGACCTCTATCTCTATAGGAAAACGTTCAATAAATCATCAATAGAACACCATGGGCTTTCCTGAATGCCTATTTACACTGCTCAGAAAGCTCCATATCTGCCCAGATCCCGTTCCCTTCTCCACTCTTTTTTAATTCAGCCCCACGAAGTGTATAACTTATTTTGTAACTTATTCCCCAAATGTTAATAGATTGCATTTAGCCGCATTAAAACATAGCTACCACTTCTCTGACCACATTTTCGAGTCTGTTCAAGTCATCCTGAAGGGACGCTGCTTAGCATTGATCATTAACTACTCTACTAATCTTTATATCGTCTGCAAATTTTGATATCAAACCTTTTATCATAAACGTCGACGTGGTTTATGAAAATCAAAAACAACAGTGATTGAAGAACCGATTCTTGGGAGACTCCCACTTCTGACTTTATACCAATATGAAGAAGATTCATTAATCAGAACCCCGTGCCTTCTGCACTGCAGCCACCTAGCAATCCATCTTAGGATCTTACCAGTAATCCAACCTGTTCAAGCTTATAAAGTAACCTCTTATGAGGCATCGAATCAAATGCTTTGCTAAAATAAACTATGTTGAAATTGTTCCCTAAATTCAGCTCATGTGTAACTGTCAAAATAGCCTACTAAGTTAGTTGAGTGTGATTTGCCCTTACCAAAGCCATGATGTGTCTTTCAGAATGACATATCTGTCTAAATGTCCCTGGATTGCACTCTTAATCATTGCCTCTAAGATTTTTCAAACCACTGAAATCAGACTAATCTGTTTGTAGTTACTAACTTTACTCTTAGAACCGCTTTTTACGTATTGGCGATACATTGGCACTTCTCCAATCCAAAAGAATCTTCCCTGAGTCCAAAGATGCCCTTATAATTAACCTCAATAGTTCAATACACTCCCTAGCGCTTTTCCTGAAACTACAGGGTATATGCCATGAACTCCAGGATCCTTACTTCTGTTTATGCTCTAAAGTTTTTATAATTAAAAACCATCTGTAATTAGGACATCAATTTCATGACTCAGCCTCACTTGCATAGCTTCGCAACTCGCAACATGAAGGGTCTTTCTAATATTAGGGAAAGGGACCACTATTGTGGCAATGGTCTAAGGTAGGCATTTCCACATCTTTGAGGAAGGCGCCTTGACTAATCAAAAATACAGGATAGCATCCTTGCTTCCTGTGCTGAGACTTCAAAAAGGTTCCACAGCTTTAATTGTCATTGACTGTGGGACTAGGATGGTTAACGAGTCCATTCCATATGTGGAAATCCAGAGTCCAAGGTATGTCTTTATTTTTTATGGAAATCAATTGTTGAAATCTTATCCTACTCCCTTGACCTCCTAGGTGTATCGCAAGTTATGAAAAACCGGCTGTCACTGCTACAACAGCTCTTCCATCTTCCTTTGTGCAGGCAAAATGAAGATGATCCTGATGGAAGACCAGATCTGAAAATGTTTCAGTGGAGCGTTGAGGTGATCTTTCATGTCCTTTGGAAAGGTCTCCTGAAAGGGGGGAAAAAAGGTTTCGTCTTTTCACATTGTATTCATTTGTCTGTCTTAGACAACTCGTGCGAAACAGAACATTAGTTCCACTAGAAATGCTGAACTTGTTTTCCTGTATTCCACTGAGCGAAAATATTTGCATAAACCTTGACATTTTTAAAATATAATGAATGGTTGGACGAATTGTTTAACTTATTTTGATATTAGTTTTCTTCTTGTTAGCTGGTGATAAAAAAATTATTAAAAAAAATAGTTAACACACGATCGTTCGATAAATCAAATCCTGAGGTGAAAAATGTTTGATCCAAAATGTTCAATGATTTCCAACAGATTTTATTCCAAAAGCTTTGTTCCCAAACCAGAAATCAAACATTTCCCAATCCTGTCCGATCCAGGGATTCATCGCAGAAGACTTTTTACAACACGGTAGAAATCAAAGATCATAAAATACCAACCATGTGACGAAAGCAATATTTTTGTTATCGCTTTCTCCAACAACCATCTATTACTATTTCCTCTCCCCCTCCTTCCAACTGGCATATGTTTCTTACGTCACAACACGTCAACCAAAGAACGCTACAGGAGGCGCTAGTGCCCACAGATGTGCAAACACACGCGTCTCAGTCCCGTGTACGTAGCAGTAGGCACAGTGTACGCGAGCGAGCAGTAAGTCCCGCTGAGTGAAACTAGACGTGTCGCGTGAACTCAAATTTTATCGTTCGCTTTTCTTTCTCTCCACCTTACTTTCCCCTCCTTCCTATTCTCCCGTTTTCTTACTCTGTTTATTTCATTTCCATTCTAACTGACAACTTTTCAGTCCAACAGATAGGGGGTGGATAGACGGATCCAGCATGGTGTGACTTATTCACCGGTGTGGATTATTTTACCGATTTTAGAATGTGCCCTGGATTATCGGATTATCGTACTCGCTGTGGATTAACGGTGCATTGATTTGTATCAACTTTTTTTTCCATTCTGGGTTTAACCACGATGTCAAACTTGCTACTACACCATCGGGGATTGATGGATCTAAAGGGATTAACCCCGGAAGTGCTCAGTGAATAGTGTCTACCACGTGTATCGAAGGCATTTACTTTTTGACATTGCATTTGTGGAATTTGGTAAGTGGACGCTGTTAGAATTTATCGTTTTAAATGTAGGAAAATAAAAACTTAAACCTAGCTGAATCTGCTGTTCACTGCGATAATTTTCAACTATTAAATGCAACTTTTAAAGTCTCCCATAAAACTTCTAATAAAATGTCTCTCGTTTGTTAACTTGTTGAACTCAATGTCTCCAAGAATGAACTGAAAATATCTCATTAATATACACGTGTAGAATCTGTATTTTGTTTAAACGAAGAATGTCTGATCTCTCTTTTACCTCTACTTAAAATACACGCTTGGTTTGAGACTTCATACTGTCATCTGTTTGACAATAGATGGCGCCACTCGGTAATTTGTTATTAAGCCAGAAAACATCAAACTATTTTCCACGTTCTTGGTGACAAGTTATTTACGAATCAGTTAAGTGATCTACTGTTTGGGTAATCAAGATCGAATAGTAACCAGCAGCAGCAGATCATGTGACAGTTTAATCTTCTTGAAGCAGAGTTACGAAGAACCATGTTAGTATGTTTTTATCTTCTCAAATTCGTTAACGTATTTAGGGTAATATTTTAAAGTCATTAAGCGAGTAAGAGTTTATCAGTTAATAAGGCCAAAGGGGTTAAACAGATATCCGTATCAGTACTTTCAAATAAAACTCGCTGAAGATGGCCATCCATGTACTTTGTTGTAAGTTATTTTCCTCACTCTGAGCGTGTTCAATATTGTAACAAATTGAGTATTCGCGGATGGATAACAGCCGCTTACATTCTGTGTTATGTATAATAGGTCAATGTTGATTAGAGTAAACAGCAGTGGACTGTTTATTTAAAGAGGTTTGATTGTGAAATCAGTCGGTCGTTTATTTGTCCGTATGGTGCCAATCAAAAACCGTGTCACGTTCTCACTGGCAGTTGGAACTCGTATTTTTAATATACCCAATAATTAGATTTAAGTTTTAAAGAGGTCTTGATTTAAGTCCGAGCCGATTCTGTCCACTTGCGAGAAGTGCACCGGACCTTGTCCCTCGTTTGGAACACTCCTCGCTCTCAATGTCACTCCAATTTGACCAACCTCATGGAACCCATCGGAGGAAATCACGCAGTCATGTTAAATCCAATTTTGGTTGAATTCTAAGATTGGTATTTTGAAGTCCGACTTTATTTCATGGCGAGGCGTTAACTCTTTAGAAGTTAAGCCATGAACGGCTAGATGCAAGAAACTATTTTTTACATTACACAATTTTCAGTAATGTTTTTGATACGGTCCATGACCAAAGGGTGCTATATCAAATGGAAGTAGATAGAGTTGTATTATTCTGCAGTGGATTGTGGACTGGCTAAAAGATAAAGGGTTGTCATAAGTTAATCTGCAGTGTTGTTCCTCATGAGTCGGTGTCGAGTTCACTCCTAATCTTAATCAATCTTGACAAGAGCATCCAAGGAAAATTGTTGAAGTTCTATGATTTGAAAGTAAGAAGAGTGGTTGTCAATTCCGGCCAGGTCGTGTTGCTTCAAAAGGACTTGGACCATAAGGTTATTTTGTTGAACAAATTTTGATACAGTATAAACAGGCAGCTAGTAGGAACATGGTTGATTTATAGGACCTTTCCTAGCAGGGAGAAGGTCGTCATTAGCCATCTATATAAAACAATGGTTAGATTGCATTTAGAATTTGTATTCGGATCAGGAGACCTCACCTAAAAGAAGAAACGTTCTGCAGATAGTAGAAAGAAGGGAGGTCAGATTAGTGATGGAAAATTGACGCACAAGAAGAAATTGACAGCTAGATATCTAAGAGGATGATTGAGGCGTATACGGTGCTGATGGAATTCAGTAAAATGAAGATCTCTTCAAGCTTTCATCTTATGGTCTACCACCCCCTTTACTAGATTTGCTTGTTTCACTGAGAAATCGTTAATTGTCTGAAATAATTGAAGGCGTTCCATTTACTTTGTCACTAGATGTTCAAGGTCCACCTTTAGGTCTGCATTTCTTTATCGTTAATGATCAGGCTGCTAACGTTGAGTGGTAACTTTATGCAGATCTTAAATTTAAAAATTTATTCTTCAGTTGACAGTTAACCACTGTCCTGTGTTCATTCCTCATACTGTGACTCTACAAAAATAACTTGTTTCTTAACCCGTTGAAATGTAAATTATGTTGGAAATTCTACGATTGCAAGTGCTGATATTTTCAAGGATTATGGTATCTTATCCCGATTTTGATCTTCACCTCCCTTGCCATATCAGTCTCAAACTTCTTGGGTTAATTAAGCGTTCTTTGAAATGTTGAGTACTGCTTGTCCCCTGTACTCAACGGAGGACAAGCAATTTGATTCGTATTAAATAATCACCACATTGATTACACACTTAACGCATCTAACTATACACTGTAATGTTTGGCTTTTTCTCCAAAATTTGGGGTCTGCGGGCCCTGTGGGTGGGAGGTATGTAATAAATCTGTTCTTCCTCTTAGGTGAGACATGAATTAGGGAACATAGATTAGAAATCTGAGAGTTCTCCTCTCTGAGGGTTGTCCAACACTGGGATAAATTGCTCGTGGATATCTGTAAACGATATCTTTGGTTATTTTCTAACAACTGTGATTTATTACAGGGTTACTTCTAATTACTTGGTCTGCGATTTTCATTTTTTTCAGAAAGTAGTAATTCTTTTGGCAAAGATCCACATTAGAATTGAATACCGATATAAAATACATCGGAAATGTTAATGCTTCTGAAGGCATTGGTAGCCAGTAGTGCTTTACCTCTAATGCCAATCGATTCAAGTATATTTCGTGTTATAAAACTTTGGATCAATTCCTTAATAGGAATTTGTCCATTCCTCCTTCGGTGCAATCGCTAGTTCAGTTGCAGAAGATGTGTATTACACGCGCCCGTATCGACCATCCAGCTCATGCCAAAAGTATTCCATCGGCTTCATATTTGAATTCTTGCTCAGCCAGCAGAGTCTTCAGGCATTTTGTAAGGTAACGTAAGTCTGACAATTATATTCTGTTTATACTTCGGTACAACCACATAGCTCAAAGGAGTTGTTACAACTAGTTCTTTTGGCAAGAATATTGTCAATCGCATTTAGCGGTCATGGACTCAAACTGCAATCGACTTAAGCGATTGTACTATTTCCCTCCTGCATTTTCCACTCATCTGGGTCAGCCCTCTTATTTCACAATAGAAATAAAACAAATGGTAAACTTCACTTAGCAAGGAATTGTGCTATACTTCAACTCTGACACACGCCCCACAAGATATATCGCTCTATTGAATTTGCACGCCTTACTTTCAATCTCTCTGTAACCTTTGCCACAAGTTCCGAAAATTGGCGATCTTCATAGATGATTGATTCAAGGAAATCTTTACGAATGGTTGATGGATTGCTCTACGACATATCATATCACGTGCATCGTTTTACGCTATTTTGGACAATTTTATTGTCAGACGATGCTGAATACGCGTTCTTAAAATACTCCCAGCTTCCACAGCACTTTGAAAAAGAAATTTTTTATATCCAGTCTGCAAACTATCATCCCTTAAAGGGACGTATCATGCGAAAGGGGGAAAAATGCTTATTTAGGCTTACACTTTTCGAAGCCTTATCGATCAACTCCTTTAGTGGACATCTTGACTTTTGAAACACTCAACTGGGACTGTCTTATGACAATACTTCTTTCAGCAATGTCTAACAGTAAATCTCAACTTATGATTAAATTGAAGTCTTTATAGTTAACTTCTTGCAAATGACTTCCATTGCATTTACAGGAAAATGTAGCTTCTGTTGCAGTCAGTGGATGTTGCTCTTTCAACTTTGAAAAATCACTGAAGTTCGCTTCCTATCGTGGACGAAGAGAGTTCCTTTGGGTTTGTCTACCACATACCATCTGCAGCTCATTTGAAGAGGTCTCGGTTCCAGTTCCATCAGCTGGTAGGAATTAAGGGCCTCTTCAATGGGATAAATAAGGTTGAGTTCTGGCTATAGTCCTGGGATAACGTAAGAGTTAAATGTTGGGCTAGTTTATGTCCTGAAAATCAGTTGCAATGAAGTAGTACCAGCTGCAATAATGAAGGCGAAATTTAAAGGGGTTAAAACAATATCAGGTTGGGTACACAGTACGATTATCAAAGGCTAGTTAACTGTGTTAGCCAACCGACTCTTGAATATCTGAATTTTGTAATTGATTCTTCTAGTTATTTAAATGTAAAAATAATGGAAACCATGGTCATATTTCACAAATTAATACATTTGTAAAGTTCTGTACTTTTGTATCAGTGGTTAATTAGTTGTTTTTTGTTTCCAGATCATAACGGTCACTGCAGTGAGTGATGAGGCATTTCACGAAGGAAGAATGAAAGAATCTACTCTCTGTGTGCACGAAAGCGATACCTATCCAAGAATTCTTTCGCCTATTCTACTGCCTGAGTCAGAAACTTTATACAAGCCAGAAGACACATTCTACGAGAGCAAGCTAACTTTCGTACCGGACCTTACGGCAGATAATTATATGGTCCTTCCTCGAAATCGGTGTGAAAAGCAAAATCCCAAAGTCTTCCAACCACTAAGAAATCTTTCCGATTGCGGAAATGATGTCATACAACGCAGAAAAGAAAGAGTAAGAAAGGTGTCTGTGGTTGTTAGCAGGCTACCAAACGATATCTTGCAGCAGGCGAGGCATCTTGACCCCGTGCGTTTCAAATACATTTCAGAAGGGACACAAAGGCAGGAAGTGGTCAGTGAAGTTCCCAAAGAAGAAGAATACCTTCAAACTAGTGCCTTAACTTCCTCTGAGAGGTGTAAACATGGGCGTGATTATGAACTAAATCATAGTACTGAGAATCCCCTTAATAAGGTGGAGGAAAGATCATTGGACTGTTGTAATACAGTCCCATTTGAGATGACCTCTGTAAAGGGTTTAGTCAGTGGGAGAGATCCAATGAGAAGGCCCAGTACAGAATCAAATGCTTCTAGTGGGACTTGTACCCTGCATTACTCACCCACCGGCAAAGAAATGAGGAATGAGATTAACCATTTCCAAAGACCATATCCAGGCTATGAGCGCCTTGATTTTTGTACCCATTTCATGCCTGGTTGTGATCCAGAATCACAGAAATCTGAAACTATAAAAAATGAAAAAAATTTAGAAGAATATTACAAAGAACCCATTTCCAAACATGTTGAAAATGGGTTTAGTGATGTATATTCTTTTAAGGAGGAGAGAAAATACCCCAGATTATACGAAAATGACTGCGAATTGGAAAATGGAAATTATTCCAGCAATCACCTTGGACTACATATCATGCAGACAAATATGAAAAACCATCACCAGAGGTCTCTACAGTCAGAGACCGAGGAGGAGAACAGTGTAAGTACAGTTAGCATAGGTACTACAGAATTCGACTGCCCTCAGGACTTGAATAATTTGAATAACGAATCCGATGGGAAATTAATAGATCCAAAATTGGAGTGCGATTTAGATGAAGATTCTTGTGCAATAGATCCAAGAATTATTCAGCAATCATTTTCGGAAATTTCAAGAAAGAGTGAATTGCAGTCTCCGAATTCCTCTTCCATCAATGAAACACTGGATCTAGGTGAACAAGGTCCATCCATTGCTGAAAGTTGTGAAGTTCCAGGATCGTCGGAAGAAATGGAAGGTTCCCAGGATAGTTCCAAAGATTTAATGAAAAGAAAGGTGATTCAAAGGAAGGTGTCTGCTCTATCAGTTTATACTCATATAGAAGATGGGGTAGTGGTCAATGTGATATGTAAGCGGTTTAAGAAACGAAACAACTTAACTCTTCCAAAGCTTTTAACTCCAAGATTATACCAAAAATTGAGACGAAAATCGCGATGTAGCAGAGAAACCAAAGAAGACATCAAAGATTCTGTTAGTTCCTTGATGAAAGAACTCGTCGACAACGTCTACTTCAAGACTTTGACAATGGATATTCAACTAAACAGTGAGGATCAAAATATTCGCGAAGTGGTCAACAGCTTTTGTATGGATAACTCGCTCGATGTGAAGGAATTTTGTGACTTAAACGAATTATTCACCTTCAATGTGATTGAAAATTCCGATGACCCTACTACCTTACGAACGAGGAGGAAACGAAAGAGAAAGTACGGAGAATTTCTTCCAGAAATCAAAAGAAAAAAAGAAGACGAAGGAGTAGGTGAGAGCGAATCCAGTGTTGATTATAGAGTTCTAAGGAAGCTTCCTGGAAGGATTAAACGGAAACACCTAAGGAATGGGGTAGTAAAGAAGTTCTACACGCGATCTGCAGCAAGGAGGATGGCACAGTCTCAAGTATCTTATGCAGATGACAGCAGGATATCCTCAGAGATACTGGAAGATTCATATGACAGCTTTTCTAGTGAAACTCCAAAGGAAAAACCTGAAGTAAATTGTACAGATTTGAAAGAACCAACCTTGTTGGGGATTTCCAAGATGGAAACTCCTAACAATGAAGATGATGACTCCACTCTAATTATTGACGAGGACCCATCTCCGGTGAAGCCTGAGTTAACCGAAATACCTAATCCCAGTGAAGCCAGGACTAGTCGGATAATTCAAATAGATAGTCCACCTGAACTTGTGCCAGTAGGAGTCCAATCGCAGGGTTTTGTTGCTAATTTTTCAAGACAGCTGGAAAAGAGGTAAGAATGTCATTTGTTATTAAACTTTTATCATTAAGTGACACCACTTTATCCGAAACCGGGATGAGAACCATTTAAATGTCAACTTTCAGGAAACTTATGATTCTGTTATACCATCCGACGCAGTGAGGTTCCTGGTCCACATTCTAGTTGAAAACTTTGGATACAGGCCTCATCTATAAAGTTTGTACGCCAATAGACTAACTATTAACATTACACTTTTAATGATTTGTTCATTACCATACACATTATTTGTGAAGTATGTGAAAACTATTTTGGAATATAGTCTTGAGGGCCAAGGTAAGAAAAGGCAGACATCTGAATCTGCACCACTACTGTTCAGAATAAAACATGCCTGATTCTGAATAGTTGTGGTGGTACGATTTTTTAAATTATAAAATGGCTGTGGTGCTTTTTATTATTAAAAAAAGTGCATAAATAAAAATTATCTTTGGAATTATTTTATAAGGAATATTTATTTATAAAATGCATTTTGCATTCGAATTATGTGCATTTTACTAATCGTATAATTCAATTTGTGTGTCCATGGAGCACCAGTGATTATTCCTTTCTTTTTACTCTAGCAACCACAATGTCATCGACGTCAGGGAGGGGCCCCGCACTCCGTCCAGCGAGGAGGTAGCAGACATCTCAAGAAATAGATGTAAAATGTCATTTGAAGATCGAAAGGTTGCTACATCGTTACCGAGACGTAGATATGCCATGGCCTTGCAGAGAAGCAACGAATTCCATAAAGATCAGATCCCCAACACCCCAGCAAGGGCCGATGTTCTCGGTAACGAAGTGCAAGAAGCCACAAACAGCAGAACAGGTAAATCGTGTACTTTCCTTCAATGTTTATGAGCACACCTGTACTTGTTCGCGATAGAAGGGGGGAAGCGCAGTTGGTTTGACATACGCACGAGAGAATGGGTGGCACATTTTGATTCTGAATGTCCTTTATATGAATGTAGTTGTAATGACCTTGAGTTTCCAATTCACTCTTTGTAGTTTCAGTTCATTTCATGTAGCCTAACATATAAATAGGTTCTACAGTAACCGTTAATAACTAGGGAAGATTGCTGTTGGCATAATTAGGTGAACGAGATTTCCTCAGCAGAAGGAGGTCCACAAATTCCATCGAAGTAACTGAACTTCTCAAGAATGCATTATAAAGCCACCAATCCCTACGACCTTTTACCTCCTGTTAATTTTAAGTTATAAAAGCCCCCCGGAAAATTGTATCCTATTCAGCTTGAAGGTTTTTGTTGAGACTGAATTAACTGGCCAGAATTTCTTGGAAGGAGACCCTTCCGTATTAAAACACCAATCTCTAGAGCAAAGTGCACCTGTAGTAATATAGAAGTCATTTCACCTGCTTAACGTATACGTTGACGTAATATGTAGCTTGCAAAATACAACCGGATGGATTGCAATATGACAGAACTCTGCTACAATCTCTATTGTACTTCTGGAGAGGAAATTCATTCGTATCGGATTTCGTAGTTTGTGTGAGGACTCGGCTCTTCCTTCTTCCGAAGTATTCGAGCGTTTTATCCTTACAAGGTCCCGAATATACGCTAAAGGAAACGAGCTCAGCCCTGTCAGTGTAGATATCATCCCAGCACGTGTGAGAAATCTTACCTAGCCTCCAGTCTAGTTTGAAAACGAAGTACCATGTGACATCTTCTGGAGGCGATTAGTTTATAATTACGTACATACTCCTTAAAGTGAAACGGGTTGCGATTAACATCGGCGTAGAAACCGGTAAGTTCAGTTATTGGTGTAAGTTGATGCTTAGCGATCATGGAGTTAGGAGGGGGCGTGTTTTTTTGCGCGCGCGATTAGTGTGTGCGTGCTGCATTTGATTATGCGAGGTGTGGTGGTAATGAATTATTGCTTAGTCAGTTCCAATATAAATGTCATCTTTCCTACCAGCCAGTTAATGCTGGTTTTCTTTTTATTTTCTTGTTTAGAAACCTGTCTTGGATCCTCCCAGAAGCCAAAGACTCCAGTGCAGACTGTTAGTCCAACGGTGTTACCCAAAAAGGTATTAAGAGCCCGTTTCATGAATGAGATGGTTGCCATGGAGAAACAGAAGAAGACAGATGATGACAACAGGTCCGTGAAAAGTGTAAGCCCTTATACGTGTGCCAATAGTCCGGATGACTTTTCAGAAGATCCCGTTAGTCAAGTTTCTCTTAACTCTGCTTTCTACGAACCGGTATCTCCTGTGCCATATCCTCATCATATGGAAACCACCGCCGAGAGACAAGCTAGGGAACGAGAAGAGTCAATTCTACGCACATTATTACTCGATTCCTCGGGAAATGCCATTCCTCCACCTCCCCTCCAAAGTGCGGATGCCAAAGACACTTCGACACCAGTCATTACCAAAGTAGTCAGTTTGCACGAGACAAAAGACGTTGTCCAAAAAGAACAACAAGATAGAAAAAGTACAGTGTGCGAAGTTTTACCTTTGACGCCTCCGACTCAAGAGGACTGCTATCGGTATGAAGAACAGATCCCCTACCAGAGAGAGAAGCCCCTAGGCGGAAGGACCTCTTCCTCCCAGCAGCAAGCCATCCACACTTCTGTGATAAGAGAGAGTCCGAGTGATCATTATCAACAGCTGCATATCAAAAGTCAGAACTCCTATCCCGATGAAATCCCTAAGGAGGAAGAATCGTGGATGAATGACCCAGCACAGGTGAAAGAAAAAATCAGAAAGTTGAAAAACGAGGTGATCTATTTGCAGTTGATCGCAGAACAGAAAGAAAAAGAACGAATTGCTATTCTGTGTTTCAAGAAATACAAAGAAGAGGTATTGAAAAAAATTTACAGACTACATGCCATTGGAAAACCCGACCTACCAAGGAGAAAATCGCCATTTCCGGCTGAGGATGTATCCAGTCTTGGTGGTGTGCCGCCAAACCTCTTAAACACCATGCCTCATTTAGAGAGCGGAAATCCTTACGAAAAATCGGAACATTACTTAACAGGTGGCACCACCGCTCAGCGTACTGGTTTTCTCTCCCCACAAAGAGAAACTTGTCTAGTGAGACCAATGGTAGCTCGTGACAGTGGTAAGATTCCTCCATCCAGCGAAAGGCTTCCAAGTGTGGAAGCCCTGGTGGCCAAAGCCAATGAGAACTATGGAGTTAACCTGGGTAACTTAGGTAACCCAAACCGGGGTGAACATTCGGCTAATACCAACGCAACTGACAACCAAATTTTACACCAAGTGCTGACATCCGGGGACCACAGAGTTCTGAAGGAAAAACAAAGTTCCTTATCTTCTACATGGACCTCTCAAGAAGAACCAAATATTCACGCAAACACCCTTCCATCACCCAAAACCACATATCACTCCAATCTCATCCCGCTGAGGACCGTTGTATCAAGGTCAAACGTAGACCGATGCGAAGACACGTACCGTAAGTGCGACACCTTCAGAGACCATCCTCCTATAGGTGCCAATCCAGTAGGTTCGAATGCAGTTTCTCGGACACAACCGTCGTCGAAGATAGTATCTCAAATGGGCTCCCCAACGGGTTCGAGGACTTGGAATCTGCAAAGCGGTAGCACGGTTTTGTGTCCCCCGCCATCCACCCAACCCACATCGGAAGTATATTATGGTTCGATGTCTCAGAAATCCATTAGCAACAGTGATTCTGTCTCCAGGATAACATACTCTTCACCAGCGAGCTGTCCATCTACGTCCAGTGATACGGTGTCTCGTGCATCGATTTTACCCTCGTCTGTAGCCCCTAAACATTCCACAGCGATGAGAGAAAGTTCGGGTATGCGCCCTTACCATCATGATGATAGCAAACAACGACTGCAGACACGAACTAGCGTGCAGTATCCTCCAGAGAGGCGAGATGAGGTAAGAATCGCAATTTTATTTCTTTTAAACTTTATCTACGTTTCAGTTAGTTACAAGTGAGAAATCATTGCAGCTTTTAAAAAAGAGTAGGGACATCTTTGGTATGGCCTCTTTTGGCTCGAATTACAGTCTATATATGTCAATGCATAGATTCAACTTATGTCCGAGAAAGTCTAGCTCCAGATTTGACCATTCTTCCATCACGGTATTTGTCAGCTGCTGTATTTTGGTTAGAAGAGAACTTTGAAACCCAACTACCCTTTCGAACACATCCCACATCCTCAATTGGATTCATATCTGGAGAATTAAGCTGCCAGGGTAGATTTTGGAGATCTTACGAATGTTCCTAGAACCAATCGGATACCATTCTCGCATGGTGGATAGTTGCCTTGAAGGGATCCATCGTATTAAAATTAAGCATTGTAAGTTGAAATTTGTCCGATACGACGGAACGATATTCATTGGAGGTAACTCGACCTTCTAACGGTATGGGCTGACTCCATCCATACCAACAGAACGTACACCATACCATGATGGCAACTGAAGCTGTTTGAGTGGCTGACACGAAGCAGTCTGGTTGCATGGATTCATGATGTTTTCGTCAAACATTAACCCACCGTTGGTGTAAAAATATGTAAATCCACTCTTTCACAATTAAATCTTGGTGTTGGAGTCGCCATTCCAGGCGAATCTTTCGATTTTTTCCAGAAAAAAGCGGTTCTCGTATAGGCACACTGCTACAAATCCTTGATCCTTCAACTCTTGCCGTATTAGTATGGTTGTAAATCAGTCTTTCTTTGCCTCAACTGAGTTTTTTTTCAGGCGTTTTCTGCTTACTGCACCTATTTTGACACAACTCGTTTTAAATTTCAACTGTCTTGTCGGATACCAAGTAACTTGTGATCATACCATGTGACAACTTACATTTATGAACTGTATGTTTAATTGAAAAAGGCTTCTAATTTTTTTAACCAGTGAGTGGCTAAACAACCCATGGAAGATCGATATGGATTTATTGATTGGTAGCACTGATTATCATATACAGTTCGGTTAATTAGCAGCAGATTTACTCACTTTTGGGAATAAGTGTTCAAACCCTTAATACCAAATTAGAGAATTTTTTCGGATTTGAAAATACGATATTTGTATTGGCCTTAACTCACCTCCAGGGACATTAGTTTTCAAAACGTGACCGGCGTTTAGTGTTTCTTCGAGCTTGGTCCCTAAAGCATTGAATGCAGATCAGAAGCGAAGAAGAGTGAGGTCTTGTCAATGAGATTGTGCAGCATTTTTGAAGCTAATGAAGCTCAGTCCGGGGGGCGGTGTTATCACTATGAACGAACAGGGGTGCACCACTTTCATCCTGAAACTGAAGAACAATTCAAACAGTCATCAACTGGCTTGAGTCAAATTCTGAAACGTAAAATTCCTTGATTACAAGGCTGTATTAAAGACGTCACTTTAGTGGGAAAGTAAATGCCAAAAATATGGCATTTGCATACTTTCGATGAGTTTAACTCCTTCCCCCCACCAAAAAGGTCTGTAGCATTAAAATGGCATAGTGATTCAAGGAAGCCAATTTGATTTCAGCCACATACTGCACGAATTAGTGAGATAATTCACCAAAAATGGCATACCATCATCCGTGATTTAGCAGAAGTGGAACTCTCCTATGGCCCTTGCAAACACATTTTGACGAAATGGGATTTCCAGAATACTTCCAGCATTGGGTGAAGTGTATTAGTACAGGGGACACCATGGAACAGCCACTAAGATAATTATCCCTGAAATCAGGGTGCTGGCGATTTCCGAGTGTTTGTAGCTGTGCTTCATTCTCAACCAGATCACGTACGATGTGCGTTGGCTTTGTGCTATTTATGAAATAACACATCAAGGACAAACGTTTACAAGGACGTATTAGCATGGCGAAAATAGCTAGCAGCTAGTTAGCTGTTTTCCTCTGTAATTTACTCAAGTATAATTTTGTACCAAGTTTTTTCTTATATATTTTTTGCTTGTAGGAAACTTATTGCAACGTTCCAAAACACGCTGTCCATAAGTAAACTTCATGAAATCTAATCTTGTGCTGTCCTTTCTGAGATTTTCTATTTATGGTCTCTGATTCTTGTCTTCTTCAGGATAAGATACCATGGTAGCTTCAAACTCTTAGCTGCCATTTTTCAGATGATGTTTGCAATAGGTTAAGTCATCAACAAACTCTACCAGCTTCTCTTGCATTCCTTCATCAATATCATTTAGGAAAATACAGACGAGACGTCAGAGCACGGATTCCTGAGAAACCCCACTTCCTACCACAGTCCATTCTGAGGAATAACATTTGCAACTTTGGCACTCGGGAGGAAAGACTTCGAATATGCGGGCTAGGGTAGAGCTTCACAACTACTCACCTTTTGAAGGGATCCTCCAAATTAGGAGACATAAATTCAAATTATGGGGAATGATTTAACTGCATCGTAGAATGCTTCCTTCCCACTATAACTGGACGTACGTCTACCACCCCTGGTCAAAATATCGAAGTTAAATGTAAAGAAAATAACGTTGGGTATTCAACTGTTTTTTTTTTTTTTTTAAATTGTCCACGTCCCTTCTGCCTTTGTTCATCTAGCGTAATTTTACTTTTTGATACAAATAAGACATTTCATCAATTCTACTGAAGCTAAAAAGTGGAGTTATCGTACACTTCATTGTTTCCAAAGGGCTATGGACGTTGACCCTTCTTATCGAAATCACGTAGAATGCGGTTTATTTGTCAATATTTGCACGACCTTCTTTTATGCCATGCGGTGGTAGATGACACTGCTGTCATGGTAACTAGGTTGTTTACTTTCCAATACAGCACCCGTTACCAATGTTTTGCTAGCCACAGTTTTATGGTTTTTTATTTCTTTTGTGACGCAGTATGATAAATACTAGAAAATGTCATTTATATTCCCAACTATTAGAATGGGCCTTAAAACGCAGGGGGATTAACTATCAATGGATTTTATATAGGTTTTCCATAATCACGTCTTTAGTGAACTTCATTTCTTACTATAACGGTAAATAATGGTAGAACATAAAAGTCCAGGATAAATATTCAATTTATTCTTTCCTTATTGTAATTATACAACTTAAACTGGAATAAATACACAAACAATTCTAAGAAAAACATTTTTGTACAAAGGGACGTCATATGATGAAGTTTTATTAGCAGAAACTCACTCGGGATTCGCCCAAACTAATGGGATTTAGATCAATTGGGCTCCCTAAAGGTGTTCTGGAATTCTGCGGCCTTCTCCGACTACAAATTTTGTATTTGGACGTAATTTCAACTTTTTGGGAACCAAGAAGGGTGAATGCCCCGCTAGGGACGAAAGTAAAGTAGTGTTTCTGTGGCAAATTGACCTTTTCGAATCTACGATATACCAATCCCGAAATACTAAAGAACTTCGGGATTCGCATTGCAATAGATGTTTATTTTTTAAATTTAATATTTCAAGACTTTTCTTGTAAGTCTTAATGAAGTTATTTGATTCACATCGATAATCCTTTTGTAAATCAGTTAATTAATACTGCAAATTAATTAGTCAGTTAATAATGTATGCCTATATCTTATATTGATAATCTTCTGTAAAATATTAAATGCAAATGAGCAGAGGCTGATCATTTCAGAGCATCAATGAATACGAAATAGGATGCCATTAATTAGTGATTACCATTATCTATTTTAGATGCGTTCGGTAGGATACTCTCCACTTATGCCTGTTAGCGGACCTGTGCCATACGGTGGTCATAGCATGCAGTCCGAAATTGATAGCGCAGCCAGCTGTCCACCATGTATGGGATGTGGGATAATGGATGCAAAATTTCTGTGTTCTGGTTGCAGAAAACATTGGTACTGCAGCCCAGAGTGCCAGGTGAGATTCATTTAATATTTATTTAGCAATTTTTATCTAATCTCAGCATTATATACTATTCCTTCTGCAGTACTGCTATATGTTCGTATGAATAACACTATGTACTGCATTCTTTTAAATGGGTATGTCCCGCGGTTTCTAATTATCCTTTTCATTAAGGTACTGCATATGAGCAACAACAATCCCAGAATAATATGCCAACTATGTGGTGTCATACTCAGAATAGAAAAAGACGTGGGGGTAATTGTGCAATCGGCAATGAAATTCCTGAGAAGTGCTGCCAGGACAGCTTATGGTGTTTTGTCAATAGTATACAGAATATTTCCAGCAAGGATAAGGAGGAGATTATCCTCTAAAGGCAATTAAAGGCCACATCTTGAGTACTACATACAGGTCTGAAAGCCTCATTTTAGGAATGATGTGGATCTATTGGAGTCGGTGCAGAGTGGAGTAGTCAGATTATTGAGAGGAAAAAAGGCTACTCTTACCAAGAAAGATTTCAGTTCTGCAAATTGCAACTCCTGGAGACTTTGAACATGTGATGCGATTGAGGTGTTTAAGGCCTTAAATTGACTGAGACCTAAATACAAATTACGGAAGGAGGGTTGCAGGACAGATGTGCAGAAATCTGCCTTCAGCCAGAAGGTAGCTGATTTTTGGAACAGACATCTGGTGTTGTGGAAGTGGATGGTTTGAACAAATTTAAAAGAATTGCAGTTTGAGGGATGGAAGAGATGATGTGAGAAGTGTTGGGTTTTTTCTTGGCTGATGCTGTATAAACTTGCTTCCTTGCATTATTTACCAATGTTAGTATTGATACATAATTCGCGGATAAATTCAGAACTCGTTTGATTGGTCCTGTTAGTATGCAGGACTTTTGCTTTTGTCATTTTTTTTAGATTAATAGGCACTTTATTCTAAGGCCTTTTTAGTTTTGGCCCCAATATTTTACTTACACAACAGCCACTTTAGCCATAAGTTTCTTCAATGCACAAGATATTCTCATAATGTGGCTTTTATAAAGAAATACCCGACTTTGAACCCCAAATGATTTCAGATTATAAGAATATCACAAAATTGCAGGCACAAGCATCTATATTTTCAATTACATCATCCTGAAAGTCTTAAAAATTTAATTCACTATCGAAATTTCAATGTATACAAGTATATCACCAAAATGGTGCTTAGTTTTGTTAAAGTGTGGAAATTAAGTCAATACAATTGATCCCCAATTTTTCTTGATAAATTATTCAAAAACAAATAATCATAAATCTGTTTCTTGTATATTAAACGACCATCTCCCTGTTAATCAATTTTTATAGACGAGGTTTAGAAGAGAACCAACGCATTGGACAAATTTTAATCCCAACATCAAAAACATTTCGATGAATCTAAAGTTTTGCTGTGGCTATTCTCTGGTAATATTTTAGTATAACCAAAATGTTAAAATTTCTTTTTATTTACTTAAAATGTACAACTAATTTGCTCTTAATTTATTTATATATTTATTTTTCTTTGTAGACTCTCCTCTGGCCTGAACATTCCAGAATTTGCCCCGGTCGATCGTTGAACTCTCAGTCAGAAACATTTTCCTAGTCTGAAACGAATTTGAAACGAATTTTCACTATCACAAGAGGGCGCATGTCTCGTGCAGATATTTTTGTGATGGCGTAATTGTTGAAAGAAAGAAAAGAAAACGAACAGAATTTAAAATATATCACCAATTTGAAAAGCATATAAATATATATAAATATGTGCACAAGAATTATAAATAAATGTATAATACAAAAAAAAATTTGATATAAAAATTGTAACTAGTTTTCTAATGTATAAATATATTTCAGTCAGATATTTGTGAAAGAAAAAAAAAGTTTGTATTAGTTTAACACTTGAAGGTAAAAAACCCTTTTTGGAAATGTATGTCAGCTGACTTATTCCTACTGGACAATTTCTTTAAACACTGTTCGTGGTTAATATATACATTGTTTTGTTATACAAACATTTGTTTTTGTTATGTGATTTTTTTTATTATGGATGTAAAGAAATATTAATGTAACAAATAAGTTTCTTTTCCTAAACAAGTCATTTGTTAGGCTTGATTTATTTATGAGGCTTTTGTATTTAATTTTGTTACTTTTTGTTCACTGTCACAAGAAGGGCACGTCTCTCTCTCGCCCACATTGGTGACCTTTTTTTTTGGAACGAGATCATTTAGTTTTCAAAGACCTCTGTGAAGAGTTTCACATTGAAAATGTATTATCTCTAAGTGTTAAATTCTATGCACATAACCTTAAAGATATTTTTAAGAATCAAACATATGTATATAAAGAAATAAATCAACACATCAAATAAATTTATTTAAAACAAAATTTGTCCAAAATAAATGTATATTTATTTAACCGTTACTTATTATTTATTTATATACATATGTCTTGAAAAGTGAATGTTGTAAATGGAATAGTCTTATGTTCCTGCAAAGTTTTCATATGCATGTAGATTTTGACCATATGTGCAATAAAACCACAAGCCATCTTTGAAATTTTCTCTATTTTTTTGAGATACACGACTAGTATTTAACCATTTGGTATGGTAGATTACAAACAACTGTAGAGTTGACTTTGGATGTCTTACTAGAGACGGGAATTTGAAATCTGTATTCTAAGAGTCAAGATAATGGTACTATAGACCATCAGGTCTCAATATCATTGCTTCATGGATAGGACTACACTAGAGGAGCATGGTGTCCATCGTGATCGCTAGTAAATTTGCAAGCTCGATTATATTTCTCTTCTAGAACTCGTCCTTATGGCTTCCACTCCAGGTGGAATACAGCATTCCTCAAGAAACAGTGGAAGTTTTTCTTAATGCCTTATTAAGCCATCGAATAATCCTGTATTCCACCTTTAAAAAATTCCTCAACTATTACTTTTGGATGGAAGGCGATTCATAATGCATAAATAGCTGTGGAATCTCAATGTAATGCTTGAATAACTTTGGTTCACGCACTTGCCCGAGTTCTTGAATCGCACAATTTTAAGGAGATTGTGTGAAATTGATTTTTAAGCGAAAATTCAAGTGGGATGCTCGGAATATTTCTCACGGATAAAAATTTCTTTAATTACTCTTTGATTTTTTATCAAAGAATCAATTTATAATTTCGACAAAGAAAACGTTCAATTGCTAAACATGTTCCAGATATGTACCCTTCCATCGGTTCTTGTAAATATTTTTCACTGCTCGCGATGCTTCTAATCTGACTCTTAGCAAGTATGACGTTCATGCTTAGTTGCTATGGTTTCTCATTAACTTTACCTCGCTCTCATTAACATCTCCACTGATTAATTATACATCTCTTTAAAGTGATGGCCTCAGCAAGATAACCATTAATTTTTCTTGTTACAGAGTGTAAAGACACTTGACTACGCACGCGGCTTTGTTCTTAACATTTTATTAAAATTATTTTTGGATTACGATGGTTGGGTATTGCAGAATTAATCGACAAGAGAGAAGTATCTTCGGACTCTACTTTTATTATTGTTTTTTTAAGAAAATTCCAGAGTATTAGACCCTACAGTACTTCAAATAGTGCATGGGTTGCACGTTGGGTAGCCAGAAGGTACTTGTTGAGTTTAGATTTTAATTATTGCAGATGGCAAATTTTAGGAAATACATGAGAAGGGTGGTTGCTTTAAAGAACAGAAGCAAAAAGAAGGGAAAAAGTTGGTTGTTAAAGGCTTTCAGGCGCATCAGCGACTTAGGCCATATTGCGCTTCTTCAAGACGGGACTGAGTTAGCAGTTGTTTACCAGGATGTGCAGTCAGCATTTAACTGCTTCGATGTTCAGTTGTTTGAGGAAACATACCAGGTAAATGGTGATCTTGAAGTCTCTTTTAACGACTAGGGTTCCCCACCTGACTGCGAATAAGAAATCTTTCACATGAACAGTTAACGTAGATGTTTCACAAGGTGGAATTCTTTTCTGCTGCAATCCACCCAATCCTGTGCAAGCAAATAGATTTTATTAGCTAAGCTGATGATCTGAAGCTCGTATCGGATACGGGAGACCTGCAGACGAGATACCGTATCCGAATCTATCGTCAGCAGCCTACAGTATCTAACATCTCTCTTAGTTCTCCCTAAAAATAAATCCAACGAAATCTATATTAATTATATTCTATAAAAGCACAGATCTCAGGGTTATTTTTGACCCTTAAACTCAAACACCGTATTGCAGATGTCCACAATGTTTGCAGATCCAAGCAACATGTCACGGGATAAAGTGTAAAGTGTATTTAGGGTCATACGGCACCAGGGTTTCCCCCATCTCCGCGTTGTTTACATTGTGATGGGTGTGCCAGTTTGCTGGGAATGCCAGAGATTTAAAAGTATATGGATATTGTTCATATGTAGTGTCGTGTACCGTTGTTCATCTGGTCATTTAGCCGCTGGACCCTTACTGAGGCCCAACGTTGCCCCACTTTCGCCCCGTGGAGGCAGACCAGGTACACCAGTATTATAATTAATTTACTCTGGCAGGTCCTGCCACCTAATTTCCTGAGATTTCAGTGGCTAGGACCTATAAAGAAAAAAAAAAATTTTGCACGTTGTATGTTGATCACATACATGTTTCCCGGTTTGAAGGGGTTGCATTTGAAAATTTAATGGCCGAGGAGAGGGCGAAATAATTTAAAGAAGCTAGAATTTTGGTGTGGGCCTTGCGCTGGCTTACAGATATAGAGGGGAGGAGACTGAAGGCTAGGGGGGGAATAGCTAGGAAAGACTGGGATCAATAGAGTAGACGACCCCAGCATGTGCCAGTGGGGCATGCCCATGCCCCACCAGAGAGAAAGATGTGGGATGGCAGGGGGGAGGCAACAAGAAGGCTGTCGCCTCCCCCTCTGCCAGGGAAGGGAGGAAAATGTGCCCGGCAAGGGAGCCGGCACAGGTCGCCGTATGACCTGGCGGCTGCATGTCTGCTTGAGTCAGGTCCTAGTTGTCCCATTCGTGTGTAGGTTCCTGTCTGTGGTTGTCACTTGGCAGCAGGACAGGTGCCTTAGTCAGGTCCGTAGTTGTGGGTATTTAGTCCGTGCACCTTATGTGGTTACTTATGTCTCTGATCTGTCTGGAGTCATGGTCATTAGTTGTTGGATCCGAGTTTGTCGAGTCCTGGTGTTTTTTTTTTTTTTTTTTTGCTGTTTCTTCCTGGGATGCAATCCCTTTGTGGATTGTCTTGATGGTGACTGTCCGTGCACCTTATACAAAGTATGGTTGTTGTTTGCAAAGTCATATATTGTGGGCCTGAGAATCGCTATTGTGGCTGTGGGGGCGGAAGAGTACGCCTTCTGTCAAAAAGATCTTGTGCAAAGTTTGCCAGTGCTTTGTAGCTGTGCTCCTCCGCCAGTAAGCGTTCCTCTTGATTCTCTGGTACATAATGTAATTCTGTAATTCTGTAATTAGTCGGCATCGGAGGTCTTCATAAAGCTTGCAGTGGTACATTAAATGCTCCCACGTTTCCACTAAGCCTCAATGGCAGAGGGCAGTGTTGCTCAGTGCAAAGGTCATTAGTTTGAATCTGATAGCGCCGTGGCCAGTTAGGAGGTACGTGGCCAGCAATCCTGGGGAGAGCCAGCTTGGGTATTTTGGGTATACGGCCGAGACAGTTGGGATGTCACGGGGTATGAAAACACTAGTACATATATCGGATTTTTCAGCCAATCATTACCTATAGAGCTGAAAGTTGGGCGTTAAGAGCTGAAACGACGCCGAAAACCATCTATTCTGAGAAGTACTGGCTTCTTCGTTGGATCTTGTACAAGCATAAACTTCTGCTCCTCACATGTACTTCCCAAATAACGGAATTACTAAACTTTAGAAAGTTTCAGAACGAATCTTTGCCCTCCTAGATTTGTCGCTAGATAAAAACGACAGTGAGAAAAATAAACATGTCTAGTTTCTGCCAGCTGTGTCAATAGAGAATTCCCCCTGCCATGCTTAAGAGCCTTCCATCTCTTAAGTCTGTGTCATGAAGGCTTGGGAAAGTTGACAGGTGGTTTCTGCCCGTGGAAATGTTCCAAAACTTTCAAATGATTGAGGTTGATTTCAAGAATTTTATTGAGGTAAATCGAATAGAAGATGAGTAATCAGAGAACAGTTCGCATCATAAGCTGAATGGTTGTACATGCGGTTCCATGAGCAGTGATCCAGCAATGGCCAGGCAATGGCGATGGTCATCACGTATGCTTGACATGCGTGATGACCATCGTGGTTAAAATTCATGTAAATACCTACCCACTGTAAATAATAGTTCTTTGTAAATTATCTTTTCATTCTAACATGTTAAACATCTGCCATTATTGCTGTTATGGGTATTGCATCAGTCCCCTATGTAATCTATTGATTTCTCTTATAATTACAATAAAGATATACACTATGCTGCCACTTATTAGGTACACCCCTGTTGTGCACACAAATGGTTTGTCCCACAACGTTGCAAGTCACATAACCGCAGTTGTGGATATAAAGGCAGCACAACAATCTTACTAGTCTCAGTTAAGCGTACAAACCGTAGCAAGAATGGGGAAAAGGAGTGATCTAACGGACTTCGAACGTGGCATGGTAGTAGGTGCAAGACGTGCTGGACAAAGCTTCTCTGAAACGGCAGTTCTCCTGAACTTTTCACGCACCACAATTTCAAAGGTGTATCGAGAATGGTGCAACGAACAGAAAAAATCCTTTCAACGGACTCCTGTGGAAGAAAATCGCTAGGTCAGAGAACATTGTGGCGACATTGTGGCCCGTCTGTGCAAGCAAACAGACGGGCCACAATGTCGCACATCACGTTAAAATACAATCTTGGTACGCAGAACAGAATATCGCAACGGACCACTAGTCGCACTTTGTCGCGAATGGGCTACAACAGCCGACGGCCACATAGCGTACCTTTGTTATCAATGAGAACAAGAGAGCACGCCTCCTGTGGGCACAGCAACACCAGCACTGGACTATCGAGGATTTGAAAACAGTTGATTGGTCTGACGAGTCGAAGTTCCTGGTGCATCATGTTGATGGAAGGCTCAGAATTTGGCGAAAACAACATGAATCCATGGACCCGTCATGTCTGACGACTACTGTGCAAGGTGGTGGGGGCAGTGTTATGGTGTGGGGAATGTTTTCTTGGCACACGTTGGGTCTATTGATACCCATAGATTCACGTCTAATTGCCATCTCGTACCTAAACATCGTTGCTGACCAAGTGCATCTGTTCATGTTGACAGTTTATGCTCAGTCAGATGGTTACTTCCAGCAGGATAATGCGCCGGTGCACAAAGTCCGAATGACTATGGAACGGTTCCAGGAACATAATGAGTTTTCTTTGCTGCAGTGGCCCACTCAGTCTACTGGATCTCAATCCTATTGGACAACTTTGGGATGAGCTGGAAAGGGCTGTTCGCTGCAGGCCTACACCTCCATCGAATCTCAAGGAACTGCGTGACACACTCATGTCTGCATGGTACTCCATTCCTGCACAACGTTTTCAGCATCTTGTTCAATCCATGCCTAGACGAATTCAGGCTGTTTTGAAAGCTAAAGGAGGCTCAACACGCTACTAGGTAGGTGTACCTAATAAAGTGGCAGCACAGTGTATATACTGTATATCTCAGCCGCGTTGTGAAAAAGGCCCATAAAAATTCCTGCCGTCATTTACAGGATTCGAATTCAGGTTTCGGACTGGTTTTTAATAGTGGAAATCGCATGCTAGTTCAGAAGAACATTGTCCATGGAAATATCTCTATAAATAGCATGCAGCCGAAACTGGACATCTACGAGACAGACTGGAGAGGCTTTGTAATAGTTGTGTCATTAATTAACCTGGCTACCTTCTGAAGGAGTCTAGAAACTTCAGAGAGGTTTTGAGCGAACCACTCCAAATGTGGGAATGATATTCCATGGTAGGGCGGACATGAGATTTACGCAGAGTAAGTAGCTGTGTAGAATAAAAACACCAGCTGCAAACCTTTTATGACGCACGGGAAGCAATATGT
The DNA here is from genome assembly GCF_048544385.1 of Mastigoproctus giganteus. NCBI lineage: Eukaryota > Metazoa > Arthropoda > Arachnida > Uropygi > Thelyphonidae > Mastigoproctus > Mastigoproctus giganteus. The sequence goes on from NC_143576.1 coordinate 235,400,310, forward strand.
GTGCTCATGCCAAGAGAGAGTAGATAGCAGGATAATCCTCAATACAGGCAGATCTGCGTGTCATAGGATACCAGCATGGGGAATTAGACTTCCTTTTGCAAGAAATAAGGAAAGACTGAGTTCTGCAGTTAACTGCATTTTCTTTGCTCCATTGGAGATCAGCACTTAATGAACTGGTGGCGATATTAGAACAATTGCTGTTACTTCAGGACAAGGTCCAACAAACTGGTGGAATATGGCTAGCTGTTATACAGCAGAACTATAGATAGGATTATTTCCTAATTTCCTCGATTGTATTGTCACTGGATATGAGTGTTCGAACTTTCAGTACAGCCCAGAGCATGCAGTGGACTTCAAAATCATCTCCAACGCCAAAAACGTTTCGTTTACAGAAGTCGAGGATCAAGACGATGCTAATCATGCCTTTCGAGAAGCAGGGTGGGATTCACAAGGAATTTTACAAGGAATATAAGAGTGGGAAATTCACAAGGAATTTCCCACTCTTTCCTGAGTGGGAAAGAGTCAATATAAGGAAGACTGGATCTCGCCCCGATGGTCATAATTCACCTCAAAACACGTTACTCATGCTGCTGGAATATCAAGCCTCAATAGAAAAACTTGGCTGATACCTGAATAAGCACACACACGCGAGTTTCCCTATGGTTATGTTTTTGATCAGCTGATAATCATATAAATGAAGCGTGCAAACGTTTTTTTGTTGTTGTTGTTTTTTTGATGATCCTTCTACATAAACTTGTTGCCTTTCATCATTTTGCCGATACTAACATTAGTGATCTAGATGCTTGACGCGTGGATTTAAAACATTTTTATCTATTAAAATGGCCACTGTCGTGCCACAGAGATGCTAACTCAATTGCTTCTCACAGTTGTTAATTGGATGATTGTGGATCTCTGCTCCGAAGAACTAGTTCCACCTCAAATCCCACCCAAGTACTCAACTCAATGAGATCTGGTGAATCAAAAGGCATCTATCCACCTGCTTTACATCGTATGGTACGAACATGTGACTGAAGTGTCCACTCTGGATAACATTACATAAAAGACAAACCTCTTATTCATTGCCATAATGCTGTATGTTCAATACATATTACCTACTCCCCTTTCCTTTTCATGTTTTAATGTACTTCTAAGATTCGGTTTCTCTTAATTCTTGGGTAGACAAGATCATGTTTCATTAAACATCCAAGTAATTTAGATGCAGAATTACGCCGCTACTGTTATCTACAGTTGTAATCTTTTTATCCTGGTCAAATATTATTCTAAACTGGAGACTGCACCGTTTAATGACATCCGTCATGAGTTCATGACGTATTTCATTAAACAAACGTCTGAGTCAAAAACAAATCATAAAAGGAAATTTGATAATGGAGATTCTCTTCTATGACAGTGGATTGCGAATTATTTAATGTAGTTCAAGTTTAAAAGGAATGTAGAAATTTAAGGACGTTCTTTCAAGCGCAGGTAATATAAAACAGAATATTTTGAAAGAAAAATGCCTAAATAATTCAGAGTAATTATCCTGTTACCATTAACTTGCTTCACTGCACATATCTCTGAACGTAATATTCAATCAACATAATATTGCGATATTTGGATCCTGGATTTTTAAAAAAAGCTGAAATCCAACAAATATTTCAGACTTTTCAGTTGGTAGGATCGCCATGGTGTGGAAAAGACCTGAGTTTGAGTCCCGTGGATGAAAGGATGAATTTTTATGGGCCTTTTTCAAACATCGCTTAGTTGGTCTGTCTCAGGTGTGGATAACATAGTTTTTTCTCCCGGAAACTCTGGTTTTTCGTCCAGCAAACAGAAAATTGGCCACAGAACACAGCCAATTTGCAGACAATATATTTGGAGCAATATTGCCTTAGTCACTGATGCGCCTAAAACCCTACTACTACAACAACAGCGCAATAAATTTAATGACTCTTCTGGGCTCGTTTAACTGAACAAAGTGTTGCAATATTTGGTTCAACAGAAGAAAAACAAAGTCTTAAATCTGATTCTGCGTCAAGTTTGTTGCGGTATTTAGATTTTAAGGAGATATAAGTTGAAAACGCTCTCTCGCACATATATGTAGTGGAAAATGGCAAGAGGATTTTACAAGCTTTGTTGCTGAGTGATGAATATTCATTTTTTCAATGCAAGCCAAAAACTGATAACATTTTTATTCTTGAATAAAGTTTGCAGTACAAAATCAGTTGAAATATCAAGATTTTCTTTTTCCTCCACGGTTAAGTCATCAGCCAACGACGTGTACTCATCGAGTGGATTACGAGTCCAATTTATTTTATTATAAATTTGTGGAAAATATTCTCTAAAAGTCACTTTTAAAAATTTGAGGTGATTATTGATATCTTTATTGACAATTTGGTCCAAAGTTAGTTCATTTTCTGTCAAAAAATTATATAATGTGCTAAAGCACTTAGTACTTCTCAATTGCGTTGTTCCAAAATTTTAATCCAAGAGTGTGAACCAGGGTGGTTCACACTCTTGTTATTTGAAACGTTATTTGCAGCTTCCGTACCTGTAATCCTCTAAGTATTTTTGTCAACGCTTAAAATAGTTACAAAAGAAGTTAACACCCTTAACTTTTAAAAGTTTTAACTCCTTTTAATCTCTTCTCCCTGGCTATATAACTAACTCCTAGATTTCTATTCCCTAAGTGCAAATTTTACATTAAAAAGCATTAACCGATCTAAGCCATCTTGAAGAAAAATGGCCAGGCTCTCTTCGTTAAACCCTTCTTACCTTTAAGTCATCAGTAAACTTTGGCAATATCTTCTGCACTCCTTCGTCAATGTCATTGACGAAGGAGTCAATGACATAATGACTCCTTCGACATAATGTTGAAGTTGTTTTAGGACTTATTCATAATTAACAAGATTGGTAAGGGAACATAGAGGCAATTTCCTTGACAAGCATTACTTAAATTGTCCATTCATATTTTCAATCAGTAAAGTGAAACTACTGTCCATCATAACAAATACTTTATTCGAAATTATTTCGTGTATATCAAAGTACCATTTACAGTTGAAGCGAACTCTTTAACTATAGCAGTATCCCCTTTGAGTTACACATCGTGAGCGTCATATAATAAGTAACAATAACATATTTTTCACTTTACGATAACTCTTTTACCTTCGTCTCCTCACCAGCCATTTTTTTTTAAATAAAACAGAAAGCCTCGTCTGTTCATTCACCATTAAACGGCCGTTGCAATTCTCTAGAGTTTCCTGACCACTCAAGGCTAGCGGATGCTGTTCCTTTAGATGAGGGGCTTTGACCTTTGTTTAGAGGAAGCGGATGGTAATTACGATGTTAGTCGAATAACGCTAATCAGTAAGCAGAAGAAGGATTATAAAGAAGCTACACAGCTTCTTAGTGATTATAAGAATTGTTTACAGTAACGAAGGATTAATGGGAATTTGGACCCTTATCCTTATTGACGTTATTCATCCAGAATCCAATAATATGAGATGATTCCAAACGTTAAAATCATCCTAAGAATATTTTATATTCATATTGTTCAAATTTCAGCATTTTTTTCAAATTCCAGTATTTCAAGATTTTTTTTTCAAATTTCCACATGTTTTAACATATTTCAAGATTTTTTTTTAAATGTCAGCCTATTTAACCATATTTGAATATTTTACAGAATTTAGCTTTTCAACATATTTTAAGATTCCTTTTTCATATTTTGGCATTTTCAACATATTTAATTTTTATGATTTTCAACATATTTCAATATTCTTTCATTTTTCGTATAATTATTTTCATATTTCAAGATTTTTTTTTAAATTTCAGCTTATTTAGCCATATTTCAGTATTTTATACAATTTAGCTTTTCAACATATTTCTACACTTTTTCTTTATTTAATATTTTGGTATTTTCAATATATTTCAATATATTTTTCATATTTCAAGATTTTTTTCATATTTCAATGTTTTCAACATATTTAACTTTTTGATTTTCAACGTACTGTATTTGAATATTCCTCCATTTTCGGTATATTTTAATATTTTTTTCAAATTTTAGAATTTTCAAAACAATTCAACAATTTTTGCAGTTTAATTCTTTTCATTTTCACCATATTTCAAGATTTTTTCAACTTATTTCTTTTCTTTTTTTCATATTTCATTTTATTTTAATTTTCAACATATTAATTATCCTTTTTTTTTTCATTTTCAGCATATTTCAAGATTTTATTCATTTTCAGTATATTTTAAGACAATTTTTTTTTTCTAATTTTTAGCATTTTCAAAACATTTCTTTCCATTTACAGTTTTTACACCATATTTCAAGATTTTTCAACTTATTTCTTTTCTTTTTTTCATATTTAATTTTATCTTCATTTTCAACATATTTCCTTTTTTTCATTTTTAGCATATTTCTTTTTTTTTCATTTTCAGCATATTTCAAGATTTTTTTTTATCATTTTCAGTATGTTTTAAGACATTTTTTTCAAATTTAATTCTTTTCATTTTCACCACATTTCAAGATTTTTAAAATTTTAGTAAAAAATACATAATCAATCACTAATCTAAAACCGCCTAACATCTCTGGAGGAAGCATATCCCATTAATTTATCAGCAAACCCAGCGTTCCACCATGGTATAATTAACCAATTACGTACCAGACACGTGGTATGACAAATTTATAATAAGAGCTGCACTGCCTCTTATTATAAAAATATGCAGAGTTGCCAAAGCAATTTACGCCTAATTAGTTATATTATCTAATATTCTGGTAGGATAGTGTACATAATAATCCGAAAAATACGGTATGGATACTAAATATGAAAAAAAAAACAATATTTTTATAAAATATCTATCCATTTTATCCACAAGGCAGTGAACATGGTAACAAACATAATATCCAGTGCTTCAGCTACAATATACAGTACAGTATATGGATAGCCAAATGGACGTGGATATGAAAAAAATAAGTAATAATTGTCGGATTTCTATTGGTCTGATTTCAATAAAAATTTCGGATAGCTCTACTAACCTTTCCATTAGGCCTAAATATAAAATTTCATGAAAATCTAACGACTAGAAGCCAAGTTATTACATGCAGACGGACGGACGGACATCGTGATACGTTAACGCGCCTTGTTCGACAGGTTTTTAATTATTGAGACATTCTTAACGTAGAATTTGGAAAAATTCAAATGTCAGCAATTCCGAAACGTATTCAAGAGATCCCAAACTTGAATCGATAAGTTCTAAACGACTTTAGCGTCCACGCGAACATCTACAGCTGTTACGAAATTAAAAAGCTTCCAACAACTGCATTCTGCGTCATTTGCAGTGATTCTGAAACACGAACGTTGTAATAAAATTTAACCTTGTACGAAGACACGTACTTGTTGTGAAATTAATCGCAAAGCCTCGTTCCCCTGGAAGTTACCTGCATCGGTCGGAGATCGTTAGCGTTCATAGATCGCCTCTTTGCGGTTGAAATGATTCAAGGTCGCTACGTAACGTATCAAATAGACTGGAGATTAGCTCTTCGCCAGTGCAGAATGCGTAATCGATATAACTTGGCGAATCTTTTTCGATATACGGTTGGCTTCGTCGACCTCAAAACCGAACCATCTTTGAAAACGTGCAGAGATTGAGCAAAATTTGTATTTTGATTCTTTGATCAACTGGTATTTCCTCGTTAGCTTCTGATATATTATCCTGGAGAGCTGGTTTGATCTATGAGTGTACTCTTTCTGGGTGATCATCCTGCATCCCGCGGTTATGCGATGGATTGTTTCTGAAGCCAACTGGCATCGTCGACATGGTCATCTGTCGCTGTGGGGTCCTTGGCGTTGTATTTCTTGTGGTTCCGGATGATTCTCGGGGAAGAGTTTCCCGTTCTTGAGCCATGCGTTGGAAACAGTCTTGTCTGTGTAGTCTTGATGGAAGTCATTGTAATGTCTACCATGGAGTGGTAGACACTAAAAACTCGGTTTTTTCGTCCAGAAAACATAAAATGTCTTGAAAATCCGTTCATTAGGAGTCGAGTTATTATAATGGATGGAACGACCAAGAAATAATAATTGTGGTATTTCTTTTGGTCCGATTTTAAGCAGATTTGGAATGTAATCTCAATTACATTCCAAATTAAAAGGCCCAAGTATAAAAATTTCATGAAAATCTGTTCACTGGAAGTTAAGTTGTTACATGCGGACGGACAGACGAACGGACATGGCAAAGACAATAGGTTCATTATGCATGTACTCTGTTTTTTATGTGTGACATTATAAAAATTTCCTAATTAGCATAGTTTCTCTAATTAACAGAGTTCCTCTAAGAAATTTCGAAAGCAGGCACACTTTAAGCCTTGTATGATACCAATTAAGTGTTTTATCCCATTAGTATAATATATATCAAATGTACACCATGTAATGAGTATCTTACCTCCTTTATTACCTTTATTAGTTAGAGACTCCAAGACAAAAAGAGAACTTTCTTAATTAATGATTCTATCCTTTCCAACCTACCCACAGAGGAGACCCCAGTCAAAGGTGAAACCATGGTCTGGCTAGTGTGCCATACACTTTTAATAAATAACAGTTTATTTTGCCATTAGAGAAGTGCTGTTTATTGAGAGTAGCACAATAAGGCAACTCGTGCCAAAAGAAAAATATATATAGTTCTTGTATTGATTCTGTTTCTGTCTGGTCCTACGTAAAAAAAAAAAAAAAATCTCTTATTTCAACCAAGGATCATTACAAATTTGTTATTTTTTCCCTTCCTTCACTCTTCTTAATTGTGTATCCCCTTAAGGGAACATCTCAACTTAATCACGTAGCCATTCCTAAGTGAACTACATGCTTCCTATCACCGAATTCCCATAATGGTGCGCTACCTCCCGACAACAAATTGTATTTTATAAGAAAATTCACGTGCGTTTGCTAGAGACACAGTTGAGGTCATAACAGTACAGAAAATGTAAGAACACCTATGATATTTGGAGGAAGCAATACACGAGAGTGGCCCTAAAATATATAAACGAGGATATAAATAAAGTGGACGCGATGGTGCTCAGTGTTTTATATCGGGCATAAACATTTTAATATTACACTAATAACCCTTGGGATCGGCACTTATGGAAGAGATAAACTTTTATATTCTTGCTAATATCCCCTGAGGATTCTTTCAACAGAAAAAATAATAATAATAAATAAATAAATAAAGGAACAATACACATTTATATGCAATCGTCCTTACAACTACGATTTATTGTTATTAATAAAAAAAATGAGAAATGGAACTAATAAAACTCCATTTTTTTTCTATTAGTCGTTTCAATACACTTGAATGAGCAGCTATTTCAAAATTGAAGCAAATTTTCAAAAGAAGCTAATTTTCAAAAGAAGATAATTTTCAAAAGAAGCTAATTTTCAAAAGAAGCATATTTTCAAAGAATCAAGAGAACTTAAAAGCGATGATTGTACCAATGATTTTTATTCGGGCATAAATTTGCTTTTTGAATTGTTTTTTAAGTTCTGTTTAATTTTTTTAAGAATTTTATTAATCAGGAAAGAGCGCCTTTAGAAAGTAAACTGAAAACGTCAAAATTTAAATATATAATTTGATTCATTATTTATAAAAAATTATAAAATCCGATTTTTGGTTGATATTTTAAATTATTAAATAGAGTAAGTTATTTGGCTCTTATTAAATATAAATGATTGTAATTTGTTTTACATTTTTTAAACATTAAACTATTTAAAAAAGTTTTAAACATTTTACGAAACTAAGCGTTGAAATTAATTTCATTATAAATTTAATTTTAATAATTTTTAACTGCATAAATAAAAATAAAATCGAGTTATTTAAATTTGAATGAAAATGTAAATTTAATTTTTACTGTATTTTTTTTTTAATTTCATTATTTTGCATTTAATTAAAATTAAATTCATTAATACATTAGAACTTCTTACGTCGGAAAATGACCTAAGGGTATGAAATATTAACTGCAGGAATAAAAATGCAAAGATACACATAGAAGTTAAAGACATTTTTAATACTATTTCAGAATTTATAGATATTCTACTCAGCCTTTTACCCTACTTACTTTCCTTTTATGGTTTATGATAAAATTTTGATTAAAACTGACACACTGTTCAATATCTTACAAACTAAAATTATAGATATTCCATATTGGATTGAAAGAATCAAAGAAACAATAAATTAGCTGGAAGACCTGCAAATACATTTTGATCATATATATGAGAAGTTTGAAGAATAAAGAAGAAAGAGAAAGAATATTCTGTCTAATATTGAATGATATCTTAAAGCATATGGAAGCAAGATACAGTGAGTTTAAAATTTTACAATTTATTTCATTAGTCGATAGTAAAAAGTTTCAAAAACTAGCTAGTCAAATTGATAAGGATTCATTAGAAAGTTCAGAAAGGAATTATGGTGACATATTCGATGTCATAAGACTCAAAACTCATCTAGATGGAATTTTTAATGCACAAGTGTTCCGGGATAAATAAATTCAAAATTTTCTTACTTTGGTGTTTCAAAATGGACACGAACAAAGGTTCCCTGAAGCGGTGAAGCTGCTGCAATTGATTTTAACAATTCCAGCTACAACACTTTCTGTTGAGAGGTCATTTTCAGCCTTGAGAAGAATCAAAAGCTTCACCAGAAATAGAATGCAAATTGAAAGGCTTTCATCACTTGCTTTAACTTCCATTGAAAAGGAAAGATTAATTAAAATGGAGCAAAATCCAACTTACAATTTCTATGAAAAAGTGGCCGATATTTTTGGTTTGAGCGAGTGCAGAAAAGGGCAACCAGATTGGTGAGGGAAACGAAGAGGTCCTCTTTCTAAGAGAAGCTTAAGTTCTGCAAGTTGCAGCATCTGGAGACTAGGTACCTGCCAGGTGATCTGATTGAGGTGTATAAGGCCTTGAATGGTTTGAGCAGGCTCAATTCTGGTGGGATTCTTCTTTTTGCTCAGATTACGAACCTGAGGAGGCATAAATTCAAATTGAGGAAAGACAGTTATAGAACAGATGTGCAGGAATTTGCATTTAGCCAGTTGATTGCTGGAACAAAGTTCCATCTGTCGTTGTGGAAGTTGATAGCTTAAATAAATTCAAGGAGGAACTGGACAAACGTTTTGAGGGAATGGATGTGTGAAATGGTGTTTTCTTTTAGCTCGCTTTCTTGCATTGCATCACATGCCTCCTCTACTACTACTTCACTAATGGATTCTCGGCGGATACGAAGACTCCACTGCCGCCGAGAATAAGTAACATTAGTCTTCCCCATTGGCGAAGTGTTGCTTATTGGATGTACTGCAATATCAGGGCAACTCGTTGTGAAGGCATCCACAATATGAGATACACGAATATCAAAAACGATGCCATTTTACTTAATTAGGTGGTTTACCACGAACTAAAATGATGCTTGGCACTAAGTTGTTCGATTAGCAAATGTTTATATTGTTTAATATTTTTAATAATAAAAATAAATAATTTCTATATTTAAAAAAAACATATTAAGTGAACTTTTTATGAGGGAACCTTCTTACTCGAGAAAATAATACATTACAATATATAGAGGTGAGATTGGGACTTAAGAAACCAAGGGAAACTTCTTATACGGGAATTTCTAATCCGGGAAACTCTTCCTAAGAAATCGGAGATTATGATATAAACATTGAAATACTGAAATATAAATTTATGGACTATTAAGATTCATTATTCATAGAACATTATAAAATCCAGTTTTTGGTGTGATGTATTAAGCTTTTAAATAGAGCGAATTATTTGGCTCTTATTAAATATGTGACTATAATTTATTTTCTATTTTTTTAAAAATAACTATTCAAAAGTTTTAAATACTCTAAAAAACTAAGCACTGAAATGTATTATATTCTTCATTAATTTCTAGAAGGTCCAATTACTTAAAATTAATTTAAATTTTTAATTTTACTTAAAATTAAATTCATTTTAATTAATTTTTAACTTTAAATTCCTCTGTGAATGCATGTAGAAAGTCTAGAAAGTAAGCTAAATATATACTCTTAGGCTAATTATTTATAGAAAATTATAATATTCCAATTTTTGGTGTGGTATTTTAATATATTAAATAGAGTGAGTTATTTGGCTCTTATTAAATATATATAACCGTAATTTATTTTCTATTTTATTTTTTAAATAAACTATTAAAAAGTTTTAAATATTTTACGAAACTAAGCACTAAAATGCATTTCTTGATTATCTCCTAGAAGGTCGAAAAATGAAATTCCAGGATATAAATTATGTATTGTACAAAAAAACTTAATTAATTACATTATATATTACAATTATAAATTTAAAAATTTTAAAGAAACGAATGAAATAATATGATTTTTAAAATAAACGTTTTATTTTATTTGAATTAAAATATAAATTAGATTTTTATTATAATTTTTATTTGAAATTTTGATTTTACATTTTACTTAATATTTAATTCATTTATACTATTTTTAATAACTTTAAATTTCATAGATTTAAAATCAGAAATTAATAAGAATCACCTAGAACACAATATTAATACAAAGTACAAATAAAACCTAAAATCTAGAAATGACAGACTCAATCTGCTCCTCCAAGCTAATAAAAAATAACTTTACGTTTCCTTGAAGGAAATATTTGATTTTTCTCTACTGAAAGTATTTTTTCTGTCTCATAGATGATTTGCAGGACCATTAGTTGTCAGCCAGGTTCCTTCGTGTCCATTAGCAATGAGATAAGGAAACAGGAAGCCCCAAACCAATACATCATATTTTAGTGCACACACACACACAAACATCCTGCTGCTTTGACCTCAATCTGTAACGTCACCTCCAACACAAAGTAGTGTGATGGTTTCTTCTCCATCATTCTCTCACAATAAATTTATTTTCCACCATGGAAATGTCGGAATGTTGTATGGACAATATTTACTACAGAGACCCCTCTTCGTAAATTTGTATGGTTGCACAGCTGGTGACTAAAAGGAGCAGAATACCTGTAAAATAACCTACTCACGCCTCCCACAGGACATGGGCTGTTTTCGTGTGGTATTAAAAGCATTCATCTTCACTCATCGGAATTAAGATGCCCTGTAATTCTAGTATATTTTCATACTCGTGTCAGAGTCACAAATAAACAGTAGGGCTTATTATGTAGAAATTGTGAAGCGTTAGAGAGATATTTTGTAATTCAAAAGGTGATACAATTATTAACTGTTTCAACGTGACAAAGATCCGGCTCAAACTCCTCTTTATGTTGAATAACATTTGCCCAAAAACTGCACTGTTCATCTTGATCATCCACCTTACCTGCCAGACTTGCATCCGAATGACTTTTGGCTGTTTTCAAAATATAAATCTGCTCCCTCAAAAGATTTGCATCGTTGAAAATATGTTAACGAATGTGAAGCAGGATCCGAAGTCAATTCTACAAGAGTTGTTCCACGTGACGAAAGATGTTCTGCCTTGAGGGGAAAAGGTGTATTTGGATGCATAAGTTATATATCAAGGGAATGACTGAGATGATTGATGTTGTTTATGGTTTGCGAAGAGGAAACTAAAGCCATGATGTGTTATAAATGTATTTGCCGATGATATCAATACCAGGATTCAACTCACGATCCAAGACATGAAAGCATACCTTTCAGGATTTGGTCTCTATATTAACCCAACTAAGTCTCAATAACTATGGTCATTCTATCGTCCAAGAAAATACCGAGTTGGTTTTTGGTCATAAGCTAGCGTTTCTTCCACGTACAGATCACTTCCAAAACGAATTTTGTCACTCATACTGTAGTGAAGCATCCCTAGGAATACTCCACCGGTTGCACATACTGTACATCAATCTCAAAAGAGGTTTGCATAATGTGGCTCCAAAGCACTTTAAGCTCACACACGCTTTAGAATTATGGATGAAGAAATGGACGATGGAAATTTCGACTTCGCTTTCGCACTCAAACGAAATGGAAGAGGCCTTTAACATCAGACTCTTATTCGTTATTTTTTTCTAATGAATTCTATTGATTTGAGAAATGAGTCTCATTTCTGAAATCAACTTCCAGGATTGCTGTACTGGAGAACTTTATTTTCAAGTCTCACATCCAATGCACCCATAACAGAAACTATTTAATCGATCTTCAACCCAAGTATTGCGATGCATGCACCTGAAAAATCCTCCCCATAAGGGTAAAAGGTAAACTGCAGCCTTAACCAATCCACTGCAGGATGGAAGCCTCCTCAAGGATTCATGTTGAGGGAAATGGACGATAATCTGCTACGCTGTTTCAGTGCGGGTTGGCACATCGACCGTATTTAGCGGTCAGAGGCTTGACCCAGGTCTACTCAATGAGCGTGTGCTATTGCAGTCCCGCTCCTGACCACTCGACTACGGAGGCCGCATCCTCCCCATTAATACTATATAAAAATTACTAGGACGTTCCAACCTCTAAGTAACATCATGGCCACTTCGGTTTTTCATCCAGTATACCGACCATACAGTATCTTCAGCTTACAGACACTGCATTAATGCATCATAATCTTAAGTGCTGTGGTGTAAAAGCGAAAAAACAATTGTACAAGTCGTTGGGGACCAAGCTTTTACAACGATCGAAGTTAGGTGTTTACCTTCTTTTAAAGCCCATATTTTCCGAGCACTTACTTTATTACCTTACCTCATTAATCTTGTTTACCCTAACCGTATCATTCCATTTTATTTTGTAATGCAAAATTCTAGTTTGTAGCCGTGAAGAGATTTATATTCTTTTAAAAAGTGGCCTTTAACCTTTAGCTACGTTTCCCATTGCTTTGCTAATCTATTTATTCCTTCGAAAAAAAGTTTCGCCCGTTTGCGGACGATTTATCGACCACCGTTTTGAAATAGGATATCGTTAAAAGCTACTTGATGTATTAAAAATATATAATTCAGGGCTCTATTTGAAATGATGTCGTATAAGATTTTGTTAAAATACCTACTGCATTAGGGTGAATGAACTGTTGGTTAATCTTCAGCGGTATTTGAGATTTCCCTGAAGTATTGATTTTGAAGGTGCGACATATATCAACATTTATACAGAGACTTTTATCCGCGACAAGGAAACTGCACTTTACTATAAGAACATGCAGCAGACAGAGAGAAATCACTTCGCGTATATTATTGGCTGCCGTATTCCATTGCCTTGATTTTACCCTTAGCTTTAAGATGCGATACGAAATGAAAGAAAAACAGGCGATCTTTCATCTTTCCTTTTGCGCTGTTGTCAGGATTTTTATTCGTCTTTTGACAAGCATTTTCACAAGACTTTGTAGCAGGCTCCATTCTCTCGCAGCGTAAGAAACACAAAAGATAGAAAGTGACGGATGAGATTGAAAAATCTGCTTCTATCAGCATGCCGTCTACTGTATTTGACAATTTCATCTCTTTCTAACTTTATGATTTTTCCCTCGCTCCCTCCATACACTCACTACGTATAGAAACACCTTACAAAGGCACCGGAGATGTGTTTACACAATGTGCCAAATGGAAATACTTCTGCAGCTCTGTTTAAAAATTTATATTCAATCTTCCCCGCTTTCCAGAATGTCCCTCACTTTATTATTCGGAATGTTTTCGAGCTAGCTGTCGTCCGTTCCACACGCAATAACAACAAAAAAAGATGTCCAATAACTCTAAAAACATGACTAGTCAATTTATTACTAGCTTTTGAATAAATCCTGAAATATTTTGTATATATTACGCTTACATAATCAGAGTATTCTTACGTTGATTGATTCCAAGGGGATCTGATTTAGAAAAACCTTTTAAAATATTGTCAAACACGAAAGGTTCTGTTTAAATATTATGTCTGTGCAGGAAAAAATGCATTAAAGACAACAAAATGTATTTCGCAGACGATAGTATTTTGCTTTGTTTGTTGGCTTTTGAAATCAACACGATATCTGCGTAGGAAAAATTTAATCAAAACTGACAATGAATTCTGTTTAGCAGACGATAATCTTTTTTATTTGTTTAATAAGCGCAATAAGTCTGCAGGAAAAATTTACAACAATCATTTTGTTTGCCTTTGAAATAGACAATAAGTCTGCAGGAAAAATTTACAACAATCATTTTGTTTGCCTTTGAAATAGACAATATCTCTGCAAGAAACAATTAAAACTGACAACAATAAAATCTTTTACCAGACGAAAACAACAATAAAATCTTTTACCAGACGAAAACAACAATAAAATCTTTTACCAGACGAAAATTTTTTGTTTGCCTTTGAAAACAACGCAATAAAAAAATTACTACAAAAAATTACATTTTCAGAAATACCGTTAAAATGACAACACGTGCGTTGATTATGTTATCTTTATAAGAGTACGCTGATTTGTCTGTTCGTTTTCAGAAAAGAGGAAGAGGTACATTCAGCACTGATATGGACTGACCGTTGGTTGCAAAATATCCGGTATTATCCCCGTTCAGGAAATACTATTTATGAAGCATATGATGGATTAGTTACTCCGTTCACTTCTCACCAATTGTACAACGATAACAAATGCATCAACAAAACAGTATTCTCAACAAACGACATTTATTACAATTTATTAAAAAAAAAAATTGCAAAATCATATCTGCCAAGAAAATTTACAATACAATTTCAATTAAATGTAATACGTAAAATCAAATAAATTGTAAAATAAATAAAATAAATTCTTAACGAGAAAATAACACTGCTGCAAAGCCACCATTTTGGATTAATGGATATTGTTGATTCGCAATCAGCCATTAACACTGCGCCATCTGTTATTGAAGTTTAAATTGTATTTCTAATTTTTAAGTAAATCTTTTAGGTTTCATGAGCTATTCAGAAGACATTTTGTGTGCCCTTTTATCCATTGCCGTTTAAATAATTCTACATGTTAAATGCATGAGAATTTACCCAATATGTAGTGTGTATAATACGCGTGTATTATCCCTGTTGAACGAATAATAAAATAATACGTTAATATTTAATTTTCCTGGGTCTGCTATTACACTCAAATAAATTTTATATTTTTATCTCTGATCCGGGTTTATGATGACGTTAACAAGCAGGAATTGTGCTCTTGCTTTCTTATTGGTTTTAGCCTTTTTTTTTTTTTTTTTTTTTAATACAGACTTTATCCCTGGAAGTTGCATTTTATGAGGCTTTTAACGACTTCCTAACTGACTTATATGGGCAATAAAGTAGGGATTGTGTCTTACTTTAGCAAAGTCAGATTTTTTATTACTGTTGTTTTTTCACTTAATGTTCCCTCTTGTAGCAATGTATATTTTCTCCAAATCAGATTAATGCATTCAACATCACGTTGTTCTAGCTCTTTTCAGCCATTATTCGTAAAATTTATTATTAGTAATTTAAATCAGTTTCCTGATAAGAATTATGAATAGTCCTGGAACTGATGGCAAAAAGAACAACTAAATGGATTTACGATAATGCGTGTTAAAAGAGGTTTGCAATGGCGAAGGAATACAAACAAAAATTACAGAAAATAGTTCGTACTTATCACATTAGATGTCGATATAATCGATAATGTTCTCTTTTTTTTTTTTTTCAGTAACAAATTTATATAAATTTTTATTTCCACTTTATCAGACATTAATTTTTAAACACAAAGATACTTTTAAATCTTCGTGAATATTTTCTGTGGATTAATGTACACTGCTTGACAAAATTAACAGAACAAAATGCTTTTCTTGAATATTTTGTTGTGCCACATCTCCAGCAGTCAGGATGGAGAAACCGTTGGACGACTTGAAGCTGGGAAGTGCCAGGCGGAGGTGGCGTGTTTGCTTAATGTATCACGCAGTGTCATCTCGGCCTATAGAAGCAGTTTCAGGGGACAGGAACCATTACAAGAAAAGCTGGCCAAGGCCGCCCGAGGGCTACGTTAACTAGAACAGACCGCTATCTGGCTCTAACGGCAAGACGAAACCCTACGATGTCTTGTCATCAACTGTCTCTTGAATTTGTTGCAGCCACATTTGAAAACATTCCTAACCGGACTGTGTTAAGAAGACTCAATTCAAGTGGACTCTACGCAAGGAAGCCAGTAGCTTGTATTCCATTAACACCAAACCTGGTTCCATAAACATGTAACCTCGAACCCTGACAAATGGACTACAGTTTTCTTCCCCGATGAGTCCCTTTTTAGCCTAGAAACAAATTCTTCTAAATATTATTTCATGTGGAGACAACGAGGAATGCAGAACCATCCCTCCAATATCAGAGAAATTTATGGACACTTAAAGCGGAGGCAGTATTCTCGTCTGGGGCGAAATAATGATCAACGGATGCACCCACTTCATGTTTTTGATAGAGATACCATAACGTGCAGAGGTATGGAGAACAGATCCTCGAACGCTATGTGCGACTTTTTACTTGGTGCCATTGGTCAAGATTTTCTTTTCATGCATGACAATGTATTGCACATAAAGTTCAAGTGTCGGAAGAATCTTGAAACTGAAGATATTCAACCACCGCCGTGGCCAGCACGATCACACACTCAAATCCAATCGAACATGTGTGGGCCGCCCTTGGACGTTGCATTGCATGCCGACCGTCAACTCCTCGGTCACTTGGTGAACTAAGGTTTACGCTGGTGGAAGAATCGGTTTTGTTGCCACATAGTTTTAGAGACATCCTTATTTTGAGCAAGGTTCACCGCTGTCAGGCCTATTTATCCGTTTGAAGAGATTGTATGCCATACTGATGTCATGTGACCATATATTCGGGCATCTTGTATCGGCTTCTGTAATGTGACCTTTTTGATAATTCTTATACAACCCATATAAATGTCCCTTGTACCTGTCCGAAGATTCTCGCTGTCTCCTCATTTCATCGTTATTCTACGGTACATCCCCATATCAAATTTTGTCCAGCTTCATCGCAAAAGACCAAGACCAAAAAAAGACCAAGAAGAATACCTCAATCCTCTTCGATGGTCTGCCACTCAGCAGTGGCTGAACACCATTCAGATCTCTGAATAACATATATTCAACATTTCACGTTTGCCCTACCCTCATGTATTCCTAGGGCTAAAGGTTATCCACCCTATGACGAATTAAAAGAGTTCATTGGTATCCCCCACCGAAAACTGGCTGCCCAATACATCATAACACGTGTTTCTGCCTAGAAATCACACCACAAAGCCTCCTCAACGTGGAACACTGAATCATAGTGGATCCTTCATGAGCCACGCCATAGATAAAGCCTTCACAATATCGAGAACAATCCTGTATATACCTCACTGTGTGCCCTCAGTTAGCACAATGATTACGATTATCTTCCTTCCACAACGTGTGAAAAGGCTTGAGTTTGAATCCCTTCTCAAAGTAAGACCTTGGATTTGCTATTTTCACAACGTGGCAATATTAGACAGTCTCATTCGAGAGTTGGAGTTTTTTTTTTTCCCGCAGCTCGGATTTTTCGACCACCAAACAAGAAATCGGTTAAAAAATCTTTGGTGCTAAATACACACCACACTGAGTTCAGCTGCCCTGCCCCCTAGATCGAATATCATTATTCTCTCAAACTGCCATCCACCATAGAGACCCCTCTTAGCATCTCCAAGGCGTCAATCGCAACTGCCCCCCACGAATACTGTACTGCTAACAAGCTGACTACACAGTTGAACTTTGTTGTGATTTGATTGAGAACAAGGCAATTCATTCCACAAGACGTCAGCATACAGTTTCTGTATGCTGCATACATTCAATGTCTGAAACACGTTTTGTGGGATGAAAAGCCATTCAATTCTTGCCGGAAACAGACATATTCTCCCATAGTGTGAAAATAATGGTATACAAATGCCACGAGAAATACTTCCCGTCCCGACAGGAAGTATTTGTCAACTTCTGGCGGCTACAGGAAACAACCAGAGGCTTTTTGGTAACGATGTGGGAGAGCAGAAATGCTATATGCTGGGCTACAAGCGAGCACAACAACTGAAGAAAACATCAATTGCTTCATCGCGTTTTCCACTTGTATCTTTTGCAGTATCACAAAGTTATCTTGCACAAACACAGTCTTCTCTTTTTGCCCCGTGGATATAATGGCCTTGCTGCGAAAATATACTTCTCTTTAGAAATTGATTGCAGTTAAATATAGCGGAGCATCTTCTTGTCATGTATATGAGAAAAAGAAAATTATTTTGCTTTCTGTATGCTGGAACAGCTCACCCATGGGTTAGTTACAGACGACACATGACGGGTAGGTGGAACAGAATAAGACGAGTAAAGGACTAGATCCATTCACAAGAGGTGTGATAGTAAGGTCATCACTTAATGGATGTTTGTCCATCAGATAGCGGGAAGAGTGGGACATAAATTGGAAACATCGTAAGTCACTAGAAGATAGAAAGTAATGTTACCACTCATCTAATAGACCACAGGGGGTAGTTAGGTGTGTAGATTAACTGCAAAAGTTGTTAAGGCTATGAGTAGGTATATTTTCTATAATTGCGTGTATTCTTTAGATGGGTTGTTGTTTGCTGGATGAAAAACTTGAGTTTCCGAGAGGGGAAAACCAGTTAACCGACATCAGGTCCCGACTAACTCAGCCATGTTATGAAAGAAGCCAATAAAAATGTCTTGCGTCATTGACGGGATTTGGACAATGATTATAATCACTGTGCTATCCACGAGGGAAAAACAAATAGAAGAGAAAATATCAAAAGCGTCCCTTAAGTAGTTGACTAAAAAGACGACAGTTGACAGAACTAGGATAAGTGTAGAAATAGCAACCATCATACAAACACTTAGGATGGGTTACCACGGACACGCGGCTGCTAGTAAACCGAAGTTCTGTCTCATCAATGCATGTTACTGCCTATTTTTGTGCAGAGATGAAGCATTAGACATCATTACCTTGTCCTCCAGTAGCTTCCACCAATACACCACTGCAGACACGCTGAAGACGATGGAATGACATCAGCATAAACCAGCTCTGCAAACTATTTGTAAATCATTAAATAAAAACACATTTAAAGAACCACCTACTAAGGTGTAGTTGGTTCTTTAAAACATCGATCCATCATCGATTGATGTTTCATTGGGATCGGTTCCTTGTGGTAAGCATCGCGAATTGGTTCGCATTCCTTATTCAGCGTGGTGGCCAGTTCAGCAGTAGAAGACGAGTGTGCTGCTGGCTGCACCTTGAGCTGGCGTGGTTGTAGTTTATGACCTGCCAAAGATATTCGATAAATTTCAGGTCTGGCTTGTGGGCTGGCCATGTGAGCTAAATGGTACAAGGAAATGGACTTTTTCTCCATCTGCCATAAAATTAAAACAATCACACTTTTCTTATTGCTAAAAACTGACTCTCCAGCTCCGCTTTGAACTTTACCAGACTCTTCGCATCGAACACCATGGTAGGCAATTCATTCCCATGATCTAAAACACGCTGCCGGAAAGAAAATTTCATAAGATCCAGCATTCCGATAGAGATATCTATCACATCTTCCTAAGTTGTCTAGTTTCCAACATGTCCAGCCTGCATCTTCAAAGCCGTTCTTCATATGAACATCGATTAGCATCCCTTACTAATCTATTTGTTCACAGAATACACACAATTTACAGACATTATATGCTGCACAATGTGGCCTAAGTTGCTAATACACCTAAAACCCTGCGAACACCATTAAGAATAGCATTTCTATCGAGATGGTCCTCTGTGTCCTTAATTGTGGACTCCATGGTCTTAACCATCACTGAAGTCGAGCTCATTAATCGATAGTTGTCCATCACATCTCTCACATTTCATTTGTGGATTGGGGCGATTAGGACTTCTCCAGTTTAACGGGATCGTCCTGGAGTCTAAGATGATCAGATTAACATCCAAACGGTATGATACACTTGTCATTTTTAGTATAACAGGATACCATCTACTCCTGGAGCTGTTAGACTTCGTATTCCTAAAACTAAGAAACCCAAAAATAATGAAATTCACAGAATCTGACGAGTTCCTCGTACCTTAACAGAAACAAAGTTATATTTAACGCGCTCAGTTCTTCAGAAGTCAGTGGACAAGAAAAGTCAACATCTCGAATGTTCTTATCTGGTGAGAAACAAAGAATAAAAATACTCTTTAAACTAACATTCCAATGCTTTGGCTTTAACATTTTTAATTCATTTCTTCGCCTTCCTGTGCACAAGAATAGTCCACCCTATTTTGGTAAAACAAAACTGTAGATGGCTGACGAAGTCCCATTCATTTTTTTAAAAAATATTATTTGATCGAAGGGTGTTCAATGCACTAATTTCTTTTTATGTAAAACCATCCGTTATGGTTTATTACCAACAATGAATCTGTCTCCACCAGACTCAAATCCTTGCTAATCCCATTGGTCAACATTTCAAGCAACTCCCGCACGTGTGACATTCCTGATGGACATCCCCTTAATTGACGCAATAAATCCAATGCCTTTGACAGCGCTCCGATTCTCAAGATGATGACTACAAGAAACTCACTCCGCCTTAGAACTTCCTATTTAAGTCTCCTAATTATTCCACGGTTAAACTCATCTTTTATAGTCTTGTTCCGTACCACTGAGCTATTCATCCCTCACAACAATAGCATCAGCTGCATTCCACTTTGCTCTGTTCTTTCATCTTCCGCTAACTCCTAATAAGATACTTTTCTGAGAAAGTTAATGGCCGAAAATAATTTTATAAAAGCAACTCGAGCGGTTATTATGCAGCTCCACCCATCGGATTATTCCGGGAATCGCTGTGTGAGCGAGACCCGAGCTCTATATTCGGGTCACTCGGTTCATTGCAATGTAAAACTGTTTTGAAGATGGTGTTCTATTAAATATACATCAGGTTGCGCTAAAGTGTTTTAGTGTCGTGCGTGGGTTGACGTACACTTGTCAGGTCCTCATAAAAACGCGTAAGTCGCTATCATTAGCTCAGTATCATTGCATTTATCAGCGTTCAAAAAACAGACTTCCAACAGAAACCAGTTTGGACACAGTGGGAGTTCAAATACCACCTTGTCTAGTCACATTCATTATTGGCTTGTCATCGGTATAAAAGCCAACTAACTGCGCATCTATATAGAGAATTAATTTAACAATAGTATACAAAATTCCTCAAGAGCATGTTTAAGCTTTCGCTATATCACAAATACTCTTTAAAAGTTTTCAAACAGCGGTGTTTTTCCAAATAAATAAATGTTTATTCCGGGAATTACTGAGGACTTGCCTTTGGCCTCGAGGATAGCCGATATTTGCCTCCTCTCGTACCAGTCATTTGGTACGTAGTAGGCGTTACGCGTGGGTCGTGTCCTGATCTGACATTTACGTTCATCTCAAAGGTCCACGCAGTTTAGAGGAGGGGTGAATACTTTTGAGCGTATAGTGTATGTAGTCTCTGTAACAGTAAGAGCCATATTTGGAAGCTTAAAATCATTGTACCGGTAAACTCTTTTGGCTCTATAAGGCCAGAAGAGTTCAGTACAGCCTTATCTAGAGGCAAACACCAAATTTATATTTGTTTATTGCTGACATCATTCCTAGAAGTTGAAATAAACATGAATTTCACTTATGCATTTATAGAATTAACATCACATCTAAACTAAAATAGTACCCAAAGATGTAATCAACATCAGACATAGAAATGTCATAAATATTATACATTGTTTACAACTGCATCAAGTGTAATAAACATTATGCATTGTTTACAACGTACGAATTGTAATAAACATTATGCATTGTTTACAACGTACGAAGTGTAATAAACATTATGAATTATGTTGTATGTAATAAATAGTATGTATTATGAAGTTTATTAAACATTATGCATTGTTTACAGCTCCATCAAGTGAAATACACATTATACATTGTTTACAACTGTATCATTATACATTTTTGCAACCTATGAAGTGTAATAAACATTATGCATTGTTTACAACAGTGTCATTATACATTGTTTACAACGTATGAAGTGTAATAAACATTATGCGTTGTTTACAATGTATGAAGTGTAATAAACATCATGCATTGTTTACAACGTATGAAGTGTAATAAACATCATGCATTGTTTACAACGTATGAAGTGTAATAAACATCATGCATTGTTTACAACGTATGAAGTGTAATAAACATTATGCGTTGTTTACAACGTATGAAGTGTAATAAACATTATGGGTTGTTTACAATGTATGAAGTGTAATAAACATCATGCATTGTTTACAACATATGAAGTGTAATAAACATTATGCGTTGTTTACAACAGTATCATTATACTTTTTTGCAACATATTAAGTGTAATACACATTATACGTTGTT
Source organism: Mastigoproctus giganteus (assembly GCF_048544385.1). Classification (NCBI taxonomy): domain Eukaryota; kingdom Metazoa; phylum Arthropoda; class Arachnida; order Uropygi; family Thelyphonidae; genus Mastigoproctus; species Mastigoproctus giganteus. Next base: position 235,422,655 of record NC_143576.1, read on the forward strand.
TACAACTGCATCAAGTGTAATAAACATTTTGCATTGTTTACAACAGTATCATTATACATTTTTTGCAACCTATGAAGCGTAATAAACATTATGCATTGTTCACAACTGCATCAAGTACAATAAACATTATGCGTTGTTTACAACAGTATCATTATACTTTTTGTGCAATTTAGGAAGTGTAATACACATTACACATTGTTTACAACTGTATCAAGTGTAATAAACATTTTGAATTGTTTACAACTGCATCAAGTGTAATAAACATTATGCATTGTTTACAACAGCATCATTATACTTTTTTGCAACCTAAAAAGTGTAATAAATATTATGCATTGTTTACAACTGCATCAAGTATAATAAACAATATGCATTGTTTACAACAGTATCATTATACATTTTTTGCAACCTATGAAGTACAATAAATATTATGCGTTTTTTTTTTTGGTAGTTGTTGGCGCATAGGCTTCTGTGGCCATAATGCACCTCCCAAGGTTTTTGCAGTACTTTGATCCAAGCCCGAGGCGTGAATCGAACCCGCGACCTTTGGGTTGCCAGGCAGGCACTTTACCCACCTGGCTAGCCCGGTCGGCCCATTATGCGTTGTTTACAACAGTATCATTGTACCTTTTGTGCAATTTATGAAGTGTAATACACATTATACATTGTTTACAACTGTATCAAGTGTATTAAACATTTTGCGTTGTTTTCAACAGCATCATTATACATCTTTTTGCAACATATTAAGTGTAATACATTGTTTACAACTGCATCAAGTGTAATAAACATTATGCGTTGTTCACAACAGTATCATTATACTTTTTGTGCAATTTATGAAGTGTAATACACATTATACATTGTTTTCAACTGTATCAAGTGTAATAAACATTATGCACTGTTTACAACCACATCAAATGCAATAAACATTATGCATTGTTTAAACCACATTAAGTGTAATAAACATTATGCATTGTTTACAACCACATCAAGTGTAGTAAACATTATGCATTGTTTACAACCGTATCATTATACATTTTTTGCAACATATTAAGTATAATACACATTTTTTGCAACATATGAAGTGTTATAAACATTATGCATTGTTTACAACTGCATCAAGTACAATAAACATTATGCGTTGTTTACAACAGTATCATTATACTTTTTGTGCAATTTATGATGTGTAATACACATTATACATTGTTTACAACTGCATCAAGTGTAATAAACATTATGCATTGTTTATACAACCGCATCAAGTTTAATAAACAGTACACGTTGTTTGCAACAATATAAAGTTTAATAAACATTATACATTGTTTAAAACCATATCAAGTGTAATAAACATTAGTGTTAAGCAAAAAAAATTGACAGACGTTACAGAAATAAAGTTATTGCAATGTCTGTGTCAATTCTTGGACATTAAGCAGAAAATGAAGCCTAAAATTATGGGGGGAAGAAAAAAAACGTAAAAAATGAAGCGTGAGGCTCCATTCCACGTCACAGACGCACGGATAAATTTTATTAAGCGTAAGTATTGCACGCGGAAGTTGCAAATAGAAAATAAACATCCAGAAGTAAAAAAAAGAACAGGAACACGTAAATTGACGTGTTCGAGTCCAATTTCGGCTCTTTTTATTTTAAAAATGGAACGCAATGAGTGGGACACGGTGTGTTCGGGTGGACAACAGTGGGGAGAGTTTTTTAGCCCGTTATAATTTCTGGGAGTGTACTTCGCGCTTGTCCTAAGAGAAAGTTATCTCTCGTGCGTCTATTGCGCTGTACACATCGCTTAACGAACTCGATGCAAAGAACGGTTGCGCGTTACATTTTAATCAACTGGAGCCAAACAAGGAGCCCTACTACGATTACGGTAAACACAAGAGGGAGTTTAATGTCTCCCCGATTAGCGTTCACTTACCATTATTATTTCAGCAACAGAACTTCATCAGTAAATCAGCCAAGTGTACTTCAAATCGATTTCGCCCTCTTGTTGCCATGGTGATATCGATCGATCGTCAGTCAGCCTGTTACTCCGAGCACATCGTCGAGGTGTACCGTATCGAGGAAATTGTATTTTCGTTGGTTGTCGCTTTGACCTCGTATCTCCATTATTTTTAATGAATTTGTTTAGTTAAAACACAACCGACTAATGGTTTTCTTCGGGATAATCGCGACTAAAGCCTCCTCCCCCCCCACACACACCCTCCTCTCCACTAACTTATTAAGAAAGAAGAGTTTACTTAGTGTCTCGCGAAAACTGCGCGAGTTGTTTGTCTGACAGTAGCAGACAGCGAAGTGATTTAAGCGAGAAATAAAATCTGAAAAGATTTTTAACAGAAAATTTATAGAAATCTCATTTCCATTGAGTTCTGTGGAGGATTTCAAAGGGTTTGAAGCTATTAGGGGGATTTCAAGGGGTTCAAAATCGGGCTGAGAGCTATTTTCTTAAAAACAGTTGTTTAAAACAAGTTAAGATTGGATTTACTTCTAAGGGGGGATAAATGTCTGGATTTTTTTTTAGATTTTCATCCCAGAATAGAGTTAGTTGTTACCAGGAAAGATTAATCAAGATGCTGCTGTTAAGTTTTCTTATTTTCCCCGCTAAATTGTTCTTAAAATACACACAGTGGGTAGCTGGGTTCTTAAAATACACCACATATGATCATAAAGGGAGAAAATGTATGGATTTTTTTAGATTTTCATCCCAGAATGGAGTTAGTTACTAAGGAAGATTAATCAAGATGGTGCTCTTGAGTTTTCTTCTTTTTTCTCGCTAAATTGTTCTTTAAATATACACAGTGGGCATCTTAAAACCACATATGATCTCTTAAACATGAATCCAACTTAAAAATGGAGAACTGGCAGCGTAATTCAAATTCTAGAATAGGCTGGTAGCTAATAAGTGATGATAAATGTGTGCACGTGGATGGCATGGTTGATCAGCCTATTTGAACACAACTGTAACATAACGCGGTGTTGACAGCGTAAACAATCTATGTAACATGACTCTTCCATTAACAAAACGATTATATATTTCACAAAAAAACAGACTTTTTTATTATATATTAAGAAAACGAATCAACGCACGTATTGTACTTTAATGTTTTTCTTTAATTGTGTTGGTCCGTTGCTAAGATGCTCTATTTAGAAGTGCAGGTAGAGCATTCTGCATGTAGCACGTTTGAGCATGTGCTAGACCACAAATACACTGTTCAAGTTTTCAAACTGTTCTCATGTGATTTTCTTTTTTTTTTTTTTTGTTAGATGGTCCTTAAGATTTATCAGGGGGGGGGGGTCTATTTCTTTTAATAGAACATTTTTTCGCTCAGAATTGTTGATGCTAGACCATTATATTGATTGTTAGAACGTATCTAAAGGCAGTTTGTTGCTTAGTAACGCTCATACAACATGAAAACTGTTATTGCTTAGTTTGTTATCTACCTGAGAATAATGCTGACTTAATATTTTGTATTAGTTCTTTGTTATTAAGTATCTTACGTTATGAATAATGACACGAATTATTTCTTGTTTACTGGATAGTGTGTTATCTGCATCTGATTTCATTATTTCATTAGGATACATGAATATTTAATAGCTGGGTCGTGTGCAAATATTGTGTTACGATTCTTTCCATTGTACTTATTTTCAACCGATGGGACTGTACCTTCTGCAACACTGACAAGAAATAAATGCTTGTGAGTTGAGTTACGGATAACTTCCAGTTTCATTTAATCCAAGGAAGAATTATTTACCACTTCTCCAGAAGAGCCATCATATGACATACGTGAAGATAAAAATCAACTCTTTAAATCTGAGGGGTTGGGAGACAATCTCCAAAGAGCACCGTTCATCCAAATTGGTGTTTTGCAATACGCAGAAGAAAAACCAGAAACATCACTTGAACTACAATCTGCATCATCTGGTTCCTTTATTAGAACTATGGAGGTTGGGCTATATGCTTAGTTTAGGTTATGTGTATGTTAAAAGCAGCAAAGCAACTATGTTGTTGTTGTTATTGGGTTTTAGGAGCATCGGCAACCAAGGCCTTTTTGTTCCGTGTATACTGTCTGTAAATTGTGTATTCTCTGCGGTCGATTTTCTGTTTTCTGGATGAAAAACCCCAGTTTACCGGAGGAAACTGGGGTTTTTCATCCAGGGACATAAAAATTCCTCTCGCCATCGATGGGACTCGAACTCAGGTCTTTTTCACCCGATGTGGGGAGGACGGCGATTTTACCAACTTTGTCACCCACGAGGACCCAATGCAACTATGGATATAAGGTATTAATATACTGTCTCTCCCTAATTGCATGTATTCTACAGTCAGTTTGCTGTTTTCTAACAATAAACCCGATTTTCCAGTGTGCAGCCCTCTCCTGGGACCGACTATTTCCGCCACGTTCTTCAAATACCCATAAAAATTCCTTGTGTCATTGAAGTGATTCGAATTCAGGCATTTTCCACCCGGTGAGGAAGGTGATTGTAACTATTGCAGTACGGCGAGGGTCTGAAGTCCAGAGACTGAAAATTGTTTGATTCTTGGGTGACCTTGAAATGTTATTGAAGGGAATATTGAGAGATGAAGCAGAAAGATGTGGATATACCGGATGTAATAATCGACCATCAAAAATATCGCCATACGTCAGTAAAGAGTTAACAATTTCCGGTCTATCTCGGTATCTTTATTTTTTATTATGCAAGAATTTGACTTTAACTATAATTTAAGAATTAAGAATAAGGTTTTCAGTGGTCCAGGATCCTGTGCTTTTACTCATGCAACGTTTGTATTGATCCAACTTTTCTCAAAGTTTGTGAAAATGATTTATCCTTGGAAAGTGACAGGCCAAACTAATCCATATGGATCGAATAAAAAATTCTTCTTTGTGTGGGATGTTATAACCATGCGTGATAAAACCATGTCTGGTTGACACACCGATACACTGAACCAGAACTACGTATCGAACTCGTTGGTTAACCACAGTGTACACCAAAACATCATTAGAATCAGACAGTCGCTGTTTAGTATCGATTCAAATAATCGATAATTGCTTGTCCTTGGAACAACAAATAGAACTAGCTTCTTTAGTTACCAATATTGAGGCATACGCATTAAATTAGGGGTCTGCTCACGAACCTACTTGGATGACATAAACACCAAAATATTTTTGTAAAAGATAGAGCTAAAATTTGCTTTTTATCAAGGACATGCACGCCACACGAGAACTCCCCATTGAAATAATGACAACCAGGAAGAGATTTTGCACAAACAGAGTATCTATGGCAACAATTAGAATTCTGAATAGGATCTGTCTCAGGGCTTATCCCAGAAAAGTACTGAAAAATTAGGGGTCTCGCTAACGCGGCACTTTGGTCATCTAAATTATAGTTGAATTCACTCACGAATAGTTATGATTCACTCATGAATTCGAAAGTGCGCCCAAGGAGACTGAATAAGAAGGCACGATTGAAATTATTATGGATAGAGTAAAACTAGAATAACTCCTAGATCCGTAGATTGGCTGCAGAGTACGCATCGATAACAACGGCCACGCTTCAGATCTTGTACAGCCAGATTCCTGGTACAGAATGTATAAACGAGCGCCATTAGCACTCGTTGAGTAAAACTGCATTCTTCTCATTCATTATTCCGCGTGCCTCTTATGCCATAACGTCGTCTTTAGCAAATGTCGAGAAACTGATTGGCATGATGAAAGATCTTGTATACTCGAAATTGGATCCACAATTAACAAGTTAAATGAGTTTAAATTATTAGGTACTGCGCCCTTTAGCGGAATATAAATTAATTATCGTTTTTTTTTTCCACTTCCACGACACGCATTACATAAAAGGAACCTTGTGCCTAGGATTTCTTCTCTAAGTATTTAACTTTTATAATTTACCATCAATTCTATAGATTAGGAACAATCCGCTTAAAGCAAGGTAATATCCAGTGCCTTACTGATATATCTGTATAGTACTCCAAACATCGGCCTTTCTACCATTAAATGAATTTTATTCTCCTGTTTTCTTCATTTTCTGATAACAGAAGAAGTTTGACTGAGCTATGTTCCGACACAACAATATCTCTTCGAGTAAATTGCCGGGAGGCAATTTTGTAGCTGCACAAATGCGACTAGGGTTCAAACTACGAACGTATTTCCTGTTACAGAGAACTTCATTTGCTGTTTCTCGATGATAACTTTTCTTTTATTTTCCTTCGAAAAAGAGTTGGCAAGAGTTGACGACATTATCTAGGGTTGTAGTGAAAGGTAGTTTTTTCTCTACGAAGGAATGAAAAACGGATTTCTTTTCTATGTGAGATCTGATAAATGGTATTTTCAAATATTTCAAAAATATAGCTACCACCAAGGAGATTACTTAACTTAAGTACACAGGTGTTAGTCTGACAAATGAAATATTGTCTTTAATGGAATACGAGGTCGATGGATTTATTGTTACTGTGTTTTTTCATCCTGAAAGACAGTTGCAAATCGGTTTATCTGTTTTTCGGGATGAAAAACGTGAAACGCACACTCGAGACCGATTACACTCAAAACAATTAGAGAAACACATCCACAAACGACGATTGTATCCAAAAATGTCTAAAACAACTCCAGTAATTGTAGTTAATCCAGTAATTTATTGGAATATCACAAATCACAAGCAAAGTACCGTCATATTAGGGCCACCCAAGACTGTAACTTACAAGCCCATAAACCTGACAGGAGTACAATTGCAGACAGTCCGGATTCATCTGTGAAGAGCACATTCTCTAGGCAGTATGTTGGGAAATCAGAGGAACACATACCAGTGGTCTTCTAACATAAAACCCATGTCTGTGCATACCACTTCAGATGGATTGGGTTGCCACCCATGTACCTGTTGCTGCGGCCGAGCATCCTGTTGGCGGGATAGCGTTTAATGGGACACGGTTTCTTGCAGCCTATTTTGCAATCTGCTCATGACACACAAAGCCATGCTACTACTTGGCCCAGTGCCCTGCCTCTAGCATCTGGAATCCGATGACTTGAGATCAATGGTGTTTTCAAAAACAGATCCCTTCCTCTTACAGGAGTGTCCACCTCCAACCACATTATAGCTCCAACCGCAAGAGCTATACGGAATGGAGCCACCCTTGAAACCTAGGATGGACATTCCGCAGTCCACCCTTTGAAAACATCTTATGGTACTCTGATGCGTCACTAATGGATGCAATTCCGATATGACCCGCATGAGTTGGAGTCTCCTTTACAAAAACTGGTGGAAATATATTTTATAAATTGATCTGTTCCATTTTCTACAAAAACATTTCAGTAGAAGGTACTACAGAAGATCAGATCAGGCTTCAACAAGTCTAGCCTAGGACTTGGAGCTACTTCCAGTTTCTTGAGAGGCAGATAGCTGATCTAGATGTATCGGACTAATAAACTATAACTACAGAAATGTAGTCGTCATTATGATATATCTTGTCGCCGATGTCCCACTTATGCTTGGGTCTGTCCATCTCTCAATATAACATTAGTAAGAAAGTTCAGATTTTTACAATTTATGTTTGTATTTCTTTCTATGAGATTTCTTTGTTTCACTTTCATTTTTTGAGTTATTCAGTATTTAAATCATGTATTCCTAAGCTGGAACAGACTACCCTGAGATATTTTTGACTTAAACCTAGCAGTAAAATCCATAAAAGTGGACGTTACCAAAGAGATATTTTGGATTTAAAACCTTCCAGATAAACCCACAGTTCAATAGGTGAAGCTGTTAAAAGGGATTTTGATGCTGTCTTCAATCAATGAATACCTGCGTCGGTAAGCTTCTTTCAGTTTCAAATCGATTTTTTCTTCTCTGGAGATCACTTAAATGTTTTCTTAACAGAACAGCCAAAAAGAGCATTTCAAATACAAAGAAATTTCTGTAACTTTTAAGAAGGAAGAAAATGTAAGTGAATGGTACTTTTTATCTATTATTATTCTAAAAATTACAAATCGTGTGAACTTTAGATTCACGTGATTTAAATGATTAGTATATCATTCTACTGGGATGACGCCACCATTTATCGATTAGTTCTTGTTTCAGTGAAGCAACAAACACGAGTTTGTTTACATACACTTCCTTACCACAGATCTGCCACTAAAATTCCTTCTTTTCTCTGTTACAAGTCGCAAAAGAAACTTCTTGACATCCTGCAAGTATTGATTGGCTTCTAACATCCCGTCTTTCTTTATCTTATTTTTTTAAGAATTTCTTCTTTATAGCTAGTGTTCCTTGATCGTTTAATCTACATAAGATATAGTCAGCGTATCGATCCCTGCTTCCATTTACGTCATATTTATTTCTCCACGAATAAATACCTGAAAGACTCTTGCAATAGCACCTGTCACGCTCTACGAACAAGTTTCAAATTCGTACAACCCTTTTCAAAACCTTTTTGAGATGATTAATTTTAGAGGACCCGCCATCATATCTTTTTAAATAAAAACTTAAGCTATTAATCGAAATGGAATCATCGCGCGAGTTCTGTGATTGGTTTGTTTAGTTTCCATGCCAACGCTGTCCCACTGTTGAAAGAATGTTACGCTGGAGTTTAGATGTTCCTTTTAGCTTTTCGATAAGCCTAGCAATAAAAGGACCAAAGGAAAGAAGCTGAGGGTAGAACTACTTTATACAATACTATAAAGTAAGATTACCACCTTTATCTCTTTGATGTCAGCAAGGTGAATAAAAAGGCGAGTAAAAAACACATTTACAAGTAGTACTTTCCACTCAAGGAAGAATGAAGAAACCAAAGTCGAAAGAATTACTTTGGCAGTGAAAGAGAAACAGAGTTCAAGTTAAATCCAATAGTGCTAATTTACTCTCGTATAACTTTGCGTATTTATGTTCTCACGATACTCACTATGGTCTTTTTCAACTCTGAACTTTTTGGATTATTCTAATTAATCCCTTAGTTTTTCTTCCAAAGATTAATAAATCTTTATTGAATGTACCATAGCTTATTTGCAATAAAGGAAAAACCATTATGTCCGTTATGGTAGGAAGCCAGGAACCAACAGGAAACATAGCCTTATAATTTAAGGGAATAGTACGCGCCCTGGCCAAAAAATTAGAAACCTTTATTCAATAAAGGTTTCTAATGGCATGGATTCTATTAGGTATCTGAGAGAGTCTAGCTCCAGACCATTCTTCTATCAGGATATTTGTCCGTTGCGCGAAGGCGAATTGCCCTTTCCAATATATCCCCTATATTCTCAATTGGATTCAAATCTGAAGGATTAGGTGGCCAGGGTAGATGTTGGAAACCTTGGAACCATTCGGATACAATTTTCGCACAGTGGATAGTTGCATTGCTGCCTTCAAAGAATCCATCCCAATCCGAATAAAAATGAAGCATTGCAGGATGAAGTCTGTCTGATACAGAAAAAGATATTCATTGGAGGTAATTTGACCTTGAAACGGCATGAGCTGACCCAGTCAATACCAACAGAACATATCCAATATCATAATACCAACTCCAGCTGTTTGAGTGGTGGATGCGAGACGGTCTTGTTGTATGGTTTAATGAGGGTTTTCAAGAAGGGTCAAAGGGTCTTTCTTCAAGGGTCAAAAGGGTCTTCCTTCAGGAAAACTCTTTTCTCACTGTTGCATAGTCCAGTCATCCATATCTTGACTTTATGGATTCCTCGCAGGGGCAAAGCAGGTTTGGCCGTTACTGGAGACCATATTTTATTTGTGCTCAAGGTGATGTTCTAAAGTCGTTGGCTATGCATTCGCCGTTCACAAATGACAAGAGCCACAATTATTGATCACTCTGGATTATTTTCAAGAGCGCATAAAGATGACAAAAAGGAGTGACAGAATTGAGAAGTTTAAAAACTGGACTGTTGATGATTGGAAAACCGCGATGTTCTGCGATTGATCCAAATTTTGCCCAATACTCTAATTATGGCAGGAGTCATATTCACAGGAAAAGAAATGAAGTCACCCAAACTGTTGTTGTTATTTCTGGCGAAAGGGCTTCTTAAACCATACTGTACCTATCAACAAAATGGAGGTGACTGTTATGAGAACAGTAAGAAAGGACCATATGACCATAGGATGGATTGATGAGGGTATTTTGTTACGCCAAAAGTGCACTCTGAGTGTGCGTATATCTTCTATTTTTTTGGTGAACAGACGGAGAATATTTTCTAGGGTAAGCTTGATGACGCATAATTCAGCAGTATAGCTGCCCAATCCAGTGTTCCGTGATAAAGAGAAAAATTATAAGGTAAAACAGTTGCACTCACTCCAGTGTCAGACTTCAATCCATCAGTATATATTTCTATAAAATTCAGATAACTTTTTATGTGGGCAACATGGAACTGTTTTAGGTTGATGTAAGGGAATGTTTTCCCCAGTTTAGGAAACAATTGTCACAGGATGGTTTAACAGAGGACTATGCGGGATATGAACTGTTTGAATCTTGGAGGATTTTGTCAAGATGTATATTCTAAGTTTGTGATAGTGCCTGCAATCTGATACCAGTAGGCTGAGGTCTCTAAGTTTATTTCTATAATACACTGAAAGGACATAATTCATGGGATATCTGGTTCCTGGGCAACGTGACACTGTCACCCCTCTCGCTAGTGGACGAACCCACCGCTTGGCAGATGTACAGGTACACTGCATCACTGCATTCATGTAGACGGTAATTCCATGTCAGTATGAATAAATGTCGTGAGTTAACCGACTTTGAAATAAGGATGACAGTGGGTGCCCGACGCATGGGTTACTCTATCGCGGAGGTGGTACAGAAATTGCACTATCCCCGTTCGATAGTATCAAGAGCACATCGGGAATACGCCATTTCCGGAATAACGTCTCTGGTACGTCTAGACTCATCTCTGAACGACCCAGGTTACCTGTCCATCCTTGCAGGCCATCTGCATCCCTTCATGGTCATCGTGCACCCACAGGGCAATGGACTCTTCAGTAGGACAATGCACCTCGCACAGAGCCGTGGTGACTAGAACATGGTTCGAAAAGCATTCCGCAGATTTCGCCACCATGGAATGGCCTACCCGTTCACCGAACATGAACCTTCTGGTACATCTTTGGGATGCTGTGGAAAGGTCTGTTCCAGCTTTGGATCCTCCACCCAGGAATGCGACGGAATTATGGACAGCGGTGAAGCAAGCATGGATGGAAATACCTGTGGAACGCTTTTGTGAACTAATGGACTCAATTACTTGCCCTGTGACTGCTCTTATCCGGGCGAAAGTTGGACCTACCCGTTACTAGGTAAGCATCCCATGATTTCAGTCCACTCGGTGTACACTGTAAACCGTGGATCACTAAGTATCCTCCAAATTGGGTGGCTAGGCAAGCTTTGAATTTTAGCTGCATAATTCAGAAGTAACATCTCTCTCCTGAGACTGAGTAGAAGTTCGTGCGCCTCAATGTAAAGAGATTTGGAGATGCCTTTCAACGTGCTCATATTCTGTAAATTGCAAGAAGCAGTCTTCGGCATGCAGGTATAAGTTTACGGGGTTGGAAATACTTTTGGTCATACGATTTATTCTTATTGTAAATAAGGTGCCACTGAGAACTGAACCTTGTGGGACTCCTTTCTCTTGTATATAGATTTACAAGAGGACTTGCCGATAGCGAACTTGAAAGTCGCTATGCTGAAGGAAGTTTAGTATGAAATATGCTAAGTGGCCTCTTGGGCCATGGGAATGAAGATCTTTCAAGATACCAAAACGCCATGTGGTGTCAAAGGCTTTTTCCATGTTAGGGCATGCTATAACGAGATGCTCGTTCCGGATGATTGCATTTCTGATGTTTTTTTCACCTTTGATCATGAGGTTCAGGGATTATCAATTTTTTTCTGAAACTAAATTGAATATTTGGAATCAATAACAGGCAACGAGCTGCCTGTTATTGCGCCACCTCGATTAAGCAACGCTTCTCTAGTAGAGAAGACTAATGTTACTGTTCTCGGTGGACACCACTACCCATAGTGCACCGTTTCGAAGCTTGTTAGTCCCTCATCGGTGGGCATGTAGATAACCCAGCGATGCAACGGGTGACAACCCAGTTATCCTCGTCCGTCTGCATTGACAGAACCCCACAATGAATGGTACTCACTAAAGTCTCCCAATAAAAGAAGGGGATTGGCAACTGAAGAATAAGATCTTAAAGCTTATGAATGGTACAAGGATGAATGAGCGTCGGGTAAATAGAAGCAATTGTCAAAATAATGCCTATACACATAGCAATAGTTACAATGGAAGTTTGTAAAGGAATGCCTTTGCAAGGCACTCGTGAATCTAGAAGTACGGCTACCCCTCCGTGAGCATTATTTGTAACAGATCTGGCTTGTTGAAAGAGAGTATAATTGTTTATCGAGGGAGATACCTGAGGTGTTTAAAACGTCTCTGTACGAAGATTCCAACCGCATTAAGATGCTTAATCATCTCGTGGATGTCATCCGCATATTTAATTCCATTGGAAGACGTTGTTTGTTGTTTGGATTTAAATGAAAAAGCTGAGTCTGCCTGGAAGTCTTTTTGGAAGTCTGCTGGAGGTGGTCAATTTTCATTTCAACTTCTTTTGGAAAAATAAGTCATGTGTCCATACAATCCTTTGGGTGGATTTCCAGAATGGTTTAGCTGTTTGAGCATGCTCCTTCGCTTCACACTTTGGACATACTGAGTCACCTCGACAAACCCTTTGAGAGCGTTCAAATTTCTGAAACTTATAGCATCTTATTAGGTTCGCGATGTATGGACGAATGCAATAGGTCAAATAGGTGGTTTTCACTGATGAAGGGACGTTTGGTGAAGTGAATGTCAGTATTATTCTGCAAGTTGGAATAAGCTCGCCACCACCTTTCTTCAACATAATTCATTTTGCCTGTGTGGCCTTCTGGTCCCGCACTTCCTAGTTTTTCCAAAATTACACCTTTGGGGGCATTAAGTGCGCCATGTGCAGACACCTTAACTGGAACTCCCCTAAATGAAGTGACTTTGAGAAGAGACTTAAGATCTGCTCGTTGAGACAAAAAGCTGGTTGTGGCTCGTGGTCTCAACTAGCATGTCTACAGAGTTAAGTCTTTGCACCACTTTCGCAGAACCAGCTACACTTTCAAGACATTTCTGTATGGGAAAAGGTCATAGATTGGCCTATCGGCTGGTTTATTAAAGAATCTAGAATCAGTCAACTTGGATTTTTCTCTTCCAAGAGCATCTACCTTCAGTCTCAGTTGATTAAGTCAATATCGGATTAAGACTGCAAATCGGTGGAAAATTGTCGCAGTCCATGTTTTGCTCCTTTTGGCCTTGAGGGTTAGATTTACCACCCAGATTGCCGCCCCCACCATGGGGAGGCAGGAGTAGCACCACGAGGTGACCAAGCGGCTGAGTTAGTTTTAGTACTGTTAGAAAAGAAATAGAAGGTGGATTTCTTTTCTATGCCTCGGCATACTTCTTGCAGTGCGAAAGAGCTACTCTCTGAATAAATGTACACTGAGTAATCACTGAATCATGACGACCGACCTAATACTTCGTAGATCCTCCTTTTGCCCTCAGTACAGCAGCTATCCGACGTGGTATTGATTCAACAAGATGTCGAAAGTGTTCTGGAGGTATGGCCAACCAAGCTGTGTGTAATGTGGTCAGCAATGCAGGTGTGGAGGTGATTGGTGTATCCAGACGCCTGATATGCCTTTCTATTGTGTCCCACAAGTGCTCTATGGGATTTATATCGGTGGAGTTCGGAGACCAATCGATATGCTGGAAGTCAGAATTGTGTTCCTCAAACCATTCCAGCACAACAAGTGCCCGATGGCTCGGCGCATTGTCATCTTGGAAGACACCATCGCCATTTTGGAAAAAGTGTAACATAGCGGGGTGTACACAGTCAGGAAGCAGTTGACGATAGCGGAGACCACTGATACCTTGTTCCACATGCATCAGGGGTCCAAGTTCCTGCCAATGAAACATGCCCCACACCACACAACGCCCTCCAACAGCCTACACGTTTGATACCATGCATGATGGATGAAGAACCTCATGTTGTTGACGCCAAATCCGTACACGACCATCCACGGTGTGGAGGAAATAATGTAACTCATCCGACCAGCACACTTTCTTCCAGTCTTCTAACGTCCAACTTGCATGCTCTTTGCACCAGGTTACTCTTTTAAGCCGATGAATCTTGGTTAGGAGAGGATGCTGTAGGGGTCGTCTTCTGGTATAGCCCATACGTGCGAGCGTGCGACGCATGGTCATCCTAGATATTGTTCCGGGTTGGCCCATGTTGTATTGGGTAGTCAACTCTTCAACTGTGCTGCTGTTCGCCTATACGAGTCGTCGGACCCGGCGCTCACCTCTAACACCAACCTTTCGCTGACCTTTGCAGTTTTGCCGTCGGGTCGTTGTTTGACCATTTTGATGCCAGTCCTGGTACACTTTAACTACGGCGGCTCCCGAACACCCCACCAGTTCAGCCGTTTGGGAAATCGAGGCACCAGATCGTCGAACACCCACAATCTCTCCTTTATGAAAGTCCGATAAATCCTTCCTTTTACCCATCACGCTCGGAATTTTACTACCTACTGAACGACTGACACCTTATCTATGCTACGTAGGTCGACTAACTGCGCACTCTCGTACCTCACGTGGTCAACGGGTCGCATTCACTCTTCATAAGGGTGGTCATAATTCAGTGATCACTCAGCGTATAGACGTGTTGACATATTAATACAGAGGCTCCATCCAGCTAGGCCACTGGGAAGAGGGCAGGGGTTCCCTATACCTTTTTGAATAAAGTAGTGTAGTATATACTATCTGAAAAGGTATTTTAGTAACATTTTATATTTATTGAGGACAGAAGATAAAAATATGTATGCAGATTAAAATGAGACAATCATTGCTTCAGTTTTCAATAAAACAAACGACGAAAGGCAACAATGCCGGGAATACGCAGACGATAATCGCTAAACTTTTTCAGTCGTTTGCTAACCAAGATCTTTCACGAATTTCGTTTTTGTTTTCAATACGAAGTATACTTACTGCTAGTAACTGTAAAGTTTGCCATTTGGCACGTATTCACTCGAATTCTAACCTCTCTCGCTTTGCCTGAAGGAACTTAAATATTTTTCAAGGAGAAAAGTAAAAGAGGGAAAAAAATTCGAACTGATGTTCATCGTATTTTAGCCTGCAGTGAAAAGAAGAACGGGGAATAAAAAAAAAAGAAAAAAAAAGCTATTTTCCTTTCCCGTTTAGCTTCTCTGCACACGGGACCCGCTGACAGCAAGTGACAGCCAGCAGTGCACCTTTCCTATACATTCGAAATCGAAATGGCAGTTTGAGAAAATCGGAAACAAGCATTGTTAATTATCGACGATTGTATATTGCCACTCTGCCATCCCAGCACTTGGGCGTATTGCAGTAGCGAGTCGCATTTGGTCTCTGCCCGTTCCTATTATTATGAAAGCGTTGTTGCCATGGCAACGATGACCGGTAACCTCGTGGTACCTTTTGTGTGCGCGATAAGGGCACGACATAGCTATTGTTGTACCTTGAGCTAACCGAAGTTGGAGATGGATTTTGTTTGTTTCCAGCATTCCATGCGACACTGAATCCGATGTTTCTTATTTTAATTCAGTGAAAAATGCGGACGAAATGGAACCCTACCATTTGTGACGTCATTGAAGTGAAATGAAAAGGATATCAGTCCAAAATGTTGGATAATACACTCGCTGGTCAAAAATTCGAAACCTTTTGCAATTGGTATAATCAAATAATTCAACGTAAAACCCATAGAGAAAGCCCCTATTTCAACAGAATCATGTGTGGCAATTGAAGAATCTGTGATTCGTTAGTCGTGTGTCTATACGAAAGGCCCTCGTGGTAGCACAGTTCATAGGATCACCGTCCTCCCAACACCGGGTGGAATTAGAGTCCCATCGATGACGGAGGGAATTTTTATGGGCCTTCTTCACAATGTGGCTGTGTTAGTCGGTCTCGGGTGAGGCTAGCCTGGTTTTTGCTCCCGGAAACTTGAGTTTTTCATCCAAAAAATGTAAAATCGTCCACAGAACGCATGCAACTTACAGATTATACCTGGAGCGACATGGCCTTAGTCGCTGATGCTCCTAAACCCTACTACAGTGACAACAACAACTATACGAAAACTACTTCTCTTCGTAAAAAATCGAAATATCCGACTGGACTGTAGGACAGTGGAGCTGCATAACTCATTTTAAATTGCTGCGGTCTCGTTCTTGAAGTAACAATTTTCTACCACATTTGGTCATGACCAATGTGGTAATGTAGTCTGACGAATATTGAATTACACTTTTTCCCCCATTGGCAGGGAGAAGGTGTGGTGTAAACCTCATGAAACCATGCATCAGAACTGTTTCATGTCTGCGGCTCAAGCGGCTGGAGGTGGTATCATGGTATGGGGTACGTTCTATTAGTATGGACTGGGTCCACTCATATCGTTATGTTACCTCCAGCGATTATCTTCCTATCTTATCGAACGAAATTCACCTTGTAAAGCTTCATTTTTATTCGGATTGCGATGGATTCTTTCAAGACTACAACACAACTATTCACCATGCAAAAATTGTATCTGAATGGCTCGAGGAACATTCCCAAGAATTCCAACCTTTACCTCAGCCACCTTATTCTCAGATCTGAATGCTATTGAGATTGCCAGGGATATGTTAAAAAGAGTAGTTTCACTCTCGCAATTCCCTACCAACCATAAATAGAGTATCTGACAAATATCCCGATGCAAGAATGTCGACATCAGAAGCTAGACTCTCTCAGACAACTAAAGGAATCCATGCCACAACTTATACGGGCTATAACGGGACAAAAGGTCCCTACTAGATATTAAATAAAGGTTTCTAATGTTTTTTCTTGTGAGTATAGTAACTGCTTAATGTATATATATCTATCACAGGCTTTTGGATTTAGGAGTTCTCAGGGTCTTTTCAGTTTTATTGTCCATATCTAGATGTCCAATTGTACCATGATTAGTTACCCATTCTGTGCTTGGTTGGAAACTGAAGGAGGCTACAGGATAGTAATTATTGTGTTCTTTAAATATAGCAGGAAAGATTAGATATTTTTCTTTGAAGTTGTATGGTAAGTAATTCTCTGTTGACCCTTGATATCAAGATACTATTGTGGGATATTCAGGATGTTGTCCAGGTCACGTTTGCCAAATATGATTGCTACATCTACGTGAATTTCACATTTGAATGCATTTTAAATTTTCTATATTGTTTTCGTCAGATGTTTAGAACTTTTATAAAGAGATACCAAGCTTCAAGTGTTTTGCATAGATTTGAACTCAAATGGAGTTCAAATCGTTTATAAAGATTTGAACTCCATTTGACTCGTGGAATTGCAGACAATCTACACCATCCAAAGTCAATCGTCCACGGTTCTATCATAGGATGGAAGATCGTCTTTATCGTAACTATCCAACAGAGCAGAGGAAGCTGCGGAAATTCATTCCACGTGACCAGAGGGTGGAACTTCCCGTTCCTGGAGGGGAGTACTGTACTATGATCTCGTTAAACATCCCTGCAAAATCTCAACCTTGAGAAGAAGACATCAACGGAGGTTGAACTCAATACGAACACACTACTTACAGAACTCCACAAAATATTTTCATGAGGAGCGGCCACTCATGCCAAATGTCACCAACTTCAATCACTGGTCTCATGTTGCATGGTATAAAGGGATGCAATAATTGTTCCATAGCAGTGGAAATTGGTTCTATAGAGCGAAGAATCTCGTGCTATCCTGTTCCAATCAAACTTGTGGGTGTGGTTGTGAAGTAGTTGGAGAACTTCTGCTGCCGGATAGCATTGGCCAACATTGAAATTCCCAGGAAGCACGATTATACTATATGTGGAGTTGTTTCTCATAGTATGGCCTAACACTTTTGATGGCTGTGCAGGGAAACGTGAATGCTGGTTCTTAACATTTTGAACACACCTTAACAATCTGGCCAATTCCATGTTCCTCCATGTGCAGTTCTTTAGTAGAGACCCATCATTCTTTCAACATGATCCCCATACTATACTGCCGGCGCTGTTCGATAATGACTCTGGACATAAATGACCAAAATTTGGAAAGGTTGGCCCATCGGACCAATTTGCCCTACCGAACACCGGTGAGATGAACTGAACATCCGATGGGGTCCAAAGCAACATGTTCCAAATCGGTAGCTCAACTGGTCACTGTTCTGCAGGAGGAACAGAGGATCCGTCCACTCTAGTGTATCGTTCGGTTCTGAAAAGCCTACCCAAGGAGATAGAGAATGTCACAGTGGCCGAAAAGAAACTGACACGCTAGTGATTTCAGTAGCATTAATGTCTGGGTGAAACTGATCCATGTCTGGATACTTTTTGGAGAGTTGGGTATTTTAAAAACTTCCTTTTGTATAGGCGTTTTCCTTTATATGGGTAAATTAACTAGTAAAAAGTTTAACCTTTTGTCCAGCAATACTAGCGAATACTGAAGGCTATCTTGGAACAAAACTAAGGTGTTTTTTGCTCGAACGCATGAAGCATGCGTCGTACTTCGAGTTACAGCAACAGAAACCTTCCCCGCCAACTACTATACCCTGACCACTTTCTGCACGTACCAGAAAGAAACTCCTGCAGATGGTCCAGAATGATCGAAGGATAGGAAAAATGACATCTAATATGACGAATTCTAGTTCCACTTGCGTTAACTCAATGACAAATGAAAGGTCCAAACACAAGAAGAAACCATGGAGAGAGAGAAAATGCTTGATTTGAATGTGATTTGTTGGGAGACACCAATGGATGGCTGCTAATATTGTCAATGTCACTGAAATTCACATACCATTCTTCCTGAAATGCAGAATTTGATAATGATATCTCTCCTTACTTTTCTGCCTTACCCAGCTGCTGGAGTTCAAATGAGTAAATCATATAGGGGTTTAATTCGCACAATGGCCAGGATGTATTAAAATATTACGATGAACATTTTCATTAACGATTTCTGCGAAGGATATCACAAACATCTTGGCTTAAACACGAAGTTCTAAGGATATCTCAAACACTTCCAATGGACTTCCAAAGAACCATTAACGGATTCCAATACGACCCGAAAAAAAAGCCAAATCGGGAAGCTCTGCGCTTGTGCCCAATGATATTTTCCTGAATATATTTCTTTCGAGAGAATCGTTTTCAGCCGAATAACCGATCTTTAGATGCTACTGATCACGTAAATCGATCAATCCTCTTTTTTTCCGACTTGCGTATTTTTCTTTTTGCTAAGCACGGATCGTTACAGCCCTAAAGGAAAACAAGCGCGCATCGATATAACACTTCCAGTTATTCTTTGCAGACGTGGCCTTCACCTGGTATAATAAACAATGTTTCTACGTAGGGTCGGGTAAAAGTGATGAACATCATCAAACTCTAATATCGGTTGCTATAGCAACCAAGTTGTGATGCGTCACGCCGAGTAAAGGCAATCCACAATCATTGTCTCAACTCTTGAGAAGACCGAGAAAGAGAAAATCATTTATTGTTAGTAGAAATTATAAAATAAGTAGATTATATATATATGCAGTGTCCTACCAATAATATACGAGCACCCTTCATATCTACAAATAACCTTTATTTACAGGAAAACTAATAAAGTGTGCAGAAATGTTTAGCCTTCATGACAGCCTCTAGTCTCTGTGGTGATGGGTGATGTGTCACAGCATGCATTGTGAATCATCACTTCCAAGATAAGCTTTTCATTGGCCTACAGTCCTAGACGTACACCAAGCTAGACAGGGTCAGGCGATTTTGGATTGTGGACGACTGCACGACCATTGTAACCCATAACATGCAGCATCTTGCTCACTGCGCTGGTAGTGACATGGATTACAATGGCCTCACTAAGGGCATGTGTGTGTGCTGCGAAAACGTACACCTGATTTCCGAGCGGATGATTCCTTACAGTGCTATTCTGACACGTTCCATTAGCTTCGAAGGTTCCTGGGTTATTTTGGGGTTTCGTCACCAGACCCCTTCTATTTCCAGATCACATCGCCATTCGTTGACCTAGGGACCGTCAATTATGTGGCACACTATTATCATCCCGCGATGGAAGTCTGTTAACTCCTTCGATCGCGGCATATTGCTTGCACTGTCTTTCTCTGCTCGACAAAATTAACAGAAGAAAATGTTTTCGCGAATATTTGATATTACAGGTAGCCTGGCATGCAAATTCCGAATATACAATAGAAATCGATCTACTAATTTTCAGAGCCACACATTATGCAAATTATTCATGCCTATAAAAACACAGGTTGCGACCACATCACTTCATTCCCATTTTTTGAATTGCTCAGTGGGATAGCCACATCTCCAGTACTCGGGATGGCAAGTCATCATCGTTCAGATGATTCTTTGAGATAGAGGCCATTGGACGACTTGAAGCCGGGTAGTTGGCACGTTGACTTAATGTGTTATGCAGTGTCCTCTCGGCACCATGGAAGCGGTTTCAGAAGACAGGAACTATTGCAATAAGAGTTGCCATGGAAGCCCGAAGACTATGTCAACCAGAACAGACCGCTACCTGGTCCTAACAGCAAGACGGAACCCTTCTACGATTTGCTATCAAGTGTCTCTTGAGGTTGCTGCAGCCACAGGTGAAAATATTTCCAGCCGAACTGTGTTAAGAAGGCTCAACTCAACTGTACTCCACAGGGACGCCAATGGTTTGAATCCCGTTAATCCCAAACCATTGCAGAGCTCGTCGAAACTGGTGCCATGAACATGTGACTTGGAGCCCTGACAAATGGGGTGCAATTGTGTTCTTTGATTAGTGCCGTTTTAGCCTACAAAGAGATGCTAGACGTTATTTCATCTGGAGACAATGAAGAGGTAACAACATCAGAGAAAGGGACACTTACGGTGGAGGCGGTGTTCTCATGTGGGCAAGAATAGTAATCAATGGCCGCACCCCTCTTTATATTTTTTGATAGGGGTATTGTAATTGCACAGAAGCACCAAGAAGAGAGCCTCAAACTCAATGAGTGCGGTTGGCCCAGATTTTCTTTTCATACACAAAAACGCCACTGCACATAGAGTTCAAGTGGTGGAGGAATATCTTGAAACTGGAGATATTTAGCGATTGCCGTTGCCAGCACGATCAGCAGATTTAAATCGAACCGAACATGTGTGGGTTGTTGTTGTTGTTGTTGTTTGGTTTTTAGGAGCATTAGCAACTAAGGCCATATTGCTCCGGTGCAGTGGTCATTCCCTGACCTTTCCGCGTCCTCCGTATTTGGTGGTGACGGGCTCGAACCCCGGTCTAATCAAGAAGCGTGTGCTACACACTGCTGCTCCTTCCCACCTGGCTACGGAGGCGCCCTACATGTGTGGGACGCCCTTGGGAATCACATTGCACACCAATTGGATTGTGGACGACTGCAAGACCATTGTAACCCATAACATGCAGCATCTTGCTCACTGCACTGGTAGTGACATGGATTACAATGGCCTCACTAAGGGCATGTGAGTGTGCTGCGAAAACGTACACCTGATTTCCGAGCGGATGATTCCTTACAGTGCTATCCTGACACGTTCCATTAGCTTCGAAGGTTCCTCTGCTCTGGTGAAAGAATGGGATTTGTCGCCACAGAATCTTATAGACATCGTTATATGGATCCTGGTTCACTACTTTCAGGCCTGTTTACCCATTTAAGGGATCATACGCCGTACTAATTTCATTTCACCATATTTTCGAGCATCGTGAATCGACTTCTTAATGTGACCTTTTTGGTATTTATTATACTACCTCTATAAATGTTCCTTATACCTGTCAAAATGTCTCGCTGTCTCCTCATTTCATCGTTTTTCTATGGTACACCACCATACCAAATTTTGTCCCACTTCATTGCAATCTGCACGAGTTACACCACGTTTTTTACGTGTTCTGTTAATTTTGTCGAGCAGTGTACTTTCTCCTCAAGAACCTACGAGCATATTTACAGTTTTGCGTAACATTTTTTTACTTGGGTTGGATTTGACAAACCTTCACATTACTGCCGTTATGGGTATTGCATCAGTCAGCTGTGTAACTTCATATGTTTACAATACATTGCAATAAATATTATATATATACATCAGTTGCCATTGCAATGGCAACAGATACACTACATCCGGAATGTAATATTCACTGCCCTAACATTAATATCTGGACATCTGCCTTTAGAAAAGAAAAAAAAACAGAGCTTTCATTGTGTCATTTAATATTCTGTCCTGAAACCTTTTGCTTTTATGACGGCGTTCAATCTTCGTGGCATACTCTCCACCAGCTTTTTATAAAGGTCAGGTGATATGTTCCTCCACTCGGCCTTTAACGCAGCCACCAGTTCGGCCTTGTTCTTTGGGCGATCTCGACGTGCACGTACCCGACGATCCAATACATCCCAATGATGCTCGATATGGTTCAGGTCATCACTCTGGGCTGGCAAATCCGATTTTTCCAGACCCATGTCTTCAAACGACTCTGTTATGACCCGAGCAGTATGACATGCTGCATTATTGTCTTGCTGATACAGGTATGGGTCCTCCCCGAAGTATTGTCATAATGTTGGAAATGCATAATTATCCAGGCTGTCCTGGTATTGCACAGCATTCATGGTTTTGTCAACAACGACTAATGGGACCAAGCCAAACCATGAAAAGAGCCCCATACCATGACACTGCCTCCATCAAACTTCGTTGTTGGGAAGATACAATCAGGAAGGAACTGTTCCCCTTACATTCGCCACACCCAGGAATGGCCATCAGAACGGAAGAGTGCGAACCTCGACTCGTCTGTCTATAGTACTGTTTTCCACTGCTCTACAGTCCTGGATTCGCGCTCCTAACGCTTGTTAATCGGAGTCTAGCATTTGTTGAAGTGATCAATTCTGTTTAACGTGTCATCTTGCATGCCCACTTTTGCAAATGTCTGTTGGAAGGCCAGTGTGTCTATTTATTGCAGATTCTGTGACGTGTTGCATGCATAGGAGTTGTTTCTCCATCCATGGAGGGGTGTCCGGATATTAATGGTAGGGCAGTGTACTTCACCTATGTGGTCTCCATAGATTTATCTAGGTATGTCATTTACGATAATCTTGCTCATAGACTAATACATATATTACAATAATTAGCAACTTGTCGCTTCGTGGCCATAAAGCCACGGGTTTTGCTGGAAATAAGTGACACAGGTAATTAATAGGATAGGATACACCAAGGTGAATGTACATTTAATCTTAAACTAATTGAGAATTACACGACTTTGAATCAAGTCAATCACAGGATTTTATCATGATGAAGGTTTGAAGATGATCGAATCGTGCATAGCTGAGAGAGAAAAATCCTGAAATTGGCACAGCTGGTGGCATACAGTTAAGAAGAAGTGAAATGTAAGGCGATTTGACTGCGAATGAATTTTCTGTACATTCTGTTCTCCAAAAACATGTTAACATCAGCATCCACCTCTTGTACGAGTAGGAGCATCTGGGCTGGCAGAAAAAAAGGATCTGTAGGACTCAGAAAGTTGGGCTCTCGTCAACGTATTTCAGGTGTTGCCTAGTAGGCCATTTAAGACTAATTGCACAAATGTAAGTTAAAAAATTTAAGGTATAAACCAATGACAATAGTGGATCAGCCAGTGAATTATATGATGGTAAAGAGAGTAGAGATCGTTGAGCGGCATTGTTGAATCTGGTATGATTGAGCCATTGACTGGATCCAGTTGTGCGGTGCAGTCTCGGTTGGTGCGAAAGCAGGGAGTTCCTCTCCTGCGCAGTTAAAATGCATCCTTACTGCACTCGAACTTAAGGCAATTAAACTCTGTGCGAGTTCTGGAATATCCAGCTCTTTCTTGCAAGCTTCCAAACCCTGGGAAGATTTTGCTTTAACTTGAAACTGGTATTCAGACTGGGGTCCATCAAACTCCATACTGATGACTAGTGTGGATACTGCATAGGTTGCGAAAGATCTCAGCAAACTGGTTATCGGAGAGATAGAGAGTGGAAGATCACAGTTCTCAAGAACTGTCCTTGGTATTACTGAGGCAGCGTAAATGCATTTCTGGATATCAAGAAATTTTGGACTCACTCCAGGTTTTATTTTAATACACACCTTTTTACCAGTTTAGAAGACGTTAGCTGTGGGTGAACAAGTATTGGTTCATGAGGAGGTCCAGTTGGTTTTCTACTCTGTTTCAGAAGATATTGTCTAACCGAAGTCCAATGCATGCAAGTTTAGGGAGAAGAGTTCTTTTGTGGTTAGCCAGCAGATTTAAATCTCCACAGACGAGATGAAATGCTGGTGAATGTAGATTGCTAAGGATCCAATTAGTAGCTTCTAAAATGATGCACAGATTGGATGGTATACAGGGTAACCATCCAATCCTCTTCAAAGATCGACTAGTTCTTTCAAAGTTAAAAAAAGTCTAGCAAATTGGGTAAAAATGTGATATATTCAACCCTTTTTTTTCGAATTTAGTATAACAGGCAAACCTGTTATACTAAATTCGAATAGAAAAACTAAAAGTTCCAGTTCACAGGGCTCCATCCTTTTATAACAAACTTTCTTCTCCAAGTCTTATTGTACGTAAGAAAAAGGATCCCATCCCCTCTTCCAGGCCAGCATTTCTTAGCTATAACAATATCCCGTCTGGGAGGTCTTTTCTCTTAAAACTTTTTCCGATTGCGAGATGTTCTTTTAGTTGGAAAAAAAAAAAAGAAAAATAGTCTTTCCGTTTTTGTTTACTATGTCTCTACAACACGAGCTGTGTTGTTATGGTAACGTATATTGTTCTGCAGGACATCGAGAACGCATGTCACTAAAACCAAAAAAAAAAAAAACATTCTTCTTTAGTTCATTCTAAACAGGACATCGCATATCCCGAAAATTAAAGAAAAGAAGAAGAAGCTAATATGTGCGTGTATTCTCTTCTCCGTGTTTATTTTGGAGTTGCATTGAAGGGGAAAAAAAAAAAACAGGGAAACCAGTTGGTTGTCATGGTTACAGTTTCTTTGGGGATTTCCAAGGCAACCTCCAATGTCATTTAAA
This sequence comes from Mastigoproctus giganteus, assembly GCF_048544385.1. NCBI lineage: Eukaryota > Metazoa > Arthropoda > Arachnida > Uropygi > Thelyphonidae > Mastigoproctus > Mastigoproctus giganteus. The sequence continues at coordinate 235,447,769 of NC_143576.1, forward strand.
GAAATACTGCGTAATTTGAAATGGGTTATCGGATAAGGAAACTGAACACTGCAGTTTCATTCAATTCTCATCCAATCACTTCATTAAGTTTATCATGTTCACAGATTTCACTCGAAATATGGACTTTATTATTTAAAAAATTAATTACAATCCTTTCAGGTCTATAAATTATTCAGAATACTTTTATTAACGAATGTGACAATGTTAAACATATCGTTTACAAGAAACAAAATACCGAATAATTGAGAAAAACAAAAGAAAATACAATAATCAGACATTAAGACAGGGATGTAGTCTATTATAATTGACTCAGATCAGCTATAAATGGTTAGACAGGTGGGCCAGCTCATCTGGAATTAGATCTGAATGGATTTTTCCTTCAAAAACTCGGGTTTTCCATTCCGGAAAGCAACCACAGAACTCGTGTAATTTAAATTTACTCTTGGACCTGAATTCAAACGTACTGCTGCTGCACAGACAGACCTATTAGATTTATATCGGTATGGCTGGGCCGTTACCATGCGCTGAGGACTTCTGGAAATATAAACAATATTTGTGGATGAGTATCCGAATACTTTTAGTCATATACCGTTAGTGTATTAGACATTCAGGCTCTTGGCTTTCCAAGGACTATAGTAGTCCATTAAAAATTGCTTTTAAATTGCAGGACTTGCAGAAGATTATAATAATGCTTCCAATAATGACAAAATCGCCCCCGTTGTAGGAAGTCTCAAGAGGATTACTTTTACGGTGACAGGATGGTCTACCTCGTAAGTGAACTTTTTGATCATGATACCAACACCTGGTCGTCGTAGGTAGACAGTTGGTAGAATCGCCGTAGTCCACACACCGGTTGGAAAAGACCTCAGTTGAAGTCCCGTCGATGACGAAAGGAATTTTTAAGGGTCTTTTTCACAACGTGGCTGAGTTAATCGGTCTCAGGCGACGGTAGAATGGTTCTTTCTCCTGGAAACTCGGGTTTTTCATCCAGCAAACAGAAAATCGACCACAGAACCACGTAATTTATAGATAATATACACGGAGCAATATGGCTTTAGTCACTGATGCTCCTAATACCTTATTATAACAACGACAACAACAACCGTTCGATAAAAACTTTTCAAATGTCTGTATTAGCAGTGTACGTGACATCGACACTTCCAGTCGAAATTTTACATCGATGTCGGGCGTCAGTTTTCTAAAGTTGTTCGAAAGTCGCGAATAAATCATTTCACAACAGAGAAAAGATTTTAAAACAAAGACGAAAACGTTGCTTGTATGACAAGATAAAACACTTCGGCATCAACTGCTGAATGATTCATGTTTCCAGCTGAGAAAACACAGAACAACCACCAGGCATCGTGAATAAGGAAAAACGAGCCAATGTCACTCTCAATGTAAAATAGATCATTTTTGTTTTAACCTCGAGATAATATCACGTGATGCAACAGTCTACACACGGGGGAGTCTGCTTTGTTATGAAATAAGTTGCAAAGAGAATACGCGCGAGGAATTTAAATATTGATTCCACAAGAAGAGGTCGTCTCGAACAGCGGTTACAGCGTCAAATTATTGGATGTGTCATCCGATAAGCCGCCGGTGGACAGATGTCGCCTCGCCTGTAATAACTGTTTGCCTTTTGCTCTTTATGAAGGCATCGAAAATAATAAATACTAAAGAAGCTGCTCTCAACCTCGGCATATACACCGCTCCAATATTGCTTGCAAACCCTTGGGAAATTACAGTTGAAGATATATCGCAATCTTATTTAATCCTAGTGTATGCATTTACCTTTTCGCTCTTTCAAAAGCTTTGCTACTCCCTGCTCATCTACACTTCGTTATTCAAAGACATCGGATCAATGTTTGTGCGAAATATATTACACTCTAATGGCTTCAGCTTCATAATCCTTCTTTCCTGTACCTCATGAAATTTGTCTGAATTCTTAGAATATTGCACGATGTCCTAGTATATAGCTTTCGCCTAAACTATCTTACCACAAGTTATTGGATATCGCTCCCAATCCAACGAATGAGATGCATGCAAAGATGTATAGGGGAAGTAGAAAGGAAATCGCAAACAAAAGCAGTAATGGAAAGGCAATTACGAACTTTCAAAGTGGTTTATTTATCAGGCTCTAAAACCGAAATTATTTCATGGTGCAGGCTTCTAGTTGTTCGGGCTCGAATCGTTTGTTGCAGTATCCCAAACACCAACACTCAGTGTTGATGGTTGGACATCTCAGACATCTTTTTGGACATATTTTTGGATACCTTAGGCATCTTTCTTTGAACATATTTTTGGATACCTCAGATATCTTTTGGACAAATTTTGGATATCCTGGACATCTTAGACAAAGTTTGAGCATCGTGGACATCTTAGACAAATTTTAGACAACGCGGTAATCTTTTTTGGATATATTTTGGACATCTCACGGCATCTTTCGGATATCTTATACAATTTTTAGACGGCTTGAATATTCTTGACAATTTCCGGCATCTTTTTGAATATCTTTGACAATTTTCAGATATGTTTTTATTAACGTCTTTTTTTTTTTTTTTTTGTTGAAAAGTTTCAGTTATCTTTTGGGGCATATTTCTGGATAGCTTAGACATCTTTCTGGACATAATTTTATATTCTTTGGGCATCTTTTTCAACATCTTAGCCCTCATTTTGAACACCATATACATCTTTTTTGAACATAGTTTTGGATATCATATATCCATTTTGAACTCATATGCAACTTGCAGACATCTTATGCAATTTATGGACATCTTTGGAAGATGTTCAAATGGCGTCCATTTGGACTTTTCTGACATCTTAGACATTTGGTGAAAGATACTCGCGATCGCGATCTAATTTTTCCGTAAAAATACGCCCCAATATGTTCCAACATCATCATATTCCATCTCATACAGCGAATAGCGCAAAAATATCATTTGAGGAAAACAAAGTCTAACAACTTGCCAATCTGGTCCACAGTCCTAACGTGAATCCGATCGAATACTTTTGGGATTAATTGGAATGCGGAAACTGGACGTGGTTATTGAATCCTCTCTTCCACAGCTAAACTGGAGACTGCAATGAAGGTTTCCAGTTTAGTTTCCATTGCAATGGATATAGGTTCCTACAACCAGTCACAAAAAACTGAAGTTTTCCGAGACGAATCGATACTCTCATTGAAATAGCGTCACGGAGCAGCATCTGCCAGCAAACCTTTAATCACAATCACTAGTGCACAGAGAAGAGTGAATTTACGAATGTAAAAAGACTCTTTGGACCCATTGATCTTATACAGTGTTTCCATCGATTTAAGAAGCTGTATGTTTCCTCAACTCGGAAAACATTTTGAAATACTTGAAAACGCGCAGCTCTTTTTAGCATTGATGTAATTACAGGGTGATTATAAAGTCTTGTGCATTTTAATTAGTATATTTGGTAGTTTTTTTTAATAAAAAATTAAGTTATCTAGGGGTTAAGCATTTATTCCCTCCGATAAGTATTTGTTTTTTTTTTAGTTCGTTATAAAAAATAATCACTTTGGGGCAGAAGAATTCAAATGTTTATTCGTCATGGTCTTGTTGTTCGTCTTCAAGACGAATCAAGACCACTGTAACCCTAAAGTTGAGTTGAGTTGAGTTGAGTTGAGTTGAGTTGAGTTGAGTTGAGTAGAAAAGTTGAGCAGATGGGCTGAGATGTGGCAAATGAAATTTAACATTGACAAATGTAAAGTACTACATATGGGAAACAGCAACCCCAGAGTAACGTATCAACTCTGTGGTACTACACTGACAGTGGTAGAGAACGAAAAGGACCGGGGGGTAATCGTGTAGGCAAATATGAAGTTTTCTGAGCAGTGCAGATGGGCTACAAGAGTAGCTCATGGTGTCTTGTCAATGATATACAGGAATTTTTCTAGCAGGGATAAGGAGGTGATTATTCCCTTGTATAAGGCAATGGTCAGGCCACACCTAGAGTACTGTATACAGGTCTGGAGGCCTCATTTCAAGAAGGATGTAGAGCTGTTAGAACGAGTACAGAGAAGGGCAACAAGATTAGTGAATGGAACAAAGGGGTGCTTTTACGAAGAAAGGCTTAAGTTTTGCAAATTACAGTGTCTGGAAACTAAGCACCGGCGAGGTGATCTGATAGAGGTTTGAATGGTTTGAGCATGCTCAATGTTGATGGGATTATTCCTCTTGCTCAGAATAATCATTTGAGAGGGCATAAATTCAAATTGAGGAAAGACAGATGTACGATAGATGTGCGGAAGTTTGCTTTAGCCAGCTGGTAGTTGGTTGGTGGAACAGACTTCCATCGCTTGTTGTGGAAGTTGATAGCCTAAATAAATTTGAGGCTGAGCTGGAGAGGTATTTAGAACGAACGGAGGGGTGAAATCGGAGCGGGTTTTTTTTTTTTTGGCTGATGCTGCATAAGCTTGCTTTCTTGCATCGTATGCCTCTACTAATGCTAATGCTAATGCTAATAATGCTAAAGTAACCAAGTCCAGTCAAGTCCGTTTTAAAATCATTCCTAAACATAAAGCACATTTCATTCAACTTTATTACAAGAGTGGCGATAGTGTTATTGCATCTCGCAGTGCGTATCGAAGACAGAATAGGCCTCCAGGCCTCCTTATTCGAGAAGAACTACATTAAATAATGTATCACGTTTCGAAGAGGACTACCCAAAGTCGAAAACTACAAGGAATCGTCCGTTAGAATCAAAAGAAATGATTCTAAGAATTGATGATATGCAACAGCAACAACTCCTTCATATCTGAAAGCCCAATGTTTTTAGAGAAACAATGAACAATCCATCGGAAATTCTGAAGGCAGCTTTGCAGAACACAGTGCTCCGACTTGATTACTTATTAGAAAGTAATGGTAGACAGATCTGATCGTCAATGAAGATTGATTGAAAAATTTACCTTTTTGTTAATTTTCTAAATTTTCCATTTACCTTTTTATACACATCTATTTTTGTTATTATTCTCGGAAATAACCAGATAATACAAAGAAAGATTTTAGTGCGAGTATCGCTACTATTATATCCTAACCCTCAGGTATTAACTCCCACAATGTCAAATTAATCTGTCTGTTAACTTTGGGTTTCCTAAAAAATCAAACACGTTTTTAAATTCAAAAATTTCGAATCGGTAAAAGTTCATTCCAGTGAACACAATACATATACTTACATAATACATACACTGTCCAGCCAAAACATTATGAACACTAGAGATCGCGCAAATAAGTTGCTGCGAACCAGAAATGACTTGGAAAGAACAGTAGAGAAAATAGTTGTAAGTTAGGTTGTTATCAAGCGATGTAAGTTAGGTTGTAGAGTTGTGAAGAGCACTGAGCAATCCTGAGACGAGCACAAAAGGTGTCCACCAAAGGGAGTCCAAGGCTCTGGAGACGGAAACAGCCATAGCATGCAAAGTGCTGTTATTTACTCTGGAAAGAAGTTCAACCAAGGTTTTCTCAATTCCACTCTGCGAACGAAAACCAAACTGGTCAGAGGACTTTAAAGAGCGTTCAGTAAAGAGACAATTTACACAGGCATCAATAAATCTCTCAAGGGATTTACTCAAGTTGGACAGTAACGCAATAGGACGATAGCCTCAACAGAAGTAGGAGCATCAAGTTTCTAAATTAATATTAACAATACCATCTTCCAAAGCACAGGAAAGGTTGTCTCATTCAAACATTTATTATAGAGTGTAACAAAGACAGATGGATAAAACTTATGTAGTCGTTTTATAAAAGTCCCTTCAAGCCTATGAAATCCAGGACAACTATTATTGATTGATTTTAGAGAATGCCGAATTAATCTCCGCCTAGGTGAAGCAAATAGTGGATTCAGGAGTAACGTAGGCCCTGTTGGGAGATTTCATTTGTTGATGAATATGTTTGGTTGGTTGGGTTTTATTGGCGCATTAGCAACTAAGGCTATAATGCCAAAACCTGGTCATAAAAAGGTAGATAAATAGTGATACAAAATGATGAATAGGAAAGTAAGTCTTAGCTGGAGTCATCTTAGAGAAGAAGTGTATGAAATCATGGTCAGCGGTTCCGGTTGGTTGGTTGTTGTTGGGTTTTAGGCATCTAAAGGCATGTTGCTCCGTGTATATTTTCTGTAAATTGCGGATGTTTTGAGGTCAATTTTCTGTTTGGTAGACGAAAAACCTAAGTTTCTGGGAGAGCAAACCACGCTACCCTCGTCTGACACCGACTCACCCAGCCACGTTGCGAAAAAAATCCATAAAAATTCCTGTGATCATCATCAACGGGATTCAAACTCAGGTCTTTTCCACCCGGTGTGGGGAGGACGGCGATCCTACCAACTGTGCTACCACGAGGTCGTCAGCCGTTCCACCGTTTTTCGTCTATGGGTTTACATAAGGCGAGACGGCCTATGTTCACCACAACCATTGATGAGGCGTGAGCTCCCACCATTGGCATGGAGTCTGCTGCGTCTGCTTTCCATCCATTCTTGAAACACCTTAAGTACAGCGCACCAATCAGCCCACAATAGTCACAGTTTCTGTAATACTGACACCATTTAACCGGTACCCGACAATTATCCATTTTTCGAAGTCCGTAAGATCATCCCTTGCTTATGTCCATTAAAGACTTCCAATGAACCTCATGTTAAAACCTGCAATATCACATTCTCGCTCCAAAAGGTGTGCCGCCCTGGTTTGGGAAAAACGGCCGATTGCTAAAACATGAAGGTGGCAATAAAGTTTCGACTGTACAGTGTATGTAAGATTATACGTTTCGCTGTAGCAGGTTCCAATCCTGCTACTATTTTACTTGATAATGTTGCAAATCTATATTTTCTAGCACAAACTCACTTGTACAGTTATTATCCACACAACGTAGTGATAAATCGGATGTTACCCACTTCCATCATATTTCCAGTACCTTTCGAATTTGTCCATTGATATAGCTGGTATGGTCAGTTTTGTTCGTATTTGCAAACCACTTTTTTGTCTAGAAACCACGGTTGAAACTTAGGGAAGTTAGCGGAGTTGGGTGTTTCACAACGGGATCATCGTCATTTTGTAAGGCCTATGCAGACCTAAGACAGGAACTGGTATGTAAAGACTGGGTTATTTGACCTGATTGAGAAATGTGACGGCAACTGGTGAAGGATGCCCAGTCTTTTTTCGACCTTTAAGTAGTTTGCTTTGTCCATCTCCAGAAGATGACAGACCTTACTTACCAATGAAGATTTGAGATTGAAGGTTTAAATAGGAATGTGGAACATGATGTTGGAACACATTTTTTCCCACCAAGTTGTGAAAAAGGCCCATAAAAATTCCTTGCGTCATTGACCGGATTCGAACTCGGGTCATTTCCATCCGGTGTGGAGCAGACAGTGATTATACCAAATGTGCTCTTATAATTTCTTCCGTCGTATAAGTTCAAAGTGGTTTATTCGTGTTAGCGTGGTAACACGACACCCAGCATACAGATGCAATTCAGACACGTGGATACTACTCAGAAACGATGAAGACAGATGCCAATTGCAGAAAAAAATTCCAGAATTAACAAAGTACTTGCTCGAAAGAGCACAACGAGCCATCAATCAGCAAAAATTTGAGAACAATATGTGACAGGGAATTCATCAGTATATATCGGTGGATAATAACTGTACTCATGAGTTTATGCAAGAAAATTTTGAAGTTGCCACGTTATAAAGTAAAACATTATTCATTGGAAGCAGTGCCGGCTAAATATGTATCATTTACATGCACTGAATGGCCATTATTAGATACACCTAACAAGTAGATATCCTCTTTAGTCCATAAAACAGCCCAGCATTATTCTGGTACAGAGTCAACTAGATATCAACATCTTGCCATAGAGATTCTGCTCCATGCTGAGTCAACTGCTTCCTACAATCACTGCCAAAACTGGAAAGTTGCGAATCTCACCATTTAAGAGCTCGTTCCACCTCATCCCATCAGTGCTCAATTAGTTATTGACCACTTTCGATATACCCGAGACAAAGACGTACGTGGATATCCCAGCAGGGTTGCAGCTTTCCGAAATACTCATACTGGCGCATATGGCGCTAAGTACTATACAAATTTCAAAGTCACTCTTGCATCTTGCCCATTATCGCACTCCAATGCACAAATATCTGTCCATCCGCTTTTTATCTTACGTGGTACAAACACATGTTGTTATTGAAGGAGCGGTCCATTTCACGAGAGGGGTAATTGTACTAATAATTTGACCACCAAGTGTGTATGTATATTCTGTTCATTGAAATGCAGTTTCACTGATCTTAAATTTTTGCAATTAAAAATATATGTTTGATTATTTGACATTTAATTAAAATTGACAGATAAATTAATTTAACAGTGCGGGGAGTTAATACCTAAGGATTAGAAATGGAATGGTGGCTATATTCAAGACAAACAGTTGCTCTTTGTATTATCAGATAATTAAGGGGAAAATAAGAAGAAAAATTAAAAACGAACTATTCTAAATTAATTTGTGGGGATAATGAATTGAACATAGATGTATCTGGATTTCCCTTTTCCATTGCAATAAAGCAGCTAATTAATACTAATATTCGTCTAGGAAGGTTTAACATTTTCAGTTTATTCTAGAAGATTTAAAAATAGTTAAGCAGAGTAACGCATTATCTACTTTCTAAAATCTATGCGTTTGGTCTACGGTGAAGTAAGAAAGAAACTGTAATTATTATTAAGCTAATTAAAATGAACATTTAATTTATTAAAAGAACACGTCGAAATTAAAAAATATATATTTTATGCTTTATTTTACTTTTTAATTTAAGTACTTATGGAAAATATTTCTCAGATATGATATCACTAAAAAAAAATTAATGGAACCTCTTCAGCGCTTTATGCACCACAATCGAATCTCCCCTTATATGTGGAATGCAAAGTTGTCAAACTTTACATTCCACACCTCTAAGCCGTTCCTCATCACTTAATCTGGTCGCCCATCTTTTAGTCCTTTCTAAAACTTCTATGTCTTTTAAGCGTCCAGACTTGAACACAATATTCCAAAGGCAAACTAACCATCCCCTTGTAAAGAGAGATAATGACGTACCTTCTCCCTACTAGCGAAGGCCCTACAAATACCCCTCGTTGGTCGCAAAGTTGGCATAATCACCGTCCTCCCCACACCTGGTGAAAAAGACCTGAGTTCGAATCCCGTCAATGATGCGAGGAATTTTTATGGGCTTTTTTACAAAGTGGCCCAGTTAGTCGGTTTCAGGCGAGAGCAGCATGGTTTTTGCACCTGGAAATTCTGGATTTTTAATTCAGCAAACAGCAAATTGACTACAGAACAGACACGTTATATACGACGCAATATGGCCTAAGTTGCTGATGCGCCTAAAATTATACAAAAACAATAAACCTATAAACCATGGACAGGACACCCTATACCGCCTTAGCCACTTATTTGCACTGCATGGAAAATTCATATCAGAGAGAATCATAACACCTGCTTGGTTTTTGTTTTCGTCTTAAACCACTTTTTTCCCTTCTGGCTCATGGTTTTCAAACGTAAGAATGCTCTTTGATCTTCGCTTGGTTTGGATATACCACTGATGACAAGAGCTTGTACATGAATAACAACTGAACCGTTGTTAAATCAATTAATCGAATTAAAAGCTGTTCTGTTGGAAGAATTAAGAAATAATTCCATCATCGTGTATTATAAATGTCCCAAGCGAGTATCACAGTGGATATAATCTCTGTCCTCCTCACAATGGCTGGAAAAAGTTTCAATTCGAACCACATAGATGACGAGAGAAATTTTTACTGGTCTTTTCAAAGACATGGTGTATATTCTAATCAACAAAATCCAGTCTTGATTAATAATCCAGATTCATGCAGCCATTGAATATGGGGTTGCGGCTGTGCGAAATGTGCAATGAAGAATTAAAAACAGCTCGTCTGTTTCAGTTCTAACAAACTTTATGCAAATGAATGATTCTGAATTACGATCAAATAAAGTAATTTAAGAAATGCATTGCTTTGATGAAATATTTGCTCGATGAGAATTCTAATTTAATGATCGTGCTCTTAATTAAAAGCTTGCACTGCATTAGGGGGGTTCTGGTCTTTATTTAACTAGTGTAGCTGACGGGCGCTCGGCGTTATACCTAATTTTCTCCCTTTCTCTGATAATTGTCTTCAGCTTGCTCTGGAGAAAACACCGCATTCTCCGTACTTAGACACATCGATCGCTAAGCGGGTCAGGTCATGTGAGTTGTGTTGTTATGACAACGAGAAGATAGCAGTTGATGTACCTACGTTGACACCGAAGATACTAAATATACTTTTGTATAAGTCGTGTAGAAAACAAGATTACCTCGCTAGGCCAAAGGATTAGCGAGCAAACTTTCAATCGAGAAGGGATGAAAGCTCGTGATAAGACTATTACACTGAATAACGAAATGGAGAATGCCTTCTATCTTCGTTCGCAAAACTTATCATCCCTAAACAACTAAGATCAACATTTGACAACCCTTCATTGAACTCCCTCGACTATTTTAAAGAAGGGTCAACACGATTTCGTTCACACATTGATTCATTTCGAATTTAAATTTCCTTAACTCGGGTTTTTCATCCAGAAAAAACCGGAAAATTGATCTTAGAATGCATGCACTTTATCAGCGAGATACTGACGCCTAATAGCCTTAGTTTTTTTGGCATTAAAAATCAAAATAGAGAAAGTAGCGTCGCTGTACATTTATCTACCTGCAAGGGCATTTTGAGTATTAGCGTTGTGATATCTCATACGAGTGTGTAAGAAATCTCCTCCCATGAAAATTTCATTTTCCTTTTTTTTTTAATTTCTGAACAATCTTAAAACTTTTTGATTAATACTGTACTGCTATTTTACCACTTTGAATTGCCCGATCAGATGCAAATTACCACTGCTTTGTCGTACGAAGCTGTGCAGCATTTTATACTCAAGGTTTTTTTGATAGTCCATTACATAGGGTGGTCATAATCCTGCCGATGAATTGCTTCTTTCAAATCTGAAAGAGTGAAAAGAAATCTTAAATACGGCGTTTTAGATATCCCCACAACCAAAAGTCAGTTCGGGCGACCTTGTAGGCCAGGGATGTAGAATATAGCGACTGATAATTCGCTTTTCCATGAAGATTTCTCATTCATAGAAGCTGTTTGACATTATTTTCAATATGGGGTATAGCAGGATTGTGCATACAAATTACCCTTCTATGTCATTTATCTCTGAGATAATTTTGGTATTCAGTGGGCTATGATATTGTGTGCCGTTGCGTATGTCGCAAAATTCCCTTGGTCGTTTATGGTTTTTATAAGGAAGTTGGCAATAATAGCATGTACCGCAATTCCACACCATGTTGTAACCATTATTGGGTGGAGTAATTCCTCAATATGTCTGAGTTGTTTCCTGTTGAGCAAATTCAACATATTTTATTATCTTAGATCCATCGAGGTAAAAAATACGTTCCGTTTTGTCTATGGCGTGTTAAATAAACATTCGTAATGAAATCACAAGCTGAATGTTGTGGTTACAATGGATGCAGTCTTTTAATTTTATAGGAAAACGAACGGAGGACTACCTTTAAGGCTTTATGTACATTGCTCCAGGGAACATTAGTCACACCAGACGTATGTAGAGTACTAGATAATCTCCACAAATTTTATCGGGCTTGTTACTGCATCAATTCTTTAAATCACTTCTTGCGATGCTAACGGACAACCCCTTCTAATCTTAAGAGTTAGGTCGCCTACTTCGATGCGTCTTACGATACATAATACGGTTCCTTTCGAACAAGGAAACCTCGACACGTTTTTCTGTCTTTGATACGCTCCGAAGGATGCAATAACACAATATTTAAAGCAACGTTTTAAAACTAACTTGCTGGACTTGGTTACTGAAGAGCTGCAGCTTGCAGCTTTTTTATTGTCACAACAAAATGACAATGCCCCCACCAATTCTGTACTCGTTGTGAAGATATTTCTGACAAAACATGGCACTACATCCACTCTACTCTCTTGATCTAGCACCAGAGGACTTCTTGCTATTTCCTAAGGTGAAAACTGCCCTCAAAGGAAAGGGAAAGCCACGACGCCAACACGCTCGAATTCTGCAGTCTCCTTTTTATAACAAACGCAAAAACTAATTTCTTTATTGGAGTGAATAAATAATTTATCCCTCTGGCAGTCAAATGGAAAACTACCAAAAACTACTTAAAAAAAATACCGGATATAACTGATTACACCGCACGAAACCGTTTATTGAAACGACCTGCAAGCTAATTTTTAAAAGCGGAAAGGACTTTCTAACTACCATGTACGTATTTTGACTACTCTGTTCTTGGATGGTCAAAATAAAATCATCACCGAAGGCGAGAAATCATATCTCAACATCGGACAAACATTTGACACATTAATTATTAATGAGTCCATGATAATTATTAAGAAGAGTGCTTTAAGATCAGTTAAATAATATCCACATATCTCCAATCCAGCCTCACTTACAGATTCTTTTCTTTTTCCCTAAGATTATAGACAATAAATAAACTGTGAAATCACATAATTAAGGTATGTAAAGAAAATGGCTATGTTGGACATATACAGTGACTTCAACTAAACCACGATAATTCACTTGAATCCCATAACAAAGCAAATTCCCAACATCGCTACAAACCCAGGTAACTTTCAACAGCTCCAAAAGCGTCCGCACAATCAATCTTGAGAAAAACAAGGTGTCAATTATTATTACATAAATCAGTTTTACTGCAGGTTACTCCACCGAGGACAGCTATGATCTTCAGCACCTATTCTAATTCTAATCGCCTACCTGAAATCTTTTAGTGTTACTATTAGCTTCAGAAAATCCATGTAAGTAACCTATTCTCTTCAAAATAATCCTAATCCATTTGCCAAAAGCATCCAAGGGACCGAATCCACAAACATCAATTCCCATAACGATTTTGGCATCGTGTGGATTAAGAACATTTCTTTTCAGCTGTCTTCACATGCATTTGTCGTGCGAAATCCAAAAACTGGATTCATCATCGACCAAGACCGCTTTGTCCAGAACAAATTTATGATTTTGAAATAACGGTATGTCGGTAATGCGAGACATACACGCACCCAGCTAACAGCGTTACATTGCATTTTGGGGGTTCGAATATTGTCTATGAAACCATTCGAATTCAATCGCATTTTTGCTCATAAACGACCACCATGCTGTTATGGATTTGACATTTCTATTTGACACTATTTCATTTTGAAAAAGTGCTGAAGATGTCAGGCAAGACTTATGAAAATGGTGGTGGAAAATTACTACGTACCGTGTTTCATGTTGTTCTGTTTTAGAGTATGAGGTAACGCAATGACTCGCCTTTCAAGATGTAACTGCAATTTATGAAGAATATCGCATTATAAACACATTAAATTTTTGTTACACCTACCGAAATCTGTCTCAAGGGCTTTGAGTTTGCTGATTCATCATCAGATTCGTTTGAATTCGGTTACCCTTACGTTAATGGTAGAATATACAAAGACATTTCAGATATTGTCATCGTTCTACACTTACGTGAATAATGATGTTTAAAATCGCAAACACCATGTTTGTTTGATTATTAGAATAGTCATTTTTCGTATCTTATTGCACGTTAATTCTTGAAGTGACGTCATCTCTATTGCACTGAACATGCGTACTTAATAACTAGATGCTGAGCTGAGGACAAAGTATTGTTTGTGGAGCAAATTGCATTTGGAAGTGCACTAATTAGATTAATCAACGTCACTCTCAATGATATTCAAATGATATTTGCAAGGGAAGGGGCAACAGATGCACTGCGAGAGAAGACCCGTATGTAATGCACGACATATGCCACTCAATTATATGGGGAGCAAGAGAGTTACGTTCGTAATTAATTATTGCTAATTGATTGTGATGACTGGTGTAAAGTTGCAGGACCAACAACAGATCTCTACAAATTCCATGTTTTGTGCGTTATCAGTTTTCTCTTGAGGGAAAGAGGAGAAGGAAGTGATTGATTAATATTCGAAATTGTAATTTAAATAAATTAGCATCGCATTCACTACACTATTTACATTCGCTTCGGTAGTGAGAGATTTGTTATCTTTTAAGTACAGATAGTGGCCTAATATTAGGGCTGACTTAAAAGCAGTTAAACATAAGAAAACCGAAAGAAATTGATAACTGAAATTTAAATAAAAATCTAATTTCATTGTATATTATTTCAATTTTATTTAAATACTGACTACAATAATTCAATAAAAATATATTTCGATAAATTGTAATAAATATTCAATTAAAGATAAATGCATTAAATTAAAAATCATTGTGAAATCAGAAACCTTTATTCAATATCTAGTACAGTCACCTTTTTCCCGAACTACACGTCATAGTATGGACTCCACTAGGTGTCTGAGGGAATCTAGCTCCAGATTTAACAATTCTTCCATCAGGATAATTGTCAGCTGCTGTATTGTGCTCGGTAGAGAAATGTGAAGCAGAACTGCTCTTGCTAATATGTCCCAGGCACTCTTAATTGGGGTCAGCACCAGAAAACTAGGCAGCTAGATTAGATGTTGAAAATATAGTGGATAGTAATGTTGTCGTGTTGAAAGAATCCATCACAATCCGAGTAAAAATGAAACTCTGTAAGCTGAAGTTGGTCTAATACAACAGAAATATATTCATTGAAGGTAACAGTATCTTAACGTAAGAGTGTATCAAGCCCCTACCAATGGAACATACCCTAAACCATGATACCACTTCTAGCTGCTTGAGTGGTGGACACGAAACAGTTCGGATGCATGGCTTCATGAGATTCACCCCACACTTTCGCCCTACCATTGGGAACATTGCAATTTGAGATTCATCGGACCACATGATCTTTTCTCCCCACTGTGGACAGTGTAGTCTTGCCATTGGTGGCACCACACTACTCTAATCAAAGTTTTCCATTTTTTTTACACAAAAGAAGTAGCTTTCGTATGAGCATACGACTACCAAATCTCATATTCTTTAACTCCCACCTCATAGCTCGGTAGGAAGTGGGTATTTCTATTCTGACGAACAAATCGCTTTAAATTCCTGAAATGCAGCTCTAAAGAGCTTCATTCTCGTTTCGTCTTCCACTTATCGTATACTTTTCAGATGGTTGCTTTCAACACACCAGCGATTTTCTTCGTTTTCTCAATTGTGGCTCCTTGTAATGCTCCAACAGTAACGCTTTTCTTCAAATCGGAAAGATCACCTGTCTTCCCCATCAACCAAGTAGTAGCGCCAGCAAAGCGTAGAGTATTTAACTAACATCAAGAAGCTTGTGTCATACCATGTGGCATATTTGCGTACTATACTTTTAATTATTTGTTATCGCCAATTGCAAAGGTTTCTAATTTTCTTGGCCAGCGAGTATATTTATATAACTGTTCATTATCGTTGGCAAGTCCCGGATAAAATTCAACCAACTTATTATGAATTGTTATTTCAAAATGTAGACTCCAAACATTATCGATGATTCAGCGCTTCGTATTTCTTTAATTAACTGAAATATTTTGAAACAAAATTGTTAAACTAACAACAGACACAATAATTTTTCGTCGATTTGTTTCTTAAAGCCCGATTTGAACATTTGAATTACGTACAAGGCGAAATTTTATGGTACCTACCCTTTCTGGTAATAAACTTTAAATTCCAGTCCCCAACTTTAAAATTGTAATAAATGCTTTAAAGAGCGCTAGAGCGATGTATAAAATTCTTGAATGTTTAACGATGTTTCGCCTGGAAGCTGGTGCAGATGCTCTGCGGCCCTTAAATTATAATGAACCACGAGCCAGGTGATACAAACTAATGAACGCATTAAAATACGAGCATGGTTAATGTTAAGAACTACTAGTGTAATTCGTTTCACGCGTTATTAGCATTGTTTTATTCCACTGTACAAGAATTCTTCAAAATAACATTTTGGGCTCCCTCTGGCTTACAATTAATTTTTATTTCGCTTTTAGGCAAATTATATTTTTGCACGAAACCTCCGCATAGTGGCGCTTGTCATGTTTGTGATTTACACTGTAATATCCAACGCATTCATTCTTTCGCTGTTAGCAAGTTTGCAACAACGTACCACGTTTTATTAATTCTTTCTGGACGGTAATTTATCTTTCACGTTAGAAAATTACCCCAAGTAAACATATTATCAAAATTAATGCCGCGAAGAGAGTTAATTTATTATTACAACAGCTTTCATTATTTTCTAAATACATTAAATGAAGTATTTCTTTTTCTTTTTTTTTTTTTTAGAAATAAAAACATAATTTCTGGAGTATTAAGTTAAGAGGATATTTTAAATAGTGGATAAATTTGATTATTTGATCTAACCAATAAATATAGGGTGTTCCAGAAAAACGTTTGCAGGAATTCGTGGAGGATAAGTTTATCGTTCTTAGAAGGAGTTGCATTTTGGAACCAACAGATGGCGGTGCTGTCCCAAATATCACTGATTTATTTTTTAGTATTGTATTATTATTAGCCATATAATAACTGCAAAGGAAGCCACAGGGTTTTCGCAACCCTAGCCAAAATAAAAAAATAAATACTTATGAATAAACAGAAATGTAATTATAAGTATATATAAGTTAAAATAAAAAAAATTAATAAAAATAGAATAAATAAATATGATCTTTATTGTAAGGTTCACAGATGCACGCAGATTTACCATGACTTTACAAAACCCTTCATGGCACCATGTCTGTGGTCAACAAGCTTAAATTATAGGCAATTATGTAAAAAAAAAAAAAAACCCATAAAAAGCAGATGGTTAACTTGGAAGAAAAACGAATATAAAAAAAAAAATAATAAATAAATAAATGCAATTTATGATAACAAAATAAAGTTGTCCCTGAGTTCGATTTTCTGTGTGATTCTTGCCCAGCCGTAAAGATCTCAAATCAATTGATAGCTGCAGAGACCACATGCAGATCTAGGATGAGCCGTCTATACTTTTTATCATCTATATCTATGATGTTGCACAAGTCAGCATCCAGGGACTGAACTAGATGGTGCTTTTGATACGGGAGGAAGCGATCTTTAAACTGTAGTCGAAGGAAGAGTTAGAATCCTTTGGAGTGGAGCGGAGAAATGGTTGTGGGATCCTCCAGCACACAGTGTCCCAAATGTCTTGGACTCTCTTGCAGCGATTATTTTTATGGTGAAGATGGGTCTTCTTTCACGCATTAATGCTGAAAGCTTGATTAAATCAGCGCTTTGGCCATTGGTGTTGTGTGTTGCTGTGGTGAGAGATGACATTTCCAGGTCCGCTCACTTCAGGAGCTAGTATTCAGCGGCATTTAATGGTTTAATTACGGTGTTTGCAGGCGAGCCCCCCACAACTTTACTCCGTATACTTCCGAAAATCATTGTCCTAAAAATTCCTCAAGTCATCGAGGACGTTCGAACTTACGTCTTTTCCGCCCGGCGTGGAGAGGACGGTGATTCTACTAACTGTGCTACCCAAGCGACATTAATTATTAACAAGAGGGCATTATTATTATTAATAATTTATATATATATAAATAAATAATAAAAAATAAAATAAGAACAAAACATCAAAAATGTAAAAATGTAGCCATTATTTTCTCTAATTTTATGCGTAACACACTCCTTAGTTATCCTTTATATTGTCTTTCTGGATTTTATTTTATTTATTTATTATTTTATTATTTTTTTCCCCTACACATTGTAGAATTCGTGGGGTTCGTGGGGTAGTAAATGGATGGCCATTGCACGAAACAGAAGGAACTGAAAAGTTTCTGGAGAGGCCTTCATCCCGCAGTGGATTGAAAATGGCTGATGATGATTTCATTCACATTATGGAACTGCTGATTACTTTTACTATCGATACTTTAAGTAACGCAATACTAATTTAACATTAAAGGAAGCAGTGGCACTTGTTGTTGATGTTGTAGTTGAGTTTTAGCAGCATTGGCGACTAAGACCATATTGCTCCGTATATGCCGTCTGTTCTGTGGTCGATTTTCTGTTTTGCTGGACGACAACCCCGATTTGATGAGAAAAAACCATGCTACCCTTGCCTGAGACCGACGTGAAAAAGGCCCATAAAAATTCCTCACGTCATTAATGGAACTCGAACTCAGGTCGTTTCCACCCGGTGTGGTGAGGACAGTGATTGTACCTATGAGGACGGGCTAGTGGTACGTATTAAGATAATAACTCTCTTTAACTATAAGAACACTTGAAGCAGTGCAGTATGTAGATAACGCATAAGAACAGTCATAATCACGTCCTATTCGAATGGAATAACTAATAGATAAGCATTTGTCTGCGATCGGCTGAAATCCTGATATTTTCTTACAATGCACTGTAATGTGAAACGTCTAGGGAGTCTTAATAACTTATTATTATCAATCGACAAAAATAAATAAACAAAACTATGCAATTTTTAACTTTTAGAGGTAAAAATAGTTCAAACTTTGTATCGTAAAATAAGATGGACTATTTGTTCATACAGTCATATGAAATTAATAATTTATAATTATTTATACTATAATAGAATATTTTCTCTTATAATTTATTCTACAAGTATATATTTATTAATATTTATAATTTATAATCATAAACGTTTAATTTAATAAACATATGAAGTTTTTATTTTGCTGTATTTGATTTAACTTTTCTGTAGTCCTGTGATATCTAGAAATGCAATTATATTTTAATATTATGAGGTGAGGCAACAAACTGGTACATTAAAAAGAATACATAATGAAGGAACTCAAAAATGTTTTTATTCAAAGTAATCACCACATCAATGAATGCACTTATTATAGCTTTCTAAAGGTTTTATCATCTCTTCGGACACCTTTGCATCCCAAGAGATGATGTTCAGTTTAACGGTTACGTTTTTCTTTATATCCTCAACATCCTGAAATCTCTTTCCTTTTAGGACAGTTTTCATCTTGGTAAAGAGGAAAAAGTCCGCTGATGCTAGGAAGAGTAGGGTGGATGGGTGATCTGTACAATGCCATGTTTCATTAGAAATGTCTTCGCGACAAGTGCAGAATGGGGGAATGGCATTGTCATGAAACAAGAACCAGTTGCCTTTCTCTCGAAATTGCTGCCTCACAGAAGAAATGAGCTTCAATAGACTTCGAAGGACCTGAGAGTTGAACACAGCATTCACTCTCTCTTTCCCCTTCAGTTACAAATTCCTTGTGGATCACACCCTGCTTGTCGAAACACATGATCACCAATGTCTTGATCCTAGACTTCTGTAAACGAAACCCTTTAGACCTTGATGATGATTTTGAAGTCCACTGCGTGCTCTGACGCTACTTCTCTGAGTTTTACTAAAACACTGAACACTCATCTCCAGTGATAATACAGTCGAGGAAAGGAAATTAAGATTGTTTTTACAAGTCTGGATGAAGTCGCCGAATGATAACACTGTTCGTTGTTTTTGCTCATCATTGCAACTGAGTGGAACAAATTTTGCGCGCACCTTTTTTTTCTCCCTAGATATTCATGCAGAATTTGACGAATCGTCTCCATATTCATATCCAACTCATCAGCCATCACTCTGAGGAACAAAAAACGATCCCTTGCACAATTTGCTAAACTTTCGCTGCAAATCTCATTTTGAGAAGTTGACATTCGCCCACTTCTTGGGTAATCGCGACAGCCTCACGTTCATCTGTGAACCTGTTATACCATACAGACTTAAAAGTTTCATCACCATTTTATACGTTGTATATTTTTCCAGTTTAAAGCAAAATTTGATGTTCATTCCTTATTCCATTGCAAAATTAGGACACGGAACATTAACGCTACTAAAGAAACTGGTTGTTATATGCAACCTGTCAGCTTACTGGTCAATCGCTGTACCACCATTTGCTGGATGAAGTTTAAATTACACCATACCACTTCCATTTATTATCAAACTCATCGAAAGTAACGACAACAGACAGC
This sequence comes from Mastigoproctus giganteus, assembly GCF_048544385.1. Classification (NCBI taxonomy): domain Eukaryota; kingdom Metazoa; phylum Arthropoda; class Arachnida; order Uropygi; family Thelyphonidae; genus Mastigoproctus; species Mastigoproctus giganteus. Next base: position 235,467,790 of record NC_143576.1, read on the forward strand.
ATCAATCCGGGAACTTTATTTCCACACCTCGTATGTTTTTATTTATCGATTTTATGTTTTATTATGTTTCATTATATAAAATTATTTTTTATAATAAAATAATCTTATAATTTTATCCGATATCCACGCCATTATGTTATTTTACATATCTGAAATAACCTAATCGGATCGTGTCTTTGTAATTGGTAATAGATAAACAATAAATAAATAAATAACGAGCCACTTTCTTATCTTTTAAGGGTTTAACGGTTGTTCAGACAATTTTTTCCACCGAATTAAATCAACTACGAAGCAAATACCCATCTCAGTTGTGTGTCACACACAGGAATTATTTCTTTTTGTTGCCATAGTAATGCAATGATTGATTAGGAAGAAGCCATTCTCAGCGCACCAAGCGGCGATAGAATGAACTAGCCAGCAAGGTTTGAAATTTTGCATGTGTAGTAATTTGGGTTAACATCATCAGAACAAAGATGCGATTCTAGAAGTTTTCGCTTACGTTTTAATATTTCTTATAATTAATTCAACTTATTATAGTTTAAAATATTTCTATAAACATGATATGGTATTATTTAACTTCGGTAAATTCGCTTATAAATTATTTCATATTAATTAATTCTTAATAATTTATTTTGATTTTATTTTTTAATTGCTCCTAAACTCAGTTTTAATTTTCGTTGTTATATTGTTTAGGAAATTTTGAACATTACGTGTAGTTTTTGTCTTGGCGTTGTTCATATTACTTTCATATCTACACGTATTAAATAAATAACATTCTCATAATCTTTACTTTAATTGTAAATATTGATTTATCAATTTATTTTCTGAATTTGAATGGTTATCCAATGTAAGTTTATTCTTAAACCTTTCTCTTTCTATGATGGCATTGTAAAAATAAAACTATGGTTTCTGTAATGTTGGATTCATCTTCTTCTAGCATTATAACTCAGGGGTGGGTCTTAGTCTTCTCGATGGTGTTCTATCAACAAGCTCTCCCAGAAGTCTAACTTCTTATTCTCGTGGTCTTGGATTCATTAGTGGTATTAACATTAAGTCATTTACATTGCTATTGGATGAATTTTGTCCTTGTGTAATTGGAAAGTACTTTGAAAAATGTTGTTCCAGAAGTGAGTTGGACAGCACGAAGTATTTGCTCTCAACATTCGCAGTCGAATTCTTCCTCTACTCGTAATGTTTTCAGTGGACTTGTTTCTCGAAGACGTCTCTCCACAGTATCCAATGTTTTACGATATTGTACGCTTCAGGTCGAAAATTTTTCGGCGTATCTGTGAACAGGAGCTGCAGAATTCTTATGAACCTCACCATAAATTAAAATGATACCAGCTAATTAAACAAAAATAAAGAGATTCGCAGTGTCTCCCAAATTACAGTCCAGCACGATTAAAATGTTCTGGGCCATAATGGTTACTCACAACTGAGTAAATGAGTCATATAATAGAACAAAATATCCATGTAGGTATGCTTTGTATTGCTTAAAGCCCGGTTTACGCAGTCATATTTTTATGCCACAAATTTGAACATAAAAATTCTTTTCCGTTTTTCACGTTTTATAATTTATGATTAAGGTTTAATATCGCTTTTGAGACATGTTTTTAATTGCGTACTATGCTCCTGTATTCGTTCTGTACAGTTTTGAAGCACTCTTGTATACTGAGCATCAGTTTTTATAAACGTGGCATTTACTTTTAAACTGAAATCCTGAAACAGATCGATAGACATTTGCAGTTTCATGAAAATCAGCGAAGCAATGAATACAATTAACTTGAATTAATTACATTTCCGGAAATTATTGGGACAGGTATAATTAAAAAGTGCCAAATGCATCTACACTTCCTGAAATGCTTCATTACTGGCGCTAAATGAACGAGGAAATTCATTTATTGTTCGTTCGTAATTAATCATTTTTCCAAACATCCACTTGAAAAACTCCCAGATGAAAACTTTGCCTTCTTTCCGGGCTATTATTTCGTGCACAGACCAATGTTCTGCTGTTGTCTCGGCGCTACAATCTGAACTAAGTGGCCCATCGCTGTTTAGTGAAGCTTAATCAGATCTTAACTACATCATTCACTGGGGAGGATGTGTTTTTAATACTCACTGTTTTCCTTCATCAAGAGCTTCGGAAGGCTTAGCATTTACAGGCTTTTCGTTAATCTTACGGCCGTGAGAGGATTGCGACATAAAGGCACCATTTAGGAGAGTGTCCAAATCTATTAGCGAAGTGAGGAAGCTACGCTCTTTAGAAGGAAGATTTTCATCTTCCTCTGGCTTGAGACGTGCAAATGAAGAAATGACGGAATAATGAGGCTAATGAGTTAGGTTTGATATTTGGGAACAAATCTCAATTTCTGAGCACTAATTCTACGTAAAATACTATAAAGGAATAAATTCTGGTTTGATTTTTTTATGTATATTCTTTCCTCGTCTTTTTGTCAATTCTGTTCACTTTACCACTTGAGTAGGGGTGGATTTTCAACCCCACCCGGCTAACCTTTAATAAATGTTTCCGCTCCACCCAGTTTGCACCTTTCGAATGTCCCAAAAATGCCGTTGAAAATCAGAAGTCCACCTTGTTGGTAATTATGCAAGAGTTTCTTGTTTTCGTTTACCCTTAAAAGGCAGAGGTAAAAAAAAGCTGTCATATTAGGGTGACCCGAGAATTACCTCATCTACCCGTATGTATTATGTCTGTAGCTTGTTTTGCTAGACGAAAAACTCGACTTTCCAAGGGGGTACCTTGCTATCATCGATGAAATTCAAATCCCCGCTTTTTTTTCCTACACAGTGTGGGAAGAAGGGTGATTATGACTACTGTACTGTGCTATTCACGAAGCCTGGTCTGAAGGGTTGTGGACTGTTTCGTGGTTTTATTTTACTCTTGTTTTAAACTGTTAAATTAGCATGTTATTTAAATTTCCACTTAGCAAGAAAACTTCCATCGAACACTGTCATAAACAGGGAAAATCAGGATATCACAAAGGATCTACAATTGATAGTTTCTGTTCATTTATACAAATACTATATTTGCAGTTGTGGTCACTGAAATCTACAGTAGTTCTATTAGTAGCATTGCTTCAGGACGAGTTGAATAAGCTTCCGGGATGGTCAGGTAAATGGAAACTACGTTTTAAAATTGCAAACTGAAATGGGCGAGGTTTATCTAAAAAGGATAGAGGAAGAAAACGGGTTTGGGGGCAAGTCATGACACAGGCAGAAATTACATTCTCTGTACAGTGTAGACAAGGAGGGACCATGATGTCCCATGAATGACATCGAATAATTGCTTTTCGAGGGTAGGGAGGTTATAATTTATAAGGCTCAGAGAGGAGGCAATAAAGGAATGAAAATGAATAGGAAATTTTAAATGTTAAGTGACACTAGAACCAGGGATAATAAATTTAAACTAAGGGGAAGAATTATAGACAGGACTGCAGAAAGTTTTCGATTAGCCAGCAAGTTTTAATCATTGGAATAAGTTGCCTCCATATGTTGTTGAAGCCGAAGGCTTAGGAAAATTCAAAGCATGCTGGATCAGTACCTCTAGGAACAAGGAAACATGTGTGGTATTGTGCTTATTTATTTATTTACTTTTATTATTATTATTTATTTATTATTTTTTGACTGGTGCAGAAAAAGCCACTGCCTTTCTTGCACTGTATAGTCAGTTCTAATACTGATATTATAAGTGAACTACGCAAATACTCAAGATTCTGTAAAATTTAGTCCAATAAATAGACTGTCATTGTAGACCAATAAGTTCAATACTGACTTAATATTATTGGTCCATTGATCTGCATGTGTAATTGAATAAATATGATTGAATAACAAAGACGTTATTTATGAGGTGAAGTTGGCCGAGTTAGTTGGTTTCGGGATAAGGTAGGCATGGTTTTTAATCCCGGAAATGAAAATTTATAGTCCAGTAAACAAGAAACCAGCTGAAGAATACGTCCAGTTATAAAAATAATATACTGATGCCTCTAGCCTCAGTTGCGTTGGTAATCAATATACAGCTGCTCGAAGCTAAATAAAGGATGCTGTATAGTGATGTCATCGATCAAATCAAAGTGATACTCCAAATTATTCAATGTGCAACAAAATTGGATTTGGTCAAAATAACTATTTCCCTTCCAACAAAATTCGATTTTGTCAACATATAAGGATAATAAGTTCTATATTCTTACTCGATTGGATTAGACTTTTCTATTAGTCTCAGAAGCTTTAACTATTAGGCTTCCAACAAAATTGGATTTGGTCAACATATTAGGATAAAAAATCCTATCCAACACTGGTATTGTCAACTTGATAAATAGGATTCAGACTTGGGATTTTCTATTAGTCTTAGAGGATTCTCTCTCAAGTGGATGCCTAATAAATTATTTTTAGTTAAATTTTGATTCATGACCAAAAAGTTCTTCAACAGAATATATGCGACTGTACTGTCATCTTAGGATGTACAGTATCATAACACAGTGTGTGTGTGTTTTAGGCGATTCCTGTAGTTACCCACAAATCCGCGTTAAGTACTCTGTGATGCTGTACAACTTTGCAAAACCAGATAATGTGGGTAGTGTGGGTCATAAATATCACATTAGGTCCACCTGAATGCTAATTCAAGTGTATTATGTTCGTGAATTGTGTGTGTTCCCTGGTCAATTTGGCTGTTTTGTTGGGCGAAAACCCCGAGTTTCCGGGAGGGGGGAACCTTGCTATCTATGCCTGAGATCGAGTAACTCAGCCACGGAGTAAAAAAAAAGTCCATAAAAGTTTCTCGCGTCATTGACGGGATTCCAACCCAGGCCATTTCCACGCGGTCTGTGAACGACGGTGATGATTCCACTCTGCTACCACGCAGAAGTAGTCTGCATTATGTGAGTAGTCTGTTGTTTGTATTGTCGGACTAGCCACTTAGTTACCAGGAGGCACAATCACCAGGAAAAGAACTTCCAGCATCCGCCCATCGCATGGGGAACTCGATCAGGGACAGTAGGAGGACGTCTGTCGGACTACCTGCACCTTTGCAATAGCGAGAGTGAAGCAAGTCAGTTGAAAGGAGCATTTTACAGAAAAGATGAAGCCAGAAAGGCATAGGGAGGCAGCAGAACGGGAGGCACCCCCAAGGAGAAAACAGAGGAGGGAAAAATTGCTTAGTGCAAGATGGAGTTGATCCTAGAGAAGAGTGTGTGGTGGAGAAGGAAATACAAAGTGCAAGAGCTTCTGCCTGCTGCGATAAATCATCTGAGTGGTTTAGCTATTGGTTGAACTTGACTGTGGAAGAATTGATTCACTGGCCTAGATATTTGTCTGATGGAATAATCAGGTTGGGGCAGCAGACAGAGGTCGACTGCCAAAAAGGCAGTCAATCCCACCAGTGTATTCCTTGATCAGCTGGAAGAAGTGAGTATGATGGTACTTTCAGATCACTGCAATTATTCCCATTAAGATGATGGCCAGTTGAGTGTTTGTGCAGTTATAGTTGGGGCTGGTGCGCCGGTGGGAAGCGAAGCAGAGTGGTTTCAGGAACATCTAGTCTGGACGTTTGAAAGGTTAGACGGGGAGAGGTATACCAACGCCTCTGAAAGACTCCAGACGCACGCCTACTAAAAGTAAGTAACGCTTATTTTAATTCACACAGTTTGTTTTTCTGACTAAGTTCAGTAATAGTGACGGTTGATGTTACGTTGTGCCAGTCATCCTATTTTCTCATTCACAATGGGCATCACTTACAAGCCCAAAGTCCTGAAGTCGCTTTTTGAATGACCCATATCCTGTCAAAAGAAAGGTAGTAAGTACATTAGGGAAAACAAGTCAAGTAGATGTTTATTGAGGTGAGAGACGCGTACGATAATAAAAAGGTTACTCTGTGGTGAAGTCGCCTCAGTGTCATATTGCAGAGGTATATATATATACAGGGTGTTTCAGTTAAACGTTTCAGAACTTCTAAGAGGGGTAGGGTACATCCTGACAACTCGAAATCATATAGCAATGTGGGGTCGGAAATGCTTTCCTGAAGCGGTGTTGTACACAGAAGCACCATAAAGAAAAGAGACCGTAAGTGAGAAATCGTTTTAATAATACATGAAAAGAAGCAAAAGGTACATGGATTAAAGTAAGTGTTCGAAGTTTCTTCAACCTCGTATTGCTTTCGCACAGTGGTACCTTGGACAATGTGCTACAAATCCCCTTTTTCCTGCTGAAGTGTTGTTTTCCGATGAGGCATCCTTCACAAGGGAAGGAATTTTCAACACGCATAACGACCATATCTGGGCGGTCGAGAACCCGCATGCAATACGACGTCGTGCAGCACAGATTCGATTTTCGGTCAATGTATGGGCCGGTATTATGGGAGATCACCTCATCGGACCTTACCTGTTACCGTGTCGTCTAACCGGACCTATCTACTTGATCTTTCTGTAGCAAGTATTGCCACAACTTTTGAGAGATGAACAGATTTCTGCATCGACGCAACAGACAATGTGGTTCCAACACGATGGAGCCCCTGCCCATTATAGCGGAGATGTTCGTAACTACCTGGATGTCACATTTGGTCAACAGTGGATCGGACGTGGTGGTCCCGTGCGTTGGCCTGCTCGGTCACCCGACCTATCATGTCTTGATTTTTATTTCTGGGGTCATATGAAATCGCTAGTTTATGACACCCCTGTTGACAATGCTGAGGAGCTGGTTGCAAGAATCGCAGTAGCTGCCGAAGAAATTCGAAATTCGCCTGGAGTATTCCAGAATGTTCGGATGTCCATGGGTCGGAGATGTGAGGCGTGCATTGTAGCCCGTGGAAGAAACTTCGAACACTTACTTTAATCCATGTACCTTTTGCTTCTTTTCATGTATTATTAAAACGATTTCTCACTTACGGTCTCTTTTCTTTATGGTGCTTCTGTGTACAACACCGCTTCAGGAAAGCATTTCCGACCCCACATTGCTATATGATTTCGAGTTGTCAGGATGTACCCTACCCCTCTTAGAAGTTCTGAAACGTTTAACTGAAACACCCTGTATACACAGGGTGTCTCAAAAATACACGGCAAAACTTCAGGAATGAGTTCCTCATATGTAGACAATAAAATATTTTATATCAACATAGTTCCGAAAATGCTTGGCTCCCGAGTTATTAACCGGAATGTCTTATCTCCCGCAGGTGATTTCTTTCATCACAAGGTACTGACAGATTCTGGTGGTTTTTCATTCCGACCATGTACTCAAATCAGGAGCAAGCAGATATGCACTTTATGTACTCAGATCTGCTGGTGACAAGGCCTATACCCGTTGCAGATGGTAAGGATACAAATTATTAATATTATTATTATTATTATTTTAGGGTTGCCCGTAATTAAATACATTAACCCGTATTTGTGTCTGTAAATTGCGTATGTTCTATGGTTGATTTGCCTGTTTTGCTGGACGAAAAAACCCCAGTTACTGGGGAGAAAAACCTTGCTATCTACGCCTGAGACCAACTAACTCAGCCACGGAGTGAAAAAAGTCCATTAAAGTTCCTCCCGTCATCGACGGGATACGAACCCAGGCCTTTTCCACCCGGTGGGGGGAGGACGGTGACGATACCACTGTGCTACCCGCGCAGACATGGTAAGGATACAGTTGGTGTTCTCGCAACACTCTCCAAATAGTCGAACGTTGAACAGCCAGTTGCATTGCTATTCTGCGTGTGCTGATTCCAGGAGCGCCATGCAAAAAATCCAAAATCTCTGCTTCAGGAGTCGTAGATCTCGGTCGTCCTCTGTCGGCAGCACGAGGTGTAAAGGTCTCATGTTCACAAAGGCGGCGATGGATACCTTCAAATGTTTTCTTGTCTGGACATCTTTGTTCTGGGAACCTTTCGTGGTACAAACGACGAGCCTCCAGAGCCTTGCCGTCCGCCAAACCGTACATAAAGGGCATACCCTCTTGCTCCTGATTAGTACATGGTCGGAATGGAAAACCACCAAAATCTGTCAGTGCCTTGTGATGAAGGAAATCACCTGCGGGAGATAAGACATTCCGGTTAATAACTCGGGAACCAAGCATTTCCGGAACTATGTTGATATAAAATATTTTTATTGTCTACATATGATGAACTCATTCCTGAAGTTATGCCGTGTATTTTTGAGACCCCCTGTATACACGGACTGATAATTTAATTCACGGAACGAGAGCTCTGCCATAGAACTACTCAGAATTGGGAGAGCTGCGGTAGATGGTAGGAGAGTGTATATCGAAGACTGTGTGACACAGTTTCAAGTTCTAACATGTCTGATAGTTGCAAAGCGGGCTTAAAAAGTTAGTAGTAGTAGTAAAGGATGCAACAAAGCAAGCTTATAACAGCATCAGCCAAAGGAAAGAAAAAAAACTGCTCAAGTCCATCTCCTCTAATAAATTGTCTAGTTCTTCCTTAAATTTATTGAAATTACCCACTTCCACAACACTAGATGGAGGTTTGTTCCAACAATCAACTACCCATCGCCTGAAAGCAAACTTCCATACATTATTTGCAACAAACCATCGTCAATATCAATTTATGCTCATATATGGGTGAAGTTGTTGTTGTTATTGGGTTTTTAGGACATCAGCAACTAAGGCCATATTTCTCCGTATATACTGCCTGTGAATTGTGTGTTCTGTGGTCGATTTTCTGTTTGCTGGACGAAAAACCCGAGTTTCCGGGAGAAAAGGCCATGCTATCCTGACCTGAGACCAAAATACTCAGACACATTGTGAAAAAGGCCCATAAAAATTCTTCTCGTCATCGATGGAACTTGAATCCAGGTCTTTTCCTCCCGGGGTAGGAAGGACGGCGATTCTACCAATTGTGCTACTCACGAGGGCATGTGTGTTGTCCGAGAAAGACTAAGAATGCCATCAACATTGAGCTTACTCGATCCATTCAAGGATTTGTGGATACTCTATTTATTTATATAAAAGAAACCCAAATTTCCATCTTGTGTTTTTATTCTTTCGTGCTAGCTAATGAACACGATTGGATTGCTCTTCTCTCTTCGACCACGTGTCCTATTAACATTTTAAAAAAGGTGAGATGTAACAGTTTTGTTCATGTGCCTTTCTTAATAACAGCTATTACTTGGATAACCCGAGGACCTTACACTATTTATATATCCTTAACGATCTTATGCCAACAAACTTCCTCGAAAGACAATTGTCGCTCAGAATCATCCGCTGAAGATTAAATTACCATTAGTTCTCCTAGACATCGGAAGAGATTTTGCAATAAACCGATTAATTTATTTTTAATTATGAGCAGAGAGTGAGATTAATGACACCATATAATAACCCACTGCATCATTTAGGGGAGAGAATTTTCCTACCTATGGGACCTGGAGTACCCTGTATATTGCTGCATGTCCGTTGGCTCGACAATCAGTGTTCCTTATGCAAGGCGTGGGGTTGAATTTGGGTTTCGGAACTCGATTAATAATAAATTACTATTGACTCATCTGAAAAGTAATTCTACGATTTTGTTTTTCAATGCAGATGAGCAACTTCCAAGAGGAATGACTTCATTTGACTCCCCATGTCCCCAGATGGCCGTCTCGGTAAAATATTCAAAAATCCAAATACGAGGCCTCCGCACTAAATTTGTAATAAAAATTATTAGTCCTTTAGAAGATATAGTTGTCACACTGTGTGAGAAAACATTCTCAATAGACAATTCTTCTAATATCGAAAACTTAAATCGGGTTTTGGAAGACCCTTAGTTTTCCATTGGAAATGTAGCATTTTGTTTCGGGCTCACCGTTAATGAATGGCTCGATGGAAACGTCGATGACAATGTATCGAGACAACTTATCCTTCAACAAGACAACGCGCCATGCCACAACGCTGGTTCTAACTGGTTTTAGGAACATGTCCATGAATTCTCCCTTCTCCCATGGCGACCAAATTCACTCTATCTCAAAGCAACTGAACTTGTTTGGGTCGCACTGAAAAAAGGACATTCGATGCTATGACCATCTGACAATGTTCGGTCAGTACTGGACATATTGTACAACACATGGGTGGCACTACCACAGGACACCTTATGGAGTCTATTCAAGACGTGTACAGGATGTATTATAAGCAAAAGGTGGCTCTACTATGTATGTGATGCTAATACAAAGACAACTCAACGTAAATCTACCATTTTCCCTCTGGTGGTGAGTTTATAAATTTCTTCCTTTCCTCCAGACCTATTCTGTATCTCTGGATACTTTCAAATGCTAAATTTCGATGCAATTCACCCATTTCTTAGGTCAGCAAAGGCCTCACTGAATGGTAACTTTAATTATCACCACCCCTGTACATATACGGAACTTCTGCAATTATTTACAGCTTTGATTTACAGCTTTGTTTTTCAAAATTTTTCCTCTTTAAAAGCATGCACGAAAGAAAGATAAATATAATTCTTTTTTTCCTTTCTTTATTTTACTCCAGGCAGCTCGTCATCTTTGATTTCATAAGATTCGTGAGCAAAATCATGAAGTTGATCTTTTAATAAATTCCAGTCTGAGCACATTAATCATCATTCTAACAGACAAGTTAAAAAGCACGTGGATAAAACTTTTAACCACATCATTTGCATAAAGATTAAGCCGGGGCTAACAAATTTCTTTGACGTTACTTGATTTTCTTCGGTAAATATCGGAAAACATTAATTTGCAATTAGCTTATGGCTAAAGTCACGAAGCAAAGAGGGAAAAAAATGCTACAACTTTAGAGAGTAAAGTTGATTATTTTATTATCTTTTCAGCGAACCTTTGACAAGGGCACGCAAACAGGGGCATAACACGAAAGCAATTTTATATCGGATGAAGGCATGTGCTTTGGCTGTCGTCACCGGGTTCCGGATGTTTGCTAGCGATAAGTAATTCCGTTGAATTTTCCAAGATCGTTTACAATAAAGAAAATTGCCAATGTCATGTTCAGATCATTCTGAAAGCTTTGCTCATCGAATATTGTTTAAATTATAGACTTTTAGCGTAAATTGTTTTATATTATTAAAACAAATTTATATTTTTATAAATTTTAATCGAATATTGTATTAATTTTTGATAAGTTATGAGGTGTATTATTGTATCTCCAACATTAAATATTGGCACAAACTCCAACAATATTTTCTTGCTCGTTGAATCCTGGCCAGCATCTTTCTCTGAAGTGTTTGTTCACGTTGCCATGGTGATAAGTAGGATTCACTTCCGGTCGTTGACAGTAATGCAGAATGGTAGCTTTTGAAAAATGCCTCATTTTTCCATCACCGAGACACCAAATAAATCAAGAACAATGAGAAATGTATCGGCAAAGAGCCGAAAGTGAGCGATATATTCAAAAGGGGGGTTCCATAAAGCCACGCGCTGAGTAACACACAAAGAATACATATCGAAGGAAATGGGTGTGAGGCTGCTATCCATTCCTGTCATTCTGATGCCGAATGCACCATAGATGCCTTTGTGAAGTTATTACATTCTCAAATTCCATCTGCTCCGCGATGGTTTATTGTACATTTGTGCTAAGGAGAATCTCCCTGGAATACGATTGGAAATATTTTTATTTCTACTTAAAGTGTTATTTATATGAAAATGTTTCGTATGATATTTATCTTTATTTAATTATTTATTTCAGTTCATCTGATAAAATTATTTTCATAAGTTGTAGTTATTGTTTTAAAATACACAAAGTTGACAAAAAGTAACTGGACACCTAGATTGTTCAAAGAACATTTTATTCATGCAACATTTAATAACGTGTTGGCCCTCTTTTAACCCTTAATTACACATTGTATTCTTGTTGGTCGACTGCGAACCAATTTCTAGTCCATTCTTCCTTTAGTAAAAGAGTCGAAGTCAGCTATTGATTGCGAGAATATTGGTCTGGTTCGATGTCCTAGTAACCGATTCCAACGGATGTTGTACATTCAGTGCTGTGATGTTTCTTTGTGTGCTGCAGGGTTTCATGTCCCAGAAAATCTGGCTTTTCATCCTGAAAACAAACAAACAAATTGACCACAGAATACGCGCAGATTACAGACTCCAATATACTGAACCCTCACAGCTTTAGTTGCATTGGCACTTAGCATACACCTCACAACTCAAAGAGTATTTATTTCTTAATTTAAATGCAAAAGTATAAACAAATAATAAATTCGTGGTTGTTGATACAGTTGGAGGGAAAAACGAAGCTATGGCTTTATAATTTGAAACAAAATTGTGCTAAGGAGAATAACTTACAGGTTACTGACAGGTTTATTCAACAGATATGACGTTGAGTATAAACAAATACTTTTCCAGTGAATACTGATTATTGAGAAATAACGACATAGTACACAACCAAAACCATTGTACGCTGAGTTGAAGAACGGATTTCAAAGTGTGCAGAATTATTCCAAGTAAGCAGAATAAGTTCGAAAAGATGTTGAGGATGTTCGAAGATACCAGAATCAGCAATTTATCATTACGTGTGCAGCCATATGCTTGGACCTCGCAAAGTCAACCGTAACTGACTGATCTCTGAAAAAAGTGGTAAAAACAAACAAGAGACGCCCTTGACTAACGTTATGTTGGAGTTACAGATATTTATAGGAGTGTCCGTGTGTCCATGGTCCGTAGCATTGGTTTCATGGCATAGCTGCAGCTCAAGTCCCTGCTTCACTAGCACAAATTACAAAAGTCGTTTGCAGCGGTTGGAACACTGGAAACAGATCCTATGGAACGAAGAATTCCATTACATAGTCATTAGATGAAATAATCATTGTCTCAATCAATAAATGAACAATTCAATGAACAATGAATAAATCAATGAACCGGGAACATCATATAATGCAACATATGATGTCCACAACGAAGTTGGGGGAGGTGGAATCATGTTGCATGGCTGCTTCTCGTGGCTTTCGAACCATTGTTCGTGTCCCAAAAACTATTGATACTGAGTTGAACATTGAACTCTTAGAAGTGAGCTCTCCATGGAAGTAAGTCCATCCCATACGGGACCATGAGTAAAACCCTGAAACAAAAATTTTCCTTTTAGGTCCAGAGTCCGGACCTGTATCTCATCGCACGCCTTTGGGATGAACTGGAATCTTTGGATCACTGTGGAACCCATGCGATCCTCTTTTGCAACTGAACTGATAATGATCGACACTGTCACTAGAGCCAAAGGTGGGCTAAACTGTATTAATTTGTCCATTAAAACTCGTGTTTTTCAAACGCAATGGTGCTCAAACACTTTTGATAGGGTAATACATTTATTATAACAACAAGAACAACTTTGGAAGGCAATAAAAACTGAAAAAATCCAAGAGAAAGTTGAATTACCTATATGTGTACAATCTAATTAGGATTTATGGGGTAATTGAAACAGCACTAAAGGGTCTCAATTGAGCATGATTAATAAAAAAACGATTTTGGAGTAATTGTTAAAGTGACACACTATTGGAGAGAACACATAATCTGTTCGCTTTGTTCTTTGTGAAGAGTTTTAGGTGTATTAGTCACTTAGGCCATATTGTGCCCTATATATTATGTTTGTGAATTGCATGTGTTCTGTAGTCGATTTGCCTGTTTGTTGAACATAAACAGGGAGAAAAAAGAGCCACGACTAAATCTCTCTTCTTCTCATCATCGACGGGATTCGAACTCAGATCTTTCCCCACCGGTGAAAAATCTGATTAATACAATAACAGTATTATACAATATAAAATTGTTATATTATAATAAAGAATATGTAATATTCTGCTGTAAATATAAAATATTGCAATTTGGCCTTTGATTTACGTGCTATTGAGACGCCTTGTTCTAATTTCTTAGCCACATTTAAGTTCACACGTTTTCTTTTAACTCTTCTATCACTCGATGCCATTTTAAATTGTAAGGATTGCAAAATTATTTAATAAATAAAGTCAAACTTCAGAAATCACAGAAACACTCTGTATTCAACCTAACCGGACGATAGCTTGATGGAAACTGAGACCGAAACAAAGCGAGTCGGTAGACGTGCAGTTTAGTGTCCCGAGTCACGTTCAGCTCGCAAGTCACCGCCTGCTCTTATCTGGGAAAACAGCTATTTGAACACGTTTTCAGAAAGAATAAAAAATAATTTTCTGAATTTGATTATAAAAATAAAAATAGGTAATTATCAAAACAATAATGGAAATAGGTAATTATTATTAATTTTTAATAACATTGAAGTTTTGTATAACCTAAAAAAAATATATATATGGTCGAGATTAATATACATTACTGTATTCTGTTAAATCCGAAATCCGTTATATAGGGGTCCGTGGTATGTCCATGGTAAAATAGAAAAGTAGCAGAATTGTGCTGTAGGAAACACGAATTAAGAGTAAAGAAATTACCGTTCAGTAAATGTACTGAGAAGTATTAATACAAACTGAGAAGTCGCACTAGTCAACTGCTTTCTGTGTCTGTCCATAGCCAGAGAGCAAATTAAGGCGTATTCACATCGCGGACAATTATAAAGAACGTTACCCTAACAAAATAAAGAATGGCAGTAGGGTTCATTCGTATCTGAGACTTGACTTCGGGTTGTATGGTATCTACAGTATTGAAAATAGTAATTTTAACAACAGGTTTTTTTAGCTTTTATGTACACAAAAAATAATTTTATTTAAAAATTGCCCCGGCCCCTTTTATTTATCCCGCGACCCCTCTGGGGCTCGCGTGTATGATTTCACAAATATTTTTGTGTTTCTTCATCATGGGGTGCATACACACGGTGATTTTATCGTTTGTTTAATTCATTCTTAATTAGTGTTGCATTTTTTATATTAATCTGAGCCTATGTGTAGCAGTTTCAGTAACAAAAGGTGTCGCTGTTGTCACAATATGGCCGAATTGGGCAGGCGAGGTATGCACGTTCTTTTATTCAGCAAAAAACCGAACCGACTTTGTGACATCTGCCAATCGATAATTGCGGCTTCTTAAGGAATGACTTAAAAATAACATGCAAGTGCTCACTTCAAAGGTTTCTCTAATGAGCATGCAAAGTTTCAGGTCTCTTAAGTATCGTGGGGTTTAAGCTATGGTATTGATACACAGAGACTCTTACATAATGAGTTAAGAAAAGTCATGGAACACCTCAACTCAACTCTTTGAATAAACACACTTTTTTGTGTGTGCTAGGCAGCACAGCAACTAAGGCTATGAGGGGTAAATATTGGTAAATATGAGGGGTAACAAATTTGTAGAATATTCGATAATATTCCAGATAGGTGCAGAAGAATTCTGATTGTGTGTTAGAACATTGAAGAAGATTCCTGAAAGGTGGTAGAACGTTGTCGATGATTCTAGAATATTCTAGAAAGTGGGAGTATCGTTCGAATGTTACAGAAGATTGCAGAGTGTTTTGCAATAATATAAATTGAGGAGTGGGAGCTGTAACTTATAAAATTGAACACACTTAATTCGGAAAGAGAGTTTGGTGTAAGCTTTGTATGTTTCGTGATAAACATGGCAAGAAATAAGGAACTGAGTGTTGAAAAGTGCTATTATAACTCTGTATAAAGAAAGTTATTCCATGAGAAGTATTGGTAAAAAACCACGTGTTTCATTTAAAGGAGTACAAACTATCATTTGACGATTCAAGAAGGCTGAGTGTTTAAAGAACAAAACACGATCGCGTGTAACAACGACAGCACTTGATAAGACCATAACACAAATTTCTAAGTGCAATCGACGACTTACTGCACTTGAAATCCGAGCTGATTTCAATAGGAACAGAGAAACTCCAGCGTCTATATCCACTGCAAACGTTCATCGTAAACAAGAAGGACTGCGTGGTCGTGTATCGATCTGATGTCCCTTATTAAAACGGGAAAATCGAAATAAATGGATGTCTTCAGCTAAGACCCGTCAACGCTGGACGACAACTGGAGTGGAAAAACATAGTGTGGATGGATGAATCGAAATTTGCAATTTTTGGATTCAAGCGTAAAGTTTATACACTGCTCTACCATTAATACCGGACACCTGCCTTTAGACAAGAAAGAACTTTTATTGTGTCATTTAATGTTTTGTGCTGAAACCTTTTGCTTTTATGACGGCCATCAATCTTCGCGGCATACTCTCAATCAGCTTTTTATAAATGTCATTTGATATGTTCCTCCACTCGACCTTTAACGCAACCACCAGTTCGGCCTTGTTCTTTGGGCGATCTCGACGTGAACGTACCGACTATCCAATACATCCCAAAGATGCTCGATAGGGTTCGCTCTGAGCTGTCCAATCCAACTTTTCCGCACCCACTTCAAACCGCTCCGTTAAGACCCGAGCAGTGTGGCAGGGCGCGTTGTCTTGCTGATACAGGTATGGGCCTTCCTCGAAGTATTGCCATAATGCTGGAAGTGCATAATTGTCCAGGTAGTCCTGGTATTGCACAGCATTCATGGTTTTGTCGATAACGACAAATGGGCCAAAGCCAAACCATGAAAAGCGGTCCCATACCATGACACTGCCTCCACCAAACTTCATTGTTGGGAGGATAAAATCAGGTAGGAACTGTTCCCCTGGCATTCGCAACACCCAGAAACGGCCATCAGACTGGTAGAGTGCGAACCTCGACTCGTCTGTCCATAGGACTTTTCCACTACTCTACAGTCCAGGATTCGCGCTCCTTACACCATGTTAATCGGCGTCTAGCATTTGTTGAGGTGATCAATGGCTTGTGAACAGCTGCACGACCATTGTAACCCATATCATGCAGTGTCCTTCGTATTGTGCTAGTGCTGACATTAGTCCCAATACTCCCATAGAGTGTTTGTGTGACTTGAGATAATAGCAAATTACGATTTGCGAGCATAGTTCTTCGCAGAATTCTCTTCTCCCGTTCTGTTAGTTTTCGGGGTTTACCAGGCCGTTTTTTTTTGGCAGATTCAGTCCCATTCCTCTGCCATTTGCATATGCTATCACTAATCGTTGACCTAGGGATCCCCGTGTTAACTCCGCCATGAACGGTCCCAAGCCCGGCTGCGAAAGGAGGAGGGTGGTCATCCTGCCGAAATGACCAGAACCGGGAAACCGGGGAAACTAGGCAAGAAACCGCATGAAATTCGGAACAAGCTCTTACAACAATGTTATCGCAGAGCAAGTGCGAAACCCTGCGGCACCTACAGCAGCATACTGGTTGCGTGGCTAACCGCCTCCCCCAGCTGCCAGCTAAGGACCAAAGAAGAAGACAAAGAAGAAGAAGAAGGGATCCCCAGAGTGACTGCGATGTCTCGTGCAAAACGCTTGCCTATGTAGCGTCCCACTATCATTCCACGTTGGAAGGCTGTTAATTCTGTTGAATGCATCATCTTGCATGCACACTTTTGCAATTGTCTTTTCGAAGCCCAGTGTGCATATTTATAACAGGTTCTGTGGCGAGTTGTATGCATAGGACCTGTTTCCCCATCCATGGAAGAGTGTCCGGATATTAATGGTAGGGCAGTGTATGAGACGATCAACTGAAGGAAAATTGGTACCACATTTTTAGCGCCTACATTGAAGCACGGTAGTTGTTCTATCGTGATCTGGAGTGAGCGACATCGTCAGAATTGAAGGAATTTTAAGAAAACAAAGCCATAGAAGCATTCCTGAATATAACGCAAAATCCTCTGGACTTCCGATTTTGTGAAACAAATTTCATACTACAAGACAATGACCCGAAGCACAGTTCTCAGCTGTGCAGGAACTTTCTAGCAACTAAACAACAGGAGCGGGTACTGCCTGACTTAAACCCATTAAGAGTTTGTATGGTATCATCTAGACCGTCAAGTCCGTCAAGTCTTCCCACCTTCACAAAATTTATAGGAAACCTTGCAGATCGCTTGGAATAATGTTAGTCAAGACACTAATATAAAAAGTAATCGCCAGAATGCCACATTTGTGTAAAGCAGTGATAAAGTCTCGTGGAGGATATTATGAATACGCTGTGATTCGAAACTTTTAAGCAGGAGTGTACAGTATATAAATATATATATATATATATATATAGAAAGAGGCATGGTGTTTTCTCATGGAAATCATCCCTTAACACATGAATACCTACCGAAGAATACGTTGAAATCATAGAGGTAGAACGCTGACAACTTATGGCCGTGGTCCAAACTCTTAGGAGTCTATCCTGAACTCGTCAGAAGCCAGCTTCTATAGGAAGCAAGTTAATAATAAATTGTTTTTTTTTTTTCAATACAGTGCTTTACCATTAATATCCAGATACCCCTACGTTGATAGCTGATTATGTTCTACCCAAGCACCACACGTCAGATACGATTATAAATATATTCGTAGTCCTTCGAGGAAACAGGAGTGTGATTGAAAATTCATGATACTGCGATCGATGGAGTTAACAAACTTCCAGCATGGAATGATAATATGGTTCCACGTAAGCAGTCGATCTATACATGATATTTCAATGGCACTGAAGATTCCTAGGTCGACGATTGGTGATGTGATCTGCAAATGGAAATGGACTGGTGCTGAAAACGTTACAGAACAGTCCTACAAAGAATCGACCGCTCTGAACACAGGTCGACGTTATGGCAGTATACACACAGGCCCTCATCGAGATGATTCGGATACATGTCATCTCCATTACAGTAAGCAGGATGCTACACGATAAGGATTACCACAGTCTTGAAACCGTCTACAAGCCACTAATCACCCCAACTAATCCCAGACGCCATCTAGCTTGGTGCAAGGTATGCCATTCCTGACCCGTAAACTAATAAAAGAGCATTCTTCTCGATAATGGAATAAGCGTGTTCAGGTATGTATTTCTTTCTCAAGGTTTCTTAAAATGCTCATTAGCATCTGTTAACTGGATCCTCAAATTTTTTTCGGTTTCTTCCTTCTTTTAATTTACATTTGTTTTTCTCTCTCTCTCTCTCTCTCTCCGTCTGTTCGCTTTAAACGGCATCTATATATAGCACAGACAAGGAGGAGCGCAATGTCTTCATTTTCAGACATCGTGACGTTTCTTTTCATAAATTATTGACATCCCTTCCGATGCGATCGCCTTGTTCAATGATGTCAAATTGCGTGTGACTGATACTATTTTGTGTCTCCATACACATCCTCCCTCCCTCTCTGCAGAGCCACTTTAAAATGACAGAACAAGATATAAACGGAAATAACATACGATCATCAGATAAATAAAAGAAAGTATATTTGCAAAGGCACTCCAAGATGTATTTTCAGAATTTAATGAACTGGAGATAGTTCGTGGAAAGAGAAAAATTTGAAGTCAGGAAGTCGGGGATGAATAATCGACTGTATTCAAAGCGGAAAATAAATGGCCAACATATATTATTCGGAGACATAAATCTCCACAAGTGAGCTAAATTGATCGTTGAGTTTCTTCCCCTTGTCATACTTTGAAAGCGGATTTCTTTCCTAGGAGACTGTAAATTATTCATGTGAAATCTGATATGCTGGCACTCAGTCTTAGTGAACTTTTTATTTATTTATTTTTTTTCATACTTGCGGTCACTCCTTTTGGACATTGAAAATATCAATTGGCCTCAAGTGACCCGACCATCTGTTTTCAAACTGATGAATAAGAAATGCACCAACTTCAACACCCATTTGTTAGGTTCTTGAAATCTGTCGGTTTGTTTTGTTTTTAACTAAACGCCAAGACAGTTAAGGTTATGGAAATAAATATAATGTGATTGTAATTGTGTAATTCTTTGGTCTTTGATAGATGAAAATCGGAATTTTCCAAACCAAAAAAAGAAAACCACAACTTTAGCCAAAGACCGACTAACTTGGCCACAGTGTATAAAAAACTCATAAAAATTCTGAAAGTTTCTACTACTTCCTAAAACCTGCTAAAATGCCTTTTTCTGATGATAGTTTATGCAAATGACAATTCAGAAGATGCTAATGCAAAATAAAATTCACTTTCATCTGTCTTTTAATGTTTCATCGCCTACACTCCATTTTCTAGCAATAATCTGATCATCCTACACACGTATTACAGTAAATTCGTCCAATCTATAAAAGTTCCTGCAATATCCCGGCATGTGGCGCGTCATTTATTCCATCCTTTCTTCTTTTACACTCCAGCGTATCCTACATCATGACTGAACCCAGAACAAATGCTTTCCACTCTTATAAGAAGTAATTTCGGCTGTTATCAAGATCCTAAATAAAGCCTTTGTAACATTAATCTTTGAATTATCTTGCAAGAAAGAAATCTCTTGTCTCAAGCTATAGATGAGTGTCGTCAGCAAATCTGTCCTCAACTTACGGTCCACCTGTCGTCTGAAACTTTACGCTGGAACGTGGCACGTACGTTCCCATGGCAACGTATAGATCGGTTATCGATTTTGCGCAAACTTTTTTTAAGCCGGTAGCAGCGTTAAAAGTATATTGGTAGAAAGTCATCCCCACTCTTTACGCTGTTAATCTAGTTAGCAAGGTAGCGTTAGGGATGAAACGCTGAGAATGTAATTATTTTCATTTTTGAGCAAGTGTTCTTTAGCCATTACAACATGAAGATGTTCTTCACTTCGAGCGTTAAAGTAATTGGGCAATGTCCAAACAATATTAATGCAATATATAAACTCATAGTAAGCTTATGTATGTTATTTAAAAGTTTGGATTGTTAAATCATGACGGAGTTGGAACATGACACCAAGAAATGTGACAGGATACGTGAACAAGAAACGTGACACCAGAGATATCAAAAGAAAATCTGGAACCGTCTGAAATAGAAAAATACTGCAACGAGACAGAGTTTAGAAGGTCTGTGCCTCTATGATCGTCGTGCAAGTTCCACAAACCTAAAATCCAAGCGGAAGGAACATACTGGGATAAATGCAAGTAATAGAACTATCCGACGAGGATTTGTGATGAGTGGTCTGAAAGTATATCGACCTTGTAAGAAGTCCTTATTGACAAATCCATGAGGAAAAAGCGACTAACCTGGAGTAAAGAACATGCAAATTGGACAATTAAACAATGGGAATATGTAATATTCTCTGATGAATCCAAATTTAACCTCCACGAATCGGCGTTGCTGTAAACATCGAAACTTAGCGCCCTGACTGTAAATCAACCATCAACAGTAAAATTTCCATTGAGCCAGAAGGTCTGAGGATTCATAAGGAACAAAGGAGTGGACAGAGTACATTTTGTAAATGGTACTGTTATGGTGAATACTACAAAAAAAATTTTAAAGGCGACTCTTCGGCCCGTTATCAGAAATCTCTTTCAAGAAAAACATTTTGTGTTTTCCAACCTGACATAATCACTGCAATATCCGATCCTTGTCATGGCCAGGAACTAGTCTCGAGTTGAACTAGATTGAACACTGCTTGGGTGTTATGGGATAGAAAATTTACGGTGATGCAATTTATGTGGTCGCCACTGTATTTTAAAGTTCTGGGCACCACTTGGGAAAAAATTAGTAGCCGAGTGGGGGCATGGCATATTAAAAAAGGTTTTCTGAAACGGCCATTATACAAAACTTTCCTCCATGATGAGGTGAAAATATCCGTGTTGGTTTCGTACTAAGCGTCCATCGTAATCTACCTTTGTCAAAAGTCGCGCCAATCCTTTGGCAAGATACAGCGTATAACGATCGTAAAACAAAGAATTCGCAGTACAACCTCAGAGTTACTAAATTACTAGTCGCCAGGTCAGATTTTTTAGTTGCCAATGGCGTCAAGGCGATTGAAGTTGGGGAACCCGAATCATTGTAAACTAGAATTTAAAAAACATATAAAAATAACTGAATCAGATTTTAAGTAATTTGTAATAATGCAGCTTGGCGCTCGTTTTTTAATAAAATTTCAGAAATTCGTTTTCGTTTGAGCAACATAAATGGATTCCTAAGGCTACCAGGAAACTAATAATGTGAACGAGGTGCAAAGACAGTTGAGAAATGAATATGAAACTGGCCCACCAACACGTTTATCCGTTTCAAGTTT
The DNA here is from genome assembly GCF_048544385.1 of Mastigoproctus giganteus. NCBI lineage: Eukaryota > Metazoa > Arthropoda > Arachnida > Uropygi > Thelyphonidae > Mastigoproctus > Mastigoproctus giganteus. The sequence continues at coordinate 235,489,748 of NC_143576.1, forward strand.
GCGTGATAGGTGAGAGCGGAAGGAACAGTGAAAGGCGCGCGCTTGGAACGTTAAGAAAGATCTCAGAAGTCAAGTGATGATGAATCTTCTCTGAGAGTGTTGGCTTACGCACAATCCTCTATTAGATCTCTGAACACGATGTTCTCGTGAGACTGGTGAAATCAGTGTTAATCGTGTTTTGCCTAATGCTTAAGGGAAATCATACACATACCAAGACTGGTGTACGCCATGATAACTAAATTTGTAGTAGCATTTTCACCCACAAATACTTGAACTTTAAAATCTGTCGTACAATAGAAAGCACACAACCCTGTCCAAATATCAAACAGTGTATACCAGCCAGATTCGCTGGTTGTGCATCATTCCACATGATTTCATTGATTCCCAATAGGATTCATGATCGACAACTGTGCTGGTTATGAAAAGTGCTGTATATCCCTGTGGTGATCTGCATACTGTAGCTAAACAATTCTTATCCAATTCTAGGTACAATGCCAGCAAGATATACCTTTCAGGTGACAGGGTCCTCCAGGGTAACGAGATAACCAAGCACGGTAAAAAATGAACGCCAAAATCTTCTCAAATTTTGGAGAGAGGGACTAAATTTTGTGGTTAAAATTTCGAATTTATTTGTGGATTTAAAGCAATGGATTTTCTAATAAATTCATAAGGCACTGTGGCAAGTTCACCTTAGCATGTTTCCTCTGATAGCTTTTAAGAAATTTGCACGCTGTTTCTATCTTTCACTCAAGTAGAAACATAAATGGAGTTGCGCATTATGAAAAATATCAGCAGTTCCTTAGTTTTCTTGGTCTAGAGTCTGAAAACAGTCTCTTTCAGACTCTTTTCTTGCAGACACTTGATTAAAAGGTATGTCTAGTAAACAGGAGAGCGTAGGTTTGAATACCACCGCTGCCTGTTATATTTTAGAATTTCCTTTGTGTTCATTTAACTTTTCCTACTCGAATGATGCTTGAACACCTAAAACATACTTTAATTTCTATATATACGATAAACTTCCATGAATAAATTTTTATATTACAAGCGTTTCCTTCCTTTTAATGTATCCAGTATGTCATAATAGCACTGTGGTGGTTGTGTATAATATTTTTAAGGGATAGTGTTGAAACATAAAAATTATTATAACTATTAAGCAGATAATTAGCTTTAGAAAAACTTTCTATTTTGTCGAGTTCAATGAACTGTAATGACCTCTTTGTTCCCGTCATACTGCTGTGCCGATTAACCTTCCCACGTACGTGAAAAAGTTTCTTCCTTGGAAAAACAAACCCTTCCAAGAAAGTTGGAATCCATTTTAATCGATTGAAATAGTTCCCGTCATGTTTCGTTCACCTCTAGTGGCGTTCGTCTGAAGGTTCATGGACTGAGACGATTTCAGGAATAAAGAAAATCAAATTGTTTTTTGAAATTCCATTTATCATTAGGCTCATTTACAATTCATCAGACATAAGACCTATTGACTTCTCAGTTTTTATTTATATAGAGATATACATTTTGTTGTTTTCGGTTTTCTTAAATACAGAAAAAATTCTCTTCATTAAATCATCGATTTTGTATTTTCAAAATTTGCTAACCAATGATACACAGAGTTTAAAAGGGTTGAAGATGTTGGTTAGAGTCTTCTCGAAAATATTTTTCCAAGGACAAGTTTCCACGTTTCTAGAAACTACAAGCAGATTCATCCGAATCAAACAGGTTGCTGAATTGTGGATTGGTTGACGAGTGACAAGGAAAAAAAGGAAGTTATTGACAATGGACACAAACTTCCGTGAGTTGTAAGGGTCAGGAAATAAATATGATGGAATCGAAACATTTCCTGAACGAAAGGGAAATAAGTAAAGTTCCTGCTTTTGAGCTTTTCCTAGATCGATGGCTATCTGCAAATTTTAGCATTAGCATTAGCATTAGCATTAGTAGAGGCATATGATGCAAGAAAGCAAGCTTATTCAGCATCAGCCAAAAAAAAAAAAAAAAAAACCCTCTCCCATTTCACCCCTCCGTTCGTTCGAAATACCTGTCCAGTTGAGCTTTAAATTTGTTTAGGCTATCAACTTCAACAACAAGTGATGGAAGTCGGTTCCACCAACCAACCACCCGCTGGCCAAAGGCAAATTTCCGCACATCTATCCGACATCCGTCCTTCCTCAATTTGAATTTATGCCCTCTGAGGTGATTATTCTGAGAAAGATGAAGAATCCCATTGGCATTGAGCATGCTCAAACCATTCAAAGCCTTATACACCTCTATCAGATCACCTCGCCGGTGCCTAGTCTCCAGACTCTGTAATTTGCAAAACTTAAGCCTTTCTTCGTAAGAGCAACCCTTTGTTCCATTTACTAATCTTGTTGCCCTTCTCTGTACCCGTTCCAGCAGCTCTACATCCTTCTTGAAATGAGGCCTCCAGACCTGTATACAGTACTCAAGATGTGGCCTAACCATTGCCTTATACAAGGGAATAATCACCTCCTTATCCCTGCTAGAAAAATTCCTGTATATCATTTACAAGACACCATGAGCTACTCTTGCAGCTCGTCTGCACTGCTCAGAGAACTTCATATCTGCCTGCACAATTACCCCCAGGTCCTTTTCATTCTCCACCACTGTCAGTGTAGTACCGCAGAGTTGATACATTGCTCTGGGGTTACTGTTACCCATATGTAGTACTTTACATTTGTCAATGTTAAACTTCATTTGCCACCTCTCAGCCCATCTGTTCAACCTTTCCAGATCCTGTTGCAGCAGCATAGCGTCAGTAGTGTCCTTAACGACCCTGCCAACCTTTGTATCATCTGCAAACTTAGACATTAAACTTGATATCCCATCATCAATATCATTCATAAACACCGAAAACAACAATGGACCCAACACTGAACCTTGAGGAACTCCACTAATAACATTAGTCCACGTTGAGCAGTGTCCATTGATTACCACTCTCTGTCTTCTGCCACTCAACCATCCCCTTATCCATAGCAGCAATTTGCCTCCAATGCCACACTGCTCCAATTTGTGCAGCAGTCTTCCATGTGCAACAGTATCAAAAGCCTTTCTAAGATCCAAATATATAATATCAAAGTTATTCCCTGCATCCAGTTCTTTTGTGACTACATCATAGTATCCAATCAAATTGGTCAGGCAAGACCTGCCCTTAACAAAACCATGCTGCGTCTGAGCTATAACTGAATTCTTGTCTAGATGATCCTGCAGTGCTTCTTTAACCAGTGCCTCCATTAATTTACCTGGAACAGAAGTTAAACTAACAGGTCTATAATTACTTGTGTCAGCCTTTGATCCTTCTTTGTGAATTGGGGTTACATTTGCGCATCTCCAGTCTATGGGTACCTCCCCTGAGTCCAAAGAAGCTCTCATAATTATGGCTAGGGGTTTGCATACTTCCTTTGCTGCCTCCTTTAATATAACTGGATAGATCCCATCCACCCCAGGTGCCTTTTTTATGTTTATCCTCAACAATCTCTCCTCCACTTTCCTCTCAGTTATTACAAAGTCATCCAGCTCACTGCCAATGTTTACTTTACCTACATCATTCTCCTTCCTGAATAACTCCTCATGCGTGAATGTAGATGCAAAATACTCGTTTAGATTGTTAGCCACCTGAGCAGGATCCTCAACTGTTGAACCATCAATATCCAGTGGACCAATCTGATTCATCCCTTTCCTTCTCGAGTTCAAGTATGTAAAGAACTCCTTTCTGTTTTTCTTTGCATCCTTTGCCAAGGATTTTTCGTAGTCTGCCTTTGCCTGCCTAATCTCCTTTGTGACTTGGTTACAGACCAACTTATATCTATCATAGGCTTCCATGTCACCCATTAATTTGTATGTATCCCATGCATTTTTCTTCTCTGCCACATGTCTCATTAGTCCATCTGACAACCATTTAGGCCTAAACCTTGAACAATATTTCTTAGTTGGTATGTAAAGCCTGGTAGCCACCAAGATTAGTTCCTTGAATGCTTCCCATTTTGAGTTTTCCATGGAATTTGTCCAAAGATAAAGAACATCAACTTCGATCCGTCTTGGACCAACAGTGACTGAAGATTTCAGGATAGTGTGAGAGTTATCAATTAATAGATTTTGCATTACTTTAAAAATTTGGGTGCAACATGGCAAATACGATTATAACTGGATAGTTCTTGAACCAAATCAGTTTTTGTATTTCATCAATAACTTGTTTGCAATTATAGAGAGCTTTAATGTGTGCGAAGGAGACGTAGATTTAGTTTAGGGTAATAAATATATAATAAATAAATTATTTAAATGTATAGAGTATTAAATAAATAAAATTATAAATTAATTAAATTTAAAAGTAATTATTTATAATAATTACTTAAAAAACTTACTTATAAATTATTACTTATAATTATTTATAAGTAATTTATAAATAAAAATTAATTAATTAAATTAATAAATTTGAATTCTTTATTTACAAACGGTCAAATATAATGGTGTCTTTAGAATCAAATTTCATCAAGAAAGTAAACTGCGCTCATTTTATTACCTAAATTAAATATAATCTGTCTCTACTTCCTTATCTATCCGGTTTATTACGTTTGCGAGGTTTACTTTTATAAACTGCATTATTTAAAAAAAAAAATGCATTAAACGCACATTATTTATTCTTTGTTTTTCTTAATCACAAAACTTTCACTAAATTCAGCTTAAAACTGAACTTGCGATAGTTACTTTTTAAACCACTAGATGGCAGTGTATCTATAACCGAGATCAAAAAAGAAGTTCAAAACAAAATTTAATTAAAACAAATCATAAAAAAATACTTAATTAAACCCGCTTCTGTTAAAAATAAATAAACGGCGCCCATTAATTATTAATTAGATTGCATCGAAGAGAAAATATTGTGAAAATTTGTCACTTATTCCTACAAAACCGCCATTATTAAATTCTTTTTTTTAAATTTTCAACAACCCTATATAGAATGATATAACGACAAAGGTTACAACTGCACCAAATTACCATAATGGGATAAACAACTCTTCTAACTCCCAGTTGGGGAATACAGAACGCAAAAAAAGTGGAAGAAAATTAAACGCTCTATTGCTAAAACTTAAAACTCAACGACTATCGTTAAAGGCGCAATGTTTCTATTAAAACTCTTGGCTCGCATTACCATCCTGAGATGCCCTGAGTGCTTTTTTACTCCAAAATCACGGTGAAGTGATACAACTGTAAATTTGCTTCGCGCTTCTGAACTGTTCCTATATTTCTTACATCATTTTCTTCTCCCTTATTTAATAATTCCACGGTAATTTTCTCACGTGCGTAACATAACGTGTAGCGTTTTACGCTCCGCTTGCTTCGGCGTTCCACGTGTCACGCTTAGTACAGTCTAATAATACGAAGCAATTTGCCACTTTTATATAATAACAGCGGTCGTTTCTCCTCCTCGGCTAAATTACATTTTCCTCTCGTCTTAGCAAACATTCTTTATCGATCGCTTTTCACAGACTAGGGGTCATTTCCTGCTGCTGTTATGGCAACCAGAGTGTAAATACTGTATTTCCTTCGATATGGTGGCGTGTGGAGGATTGTTGTCAATTCAGTATCAAAACGCTCCAGTACCAAAAATCTCGACTGATTCCTCCCCCTTTCCCACAACTTCTGAGCCGGTACTGGTGGTGACTTCTATTTGTTTCCAGAATTGAAGAAACACATCCAGGTGACCAATACGCGAATGGTTGATGGAGCAGAACAAATATTATTCTGAATCACTTAAGTAAAATCTTTTATGCTAGAGGTTCTCAATGTAAATAGCCCCTCCCCAGAGGAGACACTCTTTTGGTTTTTTGGAGAGGGTGCGCGTGTTGATTGAAGCACCTTTGTAATGAAACATGGACAAACATTTTTTTTAGACATAATTGATTGAGTAAATAAATGAATATTCATCTTGAAGCAGTATTTTAAACATTCAGTTGCTAAATACTTGGTTGGAGATAGGATGCTATTAGCGTTTCTTTTTTATTTGATTGGAAATCTTACTCCTGTAGGCTTGAGAGTTGAGAAATTTTTGGCAATCAGTGTTATGAAGATTTATGAGATGAAGGGGATACATTCGAAAACATTCTGTCCATTTGCTTAAGTCTGGAGAGGTTAAATTTGAATTTTTGTTAGTTTATTAAATTTTCTCTGTTGGGAGTTGCTGTTATTATGTTGGCTATATTTGGTGAATTTCTTGCAGAAGTTATCAGCTTTGCAAGAAGCATGACTCCAGACTCGTTGATGATCTGTTACTGTGGCATCGTTTTTAAGTTTTGATAAAGCTGTTACTTGCATATTGTATGGAGAAAATCAAGTTCACTATTGAGCCACCTTAGAACCCAATACTCTAAACCAGAGCAAGAAATTTCTTGACGGTTACTTGAAGGGCTCCAGATCAGATTTCGGAAGCATATGACAGCATGGGAAACATGCATCCTTGGACGTAATTTATGACTATTTTTTTTCTTTTTTTAGATCGCTGATGTCTCCTGTTTGATCAGCCATTTTGAATTATTATTATTATTTTTAGCAATACGTGGGAATCAAAAGAAATATATATTAAAAAAAAAACTACTCCTGCGTCTTTGTAGGCATGGACATTGGGAATTGAAACATCTGTAATCTTAATTTTTATGTGGTTTGGTTATTTCTGCAAGGGTTAAGTTAGCTGAGCAGATTTGTTTGCATTGATGTCACACTCTGGCATCCCACGATACCAAAGTGTGATATCAATGCAAATAGATTTATTCTTTTAATGATATGCTGGAATTTTTCTAGAAGAGATACGGAAGTGATTATCCCATTGTACGAGGCAATGCATCTTGATTATCGCATACAGGTGTGGAGGCCTCGTTTTAGGAAGGATGTGGATCAGCTGGAACGGATGCAGAGAAGGGCAACGAAAGTGATGAGTGAGACAAAGAGTGCTCTTACCAAGAAAGATTTCAACTTTGCAAATTGCATCATCTCAAGCCTAACACACCTGCCCAGATTACACACATAAGGGGAAAATTCAATTTGAGGATGGATGTTTGCAAGATAGATGTGCAGAAGTTTTCCTTCGGTTAGCGGGTATTTGTTTATTTGAAGAAAGTTCCATTTGGCGTTGTGAAAGTGGATAGTTTGAATAAATTGAAGGAAGTTTTAGACAAATTGTTAGAGAAGAAATATAAGTGATGTGGGTAGTGTTTTTTAATTCTTCGTTTTTTAGCTTATGATGTGTAAACTACCTTCCTTGTATTTTGTAACAACTAATTTTCTGTCCACGTTACTTTGAAAAGCGAAGTTTAATATAATACGTCTAAAACACGATGAAAGCTTTTTGAGATGGAAAAGAAACGGATGATGATGATGGATTTGGATTTTAGGAGGATCAGCGACTAAGGCTATATTGCTTCGTGTTTATTGTCTGTAAATTGGGTGTGTTCTGAGATTGATTTTCTGTTTGCTGGACGAAAAACCGAGTTTCCGAGAGATAAAATCATGCTACCCTCGCCAGAGACCAATTAACTTAACCACGTTGTGAGAAAGGCCCATAAAAATTCGTCACGTCATCAAAGGGACTCGAACTCATGTCTTTTCCACCCGGTGTGGGGAGGTCGGAAATTCTACCAACTGTCCACTTCTTTCTGCTTCTGCGGAAAGAGGTGGACTTACGTTGTGTAATATTCGTATGAAAGGTATCGTATGAACTGTATTTACTTCATTGTCTTAGCTCTCCATTGAAGCGAGCTCCAGCCAGATTGCAGTAAAACTTATTATTATAATTATGAGATTAGAAGCGAGTAAACAACAGAATTTTTACTTTCTTCTTTTCGTCATCATTTAATAAATGAATGAATGAGTTTCGAAAAAATTAACTTCCTTTACCTTGAAACTTAAGTTTTCTTTTTTGATGGCCACAGGAACTGTATTTAAACATAACTAGAGGATGATTATAGTAATACAGTGCTGTTATTTTTATAATTCTTGGAAATTTTCCTTGTCTTTAAAACAACAGGCACTCTATTTTGGGATACGAAGATTGAAATACTTGTATTCGACGAACTGCTACTTACAACACACACCGTTTAGATATAACAAGAATAACTTTAATCTCTCTCTCTCTCTCTCTCTCTCTCTCTCTCTCTCTCTATGTCTCAAATACGCAGGCTGATCTTTAAATTGGAGAATGGCAGCACTACTCAAGATTCAGCGAACTTCCGGTAGGTGATAGGAAAGTATATATCCAGGAATGAAAACGTTAAGGTGGACTTAAGTTACGTATTGTATATACGTAAAAAATTAACTTCGAAAAAATTAACTTCGATTTTTATCACAATTTTCGATTTTCAGATCACAAATTAAGATTTGTGATCTGTATAATGAAAGATCTTAAGACTGAGCAAAGATCTTTTAGATGCTATTGTGTTCTAAATGGTGTGAGTGCTACAGAGACTGTTTTACACACTTACACGCAATTTTATTTTCTGGTCGCTTGTGAAATGTAGAATCGGGCAAGCACACATTCGTGACATTTTATTGTAACAATCACGAGAACGAGAGGAAAACTGAAGAAAACTACGATAAAGGAATTGAGAGAGAGGATGGTGGATATGGATAGGGCTTAAAAATTGAATTTAGGTAAAGAAAGACCCATTTCCAACAGAAATGTGCGGCGGAAGTTGAACAATCTAGGATTTGATAGTCGTGTTCCTGTACGAAAGCTATTTCTTTCTATAAAAAATCGAAAGATTCACTGGACTGGTACCGCCAACGGAAGATTGCACTGTAAAAAAAATCACGTAATCTCATGAGGGTGAAAGCGTGGCTTAAAACTCATGAAGTCATGCATTCACAGAGTCTCGTATCCACTCTTAAGGTGCTGGAGATGGTGCCCTCGTGGGTAGCATCGCTGTCCTCCCCACACCTGATGAAAAATACTTGAGTTCGAGTCCGTCGATGATGGAAGAAATTTTTATGGGCTTTCTTCACAACGCGGCTGTGTTAGTCGGTCTCAGGCGAGGGTAGTATGTTTTTTTTCCCCTGGAAACTCGGCTTTTTCGTCAAGCAAACAGAAAATCGATCACAGAATCCACACACTTTACCGACAATACACACGGAGCAATATGGCCTTAGTCGCTGATGCTCCTAAAGCCCTACAAAAAAAAAGAAAAAAAGAAAAAAGAAAACGAGGTGGTATTGTGGTATGCCGTACGTTCTGTTGGTATGGACTGGGTCCTCTTATACCCTTAGAAGCCTGTGGCCTGTGTTATATCCAATGAATATCTTTCAGTCTCATCGGACCAATTTCACCCTGCAGTGCTTCATTTTTACCCGGATTGCGATGGATTCTTTCAAGACGACAACGCAACTATTCACCGTGCAAAAATTGTATCTGTATGGTTCGAAGAACGTTCCAAGACTTCCATCATCTATCGCAGCTGTCTAATTCTCCAGATCTGAACCAGTTGAGAATGTCAAGGATATATTGGAAAGGGCAGTTCGGCTTCACAGTTCTCTCCCGACCATAATACAGCAGCTGAAAAATATCCAAATGGAAGAATGGCGAAATCTGGAGCTAAAATCTCTCAACCACCTAATGGAAATCATGCACAACGTGTGCGAGCTCTAATTCGGGAAAAATGATGGCCTTTCTGTATATTCAATAAAGGTTTCTAATTTTTTGGTCTGTCTGTATTATAGAATTCCCCTCTCTAACTCTCTCTCAAACACACACACAACAGGCAAGTAAAAATTGGCAAAAATTCATCTGTTAGATGATCGAAACCTAGCTCTAGAGACCAGCACATAAATAGTGATTAAAGCATAACACCAGCAACAAGAAAAAGCATAACCCAATATCAAGATTGGAAAAAAATAAAAAGCCATCAAAAATTCTCCAGTTGGAATAGAGAAGCAAAGAAAAATAAATCGATAATAAAAAATATATATAAAATAAACTAAATCAAGATATTCCTAGTAAGGAAAAAAGATGAGATAAGATAAAATTTAAACGATAAGAACAGAACTAGGAAGTCAACAAGATACACCAGGTGGAGTGATTGGAACAAACGAAGCAAAGTTCTGAAAAACAAATACAGTATCTGAAAGCCTATCAAAGAATGTTTCAAAATTTTATCGAGTTAGGAAGAAATGCCAAAGGTGAACCAGGATCAGTGAAGCCCATTTTTCAAAGCAAATAATAATCAACTCTTTCAAGCAGAGATCTTAAGAGTTCAATAAAAAGTTGTCGATGCAGGAAATGTCCATGAAGACAAAAATAAAATAGGTTAGATAGATTTTCAAAGGGAGAAATTCGGGTTTTAAACTGATCAGACAAATCATAAATTTCATATTCTTTCCACAATGCCTTGCATTTTCAGAAGATTGATTACACCCTTGTTACATACTCCATTGAAATTTTTAGCACTTGGTTATTTGGAAAAATAAAGTTTATCTTTACAAACACTAGAGAACGAGAATCAACGTGATTGACTCAGATTTGCAATTCTCAGTAATACACTGAGAGGACAGAATTCAGGGAATACCTGGTTTCTGGGCAACGCCACGCTGTCACCACTCTCGCTAGTTGACGAACCCACCACTTGGCAGGTATATAGGTCAATTGTATTCACGTATACGGTAATTCGATGTCAGTATGGATAAACGTCGTGAGTTAACCGACTTTGAAGGAGGGATGATAGTGGGTGCCCGACGAATGGGTCACTCTGTCGCGGGTTTGGTACAGAAATTGCAATCTCCCCGTTCGGCAGTATCAAGAGTGTATCGGAAATGCGCCATTTCCGGAATAACATCTCAACGGTCCAGGTTACTTGTCCATCCTTGCAGATCATCTGCATTCCTTCATTGTCATCGTGCACCCACAGGGCAATGGACTTTTCCAGCAGGACAGTGCGTCTCCCCACAGAGCCGTGGTGATTATATTCAGCAGATTTTACCACCATGGAATGGCCTTTTCGGTCCGAACCCTGTGGAGCATGTTTGGGATGCTGTGGAAAGGTCCGTTCGAGCTTTGGATCCTCCACCCAGGAATGCGACGGTATTATGGACAGCCGTGCAGCAAGTATGGATGGAAATACCTGTGGGACGCTTTCGTGAACTAGTGGCTCGCCGTGTGACTGCCCTTATCCGGGAGAAAGGTGGGCCTACCCGTTACTAAGCAAGTATGCCATGATTTCTGTCCACTCAGTGTGCAAGGTGCGGCTAAAAAGAAACGAGAAATATTTTTTAACTCATTTATTATTTTAAATAGAACAATTTCAATGTTTATTGGAGCGATGTGGCTGGGGATTGTGCTGACGAACACAACGTTCCAGTTCATCCCACAGATACTGGGAGTTGTGATCGGCGGGGAGGGAAGTTCGACTGGAAACTGCGGATGCTAGAAGTCTTCCAGTTGTCCTTGTATTACTCAAGCCACTCCTTCACACAATTAGCTCTGTGGATGATTACATTGTCATCTTAAAAAATCCCTGTCCGTAGAGGTAAAAAAGCAACGTTTCCAAGTGTGCCTGATCAGCAACAATGTTCAGATATGCTTTTTCAAGTCTAGATGTGATTCGAAGCTAGGTGGAAGAAACTTGGCTTAACTAAGCTATTTCTTCTCCTACCTTTTATTTCCGGTCTAAACAGTTCTTGGCAATTAACAAAATTGTATTTAAATTCTATAAAAACACATAAAGGCTGTGGGGGTGGGGGTGTCTATGATGAAAAAATCTATCTCTATTTATCCCTGGCTGGGTCGCCAATTGTGGGGGTGGGGTTTGTTTGCTTATATATATATATTTATATTACTTTTTATTTTGTTATTATCTGTTATTTATATTTATTATTAATTATATTCTTAAAATCCCCACTTTGCATCTGACTTGTTATCTCACAGAAGAATTCCGGTTCTGCGGGAGTTTCTATATTAGTGCACTCCTCCTTTGGGTTTTGCTGTGTGTTCAGAAATGACCAAACTCCATTTTCATTAAGTGAAATACAATCAGTTTATTATACATACTTACAAATAAAAGATAAGACAAATCATTACACATTATTCACTTCATATATAGGTACAGGGCATGGATCACGTTCCTGGTCATTAGGCTCTACCATCCATCATCTTCTTCTTACTATAGGCCCACTAACATCTCGTACAATCAGTTTAATTTAACTCTTTCTTAATTACAATTGACATTTATTATTTATCTATTTATATCTTTCTTTTTCATACCTATCTAGCACAATCCTACATTCTTCTTCATGTTTGATACAATTCTTCTTCTGGAATTATGTCCACTCTACAAACTATTCTATTCTATTCTATTCTATTCTATTCTCTCCCCAGCACTTTAAAGTTACATGTTAATGAGATGTACATGGGATTATTTATTTCTTCATTCCCTCAGGTAAACTTCAGCATATAGCGACTGACTTCTCTACTACAGTAACATTATATAAACAACATACAACTGTACCTGCTCTATAGGCTAACCCGTCCAAAATTATTACTTTTACTCCATTGATTAATCAGTAAATAAATCATAACTGTAAACCATCCTTCATTAACTATTTCTATGATATTTCCTTACTTATCTATGCCTTAACTTAACTCTTTACTGTATGCTTCCCCAAATCTCACTTAATATTTATCTATCTTCCCTGCAGTCCTTTGCAATTACATAGAGATAAATTCGTTGTTTAACCACTTACTTCTGGGGATTTGGATCTTACCGCTAATACAACGTGTGGCCAGTGGCTTTCTGCTCTGCATCGGGTCCTCCTTTGGTTTGGGAACGTTCATCTGGAATGCTAAACTCTGCCAGGGATACTTTTCGCTTTGCCGATCATCCTGGTCTCGTATCCTTCTTTGCTGTGCCGGATCATTCAGTAGGGGCCGCTTCCCATCGCTTTATTTCCACAGGACGGTACGGTGTTCTTCTCGCTGTCCTCCTTTCAAATATATCTCTCGGTGGACGCTTTCGGACTTCTGTGATTCGTCTCGAGAAAGTTCCCCTTTCTGTAACTCGTCTATACTTCATTAAAACTATCAGAATTTAGTGAACTCACCATAACTGGTTCTACTGGTGGATCGCTTCCGGGGACTGTTTCCTGGGCCTATCTTTCCAAAAAATCACTCTCGAAGAAAACTTTATCATCTTCCGAAAAACTTTATTATCTCCAAAAAAACTTTATCACATCTCGAAAAATCATCTCCGAAAAACTTCATCACATATCTAAAACATCTTATCACCTCTTTTAAAAACTTTATCACACATCAAAAAAAACTTTATCACACACCGAAAAACTTTTTCATCTCCGAAAAACGTTATCACCCCTCTCGTTTGCGCGCGCTCTTCTCCTTTTATTTCCCAAAATTTAGTAACGCCCATCCTTTCCTCGACCAATCATTTCTATCTTACCATCATCGTCCCCTTCCGGTGTAGAGAGAACTTCCGTTTCTATAGAATTCTCGAATATTCTGGAAAAGACCAGAATTTCGGAGCTCAGACTCCATCCGGAAAACACCTGCGTCCATTTTCTTGATTCGTCTCGCATTATTATAAAATGACCACACCTGCTCTGTTTGTAGTAAACAAGAGCGCCCCCGCTGGTACCCCTATTGTCATCTCTGGACCAAACCGTCCCTTGCCATACTATCAGTTGACCCCTCACTGTTCCGTTTTGCTATCTTCGCTTGCTGTTTCCGGTGTGGGTACTGATCCTACATCTGTTTCTAATGTTTTTCTTCAAGGTATATCTGCCTGTACATTAAATTTAACCTTCTCTTAAATTAATTCCATTAGCGCGAGACCCATTATCTTAAACAATATTAGTGACTTTAAGTGTTTTCTTTTGTGGTTTACAATATCACTATCTAGCGTTCTTTCTTAAATTATATTTAAATTTAACTTGTAAGACTTTGTGTCTTTCAAGGCATTACAAAAGTAATTCGTCAAGTGTAAACTTCTAGGCTATATAATTGCGAATTCTGAGTGTTCCTGGAAAAGACTATACCATCCTAAATGTGATATCCTAGTAGTAATTGATGGTTTGTACCTACACAATACCATAAGATTTTAAGGAGATATTTCAAAGCAGTACTTGAAATCAAATAAAATTCACATGCTTTACTGGGTTCAATTTTCGATCATGGTGAGGATCAATCTGCTCTAACTGGAAACCAAGACCGAATATTCTGCCTAAGTTGCTAATATCTTTTTAAACTCTATAACATCAGCTGAGTAGAACCCGCTATACATTTAAAAATCTTAGACACTGCCAGGACAGCTATACCGAATCTTTCGTAATGTGTTGTGGGATCGAGGTTTCTTGTGGATGGTGCTTTGAGGAATATGCAAAAGTTGTAGTTCTATGGGACAGAACTGTATGTTTTTCCATCGGATAATGCCCCATATAACAAAGCCCGTTAGGAGACGGCTTGGTTTAGTTTGATGACAACAATGGACTAGCCCATTAAGATTAAATCTCAGCTCAAAAGAACCAGATTGGAAAGACTTGTGAGGATTCGTACCATCATCTACCTAATGAAAAACTGTTCTAATGTGTGAGCTCTAGTCTGTTCTCTTAATGTTCCAATTCTTTTGGCAACACAGTGTACATTACAGGTGAACTGCAGCAGGTCAGAAAAAACAGCTGTGAATAATACGTTGGTTTGATTATTTCACTCAGATTTGGAGAAATCTGAGTGAAATAATTTATTTTCCAAGTGAATTTGAATTAATTGTAAATAAATAAATAAAAAACAAGATTTACGCTTCTATTTTCATATAACTGAACACTTCCAAGAGTTCCAGAGGAAAACGGGCGAATGCAATAAATACAAAAATAGAATTCGGTGAGAAATACGAGTTTTCATCCCTGAAGCGAATAGTTTTGACAAAATTCCAATAACTGAGCTTTCTTTTAACTAAAGAAAAAATATATTTTCCTCGTTTTTTGGGAGCAAATTTAATCCCTCTCTCTAAGTAAGTAAAGCCATCCATGGCTCGATCGAGTGGAGTTTTCAATTTTCTGTAGACTTTTTCTTTAAACGCGGCAAATTCCTTGTCATATTTTTCGTTTTTCTTTTGTCGCTGGAAGTCTCGCTATTAATGGCTATAGGACTAGTTGAAAGAGTCAAACTCAATTTCTAGTAGCTTAACTGAATTTCGTTCATCGAGTCTTTGCTGATCCTCTGAAGAAAAGAGATAAAGTTAACAACATCAAGAAATTGGCGAACATTTCTCATTTCTAAAATATTTCAGAAGAATAAAAAAGAGTCGAGACGAAGAAGGCTATTTGATGTTGAAGACTCTACAAAAATCACATCCATTCAATGAATTCGATCGGGTGTGCACTTTGAAAGCAGTTATAAATACTGGTGCAGGGCTAGAGTACTACAGACGTGTATACTTTACAAAGTTCAAAATAAGGATTGTGGATTAAATTAGGTGATTTCGACCCAGTTCCTTACAGCTTTGAATTTAACTAAATCTCACAAGGAGCATTCGTAATTCTGTAATAGTCTCTGAAGAGAGGCAATGTAATTGTAAAAATCCAATTTTTGTAGTAAATAAATGGCCCAAACGAGCTAAGACATCCTGATTTCTTTATTATTTCCATAAATATTTAACTTTCTGAATTCCATGCCTTTTTCTAATGTTTTGACAAGACGCAGGATATTTTAAAGACACAGAGAATAAGGAAATAAGAAAAATTCTAACTTTTTATGAGCTATATTTATGTTTTCAGACGCATTCGTATATGCATAAATCACCTAATTTCTTTACCATATCGTCAGTATGTCCGTCCACATGTAACAACCATTTTCCAGTGAACAAATTTTGATGACATATTGTATTCAGGTCTTTTGTAAATATTTTATCATTATTATAATACTGAAATATTAATGAATTTTCTGATAAAAGTACGTTAGCTGGCTAAAAAAATAGATATCTTTATTCAATTTCTAGTAGGGCCACTTTTGCCTGAACTATAGCTCGTTAACTGGATGACATGGATTCTGCTAGAGCCTGAGTGGCTTCAGAATTTCAGCATTCTTCCATCAGGATATTTGTTAGATGCTCTATAACCGCTGAACTCAACAGTCATTTCCAACATATCCGAAACATTCTCAGTTGAATTCAGGTCAGGAGAATTTAGAGGCCAGGGCAACGTTGGAAATCTTGGGAATGTTCTTGGAGGAATTCAGATACAATTTTTGCATGGTGGATAGGTGCATTGTGGTCTTGAAAGAATCCATCGCAATCTGGGTAAAAAATGAAGCATTGCAAAGTGAAGTTACTTCGATAAGACAGAAAGATATTCGGTGGAGGTAACAAGAACTTCTATAACGATATGAGCGGACCCAGTCCGTACCACCAGAACGTACTCCATACCATGATATCACCTCCAGCCACTTGGGTAGTGAACAGGAGACAGGCTGAATGCATGGATTCATGAAGTTCACGCCACACTTTCACCATACCATTGGTACAAAAAGTGTAAATCTAGACTTGTCAGACCGCTTGATCTTTTTCTGCAGTCCAATCATGGCGTTGGTGATACCATTCCGGTCGAATCTTTATTTTTTACATAAAGAAGTGGCTTTCTTATAGCCACACGACTACCAATCTAGGGTCTTCAGTTTCTGCCGCCTAGTTCACTTACAAGTGGGTCTCCGTTATTTGCTGCCAGCAGACCTTCTCTTCTGACGCACAGTTCTATTTAAATTCCTGCGTTCTGGTTCTTGGAGTACCCACTTTCTGCCGGATTTCTTCCTTTTAGATCTGTATTCTCCTTCATCGTACACTCAGTGTATACTTTTGCGATTGGCACTTTCGACACACCAATGATTTCCTTTGTTTTCTCAATTTTGAATCCTGCTAAATTTTGTTTTCTCAATTGCGAATCTTGCTAAACTGCACGTTTAGTGCCTCACCAATACAGTAATACCTTTCTGAAAATCGAAAGATCACCCCTGTCTTCCCCCTAACCGGATCGTCTAAGAATCCAGGATAGTGTACAGTATTCATCTAGTATCAAGGAATTTGAGTTCACACCATGTGGCAACCTATATTTTCATATAAGTTTAATTATCTGTTAACGCCAATTGCAAAAAGTTTCGAATTTTTTGGCCAGTAAGTGTAGAATGTTAAGTATGAAGTCATAAAACATTATTTTCAATATATCTTTGTGATTTGTTGTTTTGTTCTCAACATTCTGTATAGAGAAAGACCAAAGCGTAATGACAATGACATTCTAGCATAAAATAAACAAGTTACGTATTTGACTTTGGGCTGCAAGCCATAATTCTAGCAAATAGCTGTTCTTAGATAATAATTTTTAAAAAATGTTGGCTGCCATGAAAGGAAGGCAAATAAATGTTCAAAATATTTTGGCAATCAATTAAATGTATGCTCTCTAGTTTCTAGATGGAGACGTAAACGTATCAGAGTAATTTTTCATCCCAGCTCATTACAATGAATTCCAAATGAACAAAATTTTTGGATGGATTATTTGAAGTAATTTCTGTTTTAAAGATTCTTCTTCTATTACTTTTTTTCTGTGATTCCATCTACAGGAAGTGGCATATTTTATGGTTGGTTGGCGTATGGGATTGACATTTCACTTTCGGGCTTTATTGGTTGAATCTTATTTTTGTCTACACTCTTCATTTACATTCAGTTACAAAAGGCCTCCATCATACGAAATGTAACAGTTGTCGCATATAAAAAGAGATAAGTTCGCTTCGCAATATTTAAACGGTTTCTTAAATTAACGATTTCAAAGAACTTTAAAACATCATTTTAGAATTCTTTAAATGTGAACACCATCAAAAACAGCAACTTTATATTATTTCTCTTTCATTCCAGTCCGAATTTTTATGACACATCGTCTGAAAAGATAAGGAGAACCCGCTTTAGCTTTGAAATGGTAATAAACCAAGTCGCGAGCTTAAATTGCTCCGCAGTTGATGTACTATTTGCAAGAAACTGAAAAGACACATCCTCAAAGAAAATATCATTTGCACCTTTCCTACAAAGCTGTTTAGAAGAAATTATTTCAAAGAATAGAAGTTACGCTCATTAGGGACAAAGATGAAGAAATTGATATTTCAAAGTCGAATAAAAAGTTACTAAAAGTATGCGACATTCGCGGAAGGCAAAATTGCTTCTGGACTTGATGGGTCCATTTACAAGCCAGCGAAAATATGTTCGGGGCCTCTTTTTGTTTACTATTTACTGTCTTCATATTCTTTTAGCTATCAGCTTTATGTCCTCCATCAAATAGGTTATTTTCAGATATACTTGATTCTCATGAATAATGAAATCAAAATACCTTAGTCTCGTCCATCGTGATCTATAGAGAAAACCCTGTTTTTCCCATAGAACTTTCTGATCAGATAAACCGAAATGGGGTCATGTTCCGGATGATTTCGATTTACAAAAATCTAAATCATCCGGGGCACAATAATGAATAACGATGAATTTTAAAAAAATAATAATAAAAGTGCAAAAATGAGTTTAAAAGAAATCGATGGTAAAAAATTCACAGCTGCACGTTTCCAGAATCTTTGGGATCCCTTTGCAAATTATCAGGGTTTCATAGATCACACTTTGAAACCACTTCTCTAGAGTCTAAACTTAATCCGTGTTAAAATATTGTTAATATCTATATCTCGAAAACCTTTCCCAGAAGTTTTTCCACGTTTTTCCCCTCTTTCATTAAAAAATAAATAAATAAAATAATGATTGAGAATTTACCTCTTTCATTAAAAATTCAAGTTCAGAAGAAACATTGTTTATGAAGCTATGCTCTACATTGTAGCAACCTTATGAAAGCAGTCTTTATCCCATGTCACATGTCACAAAGCAAGACTTGTGAACACGGTTTTAGGAGAATAACATCGGAACATTGCATTGGCCAGCAGAGAGAACCGACCGCAACTCTTTGGGATGAATTTGAATTAGTACTGGACCAAAATGGACTTCTTTGTTACTGGAGTTAAGGAATGCTTGAAAGGAGAAGTTGATAACTTTAAGTGTCCTACGACTTTTGGTCCTATGACTTTAAGTGTCCTATGACTTTTTGCAGAAAACTCAAGTAAAGGACATTCTTATCAAAACTAAAGAACAAAAATGGTTTTGGGCAGGACACAGCTCGATACATAGACATGATGAAAGGTGGACTAAGAAAATAACAGAATGGTACCCAAGAGGAGCTAGAAGAAAACTTGGAAGACAACAACGGAGACGGACAGATGAAATTCAAGAGTTTGTGGGTAGTAAATGGGTGGCCATTGCACAAAACAGAAGGAACTGGAAAGTTTCTGTAGAGGCCTTCATCCTGCAGTGGATTTAAAATGGCTGATGATGATGAAGACTTTTGGTAGGATAATGAATTCGTTTATTATGATATTAAAACATGGGGATATTGAAAAAGAACTCTCGCCTGTAATTTTAAAGTTTAGTACCTCAGTATTGTACAGAATGGTTCTTTAAGAATACAATGGGATTTTGATTATCAGGGCTAACAGAGGATATCGATTTTCGAACACCATCAACAAAACCTTGCTGCCACCATAGAAGCTGTTTTATCCTGATGGCAGCGATTAGAAATGCAAAATGAACATGGCCCTATTTATGTTCATGATGAGGATAAAAAATAAACAGAAAGATCTTTATCTATGTGGAAAGAGGACAGCACTTTATGATTAAGGATTTTTTTCAAGATTTATTGTAAACTCTTCTAACCTGACGTTTGTTTTGATACGATCCTACTAATAATATTCACAAAATTGAATCGGAGTTTGGAAAATTTTCGTACAATATACTGGCTGTGTGTGATATTTAAAACATGGGTGGCTCCCATATTATAATTACCACTGTTAATTAACCTGAGTAGTCACGAACTCTATATATTCTCCCAGCTATGTCTAATTATTATACTTTCGTAATTATGCTTGTAAGGTGATATCCTGCTTGTCTTGTTTATGTAGTTTGTGTCTCAGATACACAGGAGAGCGATTATGACATCGTTCTGATCAAGATGAAACCGAAAACTCCATCTCATGGTGAAATGCAGCCTTGCAACTATTTTTCGCACAAAATTCGGTGGATTATCTTCTTGATAAGAAATGCTTAATTGCTACCACTGGGTGAGCAGTGTCATGTGAGACTATTGGTCGATAAGTTCTATAGACGTGGGTGGACATTATCAATAATAAAGTAAAATAAATTAAGGGTATACAGTAGTGAACACATAACAAGGTGAATATATTACTATAAAAATAATTAGTTACACTATCCGCAGTCAATATCGTCTAACAGTGGTAAAAAACACTGTTAAAGTCGAAGTTTTGTATAAGCCAAGTGAAAAATCTAGAATTGGAACAAGCGAACAATCTGGCTCTTTGGGAGTGGATTAAGAACAGGCAAGTGGGAAGAAAAATCAAAAGGACCAACATGGATAGTGGAAGAGGAAAGGATGAGGGGGGATTCTTTATCTTATAATGGGAAGTATAACATAACAGGTTCTAATCTTAGTGCTTTGAGAAATTGCATATATTGCATAAGAATATAGCTTCAGTTAACCCTTAGAAAGAGGAAACAATCTTGTTTTTATAATTAAAAATAAATTACAAAGGGAGTTAATAAATATAGTTTAGAAATACATTAATGAATATACCTGCAAAACTGTTTGGTATTAACCGTTTCACTATAATTAGCAACCTTCAACCAGAATGAGGTATAATTCAATTGAATTGCCCGTCCAGGATGTCTGTATAACCCATTTCAATAACTAGTATTCAACTAGGTGGCGCATTATAGTCTTAAATACTAATGCGCCATAAAATCTTAAAACAACAACAACAACTAGGTATTTCTGTGTCCTCACCCAATCCAGGTTGCAAGTCTATCTAAATGAGTTCCTGTAATACACACTCGCTGGAGGATACTCCTACACGGTGGCTTCCACAAGCACATGTACTTCAAATCCTAATCTCGATTCATTATTTAATCTATTAAGTAATGAATTGAGATCACCTTAATATTTTGATATTTCAAGATATTCACCCACTATGGTGATACTATAAGATTCAAAGAGATATTAACAACTTGAGCATAACCATGGATGAAGGTTCCTGTCTATAAATTGAACATAAGCTCGAGACTTAGCGTCTACAGTAAGAGCAGAAAGTCCCTCCATGATCGAAATCGAATATGGAGCGTAAGAATTTTGATTTCATTGAAGTCCTGATTGTCCGTGAAAAGTTTTGTTCGATTTTCCTCTCGCAAACTGAAGAGAAATACGATGGTGTGCTTATTTCCCCATTAGAAATTAAAATATGCACCTAAATGAAGAGGCGTAGTTCAACCAAACAAGACGACCAAACAGCATATGCGAAAACCAATGAATTCTTATTCCATCTTCCTGTAATCCGCTGGTTAACATTCCTAAAAGCTGCTTAAAATAAATTTTCCGAAGACTTTAATCCACCATTTGAATAATAAACAGAATACAACCCGGTGTTTGCGCCAAAGGGTAGGATTACTTCTGAAAATTATACTCGCGTCTTACATTAGGAAATGAAGCGAAAAGAAAAATCTAAAGTTATGCCCTTAATTTGATTCTTCGAAATAAATTTAAATTTCAAATCTTCGATATTAGGATGAAATGGTCTTAAAACAACTTAAGATTGTGCTCAGGGAAAACATTCGAAGGTAACCCGGAGTTAATGGTGTTTGTGTCTAACGACGCGTTTCAATTTTCCAAATCGTTTCTTTGAATTTGCATGACTGAAAAAGAAAGAAAGGACACTATGGGTTACGTTTCTTGCCAAGTATCGTTTCTTTATATTTAATAAATGGAGCCTTTTATGATAAGCTGCCATGATTAAATTTCGTATTCAAAGTAGAAAATCCATTAGTTAAACGAAAAGGGGCCCTATAACGTGTCTCAGATTATAATTTCTACCGTAAATCTTTCCTACCAGTTTAACAAGTAGGATGATAAATCTTCTGACCCGCTCAGATTCTGCTTCAACTCGATGCATCATCATAATTTTATCACGGAGAAACCCTAACCAAAATGGCCTTATAATATTATTTTGTAAACAAATATAATTGCAAAAAAGTGTTCATTAATAACTGTTGTTCCTAGAGGTCGCTAAGTGAAGAATTGTTTATCCGTGTAGTTTTTTATTTTCTGCTTTAAAATATTCATATTTTTAATCAACAAGAGCTCTTCTTTCCATAGTCAAATTTTAAGTACCCTTTAGAATATATCTTTAGCAAGCAGTTTTATGGAAAGATCTTTCTCCAAACTTTCAAGAATACTAAATTCCTGAGTATTATCAAGAGTAATATAATAAAGAAAGCAAATTACAATGTCATTTAATGAATTCTAAAGTCTCTTTGGTAACAATTGTTCTTCTAGCTCAAATTTTTCGAAGAACTTCATGTGTCAAAGAGGTTATCCACCCATGGACATAGTCCTGAATTGCTCTCAATGGAATTTGATTATTATCCGCGTATTTTAAAAATAAGTAAACAACGCGTATCTCAGATGGGTCTGGAATCAGACGCATGTCTGGTACAAGATGATCAAAACTGCTTATAACGAAGGGAGCGCAAGCTCCATTAATAATCTCTCCAGTGATCGTAATTATACTGAATAATGAGTTGCGTTTGAGGTAAGTCAGCAGTGCGTAGTATTAGCACATTCGAAGAGCCCCACAGGTCAAATAATGCGGTTGACATTACGTAGTTAGCTAGATGATTAAACAGGGTTATTAAAGTTACTTAATTACCCCAACGGTAGAACTATTATCAAGGATTTTAGACAGTGAGAATACATTTAGGTACCGTAAAGTTCCTTCCCCCCATTTCTGTCAGAGATTGGCTGCTCAGAGGAAATTAATGTCCTTTAAGCACATATGTCGCCTTTATTGAACAATACGAATAAAGGTGACATGTGTGAGTTATTTATTTGTGCTCAGTTATCTCCTGTTATGTTGGTGGTGGTCTTTTATCCTTTTATCAAAGACTTTATTACCTTACAAAGTGCAGTTACGTTTCGTAGGCATTTGTAAACTTTTCTCTTCAGGGTATTCTCTAGTGGTTATAAAAATAGATTTTAGACATTGTTTTTCTAATTTGTCAACTAACATTTGGATAATGTTGTACGTGAAATTTATAAATATAGTAGAACTTCATAAATTCTATCCTCTGAGACGTAGCACTTTCCGGATATTTTAAATTTTGAAAAAAAAAATAGCATTCAGTTTAGGAAATAATGTGAAACAGAAGAAAATTGGTGTTTAGAAATTATTGGAATATAATGCATAAATTTGACACCCACAGTTTTTAATTACAACAGTGTAATATTTATTACTCTTCTCCCATCTACTTTTTTTTAAGTCTTTTCTCTCCATATATGTATCTGTTCACAAGCGTTCACGAGTCTTAACATAACAGCACGCGCAAAGGTGCATGGACTGTCTAAAGTTAAAAATATTGCATTAAAACTACATTTAATCTGTGAATTTCCTAACAGAAAATATTGTGCAATATGTTTCTATCACAAAACGGAGAGGGGAATGATTTTTTTGTCAGTTTTAGCATTTCAATGATAAAACGCTAATTACAGGAACATTAAATTGAACTTAAAGGGTAAAAATTGCTATGAAAGTTAAAAATTAGAAATGTTTTTTCTTTTATCCGTTAGGTGTCGCTCCTGGAGTCTTGAAACCAAAAGATAGTAACTAGATAATTTTCTTATTGCCATCAAAATTAGAAATATTTTTATTTTATCTGCTAGATGTCGCTGCTGGTGTATAGAAACTAAAATCACACTCGTAACTAGATAATTTTCTTATTACCAATGAAAGTTGCAGCTGTTGCTACAAAAGAAAAGCAAAAGAAACGAAGAAAAGAAAAACAAAATAAAAATTGTGTTTCTCCGAAGTAGCGTCTCTTTGCCACTTTCACATGTCATTGTTCCTGCGTTCTTGTCGACGCTCTTTGCGACCTTGCTTCTATCAGACTCATTAATCCAGAGCATAAAAGCGCTTTGAGCAAACTTGAAAGACTAGAGAAAATTGATCAAGAAAATTAACTGCACACTGCAGCTTGATGGTTGTTCATTAAGACGAAAATGCCTCTATCAGGACTCGTCTTATGGCACATCGAAAGCTAGAGAGGTCATCACGCGCAGATGAGTAGGGCAAAGAATAATTCACGAGAAATGATACTTAAAAGAATTTGCCATTACGAAATCGCTTTTGTTAATTGAATACTTCGAATCTCTTGGAGCAACCTCTTTAGAAAATACTGAGTTAAATGTACTCAGGATTTCATGGCCTTTTCGTGGACTTGCCCGTTGCTGCGATGAACAACCCCTGTTTCAATTACATAACTGCTCTACCAGATGCGTTTTAATAAACCTCCTTAAAAGTTTGCTGCAATCCTGTTTATTTATTTTTCATCACCAGAACTCCTTTACGTGATTGGAGTAAACCACTTCAAATTGTTAACACGCGCATTCCTGTTACATTTGAACATTGATTGCGCATGTGCGTGAGAATACATTTTTCACTCGAAGAAAAACATTAGAAATAGCGGAAGTAATTAGAAGTGATAATTGGAGTCGAGGATGAGTAGAAAATTGTATTCAAAACAGCATCTTCGAATTTTTCAATTCTTTTTCAACATTTTATTATTTCTTTTCTTTTTTTCTTTTTTTTTTAATTTAACCATTGAGGGTTATTTACCCACAATATTCTGACGTGTCTAGCCCAGCGAGAAGACTAATGTCTTGTCAAAACCAGTAGCGGAAGATTAAAATAAATGCACCATCAAAATGAAAAAAAAAAAAAAAAATTGAAATTAGCATTTCTCATTGCGCAGATGTTGGCTTTATGTGTAAATTTGCTTTTACTTTTCAGAGGAAAAGTTATCCCGTTTTATTTCATTACGTCATTAGCAATTCTATTTGGTACAGTGATTTAAATTCTCCGTGGACTTGACAAACGCGATAATTTTGGGGAACTATTTTTGCCGATAATTTTATAAGTCAGTTAATCTGAAGTTCCTTTGAGTTTATAAATGGAATTAAACGAAAAAGTTACAAATGAAAATAATAACATTTATTACTTTGGCACTTTCATCAGTTCACTTAAAATAAAAGAATTATTGTAAACATACTATCTTGATCTACTATTTTTGCTGGTTTGAAATGATGTTTAAAAAATCTTCTAAACAATATTATTTTTACTATGAAGTTTTGCGGTCAAAGAATAAATATTATTAGTATAATCAGAATTTGTGTGATTTCAAAATGCTTATTCTGGGCCGCGTAAATGTTTTGACAAATGATCAGTTTTGTGTGATTTCAAAATGCTCATTCTGGGCCGCATAAATGTTTTGACAAATAATCAGATTTTTGTGTGATTTCAAAATGCTTATTCTGGGCCACGTAAATGTTTTGACAAATGATCAGTTTTGTGTGATTTCAAAATGCTTATTCTGGGCCGCGTTAATATTTTGACAAATAATCAGAGTTCGTGTGATTTTCGAATGTTTTATCCGGGCCATGTTACTATTATTTGTTCAAAATATTAACACGGCCAGGAATATGCATTCGGAAATCACACGAACTCTGATTATGCTATTAATATTCGTTTCCTGATGGTTTCTGGTGGTCCACAGGTATATTCCCAAATTCGTCACAATTTATGTCACTCAAAGTCACACATGGCAATCACACTGGTAGATGTATTTCTGAATTGCCTTTGGCAATCTTCAAACTGGTAGATGCATATTTGAATTGCCTTGGGTAATCTTCGAATGTTCGATTGCACACGTATGTTTTCTCTCTGCCTTCTCTTCTTATAGACACAAGGAAGAATACATCTCATTTTGGGAAACAAAGTTCTAAATACCTGAAGAAGTTCTATATATTTATTCCCTATATGTTTTTATTTAAAAAAAATTGCATTCCTTAAGTTAATTGTGAATAATGGCATCATTTATTGTACATTTTTATTATTATAGTTTTGTGCCAGATTAATTTTGGACATATTTTTATCTAAAATTTATTGGTGAATACTACGGTACATACCTAAGTCTATTATTGTTAATAAAAAAAAAAAACGCACCTTGCTACCTGTTGCAAATCAAAAATCTTGAAAATCTGCCAGAGATAACCCAGAGTCCAACTCCAAAGTCAAAAGTCAAAGCACTGTGGGACATCTTTATAAGTGCTGATGAGGAACTCTAGTTCACACTCAACTTTACGTGTACTCTCAGAGAATGAACAGAAATTGTCCAAAGTGTTGTTATCATGATGTGGGTACTACCAAATACAGACGTGAGACGCCTTTACTACAAATCTGAATGTAAATGTATCTGTACACAGAGACGATCCTTAAGGGGTATGCAGCAGGTTCAATGCACCCACACTGCAGACTGAAGAGGGCCCCAAATCCCAACAAAGGAATCTTCTCAAACCAGGAAACCCTCGTGGGTAGCACAGTTGGTAGGATCGTTGTCTTCCCCACACTAGGTGGAAAAGACCTGAGTTCGAATGCCGTTGACGACTTGAGGAATTTTTATGGATCTTTTTTCACAACATAGCTGAGTTAGTAGATCTCAGGCGAGGATCGCATGGTTTTTCTCCAGGAAACTCGGGTTTTTCATGCAGAAAACAGGAAATCGACTTCAGAACACATGCAATTTACAGACAATATACAGGGAGCGACATGGCCTTAGTCGCTATGCTCCTAAAAGTCAACAACAACCAACCAACCAACCGATCCAGGGGAAAAAAATTAACGTTTTACAACTTTCTTCCACCATCACTGTTTCTTTTTGAACACAACATAAAACGAATGCTTAAGTTACGTTCTAATCTAAATACTGTATCATAATTTTTAAAATAATTTCGGCTATGGAATTTCGTCTGTTTTTATCTGAAGAAGCTTTCCTATCCAAAGTCGAAACGTTTCACAAAACCATCCTGCAAATCAATGAAACACTTATCGAATCCATCCGATATTACAATATACGAGTATATAAATGCTCTTAAAAAGCGTTTAAGTTAAGCGATATTTCCTCCCATTTTGTTATGCATTTAATCTTCTTTGGGCAACGGCAAGTTGTAATTTGTCTGTTCCAATATCTCTGGACGATGTCTGCTCTAAAGAAAACTTGATTAACTGCGAAGAAATAAAAGTCTCAGATTATAAGAGCAAAGAACTTCTCTTTCTTTTCAGACAAACGCCTGCATTCTTTGAGCAAAATCTTTACCAACATTCAGTTTATTTAGCGAGACGCATTTCTTTAACATTTGCGTGAGTGAACACACTTTCAAAGGTTTTCTCTGCACCGCGAACGCTACACGAAAGAAAATCTTCTCGGCAATCGATTTGCAGAAGTCTGGTAATTCGTTCTCACAAGATTAAATCGATGTTGGAATAAGGAATGTAAAACCTTTTGCAGTTGTGTGTCGGCGATCGCATAGAAAGTCAGCTCTTCTCCTCTCTCTCTCTCTTAATCCCCCCCCCTAAACTCAGATTAAATATCGTATATTTTAAAGGTGATTTCAGTTCCCAAACTCCATTACCAGAAATGAAGTTTCTTTTTTAAAGTGCAACCAATAAAACAAGAGCGTTCAAAATGGATGTTTAATATGAATCTTTAAGAATCAAGACTACTGCAAACGCTAAAAGCTTTATTTAAGAATATATTTTATAAAATGGTTTGTTTGTTTTTCGTTTCATTAACTGTTATGAATCCTTGCAGCTCTGATGGATATCGAACTTCGATTTCGGTGGTTAAAACGCATCAGGAGAATAATTTTCCATCTGTTCTGCTTCTTTTCTCTGAGAATAACTGAGAATTTTACGGTCTCCTACAGCAAATGGACATAAATAATTTTATGTGATTATTGGTAGACACAAATCATATTCAACTTCAGGAGCACTCTTTGAAACACTCCTTTTTGTGGCAAAAATAGAGGTTATACAGGGTGGGGCGTAGATGATGAAGTTTTTCCTTAATGGCCACTTTAAAAATAGCTAGAACTACATTATATTACCAAAAATATATGAACAACTCTGGATTTTCACAAAATGAACCATATTCTCCATGTTTGGAATAAGTTTAAAAGCAATTTTAGTAGTATGCAGACCAACGAATGTTAGCAATCGATCTGTTTCTGCCATTGCAGCAAAACTGCAATATCATCGACGATGAATGATGCAATCACCAAATAGAAACATTTTCTGATCCTACCTAAGTTCGGGTAGGCTCAGAAGTTGATGGAAAGAAATTGGAAGCCATTCAGAAGAGAGGTATGTAGATCCCACCAGTTATCATTGAATACTGTCAAAGAGGAGTTTATGAAGACCACAAAACTTGTACAAGGATGATCGATGACGTGAGAAATATTTATGGAACTTTTCACAACGTGGCTGAGTTAGTCGGTCTCTGGCGAGGTTAGCATGGCTTTTTCCTCCGGGAAACTCTGGTTTTTCGTCCAGCAAATAGGAAATCGACTCAGAACACGTGCAATTTACACAGAGATATGGCCTTAGTCGTTGATGCTCCTAAAAAACAAACCCTACAAACCCCACCATGATTGGTTCCTAGAAGGTTCGAAAGCAATGTTATGGAAAGACGGATCACGGTATAATTTTCCTGATCTGATAGTGATGTCTAGGATCTGGTGAATGCCGAGAGAACTTATTTATCAGAGTGCATCGCCGCACTTTGAAGGTTGGCCGAAGTAGTATCACCCACTGGAATTGTTTCTCACGTTTTGGACATGGCACATTGACCATCTTTCCTGGAACAATGAATACCATTTGATGCTTTGATGCCATTTGGTACATCGATACTATGGCAATGTCGCTCTTTCTGTCCTAGCAGTATGGGAAGAGCCATTTTCATCTCAGCATGACAATGCACAATGTCATACTGCCTGTGGTCACTTGGTTTGTTTGAAGACATGAGCTTGCAAAAGCTTCATTGGTCTGTAAATTATTTAATATCATTAAATAATTAACACACCAATTAAGTTATTTACTGTTAAATTTTTTAATATAAAATTTTTAAATAAAAAAATAAATGAAGAAACTGTTGGTACGCAGTCGTTTATTTTCCAATATATTGCAATATTCGTTTTATTTCTCAGTAAGAAATAATTAATTTAATATTTTTTTCAAAGCTAAAATTACAAAAAAATTATGTGGCAATTTCGTTGTATACATCAATTATCTGTCCATCAGCCCCTGAGAGTAGCATCAATGCTTTCGTTGAATACTCACTACTGAGATGGCTAAATAGGGTTTCCAGAAAACCGTTTACCATCTTAAAAGCGGTTCTGTATGCTACCCTAGCCATTACACCTTGAATGAAAATCATAACAAGAAACATTTTAACTCTTGGTCAGCTATTAAGAGACGAACTGCAGGTTCAAATATGAACTTTGATCTCAAAAATAATTTGCTGGCATACGACATCTCATATCAAAGTGAATCTTGCAATCTACTTTTAAATAGTTCACATTCTATGTTTTAGAAGATTTAAGATTCGAATTCTAGTGAAGATAACCCAAGAACTGGAAGAACATCCACCAGTAATGAAAGATCGGCATTGAAAGTATCATTTGCAAGATTACCATCCAAATCGACACATCCATTGGTCTTCAAATACCATAAATAACAATGAGAAGATTTACGAAATATTTAAATTGAGATCCTGATTGACTATTTAAATATTTCATTGGTGAAACGATTATCATATACCAACATGGTCCTTAGAGGCAACTCAATAGGAAGAATGTGAATTGTTTTTGCTAAACAAATGTCCTATTCAATTAGCAAATATGTAGGATTACATCGATAATCAAGTGGATGGGTGCAGGGGGGAAGGGAATAAAAGTAACTGCGTTGGCCATTTCGGTCGACTTTTGCAACTCCAAAACAAATTCAACCCAGCCAGTCGTTAGATAATGCGAAATGAGCTCTTTTACCGAATTTTATTAGAAGTCGGGCTGAAAAATGAAATTTTGTCAAGACACATCGCATAATGGGTTCTCGAGCGAACATTTAGATAAATACCCCTCATTAAGGCATTTGATTACTTCCTCTTGGTTGCGACCTTAGCAACGAAATTTCCTCAAATAAAGACAGATTTAAAAATTTAGCGGCATTAATTTATGTTTACTGTGTTATCACTGGAGCGAACAAAATTAAATGTAAGTAATGGATCTACTTCAATGTAATTGACCAAGTTAATGGATAATTAACTGGAAAAGCATATTAGAGAAAATTTATTTCGGCGCTATCTACCATTACTGCTGAAACGAAAGGTTGGCATTGTGCCAACAAAAGTGCTTCCCATGAATTAACTTTTACATTCATTTTGAAATGCATGCATGCAGCTGCATTATTTCGAAAAATTTGTTACACTTTGTCTACTATTACATGAATATATATTATTTAAGGAATTTTCCAGACAGCGAATATCTCTTACATATCAAAACAGCGTTTTGAGCATTAATTACAAAAAGAATGTTCTTATACAGTAACAGGAAAAAGTGTTACTTAAGCCTTTTTATCTTTAGTGTCTGATGGAATTTTAGTGAAATAATTTATCGCATCATTTAATTAAAACTTTATTCTCGAGTGGTTAAACAAAGAAAAACCATGCTTTTAGGAATTATAATTTCTGTATTTTTAAATATTTTCTTCTTATTTCTTTTCGCATGCTGCTTGTTGGGTTAGGATAGACCATTCTTCCATCTTCTTCTTGGTAAATAGATTTAAAGATATTATTTTCAGTCTGAAATTACTTGTAAAATAAATTATTACAGCAGTCAACAGCGTGACGTCACCATCAGCTACAGGAATACTAACGTTAAAAATGTTTTTACTGGCGTTATTCTAAAAATTTTGTAACGAAAACTCGTCATGCGAAAAGCGTTACGAAAATTTATTCCAGTTTAATTTATCTTCTACTAGACCAAATTTAATGAAATTTTGCACGGAGCTTCATCTTAGCTCTATACCAGAGGAAAAACTTTCAAACCTCTGAAAATTGCAGTAGTTTTTCCAGGATAGTGGAAAATATGAACATGTGATCAAGGAAATTTTCTCACGTAATAAAAGGGAAAATGTGGACGTATAGCATATCGTTGGAAAGCTAAGGAATTTAGAAACAGAAATATTAAGGTTTTAAGATACAAAAAATTTTTCGGAAACTGGAAAATGCGTTAATTCGAAAGCGCATCCGGTTTCAAGTCACCTGGTGTTTTCAGATTGAATGTAATTTTTTTCTTTACAATTAAACTCTGAGGCTGGAAAAGAGTTGTGCACATTTATGAAAACATTCTTCAACTTGGACATGTCATCAGACGTAATGGAACAACTATAGATGGTGTATTTAGTCAATGTAATAAATATATATCCTACTTTAGCCATCACAGACCAATACTTTCACTAACCGATATATAATTATTAATAATAAAATAAAAACATTGTTATATTATCATCCATGAATTTTATTAATATCTGAAAATTAAAACATTTTTAACGCCTACCGATGACTCTTAAATGTAAAACATGTTAAATATGCTAGCGGCGGGACACATTATGTACCTGGTACAGAATTTATTATTATTTTTTTTTTTTTTCAAATCATATTCCATTAAACTTCTTCCTCGCATAATCATATTTTGATCAATAAAAATTTTTATACGTTAAAATTAAGCTAAATTTACGTGGCATTGACGACTTTTACAACCAGAAAGTTTCGTCCATCTTATCAAAGAACATTGACAGAAGGAAGTTGCATTATTAAACACATACTTTATGCAATGTGATGCGTTAAAACTGTATTCCAGTCAAATAAATTATCAAGGAAAGTATAGTTTGCAATGCAATGGATAGTACATTACAAATTACAAAATTAATTAGATTTTTCTGGTATATAATTTGAGAAGTCTATTCTCATTTTGTACAGCTGGATGTGGCCATTTTTAATGGTTTTGAATAACAATTCATGAATGGGGAATCCATTCCCTGAAGATTAATATGCGAATAAGTTAACCTGCTTTACCATATATTGTGTTAAAAATAGGGTTTCTTTCCAAAGGCAGAGTAAGTGTTCTTGCTCTAACAACAAACAGTGCCAACATGCGTTTATTTTGAAATGCAAGTTAATTACAAAAGAGAACAGAAATAACATCCAATTTTTTTCTTCTTAATGCACATCACGCACTGGATTCTCTAATGACAATAGCACCTTTGAGGTGTGTAAGATTATGCTATACAAAACATTAAGTGTAAGGCACGTGCGAATTTGGTTTTGTAAACACAGTGGTACTTTCATTTATTATGTTGGAGGATAAAAATTGCCGGAAGACAGATCATTAGTCTACTTGACTTAAATATTAATGGAAATATGCAGTTATCACATGACTTCCGCTTCCTGTATACAAGATTAGTGTGCAGAAGAAAGTAGTCGTAATTAATCATCTACTTAAAATGATCAGTATCAATTTCTTTAATGTTTATATTACACAGTATGCATAAATTTTGTATGTACATCTTACACGAATACACACTCTTAGCATATTTTTCTAAGCCACCCTGGAGCCGGTCGTGTTCTGTTCGTGACGGGCTGCAGAGTAAACTAGTGATGGATATAATGGAGGTTCCTAATCGAAATAATCCATTATGGCATTTTCATAATCGATTATATGCAAATTAGGTGTTACAAAATTGACAAGAAAAAAAATTATAGTGGAACGATTCCATCCAATGTTAAAAAATTAAAATACTACCATTACTTGGTTCACAGTTCCCATCAGTGATATATATATGCACAGTATGCACGAGGTGCGGCGATAAAGATCCCGGACTAGTGCTAGTGCGGTCTTGTTCGATGAGTTTGAAAATAAAGGGAAGCGGTATCTTGTAGCTCAAACTTTCTGCAACAGATGGTAGTACAGAGATTGTATAGTAGGCTGACTGGTTACAATAATAACATTTAACAATGCAGCAAAGAACGAATATCAGATTTTGCTTTTCACTATGAAAATCTACAACAGAAATGTATGAAATGTTAAAAACTGTTTATGGTGATGAAACATTACGTCGCACCAGTGTGTTTGAATGGTATCTGTGATTCAAAGACGGACGTGGGGATATTCACAATGACCCAAGAAGTGGGCGTCCATCCACCTCTCGAAATGAGGACAGAGTTTCAAAAATTATGTCAAGAGATTGTCGTTTGACCCTCAGATTGTTGGCTGATGAGTTATATTTGAATAAGGAGACGATTCGTTAAATCTGCATGAATATTTAAGGGAAAAAAAAAAAAGGTTTGCGAAAACTTTGTTCCACACAGCCTCGCGGATGAGTAAAAGCAACGAAAAGTGTTATCATTCAAAGACTTCATCCAAACTTGCAAAGACAATCCTAATTTCCTCGATTGTATTGTTACTGGAGATGCGTATTTAGTGTTTCAGTGTCGGAGCATGCAGTGTACTTCAAAATCATCACCAAGGCAGGCCTAAAAGTTTTCGTTTACAGAAGTCCAGGATTAAGACGATGCTGATCATGTTTTTCGATAAACAGGGTGTTAGTCACATGAAATTTCAGAATCGGACAGGGAGGGTCAATACTGCGTTCTACAACCATTCACCCTACTCTTGTGATCTAGCACTAGCCGACTTCTTACTCTTTCCCAAGGTGAAAACTATCTTAAAAGGAAAGAGATTTCAGGATGTTGAGGACACAAAAAGAAAAACGTAACTAACCAACCGAACATAATCTCTTCGGACGCAAAAGAGTCCAAAGAGATGATGAGACATTTCAGAACGGTGTAATAAGTGTATTCAATCAGGTGGAAATTACTGTGAATAAAAATAAAACAATTTTTGAGCGCCTGCACTTTGTGTTCTTTTTATTGCACTAGTCCAGGAACTTTGTTACCACACCTCATTAATATAACATGATAGTAACGTTAATGATAATATCAGTTTTTTTGTCAGCGCGACTTTCCCATTAATTACCACTTTAATATATCACAATTTTATTATAAAGAATTATTGAGGCTTAAGGCGCACTCAACCACTTAACGCTAGGGAACTAACTCGATCCTTTCGCATAGCCCTAAATCCGGCCATAGCTCTGATTATTTAAAATTTAATTTTAAAAAAATATATAGGATATATTAAGCAATCATTTGAAACGTTACATTCTATCAATAAAAAAATCTTACTCTGAAATTCATACTATTTTAAAATTACATAATTAAAAGAACTAAATAATTAATAATTAAAGCTTTAATTTATATAACAAAAATACGTAACAAAATAAGCATTATAAATCTACTAACACGTTTGAAGCATTTCATTCTCTAAAAACTGCCCTCTGGTGTCATTTTTGGTTTCAGCTTTCCCTAATAAATAGGAGAATTATATTATATTATATTACATTGTATGAGAGGATTATTATAAAATTCATGCTACTTTAAAAATCACATAATTAAAAGGACTAGATAATTATAAGAGCAGCTTTAATTTATATAACAAAAATACGTAACAAAATAACCATTATAAATCTACTAACACATTCGAAGTATTTTTGGTAAAATCAAGCAGCAATGTAACATTTCATTTTCTAAAAACTGCCCTCTGGTGTCATTTTTGTTTCAGCTTTCTGTAATAAATAGGAGAATTATATTATATTACATTTTACGAAAGAATTATTATAAAATTCATACTACTTTAAAAATTACATAATTAAAAGGACTAGATAATTATAAGAGCAGCTTTAATTTATATAACAAAAATACGTAACAAAATAACCATTATAAATCTACTAACACATTCGAAGTATTTTTGGTAAAATCAAGCAGCAATGTAACATTTCATTTTCTAAAAACAGCCCTCTGGTGTCATTTTTGTTTCAGCTTTCTGTAATAAATAGGAGAATTATATTCGCTGG
Organism: Mastigoproctus giganteus; assembly: GCF_048544385.1. Taxonomy (NCBI): domain Eukaryota; kingdom Metazoa; phylum Arthropoda; class Arachnida; order Uropygi; family Thelyphonidae; genus Mastigoproctus; species Mastigoproctus giganteus. The sequence goes on from NC_143576.1 coordinate 235,524,792, forward strand.
TATTTAGAACGTGCGTAATTAGAAAATAAAATTATAGCTTATATTGTTGCAATGATAATATTCAGCTGTAGGATGACATTCTAGAATTTATTAAGGGGTATAAAATTACAACTCATGCATGCATTTTGATCTCATTTCTACACAAGCAATTATGCCAAGAGAATGATCACCATCTATTCACGTCATCAAAGGCTGTTAAACTGGCTATGTATGCAAGTGGAGTTACAATATACCTGCCACGTAGCGACGAGAGAGCTTGCAGTTAATAATGTATTCTGGAATAACAACATTACGATAAGCTGTAAACCCTACATTAATTATTCTACTAATGCATGAATACTCCATCGGATATTCTGTTGCGATTACCAAACATGATAAACAGTGATTGTGGTTGTTATTTTATGTAATACAAAATCATGGGTATTTTGATGTTTTACTAAAGTAATTACAATTTTGAGCGAAGTTTATATTGTGTGGAGTTAAGGGAAAAGCTGGTTGAGATTTTTGAAGTGAAGATATGGGTCACAGGTACTTTCTCTTCAGAATTCAATCTACTGCGATCTTATTTTTTTATAAAAACCCCAAACACAAAAGATATCAGAACCAACAGATTTAGTACCGTGCATATTTTGAAGGCTTGTTGTTGTCGTCGTCGTTGTTATAGGATTTTATGTCCTTTGGGGACTTAGACGACATTACACAGTACATAATATGTCTGTAAATTGCTTGTGTTCTGTGGTCAGTTTGCCATTTTGCTGAACGAAAACCCAAGTTTTCAAGAAAGGAAACAATACCGCCCTCGCCTAAGACCGACTAACGCATCCACGTTGTGAAAAGAGTCCATAAAAGTTCCTCTCGTCATTGACGGGATTCAAACTCAAATCTTTTCCTCCCGGTGTGCCCACGTGGGTACCACAGTTGGTATAATCACTGTTCTCCACACACCGGGTGGAAAGAGCTGAGTTCGAATTCGTCAATGACAAGAGGAATTATTATGGGTGTTTTGCACAACGTGGCTGTTAATCGGTCTCAAGAAAGGGTAGCATGTTTTTTTCCTTCCAGAAACACGAGTTTTCCGTCCAAAACACGGCAAATTACAAGCCAAAACCACAAAACAATGCAATTTACAAGCATACACTGCTCGACAAGTAGAAAACGTGGTGTAACTCGTGCAGCTTGCGATGAAACGAGACAAAATTTGGTATGGTGCTGGTGTAGCACAGAACAATGATGAAATGAGGAGACCGCGAGAAACTTGAAACAGGTATAAGGGACGTTTACAGGGCTTGTATAAGAATTACCAAAAGGTCACATTACGAAAGTCGATACAAGGGCTCAAAAATATGGTCACATGACACCAGTACGGCGTATGATCCCATGCAACAGCTAAATAGGCCTGACAGCTGTGAACCATGCTCTATAGAAGGGTGCCTATAAGATTCTGTGGCAACAAATCCCATTCTTCCACCAGTGCAGAACTTAATTCACCATTGAGGAGTTGCTGTTGGCGTGCAGTGCGACACCTAAGGGTGTCCCACACCTATTCGATAGGATTTAAGTTTGGTGATCGTGCTGGTCATGGTAGGCGTTCGATATCTTCAGTTTCAAGATATTCCTCCATCATTTGAGCTCTATGTGCAAGGGAGTTGTCGTGCATGATAGAAAATATAGGCCAACGTACCCCTAAAAAGTCGCACATAGGATTCGAGGATCTATTCTCGTTACCTCTGCGCAGTTGCGGGATCTGGATCAAAAACATGAAGAGGCATGCGGTCGTTGATCATTATTTTTCCCCACACGAGAACACCGCCTCCACCATATTGTCTCTTTCTGTAATGTTGGTGGGATGGTACCACATTCCTCATTGCCTCCAGCAAAAATAGCGTCTAGAATCTGTTTGTAGGATAAAACGGGATTCATCAGAGAACAGAACTGGACCTCATTTGTCAGGGCTCCAAGTCACATGTTCATAGCACCAGTTTCGACGAGTTCTGAGGTGGTTAAGATAGAGACACTTGTTGAGATCAGATCTGAATTTCTGCACACTGATGTTGATAGTGATTTCGAAAAATCAACATAAAGATAATTCTGTGCTGAAATTATTATCGTAATAAGAATGACAGCGACATAATAACATTTTGGTCTCCTTGTTTGTTTGTTATTTGGTTTTTAGGAGCATTAGCAACTAAGGCCATATTGCTCCATTTGGTCTCCTTGATTCATTTCAATATTCTGAAAAGACCTTGGCAGACCATTTTGGTTTCCCAAGGTGCTTTCAGAATATCCCATAACTGTTGCACCATGTAGGGACTAGTACCTTGGATAACACTGCCAATTTCATACCATAAAATTGTGACTAGGGTGGAGTAACCAAAGGTAGAGGGTGAGGACTTCTGTATGTTAAACAACACTACATGTTGCCATTACATATACACACCTTGCAATCATACTCTCATCATAATTTGGTACTACGCAAGTTGCTGTTTCCGGTGATATTAGATCAGATAGGTTGTGGACTCAGTTCTTGTATTCTTACCAGTGATGGTTTCGACACCATGGTTACTGGTAACCAGCAGTGCTGTTTCGTATTGTGTGGTAATTTCTTTCAACTATCGTAACCCACGCGATGACTCGAATCATATGTTTCACCCCTCCATAAACAAATAGCGGGTTCATAATTGCGTCCCTTTACAACTTCAAAAAAACATGCAAATCAATGGATCAATTCGCCAAGAGAGATAGCACTCGTCATCTTCTACGCGTGTAGCACAGTGGTTACAATCACAGTCCTCATACACCGGGTGGAAAATTCCCGGGTTCGAATCCTGTCAAAGAAGCGAAGAACGTTTATGGACTTTTTCACTCCTTAGCTGAGTTAGTTGGTCTCAGGAGAGCAGAGCAAGGTTTCTGCTCCTGAAAACTCGGATTTATCCTCCAGGAAAAGGCAAAACGACCACAGAACACACGCATTTCATAAACATTATACACATGGGCTTATAAGTTCGGACTTTGGTGGCCTAATAAGACAGTTTTCTAAATATGCCAGTCTCACCCACCTTACTTCTCTTTATGTATGGATCTTTGTATGTCAACAAATGAGGGATAATCTTTGATAATGATGGCGTGATAATGAATCGATAGCCTAAATTTCGTACAAATTTAGTTTAAAAGAAATTCGTGTTCTTCTTTTAAGCTCCAGACGAGGCATTTTTTTTTTATTTATTTATTTTTTGCAACCATCATTTCAGAGCTATGCTTGAATACTTATTTGCTTTTCTACTTCTTTAGAGTTAGTTTTTTTTCTCCTTTTGTAAAGCGTATATATTGAATAGCTAATTACAAAGCCGTAATTAATCATTGCTGGGAGCTCAGTGAAGCCCTTCGAAAGGTCACTGATTGTGAAAGGTTGGTTGCGAGGCGTTCTGCAATCAGGGGACTTATTCAATTATTTGCTTTGATCAGAATTTTATTTACTTTATCTATTCTTTCAGCAACGTTTAAGAACTGTCTCTTTCGTCTCCGCGACAGGCTCAGTTTTTTTGTTTTTGCTTGTTTTATTCGCCATGGCCGAGTTAGCTGATCTCGGGAGTCAGGTTGAATGGCTTTATTTTTTTTTCCAGCAAATTGGGTTTTCATTGTTATTGCAGTTGGACTTTTTAGGAGCATCAGCGACCATATTGCTCTGTGTATACTGATATACATAGAGCAATATGGCCTTTGTGTATACTGACTCTGAGTCATATGAGACATATGACTTTAGTCGCTAATGTGCCAAAAAACATTCACTGGAAATATTAGAAAAAAAATTGAAACTCGTGGATAAGGAGGGGGCATGTGCTTATATTTGCATTTGAAGTATGAAATTTGAGAAAATTTTTTAAAAATTATAAATAAAAAGTGAGAAAATATCACAAATTACAAGCAAGAAATAAACTGCCTAATCACTTGTTTTAGGGCCATGGCGGTTTGGGCTATATGTAGCAATCTATGCAAAAAATATGTAAATCGAAGTGTGCAAAGGGAACCGATATAAAGTTGTATGAATCGACCAGTGCTAAAATCAATTCGGCAATAAGGAACGGACAGAATCAAGTCTAAGGATTGAAAGAATGCCCAGAACACATCCGTGAGAAGGAGCAAGCGCGGCCGAAAATATAAAGTGATAAACGGAAGTAGTCGACCTCTGGATCGGATAAATAAGTGCAATTGTCGCCAAACAACGGAACAATTAGTCCCTGCGGTTAATTAAACACCACAACGCATCAGCACCATTCAAAGAATGTACTAAGAGTGTAGATGACCTTGATGGAAGGCCCTAATATCGGGCACCAACGAAAAAAAATACTGCCGTTGGCGTGGAACCACAAAGGATGGACACAGAACGACTAGAGGCAAATCCGTGGCCCAATGAGTTCTAATTTACGATTTTTTTTGTGCAGATGGAAGAATATACGTATGAAAGAAACTACAAGAAGAAATAAGCCATCCTGTTGTATACTGAAAGTAACGGCTGCGGGGGATGGATTGATGCACGATATGATATTTTAGCATATGTTTGGTTTCCTAATTCCACTAGACGGCAGCCATGACGTAAGAGCATATTTGATCGTCGCTGCTGATCCAGTACATCCAGCAACGTTGCATTGTGATCTTGAAAGTATCCTTGTTCATAGACAAGGATACCTTCAAGATCACAATGCAACCGTTGACCGCACGAAATGTGCAAAAGAATGGTTCGAAGAACAGGAGAACGAATTTAAGCATTTTTCCTGGACAGTCCCATCTTCTAACCTCAATCTGATTGAGCACCTGTGGGATGAAATGGAAATGCGTTTTCATCGGTACAATTCGCTGTCCACCACATCACTCAAGGGAGAGGAGAGTTTAGTTACATAAATGGAACAATTATCCTTGTGTCTGTTCAACACCTTGTTTACTCCATTGTATCGTCAAATCAATGATTCACACCAACGGTGCACCAACACGCTATTAGTTCAGCGTTCTAATAAAGTGGTCACACAGTATATTTTTCACTAATAACAGTAAAATACATGAAGTGAAACCATGATGTAATAATCCAGTGTGTGTGTGTAATTGTATTTAGAATTCGTATGGGTATTTTAGGAGTAATTACTTGAAAATTCAAAGAAATTCAAAATTCATAGAAATTCAAAGAGCCACAAGAAATTCAAAATACAAAATTAAACCTATATGAATATATAATAAATTTAAAAATCCAATGTATGGCTTGATTAAACTAATATCTTTTTGGACACAATCAAGCAATAAAGATTTTCGTCCAAAAAAATCTATGTCCCTGAAGGAACTCGTACAGCCATCCTTAATTGGTACAATTTTAATTAAAACCATATAATAAATGAGAATTTCGGCACGTGCTAGTTTTAAACGATGAAATATAAATATAACCGTTATATCTTTAAGAAATATAACCAATTATTTCTTTTTAAATAAATGAAGAAATGTAATTGGAAATTTAATAGGAGTTATGTTTCTACAAAAGGACTACCTTAATCCCTTAAATAAGCCACTGTTTTTATAAGAGATGTGATACTACGGAGGAATGCATGTCAGTTTTATCATGTGGACACCGATTTGATTGCCATAGTGATGGTTTTTTCCCTTTTTTTTCTAATTTAATCAAACAAAGTTTGGATTCGTTGCTTAAAAACTTAAACAGACGTCGGGAACTTTTTATTGCATCCTTATCATGTATAAAATTTATTTATTTTCCAGGTCAGGTTGCTACAAGAAAAATAGCTTGTAATACAAAAAACGTTATTCTAACTACTATGCGTATTAGAGGAAAGACTGCTTGACTTCCCTGTCCCAACGGTTAGTAAATCCTGAGACTTACAAATCCCAATTTGATGACGCAAGTCCGGATGACGCAGGTACTTGCCAGATTAGAATCTTATTTTTGGAGTCTGTCTGAAGCCCAGACGAGTGGATCTTTAAACTCCTCTGGTGATTGATATATTTGTTTCTAGATTCTGCGAGCATTTATTTAAGACACGTAGGTGGTAGCTGGAGGGAAGTCCTCCAATCACGTTACGCTTATAACAAATCCCAAATTGGGCTCCATGAAGAAATGTTTTATATGAAGCAGAATGGAACTCGGTGAACAGACAAACGCCCATAACCATATGACATCAGCATGATAAGAGTTCTTGCAGCTAACCGTGTTTCTTAGAGGTAAAAATTGGAACTGGATAACAGACAGTTAGAATTGATTTAAACTTGTGAGATCACAGATTTGATCACGTTCGCTGGAACGATGCAGAGCTGTTGTTTCTTTTCCTGTTTACTTGGTTTCCATTTTTTGATGGTGTCATACATTCAGAAGCAAGTGTTCACTTCAGTATGATACTCTGATTATAGTCACTGAGTATTTCAGTATTTTCGTTATTATTTTGAAACTGCGAGCGTTGGAAGTTCCTTGTTATAATATTATATCAACCGAACGATGTTCAAGAAAGATGTTTCCTTATCAAATATTATGGCTTGACAGTAAAAGAACAGCAACAAGAGAGGATACCTTCCAACCAAGCTGAAAACCTTTGCGGGTGGCACAGTGGTTACAATCACTGTTCTTCACACACCGGGTGGGAAAGTCCCCCGGTTCTAATCCCCTCAGTGACGCGAAGAACTATTATGAAAGATGTGACGTCTTGGAACCACAGTTGTTTGCGAATTCTAAAAAAAATTTGGGAATAGAATTTGAAAACAATAAATCGTATTCACTGTTCAACTATTAGTTTTTCAGGTGTATTCGCAATAATGGAAATTTAATATGTATTTATTTTGATCTCTGCTATTCGCAAGCAACAACCGAATTCTAATTTTAAATGTAGCTTAAAAAAACCAAAAAAAGAAAAAAAAACTGAGCCTATCCAAATTCACTAAAATTGGAGAAATAAAATATGCAAACTTATTCTAAGGAATATATTTATGAATACTAGACGCGTGGATACAACGTTCAGAAAAAGGATGGTAAACCCATTATGGATTATCTCCACTCTCTCGTACTTGCCAACACACTAATCCCTAAATTCATTAATCCCCGAATATTCTAGACACTCCTTTATTAAGGAGAAAAAAAGAAATTCATAATGTATTAATAATAATAAAATATAGGATAAATTTTACTATTAAATAAATAATACTACTACTACTACTACTACTACTAATAATAATAATAATAATAATTATTATTATTATTATTTCTCACTGACGGGGGTATCCACTCCGTGACTATACTGGTACCAAGTATACAGGGTGGTATGTCTGGTGTTACTGTTGGTTGAAGAACTCAATGCTACAGGTGTTCAGAATTGCGACTTTCTGGAGTTCCTCGTAGCTGTTCTCTGGGAGACCTATTGTGGCTAGACTGTTATGTAGGGTCTTTGGCACCATACTGGTGGTTTGCACGGTGATCGGGATGTTCGTTACTTGTTGCTTGATAATTTGATAATGTTTGATAATTTGCTGCATTTTGTTGCATATGCCACATCCCTTTGATCTCCTGTCTTAGGTCCGTGTACTTCCTGATTTTCTCCCCATGGATTTTTTGGAGATTGCCAGTGTTGGGTACCGCTATATCAATGAGATAGATAGCCTTTCCCATCTTGTCGACAAGGGTTATGCCCGGTCTGTTGTGCGAGAATTGTCTTGGCCGTTATTATGACGCGGTCCCAGTACAGTTTGTGGGTTGGGGTCTTTTGTACGGCCTGGGATTCGTATTTGTAGTACGGTACACTTTCTTTGATCAACTGGTATTTCCTCGCTAGCTCCTGATGTATTATACTGGCTACCTGGTCGTGTCCACTAGTGTACTCCGTCTGAGCGATCGCCTTGCATCCTGTGGCGATGTGTTGGATCTTTTCTGAGGCCAGACAGGATCGTTCACATGTGTCATCTGACGCTCTAGGCTCCTTGGCGATGTATTTTCTATAATTCCTGGTGCTGAATACATGGTTTTCGATGGTGAGCAGGAGTCCTTCAGTCTTGGAGAAGAGCTTCCAGTTCGTGAGCCATTGGAAACTATTTTATCTGTGTCATCTTGATGGAAGTCAATGAAGAGTCTCCCATTGATTGGCTTCTTTGCCCATCTTTCTAGCTTTCTTTGTGCCATTTGGCAGAGGGGACTTCTCGCTTAGACTGTCTATAGACAACTTGTCTATCTTCCTTGTGGCCTGGTAGAGTGCTGCTATAGTGATTTTCTGTAAGTAATCTTTTAAGTTAGCTATTGCTGTTTTCTGTTGCTCGATAAGGTTTTTAAGGCCCCTTAGTTATTATTATTATTATGAAACGAATTGTTGCATGTGGATGGACGGATACAGAAAAGACATATAAGCGTTTTACATAAAAGCAGAAGCAAATAAAAGTGTGTTTTTGAGGCCATATCAGCTTATTACTTTATGTTTAGAGTTGGACCGCTTGTCGTACAATCTTTTATATATATACAGGGTGTCTCAAAAATATTGGTACAAACGTTTAGGGGAAGTAGGTAACATCTAAAGGAATGTGAATCGCATAGGAACCCATAACCGGAAACGTCACCGTAAGTCGGTACACGGCGCTGTTCATCAGTTCGCGAGAGGGAAAATTTCTGGTTTACTCATTCAAGCAGTAGTCGCCGCACGAAGAGCATGCATCGATATACGAACTGTGAGCTGGCAGACATGCTCCTAGTGTATGGATTAGCAGAGGGCAATGGACGAGCCGCTCAACGAATTTATGGAGAACGCTTCCCAGACAGACATGTACTGGACCACCGTTTGTTTGCGCGTGTGCATCAAAATTTGTGCGATTTTGGGTCATTTAGAGGTAAGAGGAGTAGTGCGGGCAGACCACGTTCGACGCAAACTCCTGCCATTGAAGAAAGTGTGTTAGATGCCGTCCAGAATAATCCTACTATCAGCACACGTGCCGTTGCCTCTGCCTTAGGCGTGTCTCGTTGCAGTGCACAGCGTGTCTGGCACGACGATTCCTTACACCCCTTTCATCTCCAAAGGGTTCAGTTACTGCTCCCCCAAGATCATCCTAAACGTGTGGCTTTTGCGCAGAGGTTTCGCCAAGAAAGTTTTCAAGACTTGAATTTTCCAGCCTATGTTTTGTTCACGGATGAGGCTTATTTCACTCGGGAAGGCTTATTCAATCAGCACAATGCTCATGTGTGAGCTCACGACAACCCACACATCGTGCGCCCCCATGCGGCACAACATCTCTTTCCAATAAATGTGTGGGCAGGTATGGTCGGTGATTGCTTAGTTGGCCCATACCTGTTACCATCCCGCATGAACTCCGCTGAATATCGGATCTTTCTTGAACAAGTTCTACCAGGGTTACTTGATGATGTTCCATCAAATGTGAGACGCAACATTTGGTTTCAACGTGACGGGGCGCCTGCCCATTATGGAAGGTGTTCGTGACCATTTGAACAGGCGTTTTGGGCGTCGATGGATTGGCCGTGGTGGACTCGTTGCGTGGCCTGGCCCCCACACTCACCTGATTTATCGAGCCTTGATTTCTTTCTGTGGGGGGCCCCTCAAATCTATCGTGTATGAATCGCCTGTGGAGACGGAAATGGATCTACTCGTCTGCGCTGCTGCTACTGTCAAAGAAACTCCAGGTGTGTTCGACCGTGTCCGCCAATCCATGCTGCGTCAGTGTCACGCATGCATCGCGTCTCATGGTGGAACCTTCGAGCATCTGTTGTAACATCATGAAATGCATCCATCTCGTACTCCATTGTTAATATTATGTCAAATAAACGTTTGCCACTAATTACTGTCTTGTGTCATTTCTGCTTCTTGTGCCTCTACTACTACTTTCCCGTGACAAGTCGGTTATGGGTTCCTATGCGATTCACATTCCTTTAGATGTTACCTACCTCCCCTAAACGTTTGTAACAATATTTTTGAGACACCCTGTATAATTATGACCACTCTTGTAACCACGTGAATCTGAAGATAGTTTATTTAGCTATTAACCAAATCCCGTTTCATTAACTTGATCATTTTTTCAAATGCTGATCTCGAAACTACTTAACAAGTCACAGTACTGCAATTAAATTAGCGTGGGATGACATTTCGCAGAGCTTGAGAAAGTTTCTCAAACCGGCGTTGGAAAAGTTTCAATGCTATTTTGCTATTCGTTCTCATGCTATCAACTACCAAACGAAATGTTTTCGTTAAGCATGCCAGAAATTAAAACTGTTGCAAAACTTCGTATGGAATCATGAATTGCCAGTCACAGAAAACATTTTACTAAGGATGGCATTATTGCGTTCTGTGTTGTTTGCGAAAAGAACGTTCCACCCAAGGAAAAATCCAGATCGACCAATATATTAAAACAGCAAAGCACATTATGGCCAAGCAAAGCACGTTATGGAAGAAACAATTTCCAGAGTAATCACTTTTAACCAAGCCAAGTAATCCAAAAGAAGAGAAAAGTGATTTTTCAAAGGATTTTGTGTCTCAGCCTGGTAAGCAGCAATATCAATTTCAATAAGTTCAACGATCGAGTCTTCGAGCAATTTTTGAAAAAAAATATTGTATAAATAAAAATATTCCAGACGAATCTGTTCAAATCTGATCCATTGTATTTGCATAGTCCATGGCTTACATAGGTTGGCAGAGGCAATTCGGGAGAATATTGGTGAAATTAACGAACTTATTTCTAATATAAAAAAAGATTTTGTCAAAAGCGCCTTAGAGATTAGAAACTCAACAGAAATATGCTGCCTACTCTTCCTCTCCCAGTTGATCATGTTCTCGCAAGATGGGGAACATGGTTACAAGCGGCATCGTTTTTGGTAAATTTTGACTCTATAAAAGAATTTTGTTCATTCCTTGGACAGTACGCATTGAATAGTTGGTAGTGGTAAGGCAATGTTTTCCGATGCTTTGGCTAGAAAACATTTATTGTTCATCCAAACCATTTCATCTTACCTAGTTGTATAGCCGAACTTGAAACTTGGAGACTTTATTTGAGCAGCGCAATTGAAGAGATGGAAAAAGTTGAATTGCAAATTTCAATCGAGCCTGGAGGCATAGGAAAAAAAATAAAAAGAAAATACAGTAATGTTTCAGAGAACTCAGGGTTTCGCAAATGGGAAGAGAAATGAATTTCCATTTCAAGTAGAGGCCTCAAAAGTTCACATTTTTAAATACATCCCAGAAAATGGACCACTTTAAGAAATATATTAATCTGTAAATTATTCCAGGTGTGAGTTTGAAAGGAAAAATTAAAAAAAAAACCATATCAAAACGGTTTTTACTTTTAACTGGTTGAATACAAAGAAAATTGGGGTTCTAATTTAATAAATATAAAAATTTTAGCACTATAATACAATAAAATACAATACAATACAATTCTACGATACAATATATTAAAAAATATTTTAATATATTTTAATGCATATTTGATCTGTTTTTTATTGCATATACACTGAGTGGACAGAAATCATGGGATACCTACTTAGTAATGGGTAGGCACACCTTTCGCCCGGATAAGGGCAGTCACACAGCGAGACATTGAGTCCATTAGTTCACGAAAGCGTTCCACAAGTATTTCCATCCACGCTTTCTGCAACGCTGTCCATAATTCCGTCGCATTCCTGGTGAAGGATCCAAAGTTCGAACGGACCTTTCAACAGCATCCTAAAGTTGCCCCACAGGGTTCACGTACGGTGAACGGGGAGGCCATTCCATGGTGGTAAAATCTGCGGAATGCTCTTTGAACCATGTTCTAGTCATGGGAAGGCGCATTGTCCTGCTTGGAGAGTCCATTGCCTTGTAGGTGCAGGAAGACCATGAAGGAATGCAGATGGTCTGCAAGGATGGACACGTAACCTGGACCGTTTAGAGATGCGTCTAGACGTAGCAGAGGTCCCAACGTGTGTCAGTTGAACACACCACAGATCATTACCGACCGTCCACCTGCCTGAACAGTTCCTTGTTTCGTGCAGTTTCCGCCAGATACGCACCCTCCCGTCCCCTCAAAATAAATGGAAACCGGATTCATCGGAGCAGCACACCAGTCTCCAATCATCCAAGGTTCAGTGTCGATGTCCTGTTGCCCAGTTGAGGCGTACAGTCCTGTGTCGTGGTGTTAGCAATTGGACTCTGGTTGGTCGGAAACTCCCATAACCTATTGCGGCTAATGATCACCTTATGGAGACATTTCTGGCACCTCCCTCGTTGAAGTCGAAGGTGATTTGTGCCACTGTCACTCTTAGGTTAGCTGAAACAATGCGAGACAGATTCGACGGCCACGTTCATCCACCACCTTTCTCCGCCCACAGCGGAGATAACATCTCATCCACGATGAGATGTTATTCCAGAAATGGCGTATTCCTGATGCACTCTTGATACTGTCGAACAGGAATAATGCAATTTCTGTACTGCTTCCGCGATAGAGTGACCCATGCGTCGGGCACCCACTATCAATCTTTCAAAGTCAGTTAACTCAAGTTTATCCATACTGACATCGAATTACCGTTCTACGTGAATGCAATGATGCAGGTGTACCTATATACATGCCAAGTGGTAGGTTTGTCTACTAGCGAGAGGGGTGACAGCATCGTGTTGCCCAGGAACAAGGTATCCCACGGATTCTGTCCTTTCGGTATATACGGTGCGATACGTTGCGGGTGCGCCTGAAAAAAAAGAAACGAAAAAGAGTCCTGTATCGAATTTATTTTCTATTTCAACATTAATGGATAAATGAGGTTATTTCCGCTCTTCATAAAGTGTTAATTTATTGTGTAATACGTCAAGTCCCCAGCGACTTCTTTATTTCATATCAAGTATAACAATTCTTGTTCAAATCCGGACCGATCTTATAAAGCGCCTTGAACAGCGGTCATAGGACATCAACCGTCGTATTCTATTTGAGTAATCTATATTTTGTTGCTCTCAAAGGAATTCTCAATCCCTCTTGTTCTATCTTTGCTTTCTTATCTCTCCCTACAACTAACAGACCATGTTCCGGCATCTGGAAATGTGGAGTGAAGCTCTCAGGAGACCATAAAGATACTTCATCTCATTATTTATGTCGTGTGCCACGAGTGACTGATAAGATGGCTAAACCTTATGGGAAAAGCTGCGCATTCCCACAGTTATCGATATTCCTATATTCAGTACAAAACTCCCGGAATCCAACCAGCCATATATAACACCACATTAAAAAAAAAAAAAAAAAAAAAGCAGCTTGTTAAAAACACGACTTTAAACCATTATAACGAAAACTGCGTTTATTAAATTATTACTTTATTATTTTTTTTACTGAAGTTAAATTCGCGTGAACGCGTCTACTGACGCACGCAATATTTTATTCGTGCACACAGTTTTACAACATTTATAATTGTGTGATACGATGTCTTCCTTTTTGGTTTTTAAGAAACGATTTATTCTTTCTTTTCTTTTTTCTTTAAAATCGCAGCGCCCCCGTTGTGAGCATTTGGAATGAAACGTTTAAGTTGAAATTGTCTTTTGCTTTATCTTCAGCACGCGATGCTCGTCTGCTGCTGCTTTCTCTAAACTCGTGCCACGTGACTCGCATTGCGCTTCTTTGTGTCCATTTTTGAGGTTTATAAATCAACAGTGACAGCCTTAGCTACTCCTGTGCCTAAGGTATTCAACATCCACTTTCCTCTTTTTAATAACTTTGCATAATTACTTTGCTCACTCCGAACAGCAAGTTTTTGGAAATTCGTTGCACATGAACCTCGCTTGCGTTGTTTTCGGTATCTCAGTAACACATAAATCAAACTTGACAGGTCACTGTAATGTAATTTTCTAATGCAATGTATCAGACTTGCTTTTTATAGGTAGACATTTTTATAACATATGCGGCTGTAAATATTCCATTCAATTTCGCTCACAGGCTTATCGCTATCCTGCTCTTTTTAAGAGCACCGATTAAGCCTAAAGATGAAAATATTGTTGATATATCGGTGGCGCCATCTATGATGAGCTAGAAGTATAAAAGATAATTTCTTATCTAAGAAATCATGCGCGTAGTCATATTTAATGGACGGATACCTGAACAACTGAATAATAAAATAGGATGAGATATAAATAATAAATGAACATATTTTTGAAACTCTCTTCATGAATCAATTTATCATTTAGCTTTCATCTTGAGAAGAAATTACATTAGCATAATTACTGAATTTCATTAGCATGTCATTACTGTGCAAATGATTCTATTTCGTTCAAACGGTACATTGATTTTTAAGCATGTTGCGGTATCCATTACTTATGTATTTATAGTATTTTTATCGTTCGTTCTATTGTATTTTACAATCGCTTGTTTTAGGTATAATAATTATAAATTATTGCAAACTTTAATAGTCAGGGATGATTTAATTTCTAATTCAAATGTTGCTAATTTAACTAAAAACTATATTCATGGCAAAAACTGGTTTTTCGTTTTCGTTCTCAGCGTAACTTTTCCTTCTTAAATAGCTTCTGACTACAAATTACAAATCCGCCCTGCATGGAATATTATTCTCACACCCGGGGTGGTGCTCCCAAAAAAGAGGGCAGTGAGGTTAATGACTGTCCTCTTTTGAAAATCGGGCTGTTATTTAAAACTAATGAAGACAGAATGATTTCAAAATGATTTTACCTTGGCTGGATTGTCACCTTTCTTAGTTCCTTTTATAATTTTTTTTAATAATTTAGTTGATAGAACATTGAAATTAAGATGTCAAGATAAACTCAGTTTACCATAAGATGGACGAATTTTTGCACTAACTCAATATAAGAGTATCGAACGTGACATGGAATGTTTTACTGTCTGACTTCTCCAACAGATTTGTTGTGTCTTTTTCCCCCCATTAGTTTGGTGATCTTTCTTATCCTTCGCATAAAACCGCTATCTGGTTGACTTTGATCGTGCACCTACTAAAAGGGAGCAATGTTCTGTAAAAAAGCCAACAACCGATTAACAAGATTGCTATTATTAACATAATTTTATTTACACATCCGTCAGTACAGCCTGATTCAGCCAGCAGGTGTTCGTTGTAAATAAGTCAAGTGATTGCATGTTTATAACGAAAAATACAAATAAAAATTTGTACAATAAAACGAACATTGTTAACGTGTACCAGTTTAATTTGTTAAATATAGAAATTCTACGGTAATATTGTGCAAATAAAACACAGAAACTGTCAAGGTCATTTACTAGGCCCTCATAGCGATAGTACAGAGCGAGAAGTCAAGCGAGTAATCTTGAGCCGCCTGCTGTTTTCTCCCTACTTTGGTGATGCAACTGAACAACTGTGTAATTCATTGTAGAGGAGGAGAGAGGAGAGGAGGGAAAAGCTTTGGTTGTGTACAATTCAAGTCATTATTTGTGAGCGTCAGTATGTCGTTGTTTATGGAGGAGATTAGCCGTAGATTTAAATAATTTAACCAAGTATAGATTTTTCCAGCTGTATCCTCAAGGGGAATTTTCAATCTCGATTTGCTCTCAGCTGTTTTCTAAAGTGTCATCAACTTGATCATCAGCTCACACAAGCGCTGTATGACCAGCCACATAACTTAATTTGCAAGAGCAGTTCGAGCTAAGTACGAAGTTTACTAAATAAGAAAACTACCACTAAAAGAGAGAAATTTAAAGTTATGCTATTTGCTGAAGCAGTCTGCTTGGTGGCACAGTAATTATAACATCCGCCCTCCCACGATCGGATGATAAAGACCCAGGTTCGTACCCCATTAAAGGCTAGAAGAATTTTAGAGATGGTTTTTTTTTTTTTTTTTTTTCACTCCATGGTTGAATTACTCTGTCTAGGCATATATGGCAAGGTTTATCCACCGAAAACTTAAGTTTTTCATCCACAAAACACGCAATTTACCGATATATTACAAATGGAGAGATGAGTTTGTTTTCGGGTGGCCTTAATATGACAGATTTTTTTTTTTTTTATTGCTAAAGCTACATTGTCTCAGAGATATAAGATGTACGCAGGACATCATGTTCTTTCATTTGTTTTGCAAGGATTTAAACTACAACGGTCTCAAAGGAATAATATTGCAATGATAATGCAGTGGCTTAATTCTTTCAACAGAATAAACTTGCCTTTGCAATGAGCTGCATTGGCATTCACTACTTTCAGAGTGCCTTACCAAAAAGTTAATTGGCCATTTGCTTAAAACATAAGACACTGCTTTCTAATGATCCCTCATCAGATAGCAAGCGGTCTCCATTCGCAACACTCTGGCTAAAAAGATAGAGTTAGCTATATTACAACTTTCAAACTATCATTTCTCAACCTAATGACAGCTCACATCAACAATTTCTTTACAACTACACTGTACGAAAAAATTCAGAGAACACGTAGAAACATGGTGTAACTCGTGCGGCTTGCGATGAAATGTAACAAAATTTGCCATGGTGGTGTACCAAAGAATAACGATGAAATAAGAAGGAATGGAGAAACTTCGGACAGGTATAAGAGACATAGGGATTGTATAAGAATTACTAAAAAGGTCATATTACAAAAGTCGATACAAGATGCGCGAAAATATGGTCACATGACATTAGTACGGCATATGATCCCCTCCAACAGCAAAACAGTCTGTGACAAAAAATCGCATTTTTCCAGACCTTAGCTCACCAAGAAAGCGAGGAGTTGCCTGTCGGCGTGCAATGGGACGCCCAAGGGCGTTCCACCCATGTTCCATCCGATTTAAGTCTGATGATCGTGCTGGCCACGGCGGTTGTTGGATATTTTCAGTTTCAAGATATTCTTCCACTACTTCGAGGGTTTAGTGTCAACGTTAACTATAAAAGCATTTAGCAGTTTTTAGTTAAAAGTTTTGTAATTAATCAAGAAAAAGCAATTTGACATTTTCTTGGTTTACCGGAAATGTACTTACAGCACAAGCTAACTTGTAAAGTACTAGAGAGATACCGTTCTATAACATGATATGCATTTTTATTTGTATAAAGTAAAACTAATCATCTCAAAAAAAATTAAAAAAAAGCAATTTTGTAGTTAACGTTGTTCGACACTAAACCCTCGACTTGAGCAATGGCATCGTTGTACATGAAAAGAAAATCTTGGCCAACTACACTCCTGAAAAGTTACACAAAGGGTTCAAGGATCTATTCTCGGTATCTCTGCACAGTTATAGTACCCTATCAAAAACATCGAGGGATCCGACTGTTAATCATTGTTCCCCCCACACGAAAACACTGCCTCCATCGTAAGTGTTTTTCTGATGTTGGAGGTATGGTACTGCATTCCTCGTTGTCTCCAGATGAAATAACCTTTAGAATCTGTAGGCTAAAACGGGACTCATCAGAGAACAGAACTGTAACCTATCTATCAGGGCTCCGAGTCACATGTTCACGGCACCAGTATCAACGAGCTCTGCGATGGTTTCGGGTTAATGGGATACAAATCACTGACTTCCTTGCGTAAAGTTCTCTTGGTTTGAGCCTTCTGAATACAGTGCAGTGCGGTTGCAAATGTTTTCACCTGTGGCCGCACCAACCTCAAAAGACAGTTCATGACAGAACATCGTAGGGTTACGTCTGGCTGTTCGAGCCAGATAGCGGTCTGTTCCGGTTGACGTAGTCCTCGGGCGACCTTGGTCAGCTCTTCTTGTAATGGTTCCTGTCTCTTGAAACTGCTTCCGT
The DNA here is from genome assembly GCF_048544385.1 of Mastigoproctus giganteus. Lineage (NCBI taxonomy): Eukaryota > Metazoa > Arthropoda > Arachnida > Uropygi > Thelyphonidae > Mastigoproctus > Mastigoproctus giganteus. The sequence goes on from NC_143576.1 coordinate 235,542,471, forward strand.
TGTGCCGAGACGACACTGCATGACACATTTAAGCCAACGTTCCACCTCCGCCTGCGACTGCCCGGCTTCAACTCGTCCAACGGCTCGCCATCTCAAAGAATCAGCTAAACGACGATGACTTGCCATCCTGAATAGCTGGAGACGTGGAGCTAGCCAAAAAACGGGAATGAAGTAATGTGGTTGCAACCACTGTTTTTATATGCATAAATAATTTGCATGATGTGCGGCTGTGTAAGGTGGTAGATCGATTTCTTTTGGATACTCAGAATTTGCATGCCACTATATCTATTATATCAAATATTCACGAAAAACATTTTGGTCTGTTAATTTTGTCGAGCAGTGTACTTTGTTTTGTCACAATAGACCACCTGCTATCTGATAAGGGCCCTTTCGTGGTGAAACAGTTTGTCGTAGCAGTCTTATTTATTAACAAATGGCTAATTAACCTTTTGGCAAGGCCATCTGCTTGATCGGGTGCAGTACCAGGGCAACTCGTTGCAAAGACAAGTTCAATTTAAATCCTGCTGGCCGCAAAAACAGATAGTCCTGCAATTATCCAATGATTCCTCTGGGGCCACATAGTAATATTATAACTTTGAATTTTTCTTTTTAGTACAGTCCCTTATTCACCAAACTTCGTAGCTTAACTCGAACTGCTCTTGCAAATTAAAATTATGTCGCTAGTCATACAGCGCTTGCTTGAGCCATTGATCAGGTTGAGTGCCAGATTACTTTATTAATATTTTCGGATTTTAAAGACTTCTGGATTGTAAAGTTTACCGAATTTATTGCAATAATTATAAATATAAACTCCTCCAAGTTGTTTAATACATATACATAAGATGGACTTTTATCTTATGCAAGTTTTATCTTATCTTATCTTTTTCAGCGAATAAAGATAATATATTATCCTTTTAAGTCAGATTAAAGTTGAAAGAGAGGGGGAAAAAGTTGAAAACAATTTCTAGTTGTTTTTCTTTTGTCTCCATATACATTTGAAATAATTTTTTATATGGCTTACTGAATTTTCTGCTTTACTAAATATCCTTTAGCTGTGGTAGTTTGATTTCAAACTTTGTTCGTAAGAAACCAATTTCAAAGGTTAAAAATGCTCTTTCTTATCTAAAAACTTTTGTTTTTACGAACAAATCCACCACATCTCGGAATGGAGTTGAACAAACGCCGATCTTTTCTGTCGTCTGCCGTATAATTCCGCTAAATGACGCGTGCAGTAGCAGCCGAAGAGGAAATAATGTGAAGTAGAGCAAATCTAGCTCTTGTTATTTAAACTAATGAAAGTGGAATGATTTCAAAGTGCTTTTATCCTAGAATGAACAATAAAATGTAGTCCTGTTTACTCGTACGTTTTTTTTAAATAAAATGCTTTATTTTATTATAACAATCTGGCAGAAAAATGTAAAAACCAGATCTTTGAAAATAAAAACAAAATAAAAATTGTGAGATAATAAATATATACATTCTGTACAAAAAACTGAATAATCCATTTTCACTGAATAAGAGATCAATCGCTTATTTGCTGTTTCCCATGTTGAAGGAAGTCCTCTTCTTTTTTTTTCGAAAAAACCCAAAAATGAGTCATCTCCAAAAGTTTAGGACAAAACATAGAGGATATATTTCACTCTTTTTTTTTTTTTTTTTCCAAACTGAATGTTTACATTAATCAGAATTTTTACATTAAGATTTAATAACAATATGATTTCAAAAACATTTAATGATTTCAAAGGAACATCAAAACAAAATCTTGCCTTTGCATTATTTATCAAAATACATCCATTTTGAATCCCACCATTTTATTCATTTCATAAATACCAATTAAATTTCATTTACAAACGTGTGTCTCAAGAACTATTTTATAATGATTTATACAATATTTTGTATTTTTATGAATCTTTGAAGAAATAGTATAAACATAAGCTTTTAATATTTCTTTGAAATTTAATCCAAAGTCTGACAACGAAATCAATTATTTCAGAATTTAATTTTGTTAAAATACTTTTATTTTTTTTGTAGAGAAAGAATGCTCGTTTTATTGTTTATATAAATCGCTACTATTTATAAAAGATTCAAATTTAACTCCCAATACCAATCCGATATAGTTTCAAAATAAATTTGCATAAAAGATTTGGTCTACAAATATTATTTTCCATCAGTGGAGAAAAGAGGACAGATGGGAAAACAGAACGCTCAGATGACCCCAGATTCGACAATAACAGCGATCACCAGGAAAATCACATAGAGTCCAATTAGGTAACCTCCATAAACTCGTTTCACGCGAAAGCGAAGTACTGTCATGGTAATCAATGAAGACGACAAACTTACAGCTAAAGTGGTAAACAGGATGGTAACCAGTGTTGAATACTGAAGCTGAAAAACAAATCAAGGTTAAAATTAGTTATGTGTCCGGTTACTCCAATTCAGTTAAACAAACTTCAATGTTAACTCGAAGTCTTTATGATGTTATGCAGCAGTGTTTCTCAAACAGTGTTCCGCGACACCCAGATATGAAGTTTGATGTGGATTTGCATATGCAACTGGCTTTTTTTCCCCACAGCTACCTTTCTTAACGAGGTCACAGTTAAAAGTTTAAGAATCACTGATCTGCAGATTTTCAGTATTATTTTTATTGAGAAACATAATATTCATACAAACACGAATCACAATTATATTAGGTTTTCTGTCAGTCAAAGCTGCATGGTTTGAAATGGAAAACATTAAGACATATCTCACCGTCATTCCAGGTCCTCCATCGATCTCCCCCATTAGTTGAATCATACATGGGACACCAACTCCGAGCAGTAAAGCTACCCACCATTAAGGAACAGTCGAAAATGCGTAAGCTACAGTCTTATAATATATAATCAGTGAACAAGTTATAAAGAACATTACTTTAGTTTTGTGTATTACCTCAAAATGTTGACAGAACATCACCACGAAATGATGATAATATCACCAGTCGTACAGACTGGCACGCATCCATCAGCTCCCGGGAAGTGGACAAAAGTAGGTCCACTCTCTTGATGACCCCTCGAATGCCTTCCGATTCCCTGCGTGAGCAGGAAAAATTCAAATCCACTTCTAAACAGCGTTATCTTAATGGTACAGCGCATTATTTGCTAGAAGTAACCATTACTAGAGCCACAAAAGTCCCCAATGAGATGTGCTTGGTAAAAATTGTGCCATAGCCGATGAGTCTGCAATATTTTTCTCAAGCATGAAGAATCGTATACTGTACATTGTCAATAGATCGTTAGATAATCTATTAATCATTGACTTATAGACAAGAAATAAAATCCTGGTCTCCATTATCACTGTATCTCCAAAATCATCACGTATCATAAGCAACTGCCGAATGTGGCTTTTTTTTGGGAGAATATCGTTCCTTATAAACTGTCTGATGGTGTATGAGCACATTAGAAATTTATGAATTCACAGAAGCAATCGTGCAGTGATAATAAATGCGAAGTAAAGTTACCATTATACTAATGAGTAATGGGATCGTTGCTCTGTATGACTCGATGAACGCCACTATATTTTATCTGAATCCCTTTGACGGTATCGTGATATTAATTAGATGCCGAACATTGCAAATTATTTCTCCTTGCTTTTAGCTTCGATATATTTAATCAGCAAAGCCCTGTGCTGTCAACTCTGGGATTCGTTCAATTTACGTTAGTAGAATCCAATTAATATTTGCTTCGCGACGGATTGTCAAATCATCAAGGGAAAGAGGTAAGACTCCATTAATGAAGTTTCTGTAGCAGTAAGCGATAGGTCACGCGTGAAGGAAACCGATAGCAAAGTGACGACTTCAATCGATGACTTTACTCTTACACGATGTCCATTATATTTTTATACTGGGAATCAACGCCGGTTTTAACACGCAGATAAACTTTTATTTAATCTAAATGAACAAATCCAAACATTGATTTAATATAAATTTAAATTAAATCTGGATTCTGATTAATTCTAAATTGAATTCCGATGGAATCATATTTGTTGTAATATGAATTCGGATGGAATCATATTTGTTGTAATATGAATTCTGATTTAATCTTTATTTAATCTGAATTCTGATTTAATCTTTATTTAATCTGAATTCCGTTTTAATCTTTATTTAATCTGAATTCCGATTTAATCTGAATTCTGATTTAATCTTTATTTAATCTGAATGATTTAATTTGATTAATTCTAAATTTGAATTCTCATTGAATTACATTTGATGGAATCTGAATTCTGAATTAATGTTGATTAAATCTGAAACCTGATTTAATCTCGATTTAATATGAATTTTGATTTAATCATGATTTAATCCGAATTCTGGTTAATTTTGATTTAATCTAAATCTCAGTTTAATCTGAATTCTGATTTAAATCCCGATTTAGTCTGAATTCTGATTTAAATCCCGATTTAATCTGAATTCTGATTTAAATCCCGATTTAATCTGAATTATGATTTAATTTGAATCCTAATTTAACCTGAGTTAATCTTGATTTAATGGAAATCTCGATTAATCTGAATCCTAATTTAATTTAGAATTAAATCTAAATCTTAATTTAATCTCAATGAACATAGTCAAAGTTTAATTTAATCTCAATGAACACAGTCAAAGGATACTTAAAAATGGAGCTCCAAAACATGCGGCAATGCCCATTCTCGGAAATCCCTTTCTTGCTACAGCCAGGTTAGATAGAAAGTCTGAAAAAAAAAAAAAAATTAAGTATTCAATTGCTAAATAAATTTCTTCGAAAGCTGTTGGCAGACTTATGTTAGACAGTCTCAAGCTGAGGTAATTAATTTACTGTCAATAATGGTAATTTCTCAGTTATTCCAAGAACATCGGAAGACGTAAAGGTGTGCCTCGAAGGTAAGTTAAGGTCGAGCAAGAGTTATAACATCCTAGGATAACTGCTCTCTGGTCCTAAACAGCGAGATGCCATAACTATAAGGCACTCCCAGCTTCCACTCGATCTTAAAGGGGCCACGAAAATGGCAGATTCAAGGAAAACTGTATACAGAAGACACCAAGGAAAATCTTACTGGTCATTTTTCTCTTTTAATGGCGTGGCCAACCAGATGACCTCTCGATCTGAATCCAAATGGGCATATTTGCGAAGCTTTATCAAAACGAACAGAAGTATGCTGATGTCTTTCTAGTATCCTTTCTAATCCTGTATGAGTGGGATTTATTATTAAAGGCTTTACTATCAGCCTTCTAGACCCTATCGACTTCCCTTCGCTTCAATAGAGGGCGTGCGATATTAATGACTTTTTATGTTGAATATTTTGATAAAATTTATTTATTTTTATTATTTTTTTTTCTTTCTTGGAGAATAATTCTGTATGGGATGGCAGGCACTTAGGTTAAACTGGTTTGCTTTTTTATTTTCGAATTTTACTAATCCAATAAGGTTAGATACTCTCTCTGTCTCCAAATCTTTATACTATGCTCGCGATGTGGCCTAACCATAATGGAACAATGACCTTATTTTGTCCTAACTTAAAAATTCCTTTATATCGTACACAAAATATCACGAGTGACCATATAATCTTGTGTGCACTGAAACACCCATATCTAAAAATATAACTGAAAATCGAAGAAAATCATAAGAAAATCGAAGAAACGTTTTCTTATGATGCATACTCTGGCCAAAAAAAATAAGAACCTCTGTATTACGACAGTTACAAACAGAAGAAATGCAAATAAAGTAAAAGAAGTGGGAAGATGACGTGTTGGCTCGTTGAGTATAAAGACAGCACAGGCTGTTCGACTGCAGTAATCTGAAACCAGAATGGATAAAACGCGTGATCTCTCAGACTTTGAAAAAGATCTCATCGTGGGTGCACGTTTAGCAAAACGTGCACCCACGATTCAAGAAACGAAAGGCATAATTGGTTTCTCAAAAGCATCCATCTCAAAAGTTTTTAACTTTACTTTCTGTCACCAAATGGGCTTCTTGGATTGCTTCCAGATATGTAATAATTGCTGAAGGAATGGGATCTGCTCAATGATATTATTTGGATGGCTAAACATACGTACATTCATTTGTTTCCACAAAAACAAAACCACATTCCTTGAACTTTTTGGATATATTACCTAATAATTCTAGTTAGCATCCTATACACTAAATAGACTTTTTGATTAAAGACATGGTTGTGGTGGTGGAAAAAGCTATTAAACATCGATATTTGTGTCTATAATTGAACGGAGAACACAATTGTTGTTGTAGGGTTTTAGGTGGATCAGCGACTTAAGTCATATTATGTATTAAGTCTACAAACAGCATGTTCAGTGGTCGTTTTGCTGGACGAAAACCATAATACCCTCGCCTGAAACCGACAAACTCAGCCACGTTGCGAAAAAGGCCCATAAAAACTCCTCTCGTCATCGAAGCAATTCGAACCCAGGTCTTTTCTACCAAATGTGCTACCTACACGGGTGGAGAAAACAGTAAACCGGCCAAAGGATTGTGTTTTGTGGTCCGTTTACTATTTTCTGGAGGGAAAACCCAAGTTTCGGGAAGAAATAAAGTCATGCAACCCTCACCTGAGACACAATGACTCAGGGACATTATGAAAAAACCATAAAAATTCCTGGCGTCATTGACGGGATTCGAACTCGAGCCTTTTCCACGAGGGGTTGGGAGACAGTGATAATGACCACTGTGCCACCTGCGAGGACATGGCAGAAATACGTACAAGTAGTAAATAATTGAAAAATTTTTGGAGGAGAGATTTTAACCGATGCAATTGTCCTGATTATATTCAACGTATTATTTCAGGGCAGGCATGTGTAATGAATCACAAATGGCATAATTATAATGTAGAGAGTATTTCTATTAGCCGCTGATGCTCCAAAGATTACATTACTGTTAAAGTTAATGAACTCCCTAGGAGAACTTGAAAGGCATTTGCAATTAAGGAATCTAATAAATTAGTGCGCTAAGACAATGGAAAGGAAGGTATTAGAGACATACTCACCAAGCAGGCAGTTACCCCAGGCAAGGATCGTTAAACCAATGATGGTATCGCTGAGATTAAAGACAATTCCAACGGCCTGAAAGGAAAATAATTAAGACTGTACTCTAATCTCTAAAGTTTCACTCGGTTTCTTAAAAGAAGCAATGGGTATTTCGATTTCATGCTTGGTGATTCTTGATAAAAAAAAAAAAAATCGCTGAAAAATAAACAAAGATAAAAGTAGGACAGATGTGATTCTTTCTTTATCTTTGTTTTAAAGTAAATAAATAATAGCTGAAATCCAATTCTTAAACCTAATGTAGTGTTGTTGATTGGAAAATGTTACAAAGCTCGAGCATAAAAAGGTAATTAATTTTTTTTCATGAGTAAATATTTAACTTAGAGATCGTTTCATTAATACGTTCTGAAGGATGATGACAGCTTAGTAAATATTCAATAATCAAATTGATCCTAAAGTACTAATGCAATAAGACATTTTTATGTAGGTAATTGGTGATTCTTCTTTTGGCAATCAGTGATAATTGAATACCACAAAAAATGCAAGTATGAAGTACAATAGACATACTGGAATCCATCTAGTCAGATGAGATTAAAATTCTTATAAAAACATCGATCCTTGAAAATGTTTTCAACAGTTCATTCCAATTTTGCCAAAAATACATTCATAAAAGATTACAACAAATCTTTGGCCGATTTTTCTTTTTACGGACACTTTGTTGAAATTAGGAGTACACACTGTCCACTATAAATAGCAGAAAAAAAAAAAAAGAAAAAAAAACTACTTGTATACGAGGAGTGCTCATTTAATTCGGGGACTGGTGCAAGATCTTATCATAATTGTCATCATCTGAATCTTCTGTGGATTTCTTCTTCTCTAAATATTCTCCCTTGAACTTTATACACTTTCGCTACCGTCGTACTCAACCATTAAATGCTTCTTGCAAGCCATTTTTCGAAAGATTGCAAAGTGCTTCCATTGTGACTGCGACCATCGTTGTGTCGGACGAAACACTTGCCTTTCAGAGCTTTCTTCAGACGTGGAAACAGGAAGAAATCACACGGGGCTAAGTCCAGTGAATAAGGGGGATGTGGCAGAACTCGGCACCTATGGCAATGTTCACAATATTAGCTGTATGGGGCCTGGCATTGTCTTGGAGAAACCATTTCACACCGGAATATGGCCCTTCTATTAAGACACTCATTACCATATGCTTCATTCATCTCTTTAACTGTTTCCGATACATTTAAGCCCCGTCTGACACAATAACGAATCACATATCGCTGTTCAATCTGTATGTCCGACATGATATTTGCTTCAAAACGGTCATCAGTGAAACGCGGCTGAAACTTTCCATAACTGCCTCTAGCGGCAGTTATGGAAAGTTCGCGCGGTAAACATAAGAACTTGCACCAGTTCGCGAATTAAATAATCATCCCTGGTATATAAGTTATTTAGAGGAACAAACGGTGTCTGAAAAAAAACTTAAAAAAAGCAAACTTAAATAAATACTACATTTTTATATTATTATGAATAGGAAGATTTACTACAGGAAAAGGGGGAAATATCCCCTGATAATTGGCCAAATTACTGTTTATTATACTCCTACAGACCATGTTTATACCAGAGGTGCCCAACCAGGCGATTTTGAATTATTTAAAAATATTTACAATGTCCAGTTTCGTATTTCTCAATGACGTGTACGACTGGTTAGTAAATGGAAAATGAAAAGTAACTTCCAAACTTATAGAAACTTTATTATTATCTTTAATATAATAATAAAAATAGAAGAAAATATTTAAAGACATGGTAAAATGATTAGAATAGGCTTACAGAAAAAAGTACGATCATCAGGAAATATATAAGATGGGTTTTAGCAAAAAATATGTCCTTTAAAAAACATGTTGTATAGGAATCCTTATTTCGATGTAAAAAAAAAAATCGATTTAAACACTGATAATGGAGGGGCTGTTTGAAAAGTAAAGTGACAGATATATTGGGGGGGGGGGGAACTGTGTCTTTCCTAATACTGAAATGTTGCATGAAAAAAGCGCACGTGTAATGTTTCTTTTCGTCTTGTTATATTGTATATATTAGTGATTAAATCAAAATGAATCCTAATCTAGAGTGAGTGCTTTTAATTAAAAAAGTAGTGTATTTTAATTTTAATTCTAATTTTATTTCCATTTAAATATCCCTTCAAATTCATTATTACAAAATATTTCTTATTAAATGTCTTACCATATACTGGGCTGTTTGAAAAGTATGGGGCAATGAGATATAAAATTAGCAATATTGGTGCCAGCAGTTGCTGGGTGCAATACTGCAAGTCATTTGCTATATTTCATAATGGCAAAAAGGATACTCTTGAAGTATCCTTCGATTTCTGCAATAAACAGTTTGATGACGTTGGAAACCATCTTATTTATTGTCTATATAACTGCGCAATAGCCATTCCTAAATGCAGATTGACTCACCTGTAGCAAAACAACAATCTCGTTTGCTATACAATAGATCCACGTGACTGAAACAGCAAATCCAACGTAGGCAAACACCCAGTGAAATCGTGGCTGACTGCGATGTGAAGTTAAACAAAATACCACCACTGCTATCACAGTTGAGGCGACTGCAACCACAGCTATTACTGGAACAACCCCACCTATCATGGTAAACGCATCTGCAAGAGAGAGAGAATATATTTCCGAGATATCAGGTATAGGAGGAAGGAAATCATAGGAGCACCTAAATTTAAACAACAGAACACAGCCAATAAAAATCAAAAAGCTTCCTTAGCAACACTTACGTCCTGTTACCAGGGTGATGAAAGAAGGGCCTGTAATGCAGTGTATAACGTTCAGAATACGACACCAATTGTGCTTTGTGCTCTTGTAGTCAACAACAGAAGTGGTGAACGTGAGAACCAACATCACAGGGAACTGTCAAGAGAAAGGAAATATTCCATAAGTATGTTCGAGCACCATTTTTACGATTTAATAAAAGATTTATCAAAGTACTGCAGAGTTCTCTTTGAACTGTTTTCAGTCGAAGATTCTGTATAGGATTACTGAAATCGTTCATCAAAATCCCATTAGCAAACGATATTTCGATTGGCATAAGAAGCAGGATATATATATATATATATATTTGTGCAAAAAAAAGTATTACTTTTCCCGAGCCAATGGAATTTTTATGGCGTTAAAGTAAAATGGAAACATATATATCTAAAAAAAAAAAAACGTTAAAAATACTAATTTTGTGATTGCAAGGCCTACTCTATATTTCTTTCGTTATTTTTTACACTCACGGGTCCAAACATTAGAAACCTTTTTACGATTGGCATCAACAGATAATTAAACGTACCGTATGCAATCGAAAGTTATCACATGGTATGACCAAAGTTCCTTGATATCAAGTAGTGTACACTTTCCTAGGACTTCTTGGTCCATCCGATCATGAGAAAAACAGGTGATCTTTTCGATTTTCAAAAAGGGGTGTTATTGTTGGAGTACATTTATCAGGAGCCCCAGTTGAGAAAACGAAGGAAATCGCTGGTGTGTCGAAAGCAACCATCTCAAAAGTGGAAGACGGAAGGAGAGTGCACCTTTAAAGGGAAGAAATACGACAGAAAGTCGGTACTCCAAAAACGAGACTGCAGGAATTTAAAGTGAATTGTGCGTCAGAATAGAAGGTCCAGTAGGCAATAAATAACTGAGAAATTCAATCGAGGCAAAAAAGGATTCATTTCCAACAGAACTATGCAGCAAGAGTTAAAGAATCAGAGTTTAGGTAGTCTTGTGTCCTATACGAAAGGCACTTCTGTAAAAAAATCGTAGAGTGGTGCCACCAACGCCAAGGCTGGACTGTGGAGCAGTGAAAAATGATCATATGGTCAGGCGAGCCTCAAGTTACACTTTTCTGCACCGACAGTAGGATAACAGCGTGGCTTGAACCTCATGAAACTATGCATCCAGACTGTTTCGTGTCCACCACTTCATCCCGTTTTCTCCAAAACTTGAATTATCACTCCCGCGCACCCTTTCCAATAAAAGAATTTCCAGCTTTTTTTTTTTTTTTTTTTATATAGGGTCTTCTCTCGAGAGCTCAGGGGAAGTAGAGGGTTCATCCGTGTAGGAGACTATCTATTCTCCACTAGGGAGTCCCTGGCTAAATGCCTGCGGAACAACAGCCAACAAAACTCACACCGTCTCTGGAATTTACTGAGTTTGTACTGCGACACAGAATATACCATATGGAGTTAGGGAAACCCCCCAGGTGTCGTTTGACAGGAAACGCCATGTCCATTACTCAAGCTGCTGGAGGTGGTATCGTGATTTCGGGTATGTTCTGTTGGAATGGACTCCATCCGCTCATACCGTTAAAATGTCGTGTGACTACCAAAGAATATCTTTCTGCCGTATCGGACCAATTTCACCATGCAATACTTCATATTTAACCAGATTGCAATAGATTCTTTCGAGACGACAATGCAATCACCATTGCATTATTCCACTGCAAAAACTCTACCTGAACGGCTTGAGAAACAGTCCCAAGATATCCAGTATCTACCCTGGTGGTAGATACTGGATATCTTGGGACTGTTTCTGCAGATTCTCCAGATGAGAAACCAATTGATATCTAATTCTCCAGATGCCTAATTCTCCAGATGAGAAACCAATTGATATCTGTAAGAGGTGGTTCGAATTCGAAAGTCTCCACTAAACACGATGTAGCAGCTGACAAATATCCTGATGGAACATGGAATAATGGTCAAATCTGGAACTAGACTTCCTGAGACACCTAGCGGAATAAATTTTTGGGCAAACGTTGTCCCTACTAAATATTAAATATTTTATTCAATATTGAATATTGAATAAAATATTTATAAATCGACATGATGGCGTTTGTTGTGAGAAAAAAAAAGTAGGGATACTAATATAATGTAATGATAATTTAAAACTCTTATTATATTTATCGCGCACAATTATGTATGTTTCTTTTAATTTTTTTTACATTTATATTTTATAAGTTTTTCAGATTATTCATAAGCCGAAATGAATTATTCTTGCTTTTATAACTAATTAGGAAATTTCGGAATCTATACCTTGCATATATCTATAATTCTTTCCCACCATCGCTGTGCTTGCCACTCTTCAACGTTGATAGGACACACCTTATGTATAAAATGACTACATTCAGTCTCATCTTCCTGTTTCTCGGCCACAGGTAAGTTCATCGGTACAGGCAGTTTTTCAGGGCCATTTGCGGCTTCTAATGGAAGAACAAAATTTTCTGCCGAAATGAGTTTGAAAAACAAAAAAAAAATCTCTATAAGTTTGCTTACATAAGTAAAGTAATGAAAAGTAATTTCATTTAAATTTATAATAATTCTATTTAATTATAAAATTACAAGTAAATTTAACAAGTTAGAAAAACATTACAATATACGCTGATAAAAAAGAAATATTTTAATTGCACTAACGTTTCAACAATAGTTATATGTCTTCTTCTTCAGAGTAAGTGATGACGGAAAAAAATTAATAAAATAAAGTTAATTAAAATTATTTGATTTTAATTTATTAAAACACCGTAACAAATAATATATATTAGTTTAGAACAAATGCTGATTGTTTTAACCCACTCATTTTAACTTTTTAACCTTGTGAAGGGTAAATACAATACCAATACAAGTGATATTACAAAGAATATTGCTTTAATTTACATTGTATACCTTTACTGGATTTCATGCCCTTGTGGGTAGCGCAGTTGGTAGAATCTCCATCCACCCCACACAGGTCGAAAAGACCTGAGTTCGAATTCCAGCGATGATGTGAGGAATTTTTATGGGCCTTTTTTCAGAACGTGGCTGAGTTAGTTGGTCTCAGGCGGGAGTAGCATGGTATTTTCTCCTGGAAACTCTGGAGAATATGCCATGTGTTCTGTCCAGCATATAGAAAATCGACCACAGAATACGCTAATGACCTTTAGCTGCTGTTGCGCCGTAAAACCTCCAACAACAACTCTGCTTCTAGACCAGTAGGTGGATACAGTATTTTCTAAATAGCAAAGCAATCAAGTTAAAAAGTCAAACAAACAGTCTCCTACTATATAAGACAAAAATAATCCAACTTACCGATGTCTTGTGGAACAACGTCACCCGGGATTGAGATTACAAATACAGGATTGTCTTGTCCATAAAGTTGTATATTAGACTGTGGGGCCTCATCCTCATTCCAAGCGTCTTGATATGAGAAAAATGCTATAAGAAAATGTTATAACAATTCAGTTAAGATCAATATTTTTCTGTATACCTGTTTGGCATCCAATAAACAGACATACAATACACTCACTATACGCTGAGTGGACAGAAATCATGGGATACCTACCTAGTAACGGGTAGGCCACCTTTCACCCTGATAAGGGCAGTCACACGGCTGTCCATAATTCCATCGCAATTTTGGGTGGTAGATTCAAAGCTCGAACGGACCTTTCCACAGCATCCCAAAGATGCTGCACAGGGTTCATGTCCGGTGAACGGGGAAGCTGTTCCATGGTGGTCAAATCTGCGGAATGCTCTTCGAACCATGTTCTAGTCACCACGGCTCTGTGGGGAAGAGCATTGTCCTGCTGGAAGTCCAATACTCTGTGCGTGAACGATGACCATGAAGGGGTGCAGATGGTCTGCAAGGATGGACAGGTAACCTGAACCGTTCAGAGATGTGTCTAGACGTACCAGAGGTCCCAACGTGTGCCAGTTGAACATGCCCCAAACCATTACCGACCATCTGCCTGAACAGTTCCTTGTTGACATGACGGGTGCATAGCTTCGTGCGGTTTCCAACAAATACGTACCCTCCCATCATCTCGAAATAACTGAAAACGGGACTCATCGGACCAGGAGACCTGTCTCCAATCATCCAAGATCTAGTTCCGATGTTCTTTCGCTCAGTTGAGGCGAAGAGTCCTGTGTCGTGGTGTTAGCAATGGGATACTGGTGGGTCGGCTGCTCCCATAACCTATGCGGCTAATGATCGCCTGGTGGTCTTGGTGGAGATGTTTCTGGCAGCTCCCTAGGTGAAGTCGGCTGTGATTTGCGCCACTGTCGCTCTCCGATTGGCTGAAACAATGCGAGACAGACGTCGACGGCCACGTTCATCCACCACCTTTCTCCACCCACAGAGCTGTCCACGATTAGATGTTATTCCGGAAATGGCGTATTCCCGATACACTCTTGATACTATCGAACGGAGATAGTGCAATTTCTGTACCACTTCCCCGATAGAGTGACCCATGAATCGGACAGCCACTATCATCCCTCTTTAAAAAGCCAGTAAACTCACGACGTTTATCCATAATGACATCGAATTACAGTCTACGTGAATGAAGTGATGCAGTGTACCTATATACCTGCCAAGCGGTGGGTTTGTCCACTAGGGAAAGGAGTGACAGTGTCGCGTTGCCCAGGAACCCCATGAATTCTGTCCTTTCAGTGTACCTGCATACACATAAAGAAACCTACAGTCGCTGGCCACTTTATTAGGATGTCTTATAGGACGTTAGCCCACTTTAATCTGGATTACTGCTCTCTTTTGCCTTAGAATCTAAGCGGTTTTTAAGGGTATTAAGGATATGCTATGAAAAAAAGCCTCACACTGCTGCTCCTTCATAATCAGCTTGTACTGTTCGTATATAACAAGTGGACATATTGCTTCACAGATTTTGCCCGTACGTGGGCTCTTCAACCATTTTGGAATAATGTAAAAAGAAAAAAGAAGGCATCAGGTCACAAGTACTCACTGGTCCTAATGAAATGGCCCCACAGTATAGTTTTATGCATATCTATCCCATCAGTTTTACGGTTATACGTTGCGAATTGTATGTAACCACCTTTCATCAGATATGGAAAAACAAAAATGGGAACTTATTATATTAATCCACTCTTATACCACGTGAAAATTAATAACAGCATAATAAACTACAGTTTTAACTATCTTACCGATACCCATCATCAGACCAAACTGCTGACAGACTCCTCTTGCCGATGCTACCAGAAACAAGGCAACAAGAATAAACCAGAAAAAAGAGGGGTCTGTCAGAAGCTTGGCCTGATGATTGGGTATCGGTAAGATACCTGAAACGTCACCTGAATGTATAAAACAATTGGAACATTCTTATAATATTAATATATTAATATTAATTAATATATATTAATAGATTTAATATTCCTCAATTATAAGTAATTGTTACTGTTCTTACAATGTTTTTTTTTTTTTATTTATATCTACCTACCTGTTAAAACCACCCCGAAGGCTTCGGGGTTATCTCTGTCCTCATTCTTCTTTCCGAACGTCAAATTTGGCTCTTCTGCTTCTACAAAGAAGAAAAAAAAATGCCATTAGCGAGATGATGGTACCTTACCTCTACAACACATCAGCAAACTAGTCCTAAGTACAAACCTTGAGCAGTAAGTGATTTTACCTGCTTGATTTCTTCTTGTCTTTCAAAGTTAGTGGCTAGTTGACTTCTGGAGCATCGAATCGAGTACGATGTGCGAATGGTAGTTGGAAAGGTCAACCTACGGGGATAAACTAAAAATAACCTAGATAGGACAAGCTGCATTGCATGCCCTTGAAGAGACACTTCTGCCATGGAATAAATCTCCACAGCGTATATAAACTGATGTTACAGTTCCTTAAATAATTAAAAGAGTTTTTATATCTGATATAAATAGACTTCCTCTCTCAATAGCAAGTATCATTTTATTATAAGCCATGTCGAAAGAATACATTTGAAGTCATTAACTAATCTCCAACAAAAATTAAGATCTGAAGATTGCGCCAATGTAGTATGAACAGAAGTTGAAATTTGAAAGGAATAAACACGGATTTCATAGACAAAATTTCAAGGTTTTTATTCATTTTTAGGAAAAATCCTTAAAAATCACATTTACCACTAAAAAAAATATAAATACAAAATTTTACAAACATGTAAAAGCACGCAGACAGAAACAGAATGATAAACAACAAATCACACAAGCAGAAATTGAAATCATAGATAAAAAAGCTGGCATATAAATGCGATTTACATACCAAAATATAATAAATTAATATAATTTGTTTAATAACGTGTTTATCACACAATGGAATGGAGTTTCCATTATGGCGTGTAAATGAAATTTCTGAGTATAATAAATCATGGAGAATATCATACTACGATATTGAATCGGTTTACAAGGTAAATCATAACTGTTTACCACCAAAATTAAGAATAGACAATTATCAACTCTCAGCAAAAAATTATTCACGTGTTCGAAACAAAATTTAATAAAAAATTATTGAAATTAAAATAAATATTGCGCATTATTTCATTTTGTTGTATATTTTCAACCTTTTATTCACTGCGTAGGTTTTGTTCTTCCACAACGATTGAAATAATTAAAAAAAACTTGTACCCTTTCTACAGTTACATTTATAGAATACAATGAATCCATATTATTATTATTATTATTATTATTATTATTATTATTATAAGCCAAAACTGAAAAAAAAACATAGAGATGCAAGTAATAAGAAGGAAAGCTGATAGCATTTGACATACTTTAATCTTTCACCAAACTGGTGATTGACTGGAATGAAGAAGAAAGGCTTGTTGTATAGAATAGTAATAAATAAAAATAAACGCATACACCATGGTGTAATGGTATTCTGTACGCTTTAAAAACAGCCTAATTTTAGATTTGACGAATGAACATGTAATGCTTTGATACATTTTTTTTTTTTTGAACTTATATTCTGCATCAGGTAACTTTTTGTTGTTGTTTACTTTCGGTACCGTTATCAACATTCCTACTTTCCAAATAAAATAATTGTAAAATTGACATCATAACGTCATAACATTGACTTAAACGTAACAGTTATTCCTAAATAATTCCTACCCCTAAATAAAACATCAACTTTTAAACGTAACAGTTATGCCTAAATAATCCTACCTCTAAAAAAAAAAAAAGTCAACTTAAACGTAACAGTGGACTTGGCACATTGTAGACTTAGCTGCTCATGCGCAATAAAAACCAAAACCAAATCAAACCTAAACGTAACAGTTATGCTAAAATAATACTACCCCCAAATAAAACATCAATTTAAACGTAACCCCACGGGCTCACATCTGGTGAGTATGGGCTTCGCAAACCCAGGGGCCTGAGCTGGATATCATCATTCTTCTCTTTCTTGATGATTCCTTTCTGATTCTCTCTCTGTCAGGATAACTCGGGATTTTTTTTTTTTTTTTTTTTTGGCTGGTGCAGCATGAGCCTCAGGTTTCCTTGCACAATAATAATAATAATAATAATAATAATAATAATAATAAAAAGTAACAGTGGACTTGGTGCATTATAGCCTTAGCTGCTCATGCGCCATAAAAACCAAAACCAAACCAAACATACGTAATAGTTATGCCTAAATGTCAACAGTTATGCCTAAATGTAAAATGTCAACAGTTATGTCTAAATAAACCTACCCCCATATAAAACATCAACTTAAACGTAACAGTTAAAGCTAAATAATAAATGTACCCGTGAACGCTAATACCAAAATGTCACCAACCCCTGATATAAAGTACGATAATTAACGCATGAAACTAAGTACGTAACATACTTTCCATTGCCAACCGAAAACTATTTATCGTTTCCTGTGTACAAAAATACAGCGACATCTAACGAGGATAATCAGAAATAGATAAAATTTAAAATCAGACAACATCCTGCTGTAATCAGAAAAGTTTAAACAATATTTAAATATTTTTTATTTAAATATTTAAAAGATTAAATAATATTTTATAAGACAAGCTGAGATTGGATAAGTATTCGAATGTCGATGCAATTACTTAAATCTAATGACACCGCTAGACATAAAAAAAAATTAATTATGTACACTCCTTTACTATTACCTTGATATGGTACGACATTTCACCCACTGCATACATTATTTCGAGAAGTATATAAGGCAAGCAGAATAAAATAGGATTTAAACGTTTATTATTCATTAGGAGTCATATCTTACAAAGTAAACTGCAAACAGTTGCGATACTAGGACACATTCAGCTTAGTAACACAAAGAAATATAATTAATTACCTGAAAATAGCTGCACCTGAAATAAAAGTATTAATATGGTTAAATCTTCGCTTCTTGACGTTCTTAACTGTGTTTCATATTAACCTGTGAAACACAGTTAAGTTGATAAGAAACACATTGTAATAATAATATAATAATATTTACCTTGTTGTTTATTAGAACCTAGCTGTTTCTGATGCACAAATCGGCTTGTCACTACTACGATAATATATACTAGATACAGACATACAAAACCTGCAAACAGGCAAATGAATAGTTTAAATTATATTATACATTAAAATATTTACAATTCATGCAGCAGTTCTTTTTAAATTATTAGCAATAAAGTGATTTCTACTGCAAATGATAGAGGAATTGATTAATATAACCAGAATTGATTAATACAGGATATGAAGCTTAGCAGCTTTATTTACTTTCCACTAGAGGTCGCCTTTCTGCTAATTGTATAAATTATGAGATATTTATTTATTTCAACATAAAAACTTATTACAAAAAACTTATTTGTTCTCCAAAAGCTTATTACATATTTGCAATACAGAAATAGTAAATTTTATTAAATTCTTTTTGTATTATAGTTTGACTTTTATTTACTCTCCAAAAGAAAGAGAGTAAAAGTTAATTCCAGAGGAAATCAAAAAGAAATTTAATACAACTATGAGGCGTAGCAATAAAGTTTCCGGAATGGTGCAATAAAAAGCACACAAAGTGAAGGAGTTCAAAAATGGTTTCATTTTTATTCAAAGTAATCACCATCAAACTGCATGCACTTATTACACCATTCTAAAAGCCTAAGAAGCGATAAAGAATTTAGAGCTGAAAGCCTCAGACTACGGGAAATTCTAAAACCATTCTAAAAGTTACTGAAGAGAGTCAGCGAAGGCATCCAAAGAGATGATGTTCGGTTCGGAGGTTATGTTTCTTTCATATCCCCAATAACCTGAAATCTTAACTTTGTGGGTAGTTTTCACCTTGGGACACTAGGAAGAAGTCCGCTGGTGTTAGATCGGAAGAGCACAGTGGATGATTGATCTGTACAATGCCAGAAATGTCTTCAAAACGAGCACGGGCATTGTCGTGCAACAAGAACCAGCTGTCTTTCTCTCGAAATTGCGACCTCATCCAGGAAATGCACTTCAATAGTCTTTGAAACACCTGTACGTAGAACATAACATTAACCCTCTCCCCGTCAGGTATAAATTCCTTGTGAATCACATCCTGTATGTCGAAACACATGAACAGTATGCATCATCCTGATCCTGGACTTCTATAAACGAAAGTTTTTTTTTTTTTAAATCCACTGTATGCTCTGACACTTCGTCTCTGGGTGGTACTGAAATATCCAACACACATCGGTGACAATACAGTAGAAGAATTAGGATTGTCTTGACAAGACTGGATGAAGTCTTCAAATGATGACATTCTTTGTTGCTTCCACTCGGCAGTGAGACAGTGCCGCACAAATTTTGCACAGACTTTTCCCTATATCATCATGCAGAATTTGACAAATCGTCTACTTTTTCATATCGAACTCATCATCTATCATTCCGATGGTCAAACTTCGATCTCTTGCCACAATTTCCCGAACTTTTGGAACTGTTTCCTCATTTCGAGAGGTTGACGGACGCCCACTTCTTAGTTCATTGCGAACATCTTCACGACCGTCTTTGAACCGCTATTATACCATTCAAACACACTGACGCGACTTAACATTTTATCACCATAAATAGTTTTTACTATTTTATACGTTTCCATCGCAGATTTTTCCAGTTTAATGCAAAATTTGATGTTCGTTCGTAGCTCCATTGCAAAATGTGACACGGAATGTTAACGCTACTAACGAAACTGGTTGTTACTTGCAACCTGTCAGCCTACTGGTTAATCGCTTCATCTGTTGAAGGAAGTTTGCACTACAACATATCATTCCGTTTATTTTCAAATTCATCGAACATAACCGCAACAACACCAGTCCGGGAAGTTAATTGCCACACCTCGTATAAGATTTTTTACAGTGATTCCACTGCATGAAAATTGAGACATTTGTATTGAAAAAGTTAAACAGCTATAACACAAATAGTAACAAACATTACGAATGGTTAAAACTATTGTAACTCGGGTATAAGGAAACAGTGAAAAGCAAAATTCATTAAAGCACGCAGGCTCTTTTAGAAAGTAGCTTTCATTATATCACAATAACCAGCTATTAGAATGGATTTAAACATGTCAGAAATCTATTGAAGGCTATCCAAGGCGTGGACGACCAATACTAAGATAACTATTTCTAGAATATTACTATAATCAGTCGTCGAATTTTGTTATAAAAGAGATGTTTTATGATTGCGAAGGAATATTATATTAAATCCTTTATTTCTTCTTTCTTGGTCACATAAAGATTATGCAGAATAAAAATTTTAAATAGAAAGAAGGTATACAAATCCAATAGACTAATTGATAATAAGTAAAAGCAATAGCATATCACTAAGAGAGCTTTCAGATATAAGAAGTAAAATAAGGTTGAGCATTATGTTTTTGCCAGTCCAGGAATAAGAGATTTCTATTTACAGGAGCACCTATGTATATATCACATATTTACACATCTGATCTGAAAGCATACAAAAATTATTGTAAGAGGCGATAAGTGAATAGCTTGATATAGGTATTATTCTTTATATAGCATATAACATTCATTGAAATATGCAGTTGCGATGCTTTTCAGGTAACTCGGCTTTTTGGAGAACCGTACACGGTCATAATTCAGTTGTCAGATCAGATGGATAAACGGGATAAACATATCTCCAAGATGATGCTGATGTCTATTATGACAGAGGGAGGGGGTTGTTCCTTAGTAGGGGTACCTTCCAGTAGCAGAGGTACCATGCTTCGGGAGTATCAGCAATATCAGTAAGAAACTTCACTGTTGCTGTAACCAATCTCTCTAATGACCCTAATGTCTCTTATTTTGGTTAGTCCAGGGATATTGAAAACAGTTGCAAGATCAGTGGTTCTAAAACAAGTCAGAACCCAGTATTTGAAGGCAGACCATCTGATTAACCAGAATTCCTCTGTAAACAGGTGCTTTAGAGTAGGAGCATAGAATCCCCACTCCATATAGAACAGAGTACTGTAGTTAATAATGATATTAATATATGTTTTGTAATGCAAATGTTATATACATGCAATAGATGTCATTTTGTATTCCATTTTATCTTCAAGATGATTATTTCGTTTATTAAACGGTGGATTATACTATTTTATATCCTTTCAATATAATTAAAATTTTATATTTTTATATAATTAAAAATATTTGCTTATTTCTCACAAGATTACACAATGAACAGTGATTCTCTTTTATGAAACCCCAAGCACGAGAGGTATTAGAATCTATAGTACTTAGTACCGTTCAGGGGTTGAAAAGATGAAAGAGGATACTTGTTTGTATTAGACTTTAATTTCTATAGATTGTAATTTTCAGGAAATATGTATAAAGGGAGTATTATTCCAGAAAACGGAAGTTGAAGGAATAAATGAGGAAGAAGAAAAGTTGGTTCTATCCAGAATAACTTATTCAGGAAAGGTTGAATTAAAAACAATAAAGTAAGAAAGGGATTGGGGTTGAGATACAGGAGGAGATGAAGTTCTCTATGGAACGTAGACAGGCAGCATGAAGACCTACGGCGTCTTATCGATGATTTATCGAACGATTACTTTTAGAGACAGAGGGGTCATATATAAGGGAGTTGTAAGACAGTACTTGGAAATCTGTGTCCAAGTGTGGAGACGGGACTGAAAAAAAAAAGATATTGAATTTCTCTAATGGATCCTCCAAAAGCAGGCAGCTTGCCTGCCTAGTGAAATCGGCAAAAGGGTGCCCACATGAGGAAAGGCCTCGAATACGTCAGCTACAGAGTTTGGCAACTTTAGAATTTGATGAGGGACAGTAAAATGACGGTGAATTTTTCACGGTTATGACTACTAAAACTATCTGCCCTAAATTGAAATTACCCAAAAGAGAGAGAGAGGTATACAATGGATTGTAGGATGTTCTCTTTTAATTAGTCGAAGTTACCTCCATTCGTAGCCGAAGCTGACAGCTTGGGAGATTCTTAAATCAATTGGATAGGTACTTATGTATGTACGGATTAAAACACATAGGTAGTTTCTTTTTTTTTTTTCTTTTTTGGCTATTGGATCAAAGCATGAATAAGGGTATTGGAAAAAAAGATTATTACACTGCAAAATAAAATTATAACTGAAACTAATCTTTTTTTATATATAAATCTGAGTTAGAAAACATTTTGAACTGATATTCTTTAAACTCTTAAACAAATTAATTGAAAGAAGGGCGTTACACGATTATTCGTCTTATTGTAATGAAATACAATGGGCGACCACGCTTCTTATGTTTCATACCAAATGTTACAACTAATCTCTTTTACTGAAAATGTTAAAAGTTACTTCAACAAGCATCACCAGAATAAAATTGTTTAAATTTTTCTATTAAGTAAATCCTATAATCATAGAAAAATAAGAAAACAGATCGTTTAAACTAGTTGATTGAAAAATCAACTAGTTTAAACGACTAGTTTAAAAATCTACTATGATTGAAAAAACAATTAAGGTATATCTTCAGAGTAAACTCACCTATCGCATGTTGGATGTAAATGGTACCACTGTAGAATAGATAAAAAGCCCAACTTCCTGCTCCGACATAGAAACCCACATCCCTCAAGAATGGCCTCTTCACCATGGTGAATGACTGAGAAAGGAATATTGATCCAGCAACCACGGTAGTAACAAAAATTCCTCCACCTTCATCCCGTAAGGAAACAAGAAAAGTAACAGTTAATTACGAAAGCTATCCCGACTTTAGTTACTGTAGCTTAGAAATGAAGTTAAGAACTTGATATGATCTTAATTAGTTTGGTTTTTTATTTGTATACACCTACGATAAGGCTTTGTGGGTGGGGGATTCATTTTTCAAGGACAGCTTCTGAAATTGAGGGATCAGTAGATCGCTTTTTGTGTCGAGGTAAATTCGTTTAACATGTACTTATTTTTTTCCCCTTTTATTAGTTCGATTTTTCAAAGGATGACCGCTGTTTATGATCCAGTAGTTTTCCATTCACCACACAACGAAAACGTTAATTACGGGGTATATCAAGCAATTTTTTCATCTTTCTTTTTTTGCCTTTTCAGGAAAACTTTTCAAAGAAGTGTAAGGGACCTGATTTTAAGGAAAGAATTTGTTTTCTTATTTCTGCTAGGTCTAATATCAGTTTTTACATTAAAAGGTACTGTACATTATCTCTGGTGAACTGTGAAACTTGTAACTAAAATAAGATTACTCATCACCTTCTCCAGTTCGTTAGTTTTAATGATTGTACCTCAATTTGGGTTAACTACTTTTTTCTTCACTCTTTGGTGATTTTGTAAGAATTTTGAAAAAGTGCAAAAGCCACCTACCTATCAGTCCTCCAATGACCATTTCTGTTCTTCCTTGTTGTATTCCTGCAATGGCAGAAAAGATGTCGGGTGAGCCATTGCCAAAGGCCAATAAAGTCACTCCCTTTCGAACGAAAGTTAAAGAAAATAAACTCAAGTAAAAAATTAATTAAATTATAATGTCTTATCATTTATAATTACAATTATTAATATTAATAAAAGATTAACTTTATGTCCTTTACGTAAAAAGGGCCATAGATGGAAAATGAGTGTAGTAACAGAATTATATATAATTGGATAGTGTACAGAGGGTTGCGATTACTCCTTTATCGTATGTTGCATTTTTATTCCGAGGAATTGTGTGGAAAGTTGGTAAATTGCTTTATAGTAGAACAGGACATTTTTGGCTAATTCCTGCTATACCCCAACCAGTGGAGGCACATGGCGTTGGCCTTCGGGAATACTGTTCAAGGTTTAGGCCTAGCGGATGTCAAATGAACTAATGAGACTCGTGCCAGAGAAGAAAAATGCATTGAATGCATGTAAATTATCAGGCGACACAGAAGACTATGGTAGATATAAGTGAGTCTGTAATCACAGCACAAAGGAGGTTATGCAAACAAATCCACAACAGAATACGCATATTTTTAATACGCAATATACACTGAGAGGACAGAAATCATGGGATACCTACCTAGTAACGGGTAGGCCCTCCTTTCGCCCGGATAAGGGCAGTCACACGGCAAGACATTGAGTCCACTAGTTCACGAAAGCGTGGACGGGTATTTTCCGTCCATGCTTGCTGCACCGCTGTCCATAATTCCATCACATTCCTAGGTTGAGGATGCAAAGCTCGAACGGACCTTTCCACAGCATACCACAGCGTTCATGTCCGGTGAACGGGGAGGCCATTCCATGGTGGTAAAGTCTGCGGAATGCTCTTCGAACCATGTTCTAGTCACCATGGCTCTGTGGGAGGCGCATTGTCCTGCTGGAAGAGTCCATTGCCCTGTGGATGCACGATGGCCATGAAGGGATGCAGATAGTCTGCAAGAATGTACACGTAACCTGGACTGTTCAGAGATGCGTCTAGACGTACCAGAAGTCCCACGTGTGCCTAGTGAACACGCCCCAGACCATTACCGACCGTCCACCTGTCTGAACAGTTCCTTGTTGACATGACGGGTGCATAGCTTCGTGCGATTTTCGCCAGATACGCACCCTCCCGTCCACTCGAAATAACTGGAAACGGGACTCATCGGACAAGGAGACTCGTGTCCAATCATCCAAAGTCCAGTGCCGATGTTCTTTCGCCCAGTTGAGGTGTAGAGACCTGTGTCATAGTGTTAGCAATGGGGCTCTTGTTGAACGGCGGCTCCCATAACCTATTGCAGCTAATGATCCCCTGATGGTATTGGTAGAGGCGTTTCTGGCAGTTCCTTGAAGTCGGCGGTGATTTGTGCCACTGTCGCTCTCCGGTTGGCTGAAACAATACGAGACAAATGAACGTCGACGGCCACATTCATCCACCAGCATTCTCCGGCCGCAACGCTGTCCACGATCAGATGTTATTCCGGAAATGGCGTATTCCCGACACACTCTTGATATTGTTGAACGGGGATAGTGCAATTTCTGTACCACATCGGCGATAGAGTAACCCATGCATCGGGTACCCATTGTCATCCTCTTTCGAAGTCGGTTAACTTACGACGTTTATCAATACTAACATCGAATTACCGTCTACATCAATGCACTGTACCTATATACCTGCCAAGCGGTGGGTTCGTCCACTAGCGAGAGGGTGACAGCGTTGCGTTGCCCAGGAACCAGGTATCCCATAAATTCTGCCCTTTCAGTGTATTAACGCCTGATAGCCATAGCTGCTTTGGCACTATCTTTCACAAATCAATTCACTTTTCCGTCTTCTGGCCCATCGTTCGTGATTCATGATCATTGATCCCAGCTTTCATTCTGCATATAGCTTCAAAGCAACAGCTCTGAAGGAGTCTACTATTTTTAAGACAAGAGCAACCATGCTTAATGAAGCATTTATCAATTGCCAATTGATAAATGCTTCATTGAACAGTGCACTATGTTTTATACTATTCACATTGTATATAGATACATGTATATTTGGGGATGCTGTTCACCTCAAATAAGTGTTTCAATATTTCCAATTTTAGTTGTATTCTAAAATCATCACACAATAGACTTCTCTTAAAAATAGACAATTTTGTTTAATTAATGCATTTATTACTTCCTGAGTTAAATCCAACTATGTTATAACTTTAAAATGCTATTATAAGCAATATTATTAGCAATATTGAAAGTTTAAAATGTTCAATAACTTATAATTGAATGATAAAATGCATACTGAAAGGATACAGCAACGTTCTGGGACATACGAAGAGTTTTAGATATTACGAAAAGCGAGGGACACAAACTGGAAAAGAAGAAAAGAAATGTAATAATAAAGTAAAACGTAAAAAATCATGGGTTAGTTCTATAGTTCAAATGCAAGATTTTGACTTAGAGCTTTATCTATTGAACTTTTTATTCAATCTGAATGAAAATATACCATTTTATGTAAAGATTAGACAGTGTCTAATCTTATTGTTATTGGACAGTGTCTCTTATATGTTTTTTATAAATAAAAAATAAATCAGCAAAACAGAAAAACCAAAAATTACTATAGACATTTATGATTTTTAACACGCGTTAGAATTTCTAAATCATGAAACTCTTTATTTGAATTATTAGCATCTGCGAAGCAAGTATTCAAATCGATACAAGACTTAACTCTTACTCTTTGAATTGAATTAAGAAAAAATTAAATATATAAATGCTCAGAATCATATTGTTTCTCAGCCGGTGATGCAATAAAATTTTTGAAGAAAAGCGAAATTGGTTTTATAAAATGTCCAAGATTATCTTCAAAGGGTAATTTGAACGTCAAAGAGGTTGAGTGATTGAGCAAATTATTCTTGAACGTCAAAGAGGTGGAGTGATTGAGCAAATTATTTTTGAACGTGTTAAATATGGGTTCCAGTAATGAGCCTAGAAGAACACAAAATCTATATTACAATGGTGGAGACTGAGAGCTTGTAAATACTTTAGCGAACCTCCAGTTACTTTATCTGTTCTGTTAGCAAGACATTGGTGAACTGGGAACAGAGAGGGGGAGGTTATTTGCTTTAGAGTTCCAGTTTTCTAATTAGAAAGGAAGAGTGAACCCTAAAGGCTTTTTAGAAATTTATGAGTAAGAAGAAGTAGAAACCTAACCAGGCTAAAATTTCCAATATGTATGGATTGATTATAGTGATAAAAGAGCTTAACACTAGTAGATAATCGGTAAATTACATATACATAAATACTCATCTAAAGCAAACTAAAATGAATTTATTATCTATTTTGAGACTTAATGATTCTTTGATATATAACACATTACTTACAAGTCATTGGCAGTGACCCCTAGAGCTATGAACAGGAACAACAACCATACAACCTGTTAACATAAAATAAGCATCAGTAATTTTGGAAATTATAGATTGAGAGAAAGATAGAATTGGGCTAATAGTTATGCCACGATTGCCGCATTGTTAATGTATTTAATTAAATCTACTCTTGAACCATCAAGTATTCGTAATTCTATTAATACTGAATCACAAACGTACTTACGCTTAAGCAAACTGAGAATGGCGCCTTCTCTGGTCCAAAGGCGCAATATATCTGGATGATGTAATCAACGTAGCCAATCGGGCTTTTGCAGCCTGGGACAGATTTTACAAAGTCACACCGATCGGATATGTTAAGAGAGTTCACCTCTCTACACTGGAAAAAAAAATGAAATAACTAGAGTAAAAATATATTTTAGTCCAAAAGATCTTTGTAATTCAATTGTATTTCAGTCGATTTGAACCCTTAGATTATATTGAACAGTGAAATATTCAGAAATCGGGCCCCGAAACCGTAATTAGGGTTTCGAGAACGCATTCCCCCACCTCTGCTAATTCTTTATAAATACTAACGCTAATGAAATTAAGAACACATACCATAGCTGTCAATAAATAATCAGTGGAATTGAAATTCGTGTCGTTCAACGCCATGATCCTTGAGAAAATCTTAATTTAGACCGTCTTCGATACCGCCTAACAAGATGACGAGATTTCTTCGTGGGTGCTGTAACGGCGTGGTGCGGATGCATCACCAGCGAAACCCTCCTACTGACTAGATCGGGATCCGATCCACAGTTTAAATAGCTTTGGTAGGACGCGAAGCTTCAGTGTCTTATCAGCAAAGGTAAAAATGATACTGGAGCGTTCTCGATTGTTTTGCAAGTCTATTAGAGGTATGCACTTCAGACCTGGTGAAGAGCAAACAGTTGTTATCAGATATAACAAAAAAATAAATAAGAATTGGCCCTTCCGCCTTGCGTAGGACAACCCACCACTAAATTTTATCTGTTATTGCAAGGATTTGACGTTGTGCTTACGTGGATTAAATTCCATAAAAATCACCAATGCCGACAATTCAGCACGAGAAATGTTAAATTTGATTTGTTGGTGCTAGGCACCAACCATCTCATGACCTTTTTAAGAGGAAAAATCGGACGAATCGCTGTTCTTTTTGAGATATGGAAACTTTTTTCGACTTTTTTAAGCGGTAAGGATATTAAAGGATATTCATGTATAGGGTGTCCAGAAAGTTTTGTAACTGTCGTGTTAGAGCTGATGTGTTATTCAAGACTTTATTATGTCCACATTTTGTGGAGCTAAAAAAAAGTAAGAATATAAAAAAGCAATGATATTTCACCCAATTTGTAATACGAAACAATTTAGGACATTTTGGAAATTTTATTCTCATCTAACCGAACCGAGAAGCCCATAAATGTTTTGTCCATACAGTAAATATACTATCAGTTTATGGTGGACGGCGAGTGTAGAGTTTAATAGACTGATCAGTCATGGAAGTATAATTTAGAATATATTTTTTTAATCATTTACGGATTAGCAGGAAACCAAACTGAACATTTAATTTTCGACGTGCTAAGCATACACATTTATAGCCTTGTTCCATCACTTTGCCAAATTCTGGACACCCCTTGCGTTAAAATACGTCACTGTGATAACCAGCGAAATAATTCTGAACGTTTACCACCAAGCTTTTGTTTAAGTGGATAAAACGTATGGAAATCACTAGGGGCAAAGCCAGGACTGTTCAAGGCAATTGACTCTGCATAGAGTTCATTATATGGTTTGGCTAATAACAATTACACAAAGACCGTTCACTTTACACGGCAGTCTATAATTGTATGTGTGTGATTCGCATTCACTGCCACAGAAGCTTCTTCTTGGATCGATTTGCAGTAAATTACAAAATCTCCTCAATAATTTAGTTGGGTAATATGAAGTTAATACATTTGAGATTGATTAGCTAACTCCTAAAGGAATTATGTTTTTTTCTGTCCAGATTTCTCCCAGAAACTCGTGCTTTTCATCCAGCAAACAGAAAATCGACCACAGAATACAATCAATTTGGACGGCATATACGGAGCAATATGGCCTTAGTCGCTAATGCTCCTAATACCCAACAACAACAACAACAACAACATTGCCAGATTCATATGATAAATATTGCTTCTGAATCCGATAAATCGGATTTTGAAGATGGCAGTATATCACTTCTTAGTTGGTAATTTTTAAAATTCTTCTATACGACTCTACGAATAAGCTTTTGAAATATTTTATATTCTTAGAACAACAGTGAACTTCCAAGGTCCTAGTACAACAAAGAGAATTAATTTTGAGATAGTGGCAGAGTTGTTTAAAACACAATTTGCCCATCTTCACTGCAACAATTCGCTATTGGTATGTGGGTAGTGTGGGAGTCAGAATATCTGAAGCCAAAATATAATTAGATTCACGCATTTATAAACTCTACTAGCTCTAGTAGTTTTTGGTCAGTAATCCCAACTAGCTCTTGTAGTTTTTGATCAGTAATCCCAACTTGCTCTTGTTTCAAACTCCAGTATAAAATGTAGCCTTGCGATTATTTGTAAGAGGGCTAAGGCTAAAACTCGTTTTGCCCTCATGGGTAGCACAGTTGGTAGAATCGCCGTCCTCCCCACACCGGGTGGAAAAGACCTGAGTTCGAATCCTGTTGATGACGTGAGGAATTTTTATGGATTCATATTGAAAGTATGGTCCATATGAAACACTATTTTGCGTAATTTAAATCTCAGGACTAGACATAGGCAATGAGATCTAAAAAATTCAAGTGTCATACTATCGTAAAGGTATACCGTTTCAGTTAGACCCATCCTAGTTTATGTAAATATTATCTGATTACAATAAAGATAGAGACTTGTTAGAATCTGTTCGTCAATAAAGATTCAGTTTTCTCAACACAATTCGCTTTCGTCATGCAGGTAGTAAAAAAGTTCGTGATAAAAGTAGAAAAAAAGCTGATGTCACTTTGTATTGAATAAGTAGCGATGATCAATTAATAGAATGAATTATTTTATTCAAAAATGTACTAAAAAGAAAGAGGTTTTTAATCAGTCAATGGGATATATTTTTAAACATGAAGAAACAGAAATCTTTACTGTTTATTTGTTTGTTTTACTCTTTAGAAACAGAAATCTTTACTGTTTATTTATCACAAAAAAAAAAAAAAAAAATAGATAAATATCTTTTGGGTGTTTAGGATTTCTAACACCCACAATGGATAAATCCGGTTCTTATCAGGCGTAGTTTTATTTTATTAACTTGTAATTATCCCTTGGCGTGTGTGTTTGTGTTCCGATTTGGTGATATGTTGGATCTTAATCCACGTGCACTTGTCATGCTAGGGAATTTTCTTAGGATGTTTCTTCTTCTTTGACTTCTTATCTTGATATACGATCATTAAAAGTGTGCTAGGGCATCTTGTAAATCTATTTTTTTGTTCTTATTCTAACCAACATAAGACACAATCCCCTAACTACTAGTTCATCTCTCCTTACTCTTGTGAAACATTTAAAAAGGAATTTCTTTATCTAGTTGTAAAAATCCATTAGCCATCGGAAGATTTACAATGCAGCAGTTACTTGGCTTCCAGTCTAATAATGAATCAAAACTCACTACTGCCTAACTGGGTCTGGATATTTTATTATAAATCCAAGTAGGAATCAATGACAGCACTGACAAAGACGTCGGAGACCTTTAAGATACAAAAGCGATAATATCTTGCATCATATTGGTAATGTAGGCCAAACATTCTCGGTATATGAATATACATGAATGTTTGTTCGTCCAACAACTCTTCGCTCTCGTCAGTAGTACAGTTGGTAGAATTGCCGAGTGGAATTGCCAGGGTGGAAAAGACCCGAGTTCGAGATCTGTTGATAACGTGAGGAAATTTTATGGGCCTTTTTCACAAAGTGGTCGAGTTAATCGGTCTCAGACGAAGGCAGCATGATTTTTTCTCCCAGGAACTCGAGTTTTTCATCCAGGAAGCAGAAAATTGACTACAAAACACACGCAATTCACAGACAGTATATAGGGAGCAATATGGCCTTAGTCGCTTGATGCTCTTAAAACTCATCAATACCTTGATTTTATCGATGCACGCAGATGCTAAACAGGTCTCTGGCGGTTGCTCTTGTTGTAGTAAGGTTTTAGGAGCATTAGCAACTAAGGCCATATTGCTCCGGGTATATTTTCTGTGAATTGAGTGTGTTCTGAGGTCGATTTTCTGTTTTTCTGGACTGTAAACCATGCTACCCTCGCCTGAGACCGACTAACTCAGCCACTTTGTGAAAAAGGCCCGTAAAACATCCTCACGTCATCGTGGACTCGAACTCAGTTCTTTTCCATCCGGTGTGGGGAGCACTGCGATCCTCCCAAATGTGTTACCCACGAGAACCTTGCAGTTGCTGGAGAAAACACCATACTAACTTCTTTGTGCACATGCCATCTACAGCGTTGACAAAAACGATTCCTAAAAACTTACTATAATTGTTTCTGATGTGTCAGAAGAAAAGTTTGAACGTTTGAAGCTAAGTTGTGACGTACACTCCAACCTGTCTGACTCCAACCTGACTGACTCCAACCTGTCTTCGAATACAGTATTAGCTGTCATTTTTTTTTCAATTTAGATCTTACAGTTGTAATTTTGTAAACATTAATTTTGAAAATCAATATGAAAAACATGGTTTACCACGTTGCTGTTGCATTCTCTTCACTTCTTAGTATAATTACAAATATTTGCATATATAATTCTAATTTCGTACACAATACAGAGTCCCCTATTAAACACAGGCCCGCGATCAGCCTTCGTTTAGAGAGAAGCTGTAAATTATATTCCACTTCCATTTCTTCAGAACCTTTCCAGTTGTGGGTAACGGCTCATCATCCTTGTACACTAAAATATTCGAGTATTTTTAGTGACAAAATATCTACAGGGGTGTCTTTTCCTTTTGGCAAAGCAGTATATATGTAATTATCCTATTGCTTATATTCATTAATTCAATAAAAAAATTTTTTGCAGAATTAGGCTTGACCAAATGACTTCAACAGAAGAGAAAGTAAATTGTGTGCTGTGGTTGGCCGAGTTAAAGTCTGTAATTGCAGTACAAAAGAGATTTATAATCCATTACAACAAAGATACACCACACAGAAATTCCAAAACTAATTGGATGAAAAAGTTTAAAGAAACAGGTTCCGTCAATGATAAACCACGATCTGGGAGGCTAAGGACGGGTTGTTAATAGTGAGAGTTATTTGGAAATGCTGCAGAATTACTTTATTCCTGAACTAACACGTTTAGGACTCAGGTGATACAGTGTTTCAGCAAGATGGTGCACCTTGCCACTTTTTTCTCAGTTTTAGATGTGGACCGCTCTCTTGGCCACCGCGTTCACAGATTTGAGCCCAGTAGATTTTTTTCTATGAGGACATGTTAAGCTTATTGTTTATTCAACAAAATCTGGCTCTTTAGACCATCTTCGGGCTAGGATAACTAATGTGATTCAGGGTATTTACACTGAATTCATGCTGAAAATCAACTGCAAAACGTGTTTATTCAACTTTAGAATCGTACCTCAGTTTGTTTACGTAATGACCGTGAACCGTAACAATCCCAAGAATAAATATATGTAAAACTGTAAAAAATTCTTTTCCTTACCTTTTTTATAGATTGATTTTATCATATATAGAACGGAAGTTATGAAAATTTAAAACTGCACAAGGACTTTATAATGACCCTGTATATATATATATATATATATATATATATATATATATATACACTGTCCTACCATTAATATCCGGACACCCCTCCATGGATGGAGAAACAGATCCTATGCATGCAAAACGTCACAGAACCTGCTATAAATGTGAAAACTGGGCTTCGAACAGACAATTTCAAAAAATGGGCATGCAAGATGACACGTTCAACAGAATTGATCATCTGGCCGTTCCTGTGTGTGTGGCGAATGCCAGGGGAACAGTTCTTTCCTGATTGTGTCCTCCCAACAATGAAGTTTGGTGGAGGCAGTGTCACGGTGCGGGGCTCCTTTCATGGTTTGGCTTGGGCCCATTAGTCGTTATCGACAGAATCATGAATTCTGTGCAATACTAGGACAACCTGGACAATTATGCACTTCCAACATTATGGCAATACTTGGGAGAAGGCCCATATCTGTATCAGCAAGAAAACGCACCGTGCCATACTGCTCGGGTCGTAACAGAGTGGTTTGAGGACGTGGGTGTGGAAAAGTTGGATTGAGCAGCCCAGAGTGCTTATCTGAACGCTATTGAGCATCTCTGGGATGTATTGGATCGTCGGGTACGTGCACGTCCAGATCGCCCAAAGAACAAGGCCGAGTGGAGGAACATATCACCTGACATTTATAAAAGGCTGGTTGAGAGTATGCCGCGAAGATTGAAGGCTGTCATAAAAGCAAAAGGTTTCAGAACAAAATATTAAATAACACAATAAAAGCTCTTTTTTGTCTAAAGGAAGGTGTCCGGATATTAATGGTAGGGAAGTGTCTATATATATAGAATTGAATATGGTTGTTTAAAATGTGCATCGCGATAACTAAAGCCATGAGGCTTTAGCATTTATTTGAAGAATGAAAACCTGCATTTTAAAAATACATACAAAATAGCTGGCTAGACACAGAACACTTAAATGGATGTGATTCTTAGAACCGTAAATGGAATGGCTAAGAAAGTACTGAATCAGCGTAAGCGAAACAGTGCTGATGGTTAAACAGAACTCCTTCAAAAGCCAACATTATCTCGGAAGAAACAGCGAATAGAGAAACTCCTTTCTCTGCCCGTCCCTTCTCTCAAACACAATCGCGCTGTTTTAGTTTGCAGTAAACTCGTTAAATCCGCCCAAAACAGGACTTTGCTGTTTACAGAGGTTACTTTACTTAGCGTGATCTAAATTGCCGCCGGGTTACGAAAACAAGAAATAAACAGAGCGATGTATGTCGTCGCAGATTCAAGCCGTAAAGATCAACTCGTTTATCGTTATATATTACGCCACTTTCTCTAGGCTTCAGATAACTGCGACGACATCATCGGAATGCCTTTAATCTTTGTTTGGAGATCGTTCGAGAATTGAGCGTGGGAGAAACAGCGCAGCCACACTGCCTGTAATAGAAATTCCTCTGATTCAATTGCTACGAGGGATGAAACTCCATTGAGACCATTCTGGAAAAGGATCTAACCACTAACAGAGATTTTTACCTTCGCATTTTCTAAATTGTGCACCTTACCAATCTAAATTCCCAATACTTCCTTAACAACCTCACCCGGATCAATTCTTCAAAATCAATTTTCTAATGTAAACTTACTTTCTTAAAGCTACACTCACTGGTCAAAAAATTAGGAAGCTTTTTCAATTGGTGTCAACAGATAATTAAAGTTGGGATGTACAAATATAAGTGTCACGTGGTATAAACACAAGTTCCTTGGTATCGGATAAATTTTGTAAGTTTTCCAGAGGCTTCGCCGATCTAGTTTTGACCAAGGCAGGATTTTTTTGGTTTTTTTTTTTTTTAGGAGCACTAGCAACTAAGGCCATATTGCTCCGGGATATGCAGTGGTCATTCCGTGACCTTTCCGCATCCTCCGTATTTGGTGGTGACGGGTTCGAACCCCGGTCTAATCAAGAAGCGTGTGCTATGCACTACTGCTCCTTCCCACCTGGCTACGGAGGCGCCCCAAGGCAGGAGATATTTCCCATTTTTAGGAAGGTGTTATTGTGGAGCACGTTCAAGAGCCACAGTAGTGAAAACAAAGGAAATCACCACTGCGTCAAAGGTAACCATCTCAAAAATATATAATGAGTGGAAGACGGAAGGTCAATGCAACCCTAAAAGGAAGAAATTCGCAGAAAATTGGTAATCCAAGAAGGAAACCCCAAGAATTTAAAGCAAATTTCGCGTCAGTAGAATATTATGCGAACTAAAAATTCTTGAAAAATTCGATTTCAAAGAAAAATTCGATTTCCAACCGAACTGTGCGGCCAGCGTTGAAGAATCTGTAATTCTGTTGGTCGTGTGCCTATACGAATGCAACATCTTTCTGTAAAAAATCGAAAGATTCGACTGGAGTAGTCTCTCCAATTGCGAAACTGGACTGCAGAACAGTGGAAAAAGATCACGTGGTTTGAAAAGTCTCTATTTTCACTAAGTAGAGTGTGGCTGGAACCTCACGAAGCCATGGATCCAGACTGTCTCGCGTCAACCACTGAAGTGGCTGGAGGTGGTATCATGGTAGGGTATGTACTGTCGGTACGGCTTGGTCCGCTCATGAATATTGTTCTGACATATCGGACAACTTCATTGTAATGAAACTTCACCCTACAACGCTTTTTCTTCACAAGGATTGCGATGGATTCTTTTAAGGCGATAATGCAAGTATCCACTGTGCAAAAATTGTATATGAATGGTTAGAGGAACATTTACCCTGGCCACCTATTCTATAGATCTGAATCCAATTGAAGAACTCTGGGATATGCTTGGAAAGGGAAGTTCGGATTCGAAGTTGTTCACTATCGATCACAGTTCAGCGACTTACAAATATCCTAATAGAAGAATGGTCAAATATGAAGCTAGACTCTCTCAGACACCTAGTGGATTCCCTGCCACTACATGTACATGTTGTAAATTGGGCAAAAGGTGGTTCTATTAGATACTGAATAAAGGTTCTAATTTTTTGGCCAGCAAGTGTAATAGTTAAGGGAAACCGAGGTAAATTCTAACATTTGTCACGTTCCCATTCTATTTACAAGAAAGGTTATCCTTTTGTCATTGTAGAATAGCTATAAAGGACTTTTATCTCGTATTTTTTAACTCGTGCTTGTTAGGTTATGTTTTTTTTTTATGGTAAGTTTTCTATTTTATAATTGGCTCTATTATATATTTCCATACAGTTTATCAAAACGTTCGATAAACCATAGAGAAAAATAATAAATATTCTTCTGTTCAAATGATGTAACCATGCAGAAAGTCCGTGCCAGTATGTAGCAAGTTATTATTTCTCCGTGAATGGAACTTCTCCTCATCTGTTAGGGATAGAAGTTCTTTCTTCTCATATTCCAACTCACAAAGACTACGTAGGGATTCAGAAGATATCTGAAATATCCGTAGCTTCGAAGCTTTCTCATCGTTAGTGAGTGTGAATTTATTTCAGGTTTTCTGTAAAAATTTGTTTGGAGAAGAGTACTGTGTGCGGTACAAGTGTAGGGATCAAGGTATTAAAAAACTGCCCGAGTATCTTTGTGAAAAGAGGCTTGTCCTCTAAACTTCCTATACAACCAGACCGAGTACCCTTCACTGCTCTTCGTTCTGTGTGAAACTCAAAAAATCATACCACTTGGATGATCTCAAGCTCAACCTATTTGGAGGACGAAAAAGACCTAGGGGTAGGTAATTTTTCACTTAGACATGGAGTTCGCCTGTCAGTGTAGACAGGCTGCCAGGACAGGCTGCCTGGGAATATAATATTAGATATGGGGAATTTTGCGTTAATGAGAATAAAATATTCTTTAATGATGTGATCCATATACTTTATAAAGACACTCTATATCATTCTCAATCGAGATTAGAAAATAATGTGCTTTTGTCTTTGTCTCTGTCTCTACTACTTTGCATTTTCTTTGAAGCAGAGTTAAATAACTCTTAATCATTTTATGATAAGGTTCACTTTTTGTGGTAGCATACGGTTCGATTTTGCATACATAATTGTGTTTTCGTACTTCAGAAGAGTAACCATAAATCTGATATACACTGCCCTACCATTAATATCCGGACACTTGCATATCTACAAATAATTTTATTTACAGTAAAATAATAACGTGTTCTAAATCTCTAGCCTTTATAACGGCCTCTAGTCTTCGTGGAGCACTCTACACCAGTTTTTTGTAAATGCCCTCCGATATTTTCTGCTATTAGGCCTTCAAAACGTCGACCAATTAAGTTCTAGTTTTTGAGTCTCTCCTCACGCTCACTGACGATCTAATTCATCATAGAGGATCTATACAGGATTGAGGTTAGGGCTGGCCAGTCCAACTTTTCGACTCTCATGACCACAAACCAGTCTGTCACAGCCCAAATACAGTGGTATGACACAGAACTCTGTAATCTGATACAGGTGCGATCCTTGCCCGACGTGCAACCACAATGTAAGTTTGGTTATTTATTTATTTATTTATTATTTTTTTAGGAGCATTAGCAACTAAGGCCATATTGCTCCGGGAATATGCGGTGGTCATTCCCTGACCTTTCCGCATCCTCCGTATTTGGTGGTGACGGGCTCTAACCCTGGTCTAATCAAGAAACAATGTAAGTACGCATTGTTGTCCAGGAGATCTAGACAGATATCATCATTCATGGTCTTACCAAAAACAACCGATGATTCCAGGCTAAAACGTGAAAAATAACCCCACACCATCATGCTGCCTCGGCTAAATTCATTATCGGGACAATACAATTCGGCAGGTAGCTTTCTCTGGGCATTGCCATATCCACGCGCAACTATCAATCTGGTATACCAAGTACCATGAATCTTCATTTCAAAGGACTGCTTTTCACTGGTCTAAACTCCAAGAACGGCGGCCTCAAACCAAAGTAGACGGCATCTGACATTAGTCGGTAACTATGGTGACTAGTAGCTTGTGGATGGCTGGTGTAACTCTTTGCGGACAACTCTTTGCAGGGATACAAGCTTCGGAGACTTTCCAAGTCAATTCATGACAGTTTCCTCACTAGAGAACATCACCAATCATCCATCTAGGAACTTCAGTGCCATTTAAATGTCATGTACAGACTGATTGCTTATGTGGCACCCTATTATCATTCCGGCTTGAAAGTCTTTTAACTCCGTCGATCGTGTAACTTGCATTCACAATCATACTACTTGCATTCACAATCATACTACAACCATAAACATGCTCGATGGCCTACGAGCATGTTTATGGTTGTGTCTGACTCGTGGTGCATGGGTAAGACGCGACCAACTGGCAATGGAAGGGAGTCCAGATATTAATAGGTCAGTGAAAATTACAGATTTATGGTAAAATTATTATGGTTGAGCCTCTGAGGCGGAACTTTATTAGAAACAGTTTATATTTAATATGCACTGCATAGTAAATACAAACTGTTTCTGTACATTGCTATCAACCCTGCCAAAAGTGGTAATATCAATCTTTTTCGTGGCCTCTGAAGTGCAACCCCTCTAAAGTATGTATCCCTCTGACTTTCTCCCTGGCTGCCGCGATAGTTACGTTACTAACGAGACTCGGTTTATTGTAATGAAAATCTCAATTTAAGAACGGTGAGAATTAAGGTGATTCCAAAGACCTGTCGGAACTTCTTCTAAGATTAACAGCTGCAACGAAAGGAATGAATGAAAAGTTTGTATTTTAAATAATATATAATATATTAGACTTCTAACAGTTCACCAGTAAGTGGCAAAAGGCTTTTGTCATTGACATCGAAACTGGATCTCTAAAAGAGATCCAGTTTCGAAGAAAATCGACAGCCTGCTAAGATGTCCACTACTTTATTGCATATGTAATGAAATTCGTATTCCTTCTTCTCTATTTATTGTAGTACTAATCACATAATAAAAAGAAAATTCGCTCTGCTGACATGTTTACTGCACCCTTTTATGAAAGAAACCACTCTTAAAATAAACATTTCTTCATAGATGAAAAACAATTTTCGTTTAGAAAGTAATTTGAAATGTGCAATAACATCGATGTTTTTGAAGCACTCCCGGCAAGTCAGAGACAACATTGTAATAAAGGGATCAATACCGCAGTTGAAAACAACTGAACGTAGAAGATAACTTGCGCAAACACCAATGGAGGAAAACAACTATTGCACCATCAATCATAGTTTGTAAAGACAATCTACTTTTCAGCGCTATTTTAATGGTCTCTGTAAGTGGTGAGGCTTGCTATACCGTTTGAAAACAGAACCTGAGGATAATAAAGAACGTATTTCAATTAAAGCAGATTTTATTGATTTTTCAAGATGAAAAACTGAACAAATAGCCTTGAAACCCGAGATAGACTGACTCTGCATTCAGATGGGAATCGAACCCAGATCTTTTCTTATAACTGTGTGGAAGAACAGTAGACATAGCAACTGGACCATCAGTGAGGGCTTCCAACGATGATACTCAAGAAATTTCATTAAAATTGTTATGTCACGCTTATTAGCTTCCTTCAACCTACCTTCGTGAAATACCTTCATGTACCTATCAGGTAAATCAACTCATGACATGCAATAATTAGCAAAGAGTAGCATTTGCTGATGACATGGCATTTCCTTTCATTCAGTTCTCAGTTCAGTTGATGTTACCATGCAGTCTATAAAAAAAAGTCTGTAACAATAACGATTTTGATTAGAAGTCTAAGCTATTTTCTTTCCTGCGAGTTGTTGTTGCAGGATTTTAAGAGCATCAGCGACTTAGGCCATATTGAGCTGTATTTAATATGTCTGTAAATTTATTGTGTTGTATGGTCGATTTGTTGTTTGCTGGACAAAAAACCGAATTTCTGGTTTTTCGTCCAACAAAAAACTCAATCACGTTTTGAAGAAGATCCATAAAATTTTTCGCGTCATTAACAGGATTCGATCTTAGGCCTTTTCCACCCGGTGTGGGGAAAAACGGTGATTACACCAACTGCACTACCCATGACGGCCTTGTATATGTAGTAAAGTCAATGATATTCAAGAATTTGCTAGTAGAGCTAGAGGAAATTATGTCGCTGTACAAATAAGTGGTCATATCAGGTCATATCTTCAATACTGCATACAATTTTGAAGGTTTAATTTCAGATATCGGTTTGATTGAAAGGATACAAAGGAGGACAGTTTGTAAATGCGAAGAGGAGATTCCAGTTCTCTAAACTGCAAAGTTTGTAAACTAGTAATCTGCATGGAAATCTAATTAATGTGTTTATGACTACGAAAGGGTTGAGCAAACTTGATGATTGCGGCATACTTTCACTTTCCAGGACGAAGCATATAGGGGGAAATAGATTTAAATTAAGAAAAAATAACTGGACTCTAGCTAGCTATAGCTATAAGGAAAAATGTCTTTAGTAAAAGAGTAATAGGCTATTGCAACGCATTACCAACTAGCTTTCCATAATCAGGGCGCTTCTGTCTACAGTATTTAAAGATGTTTTATGCAGATTAAAATTTATATCGAAAGAAGATTTTTCAGGTCTGGTGAGCTACTCTTCGCTAAAAGAAAAGTGTGACCCAAAAAATAGCTTGTACTCCAAGTGGAATAGATTCAAATAAATCTTGAACTATCTTAAGCGGAACGTTGGATCATTCTTCATGGAAGAACATTTAAATTTTGAGTGATGAAGGTGGAGGAAATCTACTTCTCACTCTCCTCTCCAAATATGTCCATAGTGGCTCAATAACGTTTAAGTCTGGTGATTTCGCGGGCCATTGGAGATGCTTAGTCTAAGCTTCATGCTGCTTAAACCAAGGTTGGCCACATCTGGTGTGTATTGGGACATTATCACCTTGAAATATGGCATCGTTTGTGGGAAACAATGTTTGCACCGTGGGATGAACCTGGTCACTCAGAATAACAAAGTAATCAGTGGCAGTGGTTCGCCCTTTCAGTGTGAAGATGAGACCTAAAGAATATCAAGATATTGCTGTTCAAACCATTGTTGATCCTCCTTCATGTTTGACAGTTGACACA
The DNA here is from genome assembly GCF_048544385.1 of Mastigoproctus giganteus. Classification (NCBI taxonomy): domain Eukaryota; kingdom Metazoa; phylum Arthropoda; class Arachnida; order Uropygi; family Thelyphonidae; genus Mastigoproctus; species Mastigoproctus giganteus. Next base: position 235,583,270 of record NC_143576.1, read on the forward strand.
AGACAAGATGATGCGCTTCATTTGGAATTAACCAAACATAAACTTTTCTTGATTTTGAAAAAAAGTGTTAATAATGATTCTTGATAATTCTGAAAATATGATATGTTTCCAAACGTTCAGTTTTTGTGCTCCTTACACTATCGCATCCTCTTTCTAGATTACCATCAGTAACAAGTGGCTTGGCAATAGCAGCTCTGCCATAAATTTTAACTTTATAACGTTCTCGACTAACTCTTTTGCTATAAACTGGATTGCTGAGGCTAAAATGAAGTCCTACAGTTCTTTTTGAGGCAGTAGTTTTATGTTTTTGGGCTACAATCTTTTTCAATATTCGGCCTGTCTCTTTCAGTCATCTTCGACTTTCTGGTATAATTCGTACTATCAGATTTTGATTTTCCAGAATGCAGACTTCACTTTCGACACAGTTGCTCTGATACATCACACAAATGAACGATTTTAGTCACCGATGCTCCCTCCCCTCTAACACCAACAATTGGATCTCTTTGTAATTCAGACAGATCTGTCATTTTCTTAATTTATCTTCTTACAGCAAACTATTCGTAATTATCTTAGCGATTAATTTACAGATTTTATCAAAGTTTGTTTGTTAGATGCTTACGATTTTTGTCGTCTATGTACAGACTCACTTTTACGCATATTATACGCTCCCCAATAAAGGGATGATTCATGAAAGAGCTTATTATGCTTATGCTAATGACCATCACGAGACACACCGTCTGACAATCTTAAAGGGAGAGAAAATCTAGCACTCATTTTATCACCTTCCCTGCTCAGTATGAGTTTATCAGATTCTAAATGGTTGCTTCTATCTCACTTGTCACCTTTTTTTCTAATCAACGGAAAGGGGTGGACTAAAGTCAAGGCCGATACTTGTTGACACAATCTTTCACCCGATAACCCTTGTTGAACAACTACTGGCATTTCGCATTCGGTATGTTGGCTGACCTCTTAGGTGACAAATACACTAGAATTACGTGGATTATCTCCTGTTCAAATTTAACTGTAACATATGGGTGACGTTGTTTACAAATAATTTATGCTTTTAGGGTGCTGTTAACGTGGATAAGAAATAGAAAAACTCTATTAAGAAGGCAGAATGAAAGAGCTTAAATTCAACATAAGTCCTCCAAGATTATAAAGTGGGTTCTGTAAATTGTGTTTATGCATTAGTCAATTTTTTAAATAAATTTGTTGGAACTGGTCTGTCTGTTGTTGTAGTAGGGTTTTAGGAGCATCGAACGTATATACTGTCCGTAAATTGCGTGTGTTCTGTGGTTGATTTTCTGTTTGCTGGACAAAAACCATCCTACCCTCGTCCAAGACAGACTAGCTCAGTCACGTGTGAAAAAGGCCCATAAAAATTCCTCACGTCATCGACGGAACTCGAACTCAGGTCTTTTCCACCCGGTGTGGGGAGGAAAGCGATCCTAACCACGAGGGCGCGATTAACATAACGAAAACAAAATTAAATTTAATTAAATAAACGTATTACCTTACTTTAATTCGCACAAACTCTTTTACAGATGAAGGACCCTCCCACCCCCATAATCTTGGCTTATGTCACCAATGTACATCAGAACTGAGGACAGAGCACAATCCTAAAGCGAATACCAACACAAAGGGCTCTCCATATACGAGGACTCTAACATGGGACCTCTGATCCCATGAACCTCACATTGGACGTCTACTGGTGTCTGATGTCAAGCATGCAGGGATAGGCTCCCTCTGGTCCCTCCCCCAAGGACTAAAGAATAAACCATTTTAAAAATCACAACATGAAACCAAAGATGGGACTTTGTTCCAAAGGAAGGCACAGACAGGACGTCTTTCCTCCTGAAGGAACAAATGGCCCACTTCACCAATGAAAACTCCAGCAATGGACCCAAGTACAAAATCTTGTTTTTCCCACGGAATACTGGACTATCTCCGAACCTAACCTCACTACTATTGACTCTCGGACGGGACTCCCCAGTCCCCCCCTCAAATGGACAAGACTTGGACATGAATCACTATGGTGGACCTGATATAGAGACGGCCTATTGGCGACTCTTAATCCGCTCTCCCTTGAGCGGATCTTTCCTTCCAACTCCCCCGGGGGGAGGAGAGGGTTCCCTCTTCTCGCCTCCCAAAATTTTCACTCTGGTGGGGCATGGGCGAAAAAAAACAGTAAATATTCATTAAAGAAAACGTTCTTGTTATTTAAAATCATACTTTAATTCTCTTATAATAATATAGGTGTTCCTAGCTATAAAAAAATAAATAAACTGAAGAGTTAATAAAATAATTTATTAATATTCTTTAAACCTTTAAAAAAATTACACCATCAGTGCTTTGTAAAATTAAAAGCACTTTAGTATCCAAAACTCCCTATGACGTAATCGAAGTATAATGGCAGGAGTTAAATTAATAGACGTACAGCTTTGGATTCCGAAATATCTGGACAGTTTGCTTCGATCCACTAATCACGGGCTTTTTGGTATGCGTGAGAAAATAAGTGGAAAATTTCTTTTAATCCCTTTCAGGTTTCACGACACTGGAATTATGTTGGAAATGATGAAGCATACCGACTCTTGGTGTATATCTCCTTCAAAGTAGTCTCCTCAACACTGTATACACCGGTGCCACCATTTCTGCAACATCTGGAATCATTCTTGATCGGCTTATTTTGGGAACTGATCATAGTTCCTTAAGTTGTGTTTCGAAGGCTTGGAAAACAAAAGAAAAAAAAAGAAAAAAAAGAAGCCAAATCCAATGAGCATGGAGGATGGAGAACCACAGTGCTTTGCAAAAAAGGTTCTTAAATGATCTTCATATTTGATCAAAATTTCCTTACTTTTTGGGCCTTGGAGAAGACCAACTGAGAGGGCTGGGCCTTTCTTTCCGGGTTACAGACATACAACCAAAACCAAACTATTATTTTTAGACCACCCGAATAATTAAATTCATCTGCCGTGCTGGTGTCTTATGTCTGTTAATTGCGCATGTTCTATGGTCGATTTGTCTGTTTTGCTGGACGAAAAACTCCAGTTTCTGCGGGACAGACACACAACCACGATTCGTCACCAGTAATGATGGAAGAAACAAAGTGTGGGTTAGCAGCAGATTGTTGATGAAGATCCTGACATGCGAGAAATCGCCGCTATCTATGATCATCAGAGAGGATACAAGGCACAAACTTGGCTGAAATGCATCGCGTTTCCTAGACTGTAAAAATTGACTAAATGGCCAAGTAAAAAAAAAAACAGTTTCACTATCAGCTTTACGAATAGTTAAACATCGATTGCGTTTGATCAGATCACGAATACGAGTGATTGAACACGAGCGGTTATGAAGTTGAAGGTCGGCCAGAGCGAGGTCCATCTTCGATCTCTTTAATCTTGGTGAACCACTGAAAAAGTCTCTGAACAATATTTCCGTTGCACTTTTCCTTAATTTGAAACAAAATTTGATACAAATTCACTGTTCAGTAAAGCAGTCATTGTATACTACGCGGAGATGGGGGAAACCCTGGTGCCCTAAACACATTTTACACTTTACTAAAGCAGTCATTTGAAATGTTACAAAACATAAAAGACCTACTCAACGCGCGCTAAATCAAACTGACGCCAGATAAACGGGCGAGTTAATCACTACCATATCTAGTTGAAGCACCGAACATGTTGCGAAAAGTAGCAACTCGCTATGAATTTCAGAATACAAACTCAGTATCCGAACTTTATGATCACACCTCGTACATTTTCATGGCACGTGCCATCAAAATGTAGGGCTTATATCGCGCAAACAGAGCGTGTCATAATTAACATAGAGATTGTCATGTGTCCTTGGCATTGGAAGCGTGATTTTATTATCTGGTCGGTTTAGGGCAGCAGTGGAATTTACTTCCCTGCTGCATGTGACCATATTTCAGTAGTCGTGGAGATAGTAGAATATGCAGTTGGATCTGAAAACATCGGCCAATTATGATGATATATGCAGTCGGTTATAACACAAATTGGAGAGAAAATAAAAATTCATATGTAAGGAAGGGGAACCCTAAATTCATCCTTCACGCAATAATCAGTAGGAACTCTCTAAGTATACTCAGTGCCCACTTTATAAGGTACATCCACCTATAGGATCCCACCGTAGAGGGCTCCACTAATTTCCAGTAACATTCTGGTGGTGGTCATGCATGGTAGACAGGGTCTTTCAATCCTAGAGCGGATGTCAGTGGTTCCTAGTGTAGTATGGATCTTTCGATATCATTCCACAATTATGATTGAGATGAGGTGAGTGCAGAACCATTGAGGAAGAAAGAAGTTCCCATTATCTTCTTCGACCAGTCTTACAACATTTAATCACGTTGCTTTATGCTGCTGGAAGTAACCGTCACCTAAAAAAAAACATGCAGTCAACATTATGGACAGTACCTCTCTTCCGTAACAATGTTTAAATACGCTCTAGCATTCCCTAATTGTACCACCACGGAAGTGAAGAGTACCATGAACTCTCAGAAAAAGCTTCTTACGACCAGTACAATTCGTCCAGCTTTTAGTATTGTGATGCTGTACAAGAAGGATGCATGGAGCGCTTCATGTTATTATCAGCCACCAGTGTGATTCGTCTAACCACAGGCCTTTTTCATTCTGGTAGTTTAAGGCCATCTATTACTGTAGACAGTTCCAGACTACTGTATGAAGGAATGCTCGCTGTTATATTCGCTAAATGAGCTAGCAGTTTTCAGAAGCTGGCTGATTGTTTCTTGGCCTGCATGCCATCCTTCGTATCCTTGCACATTCCAATCATTTCAACCTTTACGGAAGTACTCAGCAGGTGTCCCCTAGTCACTCCCAATGTTCCACATTCAAAAGTTGTGTAACATCATATTTCTTCCCGTATTATGTCATTTGAAATGGCTTCTTCATGCTTGATGGGATGCTTTCATTCACTTAGGATATGTTTTCAGAATCACGAGTCACTATCGCTTGACGTATCACTACATTTGTATGCAGGTTGCATGAAACTTCGTGTCCCTTACAAAATGGACACTCATTATACAACAGTATTGGTTTTAAAGTTGAGCGATATACGATAGAAGCCAGTAATTGTATAAAAAAGAACCTTATAGTTCAAATTCGCTTTAAAAACCCACCGCTCGACAAAAACAGGCTTAAGATAAGTCCATCGACTGGTTTATTTTGATATACTACACGAGATTCGCAAACATAACCGCTTTTCATCCCATCACTTCTGGGTGGAATACGCATATGGCGTAAAATGTAAGGCTTCTTTTATCTTAGGTTGTGTTAAATACCAGTATGCTGTATTTAATAAAATAAGTGTCTTCCAGAATGCTCGAGTCCTTTTAAATATAACCACGATAATAATTCTGTTTGAATTCTCCATAATAGGCAGTCTACCATAACGTTTCCTTAATAACATCCGTTAGCTTGCAAAGATGTAATTCAATGAAGACTGTTTCCCAAAATGCCGCATCTACTTAATATTACCTTTAATAAATGCTAACGATCCGATTTTAATTATAGCAATTATTGCCACGATATAGTTTCTACTAAACGCCAACGCAAAGACTTGCGCAATTTACTTCCCACAACAATTTACTAGACTACCGAGGAAAAGGAAATTTTGAGATTCAAATCAAAAATAAAAACAATATAGGAGTTGAAGGGCAATCTTCTACAAGTAACAATAAGGTAAGAAAAAATGAAAGATGATAACACAATCTTCCTCCAACTTTCTATGTGTGTGTGTTGCTGCCCCCAAAAATCCTAAATCAATGACGCGAGAAACTTTTATCTGCTTTTCAATAAAGTGGCCCAGTTAGTGGTCTGAGGAGAGGGTGACGATTTTATTTATACCTTGGAAAAAACTCGTGGTTCATTTGCCTGTTTACTGGAAAAAATACTCTCAAAATACAACAGAATGCATCGATCTAGAGATGATATACTGAAGCCGCATAGCCTTTAAATAACAAGAAACACCAACGAGGAAGACATGGTCTAGAAGTTGTTGGGTTTTATTTCTATGAATTGAGCGTGTTCTGTGGTCGATTTTCTGTTTTCTGGACGAAAAATCCGAGTTTCCGGGAGGAAAAACAATGATACACTCGCCTGAGACCGACTTACTCAGCCACAATTTATTTTATTTTTGTTACACAGAGCATTAAAACTATGATAAATGAATTAGCTTTCGGCTGGGTGGCAGCCTTCATCAGATTAAAATACTTCGAATGGCAGTTGGGATAGAGATGCACTGCCAGGATGGTGCGTGAGGCACGTGGTTAATTGTTTGTTGATGTTTGTGGCTGTGACGTATGGTGGTGACGTGGCCAGCGTTTGTCTATGGACAGAATTACTGCTTCTGTGATGGAGTTAAGTTGACAACCACTGTTCCTGTTCAACGAGGTATCCGAGCATTTTATTCTTAACGATTCCAACCAGGTGCGCCTTAGGTAATGGTGGGACTTGTCTACAACTACGACATCGCGGTGTGGGTCGATGTCGTGGTGGGTTGTCCAGACATGCTCGGCAATAGCTGAGTGTTCTACATCCGCCAAACGGATCGCCCTTTTATGTTCTGAGAGGCGTTTCTCGAGACGACGTCCAGTCTCTCCAAAGTAGCAGCTCGTGCAGTCACGGCAAGAGATGCGATAGACCAAACCGCTCTGTAGAAGAGTGGGGACGGGTGTTTTTACGTTGGAGATAAGAGAACGCAGTTTCTTGCCTGGGAGTTGGATGCACTTTACCCCATGCGATCTACCGATCTACTGTGACAGGTTGGGGTAGTATGGGATGAATGCCCTCGTGGAAGACTCGTCACTGTTGGCGTTGCTGTTGGTCGTCACGTTGTCGCGTGCTTGTAGATCACATCTGTTAAGGACGTCGATGGGGTAGCCACACCTCGTAAGGTCTACTTTGACTCTGGTGATCTCTTTGCGCCTTTCATCTGCAGAGCTGGAGTGTGTCCAGGAGCGAGTTAGCAAGGTTCGGGCGGTTGAGAGGAGGTGGCCCCGTGCGTGTGCTGACTGGAAGTTGGTAAATTGGCCAGCACACATAGGCTTACGATAAACTGTCGTCTTCAAGCATGTGTCTCTCATGTGTCCCTCCTCTCAACCGCCCGAACCTTGCTAACTCGCGCCTGGACACACTCCAGCTCTGCAGATGAAAGGCGCAAAGAGATCACCAGAGTCAAAGTAGACCTTACGAGGTGTGGCTACCCCATCGACGTCCTTAACAGATGTGATCTACAAGCACGCGACAACGTGACGACCAACAGCAACGCCAACAGTGACGAGTCTTCCACGAGGGCATTCATCCCATACTACCCCAACCTGTCACAGTAGATCGGTAGATCGCATGGGGTAAAGTGCATCCAACTCCCAGGCAAGAAACTGCGTTCTCTCCTTTCCAACATAAAAACACCTGTCCCCACCCTTCTACAGAGTGGTGTGGTCTATCGCATCTCTTGCCGTGACTGCACGAGCTGCTACTTTGGAGAGACTGGACGTCGTCTCGAGAAACGCCTCTCAGAACATAAAAGGGCGATCCGTTTGGCGGATGTAGAACACTCAGCTATTGCCGAGCATGTCTGGACAACCCACCACGACATCGACCCACACCGCGATGTCGTAGTTGTAGACAAGTCCCACCATTACCTAAGGCGCACCTGGTTGGAATCGTTAAGAATAAAATGCTCGGATACCTCGTTGAACAGGAACAGTGGTTGTCAACTTAACTCCATCACAGAAGCAGTAATTCTGTCCATAGACAAACGCTGGCCACGTCACCACCATACGTCACAGCCACAAACATCAACAAACAATTAACCACGTGCCTCACGCACCATCCTGGCAGTGCATCTCTATCCCAACTGCCATTCGAAGTATTTTAATCTGATGAAGGCTGCCACCCAGCCGAAAGCTAATTCATTTATCATAGTTTTAATGCTCTGTGTAACAAAAATAAAATAAATTATGAATCCAGAGCCCGCAGGCGTGTTTTATTACTCAGCCACGTTGCGAAAAAGGCCAGTAAAAATTCCTCCGGTCATCGATGGAACTCGACTTCAGGTATTTTCCACCAACCCAAGCACGGTACTAAGTACTATAGGTTATAATACCTCTCGTGTTTGGGGTTCTCATAAAAAAAAAAAAAAAAAAAAAAAGGTGTGAGGAGGATGGCGATTTTACCAACTGTGCTACACACGATATCATGGTCTCGAAGTGTTTCTCATAGTATTTACTACTAAAAGTTTTCAACTAGATATAAATTGAGTGGGTGCGGGAAAAATATGCAACTTTGTAAAAATATACAATTATATCAAGTACTGTATATCAATTATATATATATAATTACAAAAAACTTTGTATTGAGAAAAGGTAGATAAAGGGGAAACGAATGAACAAGAGCCACTGATAGACAGAAAGCATTCAATCATCATAATGTATATACACTGAGTAATCACTGAATTATGACCACCCCTATGACAACTGAATGCAACCCGTTGACCACGAGGGTGCGGAGTTAGTCCACCTAGCTAGCAGAGATAAGGTGTCAGTGGTTCAGCAGATAATAAAATTCCGAGCGTGATGGGTAAAAGGAAGGATTTATCGGACTTTGATAATAAGACAGATTGTGGGTGCTGGACAAGCTGGTGGCTCGATTTCCCAAATGGCTGGACTGGTGGGGTGTTCGTGAGTCGCCGTTGTTAAAGTGTACCAGGACTGGTGTCAAAATGGTCGAACGACCCGACAGCAAAACTGCAAAAGTCAGCGAAAGGTTGATGTTAGAGGTGAGCGCCGGGTCCGATGACTCATACAGGCGCACAGGCGCAGCACTGTTGAAGAGTTCACTATCCAATACAACATGGGCCAACGCGGAACAATATCTGGCATGATCATTCGTCGCACGCTCGCACGTATGGGCTATACCAGCAGACGACCCATACGGCATCTTCTGCTAAACAAGGTTCATCAGCGTAAAAGACTCGCCTGGTACAAAGAGCATGCAAGTTGGACATTAGAAGACTAGAAGAAGGTGTGCTGGTCGGATGAGTCACGTTATTTACTGCACACAGTGAATGGTCGTGTACGGATTTGGCGTCAACAACATGATGGATGAAGAGCCTCATGGTATCAAAAGTGCAACGCTGGAGGCCGGTTGTATGGTGTGGGGCATGTTTCACTGGCAAGAACTTGGACCACTGGTGAATGTGGAACAACGTATCAGTGGTCTCCGATATCGTCAACTGCTTGCTGACTGTGTACGCCCCGCTATGTTGCACTTTTTCTCGAATGGCGATGGTGTCTTCCAAGCTGACAATGCGCCGAGCCATCGGGCACTTGTTGTGCAGGAATGGTTTGAGAAACACAGTAACATAAAGTACATGCCAGTTCTAACATAAAGTATATGCCATAGCAAGTTCTGACTTCCAGCATATCGATTGGCCTCCGAACTCCACCAATATCAATCCCAAAGACCACTTGTGGGACACTATGGAAAGGCATATCAACCGTCTGGATACACCAATCACCTCCATACCTGCATTGCTGACCGCATTACACACAGCTTGGTTGGCCATACCTCCCGAACGCTTCCGACATCTTGTTGAATGAATGCCATGTCGGATAGCTGCTGTACTGAGGACAAAAGGTGGACCTACGAAGTATTAGGTAGGTGGTCATAATTCAGTGATCACTCAGTGTAAGTGTTAATGTGTTGATAAAAGTTGTGGAGAAGAGAAAAAAAAAGTCAAAGGAAAATTTGGGAAGACAAAAATGGAAAGATGAGAGGAGGTAGTATAGTTATAAAAAAAAAAAGTAAGGGGTGTAAAAATTGAAAAAGTGAAAAGCATAATAATAAAAGACAAAAAATAATAAATTTTAAACGTACGATAGAAGGACACTACTCGACAAAATTAACAGAACAAAATGTTTTTCATGAATATTTTATTGTGAATAGTGTCATCTGCTGTTGCTGGGGCTACAAGTGAAAACATTTCCAACTGGACTGTGCGAAGAAGGTTCAATTTTTAAGTGCACTCTAAGCAAGGAACCAGTGGTCTGTATCCCGTTAACCCCAAACCATCGCAGAGCTCATCGAATCTGATGTCATGAGCATGTGACTTGGAGTCCTGCCAAATGGGGTACAGTTCTATTCTCTGATTCGTCCCATTTTACCCTCCAAACCGATTCTAGACGTTATTTCATCTGGAGACAACGAGGAATGCGGTACCATCCCTCTAACATCAGAGAAAGGGATACTTACAGTGGAGACAACGCACTCGTGTTGGGTAGATAATTATGAACTGCCGGAACAGGTCCTTCATGTTTTTTTTTACGGGAATCATAATTGCTCATAGGTACTAGAGAACAGGTCCTCGAACCCTATGTGCAACTTTTTAGGGGTACTTTTGGCCTACATTTTGTTTTCATGAACGAGAACTCTACTGCACATAGAGCTGAAGTGGTGGAGGAATATCTTGAAATTAAAATTATCCAACGACTGCCGTGGCTTTCACGATCACCAGACTTAAATCCGATCGAACGTGTGGGACGCCTTTGGGCGTCGTTTTTGTACGTCGACCACCAACTCTTGGTCACTTGGTGAGCTAAGGTATGCTCTAGTGGAACAATGGGATTTGCTGCCACAAAATCTTATAGACACCGTTATGTCGAGCATGTGCACCGCTGCCAGGCCTGTTTAGCCGTTGGAGGGACCATACACCGTATTGATGTAATGTGACCATATTTTCGAACATCTTGTATCGACTCTGTAATGTGACCTTTTTGGTAATTCTTATACAACACCTATAAATGTCCCTTATTTTTCTACGTGTTCTGTTAATTTTGTCCAGTAGTGTATACACACATATATAAGTATATTGCCGCATAACGAACAATCCCGGCGTCTCTTCAAGCGTCAATCACCAGAATTGCAAGAAAAAAACGACAATGTAGTGTTTGTTTCTAAGCCGACCGGGCTAGCCGGGTGGATAAAGTGCCTGCCTGACAACCCAAAGGTCGCGGGTTCGATTCCCGCCTCGGGCTTGGATCAAAGTACTGCAAAAACCTTGGGAGGTGCATTATGGCCACAGAAGCCTATGAGCTACCAACAACTATGAGCCTATGAGCAACAACTACCAAAAAAAAAAAATTGTTTCTAACTAAAGTACATGCCATAGCAAAACAAAATTAATAAAGAGAATTAAGGGAAATGAGAAGGGAATAAATTAAAGATATAAGTAGCATGATGGGTATAAGGGAAGATATATAAAGGAGACTTAAATTCCTCCAAGACATTCCCATCACTCCGCGCTACAGAGCGTGGTGGACTCCCCAGCTCAACCAAAGTTTCCACTACAAACAATCACTACAAGCCAAATCGCCGGTCTTGGACATCGCCGGAAAGCTTTCCGGCGATGTCCAAGATGAAATGCAGAATGAAATGCAGTCTTGGAGAATGAAATGCAGTCTTGGACATCGCCGGAAAGCTTCCGGCGATGTCCAAGACTGCATTTCATTCTCCAAAGCCAGGGCCGAATTCAACAGAAACAAATCAGCCGCAATTAAGAAGCACCGCGAAAGAACCCTAAAAAGGGGAAAACCATTCTACAGAAGGTTAGTTCTTCCAGCAACATCGACCCAGTTGACTGGCTCGACTACGTTGCCAGATTTTCTAAGCAACCTCCAGCTCTACCTGACCAACCACTCTCATCCCACTGATAGTCTCGCTATGATCCGAATTTCCAAGCAACAACTGATGCAGGCCATTAATACTCTGCCTTTCACAGCAACCACCGGTGACGATGGCATCACCCACTCATAATCAAATGCTTAAGAGTCTTCATCATCGATTCACTCCTCAACCTATATAACAGATGCCTCGAAGGTCTTTTCTTTCCACCCCAGTGGAACAGGTACTCTGTCCGGCCCCTTCCTAAGCACCAACAATCGACGTTCTCAAGCCAATATAGGCCCATCGCTTGCGCCTCTGTATTGCTAAAAATTCTAGAGAAAGCACTGCTACCGTCTGTCACCCATCAAATTCTCTGTGACAGTCCTCAGCAAATACACTATGGGATACGAAGAAGGTCAACTATAACTAACCTTGCAACAACCACACTGCACATCTTAGAAGCCTTTGAACAAAGACAGGAATTGTCAGTTATATATCTTGACATCCATTCCGCATTTGATGCCATCTATATACCTAATCTCCTACGTCCCTTAGAAAACTACTTCAATTTTCGCGGCGATGTTCTCTGGTTCCTAGAATCTCTCCTGTCCAAGAGAACCCTTGTTCTAAATATCGTAACAAAGACCTTCACACGTCACATAACTGCCGGTTTGCCTCAAGGGCGGGGAGTCCTGTCTGGCGTTCTCTTCTCAGCAATCATGGTGCCGTTTGTGACCAACAAGTGCAATTGGATCACATATGCTGACGATGTCAAACTCCTTACTAGGATATATCGCCATCCAACTCGGCAGCCGAAACCACTCCGAAAATCAATAGCAAACTGCAGGACATCGCTGATTACCTCAATACCTTCAACCTCCAAATCAACCCCCTAAATTCGGCACAAATAATTTATTCTCTGAAGGGCAGCCCAACAACGTTGGAGCCTGTGCTTAACGGCTCCTCAGTTCCAAGTGTTCAAACGCACAAAGATTTGGGGGTCGTTTTAGACTCCAAACTATCTTTCAACGATCACGTAAACCTCATACAGTCGAGGCTGAATTCACTGCGCTGGGTCGCCAAACAACAGCTGCTCCACACCACCTACCCACACCTGGTAAAAATAGACATAGCAGCAAACCTATGCCCGACAATACTGTATGTTTCAGAGATATGGGCCTCGGCTGCCAAATCCAACATTAAAAGGATATTCTCTGCCGAATTCTGGCTTCTAAAATGGGTTAACACCAAACTCCACCTTCCCCCAGCTCTCAGATCAACGCAGTTAGCAGACCCTTCAACTACGCAGGCTCCGATCCTACATCGGAGAAAGAAGGCTGCTGTTCACCATTAAGATGGCCACCGGTAAAATAACAGAACGGAACTTCTGGGATCACTGCACTTGGCGCATTCCACCCCCTTATCTCCGGTCTTCAGCACAGCTGCTAGCAAACCATAACCGGCTTGCACTAACCGGCAGATTCCTGCCAAAGCAAATGCTGCCCTCACTGCGAGTCATCGATGGAGACCTCCAAGAAGTGGTCAACAATAAAAAAATACAGGAAGGGACTCCTCGTCGAACTGAAAATGTAGAACTATGCTTTGTTGCCTTCCAATAATCTGATGTAACATATATGTTTTTCTCATGTGTATCTCTTTTGTAAATATGTATTGTAAACTGGCACCACCATGCCGTGACGGGACTAATTGTATGTATATCATGCTGCAATTAAAGATTCTATTCTATTCTATTTTGCAATTGGCATCACCAGATAAACGTACGGTATGCATGTAACAGTTGTAACATGGTGTGATCACAAGCTCCTTGGAATGAAATGAATATTCTTCACTTAATCGGCCATCTTAGTCGATCTGGTTGTGGAAAAGACACGTGGTCTTTTCGATTTTCAAAAAAGTGTTATTGTTCGAGCACGTTTACCAGGAGCCACAATTGGGAAAACAAATGAAATCACTGGCGTATCAAAAGCAACCATTTCAAATGTGCACAATGAGTGCAAGACGAAAGGAGAATTGCAGCTCAAAATGCGGCACTAAGTCGGCCCTCAAAAAAAGGGACTAGAGGAATTTAAAGCGAATTGTGCGTAACAGTCGAAGACCCAATGTGCAGTATATGGCTGAAAAATTCAATATTTGAACTCTTTTTGGCTCACGATCACAAAATCCCAGAGATTTGCTAGTCTTGTGCCTAATGCGAAAGCCACTTCTTTCTTTAAAAAATGGGAAGATTCCACTGGAGTGGTTGTTGTTCTTGTGAGACGGAACAATAAGACTATCTTAACATTCAGTACTTTCGGTTTGGGAGATTCTGGACCATCTCTTTTACAATATGGACAAGTCTTCTTCAAATTCCCTCCTCAGACTCTTAAAAGAATTTTAGGAGGACAAAAATTTGATTGCAATGAAAAGTACGGGTGCGTTCTTCGATGGTTGCGAACCCGTTCTAAAGATTTTCATGCTGCCGATATCAGAAGCGATATCAGCAACATGGATTACGTCCGGTCAATGGAACAAATGTGTACATGTAGGGGAAGGGTAAGCCTTAATATGAAACAGATAATATAAATTATTAACTCGTTGTCATCAAAATTCCGGGTTACCATAAAATATGTATAAGTGGTTACATATTTTATGGTAACCCGGATTTTGATGACAACGAGTTATAATTTATATTATCTGTTTCATATTAAGGCTTACCCTTCCCCTACATGTACACATTTGTTCCGATTGACCGGACGTGCCTAATCCATTTTGGAGATTGAAGGAGCTCAGCATGTTTGTGTCTTTTATAACCGGAAAAAGCTGTACTCTGCAAACTGCACTTATAAATCAGCAAGCAAGACTGTGTGATAGTAATCCGTACTTGTTTGCTCTTCCCTCAATAAAGTTGTATTTAATGAGTAAAGGGGTGCAAAGGATAACAGCTTATCGCTTGGTCAACGCTCTGGTTAATGTCCCAAAGAACACTTTACGCATAAAAAGGTTCCTTTGTCTGTTACGCTTGGACTTCCGGGAGCAATTTTAATCTGTTTTGGAAAAGGCATCAGAAAGTCAGAACTTTTTTGACGAAATAAAAGATATTTTCAATAAAAACGTATTTGACAGTTTTTCTTTTATCTCTCTCTCTCTCTGTCCGCTTCAGGTGTTATTATTGGGCAACCTGCACAAGCTGGGAAATTCTCCAACTTTCAGATAACCCACGATGGTATCATCTGATGTATCATAACAAGGAACATAATTACGTCACATTAGAACTTGTCACTAAAACAATAAGGTACTGGCAAAGGCATTGTTGGTCGTATCATTGTGTGATGAAATTATCTGTCTAGCAGACTTACACCTGCCTTCCACAATGGGGTCAATAGGAGCGATTTTGAAATCGTGATCCGGGTTAGATAAGTGTACAAAGGAAGGTTTTTCTAGAGAATGATTCAAATAATTTTAATAGGAATGCTGATAAAATTGCAGGAGTGTTTTACGTGCCATGAAATCTGTTCTAGAAGACATTTTAAAAGCATGTTTTTCATAGATTGCATATACTTCAACTTCTTTTATCTGTTTTTCTTATAGAAATAGCCATTTTTTTTAGGAAAAACAGTTGTAATAAGAAGCATACTTCAAGTCGTCACCCTAGCTGGTCACACAGTGGATATAATGACCGCTTTCCCACACCATGTGGAAAAGGCGTAGGTTCTCAGGAGAGAGCTGCATGGTTTTATCTCCCGAAAACTCTGGTTTTTCATCCAGAAAATTTACACACGCAATTTACTGACACAATATATGGAAGCTTAATAGCCTTAGCTGATTTGGACTTAACACGCACACACGCGCACAGAAGTTTTCAGTTTCTTCCTGGGATGAATTTTATTTTCAATACGTGTGTAATTATTTAAGTTAATATTAATAATGTTCCTCTTCTGGCGTTATATGGGTGGGTCTTAGCCTTTTCGACGATGTTCCACCAATAAGCCCTCCTAGAAGGGAGGGCTTATTTTAAGCCATTTTTTGTGGTCTTTCACAAAAAAGATGGATTCTTACCCTCTTCCCTGTAGGTTTCCATTTCATTATACTCTTAGTTGTTCTATAACATGTCCATTCTCATGACATGTCCTAGCCAGGAAAGTCGCTGGCTCTTCACAAATCTGACGATGTCCGCACCCTGAATAAGATAGTCAAGTTCATGGTTCATTCTGATCCTCCAGGATCCATCAACATCTTGTACTGGCCAAAAAACGTTTCGTAAAATTCTACACTCGAACACTCTCAACAGCTGCTCATCTTTACTCGTTAATGTCCAAGCTTCACAACCATATGTTACGACTGGTCTAATGAGGCTTTTGTATATTGTTATTGTATATTCCTTTGTATATTAATAATGTTAATAATCAATAATTATCGCAATAGTGAAAAGTAAGTTAAATTTCTTAATTTTAAGAAAAACCGAAGGAAAACTTCATTCCGACACCTTTCTTTTCTTCTTAGATGATTAACTTAGATTGCCTAGTTATATTAAAAACAGTAGAATTTCTGTTTCATTGCTTATGTAATTACGAAGTAGGATAGGAAGGAGAACAGATAAACTGGAAGTCCTCGTTGTCCGTTGTGATGAAAACCTCTGTGCTGTCCGCAAAATTATTGTGAAATTTGAAGCGACAGGACATCTTGGTGTTCAACCAGGTAGAAGTCGTAAACGAGTGGACTCCTCTCGTGTTGAAGATGTGGCTATAGCTGTCGTGTATTTATCGAGTCAATCTCCATGTGGTAGCGCAAGTGTGCCAGCTGTTTCTCGTGAAGTGGACATGCCGTATTCCACTGTAAGGCTAGTAATGCGTCAGGTGTTGCGGTACTATTCTTACAAGATACACATGCTACAGCAGCTAAAGCATGGTGATGCAGATATTCGTTTCACATACGCACTTTAGTTTCTGGCGCAAATGACAGTGGATATCACTTGGCCACGGAACATCCTTTGGAGTGATGAAGCCCACTCCTGCTTAAATGGACAAGTGAATACGCACAACTGTCGCATTTGGGCAACAGAAAACCCTCGAGTTATCCAAGAGGTCCCGTTGCATTCTCCAAAAGTGACAGTGTGGTGTGGATTTACGGCCATATTCATGATTGGGCCATATTTCTTTGAACAGATAACATCGATTGGACCCCGCACCTGTTCCGTCACTGGACAGCGATATTATGAAATGTTGGCAAATTTCGCAATATCAGAGCTGCAACAACGTGGGTGCCTTCAGGATACCATATTCATGCAAGATGATGCACCACCCCACATCCACCGTTGTGTCCAAAGATTGCTAAGGCAACACTTTACAGATGAACGGGTCATCAGCCGTTGTTTCCAGACATCTTGTCCACCGCGATCACCGGACCTCACCCCATGCGACTTCTGGTTGTGAGGTTTTTTGAAGAACCAGGTGTATCGGGAAGGATGTCAAACTCTGGAAGATCTGAAGGACAGCATTAGACGTCATGTGTTGGCTATTCCAGTTGACATTCTATGGTCTGTTGTAGAAAATGCTGTTCTTCGAATGGAAACTGTTGTTGACCAAAATGGAGGACACATTGAACAATTGCAGCGCTGTTCAAGTGTATTTGTATTGCCACAGCGCCATATAGTGACAAATTTTGTAACAAATTTTTTTTCCCAATAAATGGTGAGCGCATTCTTTATTGTACCTGTTGTCCAAATTTCTCTTCAGTACAAGACTTAGAACTCGCTCCAGAGCCTCTACATAGGGATACTTTAATTTTAACAACCCTATATAATGAGATCGAATGAAAACTTACAATACAGTGTAAGTTTTCATCTCTCTCTCTCTCTCTCTCTCTCTCTCTCTCTCTCTCTCTCTCTCTCTCTCTCTCTCTCTAACACCTTATCGAATATCTATCTATCAATTTCTAACACCTGTGACAGCAACCAGCCAGAACTAGTTTAAGAAGTGTTATCATACCAGAACGAAACACAATAGGAACAAGAGACAAGTGAGCCCGTTGTTACATATGGACGAGGCTTAAGATTTATCGCAATATTAATTCCAATTTGCATTATCAAAACTTGACGTCAATCAGTACAGAAAATCAAAGTACACGGTTCAAAAAAGGTCCTCTTCAATTTGATATATTTAATAATTAAACAGTTTACACTAATTAAAAGTATATAGTTTCATGTTATACAATTTGTTATCAGTTCTCTTTGCAGCACTTTGAAAATGTTCACGAGCCTCAAAGATACAGTAAAACGATATCCCAAATAAGTTATTTCATTAAATCAACTTTTCCTGCCTGATCCAGATTTCTATGAAGATTTCTTATATCCTGTAAAATCTTTATTGCAATGAGTAAGCGATTCTTCATGGACCTGATGATAGCAAACAGAGCGGGTTTAAAAACAGAAGGATTACAACCACTGCGAAGACAGAAGTTGATTAAAATGGATAGAACAGGAAAAAGAAAGACGTTGTTTTTTTAAAGGAGGTAGGAAGTGCATCTAGATCAGGAGCTGTAGAATCATGTTGTAGTGATATGTGAGTAAAGTTATGCCGATATGATACTGTATATGAAGAGTGGCAGTGTATTACAGAAACTACAAATCTTGCAGACTGTTCGCGGAGTGCTGTAGTTAAGGTGTTCCAAGAGTGGACGGATAGTGGACACGGCAGCATTCGCCTCATCGAGGGTCGTGGTGAACGTACGATGTCCACCCTTGTTTGGGCCGATAGACGGAAAACGGTGGAACGGTTGACCATGCACTTTAATCAAGGAACGACTAGCGGTGTACCCAAGACCACGATCGAACGAACCCTCCTCCGTATGGGCCGTCAAAAAATTGCTCGGTGAAGGTACCCATACTTATAGCCACCCATCTCCAACGACTCCTAAACTTTGCATCTGAATGGCGTACCATTGATGACTGGAAAAAAATTGCCTTTTCCTATGAATCACGTTTCCTGGTATTCCTTGTGGATGGTAGCTGGAAGGCACGACGATCAACTACGGAGAGGAACCATTCCGATGTTCTGGTACAGCGGAATTGGGCAGGTGGTGGCAATGTTTTAGTATGTGAGATGTTTTGCTGAGAATCTCTTGGAGCCTTCATTCCCCTAGACCGCAACTTAGTATGCTAAAAACAACCTATACTGTACATTGTACCTAATCAGGTACACCCCTTCATGACTCTTGTTTTCGTGGATGGCATAGAAGTGTTCCAGCAGAAAAATGCGCCCTGCCACGTTGCTAGTATTGTTCGAGAGCTGTTTGCCGAACACGAAAATGACTTACAGATGCCATCTTGGCCGCAGAATTCACCGGATATGAATCCCATAGAACGCTGGATTGGATTACATAGATCGACAGGCCCTCCACCACGGACGGACTATCACAGATCTGAACGCATCCTGGAGACATAGCACAACATACGTCCTTCCCTCACGTATTGTGAAACAAGTTTCCTCAGTCGCGCAACAATTTTGGAACAAACCTATCTTCCTCTTTGGTACGTACACAACTGAGTCTTGAAAACTCATAAACGATAAGAAAATGTTTTTTAGATGTCATGTAGAAGGTTTTGTCCTAAATTTACTTGAGCTCATAGTAACATATAAAAATAATGCCAAAAAGTAGTTATCGCGAAAGCGCCATCAGATGGAATATTGTCAACAACTTCAAGAATATTTTAATCGGATGGCTACACATATTAATAGAACAAAAACCCTGCTTTCTATTTAAAAGAAATTAGTAATTTTATCTATCAAACCCATTTTGTTGCAGAGCATCATTCATTGGATTAGTTTTTCATGGGATTTACATCAAAAAATTGGTGTAAAACTTGGTTCTTGATTTATAATTAACAATCAGTATCATTTAAATGGAAAATGTGGAAAGTTCTCTCTCTCTCTCTCTCTCTCTCTCTCTCTCTCTCTCTCTCTCTCTCTCTCTCTCTCTCAAAAATAACAAATGAAATGATGCTCAGGACTTGGCAAAAAACACATAAAAGCCATTTCAACAGACATTTTCAGTAATCAGTTTCTTACAAAAAAAAATGAATCTCCAGATACCAAAATCCGATACTTGATTGTCACATGTACTCTATGTAGGTCAAAGAGTCAAGGTAGAGTGTTCATCTGAGTCTCGTGAAAAATATCCCAGATATTGTACAGGGTGTCCCAAAAAGGTGTAACCAATTTTAAATGTTTATAACAAATGTAATTTTAATGATAGAAACACAAAACTTGCGCCAAATGTGAGAAAAACAGTTGAAGTTTTTACTGACATTCAACATGTGCACTACTTGTCACACGAACAAAAAGGTGTAACCAATTTTAAATGAGCAATACAAACAATGGGAAATTAATAATCCTTTCAAGAAGCGACTGTGAGAGCGGATAATTACCAGGACATACTTGAGCTTTATGTGTATCCTCAATTGGATGAACTGCCAAATGGGGTTATTTTCCAACAGGATGGAGCGCCGCCACATTGGGCTTTGAGTGTGAGGTGGTCTCTTGATGACAAGTTTCCTGGCCGTTGGATTGGATGTGATGGTCCCATTGTGTAGCCACCACGTTCACCAGATTTAGCCCCTTGTGATTTCTTCTTATGGGGATTCATCAAAGACACAGTCTACAAGACCCCTGTTGCAGACATCGCAGACTTAAAGCGCAGGATTACAAATTCAATTACCATGATTAACGTGACCTCCTTGAAAAAACGTGGGATGAACTTTATTAGCGATTAGATATTGTTCGTGTGACAAGTGGTGCACATGTTGAATGTCAATAAAAACTTCAACTATTTTTCTCACATTTAGCGCAGGTTTTGGGTTTCTATCATTAAAATTATATTTGTTACAAACATTTAAAATTGGTTACACCTTTTTGGAACATTCTGCATTTCTCTTTTTTTTTTTATAAAGAATAAAGCACGTTGTGAGGAACCACTAGATGGCATTTCTGAAAACTTTTAGCGATTATTGAGTGAAGGAGAGGCAGTTATGTCTCTCTAAATATCAAACAGTCCTATTATGTTAAATATTCTGAACTTACAAGATATTTTTAATCGTAATTATAATAATTAGCATTTAGTGTTCAATTATGGCTATTGTCAGAGGTTTTACAGTGCAACGGCAAGTAAAGGCCATTATACCCCATTTCAATTATGGACTCGAAAAGAATTATATAATTGCCAATAATTTTAGTACCAACCTCTTGATTTTATTATGTACAAGCATACACTTCCCTGCCATTAATATCCGGACACTCACATACCTCAAAACAACCTTTATGTATTGGAAAATCAAGATCAATTCATCTTAAAAGTTCTCTATAGGATTGCAGCCTCTCAGTTAGCTAGTCCAACTTTTCGGCTGATACTGATACAGGGCCTTCTCTAACGTGCTGCCACAACGTAGGTAACGCATTATCGTCCAGAACGTCTAGAGAGACATCAGCATTCGTCGTCTTGTCCAAAACAGCCAATGGCCCCAGGCTAAACTATTAAAAGCCGTTCCAGACCATCGTTCCAGGCCTCGGCCAAACTTCATTTTCGGAAAATACAGCCCGGCAGGTAGCTATCTCCGAAATCTGCCACACCTAGGCACAATCGGCAAACTGGTAGACCATGTACCGTGACTCATCACTCCAAAGTGCAGCGTTCCATTGGTCTACGGTCGAAGAACAGCCGGCCTTCCAACAAACTAGATGGCGTCTGGCAATAGTAAGGTTATGAGTGGATTTTGGGCGGCTGCACGATCATGGTAATCCATATAATGCAGGGTCCTAAGTACTGCAGTGTTGCTGGATATTCCCCAATCGTCTCACTGAGGACTTGTATATGCTGCGACAATGTCGATCTGCGTTCAGAGCCGACGACTCTTAGCTGGGCTCTCCTGTCACATTCTGTCAACTTCTGAGGTTTTCCGAATCGTTTCATGATGGTTTTGTCACCAGACCACGTCCATTTGCAGATCACATCACCGGTTACGGCCGGTGGATCTTCGCTACCATTGAAATGTCACGTACAGACCGATTGCTTATGTGGAACCTCATTATTATTCCGCTCTGGAAGTCTACTAACTCCATCGATCGCGCCATCTTGCATTCAGAGTTGTACTACAGTGTCGTGGAAGACCTACGAGCATATTTATAGCAGAGGCTTGGTAGGATGTGATCAACTATCAAGAGAAGGGTGTATGGATATTAATGGTACAGCAGTGTATATTATATACATATAAAGATGTACTTAGCTGATATCTTTATGTCATGATTCATTTATATTTTACACATTCCATCTCATCCATTTTTATATGAATATTTGGAAAACTGAGAATTGTTACCACAAGGAACACAAAGTTTACAAAAACGTCATCATTACTATGTCACCACCCAGACAGTGTCATCTGAGTAGTGGAACTGAAAACTGGAAATAAATAACAATAGCTTTCTCTGATGAGGAAGCATTATTTATTCGAAAGTGCGTGACTAGTGCGAAAGTGCAACTCATTGTGAAGGATCGTTCAATATGGGGTGTTATAATTATGATGCTGTTACTACAATATGTTTGCGTGGTGCTGCAAGTACGATAACATGCATGAAAAACATGTCTGGCGTGACAAACTACCTAATTGTAAGCTAATTAAACAAACCAATTAAAGATCGGAGCCATCACATGTAGTACAGTGATGCATTAACTTTTCCAGTCAGTGTAGTAGGATGGTGGTTATAATAACCGTCCTACGATACGGACTGGAAAAGGCCTGGGTTCGGATCACTTCAATGGCGCGTTGTAGCAGTAGGGTTTTAGGAGCATCAGCAACAAGGCCATATTACTCCGTGTGTCATTAATGGTCATGTATCTTCCTTATCTTTTGTAAAGTTGTAAATAGAGATTTTATTGATTAGAATTTGTCTGGTCTTGTATGCGTAATGTCCCGTTTACTGCTTTACTAAAATTAAAGATAGAAATATACTGTTTGGAACATGATTGTAATTAACTCCCCAAGATTTTGTTAATATTCTTTGCCTTTAAGTTGAAAATACAAGATTCTATTTTGAAATTGCAAGTCCCCTGGATTCGGTGTTCTCCTGAATTGATTTTTGTAAATAGCTTCTGTCTTCTTCGAGTTGAAGGTTATCTTGTGTTTTAAGAATTGATATTTGTGTTTATGACATAGTTAAATGTCATTGTTTTTGAAACTTGAACCTTTTTTAAAGTTGTTATTTTCTTCAAGAACGAAGTATGGCTTCACCTTCAAGTTGAAGAACTGCTGGAAGTGATTTTCCACTCTCGTCTTACTCGCTCTCTATTTTCTTCTGTTTTCTGATGGATCCATCTGTTGACCCACCACTTCACTATACTTTTCCATCCCTGCACCATTTCCCATATTGCTCCTGCCTTAAATACCTCTTCCGTTCCTTCTCTATTGGCGCCTGAGACTTGTCCTATGTAGATGCAACAAGACGATTGGCCGCCTCCACGTGGCAGGGATGGGGGTGGGACGCGGTGGCCAGGTGTTGCTGTTTCTCATCTGCTAAGAGCCAGGTGCCGGACGACAACATAACAACAGAACATATCATCACATTTACATACTCAACACACTACATACAAATGGCCGGCTTTGGTGCAAGCTTCTTCACAAGATTTTACAGCGGCTAGTGTGGTCGGAACCCTGGGATCCGCCACAACAACACATGAACACTGTCTATAAATTGCATTTGTTCTGTGGTCGATTTTCTGTTTGCTGGTTGAAAAGCTCGAGTTTCCAGGAGAAAAAGCCATGTTACCATGAGACCGACTAACTCAGCCACGTGGTGAAAAATGCCCATAAAAACTCCTCACGTCATCGACGGGACTCGAACTCAAGTCTTTTCCAGCCGCTGCGGGTTAGGATGGAGATTCTATCAACTGTGCTACCCACGAGGGCTCTCAGAGGAGGGTTTCATAGCTTCTTTCCTTCAGAAACTCGTTTAGCAAACAGCAAACTGACTGACTAGAAAATATTATCACAAATAGATTTTAATGGGGCTCTTGGAGACTGTCTGCTAATTCAATGTTTAGAAATTTGTAAATCTTGCTCGATGTAAGTCGACTGCTAGCTGACCACACCGTAAGGAAATTAAAAAAAATATATAGTGAATTAAAATTCTTAAAAATAATTAAAGATCTCCGTTTATTCCTGGTTAAACTGCATCGAAGGATTAAGTAATTTTTTCGTACTGCAGCACTCGGGATAATTTTCATTTTCTTTATAACTAATTCCATTTTCAAAAAAAAAAAAAAAAAAATGTCTTTGATGTAGAATTCATTACTGTAAACATCTCCAAGTACATTATTCAAAACGAATGTTTTTCGTGAGCAACTTGTCAGTGGCTGGGAGGCAATTTGCTTTCCAAGCTTAAGAAATTTCAATTTATATTAAATGAGGCAATTTCCATGAAGAATTGAATTTAAAAAAAAAATAAAAAAGTCAGGTATCCGTTAGTCACTGCAAGCGGTAAAACACACAGAGTAACGAACCACACAGTACATGTTTTTATCAATTATCTCAAAATTAATTGGATAATTCCATGTTATTATTCATTAAAGTTAGAGGGACTTGTTTGACAAAAATATTTAAAACAACTTCGTTCTTAATTAGACCATTAAAATTCCTTCATCCAAGTAATTAGTCAGGTGGTTCCCATGCGATTTAAAAATTACTTACATCACTCTAATTAAAGTTCCAAAAAGATCGAAAAGAACAAGAAATGCGTCGATATTCTTTTGCGAATTATCATAATTACCACTTGTATAATGGGACTCCTTACACTTCTATCTTAGCGCTGCTCAGCTAATTAATATCGGCGATGAGAGGGATGAGCGAAAACAGTTGCATTTGCTTGCAAAAGAAATGTTAATTTGCTAGATTCAGACGTAATAAAAGCTCTAAAGAAAAAAAAACATGAATTTCCTCACGCAACTCATCCACACCATACCTAATTACTCAACCATTTCCTTTTACACGATGATAAAATCCTTTCTCGAGAATTAAAGAAAAGATCTAACTCCAATAAGAATGACTAAGAACTCCACTAAGAATCCTCTTTTTCCCCCTTAGAATACTGCGTTCAGAATATTCCGGTTCATTGAACTCACATTTAAGTAATTATTGGCATGGTTCATTTGAGATAGATGGAAAAATGTCAAAATACAAGATAAATTTACAAAATGGCGGTCCTGTTTCATATGTCATTGCACAGCGAGGTGTCCTTCGATTTTTACTGTCTATATGAGTTAAATAAAGTGATATTTCTTATAAAATACCGGAAATATCACTTCAATTAATAGTGGTGTTGAATCCTGTTTCTAGTCGTCAGGCTTGCAGAGTGGGTCAAAATAATTAACGTCAGAAATTAATTACAAGCATAAGATTAATACGACAAAGTTAGCGAAATGATTGGGTTACTCTTCTAGGGATTAGAGGAGATAACCCGTCTTAGAACTCTGCCCATATTAAATTAAATATTTGCAAGTCTCTGAAGGGACGTAGAGTCGACATATACAACATCATATTACAAGAGACTAAAACAATTATCTAATCTGGACAGTCACATCCATATCGGCTCCCCAAATCTACAACCACTTCGGACATCTTGGATCTCAGTGATCTATTCGCATGAGAATCTTAGTTCATTTTCAAGGGCGCCTTCTTCTTCTGTAAAATTTCAGGCCTCGCGTGGGAAACTCTGCTTTCTATCCTAACATAAATCTTCATCAGGCATCACGAAATCTTCCTCAATCAGCAAATTTCAAGGCCGAAAATCTGGATTATTCATGCTGAAGACATCCTTCTCGCTTGGAATCATGGCAAAGAGCAGATCATCAACTTCTACAAGAACCTCAAAAATTTCCACCACATAATTAACTTCAAGATGTAACTCAAAGAAAACAAGCAAATACCGTTTATAGACGTTGTTGTTATTGGGTTTTTAGGAACATCCGCGACTATGGCCATATTGCTCCGTATATACTGTCTGTAAATTGCGTGTGTTCGTGTTCTGTGGTCAATTTTCTGTTTTTTGGAAGAAAAACCCTAGTTTCTGGGAGAAAAAAACAATGTACCCTCGCTCGAGACCGACTAACTCAGCCACGTTGTGAAAAAGGCCCATAAAATTCCTCACTTTCACCCTAGTTGGTGCAAAAAAATGTAAATCGAGACTGTTCGGACCATTTGATCTTTTTTCACTATTCCAAAGTCCAGTTTTGGCGTTGATAGCTCCACTCGAATTGCATCTTTCTTCCATTTTTTTTAAAAGAAATAAGTGGCTTTGGTTAGGCACACGACTACCAAATCCCAGATAATTCTTCAACCTCAAACGGAAATCGTTCTTTTTTGTCTAATTTGCATTTTTAATTACATGTATTTGCTGTACACTTGACCTCTATTGTGACGCACAGTTCTGCTTTAAATTCTTGCGGTCTCGTTCTTCGAGTACCGAATTCCTACCTCATTTCTTCCGTTTAGAGCTGCATCCTCCTTTTGTCTTCCACTCATTATATACTTTTGAGATGGCTGCTTTGGACTTGTCAGTGAATCCTGCTAAATGTGCTCCAACAATGACACGCTTCTGAAAATCAGAAAAATCACCTGTGCTCCCCATGACTGGATCAACTAAGAAGCCTCAAGATAGCGTACAGTATTTATCTAATATCAAAGAACCAATTCAAAAAGGTCTCTAATTTTTTAGCCAGTGAGTGTATATACCACAGAATCCAACAATGAAACATTTAAAACTTTACAGAAACCTTAATGATTAAAAATATATATCTTATTAACCCCTCTTCCCTGTGATTACACCCCATACACCCTGCAATCAGTTCAAGCAAAGTTTTATCCGCGACATACAGATAATCACTGAGAATTGTCATATCACTTTATGTGTATTTTTGCTGAGTCCAAAGTTATTACTATATTTAGAAAGGTGTGATAATAGTAGAGGGGGAGTCTGTTGGACAGTCGACACTACTGATTTTTAAGGGCGTGCGCGTATATATATATGCTAAGCGCCTATATAGCCTTCACCATATCCATCCGTCCGTCCGCATGTAACAAAGGGAATCCCAGTGAACGGATTTTCATGAAATTTTATTTAGGCTTATTAAAAATATTTTTCTAGCCAAACTAATTTTCATTAAAATCTTACAAGTAGAAATCTATAAATTCTTATTTATTCTTTGATACAATTCATATGGAAAAAAGAAAAAAAGAAAGAAAAAAAAATGCAGTTTTAATGCTGTATTGTTATGCTATATTGTTATAACAATAATGCTGTATTGTTACGCGTGTATTGTTATGCAAGAGTCGTGACCGTGGTGTCTTACATGTATATAGAGAAAAGAGACTAAAAAGTATATGGGAGAAGAGTAATAAATATTATACAGCTGTAATTACACTAAATGGATAAAAATAACGTAAACCTATAGAGTAAACCTATAGTATCCTATATCTTAGTAATTAACTATATTCGGGAGAACTATGTTTACTTTTCATTTCTATTAATCACAGAAAATGAAAACAATAATAATTTAATTTAAAAAAATAATAATCGAACTGGCCTGAAATGTAACGCACTGCTTACTTTAACTAACTTGTGTGATTCACTTTTGACTTTAAGTGTTTTCATCCTTCAAATAAAAAGTCCGTTTTATATCTTAAATTCGAAAATCAGTGAGGGCTTACTCTCACTCACAGCATATCAGTTGCTGTAGTTAGCCTACTATTTATTTTTCGGCTTAGAAGGATTTCTAATTTATTTATTTATTTATTTTTGTTCTTTTGTGTGTGGTAAAGATAGACACGTGACTTAGTGTATACTAGGAGACTACTTTCAGAATTATATCGAGGTTTAGTCCACGGTACAAGGCCAATCCTTTTCAAACAAAGTTCGACGAGCTGAAACCCGGGCACTACCATGAATCATATCACACAAAGCTCGTGAAATGATAACAAACATTGACGTCTGTTTATCATCTGTTTTGGCGCATTTCCTAGGATACTGATTTGGGTATCAAAATCCGATTAATTTTGAGATTGGAATGATCAAGATGATGAACATTCTTAAGACCTGATTTTAGTGAAAAAAAAAAAACAAAAAAGAAAATCTTATCTGGAAGAATATTATTGTATGATTTCGGTAAGTGGAGTTTGAAAAGAAGTATGCCTCTATTTTCATGACTGATACTTTGACATGGCGACTATCCAAAAACTGAGGGACCATTCTACAAAATTTGGGTGTTTAATGGAAAGTATGGGCATTCCATCCACCCCTGACAGTATAAACACTCTCTCAATAATCAATCATGTTGTTTACAAGGCAGATGAAAACGTAGTGCTTCCTCAGAGATCTAGAGATTGGCGTTGATAATCATCATGATGCCTCTCCAGGTTATCAGACCACTATTGTTGGTACCACTACTTAGAACTGAAATGGACTTGGGCAGGACACATAGCTCGAAGACGTAGTGACAGATGGACTAAGAAAATAACAGAATGGTGCCTAAGAGGAGCTAAAAGAAAATTGGGAAGACAACAATGGAGATGGACAGATGAAATTCATGAGTTCGTGGGTAGTAAATGGATGGTCATTGCACAAAACAGAAGGAACTGGAAAGCGGCTGGAGAGGCCTTCATCCTGCAGTGGATTGATTATGGCCGATGATGACTGTTGGTATTAATTTATGTTTCTCCAGTATTGATGAACAGACAAAATTCTCGAATCATACTTCTGCAATTAGTCTTAAGTAACTATCTACACTAAATTAAAAAAAAGGTTACATTTTAAGCGTTGGATTAGTGCGTTGTCCATTCTTGGACTGTGGGAAAAATGTCCAATGGAACTAACTTTTGGAAGTGGGTTCTAGATCTTGAACTAATATTTCAGGGGGGAACATAACTAAGGTCTATTAATTGTAGGAAGAATCGTTTCATCCTCTGCTGGTTGTAAATATATTGGTGACCTTTACAACATGGTACCTCATCCGATCGATCATTGCGGGCAGCAGTGATTGACAGGTCTAAACCCTCCTACTCGTTGCTTTCCTCGCAGTGATTGGAAGCTCTGACCTCTTCAGTATATGGTACCCGTTTTAGTTAGTGTGCTTCTAGATGCACTGCCTAGGTAATTTATTAGGTCCGATTAATACCTTCTGTTCGAGTGCAAATCTATGAAAATTAAAGCTTGTTCCATCCCTCAACACAACGACAACGCCTCGAAGAACATAAGAGTTCTATCATGGCTGTGTGGAAACGACTTACGATACGCAAATGACCCTGTATAAGGTAGCAGTCGTGTAGATCAGCTTCCAACAGCTTGGTCATGGTTCTACATGCTTTGACATGGCAGGACTCAGTCCTGGAACTTAATGATCAAGCCTTGTAACAAATTTTATTTTGTTTTTCACTAATCAAACGCAACCATAAAACGCTATATTTGCATCTTTGCTATTGCACTGTATTTAATGTCCATTGTTAAAATTAATACACCTGAATTCCGCAGGTCGAGGTCGCTGTTGATCCAATAACAGACTACTCCTCTTGAATAGTAAACGAATCATAACAAGATCAATGAGACAATTTGATTACCAAAACATCCCACACATTTCCCAGTATGTTCATACTTAGAAAGGTGTGGGATGTTTTGGTAATCAAATCCCACTTGCCACCTACATAACAAGTCCTCTGACCTGTGTCAGTGTCGCGTGTTTTCTCTTGTTCTAAAGAAAAGAAAAAACAGCAAAGGCCGTCTCCTAGGCAACAGATGATAACAATGTTTCTGACGATGAAAGCAGGTACTTCTACCATCATCTTCAGGAATTAACAGTGACGCAAGTCCTGTAATAATAATCACAAATAGTTGAAGAGACTGTTTCCATGACAACACAGTTGTCTGCTAAGAATTTTTGTAGCCTTAGTTCCATTGAATGCCAATAGAGGGCAGAAGTTTATGGACGCCAAAATAATGGATATGAAATTGTGGAAACTTCCCAATAAAACTAGAAAACAATTTCACAGTCTCTTGGTTACACATTTCATTTTAACTTCTGACTTCACTCAACCACGTCCATTTAATTTTCTTTTCGCGGTGGTGAGTGTTTTCGCTGCGTATTGTCTATAAATACGCATTCCTCAGATTAAAACTAACCCTAGTCCTTATCAGGAGTTGCTAAGTCTTCATTGATGGCATTTTTTAGTGGAAATATTTTACCTTTAATGGAAATAATCGATCTGTCAACATCAGACAAAGATAATCTTGACAAGTGATGGTTTTCTTATCAACTTCACGTGTCCAGAAGCTTAGACTAACATGCGTCTTTTCTTTCTCCTGCATTTTTTTCTAGATATCCTCTCCTTTTCAAATGTATTACCGGTGTGTTTATGTATTACCACTACGAACTAGTGATTACTGGAATATAACCACCTACCTAATACCGTGTTTGTCCATCTTTCACACGAATAACAGCTGCTATTCGCCTAGGTATTGACTCCACTAGATGTCTTAAGATGTACGTAGGGATCTGAAGCCATGCTGCCTATAAGGATTTCCACAGGAAATGTTCAAGTGGATTGAGGTCAGGCGAAGTTGCAGGCAGGCTAATCAAGTTTGGTGATATCTTCACTGTGTTCCTGGAACCCTCATGCACAGTGCGGGCCGATGACCCGGCGCATTATCGTCTTGGAAATCCCGTTCCTGTCCGGAATAAATGCAACATGGCAGGGTGCACATGGTCTCCTAATAAGAGCTGCCCGTAGACCTCATAAGTGAAACGTTTGTCCACACACACTAGGGTCCTAGTTCTTGCCAGCGAAGCATGCCCCATTTTAAGCAACCACCTCCACTTACATACTATGATCAGCGGTTAGAAGAGGGTGTCTTTTGGGTCGTCTGCTGTCGAACTCTACTCGTCTGCGAGTTCCGGGCATCATCATTTGGGATATTGTTCTTCCATTCCCCATATTGTATTGCGACGATCAACTGTCGCACAGTGACCTGCCGTTCAGCCCGTTCAAAGGGCTGCACTCTTCGCTCACCACGAACATCCACCTTGCGTAATCCTCTACAGTTCTGTCGGCGGGAGATGGTTTGACCTGTTCGACTCAATTCGTTTGCCCTCGTGGGTAAGCGCAGTTGGTAAAATCGCCGTCCTCCCTACACCGGATGGAAAAGATCTGAGTTCGAGTCCCGTTGATGACGTGAGGAATTTTTATGGGTCTTCTTCACAACGTGGTTGAGTTAGTTGGTCTCAGGCGCGATGGTAGCACGGTTTTCTCTCCCGCAAACCTGGGATTTTCGTCCAGCAAACAGAAAATCGACTTCAGAACACACGCATTTTAGAGACAATATACACGAAGCAATATGGCCTTAGTCGCCGATGCTCCTAAAATCCAATAACAACAACCAGTTAACTGATTTAACCGAAGATGAAGTTGCGCTGGAACTCGAAGAAGCACTTCTGCACAAACTGTACTGAACTTTTAATGACAATGTGGTATGTTAGATGGAACTGCCCTCTTGGGTAGAACGGCTGGTAGAATCGTCGTCCTCCCCGCACCGATTGGAAAATACCCGAGTTCGAGTCCTGTGAATGGTGTGAGGAATTTTTATGGGTCTTTTTCACAAAGTGGCTGAATTAGTCGGCCTTAAGCGAAGGTAGCATAGTTTATTCTCCCTGAAACTCAGATTTTTCGTCTACCAAACAGAAAATCGACCAAAGAATACACGTAATTTACATACATACTATACAGCAAATATGGCCCAAGTTGCTGATTTGCCTAAGAACCCTACTTAACAACAACATATGGAATATGCATCTAACTTCAACATGGCGTTGAAGTTGGGTGCATATAGCGTTCACGTTGTGCAGGAATTCACAGATCATATGTTTTTCAGATGTTACTCGGGTTATACAGTTACTTGAACATCCTGAATAATCGAATATGGTGCACAGGAAATCCTCGTTTTAACATTACAAAGATTCTTATACTCACGAAAGGTTGATGTGTGGTGTGCCATCTCACATAACATGATTATAAGGACCAATTTTCTTTAGTGAGACATTGACTGCTGAGGTCAACATGATATTGAGCAGATGATCAACATGCTTGAAGTGATTCTTCTCGTTCCAGCAAAAACCTAGGATTTTTAAGGGTTTTTTTTCATATTTCTATTTTATAGAATTTTTATTTATATTTAAATTATTTAATTTAAAAGATCAGTTAAATTGTTTAATTGATTTATTAATAATTATTTTTATTAAATTATTACCTTTCTATTTTTGAAAAATTATTTTTATATGTTTTACAATCATATGTTCTGCTTTCTTAC
This sequence comes from Mastigoproctus giganteus, assembly GCF_048544385.1. Taxonomy (NCBI): domain Eukaryota; kingdom Metazoa; phylum Arthropoda; class Arachnida; order Uropygi; family Thelyphonidae; genus Mastigoproctus; species Mastigoproctus giganteus. Next base: position 235,615,353 of record NC_143576.1, read on the forward strand.
GTTGTCATATATTATGACATTGTATTATGATAATACAAGGTATCATAAACAACAAAATATACTATCCCTACCAAAAGTATTCAAACTTCCACGTTTGGAAAAACACGAATTTTAATGAAGACATTAACAGGGTTTAGGTCCACCTTTGGTGCGATGAGAGTATCAAATAATAAAGCTCGTGCAGTTTGTGAGCATGAGTAATGCCATGGAAACCACTGCCATGTAGTTCCCAAAGGACGGTGGGTGATTTACAGACTTATTTTATTATTATTATTATTAGCCATATGGTACAAGGAAGCCTGAAGCCTGCGCCAGCTAAAAAAAAAAAAATAAATTCTAAATTACCCTGTGAGAGAGAGAGGAATCACCAAGAAAGAAAAGAATGAATGATATCCAGCTTCAGGACCTTGAGTGTGCCAAGCCCATACTCACTTGTATGATGTTCGAAGATTAATCGCTATTAAAACTGCACAATCACCTTGACACTACTCATTCCGATTGTATTCGATATCTTTACTACACACACTGCTGGACAAAATTAACCGAATACGTAGAAAACGTGGTGTAACTCGTGCAGCTTGCGATGAAGCTGGATAAATTTATAAGGGACATTTATAGGGGTCGTATAAGAATTACCAAAAAGGTCACATTATAGAAGTCGATACAAGATGCTCGAAAATATGATCACATGACATCACTACGGCGTGTGATCTCCCACAAGTGCTAAACAAGCCTATCAGCGGTGAACCATGCTCGACATAACGGTGTCTATAAGATTCTGTGGCAACTAACCCCATTCCTGCACCAGCTCAGATCTTAGCACACCAAGTGATCGAGAAGTTGGCTGTAGGCGTGCAGTGCAACGCCCAAGGGGTTCGACACATGTTTGATTGGATTTAAGTCTGGTGATTACGCTGGCCATTGCAGTCATTGGATATCTTCAGTTCAAGATATTCCTCCACCACTTGAGATCTTTGTGCAATGGCGTTGTCGTGCATGAAAAGAAAATCTGGGCCAACCGCACTCCTAAAAGTCGCACGTAGGGTTCGAGGATGTGTTCTCGGTACCTCTGCGCAGTTACCCCTATCAAAACATCATTTTGCTACATACGAGAACACTGCCTCCACTGTAAGTGTTCCTTTCTCTGATGTTAGAGGGATGGTACCGCATTCCTGGTTGTCTCCAGATGGAATAACGTCTGTTTGTTGGCTAAAACGGAACTCATCAAAGAACACAACTTCACCACGAGTTACACCAAGTTTTTTATGTGTTCTGTTAATTTTGTCGAGCAGTGTATATGCCTGCAAGCTCTTGAACCTTCAGTGGTTCTTCATTCATCTCATTCGCACCATTCGCTGCATTGGGAGGGGCATTTGAACTGCTTAAACTATAAAATAAATATTGGGATACTTATTAAGTGTTTTTAAAATTGAGTATGAGGATCTAAAACGTTTCAAGGAGTACTACCACTGTTCTAAAAACAGCTAATCCTTCCAATAACAGCAAATCAAAATGCGTTCTTTTCCCACGCACACCAATTTCGTTCGTTTCATTCTGTACAGTGTCTCCATCTACTGATGGTGTTTCAAATCTTAGAATGATTTAAATAAAGTAAATAAAGGTAAATCATTACCTATTTATTCTCTTCGAAATTAAATTTTGAAATTTAAAAAGAAGTGGAAGTTGTTATTACAATCCAATCTCAAACGGATCTCCTAGGCTTTATTTCAAAATTGTTTATTCTCCAGAAGCTATTTTGAGTGTGAAAAATAAGTGTCAAAATAACAAAAATTACCCAACAGATTGCGATAGACAGTTTAGTATTTCGTAAAGGCGGGGTATGCAATCTTGGACAAAATTGTGACAGGGGCATTTTTGTAATCGCATACAAACACTCGATTATAAGAAAGAAGCTATCTTCATCTGTTTAGTCATTATGATCTAGTTTAAAATATGACAATCCTCAAATCGATCAGCTGAATACCTCCTCAACGAGCTTATCAAATTTTTATTGTTTTAATCCGATTTTTATCATTATTTATTTTCTTTTCTCATAAAAGTTGCTAAATAATTATTGTACAGAATCAGTTCAGATCACATATTATACTTTTTTTATTTTTTATAAAACCCTAATGGCAGATTTCATCGCTTAAGTGTTTTCGGCCCATTAGCGTTGTCGACACTTTGTCCAGTCAACCCATCGCGATTTTCGATTCTTAGAAGGCCGTCCCTTAGATCCAGAGTCATATAGTAGGTGATCGAAGAAAACGGTTAGTGTAGTCGTCTAAAAATTAAAAAAAAGAAAAGAAAGCTAGTCGTAATTTCGGCCACTATGGACTGCTTCTAGACTTTAATGAATTTTACGTTGATTAGTTGGTTGTTGTGGGATTAGACGCACCAGCAACTGAGGCCATATTGCGCCGTATATTATGTGTGTGTTAATTGCGTATGTTCTGTGGTAAATTTGCTGGTTGCTGGACGGAAAACCCCAGTTTCCGCCCTAGCGGTAGCACAGTTGGTAGGATCGCTGTCCGCCCCCACATCGGGTGGAAAAGACCTGAGTTCGAGTCACGTCGATGACCTGAGCAATTTTTGTGTGCTTTTTCACAACTTGGCTGGTTAGTTGGTCTCAGACGAGGGAAGCGTGGCTTTTTTCCCGGAAACTCGGAATTTTCGTCCAACAAATAGAAAATCGACCAAGGACACACACACACACACGCAATTTACAGACAGTGTACACGGAGCAATATGGCCTTAGTCGCTTATGCTCCTAAAACCCTACTACAATAACAATAATAATAACCCAAGTTTCCGGGAGAAAAATCTATGCCACCCTCACCTGAGACCGACCAGCCACGTTGAGAAAAAGACCCATAAAAATTCTTCGCGTTATTGAAGGGATTCAAACTCAAATTATATTCCACCTGGTGTGGGGAGGACTTATGTATTTACACCGATGAGTCAAAACATTATGACCACCTACCTAATATGATGTTGGTCCTTCACGTGCAGCCAAAACAGCTCGTACCCAGGGAGGCATGGCCAGACGTATGAGTAAAATGTTGTGAATGTGTGTGTGGTATGTTGTTCGTGTTATACTGGCTACCCGGAATCAGCAATCAACTGGACGACGGATTCCGAGTACTCGTCCACCACCACGTGAAGGTAGGTCAGGGGATGCTTCCCAACAGCAGTAGTAGAGAGGAACACTGTTATGGGCCGAACAAAGTTAAAGCCAAAAGCATCTACCAAGTATTATTTAAAAAAAAAAAAAATTAGGATTTCATCAATTAGAAATACCATGTTGTTAACATCAATCACTATTAATTTCTTAAGACCAAATTCAAACATCAGTTCTTATTTCTCTGCCATTCATCCCAACAATGATAGCTCGTCTTTTCAGAAAAGCGTCTAGAGCGAAAAGCTCGGGAAGGGAAGAGGGTACTTACTAGGGGCCCCAAAGTTTAGAGGGAGCCAACGCCGCCCCACTCTTCCCAAAAACAAAGCCCGCAAGAAACATTTTGTTTCATTTCATGGGTTAACATGTTAAAAACAAACAATATTAAATTAAAAATTAAAACTTTTAGGTTTTACATATTTTTTAACATTGGTTTTACATATTTTTAAACGATATTTCAAAATTGTTTATTGAAAATTGACAGAATATTGAAAAAAGACAGCAACTTGGTAAGCTTCCTCATCCGTTCGAGTAGATTCTATTAAATTTGTAAAAAGTATTAACCTTAAAATCTAAAATTATTTAAATATTTATAAATTTTAATAAATATTATTTAATATCATTTCTTGTTTCCTTTTTCATTGATTTTTGTTTTTTCATTATTTTTTTTTCACTTAATTTTAAGTTCATATAAACATTAACGAGATTTTATTTATTTTCTAGTGTTGATTAATTACCCAAAAAATGTTTAGAAAAAAGAAGCTCTCTTGAGCAGAAAATAGGAAGATAAAACCAGAAAAAGATGCATTTATTGATAAATACAAAAGCAATCTCACAAAAGTTTTTTTTTAAAAATCAAGTGATGATGAATGCTAGTCGCCAAAAAATCAAGCAGAATTCAACCATGACGTTGCTGTTTCTGAAGTTAACGCTTCAAAGAGTGGATGAATGCGACAGTCCTTATCCCTATTAGTATTAGTATTAGTAATGGCAGCATGGTGCAAGAAAGCCTATGGCTTATGCTGCAACTGCCAAAAAAAAAAAAAAAAAGAAACGAATAAAAACGAATAAAACAATGATAAAAAAAATAAATAAATAAAAAAATAATAAAAATAAATAATAATAATTAATAAAAGAAAAGAAAATTAAACCTAACATCCTATGCGCTTCCCTGACCCGAAGGTACTATCCAGATGACCTTTGAATTTCCCCAAACTGTCAGCCTCTACCACCCATGCAGGCAACTTATTCCAGTAATTAAATCGCTGGCTAAAATAAAACTTCCTGCAGTCCAATCTAAACATTTCTCCCCGTAACTTGAATTTATGTCCCTTAGTTCTAGCATCATTTATAATCTCGAAAATTTCGTCCTCATTCATTTTACTGATGCTTCTCAGAGCCTTAAACACCTCAATCAAATCTCCTCTAAGTCTCCTCAATCAAATCTCCTCCAAACTCTGCAACCCACATATTCGAAGTCTTTCTTCATAAGGACGCCCTTTTGCCGATCTCACCAGGCGAGTTACCCGTCTTTGCACCCTTTCAAGAAGCTCGATGTCTTTCTTTAAGTGCGGTTTCCATACTTGAACACAGTATTCCAAGTGTGGTCTAACAAAAGCCTTATATAATGGGATTATCACATCCCTATCTCTACTTGCAAAAGTTCGATAGATCATCGATAGGACACCATGGGCCTTCCTTGCAACCTGCTTACAATGCTCAGAGAATTTCATGTCTGACCGTTTCGTAACATCTAAGTCCCTTTCCTCCAGTACTGGGTTTAGTTGAACTCCACCAAGTGAATAAGTTATTTTGGGATTACTGTTTCCCAGGTGTAATACATTACACTTTGTTGGATTAAAGTATAGCTGCCATTTTTCTGACCATTCCTGAAGCCTATCTAGGTCTCTCTGAAGAAGCCCAGCCTGACAGTTAAGACTATTAAGAGTACAGCGTCCAGACAAACATATCCTTAAACTCTCCAGCCATTTCTGGTTACAAAAGCCATGCGCTCTATCCATGATCACGGTTTCTTTAGCTGTAATGCCATGCCCAGTTTCCCAGGCATGTTCAGCTACGGTTGAACCCACGTAATTGGCTGTCTTGAGGGCCCTATCGTGTTTTCCCAGGCTGATCGCCTGGGGAAACACGATAGGATCACGCAGCCTGCCTTTCGTTTCCCTCACATAACACTCCCCACAATCCGGACACTCAATTTCATATATGACCCCACTATTGTCATTACCTGCAATAGGATCTTTGAATGCGGACACTATGTGCAGTCTCCGACCGACCAGGCAGCTGCACACAGCTTATCTTACACGAACGTAAAATACGGGAAATGGGTTCTGAATGCCCGGATAATAGAGAATGTATGCGGTGGCAACAGGTGTAAAAGCATCCCTGCGACTGCTACTCATCCTCAGATGAAGAGCAGTGGGACCCCACCCTTCCCAAAGGTCTTAACCACACTATTTTTGTGGCAACCGGCCTGAGCAGTTTTAAAGTGTGTGTATTGGCCACGACGCATTGGTTTTCTGTAAACCTTAGCTTTCAAGTGTCGGCCCTCTCTGTACACACACACATCTAGGAACGGAAGGGCTCCCCCTGCTCATTCCGAGGTAAACTGAATATAGGGCGAACCGTTATTGAACCAATTAAGTACTTCTGTTTCGTATCTTCTTTGTATAACCGTGAACGTGTCATCGACATACCTCTTCCACGCCCGTAATGGGGGTGGACTACAGCTCTCCAACATCCTGTCTTCGAACTCTTCCATGGTTAAATTGGCTATAATTGCACTAACAAGTGAACCCATGGCCACTTCGAGGAACCTGCTGGTACATAATATTTTGAAATAACATGGTGGTACTAGATAAGCATAAACTAACACCTTCACAAATGTCTTCACCACTTAGGGCTGTCCTATCCTTCAAAGTACCATCCCTGCTCAAAGTCTTTCACACACAATCCAAACCATGTTCAACGGGTATACATGTGAACAAAGAAACGACATCAAAAGATGCCATAATCTCACCCTCTTCTACCTCCTGAGCACGGACGAACTGCACAAATTCCCTTCTGTTTTTTTTTTTTTTTTTTAATAAAGTCATTTTATCGATTTGAGTCAGTGTTTTAGTAGCATCATAGATGAATCAGAGTTCCTGACTCCAGAGGCCTCTTCAATGAACCAAGTTCAAATATTGAAAGTGCAGATAAATTTGCAGATATATTTGAAATTTTCTATTCAGCAAGCTTCACGGGATTATGAAGATGTTGGAAAATGGCCTGAAAATACAAAATCCATGACGGACTTGCTAATAAGAATTGGCCCGAAACAAATAAGAGATTGTAGCTTTCCCATAAACGTCAAAAATGACAGAAACAGAAAATTCAATCCGACTTACTACTATTACTACTTCCCAATGACGAAAAATATCATCCCAACTGGTTGGTATATTCCAAATCTAAGGACACAGTTTACTGCTTTTGCTGCAAATTGTTTTCTGAAATAAAAGTTTCATTAACATATGAAGGTCTGAATGACTGGAAAAATTTAAACTTATAGGTTATGAAACTAATAAAGAACACTTGAGTGCTTATAACACCTGGAAAGAGCCCATAAAAATAAATTTATAGCTCTGCAAAAATTGCAGAGCTATAAATTGATTTTTATTGATTTTGATTGCAGAAAAGATTAATGAAAATATCAAACACTGGAGGAACATTTCAGAAAGGATTATTTTGATCATAAAATATGCACGGAATACAAAATTTAGCATTACGTGTAACATCCAATAGGTTGTATAAAGATAATAATGGAATTTTTTTAAAGATTGTCGAATTGTTAGCCGAATATGGCCCAGTAATGAAAGAACACTTAAGAAAGATTATAAGTAAAGATACTGATTAATATTATTTGGGTAAAAACATTCAAAATGAAATTATAGATCTCTTAAACATTGCTGGTAAGGAAAGTATTGTAAATAATTTGAAAAAAATGCAAATATTATTCTATATACTACCTACTCCAAATTATGAGGGAAGTTATGTAGAGATCAGTGAGCATGTTTTAGGATTCACAAATATTAACGATGGCACTGGTAAAGGAATGAGGACAAAATATTTGAAGTTTTACAAAAGTAAGACCTTTCATTGAGTGACTTTAAGAGAGTTATACGACAACGGTTCAAGCATAATGGTGTACAGAGTTGCATAGTGTCCTCGTGCCCAAGGGCATTATTTGTACCATGCTTTTCGCATTCCTTGAATTTAATAATAAATGACGCAGCAAGTTATTGCGTTGAAGCCGTATCGTTTCTTGATATTGTACAGCATATTTACACGTTTTCCTTGTCATCTCCACAAAGGTAGATTGTTTTAAAACAATACGTTAAAGAGTAAAACGTAAAAGCACTTAGTAATAACAGATGGGAAAGTTATCTAGAGGCATTAACTGTTGAGATACCAACTGGAAGAAATAACTGAAGCTTTAGAAAGTTTTTTGAATGTGCAACAACCAATCACAACATCAACGATAGCGAAAAAATAAATTTGAAGCAATCGCTTTATTAAAGAATATTTCAAATTTAAAATTTATTTGTTCCTTAATCTTTTCGTATGATGTGTTGTTAGGCAACGTGAATATAACAAGTAAAGTTTTACAAGAAATCAATTTAGACTTGACAAACGCAAAGTTTGAAGTATCTTCAAGATTACAGAAGTGATAACAAGTTTGAAAATGTCATAGAGGAAGCAGAAAAATTGCAACCAAATTGGAGATTGAAAAAAGATTTCGAAAAAGCCAGAACTCGAAGGCAATGCTTAGATCGAAAGCAATGATGGAAAAGATCATTTTAAAATTAATTTATTTTTTAATTATAGACAATACAATAAATGCTTTAAAGGATCGTCGTTTTGAGTTAATGACGAAATATAATGATAATTTTAATGTATTATGTAATATGAATAAATTGAAGGTGGTGACAATGAACTTTAAAAACATTGCACGAACTTGGAAATGCTTCTAACCGATGAAAATGAAAAAGATATATTGGGAAGAGATTTAGTTCATGAAATAAGATACTTGCAATGTTCTTATCCGTATGAAGAAATGCAACAAACAAATTCAAGGGCATCACTCCAGCAATGACTTGCAATGCCTCAGTTGAAACTGTCCTACACACACCCTTAATTACATAGGAGCATAGTCCGTTGAACTGATGCCAATTTCTTTTGTACTTGAAGTCTTTCCACCCTGTGAAACTATGCAGTTGATGAATAGATTTGTGGGGGGGTGGGTTATTTTTCTATTATTTATTTTCTTTTTTTTTTATTATGGTGGCGTGTTTTATTTTATGCACTATATATATATATATATTTTTTTGGGTAATTGATCAATTAATAAATCTCTTTAACTTTCTGACCCCTCTCTCTTAACTTTGCATTACTCAATTTATCTCCCCCCAATTCACCCCCCCCCCCCCCCTTCCACATTGACACCTGACTGGTGTACCGCACAGAAGATTACAGATTCTGGGGGATAGTAGTTCATGTATGTCTCCTCTGGACTGGCTGAGTATTCAGAATGACTCATACTACACTTGGTAAACATATACAATATCGTTTATTCACAGTATATACATTAGAAGAATATAGCATACATTATTAATTGGGTATAATATTAACTACTAGCATTATATGTGTGTTAAGATGTAAAGACAATCACAATTAATATTTCATCGTGTCTCTTCGTGTCCATCGGAAAGAATATTGTGAGATGTAAACCTGAACCAGAAGGAGAAAAGGCTCAGGTTTACATCTCACAACATTCTCTTGTCTTCTAACAATTAAACTTCCCAACTGGGATTACAGCAGTGAGCATAACACCTATAGGTGTATTTTCCTAGGTTTATAAGTCCCCGCTAAATTCTTTCTTTAATTATCCCTTCCAAAAATTACATGTGCATAGAACACTCTTTAGTCTCAACATAAAACATACCATTCACGGGTACACATATCTATGTCTACCTTGTTTATTAAACTTATCTTTATGATGAGTTCAATTTATTTTTTCGAGCTTTCTCATTCCCTTTATGCCAAAACAATATCAAATCATCTATCAACTAATTAAAACTTTACCTAGAGTTCTTTCCTTCTAATCTAGCTTAAAGCTATTATCTAGTACTTACATAACAGCTTAGGGGATCACTCTCTACAAGACCCTTTTCTCAGCTCAGGGGCGGCCATCATCATTAGCATAGGGCATCGTCAGGCTCCTACTGGAATTAGTCATCGGCTAGGGAATTGCTGCTCATCTACAGGAATTCGCCTTCCTTCAGGAACTCACTCATCTCTCCATACGGCACTACTCCTAGTCGGGATATTAATGAGTTGCTCCGGCCCGCTTTAGGCGTCTGATCAGCTCGGCGATACTGGGGTGCATAACACAACTATCAAGTCTCTCATTACTGCTTTATCAAGAAAATAGACTATACAGGGTTCTCCTCAGTCTCTTTCTCTCCCTACCTCTATTTCTCCAGGGGGTATCTCTTCCTTATCTCTCTATAGCGAGACTTTTCGATCCTTTCCACTCAGCTCCAGCATATATGTTTCCATCTTTCATTGGGTATCTCGTTCCCACTTCCCTGCTGCAGCTGACCTCTCCCAGGACTTGCCTAATGAATTGTCCTTGCGGCAAACTGCTTCAATTCCCACTACCACATTCCAGCGATTCACCCAACTCTCTCGTATTCAAGAACTCCCACCTTCTTCAAAACTTTCCCACAACTCTCCCAAAAAAACTCTCCCTTCCTCCTCTTGCATCTCCTTTTTGTTCTTCGCCACCCCTTCTATTCTGGTCCAATCATAGTTCGTTCTTCATCATCCAATTCATCCTCATTCGCTCTCACCCACTTCTTCCGTTTTCATGGCCCTTCCTTTCCTGAGGGAACTTCCGGCTTCTTGAAATTTCTAGAAGCTTCGAGGAACTTCCGGACGCCTAGAAATTTCTAGATATCTCTATGTGATCATTCCGATGCACTTACCCCTTTTAGTCCACTCTGTTTTTTTTCTACCGCTCCTTGAAATTATTAAGTGCTCAAGGAGTCGGTCTGTTTCGTCCAGCGGCTAGCCATTTCCACACGGTGTATGCTACATCAAGGGTCTCCTCCTCCCTCTTAGTCTTTAAAATTCTTCCTCTCCACAAGGGGGGTCTGCCCCCTTGTTCTTTTCTTCCAAAGGGTTGTCCACTTTCTGTTTATCGTGACTTGAGCTGCCCTTTATGGTGCTCCCATTGTACTTTAGTGCGCCGTCCAGCTCTCCCCCTGTTGTTAAGATACTCCTCCCCCTACTTAACTGTACGGTACAGAGCAAGCGCAATCAAAGCTGAAAATCATCCTATGTAAATAGTATTGTTTAATATATATATTTTCTTGTTACGTTATAAAATTTATTTCCCTAGGATGAGTGTAAGAATGGGTTCTTACAGATTACCACAGGGAGGAAGACTGCAGTGTAATACAAATGTAATGTTCTCCCCGAAGGGAACCCAATATGTAAGAGATATTATCAGAATCGCTGCAGAAAAATTCTTAACTTTTCCAGTTAAAGATGTTATTTGGGAAAGGAAATTAAGCTTCCTATCAACTACCAAACCAAGCACTTTAGTTTCAGCTACTAATGGAATTTGAACATTGTTTATTTTAACCACAGGTAGCCTTCTATTGTGATCCAAATTAGCCGCGGAAACCATCCTCTTGGTCTTAGTATTACTGATCTTTAATTTATTTACTTCAGCCCAATGAGTAAGATTGGTCAAAACTAAATTTGCTCGTAGCCCGAAATAACCTGACACTAGAATTGTAAGATCGTCAGCGTACCATATTGTTCTTGTATTTTCAAACTCATTTCAAATCCACTCGTGAAGAAAAAGATTCCATATCTGAGGGCCAAATAGAGATTTTTGTGGGTATCCTCGATAAACCTTGCTTTGCACAGAACTAAATTTTGATTTCACCCTAACCGAACGATCAGAGAAATAACTCCTAAAAAGACGATAAAGCTGAATCGGACAATCTGTCAGATGTAGACGCTCCGGTGCATCTACATCTGACAGATTCAAAAGTGCAGGCCGATGGAGGCGGTTGTATGGTGTGGGACATGTTTCACTGGCAGGAACTTGGACCCCTGGTGCATGTGGAACAACGTATCAGTAGTCTCCGCTATCGTCAACTGCTTGCTGAGTGTGTACACCTCGCTATGTTACACTTTTCCCTGAATGGCGTGGTGTCTTCGAAAATGACAATGCGCCGAGCCATCGGGCACTTGTTGTGCAGGAATGGTTTGAGGAACACAGTTCTGACTTCCAACATATCGATTGGCCTCCGAACTCCGCCGATATCACTCCCATAGAGCACTTGTGAGACACTATGGAAAGGCATATCAGGCGTTTGGATACACCAATCACCTCAATACCTGTACTGCTGGGAGCATTACACACAGCTTGGTTGGCCATACCTCCCGAACGCTTTCGACATCTTGTTGAATCAATTCCACGCGTCGGATAGCTGCTGTACTGAGGGCAAAAAGAGGACCTAGGAAGTATTAGTTGGGTGGTCATAATTCAGTGATCACTCAGTGTATTTGCTAGTGTTATCTTCAATGGTATGAACAAGGTCCACCAAAGCGATCTCAGCCGATCTAACGTTGCTGAATCCATACTGGCACTGGGATCGAAGATTCTGCTTGTCCAATATTTCATTTAGACGAAGAGACACATCTTTCTCTCTAACCACTTCCCAAAAGTGGGTAATAGTTCAATTGGTCTAAATGATTTAAGCTCACTGACAGGTTTATTCGGTTTTGGAATTCGTTTTACTAAAGCATTTTTCCTACACTGGGGAAAATTCCTTCCTAAATACATACGTTCATCAGCCGCAGAATAATCCCTGGATTAAGTTTTTCCATACGAATAATAAATATATTCTCAATCTGGTCTAATGCAGGACATTTGTTAACATTTATATTGAGGATAATTCAGTAGTAGTAGTAAAGTGCAAAGGTTCAGCTCCAACGTTGTACATTAGATTCGCACTACACACATTTCTATGCTTATCTATGTCCAATGTTGGATCATCCTCATCCAGTATTGCATTTGCTGTCTCAGTCCAAGATGAATTTTTTTTTAGTTCATTACCACAATTCTAAACATTTCTGGCTTAATAACCTTATCACTAGAAATTTTATACAAATGATCCCATGAGTCAGAACTCCTAGAATTTCGGACAAACTCCGTCCATGTATTTCTCTTCTGTATTGCAATTTCCTTTAAATAACGCTTCTTAAAATACCTGTATTCCAAATAATATCTGCCAACGTCCAACTGAGACAAATGTCGATTTTTCTGATTCTTGCATCTTGCTCGATGCACCTGTTTTCTAAGTCCTGAGAGATCGGAATACCACCAAGGACAAGTTTTGGTATTAACTCATATTTTCTTAGATGCTTTATAGGAAGCTCTCAAAATTTCAGTGCAAACTCTGTTAGCAAGTTCAGTAGCATTCATGGAAGACGATAGAAGACTTTCACTCGAAAAATCAAGATTAACAGAGAAGCGAAAAATAGTCCAATCAATATTTTTAATAGAAAACCAAATCAACTCAGGCTGTATTGATTGCACAGAGCTTGGAACACTTTCTGTCACACAAAATGAAATAGCACGATGATCACTTGTCGTCCAAGAAGCAAGCACAATCCAACGTGGGATAGAGTTAGAAAAATTTGGCTTTGTCAAAATAACATTAATGTTTGACTCACCTGAGTGACTAGAATAAATAAAACATGATTGCGGTTTATTTAATATACAAAGATTATAACTATTAAGAGGTCTTCCAACAGCTGTTCACGCATATCAAATTGGTTGCTAAACAAGAAATTTCACTTAGAATTAATATCAGCACAAATAATAATGTTTGCAGAGCCAATAAAATTTAAGACATTTTCTAAATAAATCAAAGAATCTTAAAAATCTTTAGAAGGTGGATAGTAAAGTGACAGCAAGAAGAATTTATGTGCAATGCTAGTAACATGTTCACAAGTAAATCTATTACAAATTCCATTTATAATAGTTATCCCCAAACGATTATTATAAACCACAATACAACTTTTCGGATCAAGGCTGAATCATTCAACTATTTAAAGGAAATCCCATGATCTGAGAAATAGGCCCAAGTTTCGCATTAAAAGGTTCTTGAATGGTAGCAATGTCAATACTATTATGTTCAGCTGAAAGCCTAATCTCATAGCAATCTAGAAGCCATGGTTCTGAGGAGAATTTTGAGTATACCAGGAACCTACCTGTGAGCCAGGAATATGTACTACTCCATTACATCTATAGCCGAAGATTCGTCTCTTCAATACTCAAAATTCTCCTCAGAAAGAAAATTTACATTATGTACAGGTTCGTGTCAGATGGCACCATGTTCTTCATATATAAATTCTCGATTATTTCATCTTTCCCAAGATCCTTCGGAATCTCATACAGTAAAATTGAAGGGGTTACCTTTAAGTGGAATTCCAGAGGATAACTCTGCAGAACTTAAAAGATTTTGAACCTAAAATAGACTGGGCATCAGATTTAGAAGCTGTTTCAATCAACACACCACGATTACGGACTAATTTAAGTAATTTACTCTTTACACTTTTTAAATCTGATTGAAGGGTTTTTGGTCATTAAATTTTTTACTTCCACACTAGACTTACAATCACAAGAATCAGAGGCTCTGAGTATTATTATATTATTCTCCTGTTTACTTGAAACTGGTTTTTTAACAACATCGGCGAAAGACCTCTGCTGAATTGTTAAAAATTTATCTATCTTTGGGTAACTCAACTGTCACAACTGGTATGCGGTCTTGCGCACTGAGTTCCACATTAGATTCTATTTGTCCCTATGCTGATACCATTGGAGAAATTGATAAAAGTTTTCCAACAATTGGGCACGCTTATTTACTTCCCAATTAATTGATCTAAGCCTCTCACTCTCAATCAATAAAGCAGTAGCCAGTCTCCAAATTTGGCTATTTGTCCATTATGTAATCTCGAGCCTTCTTTGTAACTTTATTGATTTCTCCCAGTAGAAAACTTATTATATCTTTTCGCATTTGGGTATTTCTCCATACATTAACGATGCATCGCCCTCGTGGGTAGCACAGTTGGTAGAATCACCGTCCTACCCACACCGGGCGAAAAAGACTTGATTTCGAGTCCTGGATGACGTGAGGAATTTTTATGGGCCTTTCATAAAACGTGGCTCAGTTAGCCAGTCTCAGGAGAGGGTAGCATGGTTTTCCTTCCGGAAAATCGGGTTTTTCGTCCATAAAATAGAAAATCTACCTCAGAACACATGCAATTTACAGACAGTATACAAGCAATAGTCGCTAATGTTCCTAAAACCCAACTACAACAGTGACGCTTCCTGAACATCCCCTATCTCCTCTGTCATGGTACCAACCTCGTTAGTAAAAACATTTTCATCGCCACACGAAAATTCTACTGGTTGCTCCATTTTTATCGGGTGTTTTCTGAGTCAAAATACTGCCAAAATCCATGACCTGCTCGTATTTGTATCCCTTTGCATACACAAATTCCCTTAGTTTACTAAATTCCATCATACATTGATGTATCTTAGGAGGAAGTAACGAGCAATTGTCTTTCCCCTAAGATACCTCAATGTATGATGGAATTTAGTAAACTAAAGGGATTTGTGTATACAAAGGGATACAAATATGAGCAGGTCATGGCCGTGGATTTTTCCCTTCTATTATATTAAGATAACCAATTTACTTTTCATACTGTTAATTCCAATAATATTATTCTTATTAGTAATCTTAACGAATATAACTTATATAACTCATAAATTCAATACCAATAACTGTCAACCCCAAAACAGCTAAAACGTTAGTATGAGCCAATTGATTCTTCAATGTGAATAGGTTAGAATTTCAAATTTAGGATCATACCAATCGATCATAAATTCACAGTCCTCAGAGTTATCTTGAACTCTTATATTTCCAATAAAGTTCTGGGAAAAACCTACTATTCTAAGAAAAATCAATACTTGAATATAAAGTATTTACCAGCCTTTTAAAGGCTCCAACGCCATATTGGCGTCACTGCTAGCGCTAACGCTATGTTCTAAATAAATCTTCCCATAAAATATATTCCAAACGAATATTTCTTCTTGAAAAATTTACCTCAGAAATCCTGGGATATGCAATAGTCCTACATCTAAGGATCGCACACACAGAAAATAACAGAAAATCAACATTCCGTGACTAAATTCAAGAGCACTGTACTAGCAGCCATCTTGAATACTCTCTCTCTCTCTCTCTCTCTCTCTCTCTCTCTCTCTCTCTCTCTCCAATAACATAACAATAATAATAACCCGAGTTTCCGGGAGAAAAATCTATGTTACCCTCACCTGAAACCAACTAGACACGTTGAGATAAAGACCCATAAAAATGTGGGGAGGAGGGTGATTATGCCAACTGTGCTACCACAAGAGCAAATTTAATGCCACTGCTAATTCAGAAGTTACTCTGAAACTTGAAACCGCCGCCTCAGCATTGAAAGCAAACGATTGGAAACACTAACTGTAGGATCATCCTGTTTTCGTTATAACGATGAACCACAAGTTGCCAAGTCAGTGTCTCTAAAGAGAGAGTGTGGGAGTGAGATAATGTCTTTATTGCAATGTAGACGGATAAATATTAAACACGTGGCAAACTAAACGTTCCAATAGACCAGTCATGGGTTAAATTAAAATATGGAGATACAATGGAACACCGTTTATTGTTATAACCGATGAAACAAAAATGCAGCCGTTCAGGATTATTTATTAACGAAGGGTGGAAATGTGTACATAAAAAGTGGAAGTGGACAGAAAAAAACAAAACATTAAATTCAAGAAAGATATACAAGGTAGCCATAATTAAAGTATCCCTATTCAGAGCTCTCTGTAGCTCTAAATAGTAAGCGGAATGCCACCAAAATTAGTAAGTAAACTATTCAAGGCATGGAGAGAATTATCCTGTGAAAAAAAAAAAAGTTAAAAAATCTGCCTATAAGGGATAATATGGCGCTGTACAAGAGTAAAGACAAGACAAAGTTCCAACAAATAAATAACTAAGACAAACAAATTTTTATTTGTGCTCTGCAGAAAAAAAAAAAAAACAGAAAGAAACTGAACTAAACTGCCAGAGGAAATGGTTTCACAACTCCAAACTCACTCACAGTTCATTTCCGATGGTTGATGATGTCGCTGGTGGTGGAGTTGGTTTGCGATGTGATTACCATTGTTCTGGAACAGAAATTGCATTCGATGCACAGTGTGCTCGACTGCAGAAAGCAACATCTCTGGAGTAATGTTCCGCACATGCTACGTTACGTTGTCCTTTAAGACAGCCAGGTTAGGGACACTTCCTCGATAGACATTGGCCCAAAAATCACACGGTGTAAGGTCAGGCGAACGTGGTGGCCATGCAATGGGAAACAAACAACTAATGACTCTTTCTGCAGTAAAGTGATGCCGGAGAAGCTGCTGTACTGGTCGTGCGACATGAGGAGGAGCCCCATCTTGCATAAAAATTGTCTCATCCAGGCATCCTCTTTGCTGCAGTTGAGGAATAATGAAACTGCTCAGCATATGATGATATCTTTGTGCTGTAACGGAACAGGTGGCTGCTCCTGCTGGTTACAATTCCTCGAAAAAGTATGGCCCTAGGAAGAAATTTGAAGTCGCACCACACCAAACGGTGATTTTCGGCGAGTGCAATGGGATTTGCTGAATAGCATGTGGTGCTTCTGAAACCCATATTCGGCAGTTTTGAGTATTGATAGTCCCATCGAGATAAAAATGTGCCTCATCTCCCCAAAGAATGTTCCATGGCCAGGCATCGTCCACTTCCATTCTGACCAAAAACGTTAGAGCAAATACCATTCGTTTCTCAGGATCATCTCTTTGCAGCTGCTGCTGGCAACTGATCTTATATGGATAATAGTGGATTTAGTTTCCGAAGAATTTTCCACACAGTGGAATATGGGACATCCAATTGCCTCGCTACTCCCCGTGTACTGCTACTAGTTCCAGTAGCTGATCCATGGATCTGTCGATGATAGCCGTTGCAACTTCCTCTGCTACCTGAGGTGAAACAGGCTTCCTTCCTCTTCCAGGCTTAACAACAAAGGACACAGTTTCTTCAAATTTGTTAATCATCCTTCTAACTGCCGCAGCTGATAAAGGACCTTGACATAAGTTCTTACAGCGGCTAAATTCACGCAGAGCGGCTGCTGCATTGCATCCATTAACGTAAAAGAACTTCGCAATTAAAGCGCAATCAGGCAGATTGAGACGCATTGTTAACAGTAAACTTACAGAATACGCTTGCGATGTTCGCGTTGTGCCTTTATAGCTCTCTGCTGCTGAGAAAATTAAATTTATGCAAATTTTCTGCTCTCTTTGGTGTCTTATTTTGGATTTAAAACTTTAGTGCACTTCAGTTTCTTTCTGTTTTTTTTGCAAAGAGCACAAATAAAAATTTGTAATTTCATTAAGGTTTGTCTTAGTTATTTATCTGTTGGTACTTTGCCATGTCTTTCCTCTTGTACAGCGCCATATTATCCCCTATTGGCAGATTTAGAACTTCTTTTTTTTTTTTTTTTCACGGAATCCTTCTCCCCATGCCTTGAATAGTTTATTTACTAATTTTGGTGGCATTTCACATATTACTTAGAGCTACAGAGAGCTCTGAATAGGGATACTTTAATTATGGCCACCCTGTATATAAAATACTTTTATTTGGCCATCCACAATTTCTTCGGAAAGTCACAATAAAAATGAGACCGTCATAATGTTCCTGGAAATCTTTCCACATCATTGACCACAGTTTTTACAAATCAAGAATTAGAAAAAGATCAATGCTCAGCTGTAAACAGTACTTCCTTTCATGGGATAACAACACCGACAACTATATGAAATGAATGAAACAACAGCAGTAACTGGACACGCACGTGTCGGATAAAAACTAATTAAAAAATTTAATTAAAAATTATAAAATAGAATAAAATAATATATGAAAGAATGGAGTTAAATGTCAACTGTCAAAGCTCAGAGGTCGAGAAAATAATCTGTAGTATTTATCCCCTGCATATGGGGTCTAAATTGTTTAGGCCCGAGGGATCTGTCCAGTCACACTCGAATCCAAAGAGCAGTATAGACTGCATTCAGAAACGGTTGATGCATGGAACTTCTAACAAAAAAATGTCTGGGGTTATAGAGATGGTATTGGTCAAAGATCATGGAGTATTTTTTGTCCGTATATACCAGGGGTGGCCAACCTATGGCGCTTTGGAAGATTACAAGTGGCGCATTTCATCATAAAATTTCTCAAGTACCCAAAGCCCATATTGCCGATTCTTTGGTTCTATTTCCTTTCATTTGAGGTCCTTCCGCATATGACTTAAGACACTCACCACCTTCTTTCCACTTACACGCACATAAACGTGTCAATTCCCTCAATTTAGCAAAAGAAATAAATTAAATAGTCTCCAAAAAAATGCATTTCTCAATTTTGACTGTAAGTGATCTATGGCTATGAAAATATATCGAGCACCTAGTCGTCCATTCTTTTGTAAGGCCGTTGCCTCCGGCGCCCGACTCTATGAACAAGTGGGAAAATAAACGCAACACGTGACTTTTTCAGGGGACTGAGAATATACAAATAGATCCTTTGTCGGAAGTCTTTCAAGTTAAAAGGAAACAATGAAATGATAAATTTGAGGTATTTTCATCTACGAGAAATTTCCATCAATCGCATTTCCAAATCGCATTTTGCCAACTCAAGAAATAGTAGAGGGGGAGTTCCCCCCCGGTCGCGCCTGCTCATCAGTTCATCATGAGCAAAAGAAAAGCAGAAAGTGATATTAAACGTGAATTTAATGAACAGTGGGAAAATGAGTTGTTATTTATAGCAAGTTCATCAGGAAAACCGTTTTGCATTGTTTGTGAAAGTACTCTTTTACATAATAAAAGACATGATCTTAATAGACACTATAAATCACAGCATCAGACTAACATAGAAGGAAAAATGAAGCTCGTTCTTGAGTCTGAGCTACGAAAAGAATATGTGACTAAGAAAAAGGAAGAAATCAGAAGAAGACAAAATATATTTGCTAAAGTAAGTTGTGAAGACTTGACGATGATAGAAGCGTCCTATAAAATTGCTTTAGTATTGGCGAAAAAAAAGAAACCTTTTTCTGACGGAGAAGAAATTGTTAAGCCTTGTCTCCAAATATTTGCACGCCATCTTGGTAATAAAGGTATTGAAAGGAAAGCAGACGAAATTGCTATATCAAGGCAGACAGTTAAGAGACGTATCGAGGAACTCTCTCAGGATGTATCTCAGCAACTGGAAGATCTTGTCCATTGTTGTACTTTCTTTTCTCTAGCTTGGGATGAATCAACGGACATATGTGGTGTAGCCCAGTTAAGCATTTTTATAAGAGGAATTGATGATAATTTTAATGTCTTTGAAGAACTTGCCAGTCTGGAGTCATTGCATGGTAAAACAAGAGGATCAGACATATTTGAAAAAGTAAAATCATGCCTAGAAAATCTAAAATTAGATTATAGTAAACTCATCAGTGTGTGTACTGACGGAGCGCCGTCAATGATAGGTAAAGCCAATGGCACTACAACTTTGCTTAAAAATTTTTTAAATCGTCCTGTACTAAAATATCACTGCATTATACACCAAGAGGCACTGTGTGGAAAAACTTTAAATATGCAGCATGTTATTTTACCGGTTGTGAAATTTGTGAATAAAATTAGAGCGAGAGCATTAAACAGACGAGAATTCAGAGAATATTGTGAGTTGTTAGATTTGGAATATGGTGAACTTGTCCTTCATTGTGAGGTGCGCTGGCTTTCTGGAGGATAGGTTCTGAGTAGATTTTGGAAATTGAAAAATGCTGTTTATAATTTTTTAGAACAGGAAAATGAACTAACCGATGAAAGAACCTTATTATTAGATAACAACTGGCTATTTGATTTGGCATTTTTAGTTGATGTTACTAGTCATCTCAATGATCTAAATTCGAAACTACAAGGCATGAATAAATTATTTCCTAGATTAGTAAATAGCATCAATTCATTTAAAATGAAATTAAAACTGTTCATCTCTCAGTTAGAGTCCATCTGTGTCCATCATGTGTCCATCTGTTAATGGGTTCTTCCCGAAAATCGGGATTTAAGTCAATTTCCACACTTGAAAGAGCAGAATGAATGTGCTGTGGATGATAGCAATTGGACCAAATATCTTGAAAAAATCAAATTATTGCAAGTGTCATTTGAAAGTCGTTTTCATGATTTGGCTGAAGAAGAAAACTACATGCTCGCATTTATAAATCCATTTTTACTTGAACAAAACATAATTGAGATGCCTAGTAATATACAAATGGAACTTATTTATTTAAAAACAAATTCATTATTAAAAATCAAATTTGATGAGCTTTTTTGGGATCAAATTGCTTCTGACATGATTAATTTCTGGCGTTCATTACCCTGTGAACATTTTCCAGAACTAACAAAATTTGCAAAAAATTATATATGTCGTTTCGGAACGACATACAGATGTGAACAAGCATTTTCATCCATGACATTGATCAAAAGCAAAACGAGGTCGCGAATGACTGATTCAAATTTGAAGAATTCTCTGCTGCTCTCAGTAACAAATTTAACACCAAACATTAAAAGACTAGCGTAATCCAAACAGGCTCAAAAGGCTCATTAATGGTAAGTAATGTTTATGTGCTGTAATAGAAATTGCTTACGACTCACTCAAGTGTATCAAGATTGGTGCAATAGTCAAATAACATCCAGTCGATGGCGACTCTGTATGTTTAAACGGCGCTCGTTAATGCAAAAGGCCAAGAGGATAACAAGGTTATCCTGCTGGGTAACAGAAAGTCTACAGTCAGTTTACAACCATGTACCCATGTACAACAGTAATAGGCAACAAAGCAATTCAAAAGGCTTATCTCATCGTTCCTTGTCACGGATGAGATATGTCAGCCAACCGCCGAACTGTGTTCATTCCTGTCAGCAAAAGCAATAAGGTGAAGTTACAGTGGGTTCAGGAGTTCTAACACTAGATAATGAAGGATTCGAAAACATGTCTCCTGGTCTTCCTCCTCCTTCTTCTCCTGCCGTTTACGCTGAACGAATGACCAAAATATTGCGAAAACAGCATAACTGTGCCAGGTGTGAACAATGCTGTCTGATGGTAACATTGTAATAGTGTGGGGAGTGTTTTCGTGATGCACATGAACGAATTCCCTTAAACGCCCTTGAATACCATTGCAAAAACGTTTGGATTTCATAAGTTGGATAGAAATTGTTTCCGAATAGGCTGCGGTGTGTCCATCTGTTAATGGGTTCTTCCCACAGGATAACATGCCATGTCATAAAAGCCATAATTGTACAGAACAGGTGTCTTCGTGGGTAGCACAGTTGGTAGAATTTCTGTCCTTCCCTACACCGGATGGAAAAGACCCGAGTTCGAGTAGCGGCGACGACGGGAGTAATTTTTATGGGTGATTTTTCACAACTCGGCAGAGTTAGTCGGTCTCGGGCGAGGGTAGCATTGTTTTTTTTTCCTCCCCGAACTTGGGTTTTTCTTCAGCAAACAGAAAATTGACCACAAAACCAATTTACAAACAGTATACACTGAGCAATATGACCTTAGCCGGCATCTCCTAAAACCCTACAACACTTAGGGTGGTAGAAAATGAAAAAGACCTGGGAATAATTGTGCAGTCAGATATGAAAATTTCAAAGCAGTGCAGACAGGCTGCCAGGGCAGGTCATAGGGTATTGTCAATGATATACAGGAATTTTTCTAGTATAGAAAAGGAGGTGATTATCCCTTTGAATAAGGCAATGGTCAGGCCACGCCTTGAGTACTGCGTACAGGTTTAGAGGCCTCATTTTAGGAAGGACGTAGAGTTGCTTGAGAGTGTACAGAGAAGGGCAAAAAGATTGGTGAGTGGAACAAATGTTTGATGTTACCAAGAAAAGCTTAAGTTCTGCAGATTGCAGCGGCTGGAGACTAGGTACCTGTGAGGTGATCTGATTAAAGTGTATAAGGCGTTGAATGGGTTGAGCAGTCTCAATTTTGATGGAATTCTTCCTCTTACTCAGATAAGAGCCTGAGGGGACATAAATTCAAATTGAGGAAAGATAATTGTAGAATAGATGTGAGGAAATTTGCATTTAGCCAGCAGGTAGTTGATTGCTGAAACAAACTTCCATCTGTTGTTATGGAAGTTGATAGCTTAAAGTAAAATCGATAACCTAGAGTAAAATCGATTGGTAACAAATTTTCTTACAGGCAACGGAAATTACGCACTGATTGTTAACGATATTTTTTAGGGAAATAACAAAATCACGTCACTTCATATTAGGTGGCTGTTCGATTTTAAATGACGCAAATGACGTCATTTTCTAAATGGCGATGCTAACTCAGACGTTGATTCTGTAAGGGTAAGTAGTTGATTCAGCAGAGTAAGTTCATACTAGGATATGGATATGACGTCACTTCCTGAATGACTCCAACTCAGTCACTAATGTTGATTCGATAGAGTAAGCAGCGGGTAGTAGTAATATTATGCAAGAATAAAATGCAGACTTTAATAACATCTGCTCCTCAAGATTTTGATCAACATCAACCTTCTAAGTAGCGTAAGTAATTACGTTTCAATCAAACCTTTCAAAATTTATACGGTTTTACTCGTGCCACCATAGATTTTTTCACATAAAATAAAACATCTTTCGTGCGTATAGGGTACACACGCTGCTTTTTTTTTTTCTTTCTTTTTCTTTTTTTTGCTGATGCTACATAAGCTTGTTTCCTTGCATCACATGCTTCTCTACTACTACTACAACCGAACTTGAGTTCGTGTCCCGTCGATGAAGGGAGGAATTTTTATAGGCCTTTTTCCAATGTGGCTGAGTTAGTCGGTCTCGGGCAATTTAGCGTGGTTTTGCCTCTCGGAAACTCTGGTTTTTTTCGTCCAGCATATAGAAAATCACCACTGAACACACACACACAGTTTACAGACGATATACGTGAAGTAATATGGCCTAAGACGCTGATACTCCTAAAACCCTACTACAAGAACAACAATTGGCAGCTCGAGGCCTGCTTTCTACACCTAGTAGACTCAAAGCCACAATAAATCCAGGATATTCTGAATACTAAATAGGGACCTACTCGCTTTTAAGTTAGTGTACCAATGATATGACCACTCATGCAGTGTTTTGTCACTTAGATAGTATGAATCAGAGCTGTGCTACTCAATATGTTCTACGTTGATAATAATATTAGTAAAATAATAAGAGGAGTCTACCTCAATATAGTGCGTAGAACCCTTCCGTATGATACCCTCCAGAAATTAAAACGGAAAAAACGAAAAAATCGGCAAACTTACCGGTACATTAGAGTAAAAAATAAATAATTAAATAATCAATTTAACACAATACAAATCAATTTAAAACAATTAAAAGAATCAAACGAAAATATTTAAAACGATTTTCCTTCCTGAAGCTGACAACGCTTTTCGACCGTATGTCGTGATCACAGGAATGAAAATTACCGAATCGGGTTAAACCTGTTACTTAAATAGAGATTATTTGTCTTCGCGCATGCGCGTAAAGGTCCACGAATCGGAGATCAAATATGGCCGCCGAACATTAACAGAATTCTCGTGTAATTTAATTTCAACGGTTTCTGCAATTAATAGTCGCGTATAATTACGTTGAACGTTAAGTATTTTGGCTTCGTTAAATAAAAAAGTATGTTTTTCGTTAACGGCATGAAAGGCTAATTCTGACGCTGCTGAACGAGAAGCACGAACTGAGGCTTCATGTTGATTTACACGAATATTAAGAGAAAATCGGGTCGAACCCTGATAAGACGAGTCGCAATCACCGCAAGAAATGTTGTATACCAGATCATTAATTTGTGTTGCGAACGCTGAAAGAACCGAGCGATTGTTCAATATAGTGTGTAACTTACGTATTGGCCTAGCTACAATTTTAAATTCGGTATCTTTAAAGAATCTGTTAAGCTGTTTGTGCCACTGTTCAACATATGGGACAGAAATAAAGTATTTTTTGATGTTACTATTGTTGATTGGTGTAGTATTTTGTATCCTATCCTTAGCTTGTACCCTAATTCGGTTTATTGTGGTAATGGAATAACCCCTGTTTAAGAATCTGCTAGTTAATATTTGTATTTCTGAGTCCAAAGCAGATTCCGTCGTTGAATATTTATAGGCATTAAGAAATTGATTAAAGATAATCGATCTTTTGTAGGTGAACGGGTGATAGCACTTATAATGTAGAAGCATACCGGTGTTTGTAGGTTTTCGATAGATGCTAAATTGTATTCTATTCGAGTCCCGGGTAAGCGTGAAATTTAGGAAGTTTAATGACTTTGTATCCGTATCCTCCCTTTCCAATGTAAATTTGGGTCTAGAATGAATATTATTAAACGAATGTAAAATGTCTTGGATAGTATTACTATCGGTAATAACTAGAACATCATCTAAATACCTCCCATAGTATGTGATGCGGGTTCGAAAAGGTGTCAAATGTATCTGCTCAATCGTTGAGAGATAGATCTCTGACATTAAGCCACTCAGGCTCAAACCCATTGGTAATCCAAAAATTTGTTTGTATACCTTGTCTCGAAAGGTGATGTAGTTGGCCTCAACTAACAGTTTAATTAAGTGAAAAATTTCCTTAATAGGTAGCTTCGTATAATTAATCGGTGTCGAGTTTTTATTTAACATATCCCAAATAATATCTAATGTGTATTCAACGTTTACATTCGTATATAATGAGGTAACATCTAGTGAGAATAAATTGTCATTGTCGCCGAGTCTACAGTCTTTCAGCGTATTAAATAATGTATCGTAGTTCTTAATCCCAAATTGTATTACCTTAACGTTATACTTAACGTTCAACGTAATTATACGCGACTATTAATTGCAGAAACCGTTGAAATTAAATTACACGAGAATTCTGTTAATGTTCGGCGGCCATATTTGATCTCCGATTCGTGGACCTTTACGCGCATGCGCGAAGACAAATAATCTCTATTTAAGTAACAGGTTTAACCCGATTCGGTAATTTTCATTCCTGTGATCACGACATACGGTCGAAAAGCGTTGCCAGCTTCAGGAAGGAAAATCGTTTTGAATATTTTCGTTTGATTCTTTTAATTGTTTTAAATTGATTTGTATTGTGTTAAATTGATTATTTAATTATTTATTTTTTACTCTAATGTACCGGTAAGTTTGCCGATTTTTTCGTTTTTTCCGTTTTAATTTCTGGAGGGTATCATACGGAAGGGTTCTACGCACTATATTGAGGTAGACTCCTCTTATTATTTTACTAATAGTGTTTTGTCACTTATCACCAGTTAGTAGAAGTTAGGATTTAAGTCCAGTCATACACTGAAGGAATTTCTAAAGGCTTCGTCAAGTGGAGCTGTAGTTAGTTGATCTTATGTTGAGGAAATAGTCCCCGTGAGTTATTCAGCTATTTTAAAACTAATTCCAGAAGCATCACGAGATCTGCTATGACTGACATTTATTATACATTATACATACACCAATAAATAAACAACAGCAGTGTAATCTGCACTCGCATTATACTTCATAAAACACGATGAAAAGAATCCCAACACGCAGTTCGTTGCAAAAAGAGCTTTTAATTCAGAAACTTAATACGTAGAATGGGGAACAATGGCCTGTATGATAACTTCATCCCGACTCGGTACACTTTCTACCAACTTTCGATAGGTGTCTTCTGAAATTTACCACAATTTCTCCTGCAGAGCAACTGCGAGAGCTGGTCTGGAAGAACGCCGTTATTCTGCAGCCTAACCGTTGTTCCATTTCGTCGCACAGGTATTCAGTGGAGTTGAGGTCCAGGATCTGAGCCAGCTTTAGTATCAAGTTGTTCATACACCACTATTATCTTCACTATATGATGAGGAGCATTATTACTGAGATGGGCATATTTCCATAGCACTATGAGTGTCGGCTGTATATAATTGTCCTAACGTGTCCTAAGTCACGATTTCAGGCATTACCATTAACAGTTGAAATCTGAACAGTTGAACCATACACATACCATCAGTCTGCTTCTAATAGACTTCATGGTTAACGTGATACGCTTCAAGAGGAAGCGCTCTATGGATAATCACCACACATAAACACATCTATTGGAACAAAACATTGTTTAAAGAGATTTTCAAATCTTTAGTACCTACCTTCTGCCACTGTTCTAGAGTGATGAACGTCGGGGATGGCACTTATTTAAATGCCGTTTCACCAGTTTGAAACGGAATTTAATGCCCTGCCTCTTAAACCAAGACTATGCAGCTCTCTATTGATGGTTTACGTATTGATCAGTGTACCTCGGCCCCTCTTGGAGCTTCTTCTGATGGCATTCATGAGGCATGAACTTCCCTCTTTATGGTTCGATAAACGCGTTCCGTAGGCTGATGAATACTTTCGCGCGTATAACGTGTATATGAGATGCAATCGAAAACTTCCCAGACTTTAAATATTGTCATATTGCACCTCCCAAAGTTTTTGCATTTTCTACTCTGATCGAAGCCTGAGGCGGGAATCGAACCCGCGACCTTTGGGTTGCCACGCAGGCACTTTACCCACCCGGCTAATCCGATCGGCTTGACAAATGTAAAGTACTACATATGGGAAGCAGTAACCCCATTTGCATATGACGTCACTAACCATTGACTTAGGGATCCTCAGGGTGACTGCGATGTCTCGTACAGAACGCTTGCTTATGTGGCACCCTACTATCATTCCACGTTGGAAGCCTGTTAATTCTGTTGCACTTGTTATCTTGCATGCCCACTTTTGCAATTGTCTGTGCGAAGTCCCCAGTGTGCATATTTATAGCAGATTCTGTGACGTGTTGCATGCATAGGACCTGTTTCTCCATCCATAGAGAAGTGTCTGGATATTAATGGTAGGGCAGTGTATACAAAATGAGTCTTCGCCCTAAATTTGCTCATTAAATTGCCTGCCATATCATCTCGCATCCCATATTGTGCTTTATTAATTGAAGGGACTTAATTATGTGTTTGGATTATTAAAGTAGCACAACTGTGAGAAGAAATAGAAATTATGTAAAAAAAAAAAAAAATGACTCTTGCTGTTCATATTTTGTCTATTTCTTCCATCAGCAGCAAGTCCAAACTCAGAATACTAATATTTATTTTAATATATTTATCTACAGTATTTATATTTATAATAACAGATTTAGTTATCTATTTATTTATTTTTTTTATCAAAGATTTATTTAATCTCTCTTTAACTTGTTCCAACAGCTGAATTTGACCAAATGCCAATTTTCTTATGCCCAGTCTACAATTATCATGTGCTGGTCAACACATCAAAACGGATATTGTTGGGATATCAGAGACGTGGTGCCACACATCTCTGATATAAGGAATGCAGAATTTGAATATGGGGACTACAATGTGTACAGAAAGAACAGACAGGATAGGAAGGCAGGAGGGATTATGCTGTTAGTTAAGAAACATTAAATCTAAGGCAGTGCATCCAGTTGACATTGGTTGCCAACACAATGTTGAGTCAGTTTCGTGTGACATGAGCACTGGGAAAGAAAAAATGAGAGCAGGAGTGTGTTATAGGCCTAATGGCTCTGATGGTCACAACGAACAACTGTACAGAGAAACAAAGTGGGGCAGTAAATCAGAATGTCTTATAATGGGGGATTTTAACTTTTCAGATATTGACTGAACTTTTGGATTGGTCACTCGCAAACTAGCAAGACTTTTTTGGATTTACTGGATGACTGTTTTCTACCGCAGCATGGGGGAGAGGCAACAAGAGGGAGTAATACTCTTGATCTGATTATCAGCAGCGATTCTTCATCCATTAAGAATCTGCTGATAAAGGAACCACTAGGTGGCAGTGATCACAGTGTGCTGAAGTGGGATTTATTCAAAGAGATAACTACCATCAGGGGTAAAGGGAAGGGTTTTTGCTTTCGTAAAGGCGACTACGGTGGTCTCAGAGATTTTTTAGGTCCTATACAGTGGGACCAACTGATGATGTTATCAACAGCAAATTCTAAATGGGAAGCATTGAAGGAAGTAATTTTGGAAGCTACTAGGCTTTTTATAACAACTAAGAAATACTGTTCAAGGTTTAGGACTAAATGGATGACAGACGAACTAATGAAACTCGTGGCAGAGTAGATAAATGCATGGGATGCGTATAAATTATCAGGCGACACAGAAGCCTATTGTAGATATAAACCAATCTAGTCAAGCCACAAAGGAGGTTAGACAGGCGAAGGCAGATTACCAGAAATCTTTGGCAAAGGATGCAAAGAAGAAAAATAGCAAAAATTTCTTTACTTTACTTCGTTAGTGTAACGTCTGTTCCTGAGAAAGTAATGGAGTCACTGGTTAAAGAAGCAATTCAGGAACATCTAGACAAGACTTCAGTTATAGTTCAAACACAGCATGAGTTTTTTATGGGGAAACCTTGCCTGACCAATTTGATTGGATACTATGATGTTGTCACAAAGGAACTGTATGCAAAAAATAATTTTTATATCATATACTTGGTTCGGTGTTGGGATCATTGTTTTCGATATTTAACAATGATATTGATGAAGGTATAACAAGCTTAATGTCCACGTTTGCACATGATACAACGGTTGGCAGGGTTGTTAATGACAGTAACGACGGTATGCGGCTGCAACAGGATCTACATAAGTTTGGCAGATGGTTTGAGAGGTGGCAAATGAAGTTTACCATTGACAAATGCAAAATACTGCATATGGATAGCAGTAACAATAGCTTAACGCACAAACTGTGGAGTACTACATTAAGAGTAGTGGAGAATGAAAAAGACCTGGTGGTAATTTTACCGTCATATATGAAGTTTGCAGAGCAGTGCAGACAGGCTGCCAGAGCAGCTCATGGGGTTTTGTCAATGATATACAGGAATTTTCCAGCAGGGATAAGGACGTGATTATCCCTTTGTATAAGGCGATGGTCAGTATTTAGCATTAGCATTAGTCGAGGCACATGAGGCAAGAAAGCAAGCTTATACAGCATCAGCCAAATTAAAAAAAAAACGCTTCCCATTTCACTGATCCATTCATTCCAAATGTTTGTCTAGTTATGCGTTAAATTTATTTAAGCTTTCAACTTCCACAACAGATGGAAGTTTGTTCCAGCAATCAACCTACCCGCTGGCTAAAGGCAAACTTCCGCATATATATTCTACAACTGTCTTTCCTCAATTCGAATCTATGCCCACTCAGGTTTGTAATCTGAGCAAGAGGAAGAATCCCCTCAGCATTAAGTCTGCCTGCTCAATCCATTCAAGGCCTTATACACCTCAATCAGATCTCCTCGTAGGTACCTAGTCTCCAGAAGCTGCAATTTTCAGAACTTAAGACTTTCTTCATAACAGCACCCCTTTATTCCCTTCGCCAGTCTTATTGGCCTTCTCTGTACTCGTTCTATCAACTCTACATCCTTACTAAAATGAGGCTTCCAGTCCTGCACGCAGTACTCAAGGCGTGGAGTGACAATTGCCTGATACAAGAGGATAATCACCTCCTTATCCCCGCTCATGAAATTCCTGTATATCATTGACGACTGTATGATCTACACTGGCAGCCTGTCTGCACTGTTCAGAAAACTTCATATCTCACTGTACAATTGCACCAAGGTCTCTTTCATTCCCCATTACCTTGAGTGTAACCCCACATAGTTGGTACATTTCTCTGGGGTTACTGCTGCACATATGCAATACTTTGTATTTGTCAATGTTAAACTTCAGTTGCTACTTCTCAGCCCATCTACCTAACTCTTCGAGATCCTGTTGCAGCAGCATACTGTTAATACTGTTATTAACAACCCTGCCAACCTTCTTAACATCTGCAAACTTTGACATTAAGCCTGATATACCTTCATCAATATCATTGATAAAGAGACAAAACAACAATGGGCCCAACACCGAACCTTAAGGGACACTACTAATAATATTAGTCCACGTATAGCAGTACCCATTGACCACCACTCTCTGTCTTCTCCCACTCAACCATCCTTTTATCCATTGTAGCAACTTACCCTTAATGTCATGCTGTTCCAATTTGTACAGTAGTCTTCCATGTGCAACAGTATCAAAAGCTTTCCTAAAATCCAAGTATATGATATCAAAATTATTTTTACATCCAGTTTCTTTGTGACCACATTATAGTATCCAATCAAATTGGTCAGACAAGACTTTCCCTTGACAACCCCATGCTGTGTCTGAATTATTGCTGCAGTCTTGTCTAAATGATTGATCCTGCAATGATTCTTTAACCAGTGACTCCATTATTTTCTCTGGAACAGAAGTCAAACTAACAGGTCTGTAATTACTCTTGTCACCCTTTGATCCCCATTTGTGAATTGGAGATACATTTGAACATTTCCAGTCCGTGGGGACTTCCTCCGAGTCCAAGGATGCTCTCATAATTATGGCTAAGGGTTTGCTTACTTCCTTTGCTGCCTCCTTTAACATAACTTTCCCTTTCTTATGTTTAAATTCAACAATTTCTCATCCACTTTTTTCTCAGTTTTTACAAAATCATTTAACTCCCTGTTAGAGTTTGATAAACATCTGTCCCTCTCCTCCTTGAATAACTCCGCGTGAGTGAATGTAGATGCAAAATACTCATTTACTTCGTCAGCTATCTGAGAATGATCATCTACAGTTAAATCATTGATATCAACTGGACCAATCTGATTCATCCCTTCCTTTTATAGTTTATGCAGGTAAAGAAGTCTTTGCTATTTTTCTTTGCATCCTTTGCCAAAGATTTTTCATAATATGCCTTTGCTTGCCTAACCTCCTTTGTGACTTGATTACAGACTAGTTTGTATCTATCATAGGCTTCTGTGTCGCCTGACAATCTATGTGCATCCTATGCATTTTTCTTCTCTGCCACGAGTATCATTAGTTCATCTGACATCCATTTGGGCCTGGACCTAGAGGAGTATTTCTTAGTTGGAACAAAAAGCTTAGTAGCTTCCAAGATTACTTCCTTGAATGTTTCCCATTTAGAATTTGCTGTTGTTAACATCATCAGTTGGTCCCACTGTATATAACTTAAAAAATCTCTAAGACCACTGTAGTCGCCTTTACGAAAGCAAAATGCTTCCCTTTACCCCTAATGGTAGTTACATCTTAAAATAAATCGCACATCAGTACACTGTGATTACTGCTACCTAGTGGTTCCTTTATCTGTAAATTCTTAATCTATGAATAATCACTGCTGATAATCAGATCAAGAGTGTTACTCCCTCTTATTTCCTCTCTAACATATTGCTGTAGAAACAAAAGCCTTGCTAGTGTGCGAGTGACAAACCACAAGTTCCAGTCTATATATGGGAAGTTAAAATCCCCCATTATGAGACACTTATTTACTGGCCCACTCTATTTCTCTGTATTTCATTATACTCATCAGAATCAATTGGCCTATAACAAACTCCTACCCTCATTTTTGCTTTCCTTGTGCTTATGTCACACCAAACTGACTCAACATTGACTGTCCATCTATGCCAACTGGATGCACTTCCTTTGATAACTAACAGCATAACCCTTCCTCCCTTCCTATCCTTTCTGTACACATTGTACTCCCCAAATTCCAATTCTGCATCCCTTATATCTGAGTGGCACCAAGTCTCTGATGTCCCAACAATATACGCCTTCGATGTCTTAACCAGCATTACAAATTCATCAAATTTGTTTACTATACTCCTAGTATTGGTGTACATGCAAGTATACATGCACTTGTTCTTACTCTTAGTTACTCTACCACAGCCCATGTATTTACTTGTTTCATGACCTCCAGCAGGCTGCTGCTCACTCCAATAGAAGCAGTGCAAGAATCATTTCCACCTCTATCTGCGGCTACCGCTAAACTAGGAGTCTGTAAATCCCCTCAAGCTAGCAGTTTTCCGCCTCACCTAACATTGCCTCGATAGCATCAGCAAATATTCTTGCACCCTTTCTATTTAAGTGTATCCCGTCCCTTTAGAAGCAATCTCTCCTGTTAACAAGCACAAGAAAAATTCTTGAGAAAAATTGACGCTGAGAAAAATTCTACTCCATGAGTCCTGCACAATCTCTCCAGTGCCGAATGGATTGACAAGGCTCTCATCATATACTCCCTTCTATCGTGTCTGGCAGGATTGCAGACACCTTCACAAATATAACTCTAACTCGCGACTTTTTTCAGCATTGACCTGTACTTGCTTAGTAAATCCGCAGATCTCCTTCACTTAATGTCATTAGTGCCAACGTGTACAACGATATCACCTTCTGTGCCCTTAAAATATGATATCTGTTCTACAACGTCATCAACTTTTGCCCCTTGTAGACATACCCTTGCCCTATTCCACCTATCCTTTATCCACAATATATTTCCCGTTTCCCTGACAATTAGGTCACCAACAATAACTAGCTCCTGTGGGACCAGTGCATTCTGCCCTGAAGGTTGGCGCTGTGTTGCCTGGTGCATAAGAGTGTGCTCTGGTGTTGAGTTGAGCAGCTGAGAACTTGATGGGCCTCCCATTTTAATTCCTTGGAGGATATCCACCCGACTCGTCAAGCTCTCATAGACGCCCATCAGAACGCTGAGTTGGCGCCTAATTTCTTCACACTCTGTGCACCTAGCACACACACAAAGACATTCTACAAGGCTAGATCATGTCCTGTTCGAGAGAAATCCGCAAACATGTCGCATTTTGCACAAGTTTCTTTGCTACTCTAGACTGGGGCATGATTTCCGTTTAAATACAAATTAATTAACAAGAAAAATTAACTAAATCGAGATATACTTAATGATATTCCCTATCTATACTACACAATGGCGGCAAGTTTTGAACGGTACAAGTTTTACCGATACTAATTATACACCACAAAATCTTTATCTAAGTTCAAAATAAACTAAGTATTGTAACTAGAAATATAAAACAGTTCGGTTGCTAGCTCGATTGCTACTGTTTTCTTGTGTAACATTAATTCTTGATAGAGATATTTGTTGAAGTTTTTGGCGTAGTTAACTAATCTTCAGTTAATAATATTGTTGCGTCTCAGTTAATAATAGTTGGTTCAAACCGACTATTATAGTTAATGGAAGGCAGAATTCATAGTAATAAGTTGGTAAAGGAGGGAGGAAGGAAGAGAAGATTGGAGCTTTCCCCCCACTTCCTTCCAGAGTTCCCACGTTGTACAATACTGATTCTGTAAAGAAGACTTCTGAGAAATCGTCTAAAGTTAAAAATATTAAAGCAAGTAGTGTTTTAAGTAGTGGAGAAATGAGTACTGTTAGTGTGAATACTAAAGCTGGGACGTCTGGTAATGCTGATTCTCATATTCAGGCAGGTAGTGTGGAAAACGTAGTTAAAGTTGGCTGCATGGTTGAACAGGGGGTGCAGTTAGAAGAAGATGATGCCGGAACAGATTTCACAAATGATTTGTCTAATGTTAAGATAACTGATTTTCTGGATATTCAGCCTGATAATATGGTTTCTGATGTAGATAGTTTTTATTCGGAATCGGGGAGAAGTACAGATACAAATGTGCGTGAGAGTGAAATAATTGTTGCTAACATACAGGATCAAAGGCAGGGTTACCCTGACGTATCTACTATTTTTGAGCTTGTAACAAAGTTGAAGAAAAGGGTTATTGACTACATGACTAGTGAAAATAATAAAGTGACTAAAGCTGCAACTAATTTCTTACTTGACGTATGGATTGACATGGAGACTATATCAACAGCATTAGTCATTGACAATGAACGTCTTAAAACAAGGGTAGAGGAGATGGAGGTGCGTGCCATTTTATAAGATGACATTGTAAGAGGGCAGCCTTTTCTATCTAATGTTGCAGAACAAAAGGGAACTTATGCGGACAAGGTTAGGGCTGGATTCAGCCAGCCTCAATTAGGTGAACAGGTAATATTAAATGATATCTGTATGGTGGATAATAATAGGAAGCTGAGCAAAGTGGCAAGATTAAATAATAAGGTTATTTTCAGAGCTGAGGAGTCTCCTCAGAACAGTATAAGTCAAGCCAGGAAGTTAAAGAGGTTATTGTTAACACATTAAAGGAAAAGTTTCAAGAAATAAAAATTAGAAATCTAAGAGCTATAAGAAATAAAAGAGTCTTAGTTGAGACAGATAATGATAAGGATTTGGACAAACTCAGTAAGGCAGAGGTATTTTTTCAAAAGGGTATTAATCTGGATAAGTAAAGTTACAGAACCCTACCATCTTACTGTATGATGTACCTAAGGAATTAACTCAGGAGGATATTATTAGGGATTTATATAAGAAAAACCTTCAAGATTATGGATATGAGGAGCAAGAGGTCAGAGAGGGCATTGTCTTTAGATTTAGTAACAGTTCCAAGGCAAGGTTTAATAATTGGGTGATTGGGGTAGCTCCTCACATGTTGGAAAATTTGATGTGTAATGACAGGTTGTATTTTGGATATACGTCACACAAATTCAGGTGTTTTACAGTTGTGACTAAATGTTTTAAGTGTTTGGGGTATGGCCACTCTATACAACACTGCACACACAAGACTATGTCGTGTGGTCATTGTGCTCAGGGTGGCCATCTTTTTGTTGATTGCCCAAATAAAAATAAAGATCCATGCTGTGTGAACTGCAAGCTCAGAGGTAGAGCTTATGATCACTCATTAAGGAGTAGTAGTTGTCCTGAGTATAAAAAGGCTCTAGAGTTTGCCAGTACGCGTACTTATGATGGATAACTGTAGTACTTTTAACGTGAATGGTAGTTTCAACATAAAGAGGAAGGTACTGTGCTTAAGTTGGTTCAACTCAACGCCCAAAGATGTCGTGCGGTTACTGATGAAATTAGAATGGTGGCCGTGCAAGAAAATGTTGACATTTTGTGTATGCAGGAGCCGTATGTTGGTTCCTTTGCACATGAACATAAAATTGTTGGTTTTCCTGCTAATGCCAGAGTTATAAGTGTAGTTGATGTGAAACCTAAAACAGCAATTGTGGTCTTTAATAAGTTATCTCTGGGCTGTGTATTGAGAACTCAACATGTGTGAACATTAGTACTCCTAGGCTGTCTTTTAATTTAATATCGATTTATTGTCCTCCAAGTCACGAAATTGTTAATTCTATCCATTATATGGAAACAGTTTTCAGTGAAATTGGTTGTAGTAATTTAATTATTGCATTGGATTCCAATGCAAAGTCTAACTTATGGTTTAGCGGCATGACTGATCGGAGAGGTCGCTTAATGGGGGACTTTATTTTAATGAATAATTTGTGTGTAGTCAATATATCAGGTCAGCCTTATACTTTTAATAATGTTCATGGCAGGTCGAACATTGATTTGACTTTAGTTACTCAGGGGCTATCCAGACGAATCTGTCATTGGCTTGTGAAAACAGACTATAAGAATAGTGATCATAGATCTTTGGTTTTTCATATTAATTTGGCTGATTTAAATACTACTTTAGATTTTGATAATTTTGAATTAACTAGATTTACTTTTAGGAAGATTAACTGGTCTAGTTTTGCACGGTCAGTGGCTTTAGATTTTTCGGGAAACAATATGGTTAATTTGAATTTTTTAAATGCTTGTGAGTATGCTGCTTTCGTTCAGTCTTCATTGCTTAGAGCCCTCAGTTGTGCCTCAAGAAGACAACGAGTTAAGAGGCGAGTTGTTAATAGGTGGAATGCGGAATTATCCAGGTTAAGGAAAGAAGTATTTTTATGTAGGAAGGCATATCAGAGGTATAGGCGGTGGGGGCTGAATGAGGCTCAATTTTATCACGCATGTTATAGGAATAAAAAGAAAATTTATTATAGGGCTATTTATGAGAGTAAATCAAAGGCTTGGAGAAATCTAGTTACTAGTGTGGGCAATACAGATCCTTGGGGATTAATTTATAAACTAAGTATGAATAAAGTAAGACCTGGAGAGAATGAATACCGTAATCGTCAATGGTGTGGAAACAACTGATTGGATTACAACAGTGCAGGCAATAACATCAGAGTTGTTTCCTCATAAGGAAGAAGGGGGGGGGGGAAAAGACAACAGAGCAAGAAAGTATCAAGGACTCTAATGTAACATACCTTGGGTCTGTTGATATTAGCTTATTTACTTTAGAGGAATTGAGGACCGCTTCTAAGAAAATTATCATTTCCAAAGCTCCGGGGATCGATTTAGTAGAGAATATCGCTGTTCTTAAAGTGATTGAGCTTTATCCTAACATCTTGTTAAACTTATATAATAAATGCTTACTTCAAGGTACCTTTCCTGGAATCTGGAAAGTTGGCTTGATCAAGCTGTTAGTTAAGCCGGGTAAAAAACCAAATGACCCAAGAGGGTATAGACCAATTTCGTTATTGGCCAATCTTGGCAAAGTTTTTGAAAGATTGTTATTTTTAAGACTGAACCAAGTCATGGATGAAAATGGTTTGACCCTGCCTTATCAGTATAGTTTCAAGAGAGGGCATTCTACGGAGGATGCCATTAATGATCTCATGAATTTCACTAACCAGGTAGAGGATAAGTATGTGTTAGCCATCTTTATAGATTTTACTGGAGCTTTTGAATCCTCTCATGGTGTGGCATGAGAGGATTCTGTCTGCATTAAGGGGTATGCAATGTCCAGACTTATTGTATAGGACGATACAGAGTTATTTGTATGGTAGGAAAATTATACTGAATGCTAAGCATCTACAGTTTAATAGGAATCTTTCGAGAGGGTGTCATCAGGAGTCTGTATTGGGCCCACTTTTTTGGAACTTAGTACTTAATTTATGGCTAGAACAATCAGTTGAAAATCTGCTAAGATTGCTTATGCAGATGATTTGGTTTTATGTGTTACTGGTAAATCCAGGTCTGTGCTTGAAATAAGAGTGGCTCAGGTATTAGAAAGTCTAGTGTCATGGGCTGATCTGCATAAACTATTGATATCTAGAACTAAAACTGTTATGATGCTTCTTAAGGGGAAACTAAATTATGCGCGACCGCCAAAAGCTTTAATTAAGAGGAGGCAGATTCCCCTAGTATCTGAGGTGAAATATCTAGGTATAAGAATTGATGATAGATTATCGTTTTTTCCACATTTAAATTACTTACACGAAAAAGTTAAAAAAATTTAGTGCAGCAATAATTCGATTAACTAGTTCAGATTGGGGGTTGAAAAGGAAAGTTTTTTAAATTTATACTACAAGGCAGTCTTCTTACCCATAGTTGCGTACGGAGCATCAACATGGTACTTCAGAGTTACTAACGTTAAATTTAAACAGAAATTGTTATCGATTCAGCGCTCAATGCTTTGTTATTTCTAGTTTGTGCAGAACAGTCTCAACGAATGCTATGCAGGTTTTGGCCGGGCATGTTTGGCAGGTTTTGCCTCTAAACTTGTACATTGTGTATCGGGCCCTCTGTTATTACTTTAAAAAAAGGCATAGTTGTTTCTTTCATGAATATTACATCTGATGTCACTATAGAGATAGCTAAAGCTAAGAAAAATGTTCTAACACAGTTGATTGGTATGTGGCAACAGAAATGGGATCTTAGTGTAACTGGGGGGGGGGGTGACTAGATTGTTCATTCCAACAGTTACATTTACTTATGATAGTAACAACAAATGGTTTTTTCCTTCTATGGTAACATCGTTTATTTTAACTGGCTATGGGTCATTGAATTTTAAACTACATTACTTTGGTGTAGTCAGCTCTCCTTTGTGCACTTATGGTCAACCTGAGACGTGGAGTCATTTATTATATGAGTGTAGTTTGTATGTTCAACTTAAAGAAAGGCTAAAAGTGAAGATTGGTAATTTAGTTAGAGGCTGTGAAAGTGATCGTATTGCTAATCAGGATAAATTTCAAGCACTGCAAGAGTTCTGTGTAACTGTTTTTCAACGGAGAAGACATTGGAATAATCTAATGATTACTAATTAAGATTTGGTTATATACATTTTGATTATCTGTGTGGTTTTTTTTTTTTTTTTGTTTTTTTTTGTTTGTTTATATTATGTGTGTGTGTATAATTTATTTTTATTTATTTTATTTTATTATTATTTATTTACTTTTTTATTTTATTTTTTTTTTTTTTTGCTGGCTCTCAGGTGTGGGCAGCCTGGGAGCGGGATTGCTGCACCCACCGGTATAGCACTACTTCCGGTGGGTGCGGGATTTTTGTGCATGAGACACTTAAAATAGAAAACCAGGCCCAGTACCAAGTGACTATGGGCGGCCATTAGGGTCTCTTCGCCACCCTAACTGCTGCTATGCAGGTGCCAGCTGCTCCCTGGTGGCGAAGAGACCTGCCATACAGGTCTGTTTGATTGCACAAAATCAGTTTATTAGGTGGAGATAGACGGAAGTCTAGGTACCACCTTAGACATAATAATAATAAAATAATAAATAAAATAACTAGGAATATAAAGCTACTTCTGGAAAATAAATTAATATGCCAATTTAGTCAATAAAATCGTAAAAATTTAAGAAAAGCTTCTCTATTTGCTAGGGCCGTAAAAACTTCGAATTTGTACAAGGCGATGGTCCTTAAGCATTCCATACAGGTTTTGAGGCCTCATCTAAGAAGAATGTACAGCTACTGGAACGGATACAGAGAAGGACAACCAGATTGGTGAGGGGAACAAAGGGATGCTCTTACTAGAAAGGCTTCAGTTCTGCAAATTGCAGTGTTTGGAGAATAGCACCTGCGAGGTGATCGGGTTGAGGTATTTAAGGCTTTGAATACTTTGAGTAAGTTGAATGCTGATGGGATTCTTCCTCTTGCTGAGATTACGCACTGCAGGGGGCATTAATTCAGATTTAGGAAAGACAGTTGCAGAATAGATGTGGGGAAATTTGCCTTTAGCCAGAGAGTGGTTGATTGCTGGAGAAATCTGTCGTTGTGGAAGTTGATAGCTTAAATAAATTCAAGGAAGAACTGGATGAACTTTTGGAGTGAATGGATAGGTAAATGGGAAGTGTTTCTTTTTTTTTTTTTATTGGTGCTGTATAAGCTTGCATCATATGCCACTACTAATGTTAATGCTATCATTAATGTACAGATACGAGATTGAGTATTCCACGGTGTCATTTTTATCAGATGACAACCATCAAATTCAGCTTTGAACTAAGCCAGACTCATGATTCTACCACACTCGCACAATAAAAAGATGAAGAACAGCAAAAGGATTATCGTATGAATAACAGTCTTCTGTTATTCCCTAAGATTTTAAATTTGTACCCTCTGGTTCTTGTTTCAATTACGCCGGAGAATTGATCTTCCTCATTTATTTTACTTAACCCCTTAAGCGCCTTATACACCTTAATCAGATCCCCCCCCCCTTAGATGTGTAGTTGTCAATTTCCAGCTCCACACCTTCTAAGCATTTTTAATATGTGCATCGATTTACACGCCTCGCTGATCTCGTTGGCTTTCTTTGATCCCTGTCTGCAGACCTAAATACAATGTTCCATCCAGATGCAGTCTAACCATCGTCCTGTATAGAGGCATCATGACGTCCTAAGCAAAGGTCCAGTAAATCACAGACAGAATACCTTAAGCCTTCCTAGCCATCCGTTTCCGCTGCATACGTTCTTGAAAAAGTTCATATCAGATTGAATCGTAAGTCTTGGGTCACTTTTAGCTCCACCCTCCCTGTCTCCCTCCACCACCCCACCTAGTTTTCTGTTCCCAAATGCATAATATTACATTTAGAAGAAATAAACTTTAGTTGCCATTTTTCGGACCATATATGCAACTGATCCAAGTCTTTTTGTTAACCACCTTCCGAATTATCGGACTCTCAAGTCTCAATGGGGCGGAATATTGGCAACATTTTCTTTTAATAGAATGCTATTTTTTGATCAAAAGGTTTGCTGATTAAAAAATAAAAATCCATAATTTACGCTTATTCATATTTTTTATTTCTCTGTCTAAAAAAAGTCTAAATACAATCTAAAATATGAAAAAAATACGCATTTTTTTTCTTTAAAGAAAACTACCAGAATTAAAAAGCGCAATTGAAAAATGAGGTTTTATTTATTTTCTTCTATTGCATTATTCTAATATCCCCCCCCCCCGAAGGGGTGTAGGTAACGCTAAGCAAAGAGCTACGTACATATTTTAAGCCTAACATGAGATTAAATTCAATTAAAACGAAATAAATCCATTAAAATGCACTGATCGTTTCTTATTTATGGCAATGTTATTATTATTTAGGAGGGCAGAATTAAGGCTAGGTTAAACAGGCAATTAGGCGGTTTCCCAATTTCCATGTCAAGGAAGGAGAGAGAGCAGAAAACGAAAAAAACTATCTAGGCTAAACGTATCAGGCGACGGTAGCAGACAACTTTCACCTGGCAGAAATATAACGGAATTATCACGTGGTTTTATCTTGAACTTAACTCCGCCTTGGCATCGGTGCTCAACTAAGCCAACCAGCCATGAAGACACGTTTGGCTGAGATTCACACAGTCACGTTTGTTACAAATCTGCATAGTGACGCGGTCTCATTAACAAAAATCTTGGCAAAGGCTGTCTTGGGCAACCAAACATCGTTTTCTGTGCGCAAACAGGTTCCGCACTTCAACATAAATAAAGTGAATGAAAAGCGTGCGTCGCTCTGACGGCGACATTGTCTTTACCCCCGTCACCTGTTAATCATATGGCTCCTGCACGGGGCAGGATCAACGCTGGTGTCCCAGACAGTTCGTGGAGCTGGGTAATAGCGATCGCTTGCTGCTGGTTGACGTTTGTGATCCAGGGACTCGTACGGTGTGGTGGAGTGATTTACGTGACCCTAATAGATACATTTGCCGTCTCCCGCGGAGAAGCATCGTGGCCCTTCACGCTACGGATAGCGATATGGAACATTACTGGTAAGTACAGTAGATAGTTGTAGTCAATAGGATCAGGTGTTCACTCTCAATTGTAAAAACCTACATAGGAAAGTCCTTTTGTTTCCATGTCCCATAATTCAATTTAAAATTCTTTAATAGCGGTCGTTTACGATTGAATGACTATCCCTCCTGTCATTGAAGGGCAAGAGTTAAGCGACTTTTCTAATTCTATGGAAAACTTTGCCTTTACTTTCATATAATAGGTCAATAGCTTGATAATCTCATGATGATCATTTGCCATTGGTTTCTACTGATCACGAATAAGAAGTATTGTCAATAGTACTGTCATTATTGACAGCAAACGAAAATCAAACTTACCGTGATTAAACTTGTTTTCTTTAACCCATTTTAGGTAACCTAACCTTAATGATATTTAATAATCCGTAACTTCAACATGATGTTCAATTTGCAACTTACCTATGTGAATGCGACATTTTTATTATTAATAATAT
This sequence comes from Mastigoproctus giganteus, assembly GCF_048544385.1. Classification (NCBI taxonomy): domain Eukaryota; kingdom Metazoa; phylum Arthropoda; class Arachnida; order Uropygi; family Thelyphonidae; genus Mastigoproctus; species Mastigoproctus giganteus. The sequence goes on from NC_143576.1 coordinate 235,657,102, forward strand.
ATTTTTACTTCGACATTTGTTGGTACACTCTGGTTCGGCTATTAGGGTTACATTGTAAAGAATAAAAGTAATTATAATAATTGCGTTTACAGAAAAATATATTTTGTATATAATTTAGTTAATAAAGTTAAGAGTTCCGAATTTAATATACAGTCTGTCTCTATTGTAGACAGTCTGTCTCTATTGTAGACATCGACTTATCATACAATAGATAAGGGAAAGCTCTCCATAACGCAGGGGTTATTAACCTTTTCACACAGTCTCCTCCCTTCCAATGATGTCCTGTCACCACCCATTTATCCTCATGTGTAGCAGAGTGCATATAAGCATCGTCCTCCCCTCACTGGGTAGAAATAGCCCGAGGTTTAAATCCCATCATTGATGCGAATTTTTTGGGCCTTTTTTCACATCGTGGTTGAATTAGTATGTCTCAGGTGAGGATTGGATGGCTTTTTTCCCCGGAAACTCCGGTTTTCATCCAGCCAATTCGACCCCAGAACACACGAAATTTACAGACAATATATAAGGAGCAATATGGCCTTGGTCGCTGATGCTTCTAAAACCCAACAACCTACCAGGAGTTTGGCTGCCAGTAGTCATGATTATAGGCATTAACATTACTTATTAAGAACTTTACAATCATATGACGCACGGCTCAGTTTTATTAAGAAAGTATTGCAACCATTTACTAATATATTCTAGAGTATGGATAATACCTAATCTATGAAAGTGTACTATAAAGGCAATTTGTTTATCTTTCTGACCCTGACCGTCAGCGATGCCAGGGAGCAAAGTCTCCGGTATTTGTAATTCTTTCTGTCACATTGAGGCCGGATGGAGGAAAGATAACCGTAACGCTATTCTTTCTCAACCACACATAACTATAAAAAAGAAAAAAAATACAGATTAAGTGAAAAAATGTGAGCTAATAACAGCTGTCAACAATCTTGTGTGGGATCTTCCTTTCGCTCTTGGAGGTTTGTTAATCAGTAAACATGCTCTCTGTATTGTTTAACTGAAAAGAAAATTTCCAAAGTTTGGGGAGCCACTGGTATGTGAAATGTCACAAAGGGGGGCACCAGCAGCAGAGTTTGTAATAGCTTGAATTGTTTTTTTTTGTAAGGCTTTAGGTCAACCGTTTTTTTTTTCGCAAAAATTCTCCATGGGGTAGGCTGGGGTACACTTATGTTAGTGTATAGCCACCTTTGCCTGTATTAAGGACAAAGCATACGAAGTTTTAGGCTCACAAAGTTTAGAAGCTGCTTCTGAATTATCTTTTACATTGCAAGCAATTTTTTATTTATTTATTTTTTTTTTTGATATCAAAGGTATTAGCTCTTGAATGAAGAGGGTGGATAGAGATATCCTATTTATGTTGCACTTAACTTGCTTGATAAAATGATTCGAGTTGTAAAAAAAAAGAAAGAAATCTAAACCATTTTAATTTTATTCTCTAACAATTTGTTTTATGGATGGGGAAAAAAAAAAAAAGAAAAGAAACCGAGATTCCAAAGATGGTTTCCCACAACTGCACCATAAGTACTCTTGTGAAGTATACATTATTCCGTAAAAGCCAGACAAAAGTATTGTGTGCGGTATATGAGAAATATTATGTTTGGTTCTTTTATTGTGGTCTGCTTTAGGCCGCAGAACTCCGAATGGAACCCCACTTTGCCCGTACACACCGCTAAGAGGTAAGCGAGGCTGCCCATTATTCTCTGGCAGGTTCCGGAGGAAAAGTGCAAAGTGTTAGTCGTCTCGTTAGACAACTAACACTTTACTACAATTTTGCCCCAAGGGTTTAGCCCATCTCCGCGTTGTGTACTCTGTTTGTGTACCACAGTAGTCTGTGAAGGCCAGAGATTTTCAAAAAGTGTCGTGTGTGTTTATGTTGTGTTGTTTCTCTGACGTTTCAGCCGTTGGGCCCCTAGTGGGACCCTCCATTGCCCACACTTTTCCCCGAGGAGGCAGGTCAGGCAATAGAGGGATCACTAAGTACTCTGGCAGACCCCGCCACCTAGTTTCTGAAGATTTCAGTGGCAAGGGCCTATTGTATTTTTATTTATTATTATTATTTTTTTTTGACACTGGCACTTGAACTTAAGATTAAAGGAGTTCCTATGCCTATTGGCCTTAACATTTCAACTTTATAATGATGGCTATCCATCATGTCCTATTATAGCCTTGATAGATGAAAATTCAAGTTAAGGTTATTATGTTCAAAGAGCTGGTGAGAAACCAATTCTCCTTAACAACAAGTTAAAACTCATAGGCTGCTAATTACTGTTCATATGTCCAGTCAGAACACGTGTCGCAACCAGACCAGTCAGCATCCTTTTACTGTCCAACTTCAAACTCACAGAACCAGCTTTCCTTCTTCCACATTTATTTATTCAACTTCCGTTTTCTGGAACAACCTTCCTTCATACATATTTCCTGAAAATTATAATCTATAGAAGTTCAAGTCTAATGTAAACAAACGCATGTATCTTCTTTCATCTTCTCAATCTTCGACCTAGGCACGATAGTAAGTACTATACTGTAGATTCTAATACCTCTGGGGTTTCATAAAAAATAATAACTAAAATAAAATAAAAATAATTCTTTTGTCTGAATGTCATAAAATCCCAAAATAATTTTAATTTGGCTTGTTTTTTAAATTGATCCCACAAAGGGACAGACACTGTTTCTTTGTGTGGTCAGTTGGAAAATCAAGCCTAAAACTTTAAATTTTAGACCTGTTATATCTATCCCAGACTGACAGCGAAGTTTCAAGGAAGGTGAGAAGTCCAATTTCTGTGTGAATTTATGGAATTAATGGTTGCATTTTATATTAGTATTAGTAACGGCCGCATGGTGCGAGAAAGCCTATGGCTTATGCTGCACCAGCCAAAAAAAAAAAAAAAAAAAAATCCGAACAAAACAATGATAAACACAAAAAATAAATAAATAAATAGATAAATAAAATAAATAACTAATTAATAATAATCAATAAATAAAAAAAAATAAATAAAAAGGAAATTAAACCTATCATCCTATGCGCTTCCCTTACCCGAAAGTACTATCCAGATGACCTTTGAATTTCCCCAAACTGTCGGCCTCTACCACCCATGAAGGCAACTTATTCCAGTAATTTATAACTCACTGGCTAAAATAAAACTTCCTGCAGTCCACTCTAAATATTTCCCCCCGTAACTTGAATTTATGTCCCCTAGTTCTAGCATCATTTATAATCTTGAAAATTTTGTCCTCATTCATTTTACTGATGCCTCTCAGAGCCTTAAACACCTCAATCAAATCTCCTCTAAGGTGTCTAGTTTCCAAACTCTGCAACCCACATATTCGAAGTCTTTCATCATAAGGACGCCCTTTTGCCGATCTCACCAGGCGAGTTACCCTTCTTTGCACCCTTTCAAGAAGCTCGATGTCTTTCTTTAGGTGCGTTCTCCATACTTGAACACAGTATTCCAAGTGTGGTCTAACATAAGCCTTATATAATGGGATTATCACGTCCCTATCTCTACTTGCAAAAGTTCGATAGATCATCGATAGGACACCATGGGCCTTCCTTGCAACCTGTTTACAATGATCAGATAATTTCATGTCTGACCGTATCTTAACACCCAAGTCCCTTTCCTCCAGTACTGGGTTTAGTTGAACTCCACCAAGTGAATACGTTATTTTGGGATTACTGTTTCCCAGATGTAATACCTTACACTTTGTTGGATTAAAGCACAGCTGCCATTTTTCTGACCATTCCTGAAGTCTATCTAGGTCTCTCTGAAGAAGCTCAGCTTGACAGTGATCATTAACTACTCTACCAATTTTAACATCATCTGCAAATTTAGACATCACGCCCTCTATCCCTTCATCAATGTCGTTTATGAAAATTAAAAACAACAGTGGTCCTAATACTGATCCTTGGGGAACCCCACTTCTTACATCAACCCAATCTGAGGAATAGCCATTTATCACAACCCTCTGCCTCCTGCCGTGAAGCCATCCTTCTATCCATCTAAGGATTTTCCCAGTGATTCCAACCTGTTCCAGCTTATAAAGCAACCGCTCATGTGGGACTGAGTCAAAAGCTTTGCTGAAATCTAAATAAACAATGTCGAAATTATTCCCTAAATCCAGCTCGTGAGTGACCCTTTCGAAATAGCGAACCAGATTTGTTAAACATGATTTTCCCTTTACAAAACCATGCTGAGTATCCTTGAGAATTTCAATTCGATCCAAATGATCCTGAATTCCACCCTTGATCATTGCCTCCATGATTTTCCCTTCTACTGAAGTCAGACTGACAGGTCGATAATTTCCAACTTCACTTTTAGAGCCACCCTTATGTATGGGAGATACATTTGCACTTTTCCAATCCAACGAAATCTCCCCAGAGTCTAGTGATGCTCGCATAATTAGCCTCAATGGTTCAATGCACTCGCTCGCCGCCTCTCTTAAGATTATAGGGTATATTCCATCAACTCCAGGAGCCTTACTGGTCTGTAGGCTGGAAAGTTTTTTCATTAAATAACTTGCGAAATTTCAATATCATTAATTACATATTTTTTAACTTCGCTCCCACAATTTCCCATTGCCACAAAAGGCTTTTCATTTGTAAATATCGATGCAAAATAACTTGAGTTCATCTGCAACGGTAGCTGGTGTATTTATTACTATCCCATTTCCCTTACGTAAAGGTCCGATCTGGTTTGTCCTGCTCTTCTTGGCATTTATATATGTGAAGAATTCTTTATCCCCCCTCTTTGCTCTGTTTGCTAGTGATTTCTCATAAACTGCCTTTGCCTGTCGAACCTTTTTTGTGGTTCTATTACACATCACCTTGTAGCTGTTATAGGCTTCAGTACTTTTTATTGCTCTGTAACCTTTCCATGCCACCTTTTTCTGCTCAAGTAATGCGGCAACTTCACTATTCATCCAACTTGGAACCCTTCTCGGAGTATTTTTTTAATGGTATATACGCATTCAAGGCATCTGTGATTAATGTTTTAAAAGCGTACTACAGTTCAATTGTATTCATTCTCTGCGCGATATCTACCCAGTTAATAGAGGCCATGTAGTACCTTAAGGCATCGTAATTTCATTTTCTGAAATTAAAACCCATTCCTTTGCCTTTAACTACTGCTACCTCTCTCGTCATCATCCACCGTAGAACTCCGTGATCACTTCCTGCTACTGGTTCCTCTACTGTCAGCCCTGTTATGTCATCTGATTCATGTGTGATGATGAGGTCTAGGATATTCTTTTCTCTAGTACTTGACATGTTGATACAAATAACAGTCATCTAGTTGATTTAAAAATTTTGTTCTCCATGTCGAGTTTCCTTCCCATTTACTCCAATCAATTAGAGGCAAATTGAAATCACCCATAATAAGACATATGCATAGAACAAAGTTAAGTAACGATTGTATAATTCTGTACTTCATATAAACATATACCTCCTGCAGGATACCATTAAAATGGTCGTAAAACGGAAAATTAGAGGATGATAAAAGAGTATTTGCAAAACAATATTTAAAGATTATATCTTGTAAGCTAATTAAAATTTCAAACCACATAAATTCTAAGGTACGAGTATGTTGTTGTTCTGCTTCTGAACTGCGCTACTCAACCGGTTTTAATCACTTTATTGATTATCTAAGGAAAATGGAGGCTATCATTATAATTAGTTGCGATGCAAGTTTTCAAAGAAGACAATTATTAAAAAATATATAATTATTCTGAACAGTTAATAAACATAGTTGGAAAAGTTAATGAATTAAAACTCTGATACATTATTAAATACAAATAATAACAGAACCAAATATTCGGCATTATGAAAAATCACAATCTCCGTCTGATCCAGCAAATAAAGGAATATGGAGTATCCGGATAAAATCAGCCGGTTTTATGAACGCCCGTGTTTTGCATTTATTGCTTGATCCATCGATTTCAAGATAGTTATCATTGTGAAAATATCACAGATCCCGTTCAGATTATTCTTCAGGGTGACGCACCATCTGAATGGTGTCTATAACATTTTGTGGTGGCAGAAATAAATGATGCCGGAATGGCCAGGTGGTTGGATATGTTTCGCAAAACTGTAAACAGACTGTGAAATCAGTTCCAAAACACTCACTGTCTCTTGAAGACCTGTTCCAGGTCATCCTCGAATCATCTCCTCGAAAAGTGATTGATTCACGAATGCGATAAATGCCTATTACCTTCCCCATGGCTATGAAGATGCAACAACTCGACTTTCAGTGGACGGATTTTAATGAAATATTACATTTGGTCTCTTAGAAATATTTATAGACACACCCAAAATCTCATTTAAGTCGAACAAATTTATGATTTGTTATGATTTCATTTGTTAAAACATACGCTAAAAATTGATTCTAAAATTTCCATGGAACTTTTAGATGAATTAGTTCTAAAAAGTTTTAGAACTAATTCTGATTGGACAGCCGTCCTCAATTCCCTCCCTCCAAAACAAAATTTAGTTTCGGATGTTTGAGAATTACTCAATAAGGAAAAATCGAATAAATGTCATATTTTGAGCCTATGTTTCTTTTGTTCTTGGGAAGCCTTGAAGGCAAATTACGATTGCATGGTCCTTCGGTCCTTCCCGCTCATAGATAATGGAAATCTATGTAAATGAAAGTATGTTTTGGGCATTATTCTAGAAGGAAATGTCGGATCAACACTAAATTTTCAACACGTGTTTTTGGTCCTTGTGAAGGTTTCAGGAATATTTCTAAAGCCCTTTTTTTGCATTAGTAGAGGCATGTGATGCAAGAAAGCAAGCCTATACAGCATCAGCCAATAAACAAATAAATAAATAAAAATTTTAAAAAGCTTCCTATTTTGCCTATCCATTTGCTCCAAAAGATTGTCCAGCTCTTCCTTGAATTTATTTCAGCTATCAACTTCCATAACGACAGATGGAAGTTTGTTCCAACAATCAACCACCCGCTGGCTAAAGGCAAATTTCCGCACATCTATTCTACAACTGTCCTTCCTCAATTTTAATTTATGCCTCCTCAGGTGCGTAATCTGAGCAAGAGGAAAAATTATCATATCAGGCCACCCGAATATTTTATTCATCTGCCGTGCATTGTGTATTATGTCCATAAATTGCGCGTGCTCTATGGTTGATTTGCCTGTTTTGCTGGATGAAAAAACAGAGTTGCCGGAGGAAAACCTTCCTATCGACGCCTGAGATCAACTAACTCAACCACGGAGTGAAAAAAGCCCATAGACGTTCCTCGCGATAGTGACGGGACTCAAATCCGACACTTTCCATTCTCTGGTACAACTGTACTACCCGCGCAGACTCTGAGCATGAAGAAGAATCCCATTAGCATTGAGCTTGCTCAAACCATTCAAAGCCTTATTCACCTCAATCAGATCACCTCGCAGGTACCTAGTCTCCAGAAGCTGCAATTTGCAGAGCTTAAGCCTTTCTGGGTAAGAGCAACCCTTTGTTTCCCTCACCAATCTGGTTTTCCTTCTCTGTACTCATTCCAACAGCTTTACATCCTTCCTAAAATGAGGTCTGAGGCCTCCAGACTTGTATGCAGCACTCAAGGTATGGACTGACCATTGCCTTGTACAAAAGGATAATCACCTCCTTATCTATGCTAGCAAAATTCCTGTATATCATTAACAAGACCTCATGAGGTGCTCTGGCAGCCAGTCTGCACTACTCAGAAAACTTCATATTTGACTGCATAGTTGACCCTAGGTCTTTTTTATTCTCTGCCACTTGTGTAGTACCACACAGTTGGTATATTTATCTGGGGTTACTTCTACCAATATGCAGTACTTTGCATTTGTCAAATGTTAAACTTCAGTTGCCACTTCTCAGCCCATCTGCCCAACTTTTGTAGATCTTGTTGCAGTAGCATACTGTTATTAACATCCCTGCCAACTTTTGTATCAATCGCAAACTTGGACATTAAGTCTGATATACCTTCATCAATATCATCATTTTTAAATACAGAAAACAACAATGGACCCAACACTGAACGCTGGGGAACTCCACTACTAACATTAGTCCACAAAGAGCAGGCAGTGTCCATTGATTACCACTCTCTCTCTCTCTCTTCTCCCACTGAACCACCCTTTTATCTATTGTAGCAACTTGACCTTAATGTCATACTGCTCCAATTTGTACAGTAGTCTTCCGTGCGCAACCGTATCAAAAGCATTCCTAAAATTCCAGTATATGATATCAAAATTATTTTTTTCATCCAGTTCCTTTGTGATCGCATCGTAGTATCCAATCGAATTGGTCAGACAATGTTTCCCCTTAACAAACCCATGCTGTGTCTGAATTATAATTGCAGTCTTGTCTAGATGATCCTGCCATGCTTCTTTAACCAGTGATTTCATTATTTTCCCCGAAACAGAATTTAAACTAAAAGGTCTTTAATAACTCGTGTCACCCTTTGATCCCCCTTTGTGAATTGGTCTTCAGGTCCTCTTCATCTTCTACACAAAAACGCTGCTACGATCAATCTGGAACAGTTGTTGTTATTTGATTTTTAGGAGCATTAGCAACTAAGGCCATATGGCTACGGGGACATGCGATGGTCATTCCTTGACCTTTTCGCATCCTCCGTATTTGGTGGTCACGGGCTCGAACCCCGGTCTAATCAAGAAGTCTGTGCTACGCACTGCTGCGTCTGCCTACGGAGGAGTCTTCTGGAACAGAGAAAGAATATAAAATCAGAATTGATTCCATGATTAACCTACTGGCATGATATTTCAGCACTTATTTAAAATAGTCTTCTGGACCTTTGTACCAAATATCATGTCCCTCTGCACCTCTTAAAAATAATTGCTACACAAATTGAACCTGATAGTTGTCCGTCATGTGAACATTTCCTGAGGAGGTGTTAATGAACTTTTTGAGTATTGTAAAGAATGTTTTTAACCTCCGAGATGCATTATTTGAGAATCGAAGCTAAAATGTACGCAATGTGTATGTACATTAACTAATATGTTTGACATTAGCTACGAAATATCATAGAGAGTGGAGAGCATGCTTTGCTTCAGAACTTGTTCGCTGTACAGGGCAACTTATTATCCAGGCGTGTCATATATAGATCCCTTTATGAAAGGGGTCATATGCACGACAACTAGCTGTTCGCGTTGTCTTCACCCTTATTCACGAAAGAGCCAGTGTAAATTGGTTTCTGCCGCATGCTGACAGGCCCCAGCAGTAACTGGATATAGATCTCTCCACTGATAAGACGAGATGGTCTTCGATTGAATTCTTGATTCTGTTTCATTTGGAGGGAAACAGATTCCACCCCACTAACATCACGAAGAGACACATTTAGAAGCAATTTAATGATGTACACTGGAATCACTGTCGCTAGACATAAAGAACTCCATGTGCTCGTCATATCTCATCTCAATACGTTACAGTCGTGACAGTTCCACAAGGTTCTCTCACGAGTGTAAGCTATCGAAATGAGATCCTTGTCGCACCTGTGTTGGCCCTTCTGCAGAAATAATTCGTCCAGACTGTTTTAGTGATCGATAATATAGGTCTCCAGAGTCCATGAATACAAAGCATTTGCTTAGTGACTCCCACCTTCAGAGGAAAACTGCATCCAGCGCGAATAGCCAGCTAAACCCTCAGTACTCATTCCGATGGAGCACCACTGTGATGTGCTAGGCAGGAGCGTTACAAGTCATAGCCCCGACCAGAAACTTCATTTAGCTTACATTGGCCCTTGGTGCTAAAATGAGTGTTTCTATGGGTTACCGATGCGTTTACCCTCGTGGGTAGCACGATTAGTATAATGACCGTCATCTCCATACCGGGCGGAAAAGACCGGAGTTCGAGTCCCATCGGTGGCGTGAGGAATTTTTAGCCCTTTTTCACAGCGTGACTTAATAAGTCGGTCTCAGGCATGGTTTTGTCTCCTGGAAACTCAGGTTTTTTTTGTCCAGAAAACAGCAAATCGACTGGGGAATGCACACAATCTACAGACATATTATATACGGCGAATTATGGCTGAAGTTGCTGATGCGCCTACAACCAACCACCCGATGCGCCATTTTTCGCCGCTCATGAACTGATTTGTATAACTTTTTAACTCCACATCGAAATTTTTCCAGAATTTGCGCATTATTAAAACACATTGTATTAAAACGACTAACATTCTCTCATCTAATCAAACAATTTTAGATTTATTTACACTTTAGTGTTTTTTTTTTTTTTTTTTCCCTTGGATTTAATTACAAGCATATTTTAAAATCTGAATTTGGCCGATAGATATCGTCACTCTTTTTCTTTTTTTTAACAGAGCTTAGCGAGTTTATATTTTTACTGAGGTTATACACTTCTTTTACTTCCAGTTAGAGGACAATCAGAATCGCAACATTGTTTATGATGAAACAAATTTTAGCCACGTTTACATGGCTTATGATTATGATTACAATTTTCAAAATAACATTAATGAAGAAAAGGAAAGACTAGAATTTTCCACTTGTTCCTGCTCTGTCATTCCCATGGGATCTCAAGAAAATCTGAATTCTTGACTACAGACAAGAATTTTCTACTTGTCATTCCTGACCTCAAGAAAATTTTGAATTCTTGGCATTATATTTACAACTCATCTGAAAAATGATCATTACTTTCGCAATTACACTACGCAACTTGTACAGGTTCGCTTAGTAAGCTTTCTAGAATATTGTACGTAGCGTTTACAAGTAACTCCAAAGAAATGTAGCCAGTTAGTCACAAATTTTCTAGAATAAGTAGGTCACGCTAACAGCACCACAATACCTCAACTTGAATATGCGAAGTTCAACAGACCGATTCGATTGGCTTCACTCTAGAGAAATGTCTCTATCTACAAGAAAAGGTCAGGTTCCCTTTCTTGGATCAGTTAACAATATGTCTACTGTCATTGTCGCATAAATTTTATCTGAGCTTAGGAAATTGAGGCTATGAAGCGTCAGGTTAAATGAATAGCCAAGTTTCAGGAAGCTAAAACCATCAGCTTTCGCCCGAGACCGACTAGTTTGGCCACAACATTAAACAGCTCATAAGGAAACTTAACAATAAATTCCATAATGTGACCGTTGTAAATTCTATCTTTAAATGATTTATATTTAAATTAGTGTTTAGATTAACCTTTACTCGCTATATAACCAGTATATATTTTGGAAATTTATCTAGCCACGAACTTGTTTACTCAAGGTCAAGTTAGTCATTGAGCGAATAAAAATGAACGGAAGTAAACATAAAAAACTACGACAAAACTAATGATGCGAAAAATAATGAAAAAAAAAAAAAAATCGACGGAAATAATGAAATAAATAGCCATATGTGTTTTACAGTTCCATATTGAAATGTTAAAGACCGCAATTAATAGCAAGTTAATAGTAGCTGTCCTTGACATTCCTAGTAGAGGGAATTCATTTCCGTGTCTTCATCCGCTCTGTATCTCTCTCTGATGGGTCCTAAATAATCTCAAAGATATTCAAGTAGATTCACGTCAAAAGAATAAGGGGAAGTAATTCTCCACGCTTAGTCAGTGGCACTGTCATCTTGGAAAATTCTATTCACTTCTGTCACAAGTTCAGCAATAGAGACTGATTCTACAGGGATGGGATTCACTTAAATAGAAAGGGTGCAAGAGTGTTTGCTGATGCTATCGAGGCAGTGTTAGGTGGGTCGGTAAACTGCTAGCTTGGGGGATTCACAGACTAAAAGGTTAAAAGTAGCCGCAGGCAGAGGTGAAAGTAATTCTTGCACTACTTTTATTAGAATGAGCAGCGGCCTGAAACGAGGGGTGCTGGAGGTTTCAGGGACTGATGGCAGTCATCATGAAACAAATAAATACATGGGATGTGTTAGGGTAACTAAGAATAAGAATATGTGCATGTATACTTGCATGTAACCAATGCTAGAACTATAGTAAATGAATTTGAAGTGTTGGTCAAGACTTCAAAGGCGGATATTGTTGAAATATAAGAAACGTGGTTTCACCCAGATATTAGGAATGCAGAATTGTAATTTGGGGAGTACAATGTGTACTGAAAGGATAGGAAGAGAGGAGGGATTATGCTATTAATTAAGAAAAACATAAAATCAAAGGAAGTGCATCCAGTTCACATAGATGGACAGTGCAGTGCTGAGTCAGTTTGGTGTGACATAAGCATAGTGGCATAGTATTTAGGTTCAGGCGCCACCGGTGGTTTCCCACATCTGCACCATATGTACTCTGTGGTGAAATGCAGAACTACTGCACAGCCAGAAAAAAAATTGTAATGTCTGGTTAATGTAGTATTGTGCTTTGTTCTGTTGTTGTGTCTGGCTGCTTGGTCGCGGGACTCCTACTGGGACTCCACGTTGCCCGCCACAACCACTGATGTGACATAAGCACTGGGAAAGCAAAAATAAGAGGAGTGTGTTATTGGCCGAATGACTCGGATCAGTACAAGGAACTATTGTATATAGAAATAGTGCGCTGGTAAAACAGAATGTCTTATAATGGGGGATTTTAACTTCCCAGATATTGACTGCAACTTGTGGATTGGTTACTCGCACACTAGCAAGACTTTTATGGATTTTTTGGATGGTTGTTTTCTGCAGCAGCATGATAGAGAGGCAACCAGAGAGGGTAATACTCTTGATTTGGTTATCAGCAGTGATCATTCGTGTATTAAGAATTTGCAGATAAAGGAACCACTAAGTGGCAATGATCACAGTGTACTGATGTAGGATTCACTTAAAGATGTAATTACCATCGGGGGTAAAGGAAGGGGTTTTTGCTTCAGTTAAGCTGACTATTGTGGTCTCAGACAGTTTTTATATTCTGTACAATGGGATCAACTGATGATGTTACCAACAGCACATTTTAAGTGGAAGCATTCAAGGAATTAATCATGGAAGCTACTAAAAGTTTCATACCTATTAAGAAATACTGTTCAAGTTTAAGCCTAAACTGATATAAGATGAACTGATGACATCATGGCGGGGACGAAAAATGCATGGGATGCATATAAATTATCAGGCGACACAGAAGCCTATGGCAGATATAAGCTGGTCTGTAATCAAGTCACAAAGCAGATTAGGCAAGCGAAGGCAGATTACAAGCAATCTTTGGAAAAGAATGCTAAGAAAAACAGCAAGGATTTCTTTACTTATATAAACTCAAAAAGGAAGGGGATGAATCAGATTGGTCCACTTGATATCGATGGTTCGACTGTTGATGATCCTGCTCAGAAAGCACACAAATTTATGAGTATTTTGCATTTATATTCACAGATCAGGAGTTATTAAGGAAGGAAAATGCCAGAAGTTTATCAAATTGTAACATGGTGCTTACAATGATTTTGTAATAACTGAGAGCAAAGTGGAGAAGAAATTGTTGAAGGTAAACATATGAAAGGCACCTGGGGTGATGGGATCTATCCAGTTATATTAAAGGAGGCGGCAAAGCAACTAAGCAAACCCTTAGCCATAATTATGAGAGCATCCTTGGACTCTGGGGAAGTCACCACGGGCTGGAGATGTGCAAATGTATCCCCAATTCACAAAGGGGGATCGAAGGGTGACACAAGTAATTACAGATCAGTTAGTTTAACTTCTGTTCCGAGTAAAATAATGGAGTCACTGGTTAAAGATGCATTCCAGGATCATCTAGACAAGACTGCAGCAATAATTCAGACACAGTATGGATTCGTTAATGGAAAGTCTTGTCTGACAAATTTGATTAAATACTATGATGTGGTTACAAAAGAACTGGATGCAAAAAATAATTTTGATATCATATACTTGGATTTCAGGAAAGCTTTTGACACTGTTGCGCATGGTAGACTACTGTACAAATTGGAGCAGAATGGTATTAAGGGTAAGTTGCTACAATGGATAAAAGGGTTATTGAGTGGGAGAAGACAAGAGGGTGGTAATAAATGAGTGCTGCTCTTCGTGGACTAATGTTATTAGTGGACTCGCACAGGGTTCGCTGTTGGGTCCACTGTTGTTTTGTCTATTTATCAATGATATTGATGCAGGTATAACAGGCTTTGTGTCGAAGTTTGCAGATGATGCCACGGTTGGCAGGGTTGTTAATGACAGTAATGGCAGTGTGCTACTGCAACAGGGTCTAGAAAATTTGGGCAGATGGGCTGAGAAGTGCAACTGAAATTTAACTTTGACAAATGCAAAGTACTGCATATGGGTTGAAATAACCCTAGAGGCACGTACTAACTGTGTGGTACTATACTTGGAGTGGTAGAAAATGAAAAAGACCTGGGAGTAATTGTGAGTCAGATATGAAGTTTTCTGAGCAGTGCAGACAGGCAGCGAGAGCAGGTCATGGGGTTTTGTCAATGATATACAGGAATTTTGCTAGCAGGGAAAAGGAGGTGATTTTCCCTCTGTATAAGGCAATGGTCAGGCCACGCCTTGAGTACTGCATACAGGTCTGGAGGCCTCATTTTAGGAAGGATGTAGATTTACTTGAGCGTGTACACAGAATAGAAGGGTACAAGGTTGGTGAGGGGAATGAAGGGATCTACTCTTATCAAGACAGGCTTAAGTTCTGCAAATTGTAACGGCTGGAGACTAAACACCTGCGAGGTGATCTGATTAAGGTGTATAAGGCCTTGAATGGGTTGAGCACGCTGAATTCTGATGTATAAGGCCTTGAATGGATTGAGCACGCTGAATTCTGATGATATTCTTCCACTTGCTCATATTACGAACCTAAAGGGTCATAATTCAAATTGAGGAAAGACAGTTGTAGAACAGATGTGCGGAAATTTGCCTTTATCCAGCGGGTGATTAATTTCTGGAACAAACTTCCATCTGTCGTTGTGGAAGTTGATAGTTTAAATAAATTCAAGGAGGAACTAGACTTTTAGAGGGAATGGTTGTGTGATTTTTTTTTTTTTTTTGGTTGATGCTACATAAGCTCATACTCTTGCTTTCTTGCATCACATGCCTCTATATGAAAGAAATTTTCATTAGTAATTGTATCTGTATCTCTACTGTACAATAAAGATTTTCTTCTTCTTCTTCGTTTAGGTACACCCCAGGTTTATCAGATTCATCCTTCTAGGGAGAGGCACTTCCGTAGCCAGGTGGGAAGGAGCAGCAGTGCATAGCACACGCTTCTTGATTAGACCGGGGTTCGAGCCCGTCACCACCAAATACGGAGAATGCGGAAAGGTCAGGGAATGACCACCGCATATCCCGGAGCAATATGGCCTTAGTTGCTAATGCTCCTAAAAACCAAATAACTAACTAACTAACCTTCTAGGGAGAAGTACGGGAAAAAAAGTGCCGTGTCATTGCTATTCCGTTATTATCTAACCATAGATCTAGATAGCGATAATGCAATGCAATTGTATCCATTAGTTACTGTGATTAAACATTTACGTCCATCAGTATATTCGCAAATAGCCTTAATTTCTGTCATGCTGCACCTGTTCATACACATACCTCCTTTCCATTTTAAAATATCTTTGAATACAGTCGACTTTTCAAAAATATTTTATTATCAAATTAAAGATCGTTATTAGTCGCGTTAGCATGTATGTGTAAAGTGTTAACCACCTCCGTCAATTAGGATATAATAACTGGACTCCTATTGAATGGATCTTCATAAAATTTTATGTTTGCTTCTTATTGAAATATTTGTCGAGCCCTCCCAAATTTTCATTAAAATCGCACCAATAGAAATTCAGCAATTATCAATTTCTTTTATTCACACATATCGTTAGGCCTATCCATAGACCGTATATTGTCGCTGAAGCACTTGATATTATGTTGGTTGCCGTGCGCTGATTGAAGGAATGAATGGGAAATATGGTAGATGCGCAGAAATTAAATATTCTCCGTTCGGGCTATTTTTACTTCCTGAAAGAATTAGTCTGTAGCGAGCAAAGGGTCTAGATCTTCTCCCTCCCCCTCATACCTTGACAGTTTTTTTTTTTTTTTTTTAAAGCGCGTTCGTATGTATGCATAAGCGCATATTGTCTTCATGTCCGTTGGTTCGCCATCATATAATAACTTGACTCTCAACGGATGGATTTTTAAGATATTTAATTATCGTGCTTGTAGATATTGGTCTTTTGAGAAATAGTCATTGATTAGACTGCCCTAATGGGTAGACCAGTAGATAGTGTCATTGCTCTGTTTCACCATGTGGAAAATTTCTGGGTTTGATTACCTTCATCGGTCGAGTCAAGAAATACCTCCCGTCCAGACGGGAGGAGCGTCTTATTTTTTATGCGTTTAGCTGGTGGTTTCTTTTTACAGTGACCTCATTAATCAGCCGTCATGCTGACCAACTTCCTTTCTATCTCTTGCCTATTGTATCTTGATTTTAATAATTTGAAATCTTTCTTCTTCTGTCTTCGGTGACACTGCCAAAATTTTCAAAGTAGTCAACTGGGAAGGTGAGAAATGAACCTTCAAGTAGAGTGGTCCTACGAAGCTTCGAGATTCATTTCAATTCGATTCGATTCGGTTTTAGAAAGTCGATTTGCACCACTCAAATCTGCTTATTTCGCGGCTAGTGCCACTTTCAATCCATGATGAGTGAGCGCGTGTGGACAGAAACAATAGCAGCAATCTTTGGGGACTTCTGTGGTTGGTTTGTCTATTTGGACAATTTATTTCTTAAAATAACTGATTTTTTTTCTCTGACTAATAGAAGTGAAAAGTAAATAACCTTTTATCTTGTTACCAATTAATTACTAAATGATTAAGTAATTATATAGAAAAGTAATTATTTTAACTTCATTGCATTTACCCCACAACGCATATTCACTCCACGTTTTGTAATATTTTGTACATCACGGTGCGTGAAATGCAACACCTATTTCCCCAGGCTCTGCGATTTAATAAATTAAACAATCATAATATGCTGTCAAATTTTTCGTAATGCATCTGACTTATTTCTTCCTGGATTTAATAACGATTGAGTTATAACACGTGATTGACGTTTCTGCTGTGATTAATGTAATAATTTATCATCGTATTTAGTAAATAACAACAAAAAAAACACGATTTTCCACAGCGATTTTTATACGCGAACTTGCGCTGGTTGGAGGAATGAATGGGCATCTAGCCATATTGTTCATTCATTCCTCCAACAAGCACGTCGAGAACATCAAGTGCTTCAGCTACAATATACGGTATATGGATGGCCTATGTGACACGTATGAATAAAAAAAGAAATAATAAATGCCGGATTTCTGTTGGTCCGATTTTAATGAAATTAGGGAATGCTCAAAAAAATCTGAGCCAAATATAATTTTTTTTATGAATATCCGTTCACTAGAAGTCGAGTTATTACATGCGAACGGACGGAAGGACATACAGACAGATGAACATGATTGAAGACAATAGGCGCATTACGCACATAGGCTAATCCCGCTAATAATAATTTTTAATTTGATAATAAAATATATATTTTAAAAAAGTCTCGACTGTATTCAAAGCTATTTTAGCATGTATGATGGCAGATGTTAAGGGTAAATACTGAGGTCAAAAGTTTAATAGTATTAGTATTGTAGTGACAAATCATGCAAGAAAGAAAGTATCAGCCAAAAAAAAAAAAAAAAACTTCTCAATTCACGTATACATCCACTCCAATTGTTCGTCTAGTTCTTCCTTGAATACAGGGCGTTTCAAAAATTATGGTCAACAATTTAAAGGTGAAAAGTACAAACTAAAATAAACAAAAAAAGTCCCAGTGAACATCGGGCCGCAAGTGAACCGTTTTCGAGATAATGCATATTTTCTGTTAAGATCCGCCACTGACTATGGGAGCACTCTGGGAGGGTAGTCTGTATTGCTGAGACCTTGTACACCCTGGATATGGTAGGGGTACAGTAATTGGCAATGTAAAATTCGCCACACACCATTATGACTCAGTACACGCACTTGCAGAGCAACCCTCCTTGTCGAAATGCCTAGATTTTGTTCTATTCTTTCTAACAGTCCGCGCGGGTAGCATTGTGGTATCGTCACTGTCCTCCCCACACCGGGTGGAAAAGGCCCGGGTTCGAGTCCCGTCGATGACGCGAGGAACTTTAATGGGCTTTTTTTTCACTCCGTGCTTGAGTCATTCTGTTTCAGGTAGATAGCAAGGTTTTTCTCCCTAGAAACTGGGGTTTTTTCGTCATGGTCGATTTGCCAGCAAAACAGGCAAATCGACCATAGAACACACGCAATTTACAGACACAAATGCGTATTCATTACGGGCAACCCTAAAATAATAATAGTAATAATAATATTCTTTCTAACACCCTTTCCTCAACATCCGGTGTTATGCTTCTGGGCCTACCTACTCTTACTCCATGTGCGAAGCGCCCATGTTCTCTAAGGCGTTGATGTACCCTGATGAATATGCGCCTGTTGGGCAAACTTCGGCAGGGAAATGCTTCTGGGTACAAACGTGCAGCCTCGAATGCACTGCCGTTAGCTTTACCATACATGAAGTGCATGTCTGCATACCCTTCGTTGCTGTAACTTCTTTCCATGTTGACTATCATTTGACAAGTACTAGTATGCCTGCTACGTCTCAGAGCATTGAGAAAGGGAGAGGATGAGCATAACCTAACCTAAACAAACAAGTCAGTGATGGATCCCAGCTCTGTATAGTTCACCTCTGTATAGGATAATCACCTCCTCATCCCTGGTAGCAAAATATATTGTCAGTGGTGATTGTCAGACCCGACTTGTCGCTCTGCAGTTTTCTGTTGACACTTTCCATTCCCTCAAGAAAGACTGCATACCAATAAAATGATGTCCAAATTAAAATTTAGTTTATAGTAACACATTATCAAGGGGTAACTGGTGCTAATCATTTAATGATAGTTGCACTTCAAGCCACTGAGAAACCACTAGATCAGAACCACAAAGGGTTATCCGTGTAACCTTCGATAATTCCAATTGTTTTAAATGAAACCGTTAACTTGCATTTCGTTACATTTTACTTTGACCGTCTATTAAACTGATAGTCCGAGATTAATAAACATTATCACTAATAGAAGCAATTAAATAATCCTTGACCTGCTGATATCACTACTTGCAACGCACATTAACCTTGTCAGACACACCTTCGCTAGCGCAATGATTTCAGAATGGTGACTTGCGTGTGGAGTGTGTCGAAAGACTGAACAGGTTAGTTGGCAGGGCAGTTCTTTATTCGAAACCACGCGATTGTCTCGATAAGTTGGCCTTAGTGTTTGCGAAATTTCTTCAAGGTGTTTGTAATCTTGTCTTGGTCATTTATGTCTCTTACGAAACTCCATCGTTTTTTTTTTTTTTTAATATGAAAAGTAACATTGTAACGCTTTGTTGGCATATGGAACTTCCCTATCTTTGAATCGAAGCCTCTGTGTTCACCCCTAAATTATGATCTGCCCTCAATCTTAAATCATATAGTAAAGCTTGGATTTCCGGTTCTTAATTAGTGTCAAGTTTCTTTGGTGTTTTATGTTTTTACAAGTCCTTATGAAAACATTTTTAGGACGGTATTAATTTTTTTTTTATTTTTTTAAATAATGCCCATTAGCTCCATCTTGCGGGGGGGGGGGGGTTGTTTTTGTTTTTTACTTCATGTAAAAATATATTTTATATACTTCTTTATTTGTTTCTTTTTGGAACGAAACTTTAATTTCTCTCAATTTCATTTAAAATTTTTTTGAGTGCTTGTTTCGTTCCAAAAAGAAACAAAAGTATAAAAATTATATTATTACATAAAAAAAAAGAAACATCGATGAAAAAAAGAAATAAGATGGAGCTAATGAGCATTACTTCAAGAAACAGGACCACCTTCCTAATGTCCAAGAAATATTGAAATAGGACTACCTACCTAATATCTAGTTTAACCTCCAATGGCTCGCAGAATATCGTGCACACATTGTGGCAAGAATGATGCATTCTTGTCCATCTTCGCCTTTACGCAGCGATCGGGATCATCTTCATCATTTCGTATAGTAAGTTTGCCACGTAAGAATTCCACCTAGATCTTTTTAAAATGCGGTACACGCTATCTGTATGGGCCTGTAAATCGCTCCTACACCATATCAGAATTTTCCTCACCCTCTGATAGCAGGGTGTTCCAGATCTTTTCTTGCAGTGTCTTCTGCGTCTCAAATTTATCACGAATTTTTAAAATTTGTTTTTCGTGATGGCAGTTATATAGCAAATTCTCGTCTCGATTGTCGTTGAACTTCACATTTATATAGCGTTGACTTATTAGAGGGGGCGCCTCCGTAGCCAGGTGGGAAGGAGCAGCAGTGCATAGCACACGCTTCTTGATTAGACCGGGGTTCGAGCCCGTCACCACCAAATACGGAGGATGCGGAAAGGTCAAGGAATGACCACCGCATATTCCCGGAGTAATATGGCCTTAGTTGCTAACGCTCCTAAAAACCAAAAAAACAAACAAAAAAAAAAAACTTATTAGAGTAGCAAACATTCAGTCTCCAAGTTGTTTAGATTTTGCATTATGGGTATTACTTTGCTTTTTAAACAACTAATTAAAATGTAAATTAATTTTTAATTTTCGCTTGAATAAAGATGGAACTGCACCTCTTCAGCCCTACATGTTACAGTTTGCAACAGTCCTTTTAACGTGGTAAAATAATGTTTAATTTTTAAATCGTTAACAACTAACGCCATCTTTAATCAATAGTAATTGGTTGTTTATTATTATTATTGTTGTTGCTCTTATATTATTTCTCCCTGATTGGGGGATTCCACTCAGTGACGGGTACTGCTACCAAGTACACAGGGTGGTTGTAATGTCTGGTGCTACCGTCGATCGAGGAAATCTCTGACTATCCTACAGGTATTCAGGATTGCGACTTTCTGTAGTTCCTTGTAGGTGTTCTCTGGGAGACCTATTGCTGCTAGGCTGCTATGTAGAGTCTTTGGTACCATACCGGTTGTTGACACGATAATTGGGATGGTTGATACTTCTTGCATATGCCACATCTCCTTGATCTCATGTCTCAGGTTCGTGTACTTCCTAATTTTTCCTCATGGGTTTTCTGGACATTGCTAGTGTTCGGCACCGCTATGTCAATCAGATAGGTAGCCTTTTCCATCTTGTCCACAAGGGTATGTCCGGTCAGGTCTGTTGTGCGGGGTGGTCTTATCCGTTATTACGGCGCGGTCCCAGTACAGCTTGTGGGTTCGGCTCTCTATTACTGCCTGGGGTTCGTATTTGTAGTATGGTATACTTTCTTTGGTCAACTGGTATTTCCTCGCTGGCTTCTGATGTATTATCCAGGCTACCTCGTCGTGTCTATGAGTGTACTCAGCCTGGGTGATCACCTTGCACCCCGCAATGACGTGTTGGATCGTTTCTGAGGCCAGGTCGCATCGTCGACATGTGTCATCTGACATTCCGGGCTCCTTTGCGATTATTATTATTATTATTACTAGTCATATAATGCAAAGAAGCCTGAGGCTTATGCTGCACCAGTTAAAAACAAAAATTTCCGAGTTACCCTGAGGGAGTTTGATTTGATTTGATTTTGATTTTTGTGGCGCAAAAACAGCAAGGTTATAGAGAGAGAGAGAGAGAGAGAGAGAGAGAGAGAGAGAGAGAGAGAGAGAGAGAGAGAGAGTGGGGGGGAATCACGAAGAAAGAGAAGAATGATGATATCCAGGTCAGAACCCTGGGTGTGCCAAGCCCATACTCACCAGATGCGAGCAGTATTTAACGAGAAGGTAGTTATAATGCGTTATATAAACTTAGCAATGCACACTAAAAATTCTAAAGTGATCCCACAAGAAAATACTAATTACATGTTGGTTTGTTGCAGGACCAATTGCAGGCACCCTCAGCTACTGCTGGACGATACGAACTATAACCTTCGTTGGCGTTTTGATTGTCAGTTTAGGAAATGCCCTTTGTTTCTTTGCAAACGACATAACCTTCGTCACCGTGTCTTTAGGTATCATTCAAGGTAAATTATTCGCACAGTTTTGTAATCTTCACATCTGATACAAATCTTGATTTCATTTTCTAAGATTTAATTTTTTTTCTTAATAGGTCTAGGAATCGGAATGGCTGTAACCCTTGTTCCTGTCATCATCAATCAGTACTTTGTCAAGTACAAAACCACAGGAATGGGAATAGGTTGTGCAGGATCAACTCTAGGATCATTTACGCTTCCTTATCTGGTCGAGTATGTACTGGACGAGTTTGGACTTAAAGGAGGCTTTCTGCTAATTGCAGGAATTACTCTACAGGGGGTGCTGGCAGCCGTTCTCATGAAGTCGCCAGGCTGGATGAGAATAACTTCTTCTTTGAAGCAAGAGGCAGTAAAACGTGTGGTGGACAACAATTCTAATGGATACTGTGAAATTGGTCCAGTTGAGGAGAAAGACGCCCTTCTGAGGATCGAGGAGTCTAATAAAGAAGCTTTAGTGAAGCCATCTCAAAATGGAGTAAATTCAGAATGCGAGAATGAAATACTAAAAGTAAAAACTTCAGTATCCGACTCACTGGAAGTTACGAAGTCTCGTTCCTTAAACCGTGTTCATAATCCAGTTCGCGCTAATCTACTTCGCCACTTTCGGATGGTTGCCTCAATATTAACAAATCCTGTTTTCATTATCATTGCTCTGAATCATGCTGTGTTTTTCATGACTTATATGACCTACCTCATTGTAATTGTGGATTTTGCCCTCGATCATTTCATACCAAAAGTGAACGCTGTATTTTTAGTATCTGTGTTTTCCATAGCAGATCTGTTTGGAAGGATTGGTTCTGGCTGGATAACTGACAGTGGATACATTAAGAGGAGAAATCTCATGATGGCAAACATGGCAGTTATAGGGACCTTGTTCGTAGCAACTCCAGAAATTGCTCAATACACTGTGATGTTGTCACTGGCTGTAGTTTTGGGTCTTCTCGTAGGAGTCAATCTCATTATATTCTTTGCCCTTCTCGAAGAATACATAGGACTAACTAAACTAGCCATGGCTGTAGGTCTCATGAACTTTATCAACGGATGTGTAGCTTTCATTGTGCCTATTGTAACAGGTAAGTTTTTTTGTAGTTAATTAAAATATTTTCTAACAGTAACAGCGCTGGTAAAAATTCGAAACTCTAACATTTAGTACAGCAGAACGACATGCCCACATGCGTGGTAAAAAAAAAAAGTTCTCGGATAGCATTTACAAATTTTAGTTTTAAAACAATAAATAATCACTGGAAATCAGTATCCACAGTTTTCATCTTCGTTAGAAGTATTCGCACATTCAAGTTGGAGTGAATAGGTTCTTTCATTTACAAGAACAATTTGATAGTGAATTTTGATATCGATAGGATAATTAATCGAGAATTTAGTCTACTGGGATGATTCGAATTTCTAAAAAGAAGTGCTGCAGCAGGTACAGTTAGAAGATGTTATGTTATCTTATAACAAAAAATAAATAAATAAATAAAAAATCTTGCTGTTGATTAGCTACCACATCACAAGGTTTCTGCTAACGCCAGCCCGAATATGTACGAATGTTCAGGCCAAAAATAACATGCCTCTTGAGCTGTCTTCATCAGATCTGGCTCCAATGGTTTCTTCTTGTTACAGAAACCAATCTTTTACGTTCAATGGTAGTAGTAGTAGTAGTAGTGGCATATGATGCAAGAAAGCAAGCGTATGAGCTTATGCAGCATCAGCCAAAAAAAAAAAAAAAAAAATTACAAAACAATCCCCTCTAAGTATTTGTCCAGTTCCTCTTTAAATTTATTTAACCTATCAACTTGCACAACGATAGATGGAAGTTTGTTCCAGCAATTAACCACCCGCTGGCTAAAGGCAAATTTTCGCACATCTATTCTACATCTGTCCTTCCTCAATTTCAATTTATGCCCCCTTAGGTTCGTAATCTGAACAAGTGGAAGAATCCCATCAGAATTCCTGGTCTTGGCGCATTATAGCCTTGATGCTAATGCGCCAATAAAACCAAACCAAACCAAACCAAAACCATCAGAATTCAGCGTGCTCAACCCATTCAAGGCCTTATACACCCCAATCAGATCACCTCGCAGGTGCCTAGTCTCGAGCTGCTGCAATTTGCAGAACTTAAGCCTCTCCTGGTAAGAGGATTCCTTCATTCCCCTCACCAATCTTGTTGCTCTTCTCTGTACACGCTCAAGCCAATCTACATCCTTCCGAAAATGAGGAAGACCTGCACGCAGTACTCAGGGTTTCAAAGGTTTCATGACATTTCAGATCTCCAGGGAAAATCCAAGGACAAAGAAGATATAAAAAAAAAAAAAAAACAAGGAGCCCTCGCGGTTAAAACAATGTTTATAACGAGCGTGGTAGGCCCTCGTGGTAGCACGTTTGGTGTGATCATCGTCCTACCCACACCGGGTGCAAATCCCGTCGATGCGCGAGGAATTTTTATGGGTCTTTTTTCGCAACGTGGCTGAATTACTTGGCCTCAGGCGATGGTAGTATGGTTTTTATGCCGGAAACTCGGTTTTTCTTCCAGCAAATAACAAATCTGCCACAGAACACAGGCAATTTTCAGACATATTATTGTATAAGGCCGTATTGCGCCAAAGTTGCTGATGCGCCAACAAAAACAACAAAATTTCTAATAATCACAGAAAAAAAAAAAAAAAAAAACAGTTAATTTCGGGAAAATTCAAAAATGCAACGCAGTGTACACGTTCGAAATAACAGATATATTATTCATCTTGTTAAAATTCAAACATAACCGTTTCGAATCGAACACGTGTTTGTAAGACTTTTTATCCTCTCTTTTTTTTTTTTTAACCCTAGAATACATCCTGGAATTTTTTGCATACATATATTTGAAACGCCCTGTACAAAAAACAAAACTAATACTCGTATAGATTCTTTTCTTACACATTAAGTATTACATTTGTCACGTTTTTCCCATTACTACGAAATAAACTGGTGGATTCCTAAAAATTCAGTGAGGCTCTTGGAGATGAATGAAGAAAAAAAAAAAAAAAGGGGTCATCCACCTCTACAATTTAGAACACATACGCCTACAATTTTTAGCTCGTGTCTTCTCTTTCTCACGGAGTGGTCGCGCGTGTAAACATTGCTTGTTTGACTGAATTTCCCACATACAGAGTTTATAAACATCTGGATTCTACATATCATCTCTCTCTCTCTCCCTCTTTTTTTTCCGGAATTCTGATGCTCTGTAATTCCGGGAGAAGGATAGAATAACACGTAATTTGCTCCCGTCCTAAAGCAGGCCTCACAGTTTGTACCACTAGTTTAATACAGAAAGTTACGCGGTTTGATTTATAAGCAGAAAGTTCGACCAATTACCAGAGGTAAGAATAACGTTGAATGGAGGGCAAGATACAAAAATAGCACAAATATAAACGTGACCCATTGCATAATGTTACAGTATACGGAAGAGGAAGGCCTCACGCTTCAACTAACTGTAGGGTATTGCAATTGCTGTTATTATTTTAGATTTAGTCTCTTTTATACCAGTGGCGATAAATCCTGCCCGCTAGAAATTCAAGGTGCGAAAATTAAAAATATTAAAGTTAAAAATAGTAATAATACTTACAGACTATCCAGATTAAGACTATTTATTCAATAGTTATGTATTGTACACGTCTGTTACTATCAAAATCGCTTCAACTGACTTAAGATGTTACAATTGCTATTATGATTTATCATTCTAAACCAGTGGTGAACAATCCCCTGACCGGAATAATTTCAGAAACAAAAACTAAATGTATTAAATTTAAGAATATTAATAATATTTACAAACTATCCAAATTAAGAATATTTCCTTTCAAAAAATGCATATGCCAGTGATTATTTTTTTGAATAGTGGGAAATGTTCCGTTATGTATTGTATATGTCTGTCATTACTACGAATGTCAATAGTGACATGCGCGCTGATTATTAGTAAACTGTGGCGCTGTCAACGTTATTTCTTCTAAATAACATTATTTTATTCTAAATAACATTAATTTAGATTAATCAAAAATTAGATCATAGGCATAGCTTAGCTAAGACTCCTTAAAAATCAAGAGTTAATCAAAAACTTTAATCTTTAATAATTATTAATTTCTTTAATTAAAATTAATAATTAAGCATAATTAATTAATTTAATAATAATAAATGATTAATTAAAATTACTTAATGAAATTAATGATTATTAAAACGTGATTTCTAATTAATTACTTCATGCTTACTCTAAATAACGGTATTTGTTCTAAATAATCTGTTTTATTCTTTTTCAATAATTTTATTAAACTAGTTGACCTAACCCATCATACCGCCGGGTAAGATTTAAAGCCTTTCGGTGATTTAATTCGGTAAAAATGTTTTGCAAAAGTTGGCTGTATTCAAAGAGTTAGCAGTATTATGATTACTTGGCTTTTGTTTCCTTTAAAACAAATTAGAAATTTATTCAGTAAAATATAAATTTTACTATGTATCCTCATAGGGTTTTAAATTTTTAATTGGACTTAGAGCGAATAAGTTTATGATCGCTTCTGTAGACATTACAAAACTGTCAAACGTTTAATCAGTGTTGCCTGTACTGAATGCATGATTTTCATGCTCATATATTGTACAGATAGTAGTTACAACTGCTCTCCTTTCACACCATGTGAAAAAGGCCTGAATTGGAATCCTGTGAAAATACCAGACATTTTTATGGCATTTTTCACTTAGTGGCCGAGTTAGTCTCCAATGAGGGTTGCATGATTTTTATCCAGGAAATTGGATTTTTATCCAGAAAAATATGGCAGCTGACCAAAGAATAGACTTAATGGACCCTTCATTGCCCTAGTCTCTTTCGGTGTGAAAGAAAACAAGCAAACTAATAACGGTAATACAAATTCTGATAACACAAATTCTACATACAGTATGTTTTTAACCATCTATTTTTAAATACATTTTGTGTTAACACTACAAGCTATTAAATTTCGGTATTATAATCAGTCAGTACATCCATTCAGCTTATTGAAAATGACTACTTAATTGCTTCCTTTCTATTTTTATGGCTATCCGAAACGCTGTTAATAAAATGATGGTTCAGTGGAGCGTTCTAGTGTATGTATTTGCAAATAAAAGGGTAGGAGCATATAAAAATAGGCATGAAGTCCTCAAATATCATCTCACCCAGTCATTTTGACAGCTTTTGTCATTTAGTTGGTGGGACTGTATCTGAAACAGTAACTAGTTAAATCACATGATGAGCGAATGCCAAATGGTACTGGAATACAGATTGAGAATATGACCTGCTCAATGAGTTATTACAATCAAAGGGTTAAATAATAAAATCCATATAATTGGAAGGCATTTTCAGCAGCGATTTCTCTGGGTATGCAAGTGGTGTGAGTCAAATCCAAAAGGTAACCAAGCAAAACATTTTTTTTTTCAACAGCAGTGATTTAACAATACAACAAAAATGTTAAAATCTTTCTGTGCTTGTGAGCAGATCACCATCTAATAGCAAGCTGACTTTGCACTGAATTAATAGTATTTATTAACTTGCTGGTAACCTTCTAAAATATTTTAGCGAAAATTACACTCCTACCGCGGTTAAATTCTGATTAAATTCTGACAGGAACTTTGTACCACCCTTCTGAGCGTTCTTGGGTTTCTTCTAGTAAAGAAACTTTCCGGTTGTCCGCAAAAGTTGCTGCCTACCCGAAAGTTATTTACCACCATGATATTTACGTTTGTTGATTTCGTTAGCCACCAGTGATTTAGAGTGCTGCAATGTTTGCTGCAATAGCACAAACAGATTAATTGCTAATATGGCATCGTAGGATGACTCCATGTTGATTATCGCTGTGCTCAACGGCTCAAACCCTCACAACAACAATGTCTCGACCTATCTACTGCGTCCAGTTGATCTACTTACGTGATGGTTCATTTTTCCCAAATCCCAGTTATGTGCGAGTACTTGTGGCAATATAGTATACATATTATTTTTTTTAAAACATTAACTATATATCAGGGATAGTCTAACCATAGTGGCGAGCCTCATGCGCCTCGAAGTGTACCTCTTGGAAAAATATGGACTGCAGTAATTCATGCCTCAAAATAGTACTTTCGATTGAGAGCAAATGAAAAACTTAACGAATAACTGAATGTCTAATGAATTTAATAACTACATGACATTTTATGGAGATATACAGAAAGTTTTCCTCTTCCTTATTAGAAAAACATCAACATTCCTGCATACAATTTCTTCAGTTTCAAAAGATTTCTGAGTAGATATTTGACAGGATAATTTAGAAATTGCTGTAAACCTTTTTTTTTTTTTTTTTCTATCGTTGCTTGCGGTTCAGCTTTCATTATATGCTGCCTTCATTTAATACTCAGCATGTTAAGTATTAGTTAACATGAATCGTAAAAAACCAAGCTATAATCATGATTTTGAAATAACTGGAGATGAAAGGTATATTTTTATTGCTCATGTAAATTTTATACATTAAAAATGAGATATAGAAATAATGCTGTCAAAACTTTGATGATTATTTTGTGCCGATCTCAGGTTTACTAAGCTTAACACCTCTTCTATATGATATTTTGTTTGCTTATATAAACGCAGCACTTGTTCATTTTACGCTGAGCACAATTTTACGCTTCTGGCTTTCTTCTAAGAAAACAAGTTGAATAAGTGTATTCTTTATACGGATGTGAATAATAAATTTTCATAAATCATATTACGAGGGGATGATCAAAAAGATCTAAGAAAAGAGTACAGAAGACATAGGCACAAAATTCTATGTTGTTTTTATTTATTTATCATTATTATTATTTTTTTTATTTTAGTTCCCTGAAGTTCAATACATTTATATTATTTAATCTGAAAAGAGTTTAATCTTTCAAAAAAAAAAAAAAGGGCAACCTTCAGGTTGGACATCAAACCAAGCTTTCACAGCTGCTTTTAGTACTTCATTATCTTTAAAATGAGCTCCACGAAGATGAGACTTGAGGTTTCCGAGCAAATAATAGTCACTTAGTGTCATTCCGTACTGTACATGGATGGTTAGCATTAGCATTAGTAGCATTAGTAGAGGCATTTGATGCAAGAAAGCAAGCTTATGCAGCATCAGCCCAAAAAAAAAAAAAAAAAAACACTTCCACTTCACCCCTCTGTTCGTTCAAAATACCTGTCCAGCTGAGCCTTAAACTTATTTAGGCTATCAACCTCCACCACAAGGGATGGAAGTCTGTTCCACCAACCAACCACCCGCTGGCTAAAGGCAAATTTCCGCACGTCTAACCTACATCTGTCTTTCCTCAATTTGAATTTATGCCCTCTCAGGTGATTTTTCTGAGCTAGAGGAAGAATCCCATCAGCATTGAGCATGCTTAAACCATTCAAGGCTTTATACACCTCTATCAGATCACCTCGCTGGTGCCTAGTCTCCAGACACTGTAATTTGCAAAACTTAAGCCTTTCTTCGTAAGAGCACCCCTTTGTTCCATTCACTAATCTTGTTGCCCTTCTCTGTACTCGTTCCAGCAGCTCTACATCCTTCTTGAAATGAGGCCTCCAGACCTGTATACAGTACTCTAGGTGTGGCCTGACCATCGCCTTATACAATGGAATAATCACCTCCTTATCCTTGCTGGAAAAATTCCTGTATATCATTGACAATACTCCATGAGCTACTCTTGCAGCCCGTCTGCACTGCTCAGAGAACTTAATATCTGCCTGCACAACCACCCCCAAGTCCCTTTCATTCTCTACCACTGTCAGTGTAGTACCACAGAGTTGATACGTTGCTCTGGGGTTGCTGTTTCCCATGTGTAGTACTTTACATTTGTCAATGTTAAACTTCATTTGCCACCTCTCAGCCCATCTGCTCAACCTTTCCAGATCCTGTTGCAGCAGCATAGTGTCAGTAGTGTCCTTGACAACCCTGCCAACCTTTGTATCGTCTGCAAACTTGGACATTAAGCCCGATATACCATCATCAATATCATTTACAAATACAGAAAACAATAATGGACCCAACACTGAGCCCTGAGGGACTCCACTAATAACATCAGTCCACGATGAGCAGTGTCCATTGATTACCACTCTCTGTCTTCTCCCCCTCCACCACCCCTTTATCCATAGCAGCAATTTGCCTCCAATGTCACACTGCTCCAATTTGTGTAGCAGTCTTCCATGTGCAACAGTATCAAAAGCCTTTCTAAGATCCAAGTATATAATATCAAAGTTATTCCCTGCATCCAGTTCTTTTGTGACTGCATCATAGTATCCAATCAAGTTGGTCAGGCAAGACTTCCCCTTAACAAAACCATGCTGTG
Source organism: Mastigoproctus giganteus (assembly GCF_048544385.1). Lineage (NCBI taxonomy): Eukaryota > Metazoa > Arthropoda > Arachnida > Uropygi > Thelyphonidae > Mastigoproctus > Mastigoproctus giganteus. The sequence goes on from NC_143576.1 coordinate 235,687,405, forward strand.
TCTGAGCTATAACTGAAGTCTTGTCTAAATGATCCTGCAGTGCTTCTTTAACCAGTGCCTCCATTAATTTTCCTGGAACAGAAGTTAAGCTCACAGGTCTATAATTACTTGTGTCAGCCTTTGATCCTCCTTTGTGAATTGGGGTCACATTTGCACATTTCCAGTCTATGGGTACCTCCTCTGAGTCCAAGGAAGCTCTCATAATTATGGCTAAGGGTTTGCTTACTTCCTTTGCTGCCTCCTTTAATATAACTGGATAGATCCCATCCACCCCGGGTGCCTTTCTTGTGTTTATCTTCAACAGTTTCTCCTCCACTTTACTCCCAGTTATTTCAAGATTCTGTAGCTTACTGCTAGAGTTGAATACACCTCTGGCATTCCCCTCGCTGAATAACTCCTCATGTGTGAATGTCGATGCAAAATATTCATTTAGTTTGTTAGCTACCTGAGCAGGATCATCAACACTTGATCCATCAATATCAAGTGGACCAATCTGATTCATCCCCTTCCTTCTAGAGTTTACATAAGTAAAGAACTCTTTGCTGTTTTTCTTTGCATCCCTTGCCTAGGATTTCTCGTAATCTGCCTTCGCCTGCCTAACCTCCTTTGTAACTTGGTTGCATATCAACTTATATCTATCATAAGCTTCTGTGTCATGTGTTAATTTGTATGTATCCCATGCATTTTTCTTCTCTGCCATATGCCTCATTAGTTCATCTGACATCCATTTTGGCCTAAACCTTGAACAATATTTCTTAGTTGGTATGTAAAGCCTAGTAGCTTCCAAGATAAGTTCTTTGAATGCTTCCCATTTTGAATTTGCTGTTGGCATCATCAGTTGGTCCCACTGTATAGAATTTAAATACTGTCTCAGTCCATCGTAGTCGCCTTTACGGAAGCAATAACCCTTCCCTTTACCCCTAATGGTAGTTACCTCTTTGAGTAAATCCCACTTCAGCACACTGTGATCACTGCCACCTAGTGGTTCATTTATCTGCAGATTCTTAATGCATGAAGAATCACTGCTGATAATCAAATCAAGAGTATTACTCCCTCTAGTTGCCTCCCGAACATGCTGATGTAGAAAACAATCATCCAATAAATCCACAAAAGCCCTGCTAGTGTGTGAGTAACCAGCCCCCAAATTCCAGTCAATATCTGGGAAATTAAAATCTCCCATTATAAGACACTCTGATTTACTGGACCACTCTATTTCCCTGTACAGTTCCTTATTATACTCATCAGAGTCATTAGGCCTATAGCACACTCCTACTCTCAATTTTGATCTCCCAATGTTTATGTCACACCAAACTGACTCCACACTGCACTGTCCAGCGATGTCGTTGGTTTAATCCACACTCATGAATTAGCCTGTGCAGCCCAGGCTTTGTGCACGAATGCATTGTCATGGATTTGCAAAACGCGATTACCCACCTTTCCTCGTATTTTTTTCTGAATTGCAAATTTTAACTTTGGCATATTTGATTGTGGTTCTTGGTGCAAGATAATCAATTAACAACAATCCTTTTGTGTCTTATAAAAATAAGACCAATATTTTTTCAGCTGATAGTTTAGTTCGAAACTTTTTCGCAGCTGTAGATCCCCTTGTGCTTCTTCTGAATGCTTTCCAAGCCAAGTTTCATTTCCAGTCAACAAATGGAATAAAAATCTATCTAGATTAGCAAGAATTAGTTTTAAATTCTCTTTTGATAACTCTACCCTCCGATGTTTATCATAAATGGAGAATTCTGGGAACCCATCTTGCACAAACTTTGGACATTTCCAGCTGCTGATTATTATTGTTAAAATACTTCCATGGGAAATGTTAAGTACTTTTTCCAAGTTCAGACACTTTAATTCTTCTGTTTTCTAAATTTTTTCCCCAAACGCTGTAGTCATTCTTTCATGGATTTGTTTATCATTTTTTACCTCTTTGGTCAAAAATTTCATTATTTAACGATGCACGATTTGCTGGATATTCATTCTTCTTCTTCTACGTACCGACATAAAAAAAATAAATTTTAAGAACTGCATTGAGACATTGACGTTCAATTTTTTTTCATGTTATTATATAAGACATCAAACTATCAAAATAACCAATTCTATAATTTATCAGTAAATTTTGTACAACCTTTTTCAGAACATTTTTTTTAACAATCCTTGTATTAAAAAGAAAGTTGAGCAGCGCTAAAGGATCATTAGTAACTATTTTCTTCATTTCACTATTTCTCTACATGGTTAAACCTAGTGTGAATTATAAAATGAAAGCATGTCTGAGTCTCTCTATGAAGTAAATTTTTACAAGAGGCAAAACAGAATGTTATTTTTATTCTTATATTTAAGTTTTCATTATTTCAACTCGAGATCACAATAAGAACATTGGGAATCTCCAATTGTTTTCAATACATAATTGTATTGCAATAATAATAATAATCTTTTATTTTCCAGGTTTCTTTCGGGACGTCATGGGCACATATGACCATTTGTTTCAATTCCTAGGAGTGTCCTGTATTGTCTGTGGTTTGATGTGGTTTCTTGAACCAGGTGGTTTGCTGTGTAAGCGTAAAAGGGTCCAAAGAATTCGAAATATACAAGAAAATGACAAAACAAGGCGACCATCAATTTAACAGAAAAAAAAAATGTGTATATATATATATATATATTTTGCAATTTTACTACATCGCTAAAAATATGAAACTCATTACTTGTTAAAACTGTTGAAATAATAAAAGAATTCCTTCGTTTATGCTATTCTTTGTGATATTTTAGACAACAAATGATAAGCAATCCCTAACTTATTCTCTGTAGATATAAAACCGTGGAGCCTTGAACTAAGAACAGATATAGCAGACAAGTAAATAAAAACAAATTGATACAGGTGGAGGTTTGGTCCCAAAAATACCAGGAGTCCCTCTGCTATATTGAGAGCTGCCAAGTAACCTCTTATTGAAAACCACACAGCTTGAGGTTGTCTGGTTTTCACTAAAGGAATCCAGATAACTTTAAGCGCTCTTGTTTATCTAGTAAAATTAGAAAAAAAAAAAATCTCTTAAAATAAGTATTGAAATCCATTAAGAAAATGAGAATATTTATATTTTACAAACACAATTAAAGCTGCAAACGTTTTCCAGAAATTAAAAAGAAAGTTGATCACCTGCCAAGTAACCCGTCACCGTTTATGCTACATTTTGGGTGCCACCACCCAAAATATAGATACTGAAAACCAGGCACCTTCAAAAAACATTTCTGAAGTGTAAAACAGTGGTAGTTTCAATTACCAATATTCACATTTTCAAGTAGTTGGATCGTTTTGCTGAGGCATTTTAAGTGTATGAGCTTATTTTAAAAGTTTCATTCTGCATATAAATGTTGATGATTAAAGCTACTATGCTAATATTCACGAAATCAATTTTGCCAAACAACAACACCAGATCTCATTGCAATTTCAGGTGCGTTTGCCTATATACTCATAAAGCCAATTGTCTTCACCATGTCCGCCTGTATGCATGTCATAATTCGTCTCCCGGTGGACAGATTTTCATTAAATTTTATATTTGGATTACGTAAAAAGATTTGTCCAGCGTCCCAAATTTTATTTTGGTTTAGTACCTGATCCCTTTTGTTACTGTAATGCTGAAGAATCATGGTGCCATATTATGTATGACTGTTCACTGTATGATGAGGTTAGAAGTGACTTACTGTCAGCTATTCCAAATTTTGTAAGAGGTCAGAAGGTAAATAATGTTACATTATCTGCAAAATAATGTAACATTTTCTGCTTTCCAGGAATTTTTTAAACGTGTTTTTAATAAAAGAAGACAATTATCTGCACTAATTATTTCTAATTAGGCTTTCTTGCTGTACGCTTTTTTTTTTTTTCCATAGTGTTTGAATTTCCCTTCCTCCATAGTTTTGGATTTCTTTTTTTTTTTGTTGGCACTCAGGCTGGGCAACCTGGGTGCTAGACGCTGGCACCCACCGATCCCGCACTACTTCCGGTGGGTGCAGGATTCGTGATTTTAGCCACAGAAAGTAGAATAAGGCCTACCTCCTCGTGGCTAGGGACGAACACCAGGCAGCAGTTGATCAGGTATTAGCTGCTCCCTGGTGGCTAAGAGGCCTGATGCAACACACATACACTTTACTGCATTACCTTACACAACACATACTTCACACCCATTTTCAATGATTGTATAATTAAGACATGAAAACCAGGTGGAGTTGGACATTTGTCTGGGGGCCACACATTACTAACAGATGGCCTTGCCAAAAGGTTAATTGGCTATTTGTGTAGAACATGTGACAGTGTTATCACAGCTATTAGCAGGACTACTGGTCCCACCCGAGATAGAAGGTGGTGTCATACCTTTTAAACAAATGGACAAAATTAACCTTTTGCAAGGCTATCTTGTTTGAAAGTACACTATTATAATACCAGAGCAACTCAAGACAAGTTTGTTTTTCCGTGAGAACAAACAGCGACTTCACCAAGCCATGCATGCTAAGAATACTGCGCCAGACCCAGTGGCGTAGCCGGGATTTTTTATCAGCAGGTATGTTCAGAAAAAAGGGGCCAATTGCCTAATGCTAACCTACCTGTTATTTTAGGAAATATATCATTAAAGACATTGTAAGATGCATGTAATTAACTAGAAAGAACGGTGAATTATAAACATAAATATTTAAGAAAGTTGTACAATGTATATTACGATATTACTTTCCTAAAAATGCACCACAATGCCTCCGTAGGCGAGTGGTCAGAAGCGGGAGTGCCGTAACACACGCTCTATTGAGTAGACTCGGGTTCAAGTCCCTGACTGCTAAATAGGGTCGATCTGTCAATGCGAACTGGACCAACGTGGCAGATTATGGTCCATTCCTCTCAATATGAATGGTTGAGGAGGCTTCCATCCTGCAGTGGATTGATAATGGCTGCAGTTTTTTTTTTACCAGATTTCGTGGTGATACAATGCACCTGATGACTTTACCCTGGCTACGCCACAGGCCAGACCCATGCATAAATGGAAACGCTTCTAAGGAACATTTACAATTGGAATTTACGGGTCCATATGTTAGCGCCCATAGCAGACCTAGTTTGGTAAAATCACCGATTTTGTGCAATCGCAAATGATAGCGAAATGGTTTTTTTTTGTGGTCTAAACATTTTTAAGTGAGATTAAGTTTTATTGATTTTCCCAACTGTATCAGTTATGTAGGTTGTATAATGTCGCGTTTGTAAAACTTGAGTATATGAACATAACTTTACTAGTAGGCTTGATTTCTGTACTGTGTCTAACTTTCTTAAAGTTTCAAAATGCTGTTTACAACAATATTTCAGTCAGTTTTGCGATTTTTAAAGGGTTAAATGCTAAACAAATGGCTTTCTGTGTGCATTCTGTTGTTGTATTTTACTGTTTTATTGATAATTATCGTTAACTTTATTTAAAATGAAATTTTTCAAACGAGCACATGCAAAATTCGACAATGCTGATAACCTTAAACACGATAAAGAAAAAAAAATTAACTCAAAGGACGGCTTTAATAAAAGAAATGTTAAACAGAGAAGGAAAGAATATAGTACCGAAATATATTTACCATCATCTTCAGAGGTAGCTTTACCTCTAACAAACGACCTTGAGGGGATGTACCCTCTGATTTCTAAAGTTGGTCCTATCAGACGCAAAGAATGAAATATTACTTGAACATACAAAAAGGTATAATTGTTAACTAAAAAAAATTAATATTAATAAAAGGAAATAAAAACCATACAGGGAAACAAAAGGAATGGGATTAAAAAAAAAAAAACTCTTGGACAAGTGGAATATTACTTGAGGAACATATAAAATGATTGCGATAAAAAATGGAATAATTAATAAAAATAAATAAACACTGCACAGTGGTATAAAAGGAATGGAACAGAATTAAAAATGGAATATTAATTCAAAATAAATCGCATGTATAATTAAAAGAAATACAAAATAGGCTATCCCTCGCATCCCAGTGGATTCTTTCCCCTAAAAGTAAAAAAGTAAAGTGCAGCCATTATCAACCCACTGCAGGGTGGAAGCCTCCTCAACAATTCATGCTGCACGAAAGGAAAATCACTTTCAAAGATTAGAAACAAAATTCGCATGGGTAAGAAAAACCACTACTCAGGTCGAAGGTTTAGTGTCAAACAACGTTAACTACAAAATTATTTTGTAGTCAACGTTTTTGTAATTTAAACAAGAAAAAGTTATTTGACATTTTCTTGGTTTACCATAAATGTACTTACAGCCCAAGCTGACTTGTAAAGTACTAGAGAGATACAGTTCTATGGGAAAAAAGGGAAACTGCAGCCATTATTAACCCACTGCAGGATGGAAACCTCCTCAAAAATTCATGCTGTGGGAAATGGACCATAATCTGCCATGCTGGTCCAGTGCGGGTTGGCAGATCAACCATATTTAGCAGTAAGGGGCTGGAACCCCAGTCTGCTAAATGAGCGTGTACTATTGCCCTCCAGCTCCTGACCATTCGACAACGGAGGCCGTTCATAGTTCTATGACATGGTATGAATTGTTATTTGTCTAAAGTAAAACCAAAGTTATCGCAAAAAGAAAATGCAATTTTGTAGTTAACGTTGTTTGACACAAAACCCTCGAGATGTAGACTTATAAACGCCAAAAGGGCGTTTATAGACCTACATCTGACAAGCAACCTGGAAGGGAATTACCATTTCTTCTCCTTCTCAATTAACTGTTTTTCCCCATGGTCATTAGCAGTTAGAATTAAAAACATAGAAGGAAATAAAATGAAATAAATTACCGACCACAAAGAGCAAAATAAAATGAATAATAAAAACAATTTTCCACTCACCTCTGGAATCACCCACTAGAAAGAAATTAAAATAGGTTTCAGTCGGACATTTTTATGCATGTATGTGTACACTGAGTGAACAGAAATCATGGGATACCTACCTAACGGGTAGGCCCACCTTTCGCCCGGATAAGGGCAGTCACACGGCGAGGCATTGAGTCCACTAGTTCACGAAGGCGTTCCACAGGTATTTTCATCGATGCTTACTGCACCGCTGTCCATAATTCCGTCGCATTCCTGGGTGGAGGATCCAAAGCTCGAACAGACCTTTCCACAGCATCCAAAAGATGCTCCACAGGGTTCATGTCCAGTGAACGGGGAGGCCATTCCTTGGTGGTAAAATCTGCAGAATGCTCTTAAAATCGTGTTCTAGTCACCATGGCTCTGTGGGGAGGCGCATTGTCCTGCTGGAATAATCTATTGCCCTGTAGGTGCACGATGACCATGGATGGTCTGCAAGGATGGACACGTAACCTGGACCATTCAGAGATGCGTCTAGACGTAGCATAGGTCTCAACGTGTGCCAGTTGAACACACTTCAGACCATTATCGACCGTCCACCTACCTGAACAGTTCCTTGTTGACATGACCGATGCACAGCTTCGGGCAGTTTCCGCCAAATACGCATCGTCCCGTCCGCTCGAAATAACTGGAAACGGAACTCATCGGACCAGGAGACCCGCTTCCAATCATCCAAGGTCCAGTGCTGATGTTCTTTAGTCCACTTGAGGCATAGTCCTGTGTCCTGTGTAATGTTAACAATGGGACTCTGTTGGGTCGGCGGCTTCCATAACGTATTGCGGCCAATGATCGCCTGATAGTCTCGGTTGAGACGTTTCTGGCACCTCTCTCGTTGAAGTTGGCGATGTTTTGTGCCTCCCCCCCTCGCTCTCCGGTTGGCTGGAACAATGCGATACAGATGTCGACGGCCACGTTCATCCACCACCTTTCTCCGTCCAAAGCACTGTCCATAATGAAATGTTATTCCGGAAGTGGTGTGGCGCAATATGGCCATAGATGCTGATGCGCCAAAAAAATCCCCAGTCAACCAACCAACCAACTGGAAGTGGTGTATTCCCGATACACTCTTAATACTGTCGAACGGGCATAGTTCAATACTGTCGAACGGGCAATTTTTCTACCACATCCGTCATAGAGTGACCCATGCGTCGAGCACCTACTATCATCTCTCTTTCAAAGTCGGTTAACTAACCCCAGGGGCTCACATCGTGTGATATGGGCTTGGCACACCTACTTCTCTCTCTCTCTCTCTCTCAGCCGTGCAAGCGTGAGGACATTTTTTGTCATGATGATATGTCTCCAGGGAGTGGTGCCCAGATTTGCTTGTAGGATAGATCTGGAGATAGTTAGGGGGTAGCCTACCACCCTGTTCATCCATCTAAGCAACCAGTACTCTAAACTGAGATACTTCTGAAGGTATGAGGCAGGGGCAGATGACCAAATTTCTGAAGCATTAATCCTATAACTTAATTATGAAATAAATAATTTAATTAATAAATATCAAATTGATATGTTTCTTCAAAATGTATGGATATGTGGAAGAATGGAACCTCTAGCCACAGTATTACTTATGAATGTTACATTTTCTGTAAAGTCTGAAGAGATTCAAATTTGGAGCGTCGGGGGCTATATAGAAACAGTCAGGAGAGACAACACAAAAAAAAAAAAAAAAAAATGAAATGTTTGGGGGAGCACTTTTACTGATTCATTGCACTGCTGTAGATGTTGTTGCTTTAGTATAAGCATTAATATTAGCATTAGTAGTAGCAAATAATGCAAAAAAGCATGCTTATACAGCGTAATAAAAAAAAAAAAACACTACCCGACCTCATCTTTCTATCCATTCGAATACCCACTTTTACAACACCAGATGGAAGTTTGTTACAACAATCAACTACCCTCGAAAAAATTTCTTACATCTATTCTGCATTCATACTTCTTCAAATTGAATTTATTTTCCCCTCATGTGTTTAGTCTAAGCAAGACTGAGAATGCCATCAGCACTGAGCTTAGGCAAACCATTCAAAGTCAGAAACACCTCAATCAGATCTCTACGCAGGTGCTCAGTTTCCAGACACTGCAATTTGCAGAAGTGCAGTCTTTCTTGGATTCCTCTGAATAATCTCACTACCCTTCTCTGTACCCGTACAAACAAGTCCACATCCTCCTGAAATCAAGCTTCCAGACTTGTATACAATACTTAAACTTGCAGGCAGCTCAATGCAGCGGATCTATATACGCAAGTACAAATATAATGAAGAACGTAATTCAAGAAAGATTTCAAGGGCCCTTGAATTCATAAAAATTTGAAAAGAACAATTTATAGTGTCTTCAAAAGACTCTTATAGGACTGAGGATATTCCTTTTTGTTCAACAGAATGACAATCAGAATCAATTCATAGTGTAAATGACTATTCATTTTACACTGTATGTATAATATTTTGTAAATTTTTAATTTTTCTATGAATCTATGATTTGAAATCTATGTAATTTTTCCTCTATATTTATTTATGTAATTTTTCCTCTATATTTATTTATTTTATGTATTTTCTGATATTTTATTCAATGTTACACTCTAATAAGTTTAGTTGGATGTATGTATGAGACACCCTCCTAGATAATTTATGTACAGGGGTGTTTGTTAAATAAACTGATGATGGTGATAATAATAATAATACTTCTACAACCATTGACCAATTATTTTCACAGGAAGAAAAGTCAAGCTAATAGGTCTGTAATTGTTAGCTTCACCCTTTGATTCCCATTGGTGAACAAGAGAAACATTGTACAAGTACACTCTATAGGCATCTTCCTACAATCAAGGATATCTCATATTCGTGGCCATAGGTTTGCCTATAGCCCTTGCTGCTTCTTTTAACGCTTGCTGATGATTCTAACTGAATAGAATCAATCTGAGTAATGTGCTTTATTTACTTTTAGAGTTATCTTCTGTCCCGCTTTCTTCTCAGTTATCGCAAAATCATTTAGCTCCCAGTTACAACTTAGTATACACGGCCTCCGTAGCCGAGTGGTCAGGAGCGGGTGTGCAGTAGCACACGCTCTTTGCAGTAGACCGGGGTTCAAGCCGCTGACTGCTGAATATGGTCGATCTACCAACCCGCACTAGACCAGCGTGGCAGATTATGTTCCATTTCCCTCAGCATGAATTGTTGAGGAGGCTTCCATCCTGCAGTGGGTTGATAATGGCTGCACTTTACTTTATACAGTGGTTCTAGTACTCCCGTTCCTAATACCTGCTTCATGCGTGAAAACTGTGAATGCAGATGTAAATTAGGTCTCAGACGAAGGTAGCATGGTTTTTCTCCCGGAAACTCGGGTTTTTTATCCAGTAAACAGAAAATCTGCCTCAGAACACATACAATTTGCAGACAGTATACACGGAGCAATATGGCTTTAGTAGCCGATGCTCCTAAAAAACCAATCACAACGACAATAAAAACATCTAGTCCGCCAACGTGGTTCATCCCTTTCCTTTCAGTGTTAACATAAGCGAAGAAGTCTGCTACTTTCCTTTACCTTCTAAGCCAAAGAATTTTCATAATCTGCCTTAGCTTGTGTAACTCCATTGGTGATTTGATTGCAGATTAGTTTATGTTTATTGTAGTTTTCTTTGTATCCTGATGATTTTTAATTGCCTGATGCATTTTTATTCTTTGTCAATAATGCCATCTGACATCCATTTCAAAACCTTGAACAACGTCTCTTTAGTTGGCATAAACAGCTTAAGAACTTCGACGATTACTTCCTTGAATGCCTCCTGTTTAAAATTAGTAGTTGGTATCGTCATTAGTTTGTACAACAGAAAGAATTTAAAAACCAGTTAAGGTCACTGTAGTCACCTTTTTGCAAGCAATGGCCATTCATTTACCCTTGACAGTAGTTATATCTTTAAGTATATCCCACATCAATATTATGATCACTGCCACGTATTGTTACTTTTCTCTGGAGATTCTTAATTGGTGAAGTACCACTGCTGGTAATCAGATCAGGAGTATTGCTTTCTTTTGTTGTATCTTTAACATACTAGTATAGAATTGATAAGTAAAAAAGCTAAGACTATGCTGCATCAGCCTGTTACGATATATACTAACATCGGATTACCCGTTTTACTGGATGAAAAAAAAAAGAAAAAAAGGTTTCCAGGGCAACTTACGCAACTCTTTCACGATACCCATTAACTCTGTCATATTGCTCATTTAGTCCGTTATCAGAATATCATCTGTTGTTTTCTCTTATATGGAGATCTCTTGTCCATTTTTCCATTTTAATATGCCAAATTATTAATTGCGACTTAATATGTTCACGTGTTCAAAATATTTTAATATTTTTTCTTGTTCTTTACTTATATAGTGTCACGCTCTTATTGATTGAATTGTATATGATCAGAATTATTAGCATTGGATTCATTTTGAAGATCTGCAACTAACTGATTGGTTGGTTGAAGCATACTTAACCAATTTTTGAAGAGTGAAATCTGTTCATTAGCAGATGACAAGGAAAAAAAAAAAACAAAAAAACCTGCTAACCGAAAGCTAAAAGTCACTTTGTTTTTGTTCGCAAAGGCGTGATTGATATCGTAAACTTTCATCCGTTAAATCGACTATTTAAAATTTCGCTGAATCATAACATTATCCAAGCCACCCAAGTCTGATAACATGCTTTGGTATCAGCCTCTCAAGTCTGATATAAAGACATGTTGCAATGTGTCTTGGAAACAGTAAAGACTTTCAAAATCAGCGTTGATGGCGTAATACGGAAATTGTTAAGATGCTAGAAATATTTAAATATTGCAGTCAGAAATATTTATTTTGGTGCTTTGTCTCCTAACTTTTGAATACGGAGATCTCTAAAATTCCATTAAAGACTTTGGGTCTCGCTTACCACGGTTGATTGATACGTTTCTTTTCTTTTTTATTTTAACTTAACAAATTGATGTACAAGTATCATAGATTCCGTTGATGAGGATCAATATGTTTACAATTGTACTAGTACAGTATTTTGAAACCTAAAATGTGCACTATTCTTTTTTCTCCATTTTTGCTGACCAGTAGAAATTGAGTTAAACACTGGTAGATGACCGCAAACCATTCTGGTGAAAAATCATTTTTTGTCCCAAAAGAAGTGGGAGCAATAATAACGATACGTAAATAAATGAAATCTATACCAGAAAACTAGGGCTTCATTTCTTTTACAATAAAGTAACATAAAATGAAGCATTAATTCTGGGTAAAATACATACACTGGCCTGCCACCTTCCGGACACCTTCCATTGATAATTGATCAAGTCCTATTCAAACACAACGTGTCAGATACAACTATAAACATGCTCATAGGCCATGAAAGAGAGAGTAGCACGATGGTGAATGCAATTTACAGTGCTCAGAGCACTACATGAAATGGGTTACCACGGTTGAAAAGCCGTCTACAAATCACCAGTCACCCCGACAAATGCCACACGCCATCTAGGTTTGTGTAAGATCCGACGTTCTTGGACCGTGGAGCAATGGAAAGCTCCACGGTCACAGTTAACGGTCCACCAGTCTGACGATCGTGCCTTGGTATGACGGATGCCCGGAAAGAGCTGACTGCCGGACTGTGTAATCCAGACAATGAAGTTCGGCGGCTGCAGCGTGTTGGGTTGGCCCTGCTTTTTATAGTTTGGTCTATGACTATTGGTTATTTTGGACAAAATCATGAATGTTATTGTCTATCTAGGCGTCCTGGACAATAATGTGCTACTTATGCTGTAGCAACGCATAGGAGAAGGCCCATACCTGTTTCAGCAGGACAACGCTCCATATCGCACTGCTCACTTTGTGATGGACTGGTTTAAGGACATGAGCATCAACACGTTAAACGTGCCAGCCCAGTGCCGTGACCTCAAGAGAACTTCTACAGAGAACTTCTGGGTTGAACTGAATCTTCGGGTGCGTGTGAGGAGAGACTGTCCCTAACCCCAAAAAAAAAAAAAAAAACAGAGCTGAAGTGGTTGCTCCTTCGAAGGCTGAATGGCAGAAAATATAGGACATTTACAAAAAACAGCAGGAGTGTGTTCTACAGACACTACACTGGTGTGCAAAACTTAAGGACCAACACTATTTCTAGAGGTTACAACTACAAAATTAAACGAAACAACCTGTGGCGATTTGCATAACTGTGGCTGTTCAGTAGAAAGCTGGTGCACATGCAAAATGAATCGTGATGAGAGGGTTGACATAAACAGATAAAAGCAGCAGTTCAGCAGTTTTGTGCAAATTACCGAATGGTGAGCACGATTGCTACAGACGTTCGATTGGTTTCATACAGCACTACAGACAACAAAATGGCCAGAAGACAACATCTGGATGATTTTACCCGGGGTCCAATAATTGGGAAGCTCGAGGAAGGTCGAAATGCAAGGAGTGTGGCACCAGAGTCCGGTATCGCCATAGCATCGTCTCACTTGCGTGGTCGGCCTTCAGAACGACAGGTACAGCTGTTCAAAGGCCTAGTGGTGGTCGTCCACGAAAAACAACGCCCACTGATGACCACTATATACTTCTACAGGCCAAGAGGGACCGACACCAGACAGCGGGATCCATTGGAAACCAGTTGCACAGGAGCACAGGACGCAGGATATGGCGGTTTACTGTGACCAGACGCCTTCACAAAGGTGGACTGTTTGCCCGACGGCCAGTACGTTGTGTCCCTTTAACACCTGCCCATCAGAGACACCGTTTACAGTGGGGTATCGAACACAAGGACTGAACAGCAGCGCAGTGTGGTAAGGTACTCTTTACTGATGAGAGTAGATTCAGTCTCAGCAGCAATTCTGGACGTCAGCTAATCTAGCGAGAGGTTGGCACACAGTATCACCTCGCAAACATCACTGAAAGGGATCGATATGACGGTCAAGGTGTTCTCGTCTGGGGAGGCGTTATCTTGGATAGGCGTACACAACTCCAGATATTGGAAGGCGGTACTGTAACTTGTGCACGCTACTGTACTGAGGTAATCCTTCCCCATGCGTGTCTGTTCCGAGGTACCATTGGCCCCGAGTTCTTGTTTATGAATGATAACGCCACACCCCATCGCACTGCAGCTGTTGATATGCTTTTGGAAAGCGAGGACATTGTTCGTATGGATTGGCCTGGTCGTTCCATCGATCTAAATCCCATCGAGCACAAATGGGACGCTCCAGGGAGTCGCTTAGCGGCACATCCACGCCAATCAGAAAATGTTCACCAACTGAAGATGGCGCTGACAGAGGAATGGACGATGTTACCGCAAGAACTTATCAACAACATTTTTCTAAGTATGGATAGGTGGGGCAAAGCCTGGGTCGACATTAGGGGGTGGCCATATCTCCTACTGAGGACCACCTGTTCCCATTGTTCCACTTTGGCAGTGATGCATCTGTATCATGGCAACCAGTGCTATGTTGCCATTTTTGAATAAAGTCTCTCTGTACCGTTTGTTTCTGCTGTTATTAATATTATTATTAGCCATATGGTGCAAGGAAGCCTGAGGCTTATGCTGCACCAGCCAAAAAAAAAAAAAAAAAGAAAAAAAAATGGAGTAACCCTGAGAGAGAGAGAGAGAGAGAGAGAGAGAGAGAGAGAGAGAGAGAGAGAGAGAGAGAGAGAGAGAGAGAGAGAGAATCAGCGGTAGAAGGAAATCACCAAGAAAGAGAAGAATGATGATATTCAGCTCAGGACCCTAGGTATGCTAAGCCCATACTCACCAGATGTGAGCGCCTGGGGCTTGTGTCGGTGTTGTTTCCTTCACCATTTCTGTACCTCACGAGGTTCCTTTGGTATGCTTTTCCCATATCCTATGAAACTCCTATGAAAAGCTACAGATGAAACCCATGACTGATCCATACGTTTTGCACACCAGTGTAGTTTTACAGAGACTAGAAACTTTTTTAAAGGCTAAAGATTTCAGCATACATTATTAGTTTTCCCAGATAGGCAAGCGTTTGGATATTAATTGGTAGGGTAATGTATATAATATATGGGAAACTTAACTAACTAAAATAGAACCATTTTTAGTTACGCATTCATTGAACAAATCACCCATAAGTATATTCTGTATGTAAATTGCATGTGCTTTTATAACATATGAAGTCATTTAGCCTAGTACGATTGGCTGTTCAGAGTGCCTCTAATGCGTTTACTTGTGGCAACGGCAGTGCCGGATTAAGGCACGGGCTAGTAGCGCCGTTGCTAGGGGCGCCAATCTTTAAAGGGCAGCATAAACAGAAGAACGATGAGGCAAGAAATATATATATATTTCTTGCCTCATTCCACAGTCCACCTTTCTGGAGTCGCCTGGCCGCAGTAAACCTCGATATTCTGCATCCTCTGCTCCTGTGCAGCTGGTTTGCAATGGATCCCGCTGTCTGGTATCGGTCCCTCTTGGCCTGTAGGAGTATATAGCAGTCATCATTGGGCGTTGTTTTTCGTGGACAACCACCACTGGTCCCTCGAACAGCTGTACCTGTCGTTCGAAGGCCGACCACGCACGTGAGACGATGCTATGGGAGATACCGAACTCTGCAGCCACTCCTCGCCCTTTGACCTTCCTGGAGCTTCCCAATTATTCGACCCCGGGTAAAGTCATCCAGATGTTGTCTACTGGCCATTTTGTTGTCTGTAGCACTGTATGAAACCAATCGAACGTCTGTAATAATCGTGCTTACCATTTGGCAATTTACACTTAACTGCTGAACTGCAGCTTTTATCTGTTTATGTGAGCCCTCTCATCACGATTAAAATTTTTGCATGTGCACCAGCTTTCTACTGAATGGCCAAAGGCTGTTTCGTTTGATTTTGTGGTTGTAACCTTTAGAAATAGTGTTGGTCCTTAAGTTTTCCACACCAGTGTACTATTATATGTGGAACACATATCAGGTTTCCATCCGTATACTTTATTTGCAGAAAGTTTGTAACAGAGGGTTACTGATGTCATTAGAAGCGTGAGGCAATATCCATCATTAAAAATTTATTTCTTCTGATCATATTTTTTTCGTTGAGTGACTAATACAAATGTTATGTGATAAGATATGTATATGCTTATAATCTTGTAATATGTTTATGCTTATAACATATGTATATGTTTATATTGTAATATCATTGGTGTTTCTTGCAATAGCCGAATTGAGTCGATGGATCCATTCTGCTCACCTTCGGTTCTGATATTGTTTATGATTACATGTTTCTTGGATGTTCATCTCCAATCAGTAAAGTATGTTTATGGTCTAACGGCAACAGGAGTTTCTCCCAACTCTGCTATCTCCAATCAGTAATAAAGTGATTTGATAATTTTCGATGTTTAACCAGAATTATTTACTACGTGTTAATCTGTTAAATTTGTCTTTTTTTTTTTTTTACCATCAAAACATTAAAATAATACAAATTCTACAAAAAAGAAAAAAGAAAAAAAACTAAAATACGAGGGGTTTCCGAAACTTTAGGTAACACATTTTGTTTCTTAATAATGGTGAAAGGTAATGAGATGAAACTCGGTGGGCAGATAGACCCATTAATAACGTTCAAAAAGACCGCCAGTGCAGTGTTGCAGTCTTTTTGAATTTCAGTTGCAAAATGGCGACTATGGTGCGAGTGTGGTTCAAAACAGGTGTTTGTGAAGTTATTCGCTTTTTGCAAGCAAAAGGGTCGTCACCAAGTGACATTCACCGTGAACTGTTTCTGTCTGTGGCGAAAAGGCGATGATAAAGAAGCAGGTGTGTTTTTGGTGCAATGAATTTAAAGCGGGCCGTGTTGACATTGAAGATCGACATCAGACGGGCAAGACAGAAGACAACGTGAGTAAGTCAACTGTTCACGAAATTATTTACGATGTCCTTGTTTCGAAAGGTGTGCTGCCGCCTGGTGTCCTGACAATTGTCAGAGGAGGACAAAGCAAAACGCATGGGAATGCGTTTGGAGAACCTGTTGCGATACAGCGACGAAGGAGAAGATTTTCTCGCGCGCATAGTCACAACAGACGAAACGTGGGTTCATCACTTTACTCCGGAGAGCAGACAAAATTCCATGACTTGGAAACATCCTCAATCTCCCATGCGCAAAAAATTCAAAACTGTTCCCAGTGTCTGAAAAGTCATGGCCACAGTGTTCTGGATCGCCAAGGGGTTCTGTTGGTGGATTTCTTGCCAAAAGGAAGGAATAATCAATGCACAGCTTTACTGTGCAACGTTGGAAAAACTGAAAGCCAACATTCGACGCAAACGACCAGGACTCCTGGCAAGCGGCGTGATTTTGTTGCACGACAACGCAACTCCACACACTGCCCGCACCACTCGTGAGTGGTTGCGCCGTAATCGTTGGGAAATTCAGTCACATCCCCTCCCCTACAGTCCAGACTTATCGCTTTCATATTTTCATTTGTTTGGCCCTCTGAAAAAACACTTTTCAGGAAATAATTTCACCACGGATGAGGAAGTTCATCATGCGGTGCGAGTTGGTGTGGGCATGGACTTCTTCAGTACTGGTATTGATAAACTGGTCCATCGTTGGGACAAGTGCATCAATAAAACTGGAGACTTTGTGGTGAGGTAGCGCATGTTCACTTATTTCTTGGTGTGTAATTTCAACATCGTATTATTAAATAAACATCATCGAGAGAAAAAATGTGTTACCTTACTTTTCAGAAACACCTCATATTAATTAAAATAATTTATCAAAACAAGAACACAATTAAAGTAAGTTATTTTAATTAAATAATTAAATTTTGGTGAAAATTTTAAATAATTAAAATTTGGGGAACAAAAATGTATTCCCACATGCACCACCTTGAAAAATACCCTGCCGGCTCCCATTGTAGTATCACACAGTTGGTTACCTGGTTTCTCCGAAAGTGTAGTGTAATAGATCTTGTTGCTACTCTCTGACATGTGGGGAACAGACTTGGGTTTGATTCCCGTTATCGACCCATGTTACGAAATATTTCTAAGAATGGGAAGAACGTCTATGGGTTTTTTTCCCCCCACTTACGACCCTGCCAATTGGCCTTGGGTAATTGTAACATGAATTTTCTCTGCCCTAAATGTGGGTGATTGTAACATGAGTTTTCTCTGCCCTAAATGTGGGTGTTTCTTTTCACAAAGCTACAAATCGATCATGAAACTTACAGACACAATATACTAACTCCTCATGGCCTTTATAGTCACGATGCAAACTCTAAACGGTCGAAGATAACGTGATAGTCTGATTTCTTAGCTGTCAAAATTTTTTAAACAGTTTCTATTATTAGCCTAATATTTATTGCACATAATTAATATTATTTTATCTTCCCATATCCATCTTTAAATATTTATGGATTTACCGTTTTTATATGCCGCGTAATGTTTGTGCTGATGTCGAGAGTGTGAGTTTCCCGCGAATAATTTAACCGGTAAACACATGATAACTACTGATGTGGTGTTGCTATTCCTGTTTGTACGAGAATGTTAACATTGACTTCATAACATAAACATTGCACAAAAATAAGAAATCCATGATGGTTAAAAAAAAGGTAGGTTTTAATAACATTGCATTTTGTTTATAAATTAATATTAATTTGGTAGTTAATATCCTATGGAATTTTTCCAGTCTTGAATCGAGGTTTATTTGCACTTTATTCTCTGTCAATTGTTAAAATGGGATGTAACAGTGGTGCCATTTAAAAAACCAGTTCTTTTCGGTTATTCTTTTAGAATGATCTAAAATAATAATTGAAACAATTAGTGATTATATATATATATATATATATATATATAACGATGTGGTTACAAAGGAACTGGATGCAAAAAATAATTTTGATATATATTTGGATTTCAGGAAAGCTTTTGACACTGTTGCGCATGGAAGACTATTGTACAAATTGGAGCAGAATGGTTTAAGGGGAAGTTGCTACAATGGATAAAAGGATGGTTAAGTGGGAGAAGACAGCAGAGGGTGGTAATCAATGGGTGCTGCTCTTCGTGGACTAATGTTATTAGTGGAGCCCCACAGGGTTTGGTGTTGGGTCCACCGTTGTTTTGTATATTTATCAATGATATTGATGAAGGTATATCAGGCTTAATGTCGAAGTTTGCAGATGATACAAAGGTTGACAGGGTTGTTAATGGCAGTGTGCTACTGCAACAAGATCTAGATAATTTGGGCAGATGGGCTAAGAAGTGGCAACTGAAGTTTAACCTTGACAAATGCAAAGTACTGCATATGGGTAGAAGTAACCCCAGAGAAACGTACCAACTGTGTGGTACTACACTTAAGGTGGTAGAAAATGAAAAAGACCTGGGAGTAATTGTGCAGTCAGATATGAAATTTTGGCGCCTCCGTAGCCAGGTGGGAAGGAGCAGCAGTGCGTAGCACACGCTTCTTGATTAGACCGGGGTTCGAGCCCGTCACCACCAAATGCGGAGGATGCGGAAAGGTCAGGGAATGACCACCGCACCGGAGCAATATGGCCTTAGTTGCTAATGCTCCTAAAAACCAAATAACAACAAATAACAACAATATGAAATTTTCTGAGCAATGCAGACAGGCTGCCACGGCAGCTCATGGGGTTTTGTCAATGATATATAGGAATTTTGCTAGCAGGGAAAAGGAGGTGATTGTCCCTCTGTATAAGGCAATGGTCAGGCCACGCCTTGAGTACTGCGCACAGGTCTGGAGGCCTCATTTTAGGAAGGATGTAGATTTGCTTGAGCGTGTATAGAGAAGAGCAACAAGATTGGTGAGGGGAATGAAGGGATCCTCTTACCAATAGAGGCTTAAGTTCTGTAAATTGCAGTGGCTGGAGACTAGGCACCTGTGCGGTGATCTGATTGAGGTGTATAAGGCCTTGAATGGATTGAGCACACTGAATTCTGATGGGATCCTTCCACTTGTTCAGATTACGAACCTAAGGGGGCATAAATTCAAATTAAGAAAGGACAGATGAAGAATAGATGTGCGGAAGTTTGCCTTTAGCCAGCGGGTTGTTAATTGCTGGAACAAACTTCCATCTGTCGTTGTGTGAAGTTGATAGGTTTAATAAATTTAAGGAGGAACTGGACAGGCATTTGGTGGGAATGGTGTGATTTTTTTTTTTTTTTTTTTTTGGCTGATGCTGCATAAGCTCATACACTTGATTTCTTGCATCACATGCCACTACTACTACTACATGACAGTATGGGCTTGGCACACCCAGGGTCCTGAGCTGGATATCATCATTCTTCTTTTTCTTGGTGATTCTCTCTCTCTCTCTCTCTCGGGGTAATTCAGAATTTTTTTTTTTTTTTCTGCTGGTGCAGCATAAGCCTCAGGCTTCCTTGCACCACATGGCTAATAATAAAAAAAAAAAAAAAGAAAATCACAAATTTGCTATGTGGGCCATAGTACAGTTGCAACACTGCAAAGTGACCATATTCTGAGTATTCCAATGCAGGACATTGGGGGAGTGGGTTTTACAATCCTTCCCCCCCCCACCACCAAGAAACAATATACACATTTTTTAAAATTTATTTTCTTATTTATAAAAAAATATTCACATACAAAATATAAATAAAATACATATACTTCTTTGAACTAAACTTATAAAAAAAAATAACACTTCTTAAAAAAAAACAAATATTATTCTAATTCTAATTATTCTAAATTCTTTGGAGTAACTTCTACTCTATTCTTCACTCTATTGGTCTGCCATAATGCTGGCTTAAGTTCTGTTATTACTATTTTTTTTGTTCTACAGAAAGGATATGCATTCAATATATAGTATCCCTTGTGTTACGCTACGTGACGAACAGAAGGTTTTGTGAAGGATATGAACTGAGAAAAATAGTTGTAATTAGAAGGAAAAAAACACTTATTAGAGGAGTCATGTTTTTAATCAACTTTCATTTTTGTTTAGTCAAAAAAGTTAGGTTTTATCTGTGAATACTACTAATAATAAAAGTACATACTTCTTTTAATACAAACAAGAGAAATTAAATATATTTTTTCCCCTTAGTGAATTTTTCTTAATAATTCTTCATTATTTGCTATTTCTTCGTAAAATTCTTCACAAGAATTAGCAAAAATTGCAACTTAACTTGTAGTATTGCTTTCATCGTTCCTACAGTCAGTTGTGTTTTTGTTGATGTCCACAACTTATTTACTACAGAAACTCTGTTGTACCATTGGTTCCCATAAAACATAATGCAAATGAGTTAAATGAGGAAAACATAATGCCAATCCGGTACAGTTTGTTATGCCGGGCAAATGACTGAAATCCAGGAATGTCTAACATAATCCGGGACGTCTGGTCACTTTAAGCACTCCCCAAAATTTTGGGATTATTCTCCAGATTATGGGTACACCTCCGGAAGAAGTGGCTTCTTTTGCTTGAATCCGTCCAGAATTACTGGCATAAACTAACTGAACCTTTTTTCACTAGCCAAAAATTAGTATATTAAAAAGCTCACACTTCTTTTGCTTGAATTCATCTCAAAATTGCCCATGTGTGCAATGTGGTGACAAGGTGTACCCATAATCTAGAATTCAGCCAATTTTGATATATAAAATTTCTGTTTATATCATTTGATGGCCACGTAAGCTCAGTGGAGTTTACGAAATAATGAATGCAAGGACATCGTTTTGTTTAGTGGTTAACTCAAATGCGAATATTACTGTCTCCCAACGTTTACAATTGGGCTACTTGTATGAATTATATTAAAATATATACACAATATCTTGGACAAATAAAAGCCAAGGATTAAAAAAAAAACTAGTTTGTATCAACAATTTATTCATTTTTCTAATTTTAAAGGAGTATATATTATCAAACCCTAAAACGTATACTCCCCCCCCCCCCGCCAGCTTATTTTACCTGTGGAACCGGACTTTCTTTTTGACGGTCCTGGGGATTATCCCTACCCCAGTAAAGATTAATTCAAAAGCATGGAGAGAATTTACGCAGTGAGTATGGCTTCTTAAGTGGACCAATGCCAAACTCTATCACAATCCCAGGATCACTACCACTGAACTGGCAGCCATCATGCCAATCAGAGTCCATTATTAATGAAAGGAGGATCATTTTCACAGCTAAAATGCTAATAGGATCAATCTCCCAATCCACCATTTGGGACTTATGCCCCTGGAGGATTTTGCACCCTTGCCTCAGATCCACTCTGATGCTCTTCAGTCATACTAACAGGCTTGCCCTGGCAGACAGTACCTTCCCAACCAAATGCTTGACACACTCAGCAAAATAAATAGTGACATGCACAAATTGGTGCCAGATAAAAAGTATGGACAGAGGATTCTCCTTGCCATAGAGACCTCTCCACCATAATCTGCTGCCATAATTTACCACTGTCTAGTCTACACACTTTTACTTGTTTGTATGTAGTTTTATTTTCCCATTTATATAATGCTTTTTGTTGCTTGTATTTTAATTGTATCATCTCTCTGTGTATTCTCCTATTACTTGTATTTTGTCACTTTTAATGCTTCACTCAAATCGTTAACTCCTGGCATTCTAATGCTGTGAAGGGATTTGTATAGTTTCTCTTTCCATAATAAACATTATATATATATATATATATATATATATATATATATATATATATATATATATATATATATTTTACTTCAGTGTTATCTGTAAAAAGAAAAATTTCTTATGCTGTTATTACCAGCATAAGAAATTGTTCAGTTGTTTTCCATATTTATTGATGACGTCGATGAAGGCATATCAGGCTTAATGTCTTAGTTTGCAGATGATAAGAAGATTGGCAGAGTAGTTAATGCCAGTAATCAGGGTAAGCTACTGCAACAAGGTCTAGAAAAATTAGTCAGGTGGATTTAGAAGTGGCAAATGAAGCTTAACATTGACAAATGCAAGGTACTGCACATGGATACAGTACATTTTAAGAAGGATATGGATATGTTGGAATGGATGCAGAGAAGAGCAGCAAGATTAGTGAGGGTAACAAATGGCTGCTCTTACCAAGAAAGGCTTCTTTGGTTCTGAAAATTGCAGTCTGGAGACTAAGCACCAGCACAGAGATCTGATTGAGGTATTTAAGGCTTTTAATGAATTGAGTAAGCTCAATGCAGATGACATCCTTCCTCTTGCTCAAATTACACTCGTGGGATGGAGGCATAAATTCAAATCTGATTGCAAGTTAAATGTGTACAAGTTTGCCTTCAGCAAGCAAGTAGTTGACTCTTGGAACAGGTTTCCATCTGGTGTAGTCCGAATAAATCAAGGAAGAACTAGACAAATTGTTAAAGGGGATGGACAGGTGATGTAGGAAGTATATTTTTTTTTTGCTGATGTATAAGCTTACTTTCATGCATCATTTACTAATACTATTCTCCCAAAACATGAAAGCTGGTCTACCCTCCATGTATTACTTAGACACTGGTAGATTCTTACTCTTGTGCTGAATATGTACAGAACTGTAGTTATTAAAAAAAAAGAAAGAAAGACCCGGGTATAACAAGCAGGCAGTATACTGTATGTAAAACATCCACCCCAACAATAACTTATCAGAAGGTGAATTATATGGAAAATATCACCCTATAAACCTACATTAGCCTTTGATATCTATACAGGCAAACTCTTCTGAAGGTATGTTAATCCTTTTAGTATTAGTATTAGCCACACTCTTTTGCTGCACTGGCCAAAATAAAAAAAAAAAAAAAAAAAACCGTTAAGAAAATACCAATTATTCACTTCTCTCACCATATGGGTAATTATCCAGTAGTCCCTTGAATTTCTTCAAACTGTCAGCTGCAACTATCTGAGTGCAACTTGTTCCAATAATCAACAGCTCACTGTCTAAAAGAAAACTTTCTACAATCTAATGTAAACATCTTCCCCTGTAATTTGAATTTATGGCCCCTAGTTCTGGAATTCTTTATAACTGAAAATTCTGCCTTCATTCATTTGGCTAACCCCTCACAGAACCTTATGAATCTCAGTCAGGTCCCCTTTAGTTGCCTGATTGCCAAGCTCTGTAGCCCACATAATCAGTTTTTTCTCATGTGGTTTCCCTTCTGCCAATCTCGCCATGCAAATTTCCCATATTTGGACCCTTTCAAGAAGCTCAAAGACCGTTTTCAGATGAGTCTCCATACTTGGACACAGTATTTCAAATGTACTCTTACAATTGCCTTGTACAGTGGGTTTATGACCTCCCTATCTTTTACAAGATATTGTTCAATAAATCATCCTTCAGAGGATGAATCTTCATATATTCATAAATATCCTTCAGTGGAATTGTCTGATTTAATGTTTCTGTCTTTTATTTTCTCTGTGGTGATTATGACAGAAACATTAAATCAGACAACTCTGTGATGGAGGATATTTATGAATATATGAAGATTCATCCTCTGAAGGATGATTTATTAAACAATATCCTGTTCAATAAAGATGATTTTATTGGGATCTATAAATCTATAGTTAATCAGTAATTTTATTATTCTTTTATATTAGGTTTTATATATTAATGAGGTTACTTCAGAATAGGACTATATTAAAACTAGTCAAACTGCAGTTGTCTGCTGCTAGTAGGCAGAGCAACATATAAATAAACAAATTTTCTGTTTTTATTCCAGAACAATCACATACAGCTAGAGGTGTTTACAAGACAGAGAAAATCACCTTGTTTAGCTATAATATAAAAACTATAATTCCCCCCCCCCTTTTCCTGTCAGATGCACCAACATGATCCTTAACAGCCATACCACACAATGTTGGACTCCCTGTAGTGGCAAACTTGGCAGTATGGCAGTTTTGCCACTGAATACGGGCCAGAACCATGTCAAATGAAACATCTGTACTACTGTACCCTCACATTTGACTATCAGATATACCAGCTGTTATTGTAATTAGCCTCAATTTTTCTGTATCCTCTAACCAAAAATACCATGCTTTTTATCATTGAAAAATATCCCAAACAGGAGACAAGAGGAGGCTTTGTTCTTTGTCTAATTGCTTAGTAAAGAAAAAAAATCAGAAGTTAAAATGTTCCAACTACTATTTCTGTAATCACTGAACTTTTGTCTGGAAATATTGGCTAATTATGCTCTTCAGTTTTTTGTTTTTAATATAAAATTTGTTTATTTTGAATATATGAAGTATTATTATACTTTCCAGATCTTTTTATTTATAACCTTCTTCTTTTATAGCTTGTTGAAGATAAGCTGCAACCCAAGTTATCAGCCTTTTTTGTAAGTATAGAAATAAATTTTGATTAATGGAATCATTGTGCCAATGCTTGTTATGATTTTCTGCTTTTAATGTTCTACTAGAAGATATTGCAAACATTAAAATACTGACATTTAAAAATATAACTCAGTATAGCAAGATTTTACCTACACTCAGTATAGGTTTTTACCTATAGGTAAAAAGAAATCCAAAGAAGAAAAAATTAGTCAAGAAACACTTGTCGTGATGAACCGAAGACGACAAATGAAGAGCAAGAAAAACACTGACAAGGAGAAAATTGAGTATACTGAGTTATGCAAAGCTATTAGAAAGAGACTCAGAGAGGACATAAGAAAATTTAACACAAGAAAAGTAGAACAAACATTAAGGGAAAACAAAGGATTTAAATCAGCAGCCATGAGCAGTAATACAGAAAGACAAATGATACTGAAACTGAAGAATAGCGATGGTGTACTTATAAATAGCAGAGAAGGCATAATTCAAATAACAGAAGACTACTATAAAGAGTTATACAAGGAGCGAGGGAATGATGCCAGCAGTGGAGAAGATGGATCGCAAATTAGTAACACATACAACATACCTGATATCCTTCCTGATGAGGTAGAATGTGCTTTGAAGAAAATGAAGAATCAGAAAGCCCCAGGGGAAGATGAAGTTACTGTAGAGTTGTTAAAATTGGGAGGAAGAGACATGACACAAAAATTGGCAAGACTCTTCACAAAATGCATTAGAAAAGGTGTAATGCCTAAGCAGTGGAATAATGGAATCATAGTTTTGCTGCATAAGAAAGGAGATAAATCAGATATTGGAAATTATAGACCAATTAGTTTGTTATCTCACATCTACAAGTTGTTCACAAGGGTCATTACTAACAGATTAGAAAGAATACTTGATGAGAATCTACCGAAAGAGCAAGCTGGCTGTATTCTCAACTATGGATCACCTTCAAGTAATGTCACAGCTAATGGAGAAAGCAAATAAATATAAAACACCATTATGCCTGGCATTTGTGGATTATGAAAAGGCATTTGACTACATACAGCATAAGGTAATGTTTCGGGCACTGGAAAGACAAGGCATAGATACCCCATATATAATGATTTTGAAGAAAATATATGACAATGCTACCTCCTTTATTAGACTAGACAAAGACGGTAGTAAATTTAAAATTGAGAAAGGAGTTCAACAAGGAGACACGATATCTCCGAGGTTGTTTATTGCTGCCCTTGAGGAAGCTTTCAGAAGATTAGACTGGTTGCAGAAAGGAGTCAATGTGAATGGAGAGTACCTAAACTATTTACGATTTGCAGATGGCATTGTGGTCATAAGCCACGATCCCAAAGAATTAGAGGAAAATCTTAATCATTTATGCAGAGTTAGCAAGGATTTGGACTAAAAGTGAATATGGCTAAAACAAAAGTAATGATGAACAAGTATGCCACAGAAAGGGATATAATGATTGAATGAGCAGTAATTGAAAAGGTGGAGTCATATACTTATCTGAGACAAGTCATTAGCTATAATATTGATAAATGGTTGGAAGTCAAGAGAAGAATAAATTTTGGATGGATAGCATTCAGGAAATATAGTCACATACTGTGAGGAGCTTGTTTGTTTGTTATTTGGTTTATAGGAGCATTAGCAACTAAGGCCATATTGCTTCGGGGATATGCGGTGGTCATTCCCTGATCTTTCCGCATTTGGTGGTCACGGGCTCGAACCCCGGTCTAATCAAGAAGCGTGTGCTATGCACTGCTGCTCCTGCCCACCTGGCTACGGAGGCGCCTACTACTGAGGAGCAATATCTCAATTTGTCTGAAACTTAAAATAATGAACCAATGTATACTCCCCACCATGACTTATGGAAGTGAAACTTGGGCACTCACCAATAGAATGGAAGAGAAGCTGAGAACTACACAGCGAAGAATGGAACGAATCATATTGGGAATCAGACTGTTAGATAAGAAGAGAAACACATGGATTAGGCAGCAAACTCAAGTAAAGGACATTCTTATCAAAACTAAAGAACTAAAATGGTCTTGGGCAGGTCGCATAGCTCGAAGACGATGACAGATGGACTAAGAAAATAACAGAATGGTACCCAAGAGGAGCTAAAAGAAAACCTGGAAGACAACAACAGAGATGGACAGATGAAATTCATGAGTTTGTGAGCAGTAAATAGATGGCCATTGCACAAAACAGAAGGAACTGGAAAGTTGCTGGAGAGGCCTTCATCCAGCAGTGGATTGAAAATGGCTGATGATGATAGCAGATTTAGAATTTTTAATACATTATAATATATATTGTATTATTAAAACTTTGTGAAATACAGGTAGTTCTCGTCTTTATGAGTTAATTTGTTCCTAATGCGCACTCGTAAAGCGAAAACTCGTGAAACGGGAATTTATTTTCCATAGACATTATGTTAAAATTAGTTAGCTAATTAGTTTTTAGTTTTTTTAAACAACGACTGATTTATCCAAAGAAATGAAAACAGTCTGTAAAATTAAACGAATTATAATAATAGAGAAATTCTTTACAACTTACAAATGTTAAAGAATGTTTATTCTTCATCATCATTGACTAAATGCACACTCGTTTATCACTCATAATTGGCTTGGCACTCGTTGGTTTGTTGCACAGAGGGTTGTCTTCTTCAGAAATGCTTCAAGAGGCGTTTGTTTCCTTGATAATCTTCTCTTTTAATTATAAATTTCACGATTGCATGCATAAGCATTTTTTAACGGCACACACAAATTGCAACTAACACAATTCGCATGGAGTAACAAGTTTATGAAGCTTAAAAAAAAAAGGAATGAAGTGAAGATTTTGAAATTTTGTTTTTGATACAATTGAAGATTTCAGTGAAGGGCAAACACATTTCACCATAACTTAAAAAACCACACAATTCCAGCTATCGGTATTTTCGCAAATGCAAAAAGATCGAGTTTAATACCCATTTATAATTGCTTGCAGTAACAGAAAAGACCAATAAACCGGAAAGTGAAAATTGTTTTTATTGTTTTATGGTCATGACCTCCAGAAATGTGCTTTAGAAAAATATCACAAAGGCATTTAAAATTGATTCTTATAAAGGAATATATGATAATGATGAAAGTGTAGTGCATTTTAATGATTTGAATTGGTAACTTTTTTTTTTTTTTATGAAAACCCCAAACACGAAAGGTATCAAAACCTATAGTACTTAGTACCGTGCATGGGTTGAAGGAGAACTATGGGGGGAGGGGGATGCTGGAAACTTTGCTCTAGAGACTAAACATGGGTTTCACCACTTCAAGCCTCCAATAAGCAAAGTGGTGGTATTTCACCGGTTGAAGAAAGTCATCTACCACCTACATGTAGTGAAATTTCATCAACACTTCACTTGTAATATTACATGTTTTGGCAATCAGTTTGGAAATTATTATTCACCAATTAATAATTCCATATCTCAAATCGTGCATTATTATTTTCTGTTATTTTGTAAAAGCATAATGATTTTATGAATCATTATCAGACTTCTAGTAACATCATGAAATTACATATATAAATATGGTACTGCATTTGACAAGCCAACTGTTTTGCTAACTATATTCACATAAAATATGTACTTTTCAAAGTAAAGATCATGTCAAAAACTTTAAAAAACTCCTGAATGCAGTAGATTTCATATCATCAGAGCCTTGATTAAGAAAGAACTTTTCATTGTGTCAGCCTGGACTAGTAAAATAAAAATATAATGGAGAGGGTGCTTGTGGAAGGGCCTTCGTTAAGATAATCAGTACACCTACGGATCCAAACAAAATTTGTATTTTACTTTTTCTGAGGGGAGCTTTTCTTTCTACTACAATACTGGCCTAACCCACTGCATTTGCATTACAAATTTTCAGTTTTCGAGATTGTGTCAATTTATTTTATTTTATTACCTACATATGCATATATATTTTTATACCAGTCCACTACTACTAAACAAAGTGTATCCTAGTTTTTGGTTCACAGAAATTTGAGTTAAGGCCATATTTTATAACAGCACAAAATAAATTCTGCAATACTAGCCTTAGAAATTACTATAATATGTTTCTTAGCATACATATAATCCCTACCCATTAAAAAAGTCATATAATCCATATTAAGTTTGATAAAATATACTCCGGAGAAGGACTAAATATAGACATTCAAAGGTTAATATGTTCTTGCTCCGGATGCCAGGATCATATGAAACTTGTGGTACGAACGTGAAACCGGCAAACTGCAGATAAAAAGGAAGAAAACAAGTCAACTACTTAAACAAAAATAATTATTCCAATAAGATTGCGACAAACACTAATTAGATTTTATTTTTCAATTTTACCTTGAAACAGCAGGAAGAAAACATACGGATTTGTGGAAGGACGAGTAGATAACTGATTTCGTTAAGGATGCCATCTTCTCGTCCTTCCCTAGCGCTAATGAATGCAATTTACAAACCATGCTCACGACCTTTTATATGGCCTTAAGGTCACGCCCGTGACCTTAAAAATGACATTTTAGAGAGATAAATAGCTTAGTTATACAACTTCCGAGATCTTGAAACGAATTACAAAAAAACAATGTTGTTGGGTTCACATTACGATATTTTTACGATACGATGGTGTCTCTGGAACTGATTAATATCGTAAAGCAGGGTACACTGTATTGTATAGCTATGCACGTGGTTTGGAATGGGGTATTTATGAATGTTTAACATTCATTTTTTGCAATTAATGTTCATATTTTTGATTTTGTTGATACTTGATACTTGGGGAAAAAAACTCGTAAAACGAGAACTACCTGTTTATGCTTGTTCACAATCTTGCCCTTAAGATGTTTTATATCATTCAAAAGATCTTGACAAGGAACTAATTTTATGACATCAACAGAATTAAATTAATTCATTTTAATTATGGCGAATAATTAAAAATTAACTTTAAAAATTATGGCATAGTTTAGGGCTGAAGCCTCGGGTTATGTAAAGAGTTTAACTAATGTACAAGTTAGTGCAATTGCATCATTTCGGTACATAGCCAACTACTTAAGTAGTTATAAATTGGCATCATTAAGTATATCTCATATTGTGATTACCTTCACGAGTTGCCATGATATTGCACTACCTCGAATAAGTAATGGTTCGCCATAGGTGAAGAGTATTGTTACTTATTCTCAGCGGATACCATCACCCATATGGCACCATTTCAGAGAGGCACCTCCGTAGCCAGCTGGGAAGGAGCAGCAGCAGTGCATAGCACATGCTTCTTGATTAGACCGGGGTTCGAGCCCGTCACCACCAAATACGGAGGATGCGGAAAGGTCAGGGAATGACCACCGCATATCCCGGAGCAATATGGCCTCAGTTGCTAATGCTTCTAAAAACCAAATAACAAACAAACAAACCATTTCAGAGCTGATTGGCTCCTCATCACTGGGTGGGCAGGTACCCTGGTGTTGCAATGATGACAACCCAGTTGCGAAGTATAA
This sequence comes from Mastigoproctus giganteus, assembly GCF_048544385.1. Taxonomy (NCBI): domain Eukaryota; kingdom Metazoa; phylum Arthropoda; class Arachnida; order Uropygi; family Thelyphonidae; genus Mastigoproctus; species Mastigoproctus giganteus. The sequence goes on from NC_143576.1 coordinate 235,717,984, forward strand.
ATCTACAATATGAGAGATGCTTGATGGTGTGGACCATCATCCACACTATCGCTTTACAAGTTCCCAGGTTTATGAGTTTTTTTTTGTTTGTTTTTTTTTTTTTTTTTTTTTTCAAAGTATCAAGTATCAACGAAATCAAAAATATGAACATTAATTGCAAAAAAAATGAATGTTAAACGTTCATAAATACTGCATTTCAAACCACGCGTGTAGCTATACAATACAGTGTACCCAGCTTTACAATATTAATAAATAAATGCTGGCTCATTCGGATTATTGACATTCGGGTTTGCAACGCTCTACTGTACTTTTAATGAGGGCAGTTATTTGTGACTTGGGAGAAGTATTTTTATGAGAGAAGTCGTGTATGACTTGGAAGTATTTTTATTTTTACAAAAACAGTATTTGTTATTATGGTATTTTACTGTATTTTTAATTTTCTTTTACTTGGATTTCTCAATGAAAAATGCTAATTTCTCAAAATAAACTTGAACTTCATTAAAAATGTGTTGTTTTACATTGAGCATTTTCAGGCAATGCCTTTATTTGTTGATTTTTTTATATCATTACTCCTGTATCTTTTAAATAGTCTTACTTTCATACCTATTTCTAATTGCCCACGCTGCACAATTTATGATGTGAAGGGTTATTGATTATTTTAAAATACAAGTACATGGTCTTTTGTGTCTATTAAATCACTTGTATTGCATGCCATGCTAGTATTACAAGCAGTTTATGTGATTTGCTCACATAAGATACACTTGGCAGTTCCAGCAATGCCGACTTTGAATCCATTTTACTCTGTATGAGGTATATTTTTCTGCTATTTATTGGTCTACATTTGATGGAATATCTTCTTTGAACATAACTGGAGGTAATATATTTTAAGGCAGAAAAGGTTAAGTAAATAGTGAAACAAAGGACTTAACAGTTTGTTCCTTCTGTCCATCAGCCTACATTTGATGGAATATCTTATTTGAACACCTTAGTGCTCATAACTGGAGGTAATATATTTTATAAAGCAAAAAAAAAGGTTAAATAAACAGTGAAAAAAAAAAAAAAAAAAAAAAAAAAAGGTCTTAACAGTTGGTTAATTATTAAACGAGGAAATGCAGAGTAGGCTGTATGTCTGCTCTATTTCATAAATTTCTTCATATTTGCACTTAATTAATTTTTTTTAATAGACTTCCTAACTTTCAAAAGTTAAGTTTGCAGTCTTTTTCATGTAAACTGTATTTAAAAAAAAAAATAAATTTAAAAAAATATTTCCTACTTTACATAGTAACCCTTCTCTTGCAGGTTAAATCATCAGAAAATGGAACCAAATCTCGCAACAAACTTTCTCTTGGTCAATCAAGGTTATCTTTCTTGCCAAAACAATCGAATGGTTTGATTGCTGAAAAGAATGCGGAAAGGACTTCATTATTAAATTCCCCATCTAATGAAGAAATCAGTAAAATTAGTTCACTTCCTGCAAAACCTGGGGAAAAGCCTTCATTAATAATAAATGGTTCCAATAGTGAAGAGCTCGGCAGTGAAATTATTGCACACACTCTAAAATATTTGGATGAAAATAAATGTCCTGTTGAAGTTAAACCTATTTCCGAAAATTCCATCAGTGAAAATGATTTCATCATTCCTGGAACTCAGTTTTGTGGCCCTAAAAATAAATTTTTTTCAACTTCAACAATTCCATTCCATGCAACATCTAGTAATGAAATACAGACGGGTAAGACTATGTTGAATGCAAATTTAATTTTTAATGGTTTCCATAATACAGATTCAAGTTGTTTTACCAAAAGTGCTGCTTCATCAGCAACACCAATTGCTGATGCATCCCTGGACGATGTTAATGAAATTCCTGATACACCCGAATTTCTTCAAAGAAGGCTACCAAAATATCATACCAAGAGACATTTGGTAAGAAGATGTATTTTGAAAAACAATACCACAGAAAAGGAAAAGGCTATGGTCCAGAAAAAGCTTATTATTTGTTCATCTCAAACTAATTTTGATTCTGCATTTGTAAAACGTTCGTGCCGAAAAGGTTCATCTCCAAATCCAAAAAAAACAAAAAAAAATTTGCCTTTGAACAGTGAAGCATCGTCAGAAAATTCTTCTAGTGGTTTTGAAATTGAACTGAAGAATGGGCTTACATCAGATTGTCAAGGTGAACTTTATCCTTATGAGAAATCTAATAATTCTGATACTTCTAGCACCCATGCTCAGGAATCAGAAATAGAAATTTTGGCAGATACTTGTAGTGAAAAAGATCTTCTTCCTTGCAAGGCTGCTAGTAATTCTAGAAGTCATGCTCAGGAATCAGAAATAGAAATTTTGGCAGATACTTGTAGTGAAAAAGATCTTCCTTGCAAGTCTGCCAGTACTTCTAGAAGTCATGGTCAGGAACCAGAAATAGAAATTTTTGTAGATACTTGTAGTAAAAACAGAGATCAACTTTTTCCTTGTGAGTGTTCTAGTACTGTTGATACTTCTAGCACTCATGCTCAGGAACCAGAAATTTTGGCAGATAGTTGTAGTGAAAAAGTTGATCGTCTTCTTTGCAAGTCTGCCAATACTTCTAGAAGTCATGCTCAGGAACCAGAAATAGAGATTTTGGTAGACACTTTTATTGAAAAAGATGATCTTCTTCCTTGCAAGTCTTCTAATACTGCCAGTACTTCTAGAAGTCATGCTCAGGAACCAGAAATAGAAATTTTTGTAGATACTTGTAGTAAAAACAGAGATCAACTTTTTTCTTGTGAGTATTCTAGTACTGTTGATACTTTTAGCGCCCATACCGAGGAACCAGAAATAGAAATTTTTGCAGATACTTGTAGTGAAAACAAAAATGAACTTTATCCTTGTAGTTATTCTAATACTGCTCATGTTTCCAGTACCTATGCTCAGGAACCAGAAATAGAAATTTTAAATACTTACAGTGAAAACAAAGATAGACTACAGCCAGAACCCACACATTATTCCTTCTCAGATAGCAGCAATCAGGCTAAATGCAATACTAAAATTTTGAATAATTCTGTTTTAGCAACTTTGGAACCTAGTTGTGGTCATAAGCAACTTATGACCACAAACTGCTTATTGCATTCACCTGTCAAATCAGAATTTTCCAAAAGATCTGAAAATGAAAACCATCCATCAAAAGCAGATAATGATAATCAGCAAAAAGATTTTGCTCATTACTTAAGTGATATTAACTCCTCTTTGCAAGATGAAAATGAATTTTTCTTTGCCGGTGAATTTGAAAATATTTCTCCTGTCAAAGAATATAACTCTGCTGTAAAGCCAAGGTAATATCTATATTTTCTTATCAATATTTTATTTATTGTTATTTATATTTATTTGTTTTATTATACAATATTTATCTAATTGTGCAAATGCATTCTTTCATTTTAGAATATTGGAGATGATGGTAAATAAAATGAAAACTTTTATTATACACTTAAAACAAATGGGATTTGTTTAACTCTAGATTGGTAGTGTGTGTAAACCTTACTCACATGGTTCTTAGAAACTAGTCTCACCTCTTTCCTTTAAGACATTTTACCCCTTTCCCCAATTTATTCCTTCTATGGTTAGTCAGTCGTGAGATGTGACAGGTGGCTGGAGTTCAATGTGCATTCATTTGTTAATTAATAATGAATAAGAGGAATTACCTTAATGCTAACATGTAGAACACTTTAATGCTGACTCTCTCTGTTATTCAAATGAGTATAAAATTAATTTAAATGAATTCTTTACACTTGAAGAAAAATATTGATGAACCAATGCACCCAGAATCAAAGGTCCAAGAGCTCCAAAACCCAAACTCAAAATACATCAAGCTACCAACAGTGTATTTTGGGGTCGAGTTTTTGGAGCTCTTGGACATTCGATTCCGGGTGCATTGGTTCATAAATTTTTTTATTCGAGTGTAAAGAATTTATTTAAATTAATTTTATACTTATTTGAATAATGGAGAGGGTCAGCATTGAAGTGTTCCACATGTTAGCATTGAGGTAATTCCTCTTATTCATTATTAATTGATATATAATGTAGAACTTATTGTGCCTTCATAACTCTGTCATTTATTAATTAATTTGTTAATATAAAGTGAAAGCAAAAGGCTAAGGAGTAAATTTTATCTATCGTTACCTGGGTGTGATGTAATTTTTTTACATATTTTTTTGTATTGCTACCAAAGTATGTAAAATCTCATTCATAACTAAATGACTATTCTTCATTCATATTATTATTATTTTATTTATTTATTTTTTATTATTTTTTTTACTTTTTCTTTCATAAAAGCCTACTGAGAAGATATTTAGCGAACTTATCCATTGACGGACCAGGAGAGGTTGACTAGCTGGAGGATATTCTTCAGATCCTAGCTGAAATTAAGTCTGATTTTGAGGATGAAGGCATTGTAGAAGCAGCAGCTTCATCACTACCATCAGATGATACCAGATCTGATGATCCAGATTATATCCCTTTAATTGAAGACGATGTAAATCAGACTTGTTGAGTAAACAAGAGCTATTGAATGTGAACCTCAAAAAAAAAAAAAAAAAAAAAAGGGTCAAAAAGCAAATGTATCTTCAGCCTCTAACAGGCCTTCGACTTCCTCATCATCACCTGCAACATTGTATTCTATGAACTTGGTGCTAAAGGTGAATGAAGGACGTTTAGTAGAGAGAAATGGATTTTTTGGGGATACAAAACCGAAATCCAGGAACACTAAAATTTCCAAGAAGAACAAAATTCATATTCTACCTGGACCAACTGCTATTACAAGAACATCATGAGAGTCAGTTGAAAAAATAAAAAAATAAATAAAAATAGTGTGAAATATTTAATCATTTAAGTGTTAGGTGAATTTAATTTTGTTATTAACAAATACAGGTAACCCTTATATCACACATTTTAGGAAATGTGGATTTTGTCATAGCATTTGACTCAGTCCCACATGAACGGTTACTTTATGAGCTGGAACAAGTTGGAATCACAGGGAAAATCCTTAGCTAGATGGCTTCAGGGCAGGAGGCAGAGGGTTGTGATAAATGGTTATTCCTCAGTTGGGTTGATGTAAGAAGTGGGGTTCCCCAAGGATCAGTAGTAGGACTGCTGTTGTTTTTTATTTTCATAAATGACATCAATGAAGGGATAGAGGGCACGATGTCTAAATTTGCAGATAATGTATAGATTGGTAGAGTAGTTAATGATCACCACCAAGCAGAGTGACCTAGATAGACTTTAGGGATGATCAGAAAAATGGCAGCTATGCTTTAATCCAGCAAAGTGTAAGGTATTATACCTGGGGAACAGTAACCCCAAAATAACTTATATACTTGGTGGAGTTGAAACTAAAGGCGGTAGTCGAGGAAAGGGACTTGGGTGTTACAGTACGGTCAGACATGAAGTTGTATGAGCATTGTAGGTGGGTTTCAAGGAAGGCCCATGGTGTCCTATCAATGATTTATCGAACAATTGCTATCAGTCATAATCCCATTATATAAGGCTATTGTGAGACCACTTGGAATACTGTGTTCAAGTATGGAGACCACACCTAAAGAAAGATGTGCTTTTTGAAAGGGCCCAAAGACGAGTAACTTGCCTGATGAAATTGGCAAAAGGGCATCTAAGGAAAGACTTTGAATATGTGGGTTGCATAGCTTGGAAACTAGGCACCTTAGAGGAGACTTGATTGAGGTGTTTAAGGCTCTAAGAGGCATAAGTAAAATGAATGAGGATGAAATTTTCATGGTTATAATGATTCTAGAACTAGGGACCATAATTTCAAGTTATGGTGGGGGAGATGTTTAGACTGGATTTCAGGAAGTTTATTTTTTTATTTTAGCAAGCGAGTTATAAATTACTGGAATAAGTTAGCTATGTAAACTGTCAGCCTGACAGTTTCTCCAAACTGTCAAGCTGACAGTTTGGCGAAATTCAAGGGTCAGCTGGATAATTACCTATGGGAGGAGGGAAACATATAAGTTGTCTATTTCCTTTTCTCTTATTAATTATTTATATTTTTAACATTTTCTTATTAGATTGTAGGTATAGCGTAGCTTAATTATCAGCACTCACCTCATAGTAATCCGCTTGGTTTGATGAAACTTATAACAGGTACATAGTAGTTATAAAACTTTTAAATTCCGATTAGTAGCTATTCATAACTTAAAGTAATTATGAATTTTAATGGCGCATAATGGACTATAGCTGCCGTTGCGCCGTAAAACATACAACAACAACAACATGAATTTTAAAACATTAAAAATTTACTAAATTATGAGCTTTAAAAAATGTTAAAATTTGCCTAAGAAAGGAAAGTGCACATTCCATTCCACAGTTGTCTTATTAAAATAAAATAAAAGTGAGATAAAAGCTAATAGCAGTGCACGAGCGACTTTTGAAACCATCCTCAGTTAGCTATAGTGGGAAGAGAAGAACACGCAAAGTATGTTATATACTGGTTAAGTTCCCGAAATGCATTTCAGTGCACGTGGAAACTTTATACTTACTAAATTCCAAATAGGGGAGAAGTTGATTGGAACCTTCATGTTTAATATGTTCAACGATGTGTGGTGTTTAAACCACTCAATGTCGAGAGCCTCATTTTGAAGAATTTTATAACTGGAATTCAGTTTAACTACTGTAATAGCCAAATTGATGTGTGGGTTATGATTATAAGATTGAACATGTTATGTTAATTCTGTACCCGATAAATTAGATTTGAAGCTATTAAAGTGGTAGTAGGCACGTGTGTTAGAAATTTTTGAAGTCCCAAATTTAGTTGTTGTACTACCAATGTAACATGCTTGACAATCTGATTGACATCTAATCAATAACAATAACATAATGGCATCATGTGGCCATTGCTAATACTAATACTAACATGGCAGTTAGGTTTCTATAAAATTTCATGTAGTACAAAACCATGTTATACAGGACTAAGAACCAGTACAAAATGGGGAGTTGCGTTCCAAAAGCTAACAAAAATACTCCATTTTTATATAGCTATCGGAAACTTTAATTTTTATTAAAATAGTAATAACTGAACAGATGTCTTACAAACTGTGATACATATATGTCAGATAATGTATGTTCATTTAATTTTCTTCCTCTTCATCGCTGCTAAGCATAATCAAATGATAACGTTTTCTCTATTGCAGAATATCTTCACCTTCTGAACTTTCTTCTATAGCATTTAAATTTCGTGTATCCTCTGCACTCTTTAAAAAATCAGTAATCTGGGTTTGTTTGCTTCATAGATCTTAGTAAATTTCATGGTATGGAGCTAAGCATTTTTGAAGCTCCCTTTTGAACTGCACTTCTTTCAGTCTAAAGGTATGTATTCAAAAAATAAGATTTAATTGCTCGGCTAATTTTATTTCTTTCCATATGCTTTTTAATGTAAAATTTGAAACTTCAGAATTTTCATTTGTGCTATCACCCTCTGAATTGAAATGGCATCGTCCAGTGCCATTTCCTGCCAAATCCTCTTTGTCAGCCTCTTCTACCAGTAATTCTTGAAAGTCTTCAGTAGTCACATCATCAAAACCTTCCCCTTCTACCAACCAACTCAGCAAGTTCTACTATCACACCAATCCTGTTTTCTACCAGTTTGACCATATTTCCTGGTTGAACTAACTCTGGCCATACATTTTTCCAGCATGCATTTAATGTTAATGGTTTTACTTCTTTTAGCAATAAAGCTATGATACCAATACAGTCCACAATTGAAAAATGGGATCCGTTTTTTACAGCTATCGTCAATCCAAATACTGAGTGCTTTTTCCGTTTTCTCAATTATTAGCACTCTGTGACAAGCTGTCATATTTTCGGAAATGAAAGATCCTGCAGCAACAGCAGTTCTAATTTTCTGTTCATTTTTCTTTACGGTCCAGATTGTTGCTTCATTTAAATTTAAACTTTTTGCAATTTGTGATACCTTTTCTAAGATGATCCAAAATTTGTATCTTTTATTCTAGAGAAATAAAAGTTTCTTTTGAGTGGTGAATTTTTACTTATCTTAGGCATAATTTAGGGCTGGAATTCAATTCACAATAAAGAAATTATTCCAATACAGTTCTTAAGAACAAACTTTAGTAATACATCCCAGAAAAATTTATAAACAATCAAATAAAAACCAAAAGAACCTTACAAAAACCTTAAAAGTCAGTCACGTTTCAAAGTCAATTTTTTATGGTCTCAAACAAGCACAAGTCCAATAGCACAGAACCTAATGCGGAGATTTCCACACAAAATATAATACAGAGATTTCCCAATAATTTTTTTGCATAATGACATACCAGTTAACAGCAGGGATTCACAAAAAAGAATGGAAATGTTTAAAAATTACATCCAACATAATAGCAGGGTTTCCCCTGCACAAAAGCTCAAAAATACTGTGCTATGTGAAGTTTGCTGCAATTCTCTGTGTTCTAACATTAGGATTTTACCCATGGTAGTAAAAATTATTCCATGCTACCAATAACGCAATATGAAAAGCACTACCAGTCTAGAGTTAAAGAAATAATTACTGTATTTTTGATTTTTGCAATGCAAATTACAGTGATCTTAGACATCTTTCCTCAATAAAAAAGCATCTTCTAAGTTTTATTTACTATTACTTTTTTTATACTGAGACCAAATGGAATTTTAATAAATACAAATGCTAAATGGTAAATGTTCAAGTAAGTTATTCTCAAAGCAGCTGAGCATTTTATATCAACAAAAATGTATTTTTCAAGTTACAGGGTATATATACATAGGTTGATCAGTGACAGGAACACTTGTTGACTTGCTTACTGGTTATGAGTACATAGAAAGTAGGGTGTCCAGTACCATCCAAACCATAAAATATTCTAGTCTGCATGTATGAATTGAGGGGTATGTGTACATATAAGTAGGATTGCCATCTTATAAAAATTTCTGACCTACTTTTAAAAATTTTTAAAATAGGACAGATGCTTTCCATCTACAATCTGCTAAGCCCCACTACATTTTTTTTGACACAAGCTCAATTATTGGTTGACACAACTTATCTCATTTATTCCATTTGTGATTTCTTTCATTTTAAATATGGGCGTGTATATATATACACTGAGTTATTTGTTATTATTTTGGTTTTTAGGAGCATTAGCAACTAAGGCCATATTGCTCAGGGGATATGCGGTGGTCATTCTCTGACCTTTCCGCATCCTCCGTATTTGGTGGTCACGGGCTCGAACCCCAGTCTAATCAAGAAGCATGTGCTACGCACTGCTGCTCCTGCCCACCTGGCTACAGAGGTGCCTATACACTGAGTGATCACCGAATTATGACCACCTACCTAATACTTTGTAGGTCCTCCTTTTGGCCTCAGTACAGCATATATGGAAGGTGCTATTGATTCAACAAGATGTCGGAAGCGTTCAGGAGGTATGACCAACCAAGCTGTGTGTAATGTGGTCAGCAATGCAGGTATGGATGTGATTGGTGTATCCAGATGTCTGATATGCCTTTCCATAGTGTCCCACAAGTGCTCTATGGGATTGATATCGTTGGAATTCGGAAGCCAATCGACATACTGGAAGTCAGAACTGTGTTCCTCAAACCATTCCTGCACAACAAGTGCCCGGTGGCTCAGCGCATTGTCATCTTGGAAGACACCATCGCCATTCGGGAAAAAAGTGTAACATAGCAGGGTGTACACAGTCAGCAAGCAGTTGACAATAGCGGAGACCACTGATACGTTGTTCCACATGCACCAGAGATCCAAGTTCCTGCCAGTGAAACATGCCCCACACCGTACAACAGCCTGCACTTTTGATACCATGCATGATGGTACAAGAGCCTCATGTTGTTGACGCCAAATCCATGCACAACCATCCACAGTGTGGAGTAAATAATGTGACTCATCCGACCAGCACACCTTCTTCCAGTCTTCTAACATCCAACTTGCATGCTCTTTGCACCAGGTGAGTCTTTTGCGCCGATGAACCGTGGTTAGGAGAGGTTGCCGTAGGGATCGTCTGCTGGTATAGCCAATACGTGCGAGCGTGTGATGCATGGTCATGCCAGATATTGTTCTGGGCTGGCCCATGTTGTATTGGGCAGTCAACTCTTCAACAGTGCTGCACCTGTTCGCCTGTACGAGTCATTGGACCCGGCACTTACTTCCAACATCAACCTTTTGCTGACCTTAGCAGTTTTGCCATTGGGTCGTTGTGTGACCATTTTGATGCCAGTCCTGGTACACTTTGACTACGACAGCTCTCAAACACCCCACCAGTTCAGCCGTTTGGGAAATCAAGGCACCAGCTCGTCGAGCACCCACAATCTGTCCTTTATCAAAGTCCGATAAATCCTTCCTTTTACCCATCACACTCGGAATTTTACTACCTGCTGAACCACTGACACGCTACATATTATTATGATTAGCCATATGGTGCAAGGAAGCCTGAGGCTTTAGTTGCACCGGCCAAAAAAAAATTTCCAAGTTATCCTGAGAGAAAGGAATCACCAAGAAAGAGAAGAATGATGATATCCAGCTCAGGATCCTGGGTGTGCCAAGCCCATACTCACCGGATGTGAGCCCCTACATGGTTGACTAACTCTGCACTCTCGTACCTCACATCATCAACGGGTCACATTCAGTTTTCATAGAGGTGGTCATAATTCAGTGATCACTCAGTGTATGTCTGCTTCTATATTCCTTATCAGATACATAATCTGAAATCTGCTTTTTTTTTTAATCATATTTGGCTTAAAATTTCCTTTAACCTCATTCTCTTACGAAGAAAGGCTTAAGTTATGCAAATTATAGTGTCTGGAGAATAGGCACCTGCGACGTGATCTGATTGAGGTGTATAAAGCCTTGAATCACTTAAGCAGGTTCAATTCTGATAGGATTCTTCCTCTTACTCAGATTACGAACCTGAGGGGACATAAATTGAAATTGAGGAAAGACAGTTGTGGGATAGATGTGTGGAAGTTTGCCTTTAACCAGCGGGTGGTTGATTGCTGGAACAAACTTCCATCTGTCGTTGTAGACGTTGATAGCTTAAATAGATTCAAGACAGAACTAGACAAACATTTGGAGCGAGTGGATGGATGAAATGAGAAGGGTTTGTGCCTTTACTACAATTCACTCAAAAGTTTTTGACTTCATTTCTTTGATTTCTTCACTCTGACTTTCTTAACAGTGAAGTAATTTTCCTATTTCCATTAGCACTATTCTTCAGAATTAATATCCATTATTCCATCTCTCCAAATCAGTCCAATCATGCTTCAACTAGTTGTTCACAGTACAACCCTAAATTTGCTGAACTAATATACCAGTGTATAAGTCAGCTTCCATTTTTTGAAGATGAAGTAAATTTTTGCTGAATCATATATTTGCTGTATAAATTTACTCCTTTTGTAGTCTTCTTTTGCATCGATATAAAAGTAAAATCTGTATTAAACACTACTGTTTAATTCAGCTATTTCTGCTCTTTGTTAAAAGTTTTCTGCACTTTCTGTTAAAAGTTTGCATTGCTACACTTTATTACACTTCAAACTGTAAGAAAGTGGTAAAGGTATATGGTACTCTCTTTTGTAGATCTGAAAACCAAAATCTGCAGGTATAGATGATGGCATGATGTTCAGTGTATAAGTCTATTACATAATGTACATGATAGACATTATGTAATAGAGCCATTCCTTGTTGCTTGTTTACTAATGTATTGCAGATTGGTTTTTCTGTAAATAGAACCTCAGTATGATAGTTCTTGCCATAAGAAATTGACAGTGTTGAAAGTTAGCCGACCGGGCCAGCCGGGTGGGTAAAGTGCCTACCTGGCAACCCAAAGGTCGTGGGTTCGATTCCCTCCTCGGGCTTGGATCAAAGTACTGCAAAAACCTTGGGAGGTGCATTATGGCCACAGAAGCCTATGCGCCAACAACTAGCAAAAAAAAAAAAAAAGTGTTGAAAGTTTACCTTTGAAGAGTTTGTAAAGAACCTGAAAGCACAAATCCTGCTTAATTCCAAGAAATTTTACATATAATAAACTGTAAATATACTGCTTTATTCAAGTTCTTTTACTTGGTATATAAGTTTAGCTTAAAATTGAAGATGATTTTTCAGTGCTTCAAACATCATTCAAACTTCAATCAGTTATTGCTTCTTCTACTACTGTTCTGTGGAACATTCTTCTTTCACGAGTGTTTAATAAAAATTGCAATTTAAAAAGATTGCAGTTTTTAATATCCTCTGTCTTCTCAACTCTCAATGTGTGTATGGTATTAGGGTACAACAGGCCTCTCCTTTCTCGTCTGGGGTCACCATTAAAATCCTTGTTGACAGTATAGTGGTTTTGCCACTTGTTACTTGTTGAAGAGGTCTGGATTTGATTCCCATCTATCACTGGAGGAATTTCTAAAGTCCTCTTCAGTGGAGGCTATATTTAGCCAATCTTTGGCAGAGGGACTAGAGTTCCTCAGCAAATCTTCCAAACTGCATAAGATTGCCTAACTACAGTTATCTCAAGTTTTTCAGCCCGCACAATATTCATATTGACCTGTAAAAACACACTTGTACAAACAATATATAATGGTGTAATATGGCCTAATTCGCTGTACACTTGAAACCCTATAACAGCAACACCATCATTTAAAAAAAAGGAAAAAATAAGCGAGCATGAAGTTTACATAGAGATATTTAATACAGTATTAGCTTACAAAAAAAAAGAAAAAAAAGAAGTAAATGATTACAACCTTGAATATCTGCAGACAGCTGGACCCATCAGTATCTATTTTGATGTCTTTCTCATTAGTACAAAGAGAAAATAGGCTGAAATGTCTTGTTTACAAATATTCAAGACTGTGCGCTTCATTTTATGTTTAATATGTAAGCCGATATGTCATTAAATATCTTTGTGGAACAAGTATTCACCTATGTACTTTGAAGTAGTTTGCTATCAGCCTACATCGATCTATCCTATAGATCACATATTTTAAATTTCTGTAATTTGCAGTTATCAGAAAATTTAATTTTCTAATAATATTTTTACCCATGATTTAATTCTAGCTCGTTAGAAAATGCCAAAGGTCTAGAAAGTGTTACTCCCATTTTAATAAGAGGTAAAGCCTTAAATGTGGAATGTTCTCCAGACATTCAGGAAGTTTATCTCACACTGAAATCTGAAAATTCGGATATTTTAACGTGCACTCTTAAAGACCACTGGTAATAATTTTGTATTTTTAAATAATTATATAAATAAAACTGAGTAGAAGTTTAAAATATTTTTAATTTTGTTATTGGATTAATTAAAATACCCCATGCGCTTATTTTCTGAAATTATATCAAATCTCGTGTGTGCATGCATTTGTGTATATACTGCCAGTATATACATTGGGGCACAAAGCTGTATATACAAAATCATTTAAAGTTCTAATGAAGGAGCAATATGCTAAATGAATGCATCTGCTAACAGCTGACTCCAGTAGACAAAATAACAGCCTGAAGTTGAACGATTGCAACATAATGACTGATTTCTACAGATATAGCAATTAAAAGCTTTAAGAAATGTGACATATGATATAGTATAGTTATTAACCTATATTTTCACCTATTTGATTATAAGTTCACTCCCAATTATGATATACTGCAAAATACTTTTATTTACAAATACATAGATGGTTTGATTTCCATTAAGCTTTTCACAAGTATTTACAACTCCCAGGACTCTGTATATAGATCTCTTTGTTTTCAGAGCCATTTCAAATAATGTGTCATTTCATGTACAAATTATCTTGAAATTTGATGTATTCATCCTGCTGTCCCTTATCAATGTTTTCAACTAATATTAAACACTGTTTCAGTAGATGGCAGCACAAAAAATTAGCTTTGACAATCAAAGGACATCACACCTGTCAGGCATTGTCCAATTTTAGCTTGCAAAAGCTGAAATCATACCCTCAAATTAAGTAATACACAAATAGAGGATTTTATTGCTTCAAAAAAAAAAAAAATGTAATGGCAAGTTTATTTTTATATTGTTATTTTATGAATTTTGTTAAAATTCTGGTTTTGATTTTTGAGTTTTTCTCTAATGCTAGACAATCAAGTTGAAACAAGAAAAAATTAATAAATTGTTTTCAGTTGATTTTTTACTGTAATCATTTTGTGTTAATCTATTATTTGTTTTAATTTCTTGAGAGTATCATACAGAAGTGTTCTACATATCATATTGAGGTAAATTTCTCTTATTCTTCTACAAAAAGTATAAAGTTTTCATTTTTACAAAACTTAAAAATTTTCTGAAGAATCTTGCTCCACAGAGCACATTGATATCGAAAATTCTTATTGGGGAACCCACCCATGTGCAGCAAGGTCACTTGTAAAACAGTTAATCATCCTACTCTCACAGACGACATATTCTTTATTTATCCCATACTTCTTATTCCCATACTTTATTTATCCTAACAGTAATAATGATATTGTTAATTATCTGGATATGCAAGTAAAACTTATCAACACAGAAATCAATACAGGTAGTCAATACAGAAATTATTATTATTTGTTTTATTTGATTTTTTTGTAATTGACACTATTTTCTAATATTAATCCTATTGGCTACTTCACTTATTAATTTCAGGTTTTCCAATTCTAATCCATTAATGACAGTCCGAAGGTATAATTAAAAAGTTCATACGAGTACTTATTAATGATTTGCCATCATAGTCTAACAGAATGGAAATGCAAGTCTGTTCAATGCATTTATTTGTTCATAGGTTTATGTCATTTGATTTATGATATGCTATGCTGCTTTCTACCTTCCTAAGCAGCACACTTTATTTAATTCACTAACGCATCATGCATTATTGTTAATAGTTGATTTCCCATTATACATGTATTATGTATATTATGCAACATGCAAATCTTTCATTTTTTTTTTTTTTTGGGCACCTCCGTAGCCAGGTGGGCAGGAGCAGCAGTGCATAGCACATGCATCTTGATTAGACCAGGGTTCGAGCCCGTGACCACCAAATACGGAGGATGCGGAAAGGTCAGGGAATGACCGCCACATATCCCCAGAGCAATATGGCCTTAGTTGCTAATGCTCTTAAAAACCAAAAATAACTTTCATTTTTTTTAAATTTATAAGTTATAAAAGAATTTTTTTTGCCTGCCACACCATAATATCAACATTTTAATTTCTTTGCTTTGCTGTTTAAATTAAAACAACCCCTATAACAGCTGGTAATGGCAAAACAGATTTTTCCCCAGAGAAAAATTGAAGTGACTACAAAGTGCCAGTATCATACCCTTCATTGCAGTGAAAACTTGTCCAGTTATAAATAATCCTCTGTGGCAATATAATGGTTTTATCATTTGTCATTCATTTAGAGAGCTCTGTGTGTGAATCCCATTAGAGACTGGAGAAATTCTTAAAGGCTTTAAAAAGTTTGTCATTTACTGATCTCAGGCGGAAGAAGTAGCTCCCCATAGTTATTCTAAATTTCTCAGTCTGCACAACATGCAGATTGGCCTGTGAGCACACATTGTACAGACAATGCCAGTTGTTATGGAAATACCAAAAATTCTCAGAGAAAAATTGTACCTTTATTCATATGCCATTTCACTATTGGAAAAGACAGTTTCATCTCCAAAATGTCTGTTAACCTACTTTTTAAACAGACCCTAAGATATAAAATTAATCATAATAATTCAACACCATTTACGAATATTCCTATGCTGTAAATTAATTGAAGAATACAGTATTTTGTATGTGCTGTTTTTGCATCAGAATTCAAGTACAATACAACTTTTATTGTTGTAAGGTGAAATAACCATCCTGCACATCAACATTTAAGGGAAAAAAGAAAAACTAAGTTAATGGATTTACTAACCTACTCAGATTTTTGAACTGTTGGATTTTCTGAACCATTGGATACTTTCAAATTCCATATATTTTGATACATGCACACATACGCACACTAAGTGTTTTAGTGTTATAATAATGTAATTTGGAAATATTTTTTTTTTCATAGGGCAGATATATTTATCAAAAAAGATGACACAGTGCATGTTATTGCTAAGTTTCATAATAACCATGCACTTATTCATGAAGAAGGCTTCTTGATTGTTAATCCAGATTTCCTCATATCCAGTACTTCTATAGTGTCGTCTCTATTTTGTATGAGAAAAGCTGTTCTGAGCGAAAGGTTTCGTGGTTGGGACAGTGGAAATTTCAGCATGCTGTTAGGAAACATAGTTCATCAGCTATTTCAAGAGGTAAGGTGCAAAGGTGATTATCATACTTCAACTATACAGTGCCAGACAACTAGTAGCGACTTGCCCCATTTTAACCTATTTTTGACTTAGAAGTGTAAGTTTATTTTATTTTATTTATTTTTAAGTCCTTAGGAGATGGTTATTGAGTTTTAGTCCATTCCGCAACTTAATCCTCTGCATATATCCTGTCACAGAAAGCAGTTGTTTTCAGGTTTCCTGTAATTTTGTTGTAAGTGAATTGGCTCGTATAAAGTAGTGAAGATTGGGGGGGGGGGATACTAAAATTAGGACTCTGGTGGAATATGAAAAAAACAGAAATTGTTGAAACTGTTGATGCACAGAAAGTGACAGCAGTTAAAGTAAATGGCAGAATTGGGAAAAGATCATGGTGGAAAAAAATGCATGCTAACTCATAGAGCAGATAACCACCTTTATGAATCTCTGCCGAAAATAGATTTTCTTGTTCTGAAAATCTTTCCAAACAGTGAAAATAAATAACTGGAATAGAAAAAACTCATAGAACTGTAAGGAAAAGATTAAGGAAATGGGTCTGAAATCATGTGCCAGTGCTCATTAAACAACAGTGACAAGCACATGTTACATGAGCTAAACAGCATCAGCATTGGTCTGAAGAGGAAGATGAAAAGTTTAGTGAACTAATAAAAAATTTATTTCAGTGGCAGCAGCAATTGCTGTAGAGTTTTCTGCAGTTTCAGTGAATCTTTAATGCTTCATGTATGATGAAGACAGTGAAGTTTCCCGTTAGTGTGGTCTGGGGATGTTTATCAGGCAGTAGTGTGGGAATATTAAAGTTCTTTGATAGCATTGTGAATGGCATAATTATTGTTCTTGAGCTTAAAGAGAGATCCCTATAGGTTGTTGATGTGCAAATGTCTCCTCTATTCAAGGAGATCAAAAGATGAAGTGAATAAATAATTATAGACCTGTAAACTTGACTTCTGTTTCTGAGAAAATAATGGAGTCAATAAGAAAATAAGTCTGGTGAATTACCAAGTCAAGATTCACCAGATTTTAAGCCCATAGAAAAATCTGTGAATGCAATATGAAAAAGGTTAATGAAATACTGAAAGGAATGTCAAATTACTTGCATGCTCCTTTCTGAGATATAAAGCTGTTATACATTCCCCTCTTATATCTGACAAAATATTATGGTTTTAGGTGAGTAATAAAACCTTTTTAAAAAAAAACTGCCATTAGTTGCTATTATTTTATATCTTAATATTTATTTTGTTCATTAATATGTGCCTAATTTTTGTTTTTGCTGAAATCGTTATTTTCAGTCAAATATTGTCCTAGGAATATGAATTTCTTAGGTTTATAAAAAATTTAAATGTATTTGTGCTAGAAATGTGAAAAATAAGTTAAAATGGATAAATTGTTATTATTTGTTTGGCATTGTGTATATTACTTGTGTATATATGCAAGTAATACACAATATACACTGTGCTGCCACTTTATTAGGTACACCCCTGCTGTACACACAAATGGTTTGTCCCACAACGTTGCAAGTCACATGACCACAGTTGTGGGTATAAATGCAGCAGAACAACCTTTCTAGTATTAGTTACGCATACAAACCATAGCAAGAATGGGGAAAAGGAGGGATCTAACAGACTTCGAATGTGGCATGGTAGTATGTGCAAGACGTGCTGGACAAAGCATCTCTGAAATGGCAGTTCTCCTGAACTTTTCATGCACCACAGTTTCAAGGGTGTATCAAGAATGGTGCAACGAACAGAAAACATCCTCTCAACGGTACCCCTGTGGAAGAAAATCGCTTGTTGATGAGAGAGATCAGAGGAGGATGGCTAGAATTGTTCAAGCAAACAGACTGGCCACAATGTCTCACATCACGTCAGAATACAACCTTGGTGCGCAGAACAAAATATCACAACGGACCACTAGTTGCACTTTGTTGCGAATGGGCTACAACAGCCGACGGCCACATCATGTACCTTTGTTATCAATGAAGAACAAGAGAGCATGCCTCCTGTGGGCACAGCAACACCAGCACTGGACTATTGAGGATTGGGAAACAGTTCCTTAGCCTGACGAGTGGAAGTTCCTGGTGCATCGTGTTGATGGAAAGCTCAGAATTTGGCGAAAACAACATGAATCCATGGACCCCTCATGTCTGACAACTACTGTGCAAAGTGGTGGGGCAGTGTTATGATGTGGGGAATGTTTTCTTGGCACACGTTGGGTCTATTGATACCCATAGATTCACATCTGAATGCCACATCATACCTAAACATTGTTGCTGACTAAGTGCATCCATTCATATTGACAGTTTATCCTCAGTCAGACGGTTACTTCCAGCAGGATAATGCCCCAGTGCACAATTCCCGAATCACTATGGAATGGTTCCAGGAACATGACAATGACTTTTCTTTGCTGCAGTGGCCTGCTCAGTCCCTGGATCTCAATCCTATTGAACATCTTTGGGATGAGCTGGAAAGGGCTGTTTGCTGCAGACCTACACCTCTGTCAAATCTCAAGGGAACTTCGTGACACACTCATGTCTGCATGGTACTCTATTCCTGCACAACGTTTTAAGCATCTTGTTCAATCCATGCCTAGATGAATTCAGGCCGTTTTGAAGGCTAAAGGAGGCTCGACACACTACTAGGTAGGTGTACCTAATAAAGTGACAGCACAGTGTATGTGTAGCTGTGTTTTTTCAACTGGTGTTCCATTAGTGTTTCCCACAATGTTCCACCAAATATTAGCACTTATCCACATTCTGATATTCCAATGTACTTTAAAATTTAAAAAAAAAAAAAAAAAAAAATATATATATATAAGTTTGTATTAATATATTGAATAACGTATGTATAAATGGATGTGAAAGTTAAACATGGTTCCAGTAACTAGAAGGGTGTGGAAAGTAGAAAAAGAAATGTAGTAGATTTGTGAAAGGTTGAAAGAATGTTAATATCCTAAAGGTTAAGGTGAATTGATAGAATTATGGGCTGAATTAACAAGTAGAAGACAATGCTGAAAGAAAGCCGCGAGTTAGGGTTGAATTTGAAAGTGTCTGCAATTCTGCCCAGACACGATAGGAGGGAGTATATGATTAGCATTAGTAGAGGCATATGATGCAAGAAAGCAAGCTTATGCAGCATCAGCCAAAAAAAAACTTCCACTTCACCCCTCCGTTCATTCGAAATACCTGTCCAGCTGAGCCTTAAATTTATTTAGGCTATCAACTTGCATGAAAAGGGATGGAAGTCTGTTCCACCAACCAACTACCCGCTGGCTAAAGGCAAATTTCCGCACGTCTGACCTACATCTGTCTTTCCTCAATTTGAATTTATGCCCTCAGGTGATTATTCTGAGCAAGAGGAAGAATCCCATTAGCATTGAGCATGCTCAAACCATTCAAGGCTTTATATAACTCAATCAGTTCACCTTCAGGTGCCTAGTCTCCAGACACTAATTTGCAAAACTTAAGCCTTTCTTCGTAAGAGTACCGCTTTGGTCCATTCACTAATCTTGTTGCCCTTCTCTGTACTCGTTCCAGCAGCTCTACATCCTTCTTGAAATGAGGCCTACAGTACTCAAGGTGTGGCCTGACCATTGCCTTATACAAGGGAATAATCACCTCCTTATCCCTGCTAGAAAAATTCCTGTATATCATTGACAAGACACCACAAGCTACTCTTGCAGCCCATCTGCACTGCTCAGAGAACTTCATATCTGCCTGCACAATTACCCCCAGGTCCTTTTCATTCTCTACCACTGTCAGTGTAGTACCAAAGAGTTGATACGCTGCTCTGGGGTTGCTGTTTCCCATATGTAGTACTTTATATTTGTCAATGTTAAACTTCATTTGCCACCTCTCAGCCCATCTGCTCAACCTTTCCAGATCCTGTTGCAGCAGCATAGTGTCAGTAGTGTCTTTGACAACCCTGCCAACCTTTGTATCGTCTGCAAACTTGGACACTAAGCTTGATATACCATCATCAATATCATTTATAAATACAGAAAACAATAATGGACCCAACACAGAACCCCGAGGGACTCCACTATTAACATTAGTTCACGATGAGCAGTGTCCCTTGATTACCACTCTGTCCTCTCCCCTCAACCACCCCTTTATCCATAGCAGCAATTTGCCTCCAATGCCACACTGCTCCAATTTGTGCAGCAGTCTTCCATGTACAACAGTATCAAAAGCCTTTCTAAGATCCAAATATATAATATCAAAGTTATTCCCTGCATCCAGTTCTTTTGTGACTGTATCATAGTATCCAATCAAATTGATCAACCAAGACTTCTCCTTAACAAAACCATACTGTGTCCGAGCTATAACTGAAGTCTTGTCTAGATGATCTTGCAGTGCTTCTTTAACCAGTGCCTCCATTAATTTTCCTGGAACAGAAGTTAAACTCACAGTTCTATAATTACTTGTGTCAGCCTTTGATCCTCCTTTGTGAATTGGGATCACATTTGCACATCTCCAGTCTGTGGGTACCTCCCCTGAGTCCAAGGAAGCTCTCATAATTATGGCTAAGGGTTTGTTTACTTTCTTTGCTGCCTCCTTTAATATAACTGGATAGATCCCATCCACCCCAGGTGCCTTTCTTGTGTTTATCTTCAACAATTTCTCCTCCACTTTACTCTCAGTTATTACGAGATTCTCTAGCTTACTGCCAGAGTTGAATACACCTCTGGCATTCCCCTTCCCGAATAACTCCTCATGTGTGAATGTCGATGCAAAATATTCATTTAGTTTGTTAGCTACCTGAGCAGGATCATGAACAGTTGACCCATCGATATCAAGTGGCCCAATCTGATTCATCCCCTTCCTTCTAGAGTTTACATAATAAAGAACTCTCTGCTGTTTTTCTTTGCATCCCTTGCCAAAGATTTCTCATAATCTGCCTTTGATTTCCTAACCACCTTTGTAACTCGGTTACAGATCAACTTATATCTATCATAGGCTTCTGTGTCATGTGTTAATTTATATGTATCGCATACATTTTTATTCTCTGTCATATGTCTCATTAGTTCATCTGACATCCATTTAGGCCTAAACCTTGAACAATATTTCTTAGTTGGTATGCAAAGCCTAGTAGCTTCCAAGATAAGTTCTTTGAATGCTTCCCATTTTGAATTTGCTGTTGGTAACATCTTCAGTTGGTCCCACTGTATAGAATTTAAATACTGTTTCAGACCATCGTAGTCGCCTTTACGAAAGCAATAACCCTTCCCTTTACCCCTGATGGTAGTTACCTCTTTGAGTAAATCCCACTTCAGCACTGTGATCACTGCCACCTAGTGGTTCCTTCATCTGCAGATTCTTAATGCATGAAGAATCACTACTGATAATCAAATCAAGAGTATTACTCCCTCTAGTTGCGTCCCGAACATGCTGACGGAGAAAACAATCATCCAATAAATCCACAAAAGCCTTGCTAGTGTGTGAGTGACCAACCCACAAATTCCAGTCAATATCTGGGAAATTAAAATCCCTCATTATAAGACTCTCTGATGTACTGGCACACTCTATTTCTCTGTACAGTTTCTTATTATACTCATCAGAGTCATTAGGCCTATAGCACACTCCTACTCTCAATTTTGATCACCCAATGCTTATGTCGCACCAAACTGACTCGACACTGCACTGTCCAGCTATGTCAACTGGCTTCACTTCCTTGGATTTTATGTGTTTCTTAACTAATAGCATAACCCCTCCTCCCTTCCTATCCTGTCTATCCTTTCTGTAGACGTTGTACTCCCCAAATTCCAGTTCTGCATTCCTTATATCTGTGTGACACCACGTGTCTGATATCCCAACAATATCCACCTTTGATGCTTTGAGCAATACCTCAAATTCATCAAATTTATTTACCAAACTCCTAGCATTGGTGTACACGCAATTATGCATGCACCTGTTTCTGTTCTTAGCTACCCTAACACAACCCATGTGTTTACTTGTACCGCAATGACTCCCAGCAGTCTCTGAAATATCCTGCATCTTGTTTTTCAGGCTTCTGCTCATTCCAATAGAAGCAGTGCAAGAATCACTTTTTACCTCTGCTAGTGGCTGCTGTTAATCTATTAGTCCGTGTATCCCCTCCCAAGCTAGCAGTTTTCCGACCCACCTAACTCTGCCTCGATAGCATCAGCAAATATTCTTGCACTCTTTCTATTTAATTGTATCCGATCCCTGTAGAAGCAGTCTCTCCTGTTAACAAGTACAGTCCAGGCTGATAAAAATTCTACCCCTTGAGCCTTGCACAATCTTTCCAGGGCCGAATTGAGAGATGATGAGAGCCTTGTCGATCAATTCGGCCCTGGAGAGATTGTGCAAGGCTCAAGGGGTAGAATTTTTCTCAGCCTGGTATTAGTATTAGTAATGACCGCATGGTGCAAGAAAGCCTATGGCTTATGCTGCACCAGCCAAAAAAAATCTGAAAAAAACAATGATAAAAACAAAAAAAAAATAAATACTAATAATTAATTAAAAAAAAGGAAATTAAACCTATCATCCTATGCGCTTCCCTTACCCGAAAGTACTATCCAGATGACCTTTGAATTTCCCCAAACTGTCGGCCTCTACCACCCATGAAGGCAACTTATTCCAGTAATTTACAACTCGCTGGCTAAAATAAAACTTTCTGCAGTCCAATCTAAACATTTCCCCCCGTAACTTGAATTTATGTCCCCTAGTTCTGTGCTTGTTAACAGGAGAGACTGGTCTGTGCTTGTTAACAGGAGACACTGCTTCTACAGGGATGGGATACACTTAAATAGAAAGGGTGCAAGAATATTTGCTGATGCTATTGAGGCAGAGTTAGGTGGATCGGAAAACTGCTAGCTTGGGGGGGGATACACGGACTAATAGATTAACAGTAGCCACTAGCAGAGGTAAAAAGTGATTCTTGCACTGCTTCTATTGCAATGAGCAGAAGCCTGAAAAACAAGATGCAGTATATTTCAGAGACTGCTGGGAGTCATTGCGGTACAAGTAAACACATGGGTTGTGTTAGGGTAGCTAAGACCAGAAACAGGTGCATGCATAATTGCGTGTACACCAATGCTAGGAGTTTGGTAAATAAATTTGATGAATTTGAGGTATTGCTCAAAGCATCAAAGGCGGATATTGTTGGGATATCAGACACGTGGTGTCACACAGATATAAGGAATGCAGAACTGGAATTTGGGGAGTACAACGTCTACAGAAAGGATAGACAGGATAGGAAGGGAGGAGGGGTTATGCTATTAGTTAAGAAACACATAAAATCTAACGAAGTGCATCCAATTGATGTTGGTGGATAATGCAATGTTGAGTCTGTTTGGCGTGACATAAGCACTGGGAAAGGAAAAATGAGAGTAGGTGTGTGTTATAGGCCTAATGAATCTGATGAGTATAATGAGCAGTTGTGCAGAGAAATAGAGTGGGCAGTAAATTAGAGTGTCTTATAATGGGGGATTTTAATTTCCCGGATATTGACTGGAATTTGTGGGTTGGTCACACACACTAACAAGGCTTTGGTGGATTTATTGGATGATTGTTTTCTACACCAGCATGTTCAGGAGGAAACTAGAGGGAGTAATACTCTTGATCTGATTATCAGTAATGATTCTTCATGCATCAAGAATCTGCAGATAAAGGAACCACTAGGTGGCAGTGATCACAGTGTTCTGAAGTGCGATTTACTCAAAGAGGTAACTACCATCAAGGGTAAAGGGAAGGGTTTTTGCTTTCGTAAAGGTGACTACAGTGGTCTGAGACAGTATTTAAATTCCAACGGTGGAACCAACTGATGATGTTACCAACAGCAAATTCAAAATGGGAAGCATTCAAAGAATTAATCTTTTAAGCATAATTTGGTATGAAAAACTAGGTTTTTAATACCAACAAAGAAATATTGTTGAAGATTTAGGCCTAAATGGATGTCAGATGAACTAATTAGACATGTGACAGAGAATAAAAATGCATGGATACATATAAATTAATGTGACACAGAAGCCTATGATAGATATAAGCTGTTCTGTAACCAAGTTACAAAGGAGGTTAGGCAGGCCAAGTCAGATTACGAGAAATCTTTGGCAAAGGATGCAAAGAAAAACAGCAAAGAGTTCTTTACTTATGTAAACTCTAGAAGGAAGGGGATGAATCAGATTGGTCCACTTGATATCGATGGTTGAATTGTTGATAATCATGCTCAGGTAGCTAACAAACTAAATGAATGTTTTGCATTGACATTCACACATGAGGAGTTATTCTGGGAGTGGAATGCCAGAGGTGTATTCAACTCTGGTAGTAAGCTAGATAATCTTGTAATAACTGAGAGTAAAGTGGAGGAAAAATTTTTGAAGATAAACACAAGAAAGGCACCTGGGGTTGGATGGAATCTATCCAGTTATATTAAAGGAGGCGGCAAAGGAAGTAAGCAAACTCTTAGCCATAATTATGAGAGCTTCCCTGGACTCAGGAGAGGCACCCATGGACTGGAGATGTGCAAATGTGACCCCAATCCACAAAGGAGGATCAAAGGGGGAGACAGGTGATTACAGACCTGTTAATTTAACTTCTGTTCCAGGAAAATTAATGGAGGCACTGGTTAAAGAAGCACTGCAGGATCATCGAGACAAGACTTCAGTTATAGCTCGGAGACAGCATGGGTTTGTTAAGGGGAAATCTTGTTTGACTAATTTGATTGGATACTATGATGTAGTTACAAAGGAACTGGATGCAAAGAATAATTTTGATATCATATATTTCGATCTTAGAAAAGCCTTTGATACTGCTGCACATGGAAGACTGCTTCACAAATTGGAGCAGTGTGGCATTGGAGGGAAATTGCTGCTATGGATAAAGGAATGGTTGAGTGGGAGAAGACAGAGAGTGGTAATCAATGGACACTGCTCTTCGTAGGCTAATGCTATTGGTGGAGTCCCTCAGGGTCCAGTGTTGGGTCCATTGTTGTTTTCTGTATTTATAAATGATATTGATGATGGTATATCAGGCTTAATGTCCAAGTTTGCAGACAATACGAAGATTGGCAGGATTGTTAATGACACTAATGACAGTACACTGCTGCAGCAGGATCTAGAAAAGTTGAGCAGATGGGCTGAGAGGTGGCAAATGAAGTTTAACATTGACAAATGTAAAGTACTACATATGGGAAGCAGTAATCCCAGAGTAATGTATCAACTCTGTGGTACCACACTGACAGTGGTAGAGAATGAAAAAGACCTGGGGGTAATTGCGCAGGCAGATATGAAGTTTTCTGAGCAGTGCAGACGGTCTGTTCATGGTGTCTTGTCAATGATATACAGGAATTTTTCTAGCAGGGATAAGAAGGTGATTATCCCCTTGTATAAGGCAATGGTCAGACCACACCTTGAGTATTGTATACAGGTCTGGAGGCCTCATTTTAAGAAGGATGTAGAGCTGTTGGAACAAGTACAGAGAAGCGCAACAAGATTAGTGAATGGAACAAAGGGTTGCTCTTACGAAGAGAGGCTTAAGTTTTGCAAATTAAGTGTCTGGAGACTAGGCACCTGAGAGGTGATCTGATTGAGGTGTATAAAGCCTTGAATGGTTTGAGCATGCTCAGTGCTGATGGGATTCTTCCTCTTCCTCTGAATAATCTCCTGAGAGGGCATAAATTCAAATTGAGGAAAGACGGCTCTAGGATAGATGTGCGGAAGTTTGCCTTTAGCCAGCAGGTGGTTGATTGCTGGAACAAACTTCCATCTGTCGTTGTAGAAGTTGATAGCTTAAAATGGATTCAAGGTAGAACTTGACAAACATTTAGAGTGAGTGGATTGGTGAAATAAGGGTGTTTTTTTTTTTTTTTTTTTTTCTGCTGATGCGATAAAAGCTTGCTTTCTTGCATCATGTGCTTTTGCTAATGCTAATAGAAAGTGGGAGGACTGTAAAGTAATATTAGTACATCAAAATACTAATAAAATAAAAATAAAAAATGTAAATAAATTGAAAATGAAAATAAAATGGCTATTCCTTAAATGGCTGTTGAATGATAATATTAATTGCCTTAAATGGCTATTCCTCAGATTGGGTTGATGTAAGAAGCGGGGTTCCCCAAGGATCAGTATTAGGACCACTGTTGTTTTTAATTTTCATAAATGACATCGATGAAGGGATGGAGGGCGTGATGTCTAATTTGTGGATGATGTTAAAATTGGTAGAGTAGTTAATGATCACTGTCAAACTGAGCTTCTTCAAAGAGACCTAGATAGACTTCAGGAATAGTCAGAAAAATGGCAGCTATGCTTTAATCCAACAAAGTGTAAGGTATTACACCTGGGAAACAGTAATCCCAAAATAACTTATTCACTTGGTGGAGTTCAACTAAACCCTGTACTGGAGGAAAGGGACTTGGGTGTTATGATACGGTCAGACATGAAATTCTCTGAGCATTGTAAACAGGTTGCAAGGAAGGCCCACGATGTCCTATCGATGATCTATTGAACTTTTGCAAGTAGAGATAGGGATGTGATAATCCCATTATAAAAGGGTTTTGTTAGACCACACTTGGATTACTGTGTTCAAGTATGGAGACCACACCTAAAGAAAGACATCGAGCTTCTTGAAACGGTGTAAAGACGGGTAACTCGCCTGGTGAGATCGGCAAAAGCGCATCCTTATGAAGAAAGACTTCGAATGTGTGGGTTGCAGAGTTTGGAAACTAGACATCTTAGAGGAGATTTGATTGAGGTATTTAAGGCTCTGAGAGGCATCAGTAAAATGAATGAGGACGAAATTTTCAAGATTATAAATGATGCTAGAACTAGGGGACATAAATTCAAATTCGGGGGGGAAATGTTTAGATTGGACTGCAAGAAGTTTTATTTTAGTCAGCGAGTTATAAATTACTAGAATAAGTTGCCTACATGGGTGGTAGAGGCTGACACTTTGGGGAAATTCAAAGGTCATCTGGATAGTACCTTTGGGTCAGGGAAGCGCATAGGATGATAGGTTTAATTTCCTTTTCTTTTATTAATTATTATTATTTATTTTTATTTATTTATCTTTTTTATCATTGTTTTATTCGGGATTTTTTTTTTTTTTTTTTATTGCTGGTGAGACTAAGCCATAGGTTTTCTTGCACCATGCAGCCATTACTAATAAAATGATAGTGTTATGGCTGTCATCAGATATGGGTGGAAAACATATTTAGAAAATGGTCGAATATAGGTAAGGCAAATATGCTTCATCTGATGTCAGCTGAAATAAATAAATATTGATATATGATCAGATATTTCATCAGGGGACTACACCTGACCATGTATCAGGAACTTAGTTTCTATACTTGTCCATAGTAGTAGAAGGAAAGTGATAGGCCAAAAAGCAACGAAAATGAAATTAGCACATTGTAATACAGTATATTGGGACTACCTTGTTCATACTGGACAGGGTAGTCCCAACGCAGAGTAATTTATTTAGGTAAAAATAATGATCAATTTAGAATAAATATGTAAATTTAGTGTAGGATTTAATTATGTATAGATAGGTATTGATTATGTATTGAACTGTTTCATATCCATAGACTTGTTTCCTGTTCTTTCATAATTAGATTCTTAACTACACTACCATTGGATATGTCAACTGGTACTTTATCCTTGGATTCATTAACTATTCTTTCCGCAGTGAATTCACACCTGATACTTTCTATGGATTCATCTAGATTTATATACATGGAATTAATTCTTGTTCTTCCATACTATAGTCGTTTCCTTAGAATTGTTTCATATACATGGACTTATTTCCTGTTCTTTTATAATTGTATCCTAACTACACCACCTATGGATCTTAAGTCGCCATGTTACTTATATTCCTGGAATTATCACTTCATAATTGGATTCTTAACTACTCTACTTTGGGTATAATGTCAACTGATTCTTTTTCCTTGAATTCATTTACTATTCTTTCCACTGTGAATTCACACCTGATACTACCTGTGGATTCATCTAGTTTTATGTACATGGAACTATTTCCTGTTCTTCTATACTATAATTGTTTCATATACATGGACTTATTTTCTGTTCTTTTATAATTGGATCCTCAACTACACCACCTCTGGATCTTAAGTCACCATGTTAATTATTTCTAGAGATTTAAATTAGTTTTTTCCTTGGATGTATTTTCTTGCCAAATTGGATTCTTTACAAATTGGACTAAGATTATAATTATTAATCTATTTATATCTCAAAACATTTGATGATTCTTGTTTTCTATACTCTGATATGTTTACAATCATTCCCTTATATGAGACTATTCAGCTTAATATAATGTAGCCTCATCATTTGGTCTAACTTGTATATATAACCCCAGGGACTCACATCTGGTGAGTATGGGCTTGGCACACCCAGGGTCCTGAGCTGGATATCATCATTTTTCTTTTTCTTGGTGATTCCTTTCTACTTCTGACTCTTGTTTTCTCTCTCTCAGTGTAATTCAAAAAAAAATTTTGGCTGGTGCAGCATAAGCCTCAGGCTTCCTTACACCATATGGCTAATAATAATAATATATATTTTTTTCCAAAATATTGTACAACACTATTTTCCGAAGTATTGTGCAACAGAATTTATCTATTTTGTATGACTGTATCATGATAAAGTCATACTTTTCCAACGCTAATTTTAAATTATCTCCATACACTTGTATTTTAAATATGACTATAGCGTCACTATTTTCCCACTGTTTCGCATTTCTTCATAGCTTACTATTAAGTCCACTATGCTGCTATAAATTTCTTTTTCATATAGTTATATTGCTAATGTGGTTGAAATTTGTGTGAAATTTGTATCTACTCTGCCGAATGTGTGCGTGTCATCTCCCTGTCTTTTTCAGTCTGCTACGTATATATTTTTTCCAGCCAGCTTGTTTCCACTGCGCATTTCTTGAAATTTTCAGGTATCATTCACTTTCTTATTATACTTTCTGTTTCGTTTTAGATTCGTTTCTCAGCATGTTTCGACACATATTTTTTCATTTGAATAATGACTGCCCGGCTAAAATTTAAGCGATTCTCTCAGTACCGTATGGTACTACTCACTGATCTCGATCAATATTAAATCGAACATACTATGTGATTGAGATCAATGTGACAGGAGCATATAATGTTAAATTATGCAATTAATTTTTGCCCTGGATCGCTTAAGTCACATTTATAAATTACAGAAAATTTTATAATATTGAAAAGTATTACACTTCCCCACCCATCTACCTCATAATGCCACCCAGCTGGCAAAATTTTCTGGGGAGGACACTGACATATGCTGCGGTGCCAACTCTTGTCTCACATGCACATGTGCCAATAGCTCCCCTCAGGCAATCAGCAGCAATGTGCAACAGCGTTCAGTATTCTTAATTCCATCCTGACGAGACAACGTGATAGCTTTTCAAACTTTTCATTTCAAAATTTATTTTTTATCCCTTTAAATACGATCAAAAACATATCTGCATCTTGGTTAGTAATCACTGCCAACAACGTGCGTTCTATTTGGTGGCATGTTTTGCCCCATTTGGCAAATGATTTCACTGGTTTTGAATTGCAAGTTCAAAACTTGTAAACTTGCAATTCTATTGCAAGTTCTATTGCTTTTGAATTGCAAGTTCAAAACTTGTAAACTTGCAATTCAACTTCCCCTTGTATAAGGCAATGGTCAGGCCACACCTTGAGTACTGTATACTGGTCTGGAGGCCTCATAACAAGATTAATGAAAGGAACAAAGGGTTGCCCTTATGAAGAAAGGCTTAAGATTTGCAAATTACAGTGACTGGTGACTAGGCACCTGCGAGATGATCTGATTGAGGTTTGTAAGACCTTGAATGGTTTGAGCAAGCTCAATGCTGATGGAATTCTTCCTCTTGCTCAGAATAATCGTCTGAGGCATAAATTCAAATTGAGGAAAGACAGTTGTAGGATAGATGTGTGGAAGCTTGCCTTTAGCCAGCGAGTGGTTGATTGCTGGAACAAACTTTCATCCGTTGTTGTAAAAGTTGATGGCTTAAATAAATTTAAGACAGAACTAGACAAACATTAGGAATGAGTGGATGCGTGAAATAAGAAGGGTTTGTTGTTTTTTTTTTTTTGTTTTTTTTTTTGCTGTGATTCAAGAAATCTTGCTTTCTTGAATCATGTCTTTACTAATGCTAAGGACTTGGACACTGCCAATGTACGTACATGACTGCATTGACTTATATGCAAATGACTTAGATGATGCAACTCTCCTTGAAATTAACGAGCAAATTGCATACGAAGAAGAGAAAAACAATTCTGAAATAGATTACACTGAAATGGCACCAAAAGAATTTTCAACAGAAGAATTGGAGAAAGTTTTTCGGGGGTTGACATGGCCTGCCAGGTGATCATGAATGGAGATCTGAATGTTGAACGTAGCATCAAGATATGGCAAATTTTTTGAGATGGGAGTTGATGCTACAACGACTTGTATGATGAGAAAAAGACTACTTCACCAGACTTCATTATTGAAATACCTAAATAAACAATAAAGCTTTTTTCTCATCTCTCATTATGTTACTCATTAATAAGATTTTTTCAATATTTTTTATTTCAAATCCTTTTAATTGGCTATCAAGCGTAAATTGTTTATAGTTTTATTATAATTTGTTTATAGACAAATTATAATATTATAAATTATAAATTATAAATTAAAATTATAATATTTTTATTATAATTTGTTTAAAGGTATCCATTGTCTCTGGTATGAGAGACACAGTCTATAAACAATTTCGATTAAAATCCATTATAATTATAACTCAATCAGCACGGTTTCGCATAACACAGAACAGTTTCAATACTAATTATTAGTGCTATACAGGGTATTGCTGTATATACACGGGGTTTTTTAAAAAATACACGGCATAACTTCAGGAATGAGTTCCTCATATGTAGACAATAAAAATATTTTATATCGACATAGTTCCGGAAATGCTTGGTTCCCGAGTTATTGACCGGAATGTCTTATCTTCCGCAGGTGATTTCCTTCATCACAAGGTACTGACAGAATCTGGTGGTTTTCCATTTCGACCACGTGCTCAAATCAGGATCAAGCAGATATGCACTTTATGTATGGTTTGGCGGACGGCAATGCCCTGGAGGCTCATCGTTTGTACCACGAAAGGTTCCCAGAGCGAAGATGTCCAGACAGGAAAATATTTAAAGGTATCCATTGCCGCCTTTGTGAACATGGGACCTTTACACCTCGTGCTGCCGACAGAGGTCGACCAAGATCCACGACTCCTGAAGTAGAGGAGGATATTTTGTATGTTGTGCCATGCCACTCCTGGAATTGGCACACGCAGAATAGCAATGCAACTGGCTGTTCAACGTTCGACTATTTGGAGAGTGTTGCGAGAACACCAACTGCATCCTTACCATCTGCAATGGGTACAGGCCTTGTCACCAGCAGATTACCCTGCGCGAGTAATGTTCTGCCAGTGGTTCTTGCAGCACTGTGGTACAACTCCTCGCTTTCCTGCCTTAGTGATATTCACAGATGAAGCACAGTTCACACGAGATGGAATCCAAAACTTTCACAATCAACATGCATGGGCTGAGGAAAACCCACATGCAATTCTTCCATCACATCACCAACAGCGGTTCAGCCTCAACATCTGGGCAGAGGTTTTTGGTGATAAGTTATTTGGGCCCCATGTACTTCCAAACAAACTCACAGGGCAGGCGTACAGAAACTTTCTGGAAAACAACATGCCTGGTTTCTTGGATGACACGCCACTGATCATTCGTCAACAAGCACACTTCATGCACGATGGCACTCCCGCACATTTCAGCCACCTAGCCCGCAATTACATGGTTCGAAGGTTTCCTGGTCGGTGGATAGGTAGAGGTGGACCAACTGACTGGCCTCCAACGCTCACCTGATTTAAACCCACTAGATTTCTTCTTGTGGGGCCATTTAAAGTCATTGGTGTATTCGACTCCGGTAGCTGATGTGGAAACTCGAATTGTGTTTCCACAATCGAATTGTGGCAGGTTGTGAGACAATACAAAACATGCCAGGAATTTGGCATTGTCTTCATGAGATGTCGATGTGAGGCCTGTATTCAGGCAGAAGATGGACATTTCGAACAATTACTATAAGGTGATGTGAACAGTTAGACGCTTAACTTCAAAACTTGGAAACCAAGCATTTCCGGAACTATGTTGATATAAAATATTTTTGTCTACATATGAGGAACTCATTCCTGAAGTTATTATTATTTTATTTTATTTATTTATTTTTTTTTTTTCATTTTGTTTCTTCTTATTTTATTATATTTCATTTAGTTTTCTTCTTTTTTCTGTTCCAGCCTCTGTCAGATCAGCCATGAAATATACGTCAGCATACCACTTACTTACCGCTATTTTTGACCTGGCTTCCGCACTCGCTTAATTCAACTTTCATCATGGTTTCATTGTTTTAACCACATGCTATGTATATTTCATGTCAGAAACAGAGGCCTTACTTTTTGCTGCATTCCCTTTGGTTTTGACTACTGACCCTTGATGAAATTAATATTGTATTTACAGCATTAAGTGCTACTTTTAAAGTATTACTTTTAATTTACAGGTACCAACCGATTTTTTTCCATAGTTTTGACTTCTGGTTTCGTCAGCTTGTCTCCCCTCTCTCATTGCAACATATCTACATTCCATTATGGTCATTGGGTAATTTCTGCTATATATAGCAGTGCCCCTAGTCCATCAACCATTTTAATGGCATTCTAAATATCATTCCTTATATTGCTGTAACCATTCTCTACAACCTCTTATTATTAATACATTACACACACACGCACGCACGCACACGCACGCACGCACACGCACGCACACACACACACACACACACACACACACACACACACACACACACACACACACACACACACACACACACACACACACACACACAGAGGCAGTTCTCGCTTTACGAGTTCCTGGGCTTACGTGTTTTTTTTCCCCCAAGTATCAAGTATCAACAAAATCGAAAATATGAACATTAATTGCAAAAAATGAATGTTAAACATTCATAAATACTGCATTCCAAACCACATGCGTAGC
Source organism: Mastigoproctus giganteus (assembly GCF_048544385.1). Classification (NCBI taxonomy): domain Eukaryota; kingdom Metazoa; phylum Arthropoda; class Arachnida; order Uropygi; family Thelyphonidae; genus Mastigoproctus; species Mastigoproctus giganteus. The sequence continues at coordinate 235,751,341 of NC_143576.1, forward strand.
TATACAATACAGTTTACCCCGCTTTACGATATTAATCAGTTCCAGAGACACCATCGTATCGTTAAAATATCGTAATGTGAACCCAATAACACATTGTTTTTTGGTAATTAGTTTCAAGATCTCAGAAGTTGAAATTTTTACTGATAACTAAGCTATTTATCTCTCTAAAGTGTAATTTGTAAGGTCACGAGCATGACCTTAAGGTCATATAAAAGGTCGTGAGCATGGTTTGTAAATTGTATTAGTTACCAATTGAAATCATTAAAATGCACTACACTTTCATCGTTATCATATGTTCCGTTATAAGAATCAATTTTAAACACCTTCGTGATATTTTTCTAAAGCACATTTCTGGAGGTTACGACCATAAAACAATAAAAACAATTTGCACTTTCCGGTTTATTGGGCTTTTCTGTTACTGCAAGCAATTATAAACGGGTAGTAAACTCAATGTTATTGCATTTGCGAAAATGCAAATAGCTGGAATTGTGTGGGTTTTTACATTATTATGGTGAAATGTTTCCCCTTTATTGAAATCTTCAATCCTATAAAAAACAAATAAATTTTCAGACTCTTCTCTTCATTCCTTTTTTTTTTAAACACCGTAAACTTGTTACTCCACATGAATCATGCTAGTTGCAATTTGTGCATGCTCTTAAAAAAATGCTTATGCATGCAGTCGTGAAATTTATAATTAAAAGAGAAGATTATCTTGGAAACAAGCGCCTCTTGAAACATTTCTGAAGAAGACTCCTTATGCAACAAACCAACAAGTGCCGAGCCAATCATGAATGATCAACAAGTGTGCATTTAGTTGATGATGATGAAGAATAAATATTCTTTAACATTTGTAAGTCATAAATAATTTCTCTATTATTATAATTTGCTTGATTTTACAGGTTACATTTTCATTTCTTTCGGAAAATCAATCATTGTTTAAACATAAACTGATTAGCTAACTAATTTCATTGTTGAGAACGTAACCCTTATTTTTAACCTTATGTCTATGGGAAATAAATTCCCGCTTTAGGAGTTTTCGCCATACGAGCACACGCTAGGAATGAATTAACTCGTAAAGTTGAGAACTACCTGTATATATATATATAAGTTAATTGAGAGGATGAGAATAGAAAATAAAAAAATACAGTGTCCTTAGTCCATAAACCATACTACAATCCTTTAATATACAGGGGGTTCTTGTTATCCAAGGATAATTGATTCCATAAAATTCCACTTAAAACGGGGAACAAATTTTCGTAATGTGTATTATGTACTTGTGTCTAAGAAATAAGTGAATTCACACACCAACCATTAAATGAATTTTACTAATATTAATAAAATAATAAGAGGAGTTTACCTCTTATTACCTCTGTAGAACACTTTCGTATGATACCCTCCAGAAATTAAAATGGAAAAAACGAAAAAAATCGACAACTTACCAGTACAATATGTACACGTAGAACATATTGTGTATTACAGCTCTGATTCGTACTATCTAATGAATTTTACTGTAATTAAAGTTTTTACAAATAATTTCAAAAAACAAATTATATAATTTACAATAAACTGGTGGCTGTATATACGGAATGCTAAAACTATAATAAAATCATTTACTATAAAATATGCTAAAATATAAAGATTAAAAGCGCTAAAAACCTGAAGCTTTCGAGAGCGTCAGCTCCCTTCCTCAACAGTAATAAGACTTCCTGCAACATCTCCTTATATAACAGGCTCACGGTACCTCCACACGTGGTTCCCTCGGCGTATGGGCAGACCCGGAAGCGGAAGTGGCTCGGGTACGTGGCAAATGAAATTGTTCATCCGTACTTAGGACAACTGCTTCGAAAATAGGATATATGCGCATACCTCTGTCTCTATTCATGGTATTCTTACTGGATGAGCCAATCCGTAAACCCTCTAGCCACTTACGCTCCCAGTACCCGTGTGCGTGGTCCACGATAATTGCGTCCTCAGGGGAGATTTGATGCTGCTTCTCCCAAAAATGTTTGGCCACAGCAGACTTATTATAATTGGCGGTTCTTATAGCATTTAAATTCTCCCCCAGACAATCACTGAGCTGTCGTTTTGTTTCCCCCACATAACACTCCCCACAGCCCGGGCATTCTATTCTATATACAACTCCACTACCGAGGTCTTTTGGTATACGGTCTTTCATCTGGGACACCGCTGTGCACAGCCTCTGCCCGGGGAGCTGTACACAGCGTGTCTTATAACCCCGTAAAATTCTCACTAAATGCTCAGTAAGGCCCAGATATTAGGGGATGTATGCGGTGGCTACCGGCACGAACGGCTCCATACGTTCAGACACTCCTCTGCTATATCTGTCCAGGATCCTCTGGGGGTATCCGCATTTTCTAAGGTCTGCCGTGACATGATTAATTTCCTTTTCTTTATCCTCAGAGGTGGTGCAGTGTGATCTTGCTCTATCAAATAGAGCTTTTACTACACTGTTTTTGTATTGTTCAGCTTGTGCTGAGTTGTAATGGGTGTATTGGCCTCTACACATGGGTTTCTTAAGAACTGACGTCTTAAGTCTGGAACCCATCCTAGAGACTAATACATCCAAAGAGGGCAGGGTATCGCCTATTTTCACCTCTGAGGTAAATTGTATGAATTGGGAGAAGCTATTAAGCCAGCAAACTGCATCATTCTCCCTCCCCTTCTGGACCAGGGCAAAAGTATAGTCAACATATCTCTTCCAATTTCTAATAGGAATTAGAAATTTAGCATATTTTATAGTAAATGATTTTATTATAGTTTTAGCATTCCGTATATACAGCCACCAGTTTATTGTAAATTATAGTAAATTATATAATTTGTTTTTTGATATTATTTGTAAAAACTTTAATTACAGTAAAATTCATTTAATGGTTGGTGTATGAGTTCACTCATTTCTTAGACATGAATTTTCCCGACCTCAGAGGCCTCTTTCAGGATATTATGTACTTGTACATAGTAAAAAAAATGGATTGAAGGAACTGAAAAATGAGATAATTATTTTATTAGACATTTTTTATTATAATATGCTGAGGAGTGTAAGGTTAAGTAAAGTTTATTGAAGTTACACTATTTTTCAGTTTTATGAATAAAGAATGAATCCAGAGTTGTTTGGATTTTTATTGCTGTATTTTTCAGATAAAATTGTGTCATAGCATTTAGTTGTCTTTAGCTTTGCATTTAACTTTTGCTGCACAATCATGAAGAGGGTCGTTCTCACAAAAATATTCAAGTGCTTGGTCAATTTTCTCAAAGGTCTCTTTTAATTCTTTAATTTTCGAATCCTCCTAACTGTGGGGACTTGGATATCGGGGACCCCCTGTACCTCTTCAATTTATTATAAATTCAATTTATATATATATATGTATAAAACAAATTTTTGCAATGTAGGTAACTTGAATTATTTGGATTTTACCCATGAAGATAATTTTTATTTGTTTAAATTTATATTTATATGTAGATTTCATGTTTTGTCAATTTCTTATCCATTCCAAAATGTTTCATTGTTTTGAAAAGATTGAGGAGCATTTGATTTACAGTATTACATATAATTTATTAAAATTTTTGTATAGTATGGTTGCAAAGTTACCAAATTATACTTTATTTTGTCTTAATTCTGTGTACCACCAAATATGGAGGATGCGGAAAGGTCAGGGAATGACCACCGCATATCCCGGAGCAATATGGCCTTAGTTGCTAATGCTCCTAAAAACCAAACAACAACAACAACAACTTAATTCTGTCTTCAGAATAATTTATGTTGATAGTGTTTCCATTAAATAGATTTTTTTTTTTAAATATAAACCCCAACCAAACATGAAAGGTATTAGAACCTGTAGTACTTAGTACATGCATGGATTGAAGACTAAGAAGATTATAGGTGGCTAATCATATTTATATAATGTTTTATTTATAGCCTGTCCTTTGATCAGGCTGTAGGAAAATTTTTGGAATGGAGTACCTAATTGAAAACTAATGTTTGATATATGGTCATAAAGAAAACACTATCTCATCTCAGGTGAGAATCTCCTCCCTTTAGTAGATTTGGGTTCTTGATCAAGTTGCCCATTTATGTCACTACAAATGAGGGCCTATATACAGTCGGTCCTCGTATAACACGTGTTTACATTGCACGAATTCGATCATACACGATTTATAAATAGGGGAATGTTATCTTATATAGCACGAACCGAATTCGCTTATGCACGATTTGCCTTTGTATTTACAAGAAATGGCAGTCAAATGCGAAATCACCCCAACCGAACGCAACACGATAGGAATGAAGAAGATTCTGAAAATGTATTTATGTTTTATATCGGTGAAGGGGAAACACATTTCACCATAATAATGTAAAAACTAACACAATTCCAGCTATCGGTATAATCGCAAATGCAATTAGATGGAGTTTACTACCAGTTTATAACAGATTCCACTAGAAGAAACGCAACTGGAAATTGTTTTTATTGTTTTATGGTAGTAACCCCCAGAAATGTGCTTTAGTAAAATGTGAGGTGTTAATAGCGTATCCCGGCCTTTACCGTGTTGTTTATTCAGTTGCTACCCGCGCGCAGCTTTGTTTATGTGTATTAAGGGTGCCTCCTCGTTTTGTAATTGTGCTTTATTCCCTAAAAATGAGTAAAATGCTTAAAAGGTGTGAAAAGGAAGCGTCCTGGTGAAGACAATACAGATTCAGAGAGAAAAGAAAAGCAATATCGATAAACAGAGGTGGACTGGATCACAAATTCTTACCCGGGAAAATTTATAGTGGCCTCATACTACAGTTTATGGCCAAAATCACACCGGGATTTCCCGGGTAAGGCTTATGGCCAGTCCGCCTCTGTCGATAGAGAAAAAAAATATGAAATTGTGAAACGCTTTGAGCGAAATGAAAGACCATGTGATATTGCACGTGCTGCAGACCTAAATGAGGCAACGCCGAGAATTACAAAGAATGCGAAGAAAATAAAAACAACTTTCATAGCAGGAACAACTCAAAGTGTAATTAAAATCCATTAGATTAAGACACAAGAATTGGAAGAGATGGAACGGCTGTCATCTGTTTGGATAGAAAATCAAACAAAAAACAAGTTTGTTTACGATAGAAGCAAAAGCAGTAGCAATATTTTATTACGTAATAAAATACGTAAGCATTTTATTACGACTTACGTATTATAATTTATACTTACGTATTATAAAATACGTAAGTATTTTATTACGACTATTTTATTTAATATAATAAATTTTTTACGAATAAAATACGTATTTTATTCGTAAAAAAATACTTTTTTATAATATAATAAAAATAAATATTTTTTATTATTTATTGTATAATAAAAATAAAAAAATATTATATTATTTTTTATAACGATTAAAATTACCCGATTATTTATTGTATTTGGTAATTTTTTGGTTCCAAATGTGTGTTCAATCTTGGGTGGTCGGCACCTAACCCCACTTTTCCCATAGGGACTGTTGTTAATATTGCACGTTTTTGCATTGCACGAGAGTTTCTAGGAACACAACTATCGTGCTATACGAGGACAGACTACTGGTTAACCATGAGTATTCATGAAACAGTAAGTTGTCAGACAAAATCATATTCCAGTTGTCATGGTGACTTACACTGATAATTACCATGTGACATACAATATAATGCGGCGCCTCCATAGCCAGGTGGGCAGGAGCGGCAGTGCGTAGCACATGCTTCTTGATTAGACCAGGGTTCGAGCTCGTGACCACCAAATATGGAGGATGCGGAAAGGTTAGGGAATGACCACCGCATATCCCCGGAGCAATATGGCCTTAGTTGCTGATGCTCTAAAAACCAAATAACAAACAATATAACACAAAAAATAAGTTAAAATTACCTCCTGACTTCTCTTTCCATCATAGCACAACTCTGTGGTTATGAGCTTTGCCTTTCTGAATCCTTTCCATTTCCATAAAGTGCCAGTACCACTTATATGCTTTCAGGGGTTAAATAAATAGATTACCAAAGGTGTCATTTAACATGGCAGATGTAAACCAAATAATTTCTGTCACACAAAACTCAATATTGATCAATTACATTGCAGCATTCGGAGCCTTGAAAAATGACAAGCATCATGTAACATTGAATATAATGCTTCAATTATACATGAAAAAAAATTGTGGTTGCAAAAAATTTTATGGTTTAAATATATTTCAGTACAAAAGTTATTTTTAATATGTATGTATTTTTGGTATACTAGTCATGGTATAATTAGAATGATGGATTGTCTTACAAACAATGGTTATTTTGTATATAGGTGGTTCAAAAAAATATTAATACTGAAGATGAGATTCTGTCAGTTTTAGATGGTCTTATGAAGAGAAATGATAATTTATTGGCAATGTAAGTTTGTTTTTGTGTTTTTTTTTTTTTAACCTTAGTTTATGAATTTGGTTAGGAATTGTTATTCAAATTTATAAATATGAAGAATTTGTTTCTTGTTTATAAACTTAAAAAAACTGTGTTTCAGTTAGTGATCCTTTCAGGTATCTTCAATGGAATATGCTCAATAATGATAGTTATTGAACTTTTTTTATTAAACAAATCTTTATTCTCAGTGTGGATATTCTCAAAGTAACTCCATCAAAATACAGAATACATCTCTAATTTAATGGTGGTTTGATGTAATGTGAATATATTAATGTACATAAAAAAAAAAAATCCCTGTTTAATAAAAGTTGTCTTTCAAATAAAGAGATTCTCATGACTGTGTCATTAAAAGAACTTTGGTGTACTAGTAAAATTTTTGCACACGGAACCAGTAACATATAGCGCATTTTTTCCTGTCTTGTGCCACAGTCCAAAAGGTTAAGGAACAGATTATCATTGTTATAAGATTGGTCATATGGAACAGCTTGCTTCACCCTGGCAATCTCATATTTCAAATAACAGTTTGAATTGCAGTGCCTTATATTGATGGTAAAAATGTTTTATGGTTAGATGAAACATTTCATCTAACCATAAAACGGGGGTTAACCCCCCCATTCAAGTAGAAACAGACTTCTTTTGTAAAAGATCTGAAGATTTTTTACAAAAGACAATAACCATCAATTCATGGAAGTTGGAAGTCCATCTGCACAGCGACAGATTTAATCATAAGTGGGATAAGTGGTCACTTGGGGCCTCAAATTTAGAGGATCCTTGAAACACTATATCTAAAGTACTACTGAAAATGTATTAGGATCTTCACTAAATAAAAATTTTACTTTTATTTATTGCTTTCTATGTTTTTTTTTTTTTTAATTCATAAAATATTTTGCCTGCTAAATACAAATATAAATTTATAGGACAATAGTGTCCTACAATTAAAATTCAAATGGGTACTTGTTAACTCTTTCCACATGTATGTCACTTGCATTTTGATGGCATTTTCATATGCAGAATATTGGTGATTGAACATGAAATACTGGTAATAGATGGTTTACTTGCAGTGATAAAACTAAAAACCATGTTAGTAATAGAGTGCTAAACATGTTAATACTCCTAAATCTTAACTTCATCAAGGTCATGCTTCAGACTTTGTTACAACACTAAAAAATTTATGGACTAAATGCAATTTCCAAAGTAATACAAACTTTATGTTTGAAACTACACAAAAGTAATAAATGTAAATGTGAAAACCATGAGGGTAAATGCATTTTCCTCAGTAGAAATATAGATTATGTTCAGTTCAAAACAAAGTTGAAGTTCATTTTAGTTCTATTGAAGCATAGTTTTTTAAAATGTTGTTTGTTTATTCTTTTTTATTTGAGTGCTTTTGGTTTCAGCAAAGAAAAATGATAAACCATGAAATGCTTTTACAAATTAGTTGGTCGTATGAAATGAGTCCAAAGCGTTATTTTTGAATAACTAAATTTCATAACAAGCATAACAGTGAATGAAGGTGTGTTTTTTAATAATGCATTTGAATATGTATATGTTATAGATAGCTATATATTGATTTATTTAGGTATCGTCAGGGTGTTCCTGAAGTAGATATTTTAAAAGAAGCAAAACAGTTTGTTTCAAGTATTCGGGAGTGGATGAAGCGATATGTTGGTAAACCAGATAGTAGTAAGACAGATGGAACAATCCACGTAACAGATGTGTTGGATATCGAAGATAGTATATGGTGCCCTAAGTTTGGGTTGAAAGGAAAGATAGATCTTACTGTTAATGTTAAGATACACTCCAAACAACAAGTAAATAAACAGGTAATATTTTAAACTCTTATCTGAAACTGAGAGTTTTTACTCTCAGCAAAAATTTCTTTATTCCTTCTATAGCATATCTGTTACAAAAAAATTCTCGTATCACTATTTTTTCCTAAGGCTCTTTTTCATGTTTACCTTCTGTTTTCTAATGATAATAATTAAAAGTATGATAGATTCTTACATTTTTTGTTGTGATAAGCTTAGGAGGTTCATAAACTGATTGAACTAAGAACAAAGTGTGACATTCTACTCTTCATACTACATTTGAGCTGAACTTGGATTTCTTCCATCTCCAATCATACAGTGACCATTCATCTCTGTAAATGCTCACAGTGCACAATAAAAGCTTGTTAAAATTTGAGGTTATTCATTCTTTATTACAGTTACATGTCATTACTTTCCAAGATTTTAAATATTTCATATTTCTCAGTATTTAAGGAATATTTTTTTATCAGAAAGTTTTGAAATATTTAACCATTTCTAAAAATAATAATTATATTCAAGTTATTGTATTATTTTGAACAGCATTAGACATGTAAATTGTATATGATCAATTTCAGATTCTGCCCCTGGAATTAAAGACAGGTCGCCCATCATTTTCACCTGAACACCAAGGACAAGTTAGTCTTTACACTATGATGGTGGACAAATATTCGCCATCTCTTGATAAAGGACTTCTGCTTTATCTCAAGGGTGAACCAAAAATGAAAGTCATCACTGCAAATTATAATCAGCAAAGAGGGTTAATTCAACTCCGAAATGAATTGGCACACCATTTTGAGTCATTTTCTGCAATTAATGAAACTTACTGCACTTCCAGCAAGGAACTGAGTGAAGAGGATTATTGCAATATTTTAGGAAGACTCCCTAGTCCTATCAATAATATGAGGTCATGCTCAAAATGTTCATATCTTCTGCCCTGTGTTCTATATCAAAAGTAAGATTATGAAGTTGTTTAGCCATTTGTGGAAATATGAAATATTGCTTTTAAATCAAAACTCTGTTTTCTTTAACCTAACAGCACGTTCACATCAATTCTTATGCATGTGAGGATTATTTTGGCCCTTCTCAACTGAGTTTTCCCAGATTTTTAACAGAGAAACTAAAAGAAAAACTGGTTGAACAGAGTGTTTTAGATCACAAATCAAATTTTAAAAAAATGGCTGTTCAAATATCTCCTATGCAAATGCCAATATTTAATAAAAAACTCCTTCACTGATGTTTAAAAAACCTAAACAAATCAAGCCAATCACAGATATTTAAGTCATGGAAATCGTTATCTATAGATTATACTTTTAAGATAAAACTTAGTAATTAAAAGTGAATTGATCAGAAGTTCAGAAAATGTAATAGTTGCATTGGTGGAAGTTTGTATAATTTTCTGATATATATATATATATATATATAATAATGTTTTGTTGGCTTGACTAGCCATTCAAAAACTAATGAGAAAACAGATTTTTAATGAAAAAAATGTAGATTATTTTTGTTGAATTAAAAGTTTACCATTGTTTCTCTCAGTATAGTACAATGCTCCCTTATGAATTAGCTTTGCAAACGGAAAATAGGTCATTAGCATATGCTTGAGTTCATGACATCATGTGCCGTTATGTTTCCTGTTTAGTAGGATCTCACCAATTGTGGGAGTTGCATTCCTGGTGAAGTTCTCAACTCAAGTTTAAGGGTCATTAAGAAGAGCTTTTGTTCGCAGCTCACAAACTGGCCTTCTACGCTGAATAAAATCATAGGGGATGTCTGATAGTAGAATTTGTTTGGATATTCATAACAGTTTTTAATACATTGAGGGAAAGACCTATCATGGGAATTAACAATTAAAATTAGATTAAATTAATCAATAACACTTCATGTTTTAACCCTACACCCCTTAAAAAGCCTACATGCATATCTGGATGTGTAGGGGTTTCTTCACCATTACAGAGTCAATAAATAAATTGTTGCCTTTAAAACATGGTATTAAGTGTTATTAATTAATTTAATTAAATTTAACTATTTAGATATTATTCATTAAAAGCAATATTCATTGGGGGGGGATGAAAAATCCTTTGCTAAATTATTTTTTGGTTCACAACTGGTCTGTTTTTCTAGAACTGAGACTGCAGGTGGAAAAGGTGTTACTTGCTTGTGCTGATCTGGACTCTGGCTGGTATAGGTGAAGATCACTTGAGGTGGAGAGGATGGATGTTGCATAGGTATCTGGGCATTTGATTGACTGAAGTTCATCTCTTATTTGCCATTTCTTTTCTTGTTACAATCCAGGCAGTGGTGGAGAGGCCTGTTAATTTGTCTAGTTTGTGGGGGAGGTTTGTTGACTGGAGATCTCATGGTAAGGGATGTGATATTCCTAAAGGCCAGCTGGTGGGAGAGGAAGGTAGTAACTCTTCTCCCTGTTGTGATTTATGGTTATCTCTGGATTCTTTTGAATTTCCATGTTTCTTCTTTAAACTCCCTTCTGTAGTTGTCATCTGTATTGTAGGATCCTAGGTTGTTGAAGGTTAAAGCTGTGCCCTTTCGAAACACTAGGCACAACTTCATTATATGGTGTAATTTTGTTTAAGAGTTCTACGTTTTGTTCTGAGTTCTCTTGTGTGCCATTTTGTTCTAAGAGCAATACCTGCTTTTACTAACGGTACTACAGTTTCACGATTCTTAAAACCACATGATACTTATGGTGGCAATATGTTGTCTCCAGTCTAATATGGAGTATCATCTGAGTTCCCAATGCTTTTGAAGATGTAAAAATCTAATTGGTGGTGAAATGTTATCTATATAATATATTTAGCAGTTTTGCAAAGTGCTGTATGTTGTCATTTCTTTGTATAGTGACTCATTCTGTATAAAAGAGGTGAGAATACATTTTGACATCATGATACATAACATAATAATACTATATAATGTGTTTTGCAGTGGATGAATTGCTGTTTGTTCGTGTCAGAGACAAGCTAACTTGGTATATTATGTAATATGTGTTATGCTGCCAAAAGAGGATCTGTCCACCTCTATTATATAAAATGACTTGTTCTATAAAGAAATTACAACAATTACTACTTTGTGAAAAACAAAATTTATTTTCTGGTAATGATGTGATCTTATTTCCAGTGCCAATATAAAGAATTATTTTTGAGTTCTCAGTGCATCTGAAGTTGTTAAAATGTAACTGATGAAATGTTAAGCATCTAATATAATAGATTTAATACTTTTGTAACATTTCTTTGTATTTTGCAAATTTATTTGTAATTTGTTTGTATAATGACTCATTCCATCTAATAGAGTTGGACATATACCTTTTCTTGGCAGCATAATATAAATAGCATAATATAGTATACTTTGTTATGGATAAATTACTCTTTCTTTGTGCAGTAAGAGGTGCCCAGCAACAGTGATTTTTGAATGGGGGGTCACACCACATGCTGAGGCTTAGAAGTGAGCAACATAAGCAGAATTTTCATATGAGAGTAAGTTTGAGAGTGGTCCAAGAGTGCTTTTAGCATAAACACCTAATATAAATTGTATACTTGGCAGAAGAAGCATAATGATATACAGTTGGTCTGTAGAAGAAAACAAATTTCAGAAAAGAGAAATTTTTCTTAATCAGTAGCAAAGTTAAAAATAACTTTTTGCCATCAAAAAGCTATTCCAAGCACTTAGATCTGTGATCCCAGGATTTTTTTTTTATTATTAAATATTTGATATATGCTAGTAATTTATTAAAAATTTTCTATTTTTTTATTATTTTCTAATTAATATTTTAATAAATTTCCTAATTTATTAAAAAAAGTTGACTTGCTTTTAATATTTTTATTTTTTTATAATGAGGCGTGATGTAAGAATAAAATTTTTTCGATATTTCTTTGCATGTTTACTTCTAGGGGTCTAGAAAAGGAAATTAATGACTCAGAACATTCCATATTTACACTAATACCAAACTTTGCTGGTCATCTACTCCCCTCTCATTTGCAGTATTTTAGACACTGGTGTGTGCTACTCAATCTGGAAAATTCTAGAAATTCACCTCAATATTTTTGGAATGAAGATAGTGGTTGCAGGTAATATATATTCATTTATAAATGAGCACATGTATTGTGCTTTATTTACATCATCTTTATTTTGCTTTTAAATAATCCCAAAGTGCTTTTGTTTCTTATAAAATTTATAAAGAAGTTGCAGTGTTTAATAATGTGGATGGAATATGGAGTGTAATATTTAATAATAAAGAATGGAATGATTTACAACTTAAAAAATGGTGTTTATCAAACTTTGGATAGTTGTCATACATTAATGTAAGGGGATTGAAAGAATTTACTTACACCCATCCAAGTAAGGCTAAGCAGTGATTTGTGGCTGCATCCTAGGAGGTCTCAAAGAATATCTGAGGGGGGGGGGGTTGTGATATATCATGAATTAAAAATACCAAACAGTTTCAAATGAAGAAGGGTACTAAGGCTGCTATAATTAGTGAGGAGGTTAAAGGTTTGCTGAATTATATGGGTTTTGTTTGGCTCGAAAGGGTTTGCTAGAAGTAAAAGGTTATGAAACACTGTCCTATCTAATCCAGTTGACTTTGAAATTACAAATAGCATTTTCAGCCATTTTAATTGCAAATCCATTAAAAACTCTTAATTCAATTTTTTATTGATAAGCAGTGCTAATACCTTTTGTTTTTCATACTATTAGTTCATAGGCATTGTTTATCTCAGAATATAGTGTTGGCAGTGTCAGTGTTTCACTTATATATAAATTAAAATTTTATATAGGTTCTCTTAGGAGAAGATGGTTAATGTGATCAGTGTTGTTTTGGCAAAGGACCAGTTCTGGTCCTTTGCCAGAACAACACTGATCACATCAACTACTTCCAAGAGCAGTGAACCAGAAAGTTCATTGCTCTTGGAGGTAGTTAAGTTTTGAATGTTTTAGTTACTCTTGAACATCTGTGATAAATAATAAATTTTAGATAAACAACCCTTACAAAAGTGAGGAAGGACTAATGTCAATGTCAGAACCAAATGAAAAGCAAAAAACAAAACAACACATCTTCAAAACTTAACTACCTACTAGTGCAGCGATTTTCAACTCACAGCACACCAAGCAAGGTGCTAAAATTGTCAAGGCACACCATCCGTTTTTTTAGGAGAGATTTTATCATTTAAAAAAAAAATGCATATTAAGATTGTGTTTAAAAGTTCAATAGCTAAAATTCTAATCATTGTGTTATTTTTTTAAAATAATATTGATCTGGATTTCAAAAGATTTATTTTTAAAATTTATGTTCATATTTGTTATTATTCCAATTATTGAAATAAGATATCATTGAAAAGGATACTATTTATAAAAAAAAATATTTATATAAAAATATCAGTGGGAAACCTGTGCTTGGTGATGTCTCTTGTCCGAGGTCGGATGGTTGATAAGCATACCCTCAAGTCCTCCTCCAATGTTTTGAAGTTGCGACCTGTTCTTGCTCTTCATCGTGTTCATAGCAGAAAAGCCAGTCTCACACAGATACGATGTAGAGAAAGGAAGGGGTGTTTCAATTGCCTTCTTTGTGATAATGGGGTACTCCTGTTGGAGAGACAACCAGAATGAGGGCAAATCTGTTGATGAGTGCTTTGGTTTCAGTCCTCTGTTGTTTCTTATTTCTGTCACCTCATCTTCTGCAACAGTTAATTCTGCTGATTCCAATGCACTTAACACAAACGGATCTCTTACCCAGTCCAAGGAAGATACATCAAGTGACAGGAAATACTTTTCAGTGTTTTTACTTAGCAGTGACAAACTTTGTAGAACTAAATGAACAAGATTTTTGTCCAGTCTGCAACTATTTGTCAGCTCAAACATTTCAACTTTGTTCTGTTTTTTGATTCTGGCTCCCCACAGCACTAATTTTTCCTTAAAAGAGTTAATTTTGTCAGTGCAAGAAGAATGCTTTCATTCTTTCCCTGCATACTCTTGTTAAGAGCATTCAAGGCTTGGGAAATGTCAGCTAGGAAAACAACTTTATTGCTCTCATCACTAAGCAGGTCATCATCATCATATTTACACTCATTGGAGCATTCCCCGAGCAAAAACTCAACAACGCAATTTAGCTGTTTTCGACCTATTTAGCCTTCCGAGCAGCAAGGACTCGCCCTGCTGCAGGGAAGTTTACCATCCCTAGCCCTGTGGAGGCAGGTCACTACTACCCTTAGATTTACACCAGCTTTATAGCTTTATGTTCATAAATTCAGATTGCTTTGATCAAACCACAGTCTAAAAACTACATCAATTTAGTAGTCAAAAAGTTATATATACATCAGTTTAGAAGTCTAAAAGTACCATTTACATATAATACAAAACTAAAATAAGCAACGACAAGCAGTTGCAACTCAATGCTAACATCCGCAAGCATGTGGGGATAAAGTGAACCCACTTGGTTCAAGTAGTGCCCTGAGCACTATGAATAATATTTACATTTTTTAGATACGTCAAGAAAACTCTATATATACTTTCATTGTCAAAAAGCCTTTGCATTTCATGGCGAGAGGAAACCCCTAACTGGCCAAGAAGCCCTTGCCTTGGTATGTCATATAATTGACATTGAAAAATTACACATGCTGACTATGATAGATACAAGTTGATATGCAACCAAGTTACAAAGGAGGTTAGGCAGGCGAAGGCAGATTACGAGAAATCCTTGGCAAGGGATGCAAAGAAAAACAGCAAAGAGTTCTTTACTTATGTAAACTCTAGAAGGAAGGGGATGAATCAGATTGGTCCACTTGATATTGATGGGTCAACTGTTGATGATCCTGCTCAGGTAGCTAACAAACTAAATGAATATTTTGCATCGACATTCACACATGAGGAGTTATTCAGCAAGGGGAATGCCAGAGGTGTATTCAACTCTAGCAGTAAGCTACAGAATCTTGAAATAACTGGGAGTAAAGTGGAGGAGAAACTGTTGAAGATAAACACAAGAAAGGCACCCGGGGTGGATGGGATCTATCCAGTTATATTAAAGGAGGCAGCAAAGGAAGTAAGCAAACCCTTAGCCATAGTTATGAGAGCTTCCTTGGACTCAGGGGAGGTACCCATGGACTGGAAATGTGCAAATGTGACCCCAATTCACAAAGGAGGATCAAAGGCTGACACAAGTAATTATAGACCTGTGAGCTTAACTTCTGTTCCAGGAAAATTAATGGAGGCACTGGTTAAAGAAGCACTGCAGGATCATTTAGACAAGACTTCAGTTATAGCTCAGACACAGCATGGTTTTGTTAAGGGGAAGTCTTGCCTGACCAACTTGATTGGATACTATGATGCAGTCACAAAAGAGCTGGATGCAGGGAATAACTTTGATATTATATACTTGGATCTTAGAAAGGCTTTTGATACTGTTGCACATGGAAGACTGCTACACAAATTGGAGCAGTGTGACATTGGAGGCATATTGCTGCTATGGATAAAGGGGTGGTTGAGGGGGAGAAGACAGAGAGTGGTAATCAATGGACACTGCTCATCGTGGACTGATGTTATTAGTGGAGTCCCTCAGGGCTCAGTGTTGGGTCCATTGTTGTTTTCTGTATTTATAAATGATATTGATGATGGTATATCAAGCTTAATGTCCAAGTTTGCAGATGATACAAAGGTTGGCAGGGTTGTCAAGGACACTACTGACACTATGCTGCTGCAACAGGATCTGGAAAGGTTGAGCAGATGGGCTGAGAGGTGGCAAATGAAGTTTAACATTGACAAATGTAAAGTACTACACATGGGAAACAGCAACCCCAGAGCAACGTATCAACTCTGTGGTACTACACTGACAGTGGTAGAGAATGAAAGGGACTTGGGGGTGACTGTGCAGGCAGATATGAAGTTCTCTGAGCAGTGCAGACGGGCTGCAAGAGTAGCTCATGGAGTATTGTCAATGATATACAGGAATTTTTCCAGCAGGGATAAGGAGATGATTATTCCATTGTATAAGGCGATGGTCAGGCCACACCTAGAGTACTGTATACAGGTCTGGAGGCCTCATTTCAAGAAGGATGTAGAGCTGCTGGAACGAGTACAGAGAAGGGCAACAAGATTAGTGAATGGAACAAAGGGGTGCTCTTACGAAGAAAGGCTTAAGTTTTGCAAATTACAGTGTCTGGAGACTAGGCACCAGCGAGGTGATCTGATAGAGGTGTATAAAGCCTTGAATGGTTTAAGTATGCTCAATGCTGATGGGATTCTTCCTCTAGCTCAGAAAAATCACCTGAGAGGGCATAAATTCAAATTGAGGAAAGACAGATGTAGGATAGACGTGCGGAAATTTGCCTTTAGCCAGCGGGTGGTTGGTTGGTGGAACAGACTGCCATCCCTTGTGGTGGAGGTTGATAGCCTAAATAAGTTTAAGGCTCAGCTGGACAGGTATTTTGAACGAACAGAGGGGTGAAGTGGAAGTGGGTTTTTTTTTTTTTTTTTTGGCTGATGCTGCATAAGCTTGCTTTCTTGCATCAAATGCCTCTACTAATGCTAATGCTAATGCTATCCTCAATCTGCCCGCAACGACAGCGATCACTGTCCGCGAGGCCAAATTGATGTAGCCGCAACCGAAGTCTGTGTCCAGTAACAACCATAGCTTGAAAGACTCCAAGCTTAGGCCACCTCCATATCTGTTCCAACTTCAAAATATCAGGCAATAGTTCAAACGTCACTCTGCCCTTAGAGGACGTAGCCCAATGCTCTTACCAGAGCTGAAGGAACTCTTGCGATATACACTGCCTTCTTCCTTCAAGTCAGATCTGCCCTATGTTCTTCCCACATCGGGGTAACAACGGACACCAGTCAACTCTGTGGGTAAGTTATTCTTGGTCCGGTATCTTAGGAGTCGCTCGAGAACTACCAAATCAGCTGGCACTGTACCAGCGATAATCTTGAAGGGCATCTGTGGAGACGGTGCAGCAGGCTCTGGTCATGCAAATCGCTGAGCCGCCATCAAATGTTGCTTCATGACACCTGTCAATTGCCTGATCCCAGGCTCCACAGGCATAGTTAATAATGGGCACAAAGAGGCACTTATACAGGATGTCTAAGTTCTGTCCTTTGATTCCCCAGCCAGTTCGGGTTATTTTCCTCAGTTTCCCATACAGCTTTTTAATCTTATCCCTCAGATACTTATTCACTGGAGCAAAACCTAAGGAGAGCCCACCAAGGCTTACCATGGGATGTCTATTCGGACTAAAAAATTCTTTAAGCATCATGCACTGCGACTTCGTCGGCGATATCATTAGCTTGTGAACCGAGGCCCAAGTCTGTATCTTGTTCAAAACCCAACTGGCCTTTTGTTCCAGTTCTAATCGGCCATTACCGCACACCAGTATGGCAACATCGTCTGTGGTAGATGACTTTCATCAACCGGTGAAATACCACCACTTTGCTTATTGGAGGCTTGAAGTGGTGAAACCCATGTTTAGTCTCTAGAGCAAAGTTTCCGGCATCCCTCTCCCCCCATACTTCTCCTTCAACCCATGCACGGTACTTAGTACTATAGGTTTTGATACCTTTCATATTTGGGGGTTTCATATATATAAAAAAAAAAGCATAAGCTACGATCCCCACACCATTCCAGGCTTGGTTTAATAACTCATCCAAGACAAAGTTCCACATGAAAGGACCAATGATAGACCCCTGCCATTAAGCAGGTCAGTCAGCTCAGACTCTTCAGACGTAAAAAAAATTATAAGCTCTTTCCTCAGTTCATAGAACCTTGAAAGTAACCGCCCTCGAGATAGCCACCTCACTTCTGTGTGCAGTAGGAGTTGTGTTTGTGAGTAGCTTCCATGGCAGAACACAGTGCTGAAAACAACCTCAATTTTAATGGTCTACTCTTGATGTAGTTAACCATTTTGATTGTCTCATCCAGTACTTTTTTTGGAGCTTAGGTACTACTTACTACTGATTTTGAAATGAGGACCTCTCTGTGAAGGAAACAGCGTGTAAAAATAATGCCAGGATTCTTTTGCTTGGCCAGTGCGATGAATCCTTTCAGGCTTCCCAGCATAGAGGGAGTACCATCTATGCAGTAGCAGATGCTGATGCATGATTTCCATGACAAATCATGAGAAATGAAATAACTGTGGACAACATCAAGGATGTCTTGGCCTTTTGTTGTTTCTGGAAGTGGTTTGCAATATAAAAATTGTTCAATGATGTCTCCATTATAAACAAACCTGCTGAATGCTAGCAGTTGAGCTTTTCCAGTGATGTCAGTTGATTCGTCCAACTAGATGGCAAAAAAATTGTCTTCTTTAATGTTAACTATCACTTTTGACCCAACATCTTGAGACATGTCTTGTATATGCAGACTAATAGTGTTCTCAGACATTGGGATTTTCAAAATCTTTTCATATTCCTCACCAAACATAATATTTACTATTTTACAGCATGCTGGTAAAATTACTGACTCTGCAATTGTATGTGATTTCATCTTTTTTGCCCCAATTTTGGCAGTGGTATAGCTTGCTTCTTGAGCTTTGTCAGAAATAGTTGTGATTTTGTCCATTTTTCAGCCTGGCATGTTTGATCAGCTATAAGCCTTTTAAAATATTCAGTTGGTTTCTCTCATAAATGTGAGAGCTTTTTGTGAAAGTGTCTTTTCAGCTTATTTGGAACCATAGTGTGGTTTGCCAGTTTCTCACCACAAACAACACACTTAGGACATGGCTGCTCTTCTCCAGATGAAAAGAATCTGAAAGACAAATAGTCTTCGTTATACTGGCACACGACAGTTTTAGAACTAATAAAATAAATAAATTTTCTGTTTATACTCCGGGACGACCAAACGGTCAGAGGAGTTCGCATGATAGATTGAATACAAGAAACAGCACCGTATTCAGTAGTCACGGGCTTGAACCCTGGTCACTCAAGGCACGTGTACTTAGGCACCCGCGCGCCTAACTGCACTGTGTTATTCTACCAGAACTAGTGCCAGCTACACTTGATTCATTGTCATCATCTAACTTACGTTTTTTAATTAGAAATCTTTCCATGTCTAATAAGCCCTAAAAAAAAAAAAAAATAAAAATAAAATAAATTCAGACATAACAAAATAATTAAAATAGAAATAAACAAAAATGCATTAGTGCAAACTCGCACGGAATAACATACCCAATACAAACGACAACTGACTGAAGACTGACACTGATAGCTTGACAATGGCGAAAGATGGGGTGGTAAAAGTACATTGCAGGGTTATTTTTGGATCTGGAACAACATGGATGGAAGTTCTTGGAATTTTACTATAATAAACTTTTTTTTTTTTTTTTTTTTTTTTATTAAACTGTCATTGTTTTCATTCTTATCGGCCTTTCATGAAAAATATACAGTACTTCTAAAATTTACTTCGGCAATTTTTTTTATTCCCCAATTTTTTTTCTCGCTTCTTTTCTACTTTTCCCCAAACTCCACGGCACGCTGGTTGAAAATCTCTGTACTAATGCAATGAACTGGCCTGTTACCAGAGCAGCACTAATCATTTTGAGTGTCCTCTCCTGAGAGGAGAATTATATGTGTGTGCTGTATAAAGCACATGAGCACATAAATAGATATAAATTTTTAATTATTAAGCATATTTCTCTCAAATAAAGGGACTACGCATTCAACAATATGTTGAACAGGATGCAATCAGTAATAAAAGAGAGAGCCAATCATGTGGTATTGAAATGGTTCTTTATACTTTTAAAAATTTTACAGTTTATTGTTAAACTTATCCTAAAACTTGATACAAGTTTTTCAAATGTGGATGTTACAGAGAATTTTTTTGTTCTGTTTTAAAGAATGTGACTGATTGACAACATTTAAGAGAATTAAGAGTAGCAGTCATAAGAAACGCAAAAATATAGAATGAAATATCCAGCATCTTGAGTGCAATATACAAAACGTTTCATACTGTGGGCTGTGCTTTCACAATTAATTGTTACCTGAAAATGAAAAAAGCTCATATAAATGTGATTCTGAATTGTTATGGAGCTACAACTGTTTTAATTTTAAAAAATTACTATGGAGTTTTTAACGATAAAAAAATTAAATGATAATAAGCAGACATATATCTGGTAAAATGTTTATTCATATTAGGTACATATTTGCTTCTGCTCCCCTAAATTTGCCTCCATTTGCTTCCGGTTGGGTTATCTCAGTCACAGACAGCTATGTTAAAGTGATTCTAGACAGGTATAGAAGAAATTTTCACATTTAACATAGTACTCACATAGTAGCTTAGCCTGAGCTCACTACCCTTGCCTGAGGTTGACTGATTCAGAACCAAATGAAAATGCTTAGATAAGTTTCTCTGGCCTTTGAGAAGTTTTGAAAAGAAAAGATCTTGGGTTCAAATTGTGCTATATTCATGAATGTTGTAAATGTCCAAACAAGTTATATCAATATTGAAGCTGAGAGGAACTTGTTATTTATATGAAAATAAATAAATAAATCCAAAAATTTAAACCACTAGTCAGTAGAATTCTCTGTACTTTGGTTGTGTAATTGGTTTATATATTTAAAGTTTTTTTCACAGAGTATTTTTTTTTTTTTTTAAATCATTTTTGGATAAAGTAACGTTTGTCATTTGTTTACAGAGAAAAGAAGGGCTTGTGCTTCAGTCAAATGATGCTGTCTTTTCCCATTTCTGATAAAGATAAAATTGGAATGCACTATATTCACAATTTTAAGAGAAGTCCCCATCACTGGAATGCTTCAAATTTGAGGAGTATTGGCCTCAGTGCTTCAGATCCAGTTGTCATTAGCAGTGAGCATAACAGACATGAGATTGCATTTGCTTCCGGTTGGATTATGTCAGTCACAAACAGCTACATTAAAGTGGCTCTAGACAGGTATAAAAACTTCACATTTAACATAATTTAAATTTATTTGGTATATTGTGTTATTTATTGCAATTTTAGTTTAATATTTAAGGAAGATATTTTTATTATGTAAATCTTTAATTAAATGTAATTATGGCCTCAAAAAGAAAAGGTATGCATAACATGTCACAGGGTGTCATTACCAATTGGGGAATTGTCACTGACAATTCAGCCGTGAGTTGTGATCTTTTCCTTCTACTCACTGTCACTTGTATGCAGAACTCTCCCTAACTGATGGTGCACTTCCGTAGCCAGGTGGGCAGGAGCAGCAGTGTGTAGCACACACTTGTTGATTAGACCACCAAATACGGATGATGTGGAAAGGTCAGGGAATGACCGCCACATATCCCCGGAGCAATATGGCCTTAGTTGCTAATACTCCTAAAAACCAAATAACAAACAAAAACCCTAACTGATGGTGATTACTCGCAGGCAGCATACCTTGTGAATTAATCTAGACTTTAGGGACTGTGGAATGCTTATGGGATAGGAGGATTTTTCTTAGTGTGAGCCTGCCTTAGTTAATAGATGGAATTTGTTTTGTAAAGATGGAATTCATTTGAACAGAGGGGCAAAGGTTTCTGCTAGTGTTATTGGGAATAGGTTCAAGAAACTTAATTTGGGAGAGGGGTCAGGGCTTCATTGGAATAATGCAAAAGTTAGTGACATGGATCAAAATCACACTTGTCTGTGAGTATTTGTGTCCAACCTGTGATTTTTTTATGCACAGAAAGAAACATTGAAATAGGTGCAGAAACCACCAGCAGTCACATACAACTCAGAAAAATGTGTTTAAGTTTAGCATTAGCATTAGCAGAGGCATTTGATGCAAGAAAGCAAGCTTATGCAGCATCAGCCAAAAAAAAAAAAAAAAAACAAACCCACTTCACCCCTCTGTTCGTTCCAAATACCTGTCCAGCTGAGCCTTAAACTTATTTAGGCTATCAACCTCCACCACAAGGGATGGAAGTCTGTTCCACCAACCAACCACCCGCTGGCTAAAGGCAAATTTCCTCACGTCTATCCTACATCTGTCTTTCCTTAATTTGAATTTATGCCCACTCAGGTGATTATTCTGAGCAAGAGGAAGAATCCCATCAGCATTGAGCATGCTTAAACCATTCAAGGCTTTATACACCTCTATCAGATCACCTCGCTGGTGCCTAGTCTCCAGACACTGTAATTTGCAAAACTTAAGCCTTTCTTCGTAAGAGCACCCCTTTGTTCCATTCACTAATCTTGTTGCCCTTCTCTGTACTCGTTCCAGCAGCTCTACATCCTTCTTGAAATGAGGCCTCCAGACCTGTATACAGTACTCTAGGTGTGGCCTGACCATTGCCTTATACAGTGGAATAATCACCTCCTTATCCCTGCTGGAAAAATTCCTGTATATCATTGACAATACTCCATGAGCTACTCTTGCAGCCCGTCTGCACTGCTCAGAGAACTTCATATCTGCCTGCACAACCACCCCCCCAAGTCCCTTTCATTCTCTACCACTGTCAGTGTAGTACCACAGAGTTGATACGTTGCTCTGGGGTTGCTGTTTCCCATGTGTAGTACTTTACATTTGTCAATGTTAAACTTCATTTGCCACCTCTCAGCCCATCTGCTCAACCTTTCCAGATCCTGTTGCAGCAGCATAGTGTCAGTAGTGTCCTTGACAACCCTGCCAACCTTTGTATCATCTGCAAACTTGGACATTAAGCTTGATATACCATCATCAATATCATTTATAAATACAGAAAACAATAATGGACCCAACACTGAGCCCTGAGGGACTCCACTAATAACATTAGTCCACGATGAGCAGTGTCCATTGATTACCACTCTCTGTCTTCTCCCCCTCAACCACCCCTTTATCCATAGCAGCAATTTGTCTCCAATGTCACACTGCTCCAATTTGTGTAGCAGTCTTCCATGTGCAACAGTATCAAAAGCCTTTCTAAGATCCAAGTATATAATATCAAAGTTATTCCCTGCATCCAGTTCTTTTGTGACTGCATCATAATATCCAATCAAGTTGGTCAGGAAAGACTTCCCCTTAACAAAACCATGCTGTGTCTGAGCTATAACTGAAGTCTTGTCTAAATGATCCTGCAGTGCTTCTTTAACCAGTGCCTCCATTAATTTTCCTGGAACAGAAGTTAAGCTCACAGGTCTATAATTACTTGTGTCAGCCTTTGATCCTCCTTTGTGAATTGGGGTCACATTTGCACATTTCCAGTCTATGGGTACCTCCCCTGAGTCCAAGGAAGCTCTCATAATTATGGCTAAGGGTTTGCTTACTTCCTTTGCTGCCTCCTTTAATATAACTGGATAGATCCCATCCACCCCGGGTGCCTTTCTTGTGTTTATCTTCAACAGTTTCTCCTCCACTTTACTCCCAGTTATTTCAAGATTCTGTAGCTTACTGCTAGAGTTGAATACACCTCTGGCATTCCCCTTGCTGAATAACTCCTCATGTGTGAATGTCGATGCAAAATATTCATTTAGTTTGTTAGCTACCTGAGCAGGATCATCAACAGTTGACCCATCAATATCAAGTGGACCAATCTGATTCATCCCCTTCCTTCTAGAGTTAACATAAGTAAAGAACTCTTTGCTGTTTTTCTTTGCATCCCTTGCCACGGATTTCTCGTAATCTGCCTTTGCCTGCCTAACCTCCTTTGTAACTTGGTTGCATATCAACTTGTATCTATCATAGGCTTCTGTGTTATGTGTTAATTTGTAAGTATCCCATGCATTTTTCTTCTCTGCCATATGCCTCATTAGTTCATCTGACATCCATTTTGGCCTAAACCTTGAACAATATTTCTTAGTTGGTATGTAAAGCCTAGTAGCTTCCAAGATAAGTTCTTTGAATGCTTCCCATTTTGAATTTGCTGTTGGTAACATCATCAGTTGGTCCCACTGTAAGAATTTAAATACTGTCTCAGTCCATCGTAGTCGCCTTTACGGAAGCAATAACCCTTCCCTTTACCCCTAATGGTAGTTACCTCTTTGAGTATATCCCACTTCAGCACACTGTGATCACTGCCACCTAGTGGTTCGTTTATCTGCAGATTCTTAATGCATGAAGAATCACTGCTGATAATCAAATCAAGAGTATTACTCCCTCTAGTTGCCTCCCGAACATGCTGATGTAGAAAACAATCATCCAATAAATCCACAAAAGCCCTGCTAGTGTGTGAGTAACCAGCCCCCAAATTCCAGTCAATATCTGGGAAATTAAAATCTCCCATTATAAGACTCTCTGATTTACTGGCCCACTCTATTTCCCTGTACAGTTCCTTATTATACTCATCAGAGTCATTAGGCCTATAGCACATTCCTATTCTCAATTTTGATCTCCCAATGCTTATGTCACACCAAACTGACTCAACACTGCACTGTCCGGCGATGTCGACTGGCTTCACTTCCTTGGAATTATTTAAACAAATAATTCTGAGGAGAATGACAAAAATCTCTATTTGCAACTTCTCTCTTATAAACTGGAAATCATGGATGGTAATGTGCCATGGTAAAACAGTTTTGTGAGCCATTTGGATAATTGTCATTTATTCCAACATATCAGAGAAAGTACAAGGTGCTCTCTAATATCCTTAACCTGAATTTTTACTAAGAATCCAAACTGTGGTCAAAATTTGACAGTGCAGGAATCAATAGTGAGTAATGATAACAGTGTCATAAAATGGATGGTGTCCAAAGAGATTTCCATGGTCAAAGGAAAAGGGGAGGCTTCAATTTCAAGAGTGAGAACTATAGTGGATAGAGGTATTTATTGGGCTCTGTTAACTCAAAAGACATGTATATGCTGTTGGATATAAATTTGTTATGTGAGGTATTCAGTGATTTATCCTGGAAGGCACAAATGCATATGTTTCAGTGGAGAAGTTTTGCAAAAGAATGATGCCCAAGTGAATGACCATTAAGGGTTTAATGAGCAAAAGAAAAACATGGATACTTACAAACTATCATGAGATACTGATTTATATGATAATTATAAGCATATATATAACAAATTCACTGATGAGATAAGATAGGCAAAAGCCAAGTACAATAAATCACTAGCAAAGAAAGCTAAAAGTGGAGACAAAGAGTTATTTTTATATATGGATACAAAAAGAAGAGTGAATCAAATGGATTCCTGACTTGGTCAAACTAGAAAAGTCAAAGTCCAGCAGAATAAATGTTGAATAAGTATTTTACAATGATCTTTACAGTTGAAAGATCATTCTAACCATGAAAGATCATTGGCAAGACTGAGTCAGACTGCTGTAACATTTAGTGACATATCAACCCAGAGAAGAGTTTATGGGGGAAACTTCCGAAGTCAAGAGAAAGTAAGGTTCCAGCAGTGAATGGTATACATCCTGTTATACTAAAAAAGACTGCATGTGAGTGCTTGATATCCCACTGGGGATGTTAATGAGATCATCATTAGACTCTGGGATTATCCTCCCTTAGTGGAGCAATGCTGATGTCTGCCCAATCCACAGGAATGAAGGATGTGATGAGCAATTATAGATGGGTAAGTTTAATTTCAGTGGTCAAAAAGATCATGTAATCTGTGGTTAAGGATACAATACAGGATCATATCAATAGGAATGGTATCCTTAATGGATCACAGCACAGGTTCATGAAGGAGAATTCTTGCCTGAGCAATGTAGTTAATTATTACGATGAAGTCATAAAACTACCATTCCCCACCAATAAAATGTTGGTTGGTGAATGGTAGTGAATGCAAAATACGTCACATCTTTAATGTGACCAGAAAAACGAAGGAAATTTTGATGCGAGAAAAATGCAGTATTCTATATTGATATCCTGAACAGCCTTAGTACTTTGGTTGGAAAGCAAAGATTTAGATGAAGGATGAGAGTTTTGGGTGAAGTGAGGGATAATAAATTTAATTTAGATGAATTATTTTGACGAAATGGTCAGAGTAAGTATGATAGGAGCAGGAGATTTAAAGTAGCCTTACCAAGGAAAAGAGGATCAGAAATTGGCTGGATATGGGCAAATTTCCAGTCAGATAAATAAGAGAGCAAAAGGAAAACACAAAACAAGAGGTAATTCTGAATACAGGTGTTGAAGAAGAAGTGAAGAAATATCATCCAGTCTTGACATGTCATCCAGATAATGCAGGATTCTTCTAATCTCTTTTTGTTGAAAATGCACATAATCTCATTTGGAATTGTTGTAATGTCAAATGATATGAAGTTTGACTGGGAATGGCAGCGAGGAGGAGAAGCACCATAGGCAAAAAAGTTTATTAAGTTGTGATTTGAGGTACCTAGAGCACAGCAGACATATATTGTGTACTATGAAGGTTATTGGCAAGGAAAAGAATGTTAGGTGTGTGCTTCCAGAACAAGAAATATCTGACAAGGGATATCAAAAAGGAAATATGCACAAGTATTACCTTTAAAACAGAAATAATCATAGAGTGGGTAATTAGAACAGATGAGACAAGCACTGGTTGTGGAAACCAATAGTTGGAATCATATTTGAAAAAATAAATGGGATTCAGAATATTGTAGATGGAAAGAGAGGGAGTATTTGCAAGGTTAATTAGATTCTTCTTCCATTAGCTTGCCTAGTCGTGGCTCATTGAATTGAGGACATAAAATATGAAGGAATGATATTTTATTCATGGCAGGGTATATTTGTCTCCTTGGTGGATGTCCTTATAGTATATAACCTTATAGCGTTGTTATAGTTGGCCTTGTAGTATAGTACATAATGCTATTCATTTCTAATGCAGTTCTGCTATCCAGATCACTTCAAGCATTATTGTTTCACTCCCACAAACACACTACTTGGGCTCCATCTAGTCAGAGTTAACAGTGTAGAGATAGTGAAATTATTTGCTAGATTGATCTACATGCCTCCTAAAGTTTTGCCAGTGAGTTCAATCTGAGAATCTATCTGTCAGCCAGATTGTAAAACCATTTTAAGATTGTGCTCTCTCAAAATGTGAAGAATGTAGTGCTCATCGTAATCTCGAAAGTTATGATTTGTATCATGTTGGTAGAAATGGGAAAAGTCTACATTTCCAAGGCAGCCATCCAACCATAGTATAACCCCATGGGGCAGCTACCATCATCCTTGTTACAAGTGAATGCAGTAGGAAAATGCTAGATCTACTACAAGACAGAGGTGCCTATAGTGCTCAAATTTGATTTCATGGTTTTCATTGGAGAGGAAAATAAAATCTAAACTTAAGAAACCCCTAAAATAACACAAAATCAACAATGATACACAAATACTTTGATCTCGGCTGCTCATAATATCCTTCATGGCTGAATGAATTTGTCACTTGCCATTTAGAAAGGTTTACATTTCAATTCCATTAATGATGTAAGTAGGTCTTTTTAAGTATCACTGTTTAAGTATCAAATTAGCTGGTCTCAGAGGTAGAGTTTTTCCAGGATTTTTACCAGGTTCTTCATCCCAGAAGTGGGCATAGTGCGACTAATGCCTGACAACTTGACAGTTTCCCTAGTGCTAACACATACATCTCACAATTCTGAGGTCATTAAAATGCAGTATTTGCATATTAATAAAGTTTGTTATTAAAGAAGACAAAGTCTGACTAAGCCTTAAGCTCTCAAAATTATGAACCTATTGCTGCAAATTACTCTAGCACTTCCCAAAGGGAACTATATTGTTGCTTATACTTATACTGCTTCTTAAAAAGTACCACTTCTCAAAGTGAAATATAGTGCTGTTCATTTCTAATGTGGTGCTGCTATCCAGACCACTTCAAGCATTATTGTCTTCTTATTGGTTGATGATATGATAGGTACACATCAGTGCAGCATTTGTTAATCCAATAACAATTTAATTCACAAGATCAGAGATGACAAAAGGTGTATAAAGGGAAATTAAGCAATGTAGAGCATGATAAGCTTCAGGTCTACATAAGTTATATACTGTTTAATCATAGTCTGTAATATAGACTGTGATTAAATAACGTATAGACTATATGTTATTTAAGCTTGAAGTTCATTATGCTTTAAATTATTTGACCTCACAGCTGTGGTTAACCATAGCTGTCTTTTGAACCAAGAAGAGACAAATATGGGCTTTTTGATTCAGAATGATTTAAACAGAGAATTCTGTTTAAATCATTCACAGAAGAAATTAATTATCCAGCTCATTAAATGCATTTATCTCTGCCAAACTCACTCCATTACAAAATTTTCAAATAATGGTGTGTAATGTAGACTTTTGTCTGTAACTAATTAATCATCATTTAACCATAGTAGTATTGCTAAATGATGCAAGGAAGTGGATTTTTTCATTTTCAAAAAAAACCCCTAATAATGCAATAGGAAAATGAAAGCTGCTGTCTGATAATGGTCATACATAAATCATTTCCTCTTTAATTCAAAATCTATTTAAATTCAGATCAAGACATAAAAATCATAATGACTTGATTCAGATTATGAATAACATTTTTTTGTGATTATCATTTTTTTTTTAATAAGGGACTTAACAAAAAGATCTAACTGGAAGAATGCCAGCTATAGACTAGATAAGTATTCATCTCAGAGTGCAGTGTCAAGTAGCTTTACCAATCTGCTTCATCTGATGTCTGAAGAACCTGTTGCAACTCATTTGAGACATCTCATTATCAGTCAGGAAGCTCCATCTTATCTCAGCTCTTTGGGAAGGGATGTAGTCACAAAAGGATATGCAATCTTGAAACCTTTGAACAAACCTCAGCAAAGAGCCATCTTCAAAGTCCTTATGAGTAAGGACTATGTTCTTCTAAAAGGAATGCCAGGCACAGGTATTTGTAATTATGTTTTTCTGTTTGTATATTTTTTATATATTAAATACTAGAAACTGAATTAGATTCTTATTTCACTATACTTTGCAAACTTCATTTTACTTTAAATTGTTATGGTGGTGGTATTGTTATATTAAAGAATACAGTTTCTATACTGATTTTGATCTTTTTTGATATAGGGAAAACATCAACTATTGTTGCTTTGGTGAGGTTATTAGTAGCTCTAAAGCAGTCTGTTCTTATAGCCTGTTATACTCATTCAGCAGTTGATAATCTTCTCCTTAAGCTGAAATGCTACAATATAGATTTTTTAAGGGTTGGACAGTTGGCAAGGATAAATCCAAGTCTACATTCCTATTCCTTTGAAACCCATTCAAAAACACTAGCCTCAGTTGATGAACTGAAAGAACTTCTGCAGTCAAAGGTAAGCATGAGAGTACCTAAGAAATACTCCTCCAAAGATAAACAAAGAATATAAAGCACTTCTGGTATGACATCTTATTAGCATTAGATATTATGTTATACAGGGTGTCTCAAAAATATTGGTACAAACGTTTAGGGGAGGTAGGTAATATCTAAAAGAATGTGAATCGCATTGGAACCCATAACCAGAAACATCACCGTAAGTCGGTACACAGCGCTGTTCATCAGTTTGCGAGAGGGAAAATTTCTGGTTTACTCATTCAAGCAGTAGTCGCCGCATGAAGAGCATGCATCGATAAACAAACTGTGAGCTGGCAGACATGCACCTAGTGTATGGATTAGCAAATGGCAATGGACGAGCTGCTCAACGAATTTAGGGAGAACGCTTCCCAGACAGACATGTACCGGACCGCCGTTTGTTTGCGCGTGTGCATCAAAGTTTGTGCGATTATGGGTCATTTAGAGGTAACAGGAGTAGTGCGGGCAGACCACATTCGACACGAACTGCCGCCATGGAAGAAAATGTGTTGAATGCCATCCAGAATAATCCTACTGCCAGCACACGTGCCGTTGCCTCTGCCTTAGGAGTGTCTCGTTGCAGTGTACAGCGTGTCTGGCACGACAATTCCTTACACCCCTTTCATCTCCAAAGGGTTCAGTTACTGCTCTCCCAAGATCATCCTACATGTGTGGCTTTTGCGCAGTGGTTTCTCCAAGAAAGTGTTCAATACTTGAATCTTCCAGCGTGTGTTTTGTTCACGGATGAGGCTTATTTCACTCGGGAAGGCTTATTCAATCAACACAATGCTCATGTGTGGGCTCACGACAACCCACACTATGTGCACCCCCATGCGGCACAACATCGCTTCGCAATAAATGTATGGGCAAGTATGGTCGGTGACTGCTTAGTCGGCCCATACCTGTTACTATTCCACATGAACTCCACTAAATATCGGATATTTCTTGAACAAGTTCTACCAGTGTTACCTGACAATGTTCCAGCAAATGTGAGACGCAACATTTGGTTTCAACATGACGGGGCGCCTGCCCATTATGGAAAGTGTGTTCTGATCATTTGAACAGGTGTTTTGGGCATCGATAGATTAGCTGGGGTGTACCCGTTGCCTGGCACCCACGCTCACCTGATTTATCGACCCTTGATTTCTTTCTGTGGGGGCCCTAAAATCTATTGTGTTTGAATTGCCTGTGGAGACGGAAATGGATCTCGTGGTGAGACTCGTCTGCGCTGCTGCTACTGTCAAAGGAACTC
Source organism: Mastigoproctus giganteus (assembly GCF_048544385.1). Taxonomy (NCBI): domain Eukaryota; kingdom Metazoa; phylum Arthropoda; class Arachnida; order Uropygi; family Thelyphonidae; genus Mastigoproctus; species Mastigoproctus giganteus. Next base: position 235,781,975 of record NC_143576.1, read on the forward strand.
CAGGTGTGTTCAACCGTGTCCGCCAATCCATGCTGTGTCAGTGTCACACGTGCATCGCTTCTCATGGTGGAACATTGAGCATCTGTTGTAACATCATGAAATGCATACATCTCGTACTCCATTGTTAATATTATGTCAAATAAATGTTTGCCACTAATTACTGTCTAGTGTCATTTCTGCTTCTTGTGCCTCTGCTACTACTTTCCTGTGACGTTTCTGGTTATGGGTACCTATGCGATTCACATTCCTTTAGATGTTACCTACCTCCCCTAAACGTTTGTACCAATATTTTTGAGACACTCTGTAGATTATTATATGTAGTAGTCAAGTTGTAATGATAGCTAATTATTTTTTTATTATTTTTATGTATATGGAAGATAAGGCAGCAAGTGAGGCCTCTTAAAGTCTCTTTTGAAGTTGTAATTTAAAAACTGAATGATAAAACCGAAATATAACTTTGAACTTTATAGTATAGAAATGTAACATTTTGAATTTCTGCATGATTGAAAAAATTCATATTTGCTATTTGAATTCAACAATTCGTAATTTACAGATGCAATATTATTTGAAAGTTAATTTTATTTGTTTGTACTATATGAAGATAAAATGACCTTAAATCTAGTATATCAAATTACAAAATACTCTTTTGCAAATAGCATGTTTCTGGATTCCAAAGGTTTTTTTTTTTGGGATAAATATTTTGATATTAGTATTAATAATGTCCGCATGGTGCAAGAAAGCCTATGGCTTATGCTGCGCCAGCCAAAAAAAAAAACAAAAAAAAAACGAATAAAACAATGATAATAAATAAATAATAATAATTAATAAAAGAAAAGGAAATTAAACCTATCATCCTATGCGCTTCCTCACCCGAAGGTACTATCCAGATGACCTTTGAATTGACCCAAACTGTCAGCCTCTACCACCCATGTAGGCAACTTATTCCAGTAATTTATAACTTGCTGGCTAAAATAAAACTTCCTGCAGTCCAATCTAAACATTTTCCCCCATAACTTGAATTTATGTCCCCTAGTTCTAGCATCATTTATAATCTTGAAAATTTCGTCCTCATTCATTTTACTGATGCCTCTCAGAGCCTTCAACACCTCAATCAAATCTCCTCTAAGGTGTCTAGTTTCCAAACTCTGCAACCCACATATTCGAAGTCTTTCTTCATAAGGACACCCTTTTGCCGATCTCACCAGGCGAGTTACCCGTCTTTGCACCCTTTCAAAAAGCTCGATGTCTTTCTTTAGGTATGGTCTCCATACTTGAACACAGTATTCCAAGTGTGGTCTAACAAAAGCCTTATATAATGGGATTATCACGTCCCTATCTCTACTTGCAAAAGTTCGATAGATCATCGATAGGACACCATGGGCATTCCTTGCAACCTGTTTACAATGCTCAGAGAATTTCATGTCTGACCGTATCTTAACACCCAAGTCCCTTTCCTCCAGTACTGGGTTTAGTTGAACTCCACCAAGTGAATAAGTTATTTTGGGATTACTGTTTCCCAGGTGTAATACCTTACACTTTGTTGGATTAAAGCATAGCTGCCATTTTTCTGACCATTTCTGAAGTCTATCTAGGTCTCTCTGAAGAAGCTCAGCTTGACAGTGATCATTAATTACTCTACCAATTTTAATATCATCTGCAAATTTAGACATCACACCCTCTATCCCTTCATCGATGTCATTTATGAAAATTAAAAACAACAGTGGTCCTAATACTAATCCTTGGGGAACCCCACTTCTTACATCAACCCAATCTGAGTAATAGCCATTTATCACAACCCTCTGCCTCCTGCCCTGAAGCCATCCTGCTAACCATCTAAGGATTTTCCCAGTGATATCGACCTGTTCCAGCTTATAAAGCAACCGCTCATGTGGGACTGAGTCAAAAGCTTTGCTGAAATCTAAATAAACAATGTCGAAATTATTCCCTAAATCCAGCTTGTGAGTGACCCTTTCAAAATAGCGAACCAGATTTATTAAACATGATTTTCCCTTTACAAAACCATGCTGAGTATCCTTGAGAATTTCAATTCAATCCAAATGATCCTGAATTCCACCCTTGATCATTGCCTCCATGATTTTCCCTACCACTGAAGTCAGACTGACAGGTCGATAATTTCCCACTTCACTCTTAGAGCCACCCTTATGTATGGGAGATACATTGGAACTTTTCCAATCCAATGGAATCTCCCCAGAGTCTAGTGATGCTCGCATAATAGCCGCAATGGTTCAATGCACTCACTTATCGCCTCCTTTAAGATTATAGGGTATATTCCATCAACTCCAGGGGCCTTACTGGCCTGTAGGCTCGAAAGGTTTTTCATTAAATAATCTTGCGAAATTTCAATATCATTAATTACATATTTTTCAACTTCGCCCCCACAATTTTCAATTGCCACAAAAGGTTTTTCATTTGTAAATATCGATGCAGAATAACTGTTGAGTTCATCTGCAACAGCAGCTGGTGAATTTAATACTATCCCCTTTCCCTTACATAAAGGTCCGATCTGGTTTGTCCTGTTCTTCTTGGCATTTATATATGTGAAGAATTCCTTATCCCCCCCCCCCTTGCTCTGTTTGCTAGTGATTTCTCATAAACTGCCTTTGCCTGTTGAACATTTTCTGTGGCTCTATTACAGATGTTCTTGTAGCTGTTATAGGCCTCAGTACTTTTTATTGCTCTGTAACCTTTCCATGCCACCTTTTTCTGCTCATGTAATGTGGCAACTTCACTATTCATCCAACTTGGAACCCTCCTCGTGGAATATTTTTTTTTTAATGGTAAATATGCATTCAAGGCATCTGTGATTAATGTTTTAAAAGCATACCACAGTTCAAATGTATTCATTCTTTGTGCGATATCTACCCAGTTAATAGAGGCCATGTAGCACCTTAAGGCATCGTAATTTCCTTTTCTGAAATTAAAACCCATTCCTTTGCCTTTTACTGCTGCTACCTCTCTCATCATCATCCACTGTAGAACTCCATGATCACTTCCTGCTACTGGTTCCTCTACTGTCAGCCCTGTTATGTCATCTGATTCATGGGTGATGATGGGGTCTAGGATATTCTTTTCTCTAGTACTTTCCTTGACACGTTGATACAAATAACAATCATCTAGTTGATTTAAAAATTTTGTTCCCCATGTCGAGTTTCCTTCCCATTTACTCCAATCAATTAGAGGCAAATTGAAATCACCCATAATAAGACATTGACGCTTACTTGCCCATTCCATTTGCATGTAGAGGCTTTCGTCATAATCACCTGGTCTGTAGATTACTCCTACTCGCATTATACCTTTGTTTCCAACTACCTCACACCATACAGATTCTATACTAGCATGTGAAACGTCTGAATCCGGGAAAGCTATCGCTGCACTTAGGCTGCTTCTGATAAGAAGCATTACCCCACCACCCCGTCTATCTACCCTATCCTTCCTAAATACATTATACAAGCCGTACTGAAACTCATCATCAATTTCCGGGTGGCACCATGTCTCCGTAAGCCCTATTATGTCCATGTTACTTGTTTTAACCAACAGTTCAAATTCGCTCATTTTATTGACGACACTTCTAACATTACTATATAAACAATTAAGACTTACTGTCTTAACTACCCTAACACAACCCTTGAAGTTTTTTAGGCTCTCTTCCCTGGCATTAGCTACCCGCTCACTTGAAACTTTTCTGCCCCCAGAACACCTAGATAATGTCCAGTTGGGGTAACAGATAAGAACTCTTGAGGTATGTGCAAGAGTTACTTTGACCAATATTATCAGATAAACGTGTGTCAGCATTACCCACATCCCTCCCTAACTAGCAGTTTCCCTGAACCTTTAAGATATCCTCAATAATACTGGCAAAAACTTTTGCGCCACCTTTGTTTAAGTGTATCCCGTCTCTACAAAACAAATTCCTTCTACCTACAAGTGTGGGCCATGCTGATAGAAATTTCCCCCTAAAGCCTTGCAGAGTCCTTCAAGTCTTGAGTTAATCCACAAGGCTTTTAACATATAATCCCTCCTGTCGTGTCTGGCAGAATTGCAGACACATAGACATTGTGGCCTAGCTCGCAGCATTTCCTCAGCATGGTCCTGTATTTTTCCAATAAATATGGGAAGAAATATATTTTTTCAGTCCATATACCTCACCACTACCAGGGTTGCTACCCATCCATAAAAAGCTGAAATTTGTAAAAGTACAGTACTAAGAAATTTTTAGGGGTTTAAAGAACATTAAGTGCACTTTAAGTACACTTAAAGTTAACATGTTAAGTGCACTTAACGTGCACTGCATGCTTGCTTGTGTAGCACTTTTTTGTGCCAACAAAAATGGCTCAAATCATTAGAGATCATATGTTTCAATTAAAAAAAAATTGTACCCTTTATATTGTTAAAATAATGAATGGAATTGAAAAATGCACAACTACATTATCTATGGATTTTTATTGTCCCATTTGCAGAAACCATTGTGGTGTACAAAAATACTGCACACCTGCTTGTGAGTGGGGTGGTTTTTTTTTTTTTTTTTTTTGCTCACTCTTGAGGGTTAATCTCCTGAATCTTTATTTTTACCACAAATAAAAAAAACTGGAATGTGATACATTATGACCACTTAAGCATGAAGTGTGACTACGAGCCACCTATGAAGTTTACCTTATGTGTGGCTTGTTTAGTGTTCAACCATCTCTGAGAGATTTATTATTAAAAATTTTTTGAATGTCTTGTGTTTTATTTATTTCTTTTTTTTTTTAAATATCTTTAGTATTATCAATTTTTGTTGAGTCCAGTGTGGAACAGATTGGTGTGAGAGGGTAATAATAATAAAATGTCAAAACTTTTTAATGCAAACTTCAATCAGTAAGGCAAAGGTAATTTTTATCGAATACTATTTTATGGAATATGGAACACTACTCTGTATTTTGAAAAAAATTCACTGATGTTTTCTCAGAAAAAGACATTTCTGAATCATTTTCTAATGCTGATTTCAAAAATGACTTCCATCATGTCAGGTTTCTTCAGAAATCATGAAAGAAAATTTGATTTTTTTTTACAAATATTCATTAATTTTGGCAGAATTTGTGCACTGAAATTATAACAAAATGCTACTTTCACCAGTCTTATATTTAAATACATGTTGAAAATACTATTAAAAAGTGTAGTGTGGTAAAAACTGATCTATAATGGATCAAATTTTCATTTTTTGCAAATCCTTCTACTTTACTGTCCCTCTCCAACATCCAGCAATAGTCAGCTATCATGTTGATATTCCACCTCTCTGGTTACCTCATTGCCATGTTTTTAATGTCCTGGTGAAACCTGTTGCCCTGCTCTTTGCTAATGCTTCCTAGATTTTCTGGGAAGTAGTCAATGTAGGAGTGTAAAAATTGTACCTTTACACTCATGTTGCAGCTCAACTTCTTGAAGTTTGCCAACATATTTTCTTCAACTATATTGTAGTTTGGGATCCTTTTTATTCCCTAAAAAGTTCTCAACAACAGACCTGAAGCTAATCCCAGCCTGTTTTTCTCTTTTATTCATAGTTCCCTCAAAATCTCGGTCCCTAATCAGTTTGCAAATTTAAGGTCCAGCAAAAATACCTTGTTTTGCCTTCTCTTGAGTGATCGATGGGAATTTAGTACAAAGCTAGTTGAAGCAGGGAACTTCCTGAGGTAAAGGTTTCACAAACTGTTTCATCAAATCCAGTTTGATATGCAAGTGTGGAAGGACAGTTTTGGAATCAACCGGTGGTTTATGAACTATGTTCTTTAATCCAGGCAACAAACTGCCCCTCTTTGGCCAGGCCTTGACATCCCCGTGTTTACTCCTTGCTCAACTGTCCCACTCGCACAAAAAGCAAGGCAATTTCTTCAAGTTCTCATATGTTTCTTTCAAATGCACAGAGTGAGCTACTAGAATTAACCCATATTTATTGCTATTGTGGAACAACACACACCTTTGAGACTCCTCTTTGATGAGTCGATAAAAAATCTCTGCTGTGTAGAATTGTAATTAATTCCTAAATAGTTCATTAAGTCATTTATATTATTTAAAAAAAACCATAGAATCATCCTCAGAAAAGTTGAGGGCTAGTTCTTGTTTTCTGTGTCTGAACCATGAGAAAAACATCCCATGTGCCAGAAGATTTTTTGACTTAACTCTAGAACCAAGGAGTTCTGCAGATTGCTTTGGTAAATTTAAATCTTGTACCAGATCATTGAGTTCATGCCGTGAAAACAGTTGAGACTCAGTGTCTCTAGACTTGTAGGCCCTCATGGGTAGCACAGCTAGTAGAATCGCCGTCCTCCCCACATCGAATGGAAAAGACTTGAGTTCGAGTCCCATCGATGACGTGAGGAATTTTTATGGGCCTTTTTCACAACGTGACTCAGTTAGTCAGTCTCAGGCAAGGGTGGCATGCTTTTTCTCCCAGAAAGTCTGGTTTTTCATTCGGCAAAACTTTTTTCTCCAGCAGAAAATCGACCACAGAACACACGCAATTTACAAACAATATACTCGGAGCAATATGGCCTTAGTCACTGATGCTCCTAAAAATTCTTACTACTACTACCACTACAGGCTTGTAGACTTCAGTTTCATCTTCAGACGTTTCACTCTCTGCTGCTGCATTCTGCAATATAAGTGGAGGGCATGGAATTGGCAGGTTATCTCCATGTGGGACTGGTCTAATGGCAGATGGAATGTTAGGATACATATGACCTTCTTACTCTTTGCATTGTATCCCTCTACATTAACTAAGCAAAAATAACAGTCATCACAGTGGTTTGTAGGCCAAATCATCAGAATTGCAAATGGCATAGCCTTCTTTTTACTACTTTTTTCTCAATCTCAGTGCTTCAACACAGGTTCGGCAAACTTTATGTGGAGCCCATTGTTTATCGTGGTCACTGAGTTTCACTCAGAAATAAGCGCAATACATATTTTTTTACAAATTCTATAATATCTTTCATTGCTTGAGGAATGCATAACTTACACAAATATGACAAAATAAGTTCTGATTGTTTAGACACTTGCGTGAAGACATTCAACTCACTTTTCAGCACAATTTTGGGATGATAACCTCAAAAATAAACTGAGCTCACACTGTAATAAACACTGCTCCACATGGAGCTCTCAAAGTCAAGAAGCAAATGACTGACAGCAGTGTTGCCAATGTGTGATGATTGTTTACAAAATTCTCTGCATTTACTGCTAACTTAATACATTCAATAATACAACTCATGACATTAATTTAAGTGATTTATGAAAAAACGGTACATGATTGAAAAAAAAAAAAGAATAACATTTCTGAAATCAGCATGAAAAACAGTTAAAAACAGCTATTAGTTTACAAACATTGAAATCCATACAGAATGGTGTAATTTCTATAAAGCAGAAGATATAGCACAAGAAGATATTTTAAACTTTACCTACAACCTGTAGTGATTTTGTTGTTTCATGACAAGTTACATACATTAATCACTGTATTCACAGCGATTAATGTACGTAAGAAATGTTACATTATCTATAAATAAGACACGCTTTTTATCCCTAAATTTAGCATTTTAAACATATGTGACTTATACAAAGTGCCTTAGAAAAAATTAACATAAGTGGGGGCACTGGCCTGCAGTATATACCAGCAAACACATTGTGAACATCTTTATTTTAAAATACAGTTGAACCTGGTTATAATGAGCACAGAAATATCGAGATCATGGCTGTAATGAACAAAAAGACAATGATTTTAATTTATGCATATTCCCATACAATCGCTCACTGTTATAAAGAGCATACTATATGAATGTACTGTACAAAGTTTTGTAACTATGCAAACATTCTTAATTGCGCAGGTAGTCGGAAAAAACCGATCCTTGGAATAGACAAAAATGAAAGGGGCGACTTGGCTTTTATGACCACCTGCATTGGATTAGGGGCCGGTTTATGACCTGACCTTGTCCTTTTAGGGATGGGGGCTATACAGTGCATTGGCATTCCACTTGTAATTTCTGTGGTCGCATTACCCTATTTATAGATTGTCTTCACTGAACCATAAATTTATTTCGGGACTTCTAAGAATTTTGGAAATGAAAATTGTTTGTATGCAGATCACTTTACTGTCATTTTAACGTAAAATCAGTTAGAAATTAACCCTTCCTTCGGAAACAGGTCTACTAACAAAAGAAAGTGTCTCTTGATTTGCGAAAAGGTCAAAATTATTCGTGATTTAAAATGTGGTGCAAAAAATGTTGAAATGTGTAAAAAGTTTTCTTTGTCCTCTTCAATAGTATTGACATTGCGGAAGAATAAACATGTTTACATATCGGCACTGGAAAGAACATAAATGGGAAAATAAAAAAAAAATAGAAGTGCAAGGTTACAAATGTCAATTTTAAGATTCATAAATAAAAAGACTAATTGAAATTGTTTTTAATTACAGAGAAATAAATTGTGTTTAATATTAGGTGTACTGGAGTTTATACAAGCATATTAATACAAATAATATGTAGGTATATACTTATATTATTTTTTTCTCTCTAATATTTCTTTTGTTTTTTGAATCTAGCTTTTTATCAAGTTATTGAGAATTTAAAAAAAAATAGGAGGTAGATTTAACTCATCACTAATATAATGAGTAATAGTTATAACGAGGAAATTTTGTTGGTCTCTTGGTGCCCGTTAAAGTTCTGCTAGATTCAAAAAACAAAAGAAATATTAGAGAGGAAAAAATAATATAAGTGTTGCACATTTCAAATTTTTCAGTGCACCTCCCTTGAAGACTTGATAGTTGAGGATGTACATCACCTCAAAAAGTGTGTGAAAAAAATTGAAATTTTAGTCGAGAAACAAAGTTCAATTGGAATAATGATTCTTAAACCATGTGAAAATGAAACAAAGAAAGCCTACTTTCTTGGCGGGAAGAGCCCGCAGTCCTTTGTGAGGTTGGCATTGATATTGGAGAAGAGAAAAAACCATCATCAAAGAGAAAAGCAGACCATTAAATAAGAAATTAACTGCAGTCAGAAAAATAATAAAGAAGAATAGAGGCATCACAGGCAAGATGGGACTTTTCGGGTGTTGATGGGTGTGGTCAGCCACACCTGTTAGTATTCGAAAGGTCACATTTCCATAATGAAATGTTGAAAATCAGCTCAGCATTCACTAGCACCCTTATACACCCTATGACAGAACAAACTGAAGGAACTAACTAATTTACAAAGCAAGCACACTCAAATATGGCCAGCCCTCTACAGGCCAACTTAAAACCTAAACATATTGTCTATAGCCAGCGGGTGATTGATTGCTGGAACAAACTTTCGTCTTCTATTGTTGTGGAAGTTGATAGCTTAAATAAATTCAAGGAAGAACTGGACAAACTATTGGAGGGAATGAATAATGAGATGGAGGGTGTGGCTGATACTCTTTAAGCTTGCTTTCTTGCATCATTTGCCACTGCTAATGCTAATATGAAATATAAATTTTAAAAACATCTAGTTTTACAGGAACAGCTTATTTTCTGGGCAGTATAGTAATATCAGCACCCTTAATCATTATCATTGTTGAATAATAAGTGCCTCTATCAAGTGGCAACCTCTATTTTGCTTGTTTAGCATGCCATGGTTGATAAGTAAGATACTACATTTTTGTTACAAAAATTATTATTCGAGTTGGAGACATGAAGGATGTAATATTTCATTGGGTACTCAGTTTTGTAGTTAAAACAGAAGAATAATATTAATCAATATGAGCATAAATAAAATATTTATGAATTCATACACCTGAAATGTTTTCACTGTAATATTGGTAATGCTATTTTCTGATTCGTAGTTATGAAAAGAGCATGTATTTCTAAAGAAATATTACATCCCTCATGTCTCCAACTTGAATAACATAATTTCTATTGAATTATGAATAACATAACTTATTTGCTGTCTTTAGGTTGTTATGGCTTCCACTTGCCTTGGAGTCAGTCATGCTGTCTTTCACCAGCGAAATTTTGATGTTTGCATCGTAGATGAAGCAGCCCAAGTGTTGCAGACTGCATGCCTTGGTCCTCTATTCCTTGCTAAAAAATTTGTATTGGTTGGAGATCCCAAACAGTTGCCTCCTGTAGTTCAGAACAAGGCAGCAAGGTATGTATTCATGAGAAATTACCAAACATTGTTGCTTTTCTGACATGCTGTTATAAATTAATTAAATTTGGAGTTAAATTTTTTATTTAATAATATTAAATGTTCTTGCAAACCAGCTTCACACGTACATGCATATGATTAGTTTGATAAGCATAAAATTTATTTTTCTTGTAGTGATTCTGTGGTCATTACTGAGAGGAAAAGCTGAACTGGTTTTTATGGTTTCTCATCAGTGTGAAGATTCTAGAAAATCCAAAGATAATTTATTTCCAGTTTTCATTTCAATTTCACTCAGTGGTGGGCACCTCCGTAGCCAGGTGGGCAGGAGTAGCAGTGTGTAGCACACGCTTCTTGATTAGACCAGGGTTCGAGCCCGTGCCCACCAAATACGGAGGATGTGGAAAGGTCAGGGAATGACCACTGCATATCCCCAGCGCAATATGGCCTTAGTTGCTAATGCTCCTGAAAAAAAAAAAAAAAAAAAAACTCAGTGGTGTTTGTAATGCCTCATCCAGTCTTTCAGTTTGAATTAAGTAACACAGCATGGCACTATATTGTTGTTGTTTGGTTTTTAGAAGCATTAGCAACTAAGGCCATATTGCTCCGGGGATATGCGGTGGTCATTTTCTGACCTTTCCGCATCCTCCGTATTTGGTGGTCACGGGCTCGAACCCCGGTCTAATCAAGAAGCGTGTGCTATGCAGTGCTGCTCCTGCCCACCTGGCTACGGAGGCGCCCACGGCACTATATTATTATTATTATTGCTCTTATATTATTTCTTCCTGACTGGGAATTTCACCTCGTTACGGGTATTGCTACCAAGTACACAGGGTGGTGGTTGTTATGTCTGGTGTTACTGTTGGTCGAGGAACTGTCTGACTATCCTACAGGTGTTCAGGATTGTGACTTTCTGGAGTTCCTTGTAGGTGTTCGCTGGGAGACCTATTGCTACTAGGCTGTTATGTAGGGTCTTTGGCACCATATCTGTGGTTGACACGATGATCGGGATGGTTGTTACTTGTTGCATATGCCACATCTCTTTGATCTCCTGTCTTAGGTTCGTGTAATTCCTGATTTTTTCCCCATGGGTTTTCTGCAGGTTTCCATTGTTGGATACTGTTATGTCAATCAGATAGGTGGCTTTTTCCTTTTTGTCCACAAGCGATATGTCTGGTCTGTTGTGTGAGATTGTCCTATCCGTTATTATGGCGCGGTCCCAGTACAGCTTGTGGGTTGGGGTCTCTAGTACTGCCTGGGGTTCGTACTTGTAGTACGGTACACTTTCTTCAATCAACTGGAATTTGCTTGCCAGCTTCTGATGTATTATCCTGGCTACCTGGTCGTGTCTATGAGTGTACTCAGTCTGGGTGATCACCTTGCACCCCGCAGTGATGTGTTCGATCGTTTCTGAGGCCAGCTGGCATTGTCGATGTGTCATCGGACATTCTGGGCTCCTTGGTGATGTATTTTCTATAGTTTCTAGTGTTGATTACTTGGTCTTGGATGGCGAGCATGAATCCTTCAGTCTTGGGGAAGAGCATCCCGCTCGTGAGTCATGCATTGGAAGCAGTTTTATCTATGTGATCTTGATGGAGATCATTGTAGTGTCTGCCATGGAGTGTCTTCTCTGCTCATCTTTCTAGCTTCGTTTGTGCCTCCTGGATGGGGGAGACTCCTCGCTTAGGTTGAGTAGGGTATACCACTTGTCTGTCTTCCTTATGGCCTGCTGGAGTGCTGCTGTGTGATTTCTGAAAGTAATCATTCAGGTTAACTATCGCTATCTTCTGTTGCTCAATGAGGTCTATCAGGTCCCTTCCTCCTTCTTTTTGGGCAATTGTTAGTCTCTTCATGGCAGATTTCGGATGGTGTTGACGGCTCTTGGTCATTATTGTCCTTGTCTTTCTGATGATATCCTCCAGCTCGGTGTTAGCCCAATCTATGACCCCGAAGGAGTATGTTAGCACTGGGACTGCATAGGTATTTATTTTGGCTTTAACTGTGTTCCCTCTGTTCAGCTTTGTTTTCAGCAGACTTCTGAGTCTCTGATGGTATTTTTTGGTCAGGCAGGCCTTAATTTCCTTGTGCTGTAACTGCTGAGCCTGCATCATACCCAAGTATTTGTAGGCCTCTCCCTCTGCCATGGCTTTGATCTCTTCCTGGTTATTATTATTAGCCATATAGTGCAAGGAATACTGAGGCTTATGCTGCACCAACAGAGAGAGAGAGAGAGAGAGAGAGAGAGAGAGAGAGAGAGAGAGAGAGAGAGAGAGAGAGAGAGAAAACAATAGTCAGAATTAGAAGGGAATCACCAAGAAAGAGAAGAATGATGATATTCAGCTCAGGACCCTGGGTGTGCCAAGCCCATACTCACCAGATGTGAGCCCCTGTGGTTAATATATCCTTGAGATGCATTTCAGGACAGTACTGAGCATTCATCTTTCAAAATGTTTTTTCTTAATAAAGAAAAATATTGGAAGATGGATGCTCAGGGCAAAAAACTGCTAAACACATTTGGTTTTTTTTTAATTTTCTAATCAAATTTGGTTTTTATGAATTTTCTGTATTGAAATTTAATGATTACAAATGTCAATTATTGTTGACTGCAGAACACTTAGGAGTGATGCATGCACTTTTTCTTTTCACAACTTAATTTGTATATATAATAATACAAATTAAATAAATGAAAGAAATAAAAATTATGCCTAAGAATGAAATAAAAAGAATAGTAGTAATCACAAACGTAAGCGGCAGCATAATGCAAAATCCGACATGTTGTGCAAACTATAAAGGAATATAAATTTATGGGAATTCACTCTTTCACCTTTTCCCCCTAATTTATATATGCCTTTATAATTTTTACATGTTGTCGGATTTTGCTTTGTTGCCGCTTACGTTTGTGATTATCAGTTCATTTTATTTCATTCTTAGGCATAATTTTTATTTCTTTCATTTATTTAATTTGTATAGGTAATAGGTTACACGTGTTTTGGATATGCTTTTACAGCCACTTAAGTTTGTGATATTCTATTTTCCACAGAGTTGATACGTCACTCTGGGGTTGCTGCTTCCCATACGTAGTACTTTACATTTGTCAATGTTAAACTTCATTTGCCACCTCTCAGCCCATCTGCTCAACTTTTCTAGATCCTGTTGCAGCAGCGTACTGTCATTAGTGTACTTAACAACTCTGCCAACCTTCGTATCGTCTGCAAACTTGGACATTAAGCTTGATATAAATATCATTTATAAATACAGAAAACAACAATGGACCCAATACTGAACCCTGAGGGACTCCACTAATAACATTAGTCCACGATGAGCAGTGTCCATTGATTACCACTCTCTGTCTTCTCCCACTCAACCATCCCTTTATCCATAGCAGCAATTTGCCTCCAGTATCACACTGCTCCAATTTGTTCAGCAGTCTTCCATGTGCAACAGTATCAAAAGAATTTCTAATATCCAAATAAATGATATCAAAGTTATTCCCTGCATCCAGTTCCTTTGTGACCACATCATAGTATCCAATCAAATTGGTCAGGCAAGACTTTCCCTTAACAAAACCATGCTGTGTCCAAGCTATAACTGAAGTCTTGTCTAGATGATCCTGTAGTGCTTCTTTAACCAGTGCCTCCATTAATTTTCCTGGAACAGAAGTTAAACTAACAGGTCTATAATTACTTGTGTTGCCCTTTGATCCTCCTTTGTGAATTGGGATCACAGTTGCACATATCCAGTCCATGGGTACCTCCCCTGAGTCCAAAGAAGCTCTCATAATTATGGCTAAGGGTTTGCTTACTTCCTTTGCTGCCTCCTTTAATATAACTGGATAGATCCCATCCACCCCAGGTGCCTTTCTTGTGTTTATCTTCAACAATTTCTCCTCCACTTTACTCTCAGTTATTACAAGATTCTCTAACTTACTGCCAGAGTTGAATACACCTCTGGCATTCCCCTCGCTGAATAACTCCTCTTGGGTGAATGTAGATGGAAAATATTCATTTAGTTTGTTAGCCACCTGAGCAGGATCATCAACAGTTGAACCATCAATATCCAGTGGACCAATCTGATTCATCCCTTTCCTTCTAGAGTTTACATAGGTAACGAACTCTTTGTTGTTTTTCTTTGCATCCTTTGCCAAAGATTTCTCATAATCTGCCTTTGCCTGCCTAATCTCCTTTTTGACTTGGTTACAGACCAGCTTATATCTATCATAGGCTTCCATGTCACCCATTAATTTATATGTATCCCATGCATTTTTCTTCTCTGCCACGTCTCATTAGTTCATCTGACATCCATTTAGGCCTAAACCTTGAACAATATTTCTTAATTGGTATGTAAAGCCTAGTAGCTTCCAAGATAATTTCTTTGAATGCTTCCCATTTTGAATTTGCTGTTGGTAACATCATCAGTTGGTCCTACCGTATAGAATTTAAATACTGTCTCAGGTCACCGTAGTCACCTTTACGAAAGCAAAAACCCTTCCCTTTACCCCTAATGGTAGTTATCTCTTTGAGTAAACCCCAGTTCAGCACACTGTGATCACTGCCACCTAGTGGTTCCTTTATCTGCAGATTCTTTTGCTTTTTATCTTTTGCTGTAAAGGTGGATGAGAAGTCCTCAAATCTCTTTTACATAGATTAACAGTACATTGTTTTGAATCAGTACAAACTTAGCTGCCACCGAAGTTTACTTCGGTTTCTAATGTGGAATGTATATTCTTTTTTTTCCCCTCAGTCCCAGTTCATTTTTACAGTAGGTTTTTCAAATTCTTTCACCTGTTTAACCACTACTTCACTTCCCCTTTCTACTATCCCTTAAACTTCTCTTAGTCCTTGTGTACTTTTCATTTCCATTTTCACAGGCACTTTATTTATTCTACAAACCACACATTATTTATATCCTTTTGTTTCCTCTACTGCTGTACTGCACGTTTTGGAGCATTAGACGTACTATAACTTTTGTTATTTCCCTTTTTCTGCTTAATTTGCTTCTTAACTGTTGTTATATATTCCTACTATATATATATATATATATATATATTCAGTCATCGCTAAACAATAAAGCCCAAGTCAATAAGATATGGTCAGATATTCCTATTAGATGTGGTCTAACCCGGTATGTTATTCTTTATCTTTAAAAAATATGTTCTTGCAAGAGAAGCACTAGTCTATGTGTGCATCCCTCTTATCTTTTGCTATAAAGGTGGATGAGAAGTCCCCTAATCTCATATATATAGATTAACAGTACAGTGGTTTGAATCAGTACGAACTTAGCTGCCACCAAGTTAACTTCGGTTTCTAATGTGGAATGTTGGCTCATGATAAAATAATCACTCTGGATTAAGGGAAAAGAGAAACAGTTGTTTACTAAGCTTGGACACTTAAAATAAAGAGGGTAGTTCAGAAATTCACAAAACAAATGTAAGAGCATATTCTACGGCTAAAAAAAAGAGAAAAGTTCCTAGAAACGTGTCTCAAAAGTCTTTATTTCTGAGATATTAAACCTTAATCATAAAGTACAAAACCCTGAAAAATGACAAAATATTTTTATGTTCAGATTTATGTCATAAATATGTGACTGTAAAATGGGCTTTAAATGCTACAAAACATACATACCACTATCAACATGATCAGCATTGTTCTATTACATAAATCATACCAATTACTTAGTTATGAATAACTGGTGTGCAGAGTACTAACAGTGGCAGTATGTGTGTTACTTGAGTTTCCTTCTTAACTGAATTAATTTTGGCAAGTTATTTTATGTTTACTCATAATGCCGAAACCATTACGAGTAAACGCTGGTAGAGAAAGATTTCAATAAACTACAAATATTTTGTGCCACATAAGCACATCCTACCACAAGTACCAAAAGTCTGTTAGGTCACATAAATGTTTTATCTATATGTGTGTGTGGAGGATACTGAATACTAAGTGTATCCATTTTACAGTATTCATGATGGTGTAAAAGAATTGTTGTCACAATATATGAATAAATGCAGAAACCTTTGTCAGGAGCTAAGTTTGCAACATACATGTGATCCTCAATTTCTTAGGCCTGTTCTTGGTTACAGATGAATCATATTTTACAAGAAATGGAATTCTCAACTCTTGAAACACTCATACTTTTACCAATGAAATTCACATATGATTGTCACTACTCATTATCAACATCTTTTCCTTTAATGTTTGGTGGGTGTTCTCGGGGATAATCATATTGGTCCTTATTTTTAATGTAATGCTTTTAGGAATGGCATACCTACATTTTCTGCAGAAAGGATGTGATTTATGCACAGTGTATCAGTCCACTTTTACTGTGATGTTTCTGACTTTTTAATACAATAACTGAATGATTGTCCAGAATGGCCCAGTACAGTGGCCACCACAGTTGTCCAACCTCACACTTGTAGATTATTTTGTGTGGGGTCACGTGAAAGCCATGGTTTATTCTACATATATTACCATGCAAAGTGAACTGATAAATCATATTTTGGAAGCTGCTGAAACATATTAAGAATAGTTTTAAAAAAATTAATAATAACATGCCAGGGAATTGTGTTATCATACTGAATGCTTCCTTCCACGAAAATGGAAATCACTTTAAACAGTTGCTTTCGCTCTTTGAGTAAACTGGGGGTTCAAGCCCCTGACTGCTAAATACGGTCTATGTGTCAACCCGCACTGGACCAGCATGGCAGATTATGGTCCATTTCCCTCAGCATGAATTGTTGAGGAGGCTTCCATCCTGCAGTGGGTTGATAATGGCTGCAGTTTACCTTTATTTTATTTTACAAAGTTTTGTAATTTATAATTAATATTTGATATATCAGAAATAAGAATTTTTAGACATGTTTATAGAAACTTTTTTTTCCTTATTTTTAGCTGTAGAATATGTTCCTACATTTTGTTCTGTGCAGTTTTGAAATACTATTTGCAAAATTGTGCAATAAACACAGATACATACTTTCTTAGATCTCTCTGCAGGATGTAGTTGGGGGGGGGACATGCTAATAATAGGCATGAAATAATGAATGAGCTACACTTAGGAAGGCACATACATAGCCATATCTTAAAGTAAACAGCATAACCACAAAATAAACCACAATAAATATGTACATATTTACTAAAGAAATAGATAGAATTAAAAAGAAGTGGAACTTAACTTCTTTGGGAATACCAGTGAGATCATCATCAGAAGGCATCTACTACTGAGTATTCCAAAAATATTGCATTTCTGAAGTCAGTTGGTGACCTTATGAAATCTTGAGATGGATAGTGTAAAAGTTATCATGAGAAATGCTAGTTCTTTTAGCATGGTCTTGTCTCAGCTGTGGAGGCAAAAGTTCTTTTTGTTTTATCAAAAATAACTTCGCAGGAAAATTTTCTTCAGAGGAAAGTTTATTTTAGATGTCTCATTTTAGTTATATAGTATAGACTTCAATATGTAACTTAGCTTCACTGGAGATTTGTATGTTATATGTGTGCGATAATTTATTAGTGTAAACTAGCATGAATCATCTAATTAGATAAGTCCCACATTTTCTTTAGAATTCAGTCTTGCATGAGAATACTTTTGTGCAACAAAAAACAAATAATAATAGCATTATAACCAAGAAAAACTGTATCACCACAACTGTACACATTTTGCTTCATGCTTGAGTTTCCTTCAGTCCTCCAGTGACAGTATAGTGGTTTCGTTTGTTATTCATTTGGAGAGGTGTGGACTTGTTTTGTCTGTGACTGGACGAATTCCTAAAGTCCTTTTCAATAAAGGTTATGGGTTTTTTCAGTGCACACAACATGCAAATCAGCCTATGAACACAGTTGTACAGACACATAATACACAATGCATGCTGCCATTGATCCCAGTCTTTAATGGCATTATTCCTTCATTTAATAATAAAGATGTAGTGTGGTATAGTTAAGGACTTAACACTATCCCTTCATAAGCATACTGATTCTTTTGTCTCAAAGTTCAATAGAGATTTTGGGAATCTTAAACAGCAGTTACTTCATGTTTGTGATCATAATATAATTGTATACTACTTGCCCATGTCATCGTCTTATTTTTATTTATGTATCTTAAGCGGAGCTGCTCATATCCACTACATTGTCTGGTCCAGAGGTACTGGGTGATAGTGTTTAGATGGTCAAATATTATCACAAGTGAAATGAGCCAGGATTATTTGGCTATATTTCAGTAGAAAGGAGAAACACATGATTTTTGTCTTAAAATGTTTGCCAAGTTGTATGAGAATCAAATGGATTCTACCAATTATGAATATGTAGGTTAATAAATGCACTGTCATTTGTCAACACCAGTTAAATTCTTGCATTATCAAGGTTAAACATTTGGTAAAGCATTTTTATTATCAGTATAATATATACTTTTAGTCATTAATATCAACAATTAATTGTTTACGTGGTTTGAATTTTTTATAACTTAATACTTGCTTTCCTTGCTACTTGTTTACATAATTGTTTTGTTTTACTTTTTTTTTGTGTTGTTGTTTACTCTGCTTAATTTCAAATTTTCTCCCTAATCTCACTGGAATATACACTGCCCTACCATTAATATCCGGCCACCTGCCTTTAGACGAAAAAAAAAAAAGAAGCTTTTATTGTGTTATTTAATATTTTCTACTGAAATCTTTTGCTTTTATGACCAGCATTTTTATAAATGTGAGGTGATGTGTTCCTCCACTTCTAACACAGCCACCAGTTCGGCTTTGTTCTTTGGGTGACCTCTATGTGCCCGTACCTGACGATCCAATACATCCCAAAGATGCTCGATAGCATCTTTGGAATGTATTGGATCAGACGCTGGGCTGGCCAATCCAACTTTTCCACACCCATGTCCTCAAACCACTCTGTTATGACCCAAGCAGTATGGCATGGTGAGTTTGTCTTGGTGATACAGGCCTTCCCCGAAGTATTACCATAATGTTGGAAGTGCATAATTGTCCAGGATGTGCTTGTATTGCACAGCATTCATGGTTTTGTCGATAATGACTAATGAAAAGTAGCCCCATACCATGACACTGCCTCCACTAAACTTCATTGTTGGGGGGATACAATCAGGAAGGAACTGTTCCTCTGGCATTCACCACACCCAGGAATGGCCATCAGACTGGTAGAGTTCAAACCTTGACTCGTCTCTCCATAGGACTTTTCCACTGCTCTACAGTCCAGGATTCGCACTCCTTACACTATGTTAATCGGTGTCTAGCATTTGTTGAGATGAGCAATTCTGTTGAATGTATCATCTTGCATGTGCACTTTTGCAATTGTCTGTTCGAAGCCCGGTGTGCATATTTATAGCAGGTTCTGTGACATGTGGCATGCATAGGACATTTCCCCATCCATGGAGGGGTGTCCATATATTAATGGTAGGGTAGTGTATATTTTTAAATGTGTTGATTTCATTATACAAGCTAGCACTACTCTCTTAAGACTCACTACCTTCTGCTTTTCCTAACCTACCCTACCATTAACATCTGGATACTCCCCATTCATGGAGGGGTATATTTTGTATGCCATGTTTGCCAATCACTGTCCATGATCTGGATCCTCTTGTGACAGTATACTGTCACAAGAGGATCTGTGAAATGATCAAATTAGATCTGATAGTATAGTCAGGTAAGCTTTGCTTACCTGTTTGGAAAGATCAGATTAGACTCTTATTATACACTGGATGAATCTCTATAAATGTTTGTAGTGAGGTTTTTCTCTAGAAAATCTCTGAAGTTTAATATAAATGGAAACTCTGAAGTTTAATATAAATGGAAGAACTAATCTAATCCATGATTTTCGTGTTCGTTATAGAGAATTGGGAATGGGAGAAAGCCTTTTTACCCGATTGGAAACTAAAGATAATACTATGGAATTGAACCTCCAGTACCGAATGAACAGGTAAGACAAATAAAAAATAAACATATATAGGTTTTGTAATGATACTAAAATACTTTTGGCTGGCTTTTTTGATTGCATAGCCATAAGTGGGCACCCTTTGTCCGTTAAACAGTATTTTTTTACATTTCCTGTGCAAACTGAAAAGAATACTTTGGACATATCTTTCTGTATATTTTCTTTGATAAAAACAGTCCACTATGACATGCTCACTTATCATTAAAATACAAATCCTTGCTGCTGTATATAATGCACTGTGTTGGTGTTGTAAACTGTGTCCTATAAGTGACATTCAGTAGCAAACAGGCTGGCCTCATTGTGTGGTATGAAGTACTGCAGATGTGAGTAATAACTGATTTTTATGAGCTTTGAAAGGAGGGGATGATACGTTAGTTGATATCACTAACTCAGCATGAATGATGGATTGTTTGCACATTGAAGAGGTTTTTAAGGAGAGGCAAACCAAAATGTGTAGCTCACAATAAAAACCATAATGGAAGACAAAGTTATTTCACACGGTGGAAGAATGGAGCATACTATTCGGACCATCTGAAGGTGACTGTAGAGGAACTCGCACAAAGAAAGGTTCAAGGTTTGGATATAACACCAACCAAGAGTTTATAAAATTGTAGTTACAAAATACTTTTGGAAAACTCTGCATTCCCCTTTTCATCATGCAGCCTTTCCATATCTCATTTGCCAGATCTGGCAGTTATGGTTTCAAATAAGGGATATATGACATACTGCAATCTCTGTTTTAAGTAAGGTTTATTGTGTTTAATGACAAATGTCTGTAATCACTTTTCTCTGATAGAAACCTGAAGTAACCCTCAATGAAATATATACTCATAGAATAGGCATTATGTCCAACAGTCTAAACATATAGGTTAACTACTGACTTATTAAAATAAACTTTCTGTGATGGCTCTGACATGCTCTTTCATAGTCTAATCTTTTGCATGAGCTCCTCCATTTTATGATGGATTCCAATAAAATGAAAATAAAGTTTTGACACCAATGTACATTATTAACAACATAATTATAGTTAGAATTAAGAAAATATTTATAATATTATAATTAAGTTACAGCACCCTGAAGATTCTCTTCAAAGTATATAGACAGGTAATGTTTGAGACTCCTTATAACTTGTGGAGAAATGAGAAAAATAACTAATTTTTAAAATGTTCTTGTGAGTGCTTTAAAAATGAAAAAGGTTATGAATCACATTGTATAGGACAGAGCAATATGGCTTTAGTTGCTGATGCTGCTAAAACCCTACTATAACAACAACAACATTATTGTATAGGGTTATCCATATATCATGCAATCCATTGGTTAACATTGCTAATGTAACTAGCAATAGTGCACATGATGTCACTGGATGTAGAGTGAGAGGGTGGCAAAAGATAGTTTCATTGTGATAGGAGTAGTTTGTTTCCCTCTAACAGAAGCTAAGCTAACAGATCTATAATTACTGATGTCAACCTTTATTCCCCTTTGTGAATTGGGAATACATTTACACATCTTCTGGCCATAGGGACCTCCCCGAATCCAAAGATACTCTTATAATTATGCCTGAGGAATTGCTTACCTCCTTGAATATAATTTGATAGATCCCATTCACCCCAGGTGCCTTTTTTATGTTTGGCTTCAAGAATTTCTCTTCAACTTTCAGTTATTACAAAATTATTTATTTTCCTGTTAGAATTTGATAACCTTCTGTCATCCCCATACCTAAATAATTCCTCATGTGTGAATGTAGATGCAAAATACTTATTCAGTTGTCAGCAACCTGAGCAGGATCATCAGTACTTTTGATGTGTGGACCAATAATATTTATCCCTTTCTCTCTATTTATTGTTTACATAAATAAAGAAGCTTTGTTGTGTTTCTTTGCATCCTTTGCTGAAGATTTTTCATAATCCCCTTAGCTTATTTAACCTCCTTTGTGACATGATTGGAGACTAATTTATATCTACCGCAAGCTTCTCTATCAACTGATAATTTATATGCATCCCATGCATTTTTCATCTCTGTTACAAGTCTCCTCAGTTCATCTGACATCCATTTAGGTCTAAACCTTGAACAGTATTTCCTAGTTTTTTTTAAAAATCATAGTAGCTTCTACGATTACTTCCCTGAATGCTTTACATTTAGAATTTGTTGTTGGTAATATGAACGATTATTCCCACTGTGTAAAATTTTAACTATCTGAGGCCACTATAGTCATCTTTAAGAAAGCAAAAGCTCTTCTAGACACATACATTCTTACTTAATAGTGACAGTATAAGACAGAGCTACAATGCTCAATATGTTCTACGTTGTATTTCAATATTTATAGAAGAATAAGAGAAATTTATCTCAATATGAATTTGATAGTACACTGAAAGGACAGGATTCATGGGATACGTGGTTCCTGGGCAACAAAACACTGTCACTCCTCTTGCTAGTGGACGAACCCACCGCTTGGCAGGTATATAGGTACAGTGCATCACTGCAGTCACATAGATGATAATTCGATGCCAGTATGGATAAATATCGTGAGTTAACCAACTTTGAAAGGATGATGATAGTGGGTGCCAACACATGAGTTACTCTATCGCGAGGTAGTACAGAAATTGCACTATTCTCATTCGACTATCAAGAGTGTATCAAGAATATGCCATTTCCAGAATTACATCTCATTGTGGGCAGAGAAAGGTGGTGGATGAATGTCGCCTTGTATTGGTCCAGCCAACCTGAGAGCTACAGTGACACAAATCACCACCGACTTTAACGAGGGAGGTGCTAGAAACGTCTCCACCAATACCATCAGGGGATAATTAGCCACAATAGACTATTGGAATTGCCTACCCACCAGAGTCCCATTGCTAACACCACGACACAGGACTCTACGCCTCAACTGGGCGAAAGAACATTGGCACTGGATCTAGGATGATTGGAGACTGTTCTTCTGGTCCGATGAGTCCTGTTTCCAGTTATTTCGAGCGGATGGGAGGGCACGTATCTAGCAGAAACCTCATGAAGCTATGCACCCGTCATGCCAAAAAGGAACTGTTCAGGCAAGTGGGCACCTCCGTAGCCAGGTGAGCAGGAGCAGCAGTGCGTAGCACACGCTTCTTGATTAGACTGGGGTTCGAGCCCTTGACCACCAAATACGGAGGATGCGGAAAGGTCAGGGAATGACCACCACATATCCCCGGAGCAATATGGCCTTAGTTGCGAATGCTCCTAAAAACCAAATAACAACATCAGGCAAGTGGGCGGTTGGTAATGGTCTGGGGCATGTTCAACTGGCACACCTTGGGAACTCTAGTATGTCTAGACACATCTCTGAACAGTCCAGGTTACATGTCCATCCTTGCGGACTATCTGCATCTCTTCGTGGTCATCATGCACCCACATGGCAATGGATTCTTCCAGCAGGACAGTGCGCTTCCCCACATAGCCGTGGTGACTAGAATGTGGTTCGAAGAGCATTCCACAGATTTTACCACCTTGGAATGGCCTCCCCATTCACCGGACATGAACCCTGTGGAGCATCTTTGGGATGCTGTGGAAAGGTCGGTTGGAGTTCTGGATCACCCATGAATTTGACGGAATCATGGACAGCGGTGCAACAAGCATGGATGGAAATATGTATGGAATGCTTTCGTGAACTAGTGGACTCAATGCTTCACAGTGTGACTGCCCTTATCCGGGTGAAAGGTGGGCCTTTCCATTACTAAGTAGGTATCCCATGATTTCTGTCCTCTTAGTGTATAAGACAGAGCTACAATGCTCAATACATTCTATGTTGTATTTCAATATTTATAGAAGAATAAGAGAAATCTACCTCAATATGGTACGTAGAACACTTCTGTATGAATTTGATAGATGACAGAACTATGCTCAGTACATTCTACATTGTATTTCAATATTTGTAGAAGTTTACGGAAGTGTTCTACGTACCATATTGAGGTAAATTTCTCTTATTCTACAAATTTGTGCGTGATTCATGGAAGTTTTTCAGTTCGGTGTTATTATATTTATGCAATAAATCGTCAATTTGTATGTGCATAATATCATTAATTACCAAATGAAAATACTGCTCTCTTGGTGCATCACCTGGCAAGTGACACCCCCCCCCCCCGATTCAGGATACTTATTCCCTGATGAATTGGCAGTTTTATTTGTCTCTAGAGCAATTATGCATTTTTTCAGTGAGTCAAATTCATCTATTAATGTATCAAGTTTTAATTTGAGATTGGTTCACTCCTTACATTGGGAACAAAGAAAAGAATTGTCAGTTGAGCTAGATTTTTCTACTAGACTAACCTTTGAATACGTGCCACTGGCTATACAAGCGATGAACCAATGACTCCTACAGGCATTTGCCTATGGGTATTTCCCAGAGGGAAAGTTGTATGTGTCATGAGTTCATCACTCAGATGAAATATTCTCTGTAATTTTCCAATACAACAATAGCAGAAGAAAGATGTGGAATCTTAGATTATATCACATTGCAACAAAAGAATTAAATGTCACGTGGAAAATGAAGCATAGTGACTTCAGGAATAAATTTGAAAGGATATTTTTCTTATTAGTATAATAGATAATATTGTTCTTTGTTCGAATTGTAATTATATAATAGTTTTTGTCATTTCACAATAATTCTCTCTAGGGAAATTCAACGTATATGCAATGTGCTTTCTTATGATGGTGCTCTTCAGTGTGGATCAGAAGATGTAGCTAAAAGTACACTGTCCTTACCCACTATAAATGTGACTTGGAGAACAGTATCCAAAGACACCTGGATTGTATCTGTTTTAGCAACTGATATATCTTCTTCTGTTATATTTCTTGATACTGATAAAGTGCCAGGCTTGGAGGTTAAAGATGCCCAAGGGATTGTAACAAATCAGATTGAAGTGGAGTTGGCTACTTATCTGGTATATCTGTTTAACAAAGTAGGTAACTTTTATTCTTGGACAATTGTAAATTGTTATTTTATCTAATTAATCACTTAGATATATATAATGCATCCATGTGTGAATATCACTCATTATATACGAGATTCTACCTAAAAGTTCCCGAAATGTATTTATAAAATAAATTAGACTTACCATGGATCTTATTCACCACTGACACCTTCGAAGTATTATCATTAGCATTAGCATTAGTAGAGGCATTTGATGCAAGAAAGCAAGCTTATGCAGCATCAGCCAAAAAAAAAAAAACCCACTTCCACTTCACCCCTCTGTTCGTTCAAAATACCTGTCCAGCTGAGCCTTAAACTTATTTAGGCTATCAACCTCCACCACAAGGGATAGCAGTCTGTTCCACCAACCAACCACCCGCTGGCTAAAGGCAAATTTCCGCACGTCTATCCTACATCTGTCTTTCCTCAATTTGAATTTATGCCCTCTCAGGTGATTTTTCTGAGCTAGAGGAAGAATCCCATCAGCATTGAGCATGCTTAAACCATTCAAGGCTTTATACACCTCTATCAGATCACCTCGCTGGTGCCTAGTCTCCAGACACTGTAATTTGCAAAACTTAAGCCTTTCTTCATAAGAGCACCCCTTTGTTCCATTCACTAATCTTGTTGCCCTTCTCTGTACTCGTTCCAGCAGCTCTACATCCTTCTTGAAATGAGGCCTCCAGACCTGTATACAGTACTCTAGGTGTGGCCTGACCATTGCCTTATACAATGGAATAATCACCTCCTTATCCCTGCTGGAAAAATTACTGTATATCATTGACAATACTCCATGAGCTACTCTTGCAGCCCGTCTGCACTGCTCAGAGAACTTCATATCTGCCTGCACAATCACCCCCAAGTCCCTTTCATTCTCTACCACTGTCAGTGTAGTACCACAGAGTTGATACGTTGCTCTGGGGTTGCTTTTTCCCATGTGTAGTACTTTACATTTGTCAATGTTAAACTTCATTTGCCACCTCTCAGCCCATCTGCTCAACCTTTCCAGATCCTGTTGCAGCAGCATAGTGTCAGTAGTGTCCTTGACAACCCTGCCAACCTTTGTATCATCTGCAAACTTGGACATTAAGCTTGATATACCATCATCAATATCATTTATAAATACAGAAAACAATAATGGACCCAACACTGAGCCCTGAGGGACTCCACTAATAACATTAGTCCACGATGAGCAGTGTCCATTGATTACCACTCTCTGTCTTCTCCCCCTCAACCACCCCTTTATCCATAGCAGCAATTTGCCTCCAGTGTCACACTGCTCCAATTTGTGTAGCAGTCTTCCATGTGCAACAGTATCAAAAGCCTTTCTAAGATCCAAGTATATAATATCAAAGTTATTCCCTGCATCCAGTTCTTTTGTGACTGCATCATAGTATCCAATCAAGTTGGTCAGGCAAGACTTCCCCTTAACAAAACCATGCTGTGTCTGAGCTATAACTGAAGTCTTGTCTAAATGATCCTGCAGTGCTTCTTTAACCAGTGCCTCCATTAATTTTCCTGGAACAGAAGTTAAGCTCACAGGTCTATAATTACTTGTGTCAGCCTTTGATCCTCCTTTGTGAATTGGGGTCACATTTGCACATTTCCAGTCTATGGGTACCTCCCCTGAGTCCAAGGAAGCTCTCATAATTATGGCTAAGGGTTTGCTTACTTCCTTTGCTACCTCCTTTAATATAACTGGATAGATCCCATCCACCCCGGGTGCCTTTCTTGTGTTTATCTTCAACAGTTTCTCCTCCACTTTACTCCCAGTTATTTCAAGATTCTGTAGCTTACTGCTAGAGTTGAATACACCTCTGGCATTCCCCTTGCTGAATAACTCCTCATGTGTGAATGTCGATGCAAAATATTCATTTAGTTTGTTAGCTACCTGAGCAGGATCATCAACAGTTGACCCATCAATATCAAGTGGACCAATCTGATTCATCCCCTTCCTTCTAGAGTTTACATAAGTCAAGAACTCTTTGCTGTTTTTCTTTGCATCCCTTGCCAAGGATTTCTCGTAATCTGCCTTCGCCTGCCTAACCTCCTTTGTAACTTGGTTGCATATCAACTTGTATCTATCATAGGCTTCTGTGTCATGTGTTAATTTGTAAGTATCCCATGCATTTTTCTTCTCTGCCATATGCCTCATTAGTTCATCTGACATCCATTTTGGCCTAAACCTTGAACAATATTTCTTAGTTGGTATGTAAAGCCTAGTAGCTTCCAAGATAAGTTCTTTGAATGCTTCCCATTTTGAATTTGCTGTTGGTAACATCATCAGTTGGTCCCACTGTATAGAATTTAAATACTGTCTCAGTCCATCGTAGTCGCCTTTACGGAAGCAATAACCCTTCCCTTTACCCCTAATGGTAGTTACCTCTTTCAGTAAATCCCACTTCAGCACACTGTGATCACTGCCACCTAGTGGTTCATTTATCTGCAGATTCTTAATGCATGAAGAATCACTGCTGATAATCAAATCAAGAGTATTACTCCCTCTAGTTGCCTCCCGAACATGCTGATGTAGAAAACAATCATCCAATAAATCCACAAAAGCCCTGCTAGTGTGTGAGTAACCAGCCCCCAAATTCCAGTCAATATCTGGGAAATTAAAATCTCCCATTATAAGACTCTCTGATTTACTGGCCCACTCTATTTCCCTGTACAGTTCCTTATTATACTCATCAGAGTCATTAGGCCTATAGCACACTCCTACTCTCAATTTTGATCTCCCAATGCTTATGTCACACCAAACTGACTCAACACTGCACTGTCCAGCGATGTCGACTGGCTTCACTTCCTTGGTTTTTATGTGTTTCTTAACTAATAGCATAACCCCTCCCCCCTTCCTATCCTGTCTATCCTTTCTGTAGACGTTGTACTCCCCAAATTGCATTTCTGCATCCCTTATATCTGTGTGACACCACGTCTCTGATATCCCAACAATATCTGCCTTTGATGTTTTGAGCAATACCTCAAATTCATCAAATTTATTTACTAAACTCCTAGCATTGGTGTACACGCAAGTATACCTGCACCTGTTTCTATTCTTAGCTACCCTAACACAACCCATGTGTTTACTTGTACCGCAATGGCTCCCAGCAGTCTCTGAAATACCATGCATCTTGTTTTTCAGGCTTCTGCTCATTCTAATAGAAGCAGTGCAAGAATCTCTTTCACCTCTGCCAGTGGCTACTGTCAATCTATTGGTCTTTGTCTCCCCCCAAGCTAGCAGTTTTCCGACCCACCTAACACTGCCTCGATAGCATCAGCAAATATTCTTGCACCCTTTCTATTTAAGTGTATCCCATCCCTGTAGAAGTAGGGTTTGGCGCATTATAGCCATAGCTGCTGATGCGCCAATAAAAACTCAATCAAATCAAATCAAATCCCTGTAGAAGCAATCTCTCCTGTTAACAAGTACAGTCCAGGCTGAAAAAAATTCTACCCCTTGAGCCTTGCACAATCTTTCCAGGGCCGAATTGATCGACAAGGCTCTCATCATATACTCCCTCCTATCGTGTCTGGGCAGAATTGCAGACACTTTCAAATTCAACCCTAATTCTCGGCTTTTGTTCAACAGTGACCTGTACTTGTTAAGTAATTCTGCCGGTCTCCTACTCTTAATATTATTAGTGCCAACGTGTACAACTATATCACCTTTTGTGCCCTTAAAAGATGATATTCGCTCTACAACGTCATCAACCTTTGCCCCTGGCAGACATACCCTGGTCCTGTTCCACCTATCGTTTTTACAAAGCATGTTCCCCGTTTCCCTGACAATAGAGTCACCAACAACTACTAGTTCCTTCGGGACCAGCGCATTCTGCCTTGGGGGTTGTCTCTGTGTCACGCGATGCCCAAGTGCAAGCTCTGGCGTTGATGTGGGCAGCTGAGAGCTTGATGGGCCCCTCAATTTAGTTTCTTCGAGGGCATCCACCCTGTCCAAGTAGTCCCCTTGAGAGCATAAACACTGATCCCAGCACTTCTCCCATGATTCGAATGTGTCCTGAAAGTCTTCATCATAGTGTTCAGCACTGCCTACGATTTCGTTTGGATATCCTCTACGCTGTCAAATCTTTGACCCTTCAGCATGATTTTCATTCTTGGGAAAAGGAAGAAGTCGCAGGGAAGTGTCTGGCGAAAAAGGGGGGTGGGGACGATTGTCATGTTGTTGGATGCCAAAAACTACGCCACAGTGAGAGATGTGGGGGCCAGCACGTTGTCATCATGAAAGACCCAGTTCTTTGTGTGCCACTTTTCTGGACGTTTCCTTCTGATGGCTTCCCTTAACCACTTCAGGGCATTGCAGTAGAACTTTGCATTGACGGTCTGACCAGGAGGGACGAATTCCTTATGGATAATCCCATTAATGTCCAAAAAACAGATCAGCATGGACTTCACATTGCTCCTCACTTGTCTGGCTTTCTTTGGTTTGAGAGGAGCTCTTCCACTGGGATGATTGTTCCTGGCCCATTCTTTAAGATCTCTGCTAACTTCCATGTGATGCTGCTTTTGGTCTTTACTCAGTAACCATGGCAACAAACTTGGCCGCAATTCTTCTCATGTTCAGCTTGTCTAACAAAATCTGCTGACATGTGCCATATGATAGTCCTACAATGCCACAATTGTCTGGATGGTGTGCCTGCAGACTTCACAGATCGCTGCCCGAACGTTTGCGACATTTTCTGGGGTGGTGCTTGACGATGGACTCTCAGAGCAATCATCGTCATCAACTGACATTCAACCATTTTTAAAATGGTTAAACCATTTTTAAACAGTTAAACTAATGCTGGCCTACAGCATTGTCACCGAAAGCTTGTTTCAACTTCTTTTAAGCCTTTCTTGGTAAGGGCACCTCTTTGTTCCCCTCACCAATCTTGTTGCCCTTCTTGGTACTCGTTCTAGCAACTCTACATCCTTCCTAAAACGAGGCCACCAGACCTGTACACAGTACTCTAGGTGTGGCCAGACCATTGCCTTGTGCAATGGGAAAATCACCTCACTTTCCCTGCTAGCAAAATTCCTATATATCATTGATAATACTCCATGACCTGCCCTGGCAGCCTGTCTGCACTGTTCAGCGAACTTCATATTTGACTGCACAATTACGCTCAGGTCTTTTTCACTTTCCACTTCTCTGAGTGTAGTACCACACAGTTGGTACATTTCTCTTGGGTTATTGCTACCCATATGCAGTACTTGGCATTTGTTAATGTTAAATTTCAGTTGCCACTTCTCAGCCCATTTGCCCAACTTATCTAGATCCAGTTGGAGTAGCATACTGTCTTTACCAACCCTGCCAACCTATGCAATATGGCCTTAGTTGCTAATGCTCCTAAAAACCAAACCAAACCTATGTATCATTTGGACATTAAACCTGATATACCTTCATCAATCTCATTGATAAATATATGAAACAACAATGGACCCAACACCAAACCCTGGGGAACTCCATTAATAACGTTTGACCGTGAAGAGCAGTGTCCCTTGATTCTCCCACTCAACCATCCCTTTATCCATTGTAGCAACTTACCCTTAATGCCATACCTCTCCAATTTGTACAGCAGTCTTCCATGTGCAACAGTAACAAAAGCTTTCCTGAAATCCAAGTATATATCAAAATTATTTTTGCCAGTCAGTTCCCTTGTGACCACATCATAGTATCCAATCAAATTGGTAGACAAGACCTCCCTTTAACAAACCCATGCTGTGTCTTAACTATTACTGCAGTCGTATCTAGATGATCCTGCAATGCTTCTTTAACCAGTGGTTCCATTATTTTCCCCGGAACACAAGTTAAACTAACAGGTCTATAGTTACGTGTCAGCTTTTGAGCCCCCTTTGTGAATTAGTGATACATTTGCACACCTCCAATCCAAGGAAGCTCTCATAATTATGTCTAAGGGTTTGCTTACTTCCTTTGCTACCTCCTTTAATATAACTGGATAGATCCTGTCCACACCAGGTGCCTTATTTATGTTTAGCTTCAACAATTTCTCCTCCACTTTGCTCTCAGTTATTACAAAATCACTTAGCTCCCTGTTAGAGTTTGATAAACTTCTGGCATTCTTCTCATTGAATAAGGTCTCCTGTGTGAATGTAGATGCAAAATACTTATTCAGTTTATCTGAATGAGTATTTTGCATCTACATTCACTGATCAATCTCAGTCAATGATCATGCTCAGTCACCTGAGCATGATCACTAATAGTCAACCCATCCATGTTAAGTGGCCCAATCTGATTCATTCCTTTCCTTCTAGAGTTTACGTAAGTAAAGAACTCTTTGCTATTTTTCTTTGCATCCTTTGCCAAAGATTTCAAGTAAAATTGCCTTTGCCTGCCTAACCTCCTTTGTGACTTGATTACAGACTAGCTTATATTTGCCATAGGCTTCTGTGTCACCTGATATGCATCCCATACATTTTTCTTCTCTGCCACAAGCCTCATTAATTCATCTGACATCCATTTAGGCCTAAACCTTGAACATTATTTCTTAGTTGGAATGAAAAGTCTAGCCTCCAAAATTAAGTCCCTAAAGGCTTCCCATATAGAATTCAACGTTGGTAACATCATCAGTTGATCCCACTGTACAGAATTTAAAAACTGTCTGAGACCACTGTAGTCACCTTTACGAAAGCAAAAGCCCTTCCCTTTAGCCTTGATGGTAGTTACATCTTTAAGTAATTCCCACATCAGTACATTGTGATCACTCTCACCCAGTGGTTCCTTTATCTGCAGATTCTTAATGCATGAATAATCACTGCTGATAATCAGATCAAGAACTCCTTCTGGTTGCCTCTGAACATGTTGCTATAGAAAAGGATTCATCCAGTAAATCCGCAATAGTCCTGCTAGTGTGCGAGTGACCAATCTACAAGTTCCAGTCAATATCTTGAAAGTTAAAATTCCCCATTATAAGACATTCTGATTTACTGGCCCACTCTATTTCTCTGCACAATTGTTCATTAGACTCAGATTCATTAGGCCTATAACACACACCTACTCTCATTTTTCCTTTCCCAGTGCTTATGTCACACCAAACAGACTCAACACTGCATTGTCCTCCAACATCAATTGGATGCACTTCCTTAGATTTTGTGTTTTTAACTAATGGCATAACCCCTCCTCCCTTCCTGTCCTGTCCATCCTTTCTGTACACATTGTTCTCCCCAAATTCCAATTCTGCACTGCTTATGTATGTGTAACACCACGTCTCTGATATCCCAACAATATCTGCCTTTGATGTCTTGGCTAGCACTTCAAGCTCATCAAATTTATTGACTATACTCCTAGCATTGGTGTAAATGCAAGTATACATGCACCTGTTTCTACTCTTAGTCATAACACAGCCCATATATTTACTTGTTCCACTATGACTCCCAGCAGTCCTGGAAATCTCCATTGCCTTGCTGTCCAGGGTGCCCCTCATCTAATAGAAGCAGTGCAAGGATCACTTTTCCCTCTGCCTGCGGTCACTGTTAACCTTTTAGTCTGTGTACCTCCCCAAGCTAGCAGTTTTCCGACCCACCTAATACTGCCTCAATAGCATCAGCAAATATTCTTTCACCCTTTCTATATTTAAGTGTACCCTATCCTTGTAGAAGCAATCTCTCCTGTCAACAAGCACAGACCAGGTTGAAAAAAATTCTACCCCTTGAACCTTGCACAGTCTCTCCAGGGCCGAATTGATCGACAAGGCTCTCATCATATACTCCCTCCTATCGTGTATGGGCAGAATTGCAGACACTTTCACATTCAACCCTAACTCGAAAAACTTTAATGTCATTAGTTCCAATGTGTACAACAATATCACCTTTTGTGCCCTTAAAAGATGATATCTGCTCTAGAACATCATCAACTTTTGCCCTTGGCAGACATACCCTGGTCCTGTTCCACATATCCTTCTTGCATAGTATATTCCCCATCTCCCTGACAATAGTCACCAACAATAACTAGTTCCTGTGGGACCAGCGCATTCTGCCTTGGAAATTGCCTCTGTGTTGCCTGATGCACAGGAGTGAGCTCTGTCTTTGAGCTGGGCAGCCAAGAGCTTGATGGGCCACCTTATATTAATTTCTTCAAGGCTATTTACCCTACACCTCAAGCTCTCATAGACGCCTATCAGAACATTGAGTTGGCGCCTAATCTCTTGACACTCTAGACACCCAGCACACACAAAGGCATCCTCCTTGGCTAGATCATGTCCTGTTTTAGAAAGGTCGGCAACCATATCACATTTCGCACATTTTTTGAGACTGTTATGCATTGGAGAATCTCCCCCAAGTCACAGTACTCTCCCTAGTCTGTGATCTTTGCTTCACAGCTCTAGTCTGGGTCATGATTTCTGTTTAAATACAATTTAATTAACAATGAAATTGAATAAGATTAATAATATTTTTGATTAATTGCTAATACTAAAATGAGCTAACAGATTCTTAATACAGTGTTTCGTATTACGCTATCTAGTTTTACATTATACCTTATGCTATCAGTTCGAGATATATATATATACGTTACACTATTTCTTATTGACTACAATATGGTGGCTAGTTCAACAATATTGGTGCCAAACCGGGAGTGTAACTTCCAAAAATCTCTAGTTAAATTCAAAATAAGAAGCTAACGAACGCTGTTAAACCTATTTAATATCTCTGTAAAACACAATGTAGTATGTTAATTAAAGAATATGGTAAAAAATAAAAATATTTATCCTTTACAGCAGCCAAAAATACACCGACTGTTCTCTTCTGCAACCAGAGCACCCTCTGAATATATGTATATTGTCCTGGCATTAAAATCTCGACACCTACATATCTACAAATAATCTTTATTTAAAGGAAAATTAATAACATGTGCTGAAACTTTTAGCCTCTCTGACAGTCTGTAGCCTCTGTGGAACACTCTCTGCCAGCTTTTTGTAGCTGTCCACTGATATTTTCCACCATTTGGCCTTCAAAGCAACGACCAGTTCAACCCCCCCCCCCCTTTTTTTTTTTTTTCAGACAGTCTCCTGACACACACATAACCAATGGTTCCAAGCCCAAGTATGAAAAACAGTTACAGACCATCATGCTATCTGCGCCAAACTTCACTGTTGGGATGATACAGAGTTGCATATAGCTTTTTTCAGGAATCTGCTACATCCAGACATGACTGTCCTTGGTAGACCATGTAACATAGCTTATCATTCCAAAGCACAGCTTTCCATTGGTCTGCCTTGAACTGCAGGACTTACACCAAGCTAGATAGCATCTGTCATTAGTCTGGGTGATAAGCGGCTCTGGGACAGCTACACAAGTGTGATAACCCATATCATGTAGCTTCCTGTACAATGTACTGGTGCTACTGTGTGTCCCAATTGTCTCACTAAGGGCTTGTGTGTACTGCAGCAGCAACAACAACAACTTGCATAACAAGTGGATGATTCTTTGCAGGGTTTTCTAAGTCATTCTGTGTCTTTCACAAGTCAAAATCTTTCCAATCAAACAATGTGAATGAGTGTGCAGTCATAGTGAATGGGAATGGGTGTAATTTGAACTACTCATAGAGTTAATATCTTGTGAACACTGGAAATAGGCTTGTATTAGCAAAAAAGTACACAAAATAGTTATGCATATCTAAAGGTCATGGGCAGAAACAGTAGTTTAGGTTCTAGGAATATAGTAGTAGTAGTAGTGGCATGTGATGCAAGAAAGCAAGTGTATGAGCTTATGCAGCATCAGCCAAAAAAAAAAAATCACACCATTCCCTCCAAATGCCTGTCCAGTTCCTCCTTAAATCTATTCAACTTATCAACTTCCACAATGACAGATGGAAGTTTGTTCCAGCAATTAACCACCCGCTGGCTAAAGGCAAATTTCCGCACATCTATTCTTGTCCTTTCTTAATTTGAATTTATGCCCCTTTAGGTTCGTAATCTTAACAAGTGGAAGGATCCCATCAGAATTCAGTGTGCTCAACCCATTCAAGGCCTTATACACCTCAATCAGATCACCGTGCAGGTGCCTAGTCTCCAGCCATTGCAATTTGCAGAACTTAAGCCTCTCTTGGTAAGAGGATCCCTTCATTCCCCTCACCAATCTTGTTGCCCTTCTCTGTACATGCTCAAGTAAATCTACATCCTTCCTAAAATGAGGCCTCCAGACCTGTACGCAGTACTCAAGGCATGGCCTGACCATTGCCTTATACAGAGGGACAATCACCTCCTTCTCCCTGCTAGCAAAATTCCTATATATCATTGACAAAACCCCATGACCTGCCCTGGCAGGCTGTCTGCATTGCTCAGAAAACTTCATATCTGACTGCACAATTACTACCAGGTCTTTTTCATTTTCTACCACCTTAAGTGTAGTACCACACAGTTGGTATGTTTCTCTGGGATTACTTCTACCCATATGCAGTACTTTGCATTTGTCAAGGTTAAACTTCAGTTGCCACTTCTTAGCCCATCTGCCCAAATATCTAGATCCTGTTGCAGTAGCACACTGCCATTACTGTCATTAACAACCCTGCCAACCTTTGTATCATCTGCAAACTTCGACACTAAGCCTGATATACCTTCATCAATATCATTGATAAATATACAAAACAACAGAGGCCCCAACACCGAACCCTGTGGGACTCCACTAATAACATTAGTCCACAAAGAGCAGCACCCATTACTTACCACCCTCTGTCTTCTCCCACTTAACAACTTACCCTTAATACCATTCTGCTCCAATTTGTACAATAGTCTTCCATGCGCAACAGTGTCATAAGCTTTCCTGAAATCCAAATATATGATATCAAAATTATTTTTTGCATCAAGTTCATTTGTAACCACATCATAATATCCTATCAAATTTGTCAGACAAGACTTTCCCTTAACAAACCCATGCTGTGTCTGAATTATTGCTGCAGTCTTGTCTAGATGATCCTGCAATGCATCTTTAACCAGTGACTCCATTATTTTACCCGGAACAGAAGTTAAACTAACTGGTCTGTAATTACTCGTGTCACCCTTCAATCCCCCTTTGTGAATTGGGATACAATAGTCCTAGAAAAGACTTGGTTCACTGGTGGAACAAAATTTTCCCCACCGACTGCCATCCAGAAAAGTGCCAACAGATATCCCTATATGATTTAAATACCGAATGAAAATAATCAACAAACTAAACTAACTTTTAAATTGTAGAGAGCAATGCCTATGATATAAATCATGTTTATGTTTTAGTTATTACTTTTTGTCCTGATCTGGTTCATATAGGGACACCTATTAATACTTTGCTGGATGACATTCAACAACTGAAATGTGATCCTTTTGGAATTAACAAGGGCTGACATTACCCTACAATATTGGTCCGTGTGGATGCCCTGTATTTATTTTACTTATTGTGATGTGGTACTCTTCCTTTTTGCGAGTATGAGAGTCTGTCAGTCTGTCTGTCTGTCTGTCTGCTTGAGTGGAGAGTCATGCATTTGCACTGCTAGAGGTATCAGTTTGTTCTTTAATTTTATGTTTTCATTTTACTTTGAATGTTAAAGTACTAGGGTAGCAAAATTGCACCTTTCCAAATATGACCTAAGTGTTGCATTAGTATATGTTATATAACTTGGGGGCTCAGTAATGTTATTTTTTTAGGCATGTTTTGGTAGATCTAAAAGGAAGCTGATAGTGGATGAAGAATATGTCTGCTCAAACGTGTCTGGAGAAACCTTGGGAGAGTATCTCGTACAACAGCTTTAAGTCGTGGATTTTGTTTGTAGGGTTTGAAAATTTTTTGAGACTAGAATGACTATAATGTTTCCAGTTAGAGCGGACCAGTCAGTGCCTTAACAAGAATTTGATTGCACAGGATCCGGCAGAATCTGACAGTTTTGTAAATGTTGTAACGTAGGTACTATTGCGAGGTAGTGATGGTGGTTAGTGCTGTGTATACCATTTCAATTGCCAACACGGCGTGGTTGGGTGAACACCGAGCTTTCGCTATTGAAACATATTTCAAAAGTAATGATTCTGTTGTAACACAGCATTTATTTCGAAGACATTTTAACTTAGATCGAAACGTGAGTATTCCCAGTAGGAATACGATATTGCTGTGGGTAAATAATTTCAGAAATACAGGTTTGGCTTTGAAAAAGAAATCTCCTGAATGAAAATGTAGTGTAAGAACACCCGAAAACATTGAAGCCATCAGGTTAGCCATAAGATGTTCTCCACGTCATTCAGCCACAAAGCATGCTCAAGTGCTAGGAATTTCAGATCAAAGTGTAAGGCGAATTTTACACGCAGATCTGAAATTTCATCTGTACAAATTGATGGTTGTATAGGAGTTAAGTGCAAATGACTGTTTTCCGCAGAGCAGCTTGTGAGGCCATTCTCGAAAACGTTGAAGCCAATGCCATTGTTCTTTCCAGTGATGAAGCTCATTTTCACCTCTCAGGATGTGTAAATAAGCAAAATTTTCATTATTGGTCCGAAACTAATCTGTGGGAACTTCACCAACGTCCACTTCACAGTGAACGTGTGACTGGTGTGCAATTTCAAACTACGGAATCATAGGCCCATACTTTTTTGAGGAGGACAATCATGTGGTGACAGTGACTTTGAATCGATATGTGCAAATATTGCGTGACTTTTTAATAAGACCGAAGCTCAATGAATTTGGAGATCAGCCTATTTGGTTCCAACAAGATGGTGCCACCGCCCATATGGCAAGAGATTCTATGGATATTATCAAAGAATTCTTCCCCGGGCATCTCATTTCACGTCATGGTGAACTTCCATGGCCAGCGTGATTGCCCGACCATGCAGTGTGTGATTTCTTTCTTTGGGGCTACCTCAAAAATAGAGTTTAAAAGCAGACATACTTCTATTGATGAACTCAAGGATGCTATCCAACAAGAAATCGCAGAAATACCACAGGAAATGACCCGGCGAGTGATGACAAACTTCAGAGTGAGGCTACATGAGTGTGTGAGAAAAGAGGGCAAACATTTGGATGATTTAGTTTTTAAGATGAAGTAAAATTGTAATAATTACTCTATACAATGACATATTAAAAGTTCGAATATGATGAGTTATTTCTTTTTCGCGGTCGAAACAAAACTGTCAGTTCATTCTGCCGGGCCCTGTATAAGTCAAATAAGATGTATGATAAAAGGAAACTCCCAATTTTAAAGACAATTTAAGCAGCTCTAAGGCAGTAGAGTCAGAGAGGGAATTGAATAGTTACATTTGGTGCAAGTGGGGAGGACTGGATTGCAGGAAATTTTGTTTTTGCCAGTGAGTTGTTAATTAATGAAATAAGTTGCCTCTATGGGTGGTTAAAGCTGACAGTGAATTCAAGGCTCAGCTGGATAGCTACTTATGTGAGGAGCATGTAAAATTGGTGGTTTATTTATTTAT
The DNA here is from genome assembly GCF_048544385.1 of Mastigoproctus giganteus. Lineage (NCBI taxonomy): Eukaryota > Metazoa > Arthropoda > Arachnida > Uropygi > Thelyphonidae > Mastigoproctus > Mastigoproctus giganteus. The sequence goes on from NC_143576.1 coordinate 235,820,391, forward strand.
TTTTATTTTTTATATTATTATTATTTTTTGCTGGTGCAGAAAAAGCACAGGGCTTCCTTACACCATACCACTAATACACAGAATAGATAACATGCTGGTAACTAGGAAATTGCCAGAAACTGGATTCCTTTATGAAAGAGAAGATACACTAAATCAGATGACATGGTTATCTCAAGGCTCTAGGTGAAAGTATATTTGTGTGAGCTTGTTGCAGATTCCCTGGCCACATCTAGATATGACATAGACAAAAAGAACTTGTACCTTAGCAGTGTTAAACTAATCTTTTGGCTCACAGAATGCTTGAAAACGATTCTTTACATTTCCGATAGGCCTTTTATTTGACTTGATTTGCCATTAAAGTGGGATTCCACTATGGTTTACTGTGAGCTGAGAAGCAGAAAAACCTTAGAGATTGCAATTTTGAAAGGTGACACTTTGTTAATCATAATGCTTTTTTTTTATGTTTAATCAAAGATTTTTCTTCTTCGATTAAACTTACTTTTACTCAATACAGTTGAAGTCAGCATAAGTTTGCTAATACCTGTCACCTAATGACAGATCAGTAAGTCTCAAAACAGCTCTCACAGAGATGCCTCAAGTTTTAAATAAATTTTGTGAATACAATAATACCCCGAAGTTACGCAATAGGTGGGTCCGATGAAAATCGCTTAAGTCGAATTCATGTAAGTCGGGGTACAACTTTGCATATAAATTTTGTTTAATTGGGGCCAAGGACTAACAAAAACACTAGTTTAGAAGAAAAATATTTAATAAAATTGCAGTTCTTTATACATATTAATACAAAATATGTATTAAAAAAATAAATGAGTTACGTAAAAAAGTTATTTCGATGTCGATGGCTTCATAAAATCTAACAAATTCGTCTGACGACACAGTGCCTTGTTTTCTTCACGCAGAATTTCTTCGTAGCAAGCTAATAATTTTTTTATTCCTTGATTTGTAGCTATAACGCGTTCTTCGTTGGAGTTTGTTTTCTAAAATTTTTAAGCCCTTTTCAATTGAGCTGAGACCTTCTGTCAAGCTTGCAATTGTTATGTGCTTTTCTGGTGGAACTGGGTCTGAAGTGTCGGATACTTCAGTGACGTTTTGCTCATGCATCTCTATGAGCTCATTCATTGTCAGCTCCTGACTATGTGAATCCAACAGCTCGTTGACATCATTACCATTGACTTCCAAATCTAATTGCCTGTTGCTCACATGAGCGACATGATCAGTTTCTGTAGTTGTTTTCGTCTCGTTTTTGAAAAAAAAAAATGGACAAAGTTTCTTCCAGACACCATTCAATGTTTTTTGTGAATTTCATCCTAAGATTCTTCAATGATTCTTATGGCATCTAAAACATTGAATTGTTTCCAAGAGTCTTTAACAGATATCTCACTATTTTGTCTCATAGCTTCATTCAGACGTACAAACGAACGAACGTCTCGTGTAATAAGCCTTGAATGTTTTGATGACTCCCTGGTCCATCGGTTGAAGCAAGCTGGTTGTGTTTGGAAGCAAAATTAGGGTGGAAGGAGGGTGACCAGGTGCATTGTCAATAAGAAGCATCACTTTAAATGGAATCTGTTTAGACTTGCAATAACGTTCGACTTCGGGTATGAAGTGGTGACCAAACCAGTCCTCAAAAACGGAAGCTGTCACCCAAGCTTTATGATTTGACTTCCAAATCACTGGTAAGCTAATTTTAGATATACACCAAATGAAAAAATCAATAACCACGTAACTCCGAGTTCGCGTAAGTCGGGGTATTACTGTATAACTGAATTAAAATGTGTAGCTAAAAATATCACCTTAAAATATATGTATTGTTATTATTATCAGTACATTATTTATTACAATTTTAGGTATCTTGGAAAAAGTTATGAATTGTAAAGTTAATTTTTATATGAAAACTTTCTTACACTTCTTTATATATACTTGCAATAATGCCATTTCTTTTTAATATATACAGAGTGGACTTCAAGATGTAGATATTGGCATCATAAGTCCATACAGAAGACAAGTTCAATTGTTGCAGGACATGCTAAAAAAGTATAACCTTGGTAATGTTGAGGTAAATACTGTTGACCAGTATCAAGGAAGAGACAAAGAAGCCATTATCATGTCTTGTGTGAGGAGTACAACAGATGAAAAAAGTGTAAGTTTACACTATTATATTTGCTTCCTTGACTTTGATTTAATTAATTTAATGTCTTTATGACATTAGTTAGTGCATTTGATGATTACTACCTAGTTGAATTTTTTAGACAAACCAAAGTTTGTACATTGGCATCATTATTGTAAAATCTCATATTGCAAGGATAGGTGGAATAGGACTAGAGCATGTCTGCCGGGGGCAAAATTAGATGATGTCATAGAGCAGATACAATCTTTTAAGGGCATAAAACATGATATTGTTGTACACATTGGCACTAATGGTATTAAGAGTAAGAGATCTGAGGACTTACTTAACAAGTAATTCATTGCCTTAAGCCAGCAGGTGATTGATTGCTGGAACAAAGTTCCATCTGTTATTGTGGAGCTTAAATAAATTCAAGGAAGAACTGGACAAACTTTTGGAGCAAATTGATGGGTGAAATGGGAAGTGTTTTTTTTTTTTTTTTGGCTGATGTATAAGAATATAAAAATATACTTAGATACGTATAACAGGTGTTTGGAGGAGGATGTCTTTCCCCAGGCCTGGAAGGAGGCACAGGTGAAGTTTATTTTGAAAGGAGTTGATAAACTTTTAAATGAAACTGTTCCATATCGCTCCATTGCTCTGCTGTCTGTGCTGGGAAAGACTTATGAACGATTGTGTATCAATCGTTTCATGATTAGTTATAATATGAAAGGTTATGGATGCTGTATATAGCTTGATTCAGGCAGTGGATAGGGGGCTTACACTACCGGTCAAAATCTTAATACCGGTATTTCGGTATTTTTAATTTATGAAACCAGGATACTGGTATTCCAAAAAAAAAAGTTTTTCTCAATGAATTTTGATGACAATTAGGTGCAATAAAGTAAGAAAAAAAACAAGTACTGTAATTACTTGAATTCATGTTTTAAATAAACTTTTATTGCAATAATAAATATTCTGAAAAAAATAATTAAAATACAGTTATTCTAAAAACAAAAAAATACATATTGTTACTGCAAAATTTAGTTATGTTTAAGCATCCACACTACTTGTTCGAATAAAGTGAGCTCTTAAGAAACATGAGCAATCAATAGTATGATCATTTAAAATGGATCTAATTTTGGTACATACAGTATTTGATTAGCAGCAGAAAATGCCCTTTCGGATTCTATTCTGGTACTATTGTACTGAGATAATCGTAGACGATCTCAGTCCATATTTTCTAGGCTTTGAACTTTTTTAGCAAAAATAGTTAAAAGTATTTCATTAATTTCCGACTCAAGTTCATCTTTTAAAATCTCATTGGAGTCAGGCAATTTCTTATTTTGGAAAGAATTTGTGGAACACTGATGTTCTGTTCCATGTTGGTCTTCCCTGGTTGAATTATGTTCATCATTTTCTGAAGGAGAAAGACATTTTATTAAGCGAAGTATAAATTTCACTATAGTATCTTTACTGAGTTTGGGAGAGAGCAAAGAGTGGGGATAAGGAATAAAGAGAGCAAAGAGTGCAGTTAAGGAATTCTTCACATATATAAATGCAAAGAACAGAAGGACAAATCAGATTGGATCCTTATGTAATGGACGTGGAACACTATCAAATACCACAGCTGAAGTTGCAGATGAACTCAACAGTTACTTTGCATCAATATTTACATAAAAAAAAAACCCTTTGTGTCAATGAGATATTATGGAAATGAAGTTGAAAAAGATGTAATTAATGATGATTATTTAATGAGAACTTTCGAGCCTACAGACGAGTAAGGCTCCTGTGGTTGATGGCATATACCCTATAATCTTAAAGGAGATGGCAAGTGAGTGCATTGAACTATTAAGGCTAGTTACAAGAGCATCACTAGACTTGGGAGAGATTCTGTTGGATTGGTGTAAATTGGAACATAAAGGCGGTACTAGGAGTGTAACAGGAAATTACCGACCGGCCAGTCTAACTTCAGTAGTAGGGAAAATCATGGAGGAAATGATCAAGGGCGGAATTCAGGATCATTTAGATGTAAATGGAATTCTGTACAGCATGGTTTTGTAAAGGGAAAATCATGTTTAATTAATCTGGTTAGTTATTTTGACAGGATCACTCAAGAGCTGGACTTTGGGAATAATTTCGACATTGTTTATTTGGATTTCAGCAAAGCATTTGGCTCAGTCCCACGAGCGGTTACTTTATAAGTTGGAGCAGGCTGGAATTATAGGGAAAATCCTTAGGTGGATAGCACGATGGCTTGAGGGCACCAGGCAGAGGGTTGTGATAAATGGTTATTCCTCAGATTGGGTTAATGTAAGAAGTGGGATTTCCCCAAGGATTTTGATTATCTTAAATGACATCTATGAAGGGATGGAGGGCGTGAGGTCTTGCGACTTGCAGATGATGTAAAGATCAGTACACTAGTTAATGATTGCCGCCAAGCAGAGCTTCTTCACAGTGACCTAGATAGACTTCTAGGATGGTCGGAAAAGTGGCAGCTATGCTTTAATTCAGCAAAATGCAAGTTCTTACGCCTGGGGAACAGCAACCCCAAAATAACTTATACACTTGGTGGAGTTGAACTAACGTCAGTAATGGAGGAACGGGATTTGGGAGTTACGATACAGTCAGACATGAAGTTGTCAGAGAGTTGTGGACAGGTTGCAATGTTGCATGGTGTCCTATCGATGATTTATCGAACATTTGCTAGTAGAGATAACAATGTCATAATTACATAAAGGTGATTTTATAACCTTTATGTGATTAAATTATAAACAATTATTTTTTTTAAATTAGTACCGTAAAACCAGTATTTTTTGTATCAATACTGGTATTTCAATAGCGGAAAAAAAAACACGACCAGGATCCCAGTATTGTAAGCCCTAGCTGTGGGGACCGGTATGTGCTAGGAATTTTTATAGATTTTAAGGGTGCTTTCAACAGGTTGTGGTGGGGCGGCATCCTTGCTTGTATAAGAGCAACAGAGTGCTCTGTTTTGTTATATAAAGTATCTAGAGACTATTTTAATGATAGGAATGTGAGTGTAGAAACTACGTATACTAAAGCTGAGAAAGTATTACAAAGAGGTTGTCCTCAGGGCTCGGTTATCGGTCCCTTTGCATGGAACATAGTCCTTGATGAGTTTGAATGCACACATCTTCAATTGTGCTTCAGCTGAATTTTTGTATTAATTTGTAAAAAAAAAAAAATTTAAATATTAAAAATTTTTGTAAGTACATACATACATTATTGATTCTGAAGTCAAATATTTGTAAAATAATGTGGCCATTACTACCTCTTATATACAATGACAAGTCCCTTAATGCACACCTCTTGTTGTGGACACTCAAGTTTGGGGCCCTTGCCAAAAGTATTAGAAATTACTTGTTAGAGGACCTCTCTAAAATGGACACTTTCAAGTGTAACTGGCATGTGTGTGCTTTTGTCGGTCAACAGGATTAGCAATGAAGGCAAGTGAAGGTCATTGCATTAATATGAATTAAACTTGTGATAGCCATAGATTACTTACTCATGGAGCTGATGATCTGCATGCGATTCAGTTTCTAGCCCCTAAAAAAGTGTGGAGATGCAGCTATAATACATTCTTTCAAAGAAAAAATAAATAATACTATACCAGCAGACTGCATAAGTAATTTTGACCAGTAGCCCATGGGAATTTTCTCATCCACAAATATGCTTTGATAAAAATGCTATATGAAGTTTACCTTTAGCCAGTGGGTATTTGATTGTTGGAACAGACTTCCATCTGTTGTTGTGGAAGTTGATAGCTTAAATAAATTTAAGGCTGAACTAGAGAAACATTTGGAGTGACTGGATAGGTGAAATGGGAAGTTTTTTTTTTTTTTTTTTGTCTGATGCTCTATAAGCTTGCTTTCTTGCATCATATGCCTAATGCTAATTCCATAATTATCAGTTAGCTAGTGTAAAAAAAAAAGTAAACAAAATTAACGTGATATAAAATTAGGAACTTAATCCCATGTTTCTTATACATGATTTTCAGTTTGTGTTTCAGTTTGCTGTCTGCCAGCATTAAATAATTTGGCATGTTATACATCATGCCTTTTAAAGTTCAACTCAGATACCGTGTCTAGTTCAACTCAGATGCTGCCTCTACAGTAATGTGAACTAATTAATTAACAATGTGAATGAACAAGTTAGTGTAAAACATCATTTTGCACACCTTAACAATTTTTTTTTTTTTTTTTATGTAAACCCCAAACATGAGGTATTAGAACCTATAGTACTTAGTACCGTGCTTGGGTTGGAGGTTGAGAAGACGAAAGAAGATATTTGTTGACATTGGACTTGAACTTCTGTAGACTGTAATTTTCAGGAAATATGTATGAAGGAAGGTTGTTCCAGAAAACGGCAGTTGAATGATTAAACGAGGAAAATGAAAAGTTGGTTCTGTGAGTTTGAAGTTGGACAGTAAATGGATGTTGGCGGCACGAGTTCGGACTGTTTTGAAAGAGAGAGGGGAATTATAGAAGCCAATTCAGAAGAACAGTGCCTGTGGAAATACCTGTACAAGAGGCATGCAGCAAAACAGTACATCTATGAGACAGTGAGTGGAGAGATGAATCATTAATTAACCTAACTGCCCTCTTCCGAATGGAATCAAGAAGAAGCCTGAGAGAGGTTTTGGGGGCACCACCCCAGATGTGGGAACAATATTCCATGGTAGGGCGGATTTGCGATTTATACAGAGTGAGCAGCTGTTTGGAAGAAAAGTAACGCCGAGAGCGAAAGAGAAAGCCAAGTTTTTTAGATGCAGAGGAAGCAATATTTGTAATGTGCTTCTTTGTAATGTTGTAATGTTTTTGTAAATATTTGTAATGTTGCCAAGAGAGATTAGAAGTCAGGGTAATCCCCAAAAGAGATATCATTTTGCCTAGAAATCAGAGTGTCACTAAAGATAAGCATAGAGCAGAAGAATCCTTTTTGCGAGATATAAGACAAGACTGAGTTTTAGAAGGGTTGAAATCAACTAAGTTGTCTTTGCCCCACTGGAGAATTACCTGAAGATTGGCATTTAAGGAATTGGTAGCAGATATTCGATAAGTTGAAGCTGATTGAACAGGGCAAGGTTTCTCAAAATGGAAAGTGGAATGCAATGTGCTATCATCGGCAAAACTATGAATAGGATTTCCAGTCAATGTGAATTAATTAACAATGTTGACTCATATAAGGCAATAGATATGTACTTTGAGTCTATCTGATATTGACTGGGAGTTACATGGTTTCATTATAACAAAAAGGAAGAAAACTGGAAGAGAAATTGTAACAGCTAAGAGTACACAAAGGATCTGGGGCTGATGGAATCCATCCAGTTATATTTAAAGAAGCAGCTCAAAATGAAATCAAAAACATTTAGCTATAATAATGAGAGCATCCTCAGAATCAGGAGAAGTTTCTTACAGATTGCAAATGAGTAAATGTCTTTTCTTTTCATAAGAGTGGTTAAAAAGGTATAGTGAGTAATTACAGGCCCATAATTACTTCACCCTCACTTTCCTTTATTTCTTTGCCAGGAAATTATGGAGTTAATAATTAAAGAAGTAATGTAAGTGCATCCGGATAGGAATCTATCTATAAGGCAATCACAGCATCAATTTTTTTTATTTTTTTTTTTTTCTTGCTTGACCAATCTAAGTGGCTGCCATGATATCTGTAAAGCTTTTGATACTCTCTACATTGGTAGGTGTTGTAATAATTAAAGCAATATTACAGCAGGAGTGGCCAACGAGAATTGAAGCAATATTACAGCAGGAGTGGCCAACGAGTTGATCGCAATCTACCAGTCGAGTGCGGCTTTAATTTCGGTCGATCGTGACGAATTTTAAGTATACAGTCATCCCTCGATTTGCACAGTCAGGTATACTACCAAAATTTTATATTGCACAGCGGGTTTCGTTATCTGCGCGTTATTTATTTTTTTAAGAAGCTTCAAAAATAGGAATGAAGACCAGATTTTGAAAATTTATTTATTTATTTTTATTTATTTTTTTTTTTTTTTGCATGATTGAAGATTTCATTGAAGGAGAAACAACACATTTCACCATAATAATGTAAAATCCCACAGAATTCCAGCTGTTGGTATTATTGCAAATGCAATAAGATTGAGTTTACTACCCGTTTATAATTAGATTGCACTAACAGAAAAGCCCAGTAAACCAGAAAGTGCAAATTGTTTCTATTGTTTTATGGTTGTGACCTCCAGAAATAGCTTTAGAGAAATATCACAAAGGCATTCAGAACTGATTATTATAAGGATATAACCAAACAGAGCAATAAATGGTAGTGTGTTTGTCTGGTTATTTTGGAAACAACTTCCTCATTCGGGAATCCTCTTCATCAGTTATCCTACATTAGCTGTCAGACAATATTTTTACTGTTCGCGCAACTTAAAAAAGTGTTTTAATTGGTAAGCATTGCTTTTGCTGATTTAATAACTGGACAGTACTTATATGTTAATTTAATACCTTTTGATTTAAAACGAATACTACGAAAAGAGTAAAACTTATAATTTTCATCGAGAGTGGGAACTAGAATACTGTTTTGTAATGGTGAAAGAAAAATGTTGCTGTTTGATTTGCAATGTTTCCGTGGCTATACCCAAAAAAGGAAATTTACAAAGGCACTTCAACGCAGTCCATGGTAAATACAATCGGATTTTCTGCCGAATAGTGACCTCAGAAAAAATAAATTAGAACTTAAATCCAGATTATTTACGCAACAAAATTTCTTCATGACACCTAATTTACAATCTAAAGCAGTAACTGTCGGATCATTTAAAGTGAGTCATCTTCTTTCAAAAAAATGCAAATCATTTTCTGATGATCAATTCATCAAAGACACATTTTTAGAAATAACAGATTCTCTTTTTGAAAATTTTAAGAACAAAAATGAAATTAAAAGTGCCCTTCAACATCTGCAATTATCTCGAAATACTGTGATGCGACGCATCGAAAAACTGAGTAAAAATGTAAGCGAACAATTGTTTGCTGATATTGCTAATTGTGTGTCCTTTTCTTTTCAACTGGATGAATCTACAGATGTCAGTTACAGCTCAGTTACTCATTTTTATTCGTATGGTTTTCAATGATTCTGCCTCTAGAGAAGAACTGCTGGGTATGGTTTCGTTAAAAGAAAGAACTAGAGGTCTTGATATCTTTAACTCATTCAAACATTTTATTGAAAAGATTAAATTACCACTATTCAAGCTCGTATCAAGTAACAACAGATGGAGCTAAAGCAATGGCGGGGCATCTTAATGGATTCATCACACTGTGCCAAAAGGATGATGAGTTACCACTGTATATTCACCAACAAGTGTTAGCCAGCAAAAGATTAAATACTAAAAGTGTTATGGACACCGCTTTCAAAATCGTGAATTCCATCAGAGGACAATCTCCTCGAAGGAGACTTTTCAAAATGCAACTCGATGAAAATGAACCAGATCTGATATTACACAGATGTGAGGTGTCTGAGTAAGTTTCTACAGAGATTTCGCAATTTGCTGAATGAAATAAAAAAATTTGTTGATCAGAGGGGAGCTGATTATCAGCAGCTACAAGATACAGAGTGGTTATGTGATCTGGCCTTTTTGGTAGATTTTTACCAGTAAATTAAGTGATCTGAATTTGGAATTACAAGGAAAAAATAAAAATGTGGGTGACATGATTAGTAGTATTTCTACATATAAATATCAATGGCTAAGGATCTCAAAGAAAAAATTCGACCATTTTGCAAATATGCAAGATCATTTGCAAAAATATCCTGTTTTTGAATTTAATAGTGAGAAATATGTTTCTGAAATTGAGAATGTTGTGGACGATTTTGAAACCAGATTCAGTGATTTTAAAACAATTGAAGACATTGTTCAATATAATTCTTATCCATTTAATGTCAACTTAGATATGAAAAAGTTGTAGAAAAAAAATCGCTGCGATTTTTCACATGTAGAAAATATTACTTGAAAATTAGATTATTACATTGCAAAATGATATCTTCCTAAAAGCCAGATCATCAGAAAAGAGTTTTGGAAATATATTTGCCGAGAAAAGTACCCAAATGTAAAAAAAAATGCAGTGAACTTTTAAATTCCTGTTTTGGTTCCACCTGTCGATGTGAATCGGCCTTTTCGTATTTGAAATAAACAAAGAATCGCTCTACTCTTATGGATTTGCATACAGAAGATTCTTTACGGTTGGCCTTATCACAGTATATCCCCAATTTTGAAAGCTTGGCGGATGACATGAAGACACAAACTTCGCATAAATTAAAATTTTAAAATTTATAAACATTTTTCAATATGTGTAGATTAACTTTTTTAACCTTGTGCAATGAAATTTTTGAAATGGTAGATCGCAGCACATTTTGCCACCCCTGGTATATAGGGATGGTTAGATGGCAGGAGACAGTGGGTATTAATGGCCATCGTTATGAAGGGTGTCTCTTGAGGTTTAGAATTGGGCTCCCTTACTATTTTCACTATTTATTAATGTCATCAGTATAGGCATATCAAGTTTAACGTCTAGATTTGCTGATGACACAAAGGTTAGCATAATGGTTAATGAGAGTAATCAGGGTATACTATAAGACCTGGATAAATTAGGCAGACTTGGCTGAAAAGTGCTGCACTTGAGTAGCAATAATCTCAGAATAATTGGGCCTTATACACCTCAATCAGGTGATCTGATTGAGGTGAATAAGGCCTTGAATGGGTTGAGCAAGCTCAGTGCTGATCGGATTCTTCCTCTAGCTCAGATTAAGAAACTGAGGAAAGACAGTTGTAGAATAGATGTGCAGAAGTTTGCCCTTAGCCAGTGGGTAGTTGATTGCTGGAACAGACTTCCATCTCTTGTTGTGGAAGTTGATAGCTTAAATTTAAGGCTGAGCTGGATAAGCATTTGGGGTTTTGGCTGATGATTGATTTTGGCAATAAGCTTGCTTTCTTACATCGTATGCCTCTGCTAATGCTAACAGTAGTATCTGGATTTTTGGCTGAGGGATGATAAAAGTAAGCGACACAGAAATGGAAGTCTGTTCGTCTATGGAGTTCCCCCCCTCTAGAATACTAGTTAAAATTTTCCTCTGCATTAACATTGATTGTGTGTTACTTTTTCAAGAAATGAAATTTCTTGTTTATGGCAGGGCCATATGTAGATTAAAAAGACCAATGAATACAGGCTAAAACTAGTAAGTGATCTAATTATCCATAATGAAATGTTCTAAACAAAGCAATTTATGTTCATTTTTTTTACTGAAGGTTAACTGAAACACATATGTACAATGATAATCAATAAACAAAACTCTGAGTAAGCAGTGAATTTCGTTTTTCTGAATTACTGAAACTGGCTGCACTGACCCCTGCTTTAGAGAGGTTTCACTGTGTTAGAAAAGTGCAGTAGGATTTATACAAGTAATAGTTCTTTAATAATAATTTTGAGCAATATTCATGATAAAATTTTGGTACTATGAAATGATTTTTTTATTGTGGTTCATTATAATAGGATTTTACAGGGCATGCAAATCTGAATAACTCATTTAAGTTTTCCCACAAGATAGGCATTTTGCTTGCACTTCCTGAATGTTCCCATTTTTGAAAAATCAGTTTCCGTCTGTCAATTGTGCCATATATTCATTTACTGAGATCAGTACTCATATCAATATTGATATGTTGAAGCATGTGGTGTCTGTGTAGTAATTTTCAATTTAACATGATTTCTCAATATGCTTTTTATGATTATATAATTAGTCAGTATTTTCATTTAATGTGGGACATGCCTGACATTATGCAGCCAATAACAAACCAGTATCTTGGGAGTTGTTTGGTAATTATTATAATTATACTTTAATTTTTAAATTGGAATTCAGTTTGCAAAGTTAATTTTTTTTAATAAAAACTGAAGTAAATCTAATATTTCCTAGTTAGATATAGCAATTCATCTTCATCAGAGCTACAATAATTATTATTAATTTTCACTAACATATATTTTCTTCCCTACTAGGCTGGTGAAATTCTTCATGATGAACGACGTCTTAATGTGGCAATTTCCCGTGCCAAGCACAAGTTGATAATCATAGGCAGTCAGTCAACCCTCTTATCATATAATCCTTTCTACAGATTTTTAAACTGCTTACGTAACGAGCAGATCATTGTCTTACCAACTGGTGCTAATCTCAAATTACAGAATTTGGAATCTTGATGCTGTGGACAATGTACTGAAGAACTTTAAGGATAGTGTTCTTATATGACATTAATGGCACTTATTTATTAGGAATGGCTTTTTCACATATAATTGTGTTTGGGATACTTCCAAAATACAAATCGATGTTTTAAAATTGACAACAATGGACCTTAAATCAAACAAAGGTTTAATGGAACATTGGTATCATTTACTTTAAATTTTAATTTGTGCACAGAGTTGTTCAAATGGCAGCAGTGCTGTACTTAGTACGGAACAACAAACCTTTGCAATGGTTTTTGCTGGGGTAGTGGTGCAAATCTATTTCATGTCTGGAGCCATGAAGTGTAGCTAGGTTTTTTCCTGTGTGCATTCCTTCATGCTACCCACACACAAGCAGTCTAGTGCTGTTAAATCAAGTCAACATGTTCCTGAAAAATTAAAATTGAGGCATTTACTAACATTGCACTAGAGATGCAGGTCTGTTTTATTTAAATAAATAAATTTTCTGTTTATACTCCTTCGTAATCAGTTAGTTTCCATAAATGGAGATCAGTGGTGTATTTTGTATTGCCATTTGGATTTGAACCTTTGACACACTGAATACCGCCTTGAAAACCACTCACTCTGACCATATTAAGTTCTCTCATATAGCTGATGAATGGCAGGTATAATGGAGGTTTCAGCATCAATAACAGTCCCCTCAAAGAATTTTCTCCACAGTACTCTGCAAGGCATACTATCAATCCTAGAAGATTTTGCTACCATATCTATCTGAATATTTAAATTCTTAGAAACCAGTATACTACAGTACCATCTTCACTTTTGGCATGTAAAGCCATGGCACTTCAGTTTTCAGAAGCTATGCACTGCCTTATATGTGTAACTGCTTACAAAAATAACATTGCTCTCATCATGTGTGAGGTCTCTCAAAATGCAAATCATTCATACTGTACCATCAACCTAACACCTGTCACAGATTCTCAAAATTATCATGTTGGTGATTCAGTTGCATATTTCTTTTGCTACCTTCTTTACACCTTGCACATTCTTTTTCTAATGTAAATATGACACAAGCAGGCTTGTGTCATCTTAATGTTGCCCAATGATGTGCACTCATTCCACGTGTTAATGTCTGTGCTAAGTGTGGGTTGCACTAAGCCTGAACTGTTTGTTGTACTTTTGATTTAGTAAAGTGCATATACATTTGGGTTACAGTGTATTTGTTTTATTTTATATAATGAGTGTGGCCACTTTATTAAATACGCCCATTGTTATTTTTTTTTTAAATTTGCGAGCCCATTGTTCAGACGATCATTTATTTTACAAATGAAATCCTGAATGCAATTATTGAGTATCTAGAGCCGAAACTACGGTGGGGCCCCATTCCCAGTATTTTAATGGCGCAATCAATCGGTTATGTATTTTATTTTTGATTTAATTACAGTCGGACCTCTGTTTAACGAACTTCTTTATAGCGAATTTTTTTGATTCCCCATAACGAACGGGTTAGGAGAGAACTTTGTTGGAAATTGTTCTTACCTCTGGCCTTTAGGTAATTAGAAAGCTCGAGTTAAGGGTGAAAGGGATTACCATTTCACAATGTTAGTGGTGTCCATAAAATCTCTGCAGTCACACACTGAGAAGTCGCACTAGTCAATATGCTTTCCATAGCCAGTCAGAGGATTAAGAAGCTTCTCGACACGGATTATACCCCTGGTCAACCTGTGTCGTGGTTCCCCTTTACTCCTACAAGAAGTCATGTTTTTTTGGAGAAGTGAGTAAACGTTGCCTTCCAGTAAATGTCTCCTGTCTATATTTACATGGTCACAGTAGCAGAATATTCATGTGATTCCAACATTTTGCACTGTATTCAAAGAACTAGTGAGAGTAGCAACGTAGTGTGTGTGTGTGGGGGGGGGGGGGGGGAAATTGAGGCAACTAAGATATTATATAAGCTTTACGAAGAGGAAATGTTGGCAGATTTTGAAACTTCGTCATGGCTTTCACTGTGCAGAAAATGTTCTAAAATATGGCATATGGACAATAATTAAAAATAAAAAAAAAACTATCACCAATCTCCAAAAAACCAGCGTGAATTAAAGATGATTGCTAAAGAACTTGATGCGGAAACTATAAAGATCGGTCGTGTGTTCGGGCCACAATGGACATCTTGTAGCTTACTGACAGCAATTGAGGGTTGGAGGAATTATCCCGCTTTGTGCAATGCAAACATTTTGAATCAGAAAGTTAATTCAATCTGGAATTTCTTAACGATTTAGCACTAATGATCGACATCCTGCAGGAGCTCTCTTACCTTAACTAGAAGCTTTACAAAGTCGCAGCATCATTATAGTAAAAGCAGATAAATTAATTATTCTAACTATCAATGCTATTGCTAATTTCAAAAATTCTGAAGGAAATTATGAAGCTAAAATTGAGAGCATGTTGAAGTTGAAAGAAAGAATTTGAAGGAATCGAAAGTAAGAACACATTTAAAAAATTACCTCGTGACACGTTATTAAGAATAAGTTATTAATGCAACAGAGTAATTTTAAATTAAATAATGATACTATTGACATTGAGGAATTGAAAGAAATTTTAAACATATGCTACCTGGAATCGTGGAATGCGAAAGAACTTTTGTCTCCAATGTCTACATGACAGTGAAAAATGAAGAAATTTAAGTTTTCTGATAAAACATGAAATAAAAATTAGGGCATCTCCATAGCCAGGTGGGAAGGAGCAGCCGTACGTAGCACATGCTTCTTGATTAGACCCGGGGTTCAAGCCTGTCACCACCAAATACGGAAAGGTCAGGGAATGACCACCGCATATTCCCAGAGCAATATGGCCTTAATTGCTAATGCTCCTAAATAACAAACTCCTCTTCAATTATAAAAGCCAGAAATATCTTTGAAACCACTGCAATTAGCAGTGCTTTCAACATAAGGAATAATATTGTATAAATGAATGAATAATGTTGACCATACAGCTAAATGGAAAACCATTGCTTCAATTTGATCCAGATCGTTACGTCAAATCATTCCTCTATAATCATCACTCAGCTTGAGCAAAGCAGAAGATCGACAACAAATATTAATAAAGAAGTAAATTGTATATGGCAATTTTTCATTTTTAGAAAATTTTTCTTGAATATTTGTGTAATAATTTTTTTTATGTAATCTGTGATTTAACCCCGGGGGCTCACATCTGGTGAGTATGAGCTTGGCACACCAAGGGTCCTGAGCTGGATATCATCATCATTCTCTTTCTTGGTGATTCCCTTCTACTTTTCTCGCTCTCTCAGGGTAACTCGGGATTTTTTTTTTTTTTTTTTTTTTTTGGCTGGTGCAGCATAAGCCTCAAGCTTCCTTGCACCATATAGCTAATAATAATAATAATGTACCTTTTCTAAAAGAGTTTGTTTTTTATTTAATATTTGTTTTTATATTGTAGAATGTTTTGTAATATGGGAAATATTTCATGTTATTTTTTATTCGCAATATTAAAATATTTATCTTCCATTATATTTCCCTACTAAAAAAAGAGAGACGAATAAAAAAGTGGCGCGTGTACCGAGCACGCGCGGTACATTGTTTTATGTGAATCCTTCGCGTTTCTTTTAGGTATTTTGATTTGGACATTGATTACGAAATAATAGAGCTTTTGTATTGTAAATATTTTATTGAACATTCGCAAATTTTTATAATTTCTGCAAGACAAGAAGATACAGTGGATTTATGATAACTAAAATAACTGATGTGTACCTGCAATTGCAACGTATCTAATGTCTAGAAAATAGCTTCGATTGAAGTACCGACCTTGTAGTTGAAATGACATATGCAGCTGTGCGGGGTGCCTAACAATGGAATGTTACGAAAATGCGAGACGAAAAAATAAATTGTTGACAAATATTTGTATTGTTGCAGTCATACTTACTTGAAGTATGATTGTGACGTTATACTATTACAAAAAAATCTAAACAGAACTCGAGATACTATCGTATCCAGGTATCATTGTAAAGAGGGGAGGGTGGCATGATGACCAAGCTGACTTGAGATATCATACCGGTCACGAAAAATGCATCATGCGTTCTAATCACACTACTAGTGAATGCTTGGTGCAGACTAGTAGTGTGAACGTGGGAAGTGCCTCTGGCGGAAGCCTGCCGCAGATGACGTCACTTCCATGATGTCATCCGCGGCAGGAATCCCCCAAGGATGTTTCACATCAAAAAGCCGGCAAAACTGCGAGCCCATTGTTAAAATATTCATAGCTCACCACTGGATATGCCTACCCTTTTCACATCATGCCCTTTCAGCATTGTGTTTATAAGATGTAATACAAAGCAAATGAACAGTTATGCAGGGATGCTCTATATGTGTAAATTGTTACGAGGATGGACAATATGAAAAGTATGAGTGGCTTTAAAGGTCTATGCATTGGTGCCAAATATGTACCAGAAAGCACATGAATTTTTTATGTGCATGCACACATCTGGTAACATCCAATAATTTTGATGATGTTATTTTAAGATTTCTACACTGGAGAATGTAAGATAAATAGCAAATGACACTGAATTTCATACACAAATCTGTATAAACTCCTCTTAAAGTCTGTTTTCTTTTTCAAGTCTAAGGGCAAAGAAAAGTAACTAGAAACAAAATTATCTTTGTAAAATTTTACTAGTGCTTATTATAACAACCTGAAAATTTGCCTCCATTACGAATGGCAAAATGAATTTTTTATACATATTTCTACAATGGCAATGTAAAAAATGTATTTTTTATAATTTTACTGACTAGCATTACCACAACATTAAAAGCAGATAAGGGGATGGGTTCATATTTAAAAAAATATAAAATAAACTAGTTCATGTCACTTATTTACAACTGAGCTCAGTTAACTGTCCATGCGTATTAAAGTACGACTTTATCACTTAAACCTTCAAAATAAATAAGTATCTATAGAGAGATATAAATAACATTCCAAATATCAGTGTATGACTAGTGAATAAATTGATACATTTAAAGAACTATCAACAGTAGTTTCTTGCTAAGCATGATCTGAAACAAAACTATCTACAAAACAATCATTAAATATTTATACAAAAGTTGAAAAAATTTCTTGGATACCTAATAATTAAGTATATACTACTAATTTCTGGATTTTGTATATTAGACTATTCCTCCCAATCTCAAATCTAAATATATATATTTTGGAATTTATAACTGAAGGCACATCACAAATCAAGAAAAACTTTTTCTTATAAAATATGTCAATTGAAACATCTCCTACACCAAGGAGAAAAATAGCTTTATATAAAAAGTTTGCTTTTAAAAGTATTCTGTTTTCATATTTATATAACAGCTAATACAAAATATATGCTCATCTTGGGTGGGAAAAAAAGGGCAAAGACCAAAATTAGCTGCACTAGAAAAAGCAATTTAATCAAAACATACCAGTTCCAATCACAACTTGAAATGGTTATTTTTATTTATTTTATATATTTTTTTCTCTCCCACATTTAAATAATTTATCATAACCAACACTCCCCCCCCCCCACTTCTTCTCATTTCTTTTTGGTTGCTGTCAACTCAATATCTAGTTTAATTTGTTATTTTGAACTTTTTTTTCATTCCTTTCATCAAAATACATAGTCAACAATGATGACTGAAAGATATTTTCGATGTAAGATAATGAATAATTCCTTAATGAGCAAATGAAAGAATAAATTCTATCAGCTAAATATAAACATATCTCAGAAATAACATTGTGTTACTAATAACACAAAGTTATTTCACCTGTTTTGGATATGATAAATCAATGGCCAGAGTTCTGTGTTTTAAAAATCAGCTGCATTATAAAAGCATTTATGCAAAAAAATAATCATTACTATATAAATAATTTAATATTTTAGAATAGAGATATATTCAGAAAAAAATTTCTTTTTCCTGCTTGACCTTGTTTGTCTCTTAAATTTATATATATATAAAAAAAATTATATACATTAAGTATTTTATCGATATAATTTCATATGACATTTCCTTATCTCCTTTGACTAGTTTTTACATATTACCTCACTGGATGAAACCTTTTCTCTTAACCAAATTTCATTAAATATGAATTTATCTCTACAAAAGAAATAATACAAGTAATACCAAATTAGATGGATTGATAGTTGTTTTGCATCTGAAAAACAACTGAGCAGAAAATAAATTCTTAAAATGTAAGATCTGATCATAAAGTTCTAGGATAATTAAATGAACTACTGGGATGTTAAACGAGGGACATGATTGGCAACACTTGCTGTTTTATCTGTCAATTGGCAAGCTATTTTGCATATACGGTTTAAATAATCTTGTGTTGTACTGTAAAACATCTTATGTCAGAGAACTACAAAATTCAGTGTGAAATTTGGAAAGACAGACATAGAAACTTTTGCTTATGACTATAATCCTGAGGCAAAGTATTGATTATCTTAAATTGAAGATACCATTATTACCTTGACAAAAAAAAAAAAAAAAGGTTGCAATCAAATGTGAAGATATAGGCTGTGTTTCCTGACAATGAAGAAGCTGTGCACCATGAATTCCTTTTAAAGTACAGATAGTGAATAACAAGTTTTAATAGTCTATTCTGAAAAATGGAAATCATGACTATGGATGGTACATCATGTGCTGCATTCTCAACATGAGATATTTCTGGCAAAGCATTCCACTGGTTTCCCAATTACCACATTTAACAGTTTTGGCACAACTTTTCCACAGATGACAGCATCTGAAATGAAAAGACTGTACGTGCCAACCATCACTCAAAATAGGACCAGTCTCCAGTGTAGAAAGTTACAGAATTTTGTGATCAGAACTTTTTTTTTTCTTTTTGTTCCACTCCTAACACAGCAGATTTGTACATAAATTTAACTGCCTAACAGGATTTTAATGAGATTCGTATAAATATGGTAGTCTTTTGGATGGGTAATAAACTGAGCCTTTGTGTACAGATATCAGGTTTGCTTATTCCAAAGGAGGGAGAGGAATATATATATATCAATAACTTGAGATTCTTTGTGGTTTATGTCAAGCTTTAGAATAGCATATTTGAGATTCTAACTTAACTCCCTGAATAAAAACTGCCTATGCATCTCTCCATGGGATAGCAATATTTAAAACATCATATATACATTTGTAGTGAGTACAGAATCCTTAACTAAGGCATTTCTGGCACAAAAGTTTCTGCACTATAAAACAGCACACCAAAATAACCTATCACTGTTCACTTTTTTAAGGGTTCTGTGTCTTTGCAAGAAATTCTTATAAAAACAAGGGATGGAATAATTATGTATGTTATTTAGATTGCCAATATGCAAAGATAATCTGTTTGGAAAAGTCATCCTCAAGTGAGAAAATGCTATTAAAACTGAATTTTGAGATTCCATCAAAAGATAGCAGCCAAAGTGCTGTTTAACCTCAAAAAACAGTACTATGTCTTGTTACATGCATATTTGTATCCTAAAGTAATATCACTGTACAGGTGAAAAAGGCAATGGTAGCATCCAGCGACTTCTCATTTCTCTGATAAGAGGAACTAGAAAAGAAAGTAAAAAGTAACTCAAACTGTGGAAAAATTTTTTCTAACAGTTTATTTTATTTTTAAATTAGTTTATTAATTTATGCAAACTTTTTATTCAGAAATGGAACAAAATTTATAAAAAGATGAATGTGCTAACTCTTCCTTAGGGTGAACTAATTAAGATTCACAATGATTACGCTCGTACACCAACTGTTAAATTAAAATTTTAATAAATAAAACTGAGATAAAATATACTGTGAAATAATCTATTTACAATAAGTATAGTACAAATAAAAGCATTAAAATAAAATACGATAAAATAAATAAAACAATGAGACCAAAATCTTAAAATACTGGATACCGTAGCTTTCAGAGGCATCCGCCTCCTTTCTCAACAATGCATTTCTATTGTGCAACACATCCTTAAGTAGTAGCAGACTCACGGCACTCAGCACGTGGTTCCATGGGAACCTGAGCAGTATTCCCCTCGTGCGTACTAGAACCGGAAATGGCTCAGGAGCGTGTCAGACGGAACCGATTATTTATTAAAATTTTAATTTAATGGTTGGTGTACAAGTGTAGTCATTGTGAATATGAATTTTCCCAACCTCAGAGGCCTATTTGAAGATATAGTTAGCAGTTATGGCCACTCCGTGTTGCAACACATCCGAGAGTTTCAGAAGTATAGCATAGGAGAAGCCAAACAGAAAAGCAAAAACACTTGAGATTTGCATATTGGTGCAAAGCGTATGGGCTTGTTCCATGTGGATTTCGGGTCAAGGTGCCATTTGAGGACAACCGTTTGTTATGGGCTACTAAATGGTATCAGTAGAAGATATTGAATATTTGGATCTATAAACTGCATAACTTGAGATATACCAGAAGACAAATAGGTTTGTCCTTGGAAAATATTAATGATCGTGTAACTTCAGTACATTTAGCATTTATAAGGAGGTTAGTTTTGGATAAAGCAACCAGAATTTCAGATACCTATAGGCGAAGGCAAATTAGTAAGTTTAACAAGCTATTAGAGGAAGCAGCGGTAATAGTACTGCTAATTTTATACATAACTTGAGTAGTAAACAACTAAGGAGCAAGAGAGGGTATTTAACTTAGGGACCAAGTTTGCCTTGATATCTCCCAAACCCCCTATTGCAGAAATAGCCATGGGTATCGAAAGGGCTATTAGTAAACTTCGGTGACCTTGGCTAATGAAATACGTGTAAAAACTTCTGCCATTCTGAGTCAGACTAAGACTGCTTCTTCCAATCTCAGTCTTAGCCAGAGAAGAGCATTAAAAGAACTTAGACAGGATGACAAAATCGTAGTCTTGCCCACTGATAAAGGTAGATCAACGGTAGTATTGGATAAAGAGGAATATTATAAAAAAGCTTTGGAACTTTTATAGGACAGTACCGCATATAGGGTTACCCAGAGAAATCCATTTGTCGGCTTAGAACGACGGGTTAATAGGACTTTACAGTTTGGGCTGAAGGCGGGAAAGATCACTAAGGAGGTGTTCTGGTCTTTGCATGCAACAGGGTACCAGCTACCCAGATGCTACGGTCTTCCAAAGACGCATAAAGTGGGGGGTCCCACTTAGACTGATAGTATCTTTTATAGGTAGTCTGACCCATGCCTTGTCTAGATTCTTATCCAGGCTGATAGTTGGATGTTCCATCTTTATTATTAAGGACAGTAAGGACTTTGTGAGTTTTGTAAAAGATCAGGTTATAGAAGAGGGGGAGATTATGATATCTTTTGATGTAGTGTCCCTGTGTCTTCCCATTGAATATGGGGTACGATGTGTAAGAATGGCTCTAGAGAAAGGTGATACCCTTAGTAACAGGTCTCTTTTAAGTGTTGATGATATTTGCAGTGGTGTAGAGCTTTGCCTTTCTAACACCACTATGGTTTTTCAGGATGTTATGTATAAGCAGGTTCATAGCACAGCTATGGGTTCCCCCATTAGTGCCATTGTAGCTAACTTAGCCATGGAGGAACTGGAAACTAGGATTTTTGATGGGTTACAGTTCCCCATACGTAAATGGAAAAGGTATGCTGATGACATGTTTACCATTATTCAGAGGGGGAGAGAAGATGAAGTACTTAGTCTGCTTAATAGCTTCTCCCTATTCATTCAGTTCACCTCAGAGGTGGAAGCAGCTGGTACCCTCCTGTTCCTTTATGTATTGGTTTATAGAGAAGGCCCCAGGCTAAAAACAAGAGTGTACAGAAAGCCTATGTGCCGGAGCCAATACACTCACTATAGTTCAGCACAATTCAGCCAGCATAAGAACAGTGTCGCTAAAGCATTATTGGATAGGGTTGGGTCCCACTGCAGTACCTCCGAGGATAGAGAAAAGGAAATTAGTCAAGTCACAGCAGACCTCAAAAGCGGCTACCCCCAGAGGGTCATGGACAAATACATTAGAGGTGGGGAGCCTAATCAAAGTGGGCCGTTCACACCAGTTACCACTGCATACATTCCCTACTATCCGGGCCTTACTGAACGTATAGCACGAGTATTACGTGAATGCCAGGCACGCTGTGTGCAGCTTCCGGGATGGAGGTTGCACACAGTGGTGTCTCAGGTTAAAGACTCCACAGCAAAAGATGCTAGTAGTGGGGTCGTTTATGAGATTAAGTGCCCGGATTGTAGGGAGTGTTATGTTGGTGAAACAAGGCATAGGTTTAAAGATCGTCTGGGGGAACACATGAATGCTATAAAGACTGCAGATTATGGGAAGTCTGCTGTGGCGGAGCATTTTTGGGAGAAGTATCATCAGATCTCCCCAGAGGATGCTGTCATTGTTGACCATGCTCATAGGTTCTGGGACCGCAAGTGGCTTGAGAGCTTACAAATTTGTTCTTCCAACAATAATTCCATCAATAGAAACAGGGGAATCCGTATGCATCCCCTCCTTGAGGCGGTAGTCCTCAGATGGGATGATCGGTTCCGTCTGACACGCTCCCGAGCCAGTTCCGGTTCTAGTATGCATGAGGGGAATACCACCCAGGTTCCCGTGGAACCAAGTGCTGAGTGCCGTGAGCCTGCTACTACTTAAGGATATGTTGCACAATAGAAATGCACTGTTGAGAAAGGAGGCGGATGCCTCTGAAAGCTACGGTATGCAGTATTTTAAGATTTTATTCTCATTGTTTTATTTATTTTATCGTATTTTATTTTAATACTTTTAAAGCTTTTATTTGTACTATACTTATTGTAAATAGATTATTTCACAGTATACAGCCAGGCCTCACATAACGCGATTTTCAGTTAACGCTATTTGAAAAATTATACCACTTTACACGATGCAAATTTCAGTTAACGCGATCTTTTTTTTTTATGCAACAGTTGAAAAAGATTTGAATCGCGCGTTAAACTTACCGCGAGTCGTACGGTCAATAAACAAACGTTTGCCTGCTGCCCGCCTCGGTGTGTTCCATCAACCATCGGAAGAAGACATATCACTTGTTTGTCTCCTGCTAATAAAGTCAATGCACACTTGCATAAAAATTCAAATTTTTAAATGAGCCAGATGAAGATGTTACCGCGAAGGAGATAACGGTAAAAGAATTAGATGAAATCTTTCGTATCGCACAGAACTTCAAACAAAAGGTTTGAGGTTCTCTGTGATATTTATTTCGCCAGGGCCCAGAGAAGATTGTTGTCGGCTATCGAAATTTGATTGATGAAAAGAGAAAGTCAACACTGTTCAAATAATTCTGCAACAGTCATTTCTTCATTGTGTATTTTGAGTCAGCGGTTCCCAAACTTTCTCGATTCACGGCACCCTTGGTGTCTCAGTAATTTTTTCAAGGCGCACCCAGACCAAAAGAAATACCTAACAGTTCCATTTAGTAGTTAGGTCCAAACAACTTAATAAGAAATGCTGAAACTGTGAACTACCTCGAGCTAGTAGTTCGTGGTGTGTCTAAAAGATGTCGAGTATCGCTCTGTTTCCCTCGAAAATTTAACATATTCCGCAGCACACAGTTTGGGAACCGCTGTTTTATGCAATAAACATTTAATTCCATAATTATTTTCATTATCTTTTACATTGTATACAGTTTAAAAAGGTATTTTTAAAATTCTTTATGGACATTCCAGAAGGTCAAGGACCAATTATAATTTTTCCTATTGATTATTATATTCGATTAACGCATTTCCATTTTGCGTGATGCACTCGCGGGAAGAATTAATCACGTTAATCGAGGCCAGCATGTATTTTATATCTCAGTTTTATTTATTAAAATTTTAATGTAACGGTTGCTGTACGAGTGTAATCATTGTGAATATGAATTTTCCCAACCTCAGAGGCCTATTTGAAGATATAGTGAACTAATTAAGGTTGGTCAGTTATAATTTGAAATATTCAAATTTAGTAACATGCCATTTTCTGCGTTCATTAGGCTGTCAGAAAACTTTTTAACTTTGCATCTATATTATCTCCTCACCTGTTTTGCAATTGTGTAATTGAAGGCTGACAAAACTTGATTTTTAACTTGGTATCTCTCCACTTGTTTTGAAAAATAAATGTAATTAAAGCAGATTAAACTTTGACACATATGCAATAAATGCACACAGCTTTTATAACCGCCTAGCCATCAATAAGAGTATAATAAGAAATGGTTCAATATTTAAAATCATTGATCAATTACAGTTTAACTCACACTTCCAGAATTTTTTAAGCACACTTGGCAAATTGATTTTTTTATGCTTGTATTAATGACACTGTTAAGATCAATCTGTATTGGTTTCCTTCTAGGAAACTAATTTGCCATTTATAAAAATTTTATGCTATATAACCATCACCAAGATTATATTTAAAAACATTTCCTGGTGAGCCAGTAATGGATGGATATTAGCACTGCAGTGGTGTAACCAGAATTTGACTGGATGGAGCTTGTATGTTTCAGTCTGGTAGCTTTATAAGCATCAACACACACATTCCTTCTTAGCCCATCATAATATCCTATCATATAATAGAAAACAATATGTTCTTGGAAACATTTTAGCCTCTTAATCCCACTTCCAAGTGGGTGTAGTACTAGTGGCATGTGATGCAAGAAAGCAAGTGTGTGAGCTTATGCAGCATCAGCCAAAAAAAAAAAAAAAAACACACCATTCCCTCCAAATGCCTGTCCAGTTCCTCCTTAAATTTATTCAACCTATCAACTTCCACAACGACAGATGGAAGTTTGTTCCAGCAATTAACCACCCGCTGGCTAAAGGCAAATTTCCGCACATCTATTCTACATCTGTCTTTTCTTAATTTGAATTTATGCCCCCTTAGGTTCATAATCTGAACAAGTGGAAGGATCCCATCAGAATTCAGCGTGCTCAACCCATGCAAGGCCTTATACACCTCAATCAGATCACCACGCAGGTGCCTAGTCTCCAGCCACTGCAATTTGCAGAACTTAAGCCTCTCTTGGTAAGAGAGATCCCTTCATTCCCCTCACCAATCTTGTTGCCCTTCTCTGTACACGCTCAAGTAAATCTACATCCTTCCTAAAATGAGGCCTCCAGACCTGTACACAGTACTCAAGGCGTGGCCTGACCATTGCCTTATACAGAGGGACAATCACCTCCTTCTCCCTGCTAGCAAAATTCCTATATATCATTGACAAAACCCCATGACCTGCCCTGGCAGCCTGTCTGCATTGCTCAGAAAACTTCATATCTGACTGCACAATTACTCCCAGGTCTTTTTCATTTTCTACCACCTTAAGCGTAGTACCACACAGTTGGTACATTTCTCTGGGGTTACTTCTACCCATATGCAGTACTTTGCATTTGTCAAGGTTAAACTTCAGTTGCCACTTCTTAGCCTATCTGCCCAAATTATCTAGATCCTGTTGCAGTAGCAGCACACTGCCATTACTGTCATTAACAACCCTGCCATTTGTATCATCTGCAAATTTCGACATTAAGCCTGATATACCTTCATCATTATCATTGATAAATATACAAAACAACAGTGGACCTAACACCGAACCCTGTGGGACTCCACTAATAACAGTCCACGAAGAGCAGCACCCATTGATTACCACCCTCTGTCTTCTCCCACTTAACCATCCTTTTATCCATTGTAGCAACTTACCCTTAATACCATTCTGCTCCAATTTGTACAATAGTCTTCCATGCGCAACAGTGTCACAAGCTTTCCTGAAATCCAAATATATGATATCAAAATTATTTTTTGCATCCAGTTCCTTTGTAACCACATTATAATATCCTATCAAATTTGTCAGACAAGACTTTCCCTTAACAAACCCATGCTGTGTCTGAATTATTGCTGCAGTCTTGTCTAGATGATCCTGCAATGCATCTTTAACCAGTGACTCCATTATTTTACCCGGAACAGAAGTTAAACTAACTGGTGTGTATTTACTCGTGTCACCCTTCGATCCCACTTTGTGAATTGGGGATACATTTGCACTTCTCCAGTCCGTGGGAACCTCCCCTGAGTCCAA
Source organism: Mastigoproctus giganteus (assembly GCF_048544385.1). NCBI lineage: Eukaryota > Metazoa > Arthropoda > Arachnida > Uropygi > Thelyphonidae > Mastigoproctus > Mastigoproctus giganteus. The sequence goes on from NC_143576.1 coordinate 235,846,782, forward strand.
GGGTGCTCTCAGAATTATGGCTAAGGGTTTGCTTGGTTGCTTTGCCGCCTCCTTTCATATAACTGGATAGATCCCATCCACCCCCAGGTGCTTTTCTTATGTTTAACTTCAACAATTTCTCCTCCACTTTGCTTTCAGTTATTACAAAATCATTAAGTATCCTGCTACAATTTGATAACCTTCTGCCATTTTCAAACCTTAATAATTCCTCATGTGTGAATGTAGATGCAAAATACTCATTCAGTTTGTTTGCTATCTGAGCAGGATCATCAACGGTCGAACCATCGATGTCAAGTGGACCAATCAGATTCATCCCCTTCCTTTTAGAGTTTATATAGAGTGTGCTAGGTAGTACTGTAGAAAAACTGAACTTGGCCATCTGCCAATGAATTTTTACTCAAGAAACCATGTCCTATTGTGGCAGCTAAGAACTGAATTGAATTCTAATTGAATAACCAACTACAAGTTTATAATGGAGAGAGAGAGAAGCAGTAGCAAGTTGCACTTACTTCTGCAGAAGGAAGAAATATCTACTTGTATTTAGTATCTCATTCTGATACAACTCTTTTGACTGGCATAGGGAATTATTCCCTGCTTCTAATATTATAATTAAAACAATTCTGTAAAGCCTTATATGGTATCTCCATGGACCATTACAAAATTAATGACTGAATTTTAAGTTTTCAAAACAAAACTTGGTTCCCACAACAGCAATGTGCAATTAAAAAAACTACCCACTTGCTAGTAGGCAACATTACAGCTGCTGAGCAGGAATGTTCATAAGCAGTGTGTAGGTTTGCATGAAAAGACTTGCTCTGATGACAGATAAAATTTGGTAGTAATTTACACATTTGCCATCAATGATTCATTCAGTGGTAAAATACACTTGTCTGTATTACAGTGTAATTTGACTTTACATACGTTTTTGCTGGCCAGTGCAAACTTTAAAAAAAACGTGGAGATGTATTTTGCATCCCCGATGACACTTTTTTTTTTCTTTTTTTTTTTGTAATTCTTCCAAGACCTTGGAAGTTGAAATTTTTGCTATATAACTAAGCTATTTCTCTCTCTAAAAGGTCATTTTTATAATGGAAATTGCACTGCATTTTCATCGTTATCATAAAACAAAAAAATTTTGCACTTTCCGGTTTATTGGAACAGGGTCAAATACGAAAAAGTATTTGGTCCTGTCAGTGTCTGTTTGTTTGTTATTTTGTTTTTAGGAGCATTAGCAACTAAGGCCATATTGCTCTGGGGATATGTGGTGGTCATTCCCTGACCTTTCCGCATCCTCCATATTTGGTGGTCACGGGCTCGAACCCCGGTCTAATCAAGAAGCGTGTGCTATGCACTGCTGCTCCTGGCTACGGAGGTATCTCTGTCAGTGTCAGGTGTTTCACATCCAATATAACATGTGCTATTTATGGTCTTAACACAGTCATCCAAAACATGTGTTCCTGGTGGTAGATAGAGCTCAGGACATGACTTTGTGCAATGTGGTATTATTGTCCACCTTCCATTCTTTAGGCATCTGATTTGATTAGTTCCCTTCATCTCATAACCAGACATGCACTATACCACCTATTCTACCAGAACAAGGATATTTTATCAATCCATGCTTAGGAACTTTGAAGAGAATAATATCCACAATGTGGCATTTTAGACCACTGTTTGTTTTTCACAAGTGATTACAGATGGTCCTTGTATAACCATATCAGATCCACAAGTCACCTAACAGGAGACACCTTCAGCTTTAGTACACTCATCAACAAATTTAACACCATGAGGATCAAAGCAAGCAGTTTCAAGCTGACACGTAAGGACTGGAAGATACCACGTTCCTTCCTCAGTGCAAGAACTGAATCCTTCTTAATGTTTTGCAGGTAATATATAGTATGGCTGACAATAAAAAAAACAAAGGCTTCCTACTGTCCTTCCACAATATCAGATGCTGTGTTGTCCACAGAATTGTTATTAGAAAAAATATTGGTAGCATACTGAAGAGTGTAGTCCATTAGCAGTAGTAAAACTGAAGTCTTTATCACTTTTTCACGATTCCATCCACGACGATACGTTTCATCTGCTGAACTCAGCACTCATTGTTTATTTTAAATTTGGCTTTCGAGCATCACTACCAGAATTAACTCTCCAGTTGATAAGCACGCCACTGCAGAAGTTGGGGCTGTTGAGATTTAGAAGGGGTTTATTCCAACACATCACAAAATTTCTCTGCAGCTGCAGAATCAGCACTGGTGACTTCACCACAGACTTTAATGTTCTGGAAACCAGCGTGATGATTGAACCTATTGAACCTATTTATGGTCTTAACACAGTTAAGACCATAAATAGGTTCAATAGGTTCGTTGCTTGCCATGAACTTGGCTTGGGGTTTGCCATACTTATCCTTAATGTCTTCATAAATACTTCTTGCTTTTGCTTGAATGGCCATTAGACTTTTCTGTTAGCGCAATACATTATAAATGGGTAGTAAACTCAATCTTGTTGCATTTGCGATAATACTGATAACTGGAATTCTGTGGTTTTTACGTTAAGGTATTATGGTGAAATAATTTCCCCTTCACTGAAATCTTCAATCATATAAAAAACAAATTTTCAGAATCATCTCTTCATTCCTATTTACTTATTACAATGGTGAAGGGAAAGGGACCAACGGAAAGTTCAAGTGCTGACAGTGCTAGGAAATGAAACAAAATTGATTTTGAAATGATGATTAATTAATTAAGAATTATGAAGCAGGACAAAGTGTCATCTCTTGCATGGAATTAATTTTCCATGCAAAAATGCATTTTGCACAGAATTAGGTCTCACTGCTTCAACAGTGAATACTATTTTAAGGTATAGTGTGCATATAAAAGAACATGTTAAAGGATCAATGCATTTAAGATCAACAGTGATCACAAAACAGCGTTCAGGTGCTATATCGAAGGTGGAAAAGCTATTAATAATATGGATGGAAAATCAGATTCAGAAGCAAGTGCCCCCTTCCAATGGCCATTCAAGGAAAAGCAAGAAGTATTTACAAAGCTATTAAGGATAAGTACAGCGAACCCCAAGGTAAGCAACAGGTGGTTTAATAGGGTCAATCATCGTGCTGGTTTCCACAACATTAAAGTATGTGGTGAAGTCGTCAGTGACGATTCTGCAGCAGTAGAGAAACTTTGTGATGTGTTTGAAAAAACCCCTTTGAAATCTCCACAGCCCTCAACTTCCGCAGTGGAGTGCTTATCAGCTGGAGAGTTAATTCTGGCAACAATGCTCAAAAGGTAAAACTTGCTGACGTTATGCGTGCTTCCTTTCTCTTTTTGTAATTTTATACACTTTTATAATTTTTCCTGTGCATGAGAAAAAAAATTGAATAAATAATTCTATTTACATATTCGTCGAACATTTCTTTTTTGCCTCAATCCAATTTGCAAGTGCTGCATAAGCATTTAGGGAAATTCCGACTTACATAGAGTTCTGCAGAATGCAACCCTTACATAAGATGGGGAGTGGCTGTATATAATGTCACATGTCCTGACAGTCAATAAAATTATACATCCAACTTGACTGATCCCTGTCAATCAATAATTAATCAGATTCAGACCAATGGAAATTTTAACAGGAAAGCAGGCTACTAATAGAATTTTCATAGTTTCTTAATGTTTCTTGAACTAAGTGCTAATTTTAAATTTTTGTGAAGTTATCAAGAAAGGAACAATGTTATCTGGACTCAATAATACTTAGCACAGCCACCTGCTATAATAAGAAAATACTGAGCAAGACTCCTAGTCAAAATTTAATTACAGCAAAGTATCGTTTCATAATATGAGGGAAAATTTTTATTTTCATTGTAGGAATTTTTTTTTGAATCCAATGGGGCTTAATAATAAATATGGCAGACTAAATACAAAAATTAAATGTGAGAAAATATGAGGGTTATCCCAAATGTAATGCACATGCTCCTAACTCCATACATCTATCAGGATGATAATTTTTGAAGTTTAACTCAGCTTCAATGGGTTTAAAACAGAGTTCTTGCATTGAATGTTTGTATGGAAGCTTTGAAAAATGGATCAATATTGCTTCGGGTCAGAATAGTTTCAGACAAAAGGTCTTATCAAAACTGAAATTTTGTTTGTTCAAACAAATTGTTGCACGAAGTGTGTGGTGAGTCAACAGATCATAGCATAACTTCACAATTGGTCTGAAAGATTTCTTCAATGTCAGACCAATATTCAGAACAGGAAATGTTGAAAACAAGAATGCTCGGGTATTCTGAGAACATCTATGGACAACACAGTGGAAATCATTATTAACACCATTTTGGAGGAAAGCAGACATGACCTGTAAATGAAATATCCAATGAATGTGGAATATAGAAATTGTTTGTACACTAACTTTTAACTAAGTGTTACAGAAATGAAAAGTCGCCACCTGATGGGTCCCACATTCATGATGTCATAAGAATAATGACGAAGCAAAGCATAAAGAAATTGCAATGCAGTTACATGTTACTGACAAGAAAGTGAAGAGTTTTAAAATGTATTGTTATTTGGTATTTTTAGGAGCATTAGCAACTAAGGCCATATTGCTCCAGGATATGCGGTGGTCATTCTCTGACCTATCTGCATCCTCCGTATTTGGTGGTGACGGGCTCGAACCCCGGTCTAATCAAGAAGCGTGTGCTACGCACTGCTGCTCCTTCCCACCTGGCTACGGAGGCACCTATATATTGTTGTCACTGATGAGAGATGGACACATGACTGAACTTAAGATAACATCACAACCAGCTCAGTGACTGAACTTAAGATAACATCACAACCAGCTCAGTGGAAGTATTAATCTGAGCCATTCCCCTTAGTGTTGCTGACAAAAATCAAAGGTGAAACAAATTGTCATCGTGGCTTATGATTATGAGGGAATTATTGCTGCTGATCACATGTTACTTGGAAAAATCAGTAACTGGAGACTACTATGCAACTTTCTTCATCAGAAATTATGCCTAAAAGTTCATCAGAAGCAGGTACAGATGCTGGAAGTGGTGCTCGTACTCCATGACAATGCAAGGCTTCAGATCACAGTCTGTACAGCTTGTTTTTACTAATTATAAGTGGGAACCACTACCTCACAACCCCTTATAGTCCTCTTGAGTCCTTACAATTATGATCTCTTCCCCAAGTTTAGGGAATCGTTCCATTGACAAAGAATTGAGTACAGCCATGACCCACTGCAGCAGAACTGCTAAATGACATTCAGAATTACCCAACCATTGGAAAGTAGTCATAAGGTGTGAAGGCGACTACACTGAAGGTTTTTAATGTAAATTATGTTATAAAACAAATTCATTGTAAATTAACCACTTTTGTGCATTTGTTTTGGGATAACCACTGTAAAATACAATATCATGCAATTCAAACACAGAACTTTATAAATTTCTAAGTGAAAACAATTGTTTACAGGATATTTAGTAGTAATTCTTGGAAAAACAGCAGTAATAATATTACAGCCGCTACATCATATATATAAAATGGAAATAGTCTTGCCTTAATGGCTAACTATTTTGTACTTATTACCAAAGTAACTTTAGATGTCAAACAGTGATGAAATTAACTTGAAGCATATTACAACTAAAATTAATATAGGGCAGTAGTGTCCAACCTGCAGGCCATACCCAGCCAGCAAATAATTTTTATATGGCGAACACAGAGAGTGAACAAAAACAGCATTTTAAATTTTTTAATTATTTCAAGAACCGTGTACATTCGACGCTAAAATAAGTGGAAATAAACAAATTTAAAAGACTGGCACTTGTTGCGGCGAATATGTGAGAGTGTTGAAGTTACGAAGGCACGTGTTGGTGTCATCAATTCTGTTACTTTTATCTATATTTTGTATTAAATATGCACATGCCTGACCAGAAGTGTGTACATACAAGGTGCTATCAAAATGTTCCAGAACTCCAATTATAGGGTGCCTTCTGCTCGACCTTGGTGGCTGCGTGGTACACTTCATTGAAAATGTAACGCACTAATTTTTCTCAAATCACTCACTGCGGCCCACGAAACAAATGTAACTTTGAATATGGCCCTGTATGGGAAAAGGTTGGACAGCACTGATATAGGGCAAACTCCATATATATTTCTTTGTATTACCAGTATGAGCAACGCAGTCATCCCAGCCAGGCTTTCTCCATGCTGCATCTCTCATATCTTTTCTAGATTGAAGGTCTTTGTATCCTAAAAGAAAAAGTGTTATTAATTTAATGAAAACTGTTGAAAAATATGTGAAAAATTCATTTAAATAATTTTGAGAAATTTTGTTATAATTGATGATATAATCTGTACATGATTAACAGGAAATCTTGTATATTACTTTTGCCTTAACTGTTCTATTTTGTAGTGATTGTTTAATGGCATGTTAGCATTTAGGCTATCAACTTCTACAACGACAGATGGAAATTTGTTCCAGCAATCAACCACCCACTGGCTAAAGGCAAACTTCTGCACATTTATCCTACAACCGTCTTTCCTCATTTTGAATTTATGCCCTCTCAGGCGATTATTCTGAGCAAGAAGAAGAATCCCATCAGCATTGAGCATGCTCAAACCATTCAAGGCTTTATACACCTCAATCAGATCACCTCACAGGTGCCTAGTCTCCAGACACTAATTTGCAAAACTTAAGCCTTTCTTCATAAGAGCAATCGTTTGTTCTATTCACTAATCTTGTTGCCCTTCTCTGTACTCGTTCCAACAGCTCTGCATCCTTCTTAAAATGAGGCCTCCAGACCTGTATACAGTACTCAAGGTGTGGCCTCACCATTGCCTTATACAAGGGGGTAATAACTTCCTTATCCCTGCTAGAAAAATTCCTGTATATCATTGACAAGACACCATGAGCTACTCTTGCAGACTGTCTGCACTGCACAGAAAACTTCATATCTGCCTGCACAGTTACCCCCAGTTCCTTTTCATTCTCTACCACTGTCAGTGTAGTACCAGAGTTGATATATTACTCTGGGATTATTACTTCCCATATGTAGTACTTTACATTTGTCAATGTTAAACTTCATTTGCCACCTCTCAGCCCATCTGCTCAACTTTTCTAGATCCTGTTGCAGCAGCGTACTGTCATTAATGTCCTTAACAACCCTGCCAACCTTTGTATCATCTGCAAACTTCGACACTAAGCCTGATTTACCTTCATCAATATCATTGATAAATATACAACAGTGGACCCAACACCGAAACCTGTGTGACTCCACTAATAACATTAGTCCAAGAAGAGCAGTATCCATTGATTACCACTCTATCTTCTACCACTCAACCATCCCTTTATCCACAGCAGCAATTTGCCTCCAATGCCACACTGCTCCAATTTGTGCAGCAGTCTTCCATGTGCAACAGTATCAAAGGCCTTTCTAAGATCCAAATATATGATATCAAAGTTATTCTTTGCATCCAGTTCCTTTGTGACTATATCATAGTATCCAATCAAATTGGTCAGACAAGACTTCCCCTTAACAAACCCATGCTGTGTCCAAGCTATAACTGAAGTCTTGTCTAGATGATCCTACAATGCTTCTTTAACCAGTGTCTCCATTAATTTCCCTGAAACAGAAGTTAAACTAACAGGTCTGTAATTACCTGTCTCTCCCTTTGATGTTAATCATAACTTATTATAATATACAGATAATTATTTAGAAACAATGAATTAAAATAATAGATAGTGCATTTACCACAAGACAAAAATATATTCCAACTGATTGTTGCAATTGAGTTAATGCCAGTTTGCTAGTAATTTGTTCTGTTCTCTATTGTAGGGCACATGAAGCATATTTGAATATCAGCAGAGAAAGTTTTCTCTTTTCCATTACACTGTCTCAGTTACTGTAAATCTGTGATCTCAATATGGGAGACAGCTGTTCATTGACAAATGCAAAGTACTGCATATGAGTAGCAGTAATGTACCAACTGTGCAGTACTAAACTCAGAGTAGTGGAGAATGAAAGACCTGGGGGTAATTGTGCAGTCATATATGAAGTTTTCTGAGCAGTGCAGACAGGCTGCCAGAGCAGCTCATGGGGTCTTGTCAATTATATACAGATATTTTACTAGGAGGAATAAGGAGGTGATTATCCCCTTGTATAAGGCAATGGTCAGGCCACACCTCAAGTACTGCATTAAAGTCTGGAGACTTCATTTTAGGAAGGATGTAGAACTGCTAGAATGAATTCAGAGAAGAGCAACAAGATTGGTAAGGGGAACAAATGGTTGCTCTTACCAAGAAAGGCTTGAGTTCTGGAAATTGTAGCATCTGGAGACTAAGCACCTGCGACGTGATCTGACTGAGGTGTATAAGGTCTTGAATGGTTTGAGCAAGCTCAATGCTAACGGGATTTTTCCTCTTGCTCAGATTACACACCTGGGGGGGGGCACAAATTCAATTTGAAGAAGGACAGTTGTAGAATAGATGTGCAGAAATCTGCCTTTAGCCAGCAGGTGTTTAATTGCTGGAACAAACTTCTATCAGTCATGGAAGTTGATAACTTAAATAAATTTTAGGAGTAAATGGATGGGTGAAATGGGAAGTTTTTTTTTTTTTTTTTTGAGCTAATGCTGTATAAGTTTGCTTTCTTGCATCACATGCCTCTATTAATGCTAATGAGAACACTACAGAAATTTAACGGTAGAATGAAGTGAACTCTACATGGTTTGTGGTGATAAATATTTTCCTTAGTTATGGTGTTACAATATATATTTTTTTTTTGTGTGAGTTTGTGTGCAAAAGTATTTAGTGAAGGATTAAAGTCCAGAAAAACCAGAGACTTGTCCAATTAGAAGATCCATGCTTTTACTCAATTATGGCATGATACAGAAGTCTCTCTGTGAGATTTATCTGATCCAAAAAGAAAGAAAAAATAACTTTTCTTCAGAAAGAACTTTGCCTTCAATTGGCCATGAAGTACAATTTATTAACATAAGCAATGAATTATATTTCAGGTGCATTAGGAAATAATTCATGATTTATAACAAAAAAAAAAACAAAAAAAAAAAAAAAAAAGCAATGACTTTTATGTGCAAACCAAGAAAATTTCATTTATGTGTATGTGCCATATTGCCATTCATTCCTCAAACTAGCACATAGCAACAAACATAATATGCAGTGCTTCAACTAAATTTATACATTATATGAATAGGCTATGTGATATGTATGAAAAGGAGAGATAATAATTGCTGGATTGGTCCAATTTTAATGAAATTTGGGAAGGCTTGGCAAATCATTCTAAAACAGTGAAATAAAAGTCATGAAAATCTATCCACTGGGAGTTCAGTTATTATATGCAGACAGACAAAGAAATAACTGCCAGATTTTTGTTGTCCCAATTTTAATGAAATTTGGGATGGCTTGAAAATCTTTTTAAAAAAGAACAAAATATAAAATTTTATGAAAATCCATCTACTAGGAGCCAAATTATTACAAGTGGAAGGATGGATGGGTAGGATGATGAAGATAATAGGCGTATTATCCTTATATGCTAATGCACCTAGAAATTGTTTTTTTTATTTTTTTTGCTTTAACAACCGAGGCAAGCAATAATGTGTGTGTGTGTGTGTGTGTGTGTGTGAGAGAGAGAGAGAGAGAGAGAGAGAGAGAGAGAGAGAGAGATGTAAATTTATAATTATGTATATTTATCTAAAAGTTAAATAAATGTTTATTTAAAATCCAGAGTGCATTAGATATTAAGAACAAGAATTATATTGGCAATGTTGCATAAGAGAATGATTTGTGTGTTCTACAGCCTTGTTCATAAAAACAATGGGTATCCTTGTGCCCATAAAAAAAGTTCAGTTGTTTATAAATTTTTTTAATGTTCTAATGTTAATAAATTTTTTTAAGGTTTGCAATGCCCGATGGCCATCAAATTGATGAAGTTAGTAACAGAAAATTGCATGGGATGAATATAAATATCTAGAGACACTGAACACCAGTGGCAGATTCAGGGTAGGGGCACCAGGGCATGTGCCCCCCTCTCGTTTTTTGGAGAATATATACCAATAGTTTAATTTCCCTTTAGCTAAAAAAAATTTTTTCTTGTTAACATAGGATTTTATCTATTTTTGCATTGTGGCTCAGCTATTTTCAACTGACTACAGTTGGCAACACTGATGCTTATGTGATTGCCATTCCAGTTCCAGATGTCACGCAGTTTGGTCGTGCGTAATGTTTACTTCAAAGTAATTCAGACTTTAGCTGTGTGCACGTGTCCACCAGTCACTTTATCTTTGAGTGTTATTTGTTTTGTTCTGTGCATTATTTTGTGCCCCCCTGTCACAAATGGTGCCCCTCCTGTCATTTTTTTCTAGATCTGCCACTGCTGAACACTATGACAAATATGGAATAATCTGTAATAAAGTTACTCAGTAAGACATTCTAAAGAAAACTTAGAAAAGATTTTAGCAAGGAGGATAAAGCTGCAATAATAAAGAGTTTATTTGCATACGGAATCATTAGAAGGAGGGAACTAAACTATATTGGTCTTATAGAGTATAGCATTACTAGGGCTTACAATACTGAGATTCCAGGATCACAGTAATTTTTTCCGGTATTCAAATCCTGGTATTGATACAAAAACACCAGTTTTTCAGTACTAATTTAAAAAACAATTGTTTATGATTTATTCACATAAAGTCGGCAACATTAATACTGCTGAATTTGCAAATGAGGGATTGTTATGCACAATACAAATGCAACAGAAACCTGAAAACATCATGAAACTAAGACAAAATCTTACAAATATACTTCTCTTAGTAAGTATAGTGTGTGTGTGGAAGTAAAGCATTTAAGGAATAACGAAAACATCATTACGGAAATATTTCCATTAGTGGCAGTAGGCCTGGTAATGCAATTAAGGAATATGGTGAACAATGGTATGGCAGGTGCGGATTAAACAATAGTTTAATCCCTCTATTACACCGCTACTTGAGGATGCGACACTTAGTGCATTTTGGGAAAGGGTGTCAGTATGGAGCAGTTCAGAAGTATTGTGAACAGGTGATCTTGAGGTAAAAGGTGAAAGCATTTCGTTGTGTGGGAAAAATATTTTGTTTTTTCCATGAAAAGAAGAAGAACGAGTTTAAAGAATAACACTGTGATTGGCTCAGGTTTAAATTAGATAGGTAAATGCGTGAAAACCCTGCTGGGGTTTGCACATAAGCTTGTGTATAAAAAAGTAGTACAAGGGATGATTGTAACTTGCAATCAATTCAATACATAAATAAATGAGAAGGAAATAAATAAGGTGCTCGCACCAAAAGAGGGGTTTGTGGTTGTTGTTCGAAGGGGTTGCAGACTTCCAGTGGTAGTTCTGGGTTCAATTCGGGTCCAGTTCTGGGGGTGTCCAGCTATATAGTGAAGGGTTCTGCCGGGCATGTTCCTGTACTAGAAGTTAATCTGGAAGTTGAATAACAAGCCAGTCAGACAGTGCCCTGGCTTCTACTACTGCTGTGGTAATTTCCTTCAGTATTAACAGAGAACTGTTCTTGAAATCCCAAAATAAGACAGTACTGGAAGAGCTATACAGAAGAGATGCAGAGTTCAACTGAAAAAAGAGAGAGAGAGAGACGTCACTGTACTCCATGGAATGAACCACACAAAGAAATCCCACCATGAAAGAGAAGGAAGGTAAGTCCTCTGAACTGTGTTGTTTTGGAAATGGTACTTAGATAAAGTGGGAGATTATTTTAGAGTAAGGTTGAAGTTGAAGAAACACGAGAAATAAGGAGATGTTCAGTACTGAGTTGGTTTATTGGTTGAAGTTGTAAACAAAATTGATATTGCCAAATTAAAAGAGATTATGTGGAATTGTTAGCATTAAGTTAGTGACTTATGGATTGCTGCTGTGAAGAGAAATGATATTGCTGATTAAGAGAAATATGAGGATGTGATTAAGATTGAATTAGTTTAGCATTTGAAGCTGTAGAGAGAGTTGAGATTGTTAATTGAGATAAATTTTATGGAAATGATAGCATGTATTAACATATTAAATGACAAAAATGAATAGATTAGATGTAAATGACTACCAGTTATGTATTGTAAGTAGTTTTGTATGATAAATGACTTTTGTTTTATATTTGCTCTTGAGAAACTGACAGCTCACATATAATATATATACTCGTGTATGTGGGAGGGGGAATATCCCTCAGCTCCTGGAAATTCTCATTTTTTAACGCAGTCAGGTAGCTTGTGGGGAACTGCTGTACGAAAATCATAACAATGGCCACTTACGGCAATACTAAGATACAGGGAAATAAAAATTAATAAATAATTCCCCCACAACTTAGATTTGGTTTCCTCACCAAGCTTAACCGTCAGTCTCTTTCGTTAATATGGATATAGTGCCATAAAAAGTCAAAAAGGAAATATTTTTTATTTTTGATAAAAAGGAAATAAGATTTTTCGAAGAAGAGGGAATAAGGGGGGGGGGGGTAAACTGCAACTTTTCTACGACTATCTCAGTAAAAAGCACCAACCAGCACAGAATCCAAAAGGACGTTTTCTGCCGTTAATTAAATATGTACCAAAATTAGATCCAGTTTAAACCATAACACTATTGAGTTTCTTAAGAGCTCACTTTATGCGGACAAGTAGTGTGGATACTTATTTTTTGCTAGAATATTTATTATTGTAATAAATATTTGATTTAAACGTGAATTCAAGAAATTACTTGTTTTTTTCCTTACTTTATTGCACCTAATTGTCATCAAAATTTATTGCAAAAAATGTTTTTTTTTGGAATACTGGTATCTCGGTTTCATAAATTAAAAATACCAAAATACCAGTATTAAGATTTTGACCAGTATTGTGAGCCCTAAGCATTAGTAACATCACTGATGACCATACCTCATTGACATAAAAAATTTATATAGGACAACTAATGATCTAAATAAATTTTTCACATCAATATTTAAATGTGAACATACTTTTAGGCTTGAGTATACTACTGCCACATCAAGTACAAGTGGTGGTCATGCCTAAAGTACAAAGGGTACTAGGAAAGTTTTGCAATATGACGCAACAATGAATCACAGGAAGCTGCTTGTTGCTGCATGTTGAGACATGTTCATACGTGCACAGTAGCCCCCGCGCCAAGTCGATGGGCTCAGTTATTCATTAGTAGTGAGAGTGTAAAGTGCTTGCGATGGCATCGTGGTCACAAAATGAGATAAGGACAGTTTTGCGGTATAATTTCGTGCGGGGTTTAACCATAGACCAGTGCTTAGAAGAAATGACTCTTGCACTAGATGATGATTGTCTACATCGTACAACGATATTCAGGTGGTATAGAGAATTCCAAAGGGGAAATTTCACTCTGGAGGATTCTGAGAGGCCGGGAAGGCCACGAACGTCAGTTACGGAGGAAAACGTTACTGCTGTGAGGAAAATGATTGACGAAAACAGGCGAGTGACCTACCAACAGATAGAGGATACTTTGGGCCTAAATGCACCAGCAATTCGTTCGATTCTGCAAGATCATTTGCACGTGAAGAAACTTTGTTCTCTCTGGGTGCCGCATCAACTGACTGAAGAGCAGATGACACGACGTGTGACTTGGTGCCGGGAGATGTTAAAAAAGTTTGATAAGGGACAATCTCGGTATGTGAACAACATCGTGACAGGTGACGAGACTTGGCTGTACTATTACGATCTGCCGACCAAGGCTCAAAACAAAGTTTGGGTCTTTGATGATGACGACACACCCGTAATTGTCAGAAAATCCCGATCTGTAAAGAAGAAAATGATAGCTGTATTTTTCAAATCGAGTGGAATTGTGGACCATGTCGTTTTGGACACGCAGAAGACAGTCATAGCTAAGTGGTATACTGAACAATGCCTGCCTAAAGTCATTGGATCTATGAGGAACCTGCGGCCAAAGTCAAGAATGGACACCTGGTACCTCCATCACGATAATGTTCCAGCTCACTGCGCCAAAGCCTGCACCAAATATTTGACCACGACAGGACTGAAACTTCTCGAGCACCCTCCCTACAGTCCAGACCTTGCTCCCTGCGACTTTGCACTGTTCCCGCATGTGAAAATGAAGCTAAAAGGGAGGTGGTTTTCCAGTGATGAGGACCTTCTACGAGCTTGGGGACAACGAGTGTGCTTTACTCCCTAGTGAAACTTGGCAGAACTGGTTTAAAGATTGGTTTCGGAGGATGGAGAGGTGTATTGAATGTAGAGGAAATTACTTTGAAAAAATTAAATAAACAAAACTGTATTGCAAAACTTTCCTAGTACCCTTTGTAACACATGAAGCACCTTGAAAAGGTCCTAAGATGAGTAGTGCAACTTGTGGGACATGCTAAAGGGTACTGATATAAGGAGATGACTCACTTACCAATCAAAAGTAAGTGAGGCAAATTTAGCATTAGCATTAGTAGAGGCATATGATGCAAGAAAGCAAGCTTATTCAGCATCAGCCAAAAAAAAAAAAAAACACACCACTCCCATTTCACCCCTCCGTTCGCTCGAAATACCTGTCCAGTTGAGCCTTAAATTTGTTTAGGCTATAAACTTCAACAACAAGTGATGGAAGTCGGTTCCACCAACCAACCACCCGCTGGCCAAAGGCAAATTTCCGCACATCTATCCGACATCCGTCCTTCCTCAATTTGAATTTATGCCCTCTGAGCTGATTATTCTGAGCAAGATGAAGAATCCCATTGGCATTGAGCATGCTCAAACCATTCAAAGCCTTATATACCTCTATCAGATCACCTCGCCAGTGCCTAGTCTCCAGACTCTGTAATTTACAAAACTTAAGCCTTTCTTCGTAAGAGCAACCCTTTGTTCCATTCACTAATCTTGTTGCCCTTCTCTGTACCCGTTCCAGCAGCTCTACATCCTTCTTGAAATGAGGTCTCCAGACCTGTATACAGTACTCAAGATGTGGCCTAACCATTGCCTTATACAAGGGAATAATCACCTCCTTATCCCTGCTAGAAAAATTCCTGTATATCATTAACAAGACACCATGAGCTACTCTTGCAGCTCGTCTGCACTGCTCAGAGAACTTCATATCTGCCTGCACAATTACCCCCAGGTCCTTTTCATTCTCCACCACTGTCAGTGTAGTACCGCAGAGTTGATACGTTGCTCTGGGGTTACTGTTTCCCATATGTAGTACTTTACATTTGTCAATGTTAAACTTCATTTGCCACCTCTCAGCCCATCTGTTCAACCTTTCCAGATCCTGTTGCAGCAGCATAGCGTCAGTGGTGTCCTTAACAACCCTGCCAACCTTTGTATCATCTGCAAACATGGACATTAAACTTGATATCCCATCATCAATATCATTCATAAACACCGAAAACAACAACGGACCCAACACTGAACCCTGAGGAACTCCACTAATAACATTAGTCCATGTTGAGCAGTGTCCATTGATTACCACTCTCTGTCTTCTGCCACTCAACCATCCCCTTATCCATAGCAGCAATTTGCCTCCAATGCCACACTGCTCCAGTTTGTGCAGCAGTCTTCCATGTGCAACAGTATCAAAAGCCTTTCTAAGATCCAAATATATAATATCAAAGTTATTCCCTGCATCCAGTTCTTTTGTGACTACATCATAGTATCCAATCAAATTGGTCAGGCAATACTTGCCCTTAACAAAACCATGCTGCATCTGAGCTATAACTGAATTCTTGTCTAGATGATCCTGCAGTTCTTCTTTAACCAGTGCCTCCATTAATTTACCTGGAACAGAAGTTAAACTAACAGGTCTATAATTACTTTGTCAGCCTTTGATCCTCCTTTGTGAATTGGGGTTACATTTGCACATCTCCAGTCTATGGGTACCTCCCCTGAGTCCAAAGAAGCTCTCATAATTATGGCTAGGGGTTTGCTTACTTCCTTTGCTGCCTCCTTTAATATAACTGGATAGATCCCATCCACCCCAGGTGCCTTTTTTATGTTTATTCTCAACAATCTCTCCTCCACTTTCCTCTCAGTTATTACAAAATCATCCAGCTCACTGCCAATATTTACTTTACCTACATCATTCTCCTTCCTGAATAACTCCTCATGTGTGAATGTAGATGCAAAATACTTGTTTAGATTGTTAGCCACCTGAGCAGGATCCTCAACTGTTGAACCATTAATATCCAGTGGACCAATCTGATTCATCCCTTTCCTTCTTGAGTTTAAATAGGTAAAGAACTCTTTTCTGTTTTTCTTTGCATCCTTTGCCAAGGATTTTTCGTAGTCTGCCTTTGCCTGCCTAATCTCCTTTGTGACTTGGTTACAGACCAACTTATATCTATCATAGGCTTCCATGTCACCCATTAATTTGTATGTATCCCATGCACTTTTCTTCTCTGCCACATGTCTCATTAGTTCATCTGACAACCATTTAGGCCTAAACCTTGAACAATATTTCTTAGTTGGTATGTAAAGCCTGGTAGCCTCCAAGATTAGTTCCTTGAATGTTTCCCATTTTGAGTTTGCTGTTGGTAACATCATCAGTTGGTCCCACTGTATAGAATTTAAATACTGTCTCAGACCATCATAGTCGCCTTTACGAAAACAAAAACCCTTCCCTTTACTTCTGATGGTAGTTACCTCCTTGAGTAAATCCCACTTCAACACACTGTGATCACTGCCACCTAGTGGTTCATTTATCTGCAGATTCTTAATGCATGAAAAATCACTACTGATAATCAGATCAAGAGTATTGCTCCCTCTTGTTGCCTCACGAACATGCTGATGTAGAAAACAATCATCCAATAAATCCACAAAAGCCTTGCTAGTGTGCGAGTGACCAACCCACAAATTCCAGTCAATATCTGGGAAATTAAAATCCCCCATTATAAGACTCTCTGATTTACTGGCCCACTCTATTTCCCTGTACAATATCTTATTATACTCATCAGAGTCATTAGGCCTATAGCACACTCCTACTCTCAATTTTGATTTCCCTATGCTTATGTCACACCAAACTGACTCGACACTGCCCTGTCTATCGATGTCGACTGGCTTCACTTCCTTGGACTTTATGTGTTTCTTAACTAATAGCATAACCCCTCCTCCCCTCCTGTCCTGTCTATCCTTTCTATACACATTGTATTCCCCAAATTCCAGTTCCGCATTCCTTATATCTGTGTGACACGTCTCTGATATCTCAACAATATCTGCCTTTGATGTTTTGAGCAATACCTCAAATTCATCAAATTTATTTACCAAACTCCTAGCATTGGTGTACACGCAGGTATACATGCACCTGTTTCTATTCTTGGCTACCCTAACACAACCCATGTGTTTACTTGTACCGCAATGACTCCCAGCAGTCTCTGAAATATCCTGCATCTTGTTTTTCAGGCTTCTGCTCATTTCAATAGAAGCAGCGCAAGAATCACTTCCACCTCTGCCAGTGGCTACTCTTAATCTATTAGTCCTTGTATCCCCCCCCAACTAGCAGTTTTCCGACCCACCTAACTCTGCCTCGACAGCATCAGCAAAAATTCTTGCACCCTTTCTATTTAAGTGTATCCCATCCCTGTAGAAGCAATCTCTCCTGTTAACAAGTACAGTCCAGGCTGAAAAAAATTCTACCCCTTGAGCCTTGCACAATCCCTCCAGGGCTGAATTGATCGACAAGGCTCTCATCATATTCTCCCTCCTATCGTGTCTGGGCAGAATTGCAGACACTTTCAAATTCAACCCTAATTCACGGCTTTTTTTCAACAGTGACCTGTACTTGCTAAGTAATTCCGCCGGTCTCCTACTCTTAATATCATTAGTGCCAACGTGTACAACTATATCACCTTTTGTGCCCTTAAAAGATGATATCCGCTCTACAACGTCACCAACCTTTGCCCCTGGCAGACATACCCTGGTCCTATTCCACCTATCCTTTTTGCAAACATGTTCCCCGCTTCCCTGACAATAGAGTCACCAATGGTATGGAAATGTAGAGAGGACAGAAGAGAAAATAGCATCGAACAGATATTTTAAGAAAAAGTGATAGGTAACAGGCCCAGAGGTAGATCAAGAGGTCTCTAGCTAGGGTTAAAAATCTATAGGAAATAGGATAACATGGAAGTAAATAGTGAATGGAAGGTTCATGATTCAGGGCTGATTTTCACTGCCACGGGTGCACCTTGTAGGATAACAGATTTTAATGATGGTGATGACGGCAGTTGCAGACTGAATATAAGGAAATAACTGGACACAACTAGAGTGCTAAATTTAGGGAAATTTGACAGATACTGAATTGAAACTAGGCAACTTTTTTCTTTTTAAAGCTAATGGATAAGCCTGCCTTCCTTGCATCAATTTAGCTTTATTAATACAAATATTCCCTAATTTTTAATTCATGTCTATTTGTGCAATTTACATGAGTCATGTGAAAATTACACTGTATGTAGCCATAACATTGATGGAAACAGCTGTTTTTCAATGTAATCCCTGTCTTTCTGAGCAATTTTCTTTCAGCAGTCACCAATAGGTATTCCTCCCACTCTTGCTCTCCCCCCCCCCCAAATTTTGTGATAATCTGAGAGTTGCAGACACGTGTGTTTGGGATCTGCCATTGTTTGCTTCTCCTGTTTCCACTTAATTGATATATTTTGGCTATCAGTGGGCAGTACTTGCATTTGAATCACCATACACTTTTTTCAACTGTTCACATATATGAATCATGCAATTTACAGGAGTCGTGTGCAATGACTTGTCCCTTCAGCAAATAAAATCCTATCATTGCACATTGTTTTAATTGTACATTAAATTTTGCCATTTCTTAATTAATTGCTGCTGTGCTACCATCAATCATATCAAACTAATGCAAAACTAATGTTGAATGTTCCAGTACTATCACTGATATAACTATCATTCTTATATAAGGATCTAAGGGAAAAGGAAAAAAAAAAAAACATAACAGATATTGACATAGCCAAGTGGTTAACAAGAGAGTGCAGTAATAACAATTTTTTTCTATGAATATATCCATTTACTCTAAATCCCTGGCAACTCACTATGATGGGAATAAAAATTGTTTAATTATTTATTTAAACAAGTTCACTGTGGGTTGAGCCTGTGTGATTGCTAAATACAATTAATGTTACATTGTTGAATTATTGGTTGTAAATTCTGACTGATGGGACCATGCCAGAGTATTAACATGTAAAAAATACGTGAATAGAAAAGAATGGAATTTGAGATCGTGGTGGACACCATGGTAAAATACAATATTCCTTACATTTTGAAGATACTATAAGTTTTCACAGCTGGTCACTAAACAGTTTGCCACACCAAACCTGCTGGTAACTCTCTATGAGGCACCTTGATCAGCTGATCTATAATCATGATGCCTCAACTCTGCCAACTTGTGGCTGGAGGGAGTCTGAGTGGTGTGTATGCAGGAGGCATAGTCAAAGTCATGTTGTGTCAAGGAGTTGAATATATCTAGCTGTTTGTATGGTATGTCCTAAAATTGTTAATTGATACAATACATTTCACACTTTTACTTTAGCTACTGAATGAATCATGAATAGTCAAACTAATAGATCAAGCTTATCTGTGATGAGACCTATACCTCCTAAAAACTTCCTTATTCATTTCACAAATATATATGGTCTTGGTTCCAATAATATCAATTATTGTCCATTTTCACCTAAAATCCACCAAGCCACTTACTTTTTCTGATCGAGTCTAAGTCTAAATTATAAGGAAATGATCAGGCCACACCTTGAGTACTGTATACATGTCTGGAGGCCTCGTTTTAGGATGTAGAGCTGCTGGAATGAGCACAGAGAAGGGCAACAAGATTGGTGAATGGAACAAAGGGTTGCTTTTATGAAGAAAAAGGCTTAATTTTTGCAAATTACAGTGTCTGGAGACTAGGCACCTGAGAGGTGATCTGACTGAAGTGTATAAGGCCTTGAATGGTTTGAGCATGCTCAATGCTGATGGGGTTCTTCCTCTTGCCTTTTCTTCTGGCAAACAAGAAAAATTTTCTTCTTTCATTAAGTATAAAGATTAAATGTGTTCCACAATACACAGAACAGGAGTTACTGTGATTAAACTGTAATTAAGCTAAAAAAAATAAAAGAAATCACTGACTGTAAAAAAGCATTTTCTTTGATATGAAATGGACAGTAGCTTCACATAGGTAATCATTACATTAAAGTAAATTAAAATTATTAAACGAACTGAGGCCCTTAAAGTTCAAACATACCCCATATGTGATGAACCATATACAGTTGACCAATTTGTGAAAAGAAACCACCAACAGCACTGTCTTTCCTGTACAGAATTCCACGAGCCCTTCAAAAGGAATGAAAAGAAACTGTTAAACATGGGAGAGACATTAATACAGGAATCTCAAATTTTACAATACCACAGCACTATAAAATTATAAACCCAGCCATATACATAAAATTAACAATTTTATATAGATTAGAATTAAACAAGAATAATTAAATGGTAATAATTAAATTTTAATCTCTATATCAAAAGAATTAGAATGACAGAACTTTACAATATTATAAATAAAGCCTAGACCCGGTGCTAAGGGCACACAAGTGAGGCACTTGCCACAGGCGCTGCTTAAAATAGGTATTACTAGATGCACTACTGCATATATATGTGTATTAAGATACAATATGAATTAGGTGCTGTTACAAGGTTTTGCCTCAGGAACCACAAACACTAGTTCCAGCCCTGGTAAAGCCATTAAATTGGAAATAAACAAAAAAATAATCACAATTAAAACCCGAGGCAAAATTTTAAAAATCTGGGACGCTTCCCCCAATAACTTGTTTTTATGTTTGAGCTTTTATATATAAATACAGTGGACCCCGGCTTTACGATATTAATTCATTCCAGAGACACCATCGTATCGTAAAAATATCGTAATGTGAACCCAATAATGTTTTTTGATAATTCGTTCCAAGTCCTCGGAAGTTGAAATTTTTGCTATATAACTAAGCTATTTATCTCTGTTAAAGGTGATTTTTACAACAGAAATTGTATTAGTCTTATACAGAATACTGAATACCTATTTTCTAGTGTATACCACGCACCTTTTATCTAAAAATAACTCGCTCTAAAATTATGGTGTGTCTTATACACTGGAATAAACAGTAGAGCATGATACAAATTTTTAAAAAAAGATACAAAATGCTGATGGTGCCACACATTTTTACTTATTCCCTCCCCCCAAAAAAGGCGCCTCCGTAGCCAGGTGGGCAGGAGCAGCAGTGCGTAGCACACGCTTCTTGATTAGACCGGGGTTCGAGCCCGTGACCACCAAATACGGAGGATGCGGAAAGGTCAGGGAATGACCACCGCATATACCGGAGCAATATGGCCTTAGTTGCTAATGCTCCTAAAAACTAAAATAACAAACAATAACTAACAATCCCCCCAAAAAATGTTGTTTAAAATGATAATTGATAATTATAAACACTAAAAAAAACAAAAATCGTAATTTTCATTTAACTTACATTGGAAAAGCTGTGTGAATGGTGGTGTGGTGATGAAGCTGGAAGAGAATCTTTTACCATCAAGATATCAGGACAACCTTCAGGATCTGGTGTTCTTTCCAATCGCTGCCTCTTGCTACTTATGGTATAAAAACTGTCCAAAGTGGTTTGCTTTTGGTGCTTTCTCTGAAGATTCTTGAAATAACTTAACACCTGATCTTCAAATTTGTAGGTCATCAATTCAGTCGTTTCAATATCTGGATTTTTTTCTTACTGTCCTCTTCACAACATCCCACACAGCAAACATGTCCTTAATTTCTTGAGTTGTTGCTACACAGTCATCCTCCTCATGTTCCTCATCTTCACTGTCGTTCTCGCCCATCTGCTCTAATTCCTGGAGCTCCTCTGTTGTCAACTCCCTTCCGTAGTCCACAATTAACTCCTCCACACCTGCTGCATCAATCTCTAGAGCCAAGGACTCACCAAGAGTGATAACTTCCTGCTCTAGAACACCTTCAGCTTCAAATCCTTCAAAATCATGGATGACAGAAGGCCATAAGTTCTTCCAAGCTGCATTGAGGCACCGAGCTGAAACTTCATTCTAAGAACTGACAATCATTTGTACACAGTCTAAGATGTTAAACCTGGTCTTCCAGAATTCCTTTAAGGTGATGGCTCTGCTCCTCAAGTCTCTTCAAAGCATCTTCTTTGTGTAATTTTTTTTAAAGTTGGCAATCGCTTGCTGATCCATCGGCTGAAGCAGAGGGGTGATATTGGGTGGGAGAAATTTGACAGTAATAAAGATAAATTGCTCCTCCAGAGATCGAGCAAGTTGGGGATCATGACCTGGACCATTATCCAAAATTAACAGTGCCTTTAAAGGAAGTTTTTTTTTTTTTTTTTTTTCTAGGTAACCTTTGACTGAAGGACAAAACACTTTGAATACCCATTTATTGAAGAGGTGTCTTGTCATCTAAGGCCTTCTTGTTTCACTGCCAAAAAAGACACCCAACCTGCTTTTGATGTTTAAACACTCTGGGAGTTTGAGTGGTAAACCAACATTGGCTTAAGTTTAAAATCACCACAGGCATTAGACTCTAATAGCAGAGTAAGCCTATCCTTCATAGGCTTTTGACCAGGCAACGAGGCCTCTTCTTTTGTGATGTATGTTTGCCTACGCATCCTTTTCCAAAAGAGGCCCGTTTCATCTGTATTAAAGACTTTTTGAGGAAGGTAACCCTCCTTCTCAACGAGCTCTTGAAACTCAATCTTAAAGTTTTCAGCTGCTTCCTGATCAGCACTGCAAGCTTCTCCATGCCTTATGACACTTTTAATATCAGACCCTTTATGGCTAAGGGTTTGCTTACTTCCTTTGCTGCCTCCTTTAATATAACTGGATAGATTCCATCCTATGACTCCCAGCAGTCCTGGAAATCTCCATTACCTTGCTTTCCAGTCTGCTGCCCATTCTAATAGAAGCAGTGCAAGAATCACTTTTGCCTCTGCCTGCAGCCACTGTTGACCTTTTAGTCTGTTTGTTTGTTATTTGGTTTTTAGGAGCATTAGCAACTAAGGCCATATTGCTCTGGAATATGCGGTGGTCATTCCCTGACCTTTCCGCATCCTCCGTATTTGGTGGTGATGGGCTCGAACCCCGGTCTAATCAAGAAACGTGTGCTATGCACTGCTGCTCCTTCCCACCTGGCTACGGAGTCGCCTTTAGTCTGTGTATCCCCCCACACTAGCAGTTTTCCGATCCACCTAACACTGCCTCGATAGCATCAGCAAATATTCTTGCACCATTTCTATTTAAGTGTATCCCATCCCTGTAGAAGCAGTCTCTCCTGTTAACAAGCACAGACCAGACTGAAAAAATTTTACCCCTTGAGCCTTGCACATTTCCTCCAGGGCCGAATTGATCGACAAGGCTCTCGTATACTCCCTCCTATTGTGTCTGGGCAGAATTGCAGACACTTTCACATTCAACTCTAACTTGCGACTTTTTTTTCCAACATTGACCTGTACTTGTTGAGTAAATCTGCAGATCTCTTACTCTTAATGTCATTAGTTCCAACGTGTACAGCAATATCACCTTTTGTGCCCTGAAAAGATGTTATCTGCTCTACAACATCATCAACTTTTGCCCCTGGCAGATATACCCTGGTCCTGTTCCACCTATCCTTCTTACATAGTATTCCCCATCTCCTTAACAATAGAGTCACCAACAATAACTAGTTTCTTTGGGACCAGCGCATTCTGCCTTGGATATTGCCTCTGTTGCCTGATGCACAGGAGTGAGCTCTGTCGTTGAGCTGGGCAGCTGAGAGCCTGATGGGCCCTCACATTAATTTTTCGAGGGGCCGATCAAGCTCTCATAGACACCCATCAGAACACCGAGTTGGCGCCTAATTTCTTGACACTCCAGACACCTAGCACGCACAAAGGTATCCTCCTCCTTGGCTAGATCATGTACTGTTTTATAAAAGTCAGCAAACATTTCACATATTTTTTGAGGCTGTGATGCGTTGGAGACTCGCCCCTTCGTTTCTCCCCTGAGCCACAGCACTCTCGCTAGTCTGTGATCTTTACTTCGCAGCTCTAGTCTGGGTCATGATTTCCGTTTACATACAATTTAATTAACAATGAAATTTAATAAGATTAATAATATTTTTGATTAATTAATAATACTATAATAAGCTAACAGATTGGAAGTAAAGTAAAGATCACAGACTAGCGAGAGTGCTGTGGCTCAGGGGAGAAACGAAGGGGCGAGTCTCCAACGCATCACAGATTTAATACAGTGCTTCGTATTGCGCTATCTAGTTTTCCTTTGTACCTTCGCTATCAGTTGGAGATATATATATGTTAAGCTATTTCTTATCGACTACAATATGGCGGCTAGTTCAACAATATTGGCGCCAACTCCGGGAGTCATAACTTCCAAAAATAGCTGGTTAAATTCAAAATAAGAAGCTAACGAATACTACTAAACCTATTTAATATATCCATAAAACATAATACACTGTGCCCTATTGACTGGGCATGGCTCATTTAGAAAGACTATAACTTCGGAATCTCAGCTACTCCATGGTGCTCCTGTGGATAGGAGGAGTCCTGGGAGCATCTGGTCTACGAGTGTGACCACTACGAGGACCTCAGATTTAAACTATACACCAAGATTCACTTGCTTCTTCGAAACTAGGAGCACATTGTTCTGCAAGAGGAACAGACCCACAAAGCCTTCACACTTTTTGCACAAAATCTGTTCACAAGACAATGGACCCTCCCCTTGAGTGGAGGTATCCCAAAAGTTCAAAAATTCACGAATAGGACAATCAATCATGAAACAACAGCTATCCCTCAATGGCCCAGAGTAACGAAACACAACTAAGACCTGACTAAATTCAGAGAAACCCCTCTCCAAGGAACAACATAAATAATGACAGAAATAATATACTTCAGATATTTTGCGCTGGATCAGCAACTGACCAAGAAAAAACTACACCCCACACTGTATCACTGGAATGACTTTCAACCTGTGAGGCAACCAGGATCTGGTCGGTCCACATTAGTGACAACAAATTTTATGCAACCTACATGGTCCAAAACAGGGATGAGACTAGTATACTACTTTGAAAAGAAACCCATTGATAAAGATCAAGCAGTTGGTCTCCCTCTTGACCTCCTAAGCGAATGACAACAGGAATAGATACCCAAACTGACAGGCAGTGGGGTGTGTTAAAGTTGACCTTCTAAGCGACAAACTGCTATGATATAACTGGACCAAAACATGGAAGAGACTTTCTTACCACAGACAAAGAAAACACACCAATAAAAATTGGAGGTAGGACATATCAGTATCCTCCACTGTGACTCAACTCATCAAGACACCACAGAAGACCAGAAGAACCTCATCTTGCCTTGTTGGGCACGTGGACTAAAGGAAACCCAAGGTGGTCATATGACTTATCATGCACTGTTTCTCTTGTGAATGGTGCTTTCTTTCCCTTCTCGTGGGGAGAGGGGGCTTCCCCCACTCCTACCCCTCCCCAAATCTCTTTCCTCTGGTGGGGCACGGGCCTGCTCCACTGCAAACACAAGGCCATCCTCTCTATCGGTCCCTTACTTCCTTTTCTTCCCTCCAGTCTTCAGCCTCCCCCCCCCCTTTGACTGTTGACTTTCACAGCATTTTCAGCCCTATGTGTCCAAATTTAACTACATCAAAATTTCTTGCCCGACCCAATTAGGCATATAGAAAGTATTATTTCAGTGTAAAACCCCTCGCAAGCTTCTTCTAAATTATCCTAACAAAGGCTAATGACTAATTGCAAGCATTTTTTTTTTAGGTTCTAGCCACTGAAATCCAAGGAAAGTAGGTGGCAGGACCCAGCAGAATACTATATATTACAGGTAACAACCGGCCTGCCTTCCTGTGGCAAGGTATGAACAAAGGGCACAACATGCTACATACCACATGACCCATATACTTTTAAATCCCTGGCTTGTCCGATACAGTGTACATATGCGGAGATGGGAGAAATCCCAGGAGCTATTAGACCCAAATATACCTATACATTACTGCTGACCAGTTACACCCTATCATGGCAGAGGTCTTCCCCTCTGGCTGTGCCGTCTTTCAGCAGGATAATGCGCCATGCCACACCGCACGGATTGTTCGAGACTGGTTCGCGGAACAGGAGGAAAACTTCCAGGTATTGTCCTGACCTCCAAATTCTCCAGACATCAATCCCATCGAGCATCTGTGGTTTGTGTTGGAACAGCAACTCCGAACTGCGCGTCTCAACCTTGCAGCAGTTAAAGGATCTGCTTGTTACGTGTTGGTACCAAATACCACAAAACACATTTAGAAAGCTTGTAGCATCCACGCCTCACTGGGTACGAGCTGTTTTGGATGCACATGGAGGAACAACATCATATTAGGTAGGTGGTCATAATGTTTTGGCTCATCAGTGTATTTTTTCCCGAGTCTAAAAAAAATGTTTCATGGGTGTTTTCTCCGTGATTTTATTCTTTAATTGATCTAAATAAAAGTAATTAAGTTAACTTTATTCAGAGCAATTTTAAGTTATTTTGAAAAGAGTTAACTAAATTACTTTCAATTATTATTTATTATTATTTTTTTTAAATCTTACGCTACCCAAGCAGGTTTAGGAGAAAAACATCATGATATGAGTGATGTTGAACATACTAATATAATTTTAAATAAATTAAGTACAACTGCATTGTTGCTTTAAAATATTCTTTGTATGTCTCCACTTTTTAAATATGGCTTATGAGGATGACTTTTTAAATGAACTTTTTGTTTAGATTTAGTTTTGCTAAGAGTAAAAAAAAAAGTACATAGGTCAATTTGAAAGCATATAACATGAATCCTTAACTTTTACGAGATTTTTATACCTTTTACTTTACTTGGAAAGATAAAAAAGGGTTAATTTACTGAAAATAAAATTTCCTGTAACTTAACAGCTAATTTTATAGTTTGTCATTTCTCATGTCTCATCAAAATGCAGTAATTGTATGGGCATCTTCCTTTACTTTAGCTTGAAAAAAAAAAAAAAAAGTAGTAAAAATTATTATCCATGTCCAAGCCCTATGGCATCATGCTATCCACTTTCATGAAATGCTTCCTTTGACAACTATGTACTGCACGAATTTTTAGTTATATATGGACACATTTGGATATGTATTGTATTTTATGTAGCATATTTTGCAATGAAAAAATTTCTTTTCCATAATTTTACTAAGGAGAAAACACTGAAAAATGTGTGATACTGCACCCCCCCAACTTGAGAACTCCCTACTGTAATGTATTAGAATGCCATAAATTGGATCTTTCACCAATATACAAATTTCAAAAATGCCATTTAGAACAATTCAGCAATTACTTAGAAAACTTAATAACCAAAATATAATCAAATAATTAAAATTCCTGGCAAGAGCCAGAAAAGTTACATATAAAATAATAACAGAAGCTAGATGGGCATTCCTGAATGGCATATAACTATATAGGATCACTCAAGTCAATAGTATAGCTTAATTTTACGGTACTCACCTTTTGTATAATCTGCAGTTGATGCGTCAACTACAGATTGGATCCACAGCTAAGCATCAACTGCAGATTATACAAAAGGTGAGTACCGTAAAATTAAGCTATGCTATTAACTTGAGTCAATCTAAATCGGTATCTTAAGAAATTCTACAAATTTTACCAACAATGCCAACAATTGGCCCTCGTATTAAAATTTATATAGCAGGTAAAAATTACATTCTGTAATAAAAATAACTTATTTTAAATACATAATCTTAACTTACCAACTGTTTCCCCACTCTATCATGGTTCCTGGCTAAAAAAAGAAGAAAAATGCTAATAATTAATAAGCCATTCTTAGTCACCAATATACATTAGTCACTATTATTACACAGCTAAATGATGCAATTTCCAATATAGATCAGTGCCTAATTATATATAAAAGTACATTAAATAGTAAAAAGGTATAAAAATCAGCATCAAAATTTGTTTGGAGGACTAATGTGTTTCTGGAAGTCACGACCATAAAACAATTTGCACTTTCTGATTTATTGGGCTTTTCTGTTACTGCAAGCAATTATAAACAGGTAGTAAACTCGCATTTGTGAAAATACCGATAGCTGGAATTGGGTGGGTTTTTACGTTATTATGGTGAAATGTGTTTCCCCTTTACTGAAATCTTCAATTGTATAAAAAACATAAATAAATTTTCAGAATCTTCTCTTCATTCCTTTTTTTTAAAGCTTCATAAAACTTGTTACTCCGCACAAATCGTGTTAGTTGCACTTTGTACGTTCCGTTAAAAAATGCTTATGCATGCTATTGAAATTTATAAAGAAAAGAGAAGATTATCTTGAAAATAAACGCCTCCTGAAGTATTTCTGAACAAGACGACTCCTTGTGCAACAAACCAATGAGTACCAAGCCAATAATGAGTGATCAACGAGTGTGCATTTAGTCGATGATGATGATGAAGAATAAACATTCTTTAACATTTGTAAGTCATAAATAATTTCTCTATTATTATAATTTGCTTGATTTTACAGGCTACATTTTAATTTCTTTGGATAAATCAATCATTGTTTAAACAAACTAATTAGTTAACTAATTTCATTGTTGATAACATAACCGCTTTTTAACATTATGTCTATGAGAAATAAATTCCTGCTTTACGAGCATGCGCTAGGAATGAATTAACTCGTAAAGTCGAGAACTGTTTGTTTGTTTGTTATTTGGTTTTTAGGAGCATTAGCAACTAAGGCCATATTGCTCCGGGAATATGCAGTGGTCATTCCCTGACCTTTCCGCATCCTCCATATTTGGTGGTGACGAGTCAAGAACTACCTGTAATAATAGAAGCTAGATGGGCATTCCTGGATGGCATATAACTGTATAGAATCAAAAATGCAATCTGCAGCATTCTCTACTAGATTATTTGGATAAAAAAACTGGGTTTCAAAAGACAAAAAAAAAAAAAAAAAAAAAAAAACCCATAGCAGAGACCAATTAACTTGGCCAAAATTTAAAAATGTCCATAATTTCTCTCACTGAGACAGACCTTGAACAGAGACCTTTCTAGTGTGTAAGGATGGTGATTGCAATCATTGTAGTAGTGGTGAGGGCTTAGTGCACCATGTGCAGTTTCAGCATTTATTCTCAAACCAAACTTAAAATATTATTATCATTATTTTTTTTTTTTGTATTAATGAACAAAATTAAACTTTCGTGCATTCTAAATTCACAGATTTTAAACTGGCATAAAGTTTAATTGTACTACATATTCTAATACTTTTTTGCCAAAAAAAAATACACTACTTACAGAAATATTTCTAGAGTGAATAAATTAAAACAACAAAAACATGGCATGAATTTAATCTGTAACTACAATGGTCTCATACAGTTTTCAAATTCTCTGATCAACTAATAAAGTTACCAGCAAATTCTAAATGGGAAGCATTCAGTAATGCCACAGTAAAAGCTACTGAGCATTTTATACTGACTAAGTGATACTGTTCAAGGCTTAGACCTAAATGGATGACAGATGAACTGGTGAGACTTGTGGCAGAGAATAAAAATGCACAGGATGCATATAAATTATCAGGTGATAAAAATGTCTACAGTAGACAAACTAGTCTGCAGTCAAATCACAAAGGAGATTAGGCAAGCTAAGGAAGATTACAAGAATGCTCTGACAAAGAAAAGCAGCAGACTTCATTACTTATGTAAACACTAAAAGGAAGAGGACAAATCACATTGTATATGATTCGATTGTTGATGATCCTGTACATGTTACTGACAAAGTGAATAGGTATTTAGTATCTAAATTTGCACGAGGAATTTTTTAGGCCTGGGAATGCTGGAAGTGTGTCAAATTTAAACAGGGAGTTGAATGATTTTGTAATAACTGAGAGGAAAGTGGAGGAGAAACTGTTAAAGCTACATGTAAAAAAAGGCACCTGGGGTGGATGAGATTTATCTAA
This sequence comes from Mastigoproctus giganteus, assembly GCF_048544385.1. NCBI lineage: Eukaryota > Metazoa > Arthropoda > Arachnida > Uropygi > Thelyphonidae > Mastigoproctus > Mastigoproctus giganteus. Next base: position 235,876,802 of record NC_143576.1, read on the forward strand.
TTATATTAAGGGATACAGCAAACATTTAGCCATGACTACGACAGCATCCTTGGATTCAGGGAAGAATCCTTTGGACCAGAGATGTGCGAATGTATCCTAAAATCAGAAAGGGGGATCAAAGAGTGATATGAGTCATTACAGACCTGTTCAAGGAAAAATAATGGAGTCATTGGTTAAAGAGGTAATACAGTTACACCACAGTCACAGCATGGATTTGTTAAGGAGCAATCCTGTCTGACCAATCTGATTGGATACGTTGACACAGTAACAAACAAACTGGAATAAAAATAATTTTGACATCATATACTCGAATGAGTATATTCGAGTCATTCAAATGACTCGAATGAATACAATGGACAATTGTACAGAGAAATAGAGTGAGCTAGTAAATCAGAATGTCTTATAATGGGGGATTTTAACTTCCCAGATATTGACTGGAACTTGTGGGTTGGTCACTCACACACTAGTAAGACTTGTGGATTTATTGGATAATTGTTTTCTGCAGCAGCATGATCGAGAGGCAACCAGAGAGGGTAATACTCTTGATCTAGTTATCAGCAATGATCATTCGTGTATTAAAAATTTGCAGATAAAGGAACCACTAGGTGGCAGTGATCACAGTGTACTGATGTGGGATTTATTCAAAGAGGTAACTACCATCAGGGGTAAAGGAAAGGGTTTTTGCTTCCGTAAAGGTGAGTACAGTGGTCTCAGACAGTTTTTAAATTCTGAACAGTGGAATCAACTGACGATGTTACCAACAATAAATTCTAAGTGGAAGCATTCAAGGAATTAATCGTGGATGCTACTAAAAGTTTTATACCTATGAAGAAATTTTGTTCAAGGTTTAGGTCTAAATGGTTATAAATGAACTAATGAGACTCATGACAGAGAAGAAAAATGCATGGGATGCATATAAATTTTCAAGCAACTCAGAAGCCTATGGCAGATATAAGCTAGTCTATAATCAGGTCACAAAGGAAGTAGTAGTAGTAGTGGCATGTGATGCAAGAAAGCAAGTGTATGAGCTTATGCAGCATCAGCCAAAAAAAAAAAAAAAATCATACCATTCCCTCCAAATGCCTGTCCAGTTCTTCCTTAAATTTATTTAACCTGTCCACTTCCACAATGTCAGATGGAAGTTTGTTCCAGCAATTAACCACCCACTGGCTAAAGGCAAATTTCCGCACATCTATTCTACATCTGTCTTTTCTTAATTTGAATTTATGCCCCCTTAGGTTCGTAATCTGAACAAGTGGAAGGATCCCATCAGAATTCAATGTGCTCAACCCATTCAAGGCCTTATACACCTCAATCAGATCACCGCGCAGGTGCCTAGTCTCCAGCCACTGCAATTTGCAGAACTTAAGCCTCTCTTGGTAAGAGGATCCCTTCATTGCCCTCACCAATCTTGTTGCCCTTCTCTGTACACGCTCAAATAAATCTACATCCTTCCTAAAATGAGGCCTCCAGACCTGTACGCAGTACTCAAGGCGTGGCCTGACCATTGCCTTATACCGAGAGACAATCACCTCCTTCTCCCTGCTAGCAAAATTCCTATATATCATCAAAACCCCATAACCTGCCCTGGTAGCCTGTCTGCATTGCTCAGAAAACTTCATATCTGACTGCACAATTACTCCCAGGTCTTTTTCATTTTTTACCACCTTAAATGTAGTACCACACACACAGTTGGTACATTTCTCTGGGGTTACTTCTACCCATATGCAGTACTTTGCATTTGTCAAGGTTAAACTTCAGTTGCCACTTCTTAGCCCATCTGCCCAAATTATCTAGATCCTGTTGCAGTAGCACACTGCCATTACTGTCATTAACAACCCTGCCAACCTTTGTATCATCTGCAAACTTCGACATTAAGCCTGATATACCTTCATCAATATCATTGATAAATATACAAAACAACAGTGGACCTAACACCGAACCCTGTGGGACTCCACTAATAACATTAGTCCACGAAGAGCAGCACCCATTGATTACCACCCTCTGTCTTCTCCCACTTAACCATCCTTTTATCCATTGTAGCAACTTACCCTTAATACCATTCTGCTCCAATTTGTACAATAGTCTTCCATGCGCAACAGTGTCAAAAGCTTTCCTGAAATCCAAATATATATGATATCAAAATAATTTTTTGCATCCAGTTCCTTTGTAACCACATCATAATATCCTATCAAATTTGTCAGACAAGACTTTCCCTTAACAAACCCATGCTGTGTCTGAATTATTGCTGCAGTCTTGTCTAGATGATCCTGCAATGCATCTTTAACCAGTGACTCCATTATTTTACCCACAACAGAAGTTAAACTAACTGGTGTGTAATTACTCGTGCCACCCTTCGATCCCCCTTTGTGAATTGGGGATACATTTGCACATCTCCAGTCCGTGGGAACCTCCCCTGAGTCCAAGGATGCTCTCATAATTATGGCTATAGGTTTGCTTAGTTGCTTTGCTGCCTCCTTTAATATAACTGGATAGATCCCATCCACCCCAGGTGCTTTTCTTATGTTTAACTTCAACAATTTCTCCTCCACTTTGCTTTCAGTTATTACAAAATCATTAAGTATCCTGATACAATTTGATAACCTTCTGCCATTTTCAAACCTTAATAATTCCTCATGTGTGAATGTAGATGCAAAATACTCATTCAGTTTGTTTGCTATCTGAGCAGGATCATCAACGGTCGAACCATTGATGTCAAGTGGACCAATCAGATTCATCCCCTTCCTTTTAGAGTTTATATAAGTAAAGAAATCCTTGCTGTTTTTCTTAGCATCTTTTGCCAAGGATTTCTTGTAATCTGTCTTCGCCAGCCTAACCTCCTTTGTGACCTGATTACAGACTAGCTTATATCTGCCATATGCTTCTGAGTCGCTTGAAAATTTATATGCATCCCATGCATTTTTCTTCTCTGTTACGAGTCTCATTAGTTCTTTAGATAACCATTTAGGCCTAAACCTTGAACAATATTTCTTAATAGGTATGAAATTTTTAGTAGCATCCACGATTAATTCCTTGAATGCTTCCCACTTAGAATTTACTGTTGGTAACATCATCAGTTGATCCCGCTGTACAGAATTTAAAAACAGAATTGAAAGGTTAGGCAGGCGAAGGCAGATTACGAGAAATCTTTGGCAAAAGATGCTAAGAATGATATACAGGCAACTCTCGATTTATGAACGTTCGACTTTAGACGGTCAACCATTGGTTCACTTAGGTTCTGGGAAAGGGAAGCTTCCTCATCCCTTTCTCTTCCAGTCACAAAGATACCTGAAACGGATAATAGCAGCACTGCAAACACACAGCAAAAAATTCGCCCAACCGATCTTTCGCTTCACATAACAACAAATGAGGTCAGTTATTTAATACACACTGTTAAGTGTAGTTCTGTATTTGGTGACTTAAAAATATATTTTTTAAAATTTAAGCCCTCATGGGTCCAAAGCGAAATAGTGCTGGTGCTGATAGTGGTAGTAATAAAAGATGCAGTATTAATTTAGAAACTAAGCTAGACATCATAATTATGACTCGTGATTATGGTGTAAACCGATTGAGTATCGCCACAATTATTAAAGATAAAGAAAGAATTGTGGAGGCAGTTAAGGAAACAACTCCTGTTTTAATGAGTAGAATAGTAAAAAATAGAAGTTTTTTGTTGCACGAAATGGAAAAAAACTCTTAATTTTGTGAACTGAGAGGCAAACATACGACCATGTGCCTCTCAGCTCATTAATAATTTAGAAGGCTAGGAGTTTATTTGAAGATTTGAAGAAAAGAGCTAGACCTGAATATTCACATTACTGTTTTGCATATTTTGTATAATGCATACATAAATTATAATAAAAATTAGTGTATAGACCATTCGATGTTTAATACAGTACACGGTTTTTGTTTTAAAATGGCTGCTAACGTATACGATACGTATCGTAATAGCCAGCGGATGGTTAATTGCTGGAACAAACTTCCATCTGTTGTTGTGGAAGTTGATAGCTTAAATAAATTCAAGAAGGAACTGGACAAACGTTTAGAGGGAATGGTAGTGTGAAATTGTTTTTTTTTTGGCTGATGCTACATAAACTCTGCATGTTTTCTTGCATCACATGCCTCTATTACTACTACTATTACTACTAATTCAAGATACACATAATGAACAAAGCGTATAATGAACAACATCTTGGAATGGAACTTGTTTGTAAGTTGCCTGTACAGGAATTTTGCCAGTGGGGATAAGGAGGTGATTATCCCACAGTATATGGGAATGATCAGACATCTTGAGTACTGCATACAGGATACTCTCATCAGGAAAGGTTTCTAGAAAGTGCAGCATCTAAAGACTAGGTATTTAAAGCTTTGAATTGATTGGGTAAGCTCAATGCTCATGGAATCCTACCTCATGCTCAAACTAAACACAAGACAGGACATAAATTGAAATTGAGGAAGGATGTTTGTATCTCAGTAGTTTGGGAATCACTGGACTAAACAACTAACCTTTTGTATTTCACAGTAAATTGAAATGAGAACAGAAAATGTTGCATCATTTAGCATTAGCATATAATGCAAGAAAGCAAGCTTATATAGCATCAGCCAAAAAAAAAAAAAAAAAAAAAACTTTCCATTTCACCCATCCATTTGCTCCAGTTCTTCCTTGAATTTATTTAAGATATCAACTTCCACAATGACCGATGGAAGTTTGTTCCTTGAATCAAATTTGAATTTGTCTCCTCAGGTGTATAATCTGAGCAAGAGGAAGAATCCCATCAGCACTGAGCTTGCTCACACCATTCAAGGCCTTATACACCTCGACCAGATCACCATACAGGTACCTAGTCTACTGCTGCTGCAATTTGCAGAACTCAAGCCTTTCTTGGTAAGAGCAATCCTTTGTTCCCCTCACCAATCTTGTTGCTCTTCTCTGTACTCATTCTAGCAGTTCTACATCCTTCATAAAATGAAGTCTCCAGACCTGAATGCAGTACTCAAGGTGTGGCCTGACCACTGCCTTATACAAAGGGATAATCACCTCCTTATCCCTGCTAGCAAAATCCCTGTCTATCGTTGACAAAACAACATGAGTTTCTCTGGCAGCCTGTCTACACTGCTCAGAAAACTTCATATCTTACTGCACAGTAAGGTCTTTTTCATTCTCCACTGAGGCGTCTCCGTAGCCAGGTGGGAAGGAGCAGCAGTGCGTAGCACACGCTTCTTGATTAGACCAGGGTTCGAGCCCGTCACCACCAAATACGGAGGTTGCGGGAAGGTCAGGGAATGACCACCACATATCCCAGAGCAATATGGCCTTAGTTGCTAATGCTCCTAAAAACCAAATAACAAACATTCTCCACTACACTGAGCATAGTACTGCATTGTTGGTACGCTACTGTGGGGTTACTGCTACCCATATGCAGTACTTTGCATTTGTCAATGTTAAACTTTAGTTGCCACCTCTCAGTCCATCTGCCCAACATTTATAGATCCAGTTGCAGTAGCATGCTGTCATTACTGTCAGAGAAAAAATATGGAAACGAACATGAGAGGATATGACTGTGCCCTGTATTCAGAAAAATAGCGAGACAAAAAAAAAAAAAAAAAGTTCACATTGTCAATAGCCACGAGTCACAGAAGATTAATAAGTCAACCAAGCTCTAGGAATATTTTTGTTATAGTGAAGTTTCTTTAAAGCAGTATTCGCTGTAAGGATTTTATACAGACAAATTACTCTTTTTAAATACTTTTATTATAAATAATCAGTCCACTATAATCTTACATGAAAAGACAATGCAATTATTTAGATTTAATGATTAAATAAATAGAAATAGAAAGTAAAATTTCCATAATTTTAATGATATGAAGTTGCTTGTTCTTGGATTATCAGCAACACAATCTAAGTATATCTTTACAGTATTATCCTTGTTATCATATTGAAGTTTTTTAGAGAACTTACCTTCAATACGTAAGACCTCATTTCATACATGTAGTTCTCTTTCATAGGTTTTGGATGTCCCCAGAAACTAAATGCTAACATATACTGATTTTCACGATTACGAAGGAAATTCACTCTTTCCTTATGTAACGACTGCAATTCTTGATCAGTACGGCAGAGGTCAAGGACAGCTGAGACATTAGGATAGCCATGCTTCATTCTCCAAATGTGAACTACAAATTTGATTAAAAATAAATACTTAAGTTTAAATGTACCAAATATATATTAGATATGAATTGTAATATTAAACTGATTAAACTTATCATATTACATAACAGAAAATTCCAATTTAGAATACCAAGTGTTAATTTATTCATTTCACATAATGGTACCATGTGTTATCTCTATACATTAAAGTTTTCCTCCTAGTGATATTTATTCGAGCCAATGGGAGAAGAGAGAGAGGCAATTATGTCACTACAAATGCAATAATTATTGACAACTGCCTCCATAAAGTTCACCAACCTCTTGCACGTGCTTTCCTATCTAACATTTGATGTTCCATTGTAACATTTTTTTTTGTATATTAATGAGTATCGTATATTTGTAAATAGTTTAGTCATTTATAAATATTTTAAATATTTACAAATGACTAAATATTTTTATAGTTTGTAAATATGTCAGTTAAATATTTTAGTCCTGCTCTTTCAGATGCAACAATATTCCTCATGCATTATGGGAACCCAAAGCAAAAGGCCTTTTCCAAAGTGACCTATGAGAATGCAGGTAAATAATTACTTAAGTCATTTCCTGATTAGATGTCGATCACAGTGACATAGTGTTTTTTTTTTTTTTTTGTCTGGCAGAACCGGAGATCTCCCCAACACAGTGTTTTTACTCTGTGTAGAATACAATACTCTGCATAAGGCCAGGGTGTGTGCTAGTGTGTGTTTTGTGAAGTATTAGTGTGGGTTGTGTTGTTCCTCTGGCCACTTAACCTAGTGGCTGCGCAAAGCCATTAACCCCAGTTTCCATCACTGCCATGGGGAGGAGAGCCATGACACTTGGATAATCAACAAATATACTATGATTTAAGACAGTAATAGCAAAGAATGTACTAAAAAGTAATTAACATGAGAATAATAGCGATTAATAAAATTAAAAACCGTCAAGTCTAATTAAATTAAAATTAAAGACAGATTATGAAGTAAAATATTGAAGTAAAAGCCAAGACATCAAAGGCAGATATTGTTGGGATATCAGAGACATGGTGTCACACAGACATAAGCAGTGCAGAACTGGAATTTGGGGGAGTACAATGTGTACAGAAAGGATAGACAGGACAGAAAGGGAGGAGGGGTTATGCTGTTAGTTAAGAAACACAAAATCTAAGGAAGTGCATCCAATTGATGTTGGTGGACAATGCAATGTTGAGTCTATTTGGTGTGACATAAGCACTGGGAAAGGAAAAATGAGAGTAGGTGTGTGTTATAGGCCTAATGAATCTGATGAGTATAATGAGCAATTGTGCAGAGAAATAAGAGTGGGCCAGTAAATCAGTGTCTTATAATGGGGATTTTAATTTCTCAGAGATTGACCGAATTTGTGGGTAGGTCACTCACACACCAGCAAGGCTTTTGTGGATTTATTGAATGATTGTTTTCTACATCAGCATGTTTGGGAGGCAACTAGATGGTTTGTTTGTTATTTGGTTTTAAGGAGCATTAGCAACTAAAGCCATATTGCTCCAGGGATATGCGATGGTCATTCCCTGACCTTTCCGCATCCTCCGTATTTGGTGGTTACAAGCTCGAACCCTGGTCTAATCAAGAAGCATGTGCTACGCAATGCTGCTCCTGCACACCTGGCTACGGAGGCGCCGCAACTAGACGGAGTAATACTCTTGATCTGATTATCAGTACTGATTCTTCATGCATCAAGAATCTGCAGATAAAGGAACCACTAGGTGGCAGTGATCACAGTATGCTGAAGTGGGATTTACTCAAAGAGGTAACTACCATCAGGGGTAAAGGGAAGGGTTTTTGCTTTTGTAAAGGTGACTACAATGGTCTGAGACAGTATTTAAATTCTATACGGTGGTACCAGCTGATGATGTTACCAACAGCAAATTCAAAATGGGAAGCATTCAATGAATTAATCTTGGAAGCTACTAGGCTTTTCATACCAACAAAGAAATATTGTTCAAGATTTAGGCCTAAATGGATGTCAGATGAACTAATTAGACATGTGACAGAGAAGAAAAATGCATTGGATACATATAAATTAACATGTGACAGAAAAGAATATTATAAATATAAGCTGGTCTGTAACCAAGTTACAAAGGAGGTTAGGCAGGCAAAGGCAGATTACAAGAAATCTTTGGCAAAGGATGCAAAGAAAAACAGCAAGGAGTTCATTACTTATGTAAACTCTAGAAGGAAGGGGATGAATCAGATTGGTCCACTCGATATCGATGGTTCAACTGTTAATGATCCTTCTCAGGTAGCTAACAAACTAATTGAATATTTTGCATCTACATTCATACATGAGGAGTTATTCAGGGAGGGGATTGCCAGAGGTGTATTCGACTCTGGCAGTAAGCTAGATAATCTTGTAATAACTGAGAGTACAGTGGAGGAGAAATTGTTGAAGATAAACATAAGAAAGGCACCTGGGGTGGATGGAATCTATCCAGTTATATTAAAGGAGGTGGCAAAGGAAGTAAGCAAACTCTTAGCCATAATTATAAGAGCTTCCCTGGACTCAGGGGAGGTACCCATGAACTGGAGATGTGCAAATGTGACCCCAATCCACAAAGGGGGATCAAAGAGAGACACACAGGTAATTACAGGCCTGTTAGTTTAACTTCTGTTCCAGGGAAATTATTGGAGGCACTGGTTAAAGAAGCATTGCAGGATCATCTAGACAAGAAATCAGTTATAGCTTGGACACAGCATGGGCATGTTAAGGATAAGTCTTGTCTGATTAATTTGAATGGATACTATGATATAGTCACAAAGGAACTGGATGCAAAGAATAACTTTGATATCATATATTTGGATCTTAGTAAGGTCTTTGATACTGTTACACATGGAAGACTGCTGCACAAATTGGAGCAGTGTGGCATTGGAGGCAAACTGCTGCTATGAATAAAGGGATGGTTGAGTGGGAGAAGATAGAGTGGTAATCAATGGACACTGCTCCTCGTGGGCTAATGTTATTAGTGGAGTCCCTCACGGTTCAGTGTTGGGTTCATTGTTGTTTTCTGTATTTATAAATGACATTGATGATGGTATATCAGGCTTAATGTCCAAGTTTGCAGACGATACGAAGGTTGGCAGAGTTGTTAATGACAGTACACTGCTGCAATAGGATCTAGAAAAGTTGAGCAGATGGGCTGACAGGTGGCAAATGAAGTTTAACATTGACAAATGTAAAGTACTACATATGGGAAGCAGTAATCCCAGAGTAATGTATCAACTCTGTGGTACCACACTGACAGTGGTAGAGAATGAAAAGGACCTGGGGGTAATTGTGCAGGCAGATATGAATTTTTCTGAGCAGTGCAGACAGTCTGCAAGAGTAGCTCATGGTGTCTTGTCAATGATATACAGGAATTTTTCTAGCAGGGATAAGGAGATGATTATCCCCTTGTATAAGGCAATGGTCAGGCCACACACATTGAGTACTGTATACAGATCTGGAGGCCTCATTTTAAGAAAGATTTAGAGCTGTTGGAGCGAGTATAGAGAAGGGCAACAAGATTAGCGAACAGAAGAAAGGCTTAAGTTTTGAAAATTACAGTGTCTGGAGACTAGGCACCTGCGAGGTGATCTGATTGAGGTGTATAAAGCCTTGAATGGTTTGAGCATGCTCAATGCTGATGGGATTATTCCTCTTGCTCAGAATAATCGCCTGAGAGGGCATAAATCAAATTAAGGAAAGACAGTTGTAGGATATATGTGCGGAAGTTTACCTTTAGCCAGCGGGTGGTTGATTGCTGGAACAAACTTCCATCTGTTGTAGAAGTTGACAGCTTAAATAGATTCAAGGTAGAACTTGACAAACATTTGGAGCGAGGAGATGGGTGAAATAAGGGCTTTTTTTTTTTTTTTTTGGCTGATGGTATATAAGTTTGCTTTCTTGCATCATGTGCCCTTGCTAATGCTAAAAAATACCTATGCAGTTTGTCAGCAACTTCAATAGGATCATCAACAGTTAAACCATCAACATCAAGTGGACCAATGTGACTCAACTTCTTCCTTCCTTCTACTGTTAATATGTATAAGTAAACAAGTCTGCTGTTTTTCATTGCATCCTTTGCCAAAGATTTCTCACAATCTGCCTTAGCTAGCCTAATGTCCTTTGAGACTTGATCAGAGACTAATTTATATCTACCATAGGCTTCTGTATCACCTGACAATTTATATGCATCCTGTGCCTTTTTTCTTCTCTGCCACAAGTCTCACCAGTTCATTTGACATCCATTTAGGTCTGTCCCTTGAACAGTCTTAGTTGGTATGAAAAGCCTAGTAGTCTCTGATTATTTCCCTGAATGTTTCCCATTTAGAATTTTTGCTGTTGGTAACATTATCAACTGGTCCCACTGAATAAAATTTGAAAAATGTCTGAGACCACTGTAGTCACCTTTACAAAAGCAAAAGCACTTCCTTTTACCGTTGACACTAGTTATGTTTTTAAGTAAATCCAGCAGCAGTCCACTGTGATCACTTCTCTCCAGTGAGTCTTTTACTTGCAGATTCTTATTGCAGGAATTATCGCTGCTGATAATGAGGTCAAGTGTTTTGCTTCCCCTTCTTTCTTCTCTAACGTGCTACTGTAGAAAACAGGCATCCAATAAATTCACAAAATCTTTCTAATGTGTGTGTGAGTGACTGACCCACAAGTTCCAGTCATCTGTAAAGTTAAAATCCCCAGTATCAGACATTCTGATTTACTAGCCCACTCTAATCCTCTGTATAGTTGTTTGTTATACTCATCACAGTCATAAACCTATAACATGCACCTACTGTAATTTTTGTTTTTATATTTATTATGTCGGACAAAACTGATCCAACATTGCACTGGCCACCCATATCGACTAAATGCACTGCATAACCCCTCCCCCCTTCTGACCTGGCTGCCCTTTCTGCACACATTGTACTCCCCTTATTCATATTCTGCATCCCTTACGTCTGAGTAGTAGTAGTAGTGGCATGTGATGCAAGAAAGCAAGTGTGTGAGCTTATGCAGTATCAGCCAAAAAAAAAAAAAAAAACCATTCCCTCCAAATGCTTGTCCAGTTCCTCCTTAAATTTATTCAACCTATCAACTTCCACAATGACAGATGGAAGTTTGTTCCAGCAATTAACCACCCGCTGGCTAAAGGAAAATTTCCGCACATCTATTCTACATCTGTCTTTTCTTAATTTGAATTTATACCCCCTTAGGTTCGTAATCTGAACAAGTGGAAGAATCCCATCAGAATTCAGCGTGCTCAACCCATTCAAGGCCTTATACACCTCAATCAGATCACCGCGCAGGTGCCTAGTCTCCAGCCACTGCAATTTGCAGAACTTAAGCCTCTCTTGGTAAGAGGGATCCCTTCATTCCCCTCACCAATCTTGTTGCCCTTCTCTGTACATGCTCAAGTAAATCTACATCCTTCCTAAAATGAAGCCTCCAGACCTGTACGCAGTACTCAAGTCTTGGCCTGACCATTGCCTTATACAGAGGGACAGTAACCTCCTTCTCCCTGCTAGCAAAATTCCTATATATCATTGACAAAACCCCATGACCTGCCCTGGCAGCCTGTCTGCATTGCTCAGAAAACTTCATATCTGACTGCACAATTACTCCCAGGTCTTTTTCATTTTCTACCACCTTAAGCGTAGTACCACACAGTTGGTACATTTCTCTGGGGTTACTTCTACCCATATGCAGTACTTTGCATTTGTCAAGGTTAAACTTCAGTTGCCACTTCTTAGCCTATCTGCCCAAATTATCTAGATCCTGTTGCAGTAGCAGCACACTGCCATTACTGTCATTAACAACCCTGCCATTTGTATCATCTGCAAATTTCGACATTAAGCCTGATATACCTTCATCAATATCATTGATAAATATACAAAACAACAGTGGACCTAACACCGAACCCTGTGGGACTCCACTAATAACATTAGTCCACGAAGAGCAGCACCCATTGATTACCACCCTCTGTCTTCTCCCACTTAACCATCCTTTTATCCATTGTAGCAACTTACCCTTAATACCATTCTGCTCCAATTTGTACAATAGTCTTCCATGCGCAACAGTGTCACAAGCTTTCCTGAAATCCAAATATATGATATCAAAATTATTTTTTGCATCCAGTTCCTTTGTAACCACATTATAATATCCTATCAAATTTGTCAGACAAGACTTTCCCTTAACAAACCCATGCTGTGTCTGAATTATTGCTGCAGTCTTGTCTAGATGATCCTGCAATGCATCTTTAACCAGTGACTCCATTATTTTACCCGGAACAGAAGTTAAACTAACTGGTGTGTAATTACTCGTGTCACCCTTCGATCCCACTTTGTGAATTGGGGATACATTTGCACTTCTCCAGTCCGTGGGAACCTCCCCTGAGTCCAAGGGTGCTCTCAGAATTATGGCTAAGGGTTTGCTTGGTTGCTTTGCCGCCTCCTTTCATATAACTGGATAGATCCCATCCACCCCAGGTGCTTTTCTTATGTTTAACTTCAACAATTTCTCCTCCACTTTGCTTTCAGTTATTACAAAATCATTAAGTATCCTGCTACAATTTGATAACCTTCTGCTATTTTCAAACCTTAATAATTCCTCATGTGTGAATGTAGATGCAAAATACTCATTCAGTTTGTTTGCTATCTGAGCAGGATCATCAACGGTCGAACCATCGATGTCAAGTGGACCAATCAGATTCATCCCCTTCCTTTTAGAGTTTATATAAGTAAAGAAATCCTTGCTATTTTTCTTAGCATCTTTTGCAAGGATTTCTCGTAATCTGCCTTCGCCTGCCTAACCTCTTTTGTGACCTGATTACAGACTAGCTTATATCTGCCATAGGCTTCTGAGTCGCTTGAAAATTTATATGCATCCCATGCATTTTTCTTCTCTGTTACGAGTCTCGTTAGTTCATTAGATAACCATTTAGGCCTAAACCTTGAACAATATTTCTTAATAGGTATAAAACTTTTAGTAGCATCCACGATTAATTCCTTGAATGCTTCCCACTTAGAATTTACTGTTGGTAACATCGTCAGTTGATCCCAATGTACAGAATTTAAAAACTGTCGGAGATCACTGTACTCACCTTTACGGAAGCAAAAACCCTTTCTTTTACCCCCGATGGTAATTAAATCTTTAAGTAAATCCCACATCAGTACACTGTGATCACTGCCACCTAGTGGTTCCTTTATCTACAAATTCTTAATACACGAATGATCACTGCTGATAACCAGATCAAGAGTATTACTTTCTCTGGTTGCCTCTTGAACATGCTGCTGCAGAAAACAATCATCCAATAAATTCACAAAAGTCTGACTAGTGTGTGAGTGACCAACCCACAAGTTCCAGTCAATATCTGGGAAGTTAAAATCTCCCATTATAAGACATTCCGATTTACTAGCCCACTCTATTTCTCTGTACAATTGTTCATTGTACTCATTCGAGTCATTAGGCCTATAACACACTCCTACTCTTATTTTTGCTTTAGCAGTGCTTATGTCACACCAAACTGACTCAACAGTGCACTGTTCATCTATATCAACTGGATGCACTTCTTTTGATTTTATGTTTTTCTTAATTAACAGCATAACACCTCCTCCCTTTCTGTATACATTGTACTCCCCAAATTCCAGCTCAGCATTCCTTATATCTGTGTGACACCACGTCTCTGCTATCCCAACAATATCCGCCTTTGATGTCTTGACCAACACTTCAAATTCGTCAAATTTATTTACTATACTTCTAGCATTGGTATACATGCAAGCATACATGACTCCCCTGAGTCCAAAGAAGCTCTCATAATTATGGCTAAGTGTTTGCTTTCTTCCTTTGCTGCCTCCTTTAATAATCACTGGATAGATTCCCATCCACCCTGGTTGCCTTTTTTATGTTTATCCTCAACAATTTCTCCTCCACTTTCTTCTCAATTATTACAAAATCATCTAGCTCACTGCCAGAGTTTACTTCACCTCTGGCATTCCCCGTCCTGCAGTGACACCATATCTCCTACATCCCTACAATGTCTGCATTTGATGACTTGAGCAGTACTTCAAATTCATCAAATTTATTTACTATGCTTCTAGAATTAGTGTACATGCAGATATACATGTACTTGCATTTTACTTGTAGGTATACATGTATCTGTTCTTACTCTTAGTTACCCTAATACAGTCCATGTATTTACATGTTCCAAGATGACCCATAGCAGGGCTTGAAATTCCCAACACCTTGCTTTCCAGACATTCCAGTAGAAGCAGTGCAAGAATAACTTTCACTTCTGCCTGAAGCTCTTGTTAATCTATTAGTGTGCACATCCCCCAGGCTAGCAGTTTTCCAACCCACCTAACACTGCCTCAACAGTATCAGCAAATATTCTTGTACCCCTTCTATTTAAAGTGTATCCCATCCCTGTAAATACAGTCTCTCCTGTTAACAAACACAGACCTCACTATGAAAAATTCCACCCCATGAGCCTTGCACAGTATCTTCAGGGTCAAATTGAATTGAATGAAATGGCTCTCAACATGTACTCCCTCCTATCACGACTGGGCAAGAGTGCTGACACTATCAAATGCATGATAGTGTATGACTTTTCCAAACAATGCCCTGTACTTGTTAAGTAAATCCTCGGATCAACTATTCTTAACATTATTAGTGCCAACATGTACAACAATATCACCTTTCATGTCCTTAAAAGATACTGGTCTGTGTCATCATCTTTCTCTTCTTTTGCACTGTGCAAACATACTCTAGTTCTTTTCCACCTATCCTCTTTGCACAATATATTTCCCATTTTTCTGACAATATAGTTACCAACAATAACTACCTCCTGTGGGATCAGCAGATTCTGCCTTGGGGATTGACACTATGCTACCTCTTGCACAACTCTGGCATTGAGTTGGGTAGCTGAGAGCATGATCAGCCTACATTTTCATTACTTCAAGGGCACCCACCACGTTCTTCAACCTCTCATAAATGCCGAGTTTGCACCCTATGTCTTCATAATCTTTGCACCAAAAACAAAAACATCCCCACTGGCTGTATCACTGCTACTAGTAGTTGGAAGTAATCACAGTGTATTAATGTGTGATTTACTTAAAGATGTAACAACCATCAAAGGTAAAAGGAAGGGTTATGCTTTCATAAAGGAGACTACTGTGGTGTGAGACAGTTTTTAAATTCTATACAGTGGAACGAACAACAAATTCTAAATGGGAAGCATTCAGGGAAATAATCAAAGAATAGGCTTTTCATACCACCTAAGAAATACTGTTCATGGCTTAGATCTAAATGTTCACGTTTTAGATCTAAAAAGAAAGGCTTCAGTTCTGCAAATTTTAGCATCTGGAGACTAGGCATCTGCATTGTGATCTGATTGTGGTGTTTAAGGCTTTGAATGGCTTGATCAAACTCAATGCTGATGGGATTCTTCTCTTGCTCAGACTATGTGCAAACTGCAGCCATTATCAATCCACTGCAGGATGGAAACCTCCTCAACAGTTTATGCTGAGGGAAATGGACCACAATCTGCCATGCTGGTTGGCAGATCAACCGTACAGGCGGGCCTCGATTAACGTGATTAATTTGTTCCGCGAGCGCAAACGTGTTAATCGAATATCATAACCAATAGGAAAAATTATAATTGGTCCTTGACCTTCTGGGAATGTCCATAAAGAATTTTAAAAATACCTTTTAAATAACTTTTTAACTGTATATAATGTAAAAGATAATGAAAATAATTAGGGAATTAAATGTTTATTGCATAAAACAGCGGTTCTTAAACTGTGCGCCGTGGAATATTTTAAATTTTCGAGGGAAACACAGCGATACTCGACATCTGTCGGACACAGCGCGAACTACTAGCTCGAGGTAGTTCACAGTTTCAGCATTTCTTATTAAGTTGTTTGGACCTAACTACTAAACGAAACTGTTAGGTATTTCTTTTGGTCTGGGTGCACCTTGAAAAAATTACTGAGACATTAAAGGCGCCGTGAACCTAGAAACTTTGGGAACCTCTGACAAAAAATACACAATGAAGAAATTCCTGTTGCAGAAATATTTGAACAGTGTTGACTTTCTCTTTTCGTCAATCAATTTCCGATAACCGACAACAATCTTCTCTGGGCCCTGGCGAAATAAATATCGCAGAGAACATCAAACCTTTTGTTTGAGGTTCTATGCGATACGAAAGATTTCATCTAATTCTTTTTCTATTATCTCCTTCGCGGTAACATTTTCATCTGGCTCATTTAAAAATTTGAATTTTTAAATTCAAGTCTGCATTGACTTTATTAGCAGGAGACAAACACGTCTTCTTCCGATGGTTGATGGAACACACCGAGGCGGGGAGCAGGCAAACGTTTGTTTATTGACCGTACGACTTGCGGTAAGCTTAACGCGCGATTCAAATCTTTTTCAACTATCGCATAAAAAAAAAAAAAAAAAGATCACGTTAACTGGAAATTTGCATCGTGTAAAGTGAAAAGTGGTATCATTTTTCAAATAGTGTTAACTGAATATCGTGTTAATCGAACTCACGTTATGCGAGGCCTAGCTGTATTTAGTAGTCAGGGGCTTGAACTACAGTCTACTCAAAGAGCATGTACTACTGCACTCCCGCTCCTGACCACTTGGCTATGGAGGCCTCCATCCTGCAGTGGATTAATAATGGCTGCAGACTATGCACATGAGAGGGCATAAATTCAAACTGAGGAAGAATGGTTGCTGAATAAATGTGTAGAAGTTTGCCTTCAGCCAAGGAGTAGGTGATTGCTGTAACAAGCTGCCATCCATCGTTGTGAAAGTGGATAGTTTGAATAAATTCAATTAAGGAAGAATTAGACAAACTATTGGAAGGCATGGATAAGTAAAATGGGATTTTTTTTTTTTTTTTTGGCTGACACTGTATAAGCTTGCTTTCTTGCATCATTTGCCACTATTAATACTTAGCAGCACATTTTGGAAAGTCATGATTCATAGGAGAACAGCCCCCTTCAATTCTCCCCTGAGCCACAGAACTCCTGCTACTTTGAGCTTGCTGCTTTGTTGCTCTAGTCTGAGGCATGCTTTCTGTTTAAATTCAATTTAATTTGAAAATAGTACACTAAACTGATATATACCTAAATACAATAATACATGTATTACACTAGAAACTTAACATTTTATGAATTATGCTATACTGTTATGTTCATAGAGTTTTAAATTAGTTATATTGCTACTAGAAATAAAATTTATTGGCTGGCTAAAACAAAAAATATATGCAAACTTATCTTCAAGCTTCTTATTTACCACAATTCTTGCACTGATCGTAAGAAGCCAACGTTTTTCTTCATACATGTTGAATGCCTTACACAAACAGTAAACATAGGTGGACAGTAGTATACACATTTCAGTTGACTGTGGTTCAAGTTCATAACTGCTAAATATGGTACTATTTTTTGTATTCTCTATCTTAACTCTTCTGAGCCCATTTGCCACGAATTCAACATTATAAACAGAATTTTTTTTTACCCTGTAGTTTTCATAAAGTATTCTTTTGCTTGCTTGATATCTATACACTACTTATTAATAAATAAATAGATAAATTTTCTGTTTATATTCTGAGATTACCACATGGTCAGAAGAGTTCACAAGATAGAACACAAGAAACAGCACCATATTTAGCAGACAGCGACACAGGCTTGAATCAAGGTCACTCAAAGTGAGTGTGCTTGTGCACCCTCATGCCTAACCAGTTCCAGGCAATTTACTAAAGTTCTTTATTATTATGAATATCATAATAATAATTATTATTATAAACACTTATGAACACTCAGTGTTTACTAATGACCAGATATCTAGTTTATGCTGAGTAGTACTAATTGTAAAGCTTAACTTTTTGCAGTTGTTCATAATGTAAAACCTGTAATGCAGCCACCAACCACAAATGTCCCAAAGTGCAATATTATAAAGATTAACTACTGCATAGCTGTTCACTCTGAATGCCCAAAAGTGCAATATATGGTCCTTTGCAAAAATATTCAATATAAAAAAAAATCAATATAAAAAATTCATATAAAATCCTTTTTTTTAGATATTCATGGAAGGAGGGAAAAAAAAAAAAAAATCAATTATATCATTTCTTTATTTAAATAGAAAATTAATTATATTATTGGTGTAACAAATATTTACTCAATTTGCTCTTTTGTTTTATATTTTAATTTTAACAGGCATCCAAGTTTTGGCCACAAATGAATGTGGAGGGGGGAGAATCATTGGATCGAATGTTCTTCCATTAATTACACTATTCCATTAAAATTCCTTTCAAAATTTTCAATACCTTATTGATATCATACCTATTCAAGAAACAAAAACATGCCCTATTTCTAAAGTACCAATTATGTTATTTGCTCTGATTTACAATTTATTATAACAAATGAATGCAACCATACTTACTGAATTCATCCTGATCCCCAATTTCAACTCTCCAACTACCTACTAATTCTGTTCCCTCACTTTTATCAAGTGCCTTTATCCATTTTTCACTATAAGTTTGGGATAAATCAAAATATTAATTAAACACATAAATATGTAACTAAATTATTACAGAATGAAAACAAAAATAACAGAAGCAATTAACTAATCATCAAGTGAAGATATGTTAACAAAAGGATAAAAAGTCATTTATCTGCTAAAAAAATAAAAAACCTTACTTACTAATTTTTAAGATAGCCATCTACACAGTCAGGTTTGACATCATGAACTGAAAATGTTAATATGAATATAATAAATGCATTTATTTAATTTCTGAACTTGATATGATTTTAACACGTCATCTTACAGCAATTTTGCTAAATACTGAATACTGGTTTATAAGGTGAAGACTAAATTTTAAATTCCAATTTTGTTATAATACTATGTTTTATGGGCATTACTACATAATTTAAGTAAATTATCCACTTCAATGGAGACTGCTACATAATTACTACATACATAATCAAAAAGTCCTGAAAATTTATGGGGGTTTTCATGATACAGTCAACATACAACATATAAAACTTACAGCATAATAATGATATATTTAATTTCAGAAACATAATACAAACAATTCTAAAAACTCAAATAAAGGGTCTTTTTTTTTTTGAGGTTATATTGATGCAACACAAATTTCTATAATACTGAAATGGCCTTTTTTTTTACCAGAAGCCACAAGCTATTGCATGCAATAGCTTGTGGCTTCCAGTAAAAAAGTAAAAGTAGATAAGAAAACAGATAAATTATGTGCTTCCCTCCTCACATAGACCCTTGAATTTCTTTGAGTTCCAGTAATTAACAATTCACTGGCTAAAACAAAACTTTCTATAATTTACTCTAAATCTATTTCCATATAATTTGAATTTGTGGATCTGTTCTGGAAACCTTTATAACAGTGAAAATTTCACCTTCATTCATTTTACTAACCCCTTTCAGAGCTTTATAAACTTCAATCAGGTCCCCTCCAAAGTGCATGGTTGCCAAGATCTATAGCCCACATAATCAATGTCACTTCTCATATGGTTGTCATTTTACTGATCCCACTATGCAAGCTGCCCATCTTTGGAGCCTTTCAGGAGGCTCATTGTGTTTTTTTTTTAATGAGGTCTCCAAACCTGAACACATTATTCAAGGTGTGGTCTTACAATTGCCTTATACAGTGGGATTATGACCTCCCTACCTTTAGAGGCTACTGTTCAATAAATTGTTGACAGAACACCATGCAGCCTGTTTACACTGCTCAGAGAACTTCATATCTGCCCATATCATACTTCCCAGATCACTTTCTTCCTCTACTGTTTTCAATCCAACCCACACCAAGGGTATAAGTTATTTTAGGATTGCTATACCTCAAGTAAATACCTAAAGTACTACATATGGGAAGCAGTAACCCCAGAGTAATGTATCAACTCTGTTGTACTACACTGACAGTGGCAGAGAATGAAAAGGACCTGGGGGTAATTGTGCAGGCAGATATGAAGTTTTCTGAGCAGTGCAGATGGTCTGCAAGAGTAGCTCATTGCGTCTTGTCAATGATATACAGGAATTTTTCTAGCAGGGATAAGGAGGTGATTATCCCCTTGTATAAGGCAATGATCAGGCCACACCTTGAGTACTGTATACAGGTCTGGAGGCCTCATTTTAAGAACAATGTAGAGCTGTTGGAACGAGTACAGAGAAGGGCAGCAAAATTAGTGAATGGAACAAAGGGTTGCTCTTACGAAGAAAGGCTTAAGTTTTGCTGATTACAGTGAAATGGAAGCTAGGCACCCTGCGAGGTGATCTGATTGAGGTGTATAAAGCCTTGAATGGTTTCAGCGTGCTCAATGCTGATGGGATTCTTCCTCTTGCTCAGAATAATCACCTGAGAGGGCATAAATTCAAATTGAGGAAAGACAGATGTAGGATAGATGTGTAGGCGTTTGGCTTTAGCCAGCAGATAGTTGATTGGCAGAACAGACTTGATTTTTTGTTGTGGAAGTTGATAGCCTAAATAAATTTAAGGCTGAGCTGGACAGGTATTTGAAACAAATGGAGGGGTGAAATGGGAGCGGTTTTTTTTTTTGGCTGATGCTGCATAAGCTTGCTTTCTTGCGTTGTATGCCTCTACTAATGCTAAAGTGTAAGACCGTGTATTCTGCTGCATTAAAACATAGCTTCCAGTTTTCTGACCATTCCTGAAGCATGTCTAAGTAATCCTAAAGAAGTACTGCTTCGTACTGATCATTAACGACTCTCCCAATCTTTACATCATCTGCAAATGTTAACACCTCACTCCCTAACCCTTCATTGATGTTGTTTATGAAAATCAGAAATAACAGTGATCAAAGGACCAATCTTCAGAGGAACCCACTTCTTCCAATATAGCAATCTGAAGAATATCCATTAAACACCACAACCTTCTGCCCTGCAGTCATCCTGCAATCTATCTTAGAATCTTGCCAGTAATCCCAACATGTTCCAGCTTACACAATAACTTCTCACAGGGGACTGAGTCAAATGCCTAGCTAAAATCCAAATAAACTATGTTGAAATTGTTCCCTACATCTAGCTCATGAGTAACTGTGTCAAAATAGCTTACCACATTGGTTAAACATGATTTCTTTTTACAAAACCATGCTGTGTTTCCTTCAGAATTCCATTTCTATCTAAATGATCCTGTGCTGCACTCCTGATCATTGCCACCATGATTTTCCCTATCACTGAAGTCAGACTAACCAGTCGGTAGTTACTGACTTCACCCTTAGAACCACCTTTATATACTAGCGATAATACACCAACACTTCTTCAATACAAAGGAATCTCTTCTGAGTCCGATGGTGCCCTCACAATTAACCTCAATGGTTTTCAATGCACTCTCTAGCCACCTCCTTTAAAATTACTGGGTATATCCATCACCTGCAAGAGTCTTACTTGCCTTTAAGCTTGAAAATTTTCTTAATAAATAATCTTCTGAAATTTTTTCTCATTTTATGCTTTCCAGCTTCACTCACACAACCTCTCTTCATCGATTCATCAGCTGGTTTATCTAAGGCTTTCCCACACCCAGAACAAAAGGGTCTGATCTGATTTGTTTACTTCTTTGTATTCACATACACGAAAAACTCCTTATTCCCATTCTTTGCTCTCTTAGCCAGTGCTTTTTTATAATCAGCTTGACTGTCCTAATCTTTTCTGTTAAAGTATTACAGATCAATTCGTAGCTGATGTAGGCTTCAGTAACTTTCCCATGCCATCCTTTTCTGCTCTATTAGATTGGCCAGCTTCATATTCGCCTATCTTGGCATTCTCCTCACGCTATATTTTCTTAATGGTATATACAGTTGTGCCCCCGTATCTGCTTATTCGGTATCTGCTGATTCAGTTACCCATGGTTAACCATGGAAAAAAAACTTAACACATACTACTTGCGTGTCTGATACGATGCTTCAATTTATTTTTTACGATGTCGGTTTTAAATCGGATGGCTTCCCTTCATTTTTTGTAGTCGCGATATAGTTTGGTCACCAACATTATAATGGTTCTTGAGAGATTTAATGGATGCCCCGTTTTCAAACCTTTGAATAATTTCAAGTTTTTGTTTAATTTGAAAGCACAACTCTTGCATTTGCCCATAATTTTCGCAATTTCTAAACAAAAATAAATAAATAGTTATTATAAAAAAAAAAAAAATTCCGACATCCCTGACATAAATGATGAAACAAAATTTGTCCTTTTGCAGTGCAACAGAACACAACAATCGACGCAACGCACTAAAACAAACTAAACATTTGTGTTTTTTTTGTTTTGAGCAGTAGGTTTGAAGACAGTGGGGGTTGCAAGATAATAGATACACTAATCTCCCAATGACGACTTATAACGCTGGTTCTTGTCGCTTATTTACAACTTGCAAAATAAATGTTTATACCTTATAGCTATTACTTTAATTTTATGATTTCTGTGTTTTTTTATGTTTTTTTTTTAATTTGGAGCCTTGAAGTGTCCCGGTTAATCCAATCCTGGTAAATTGAGATTCTGCTGTACTTTATTATTACCGTATTTAACATTGGTAATGTCTTACTGTGTGTTTAATTTATCAATTAAACTTTATTATACGTATGTATGTACAAGAAAATCATGTTATTTAAGGGTCAGCAGGTGTTCGCTTATATTCGTGGTCTCAGCCATCCACGGTAGGTCTTGGAACATATCCTCTGTGGATCCACGGGGTGGGGGGGGGGTCTTACTGTATATTCACAGCTCCTGTTATTATTGCTTTAAAGGTATTCCATAATTCCAATATATTCACCCTCCCTCTGCAACCCACCTACTTCATAGATGTAGCATCTTAAATTGTCATAATCCTCTTTTCTGAAATTAAAACCTGTGCTTTAACCTTTAACTACTGCAATATCTTTCTTCATCTTCCAACTAACAACTGTGTAATCACTACCTGCCAATGGTTCCTGTACTGTAATCACTGTGATGTCATTTGATTCGTGAATAATGATGAGGTTTAGAATATTCTTACCCCTAGTATTTTCTCTGACATGCTGGTACAAATAATAATCATATAGTTTATTTAAAAATTTTGTTTTCCATGGTGAGTTCCCCCTCCCACTTATTCCAATCAATTAGTGGTAAATTGAAATCACCCATAATAAAACATTCACACTTGCTCACCCATTCCATCTGCATGTAGATACTCTCGCCATATACTTCACACTCTTCTGGTCTGTAAATTACTTCCACTCATTATACCTTTGCTTTTAACTAACTCGCACAGATTCTATGATGGCTGGCGTACCGTCTAACTCAGCAAAAGCTCTCTTTGTACTTGGCCACTTTTCATAACATTTTACATACCATAGCAAAAGTCATTATCTCCGATTTCCGGGTGCCACCATATTTTCGTTATCCCTATTATGTCAGCATTAGGTGGCCTAACCAGGAGTTTGAATTCACCCATTTTATTGACAACACTAATGGCGTTACTGTAGACACAGTTAAGAAGTATTCCTTAGTTTACCACCATAACACACTGCTTTTTTGAAGTTTTTTAAGCCTGTTTCCCTAGCTTTAACATTAGCATTAGTAGAGGCACATGATGCAAGAAAGCAAGCTTATGCAGCATCAGCCAAAAAAAAAAAAAAAACCATTTCACTCCTCTGTTCATTCCAAATACCTGTCCAGCTCAGCCTTAAATTTATTTAGGCTATCAACTTCCACAACAAAAGATGGAAATCTGTTCCACCAACCAACTACCCGCTGGCTAAAGGCAAACTTCCGCACATCTATCCTACATCTGTCTTTCCTCAATTTGAATTTATGCCCTCTCAGGTGATTATTCTAAGCAAGAGGAATAATCCCATCAGCATTGAGCATGCTCAAACCATTCAAGGCTTTATATACCTCAATCAGTTCACCTTCAGGTGCCTAGTCTCCAGACATTGTAATTTGCAAAACTTAAGCCTTTCTTCATAAGAGCAACCCTTTATTCCATTCACTAATCTTGTTGCCCTTCTCTGTACTTGTTCCAACAGCTCTACATCTTTCTTAAAATGAGGCCTCCAGACCTGTATACAGTACTCAAGGTGTGGCCTGACCATTGCCTTATACAAGGGGATAATCACCTCCTTATCCCTGCTAGAAAAATTCCTGTATATCATTGACAAGACGCAATGGGCTACTCTTGCAGACCGTCTGCACTGTCAGAAAACTTCATATCTGCCTGCACAATTACCCCAGGTCCTTTTTGTTCTCTACCACTGTCAGTGCAGTATCACAGAGTTGATACTTAACTCTGAGATTACTGCTTCCCATATGTAGTACTTTACATTTGTCAAGGTTAAACTTCATTTGTCACCTGTCAGCCCATCTGCTCAACTTTTCTAGATCCTGTTTCAGGAGCGTACTGTCATTAGTGTCCTTAACAACCCTGCCAACCTTCATATCGTCTGCAAACTTGGACATTAAGCTTGAATTACCATTATCAATATCATTTATAAATACAGAAAACAACAATGGGCCCAACACTGAACCCTGAGGGACTCCACTAATAACATTAGTCCACGATGAGCAGTGTCCATTGATTACCACTGTGTTCTCCCACTCAACCATCCCTTTATCCATAGCAGCAAGTTGCTTCTAATGCCACACTGCTCCAATTTGTTCAGCAGTCTTCCATGTGCAACAGTATCAAAAGCCTTTCTTACTTCCACTCATTATACCTTTGCTTTTAACTAACTCGCACAGATTCTATGATGGCTGGCGTACCGTCTAACTCAGCAAAAGCTCTCTTTGTACTTGGCCACTTTTCATAAGATCCAAATATATGATATCAAAGTTATTCCCTGTAAGATCCAAATATATGATATCAAAGTTATTCCCTGCATCCAGTTCTTTTGTGACCACATCATAGTATCCAATCAAATTGGTCAGGCAAGACTTTCCCAAGACTTCAGGCAAAACCATGCTGTGTCCGAGCTATAACTGAAGTCTTGTCTAGATGATCCTGCAGTGCTTCTTTTACCAGTGCCTCCATTAATTTTCCTGGAACAGAAGTTAAACTAACAGGTCTATAATTACTTGTGTCACTCTTTGATCCTCCTTTGTGAATTGGGGTCACATTTGCACATCTCCAGTCCATGGGTAACTCCCCTTAGTCCAAAGAAGCTCTCATAATTATGGATAAAGGTTTGCTTACTTCCTTTGCTGCCTCCTTTAATATAACTGAATAGATCCCATCCACCCAGGGTGCCTTTTTTTTTTTATGTTTATCTTCAACAATTTCTCCTCCACTTTCCTCTCAGTTATTACAAAATCATCTAGCTCACTGCCAGAGTTTAATTCACCTCTGGCATTACCCTACCTGAATAACTCCTCATGGCCGACTAGGCTAGCCGGGTGGGTAAAGTGCCTGCTTGGCAACCCAAAGGTCGCGGGTTCGAATCCCGCCTCGGGCTTGGATCAAAGTACTGCAAAAACCTTGGAAGGTGCATTATGGCCACAGAAGCCGATGCGCCAACAACTACCCAAAAAAAAAAAACAACTCCTCATGTGTGAATGTAGATGCAAAATACTCATTTAGTTTGTTAGCCACCTGAGCAGGATCATCTACAGTTCAACCATCAATATCCAGTGGGCCAATCTGATTCATCCCTTTCCTTCTAGGGTTTACATAGGTAAAGAACTCTTTGCTGTTTTTCTTTGCATCCTTTGCCAAAGATTTCTCATAATCTGCCTTTGCCTGCCTAATCTCCTTTGTGACTTGGTTACAGACCAACTTATATCTATCATAAGCCTCCATGTCACCCATTAATTTATATGTATCCCATGCATTTTTCTTCTCTGCCATATGTCTCATTAGTTCATCTGACATTCTTTAGGCCTAAACCTTGAACAATATTTCTTAGTTGGTATGTAAAGCCTAGTAGCTTCAAAGATTAATTATTTGAATGCTTCCCATTTTGAATTTGCTGTTGGTAACATCATCAGTTGGTCCCACCATATAGAATTTAAATACTGTCTCAAACCATCTTCCCACTCATTTGAAACATTGCCACCTTCAGAACAGCTTGCCAACATTGGCTGTTGCAGCAACAAATAAGAATTCTTGAGACATGTGCCGGTATTCCTTTGACACATATTGTCAGATATAAACATGTGTCTACATTACCTTTCTCCTCCCTAACTAGCTGTTTCTCTCTGAACATTTAAGGTATCGTTAATGATACTAGCAAAAACCCTTGTACCACTTTTGTTCAAACGAATACTGTCACTATCAATAGATTCATTTTACCTACAAGTGCTGACCATGCTGATAAAAATTTCCTTACAAAAGTTTCGCAGAGTCCCTCAAGTCTTGAGTTAATCCAAAAAACTTTCAGCATATAAATTCCTCCTGTTGTGTCTGGACAGAATTGCAGACATACACATTTTGACCTGTGCTGAAAAAATGCTCCGCAACTTGCAGCATTTTTTCATCATGGTCCTTTATTTATCCAACAAATCATCAGGTCATGTTCATTTAATATCATTTCTTCCAGCATGAATAATAATGCTGTCTTTACCTGTCTTAAAATCTGACAATCTGTTGATAACATCATCAATTGCTGCTTCCAGCAAACGCAACCTGGTTCTAATCCACCATCTTTACTGCAAAAATTGTTACCCGTTTCCCTGACAATAGTTACATGTAGAGGATTCATTAAAGTCACCACAGAGATAAAGACATATACAGTATATGGGGTTTTATTAAAGATAACAATATACGTCCACTCCCTACTGATTACATTGTAGGAGCTGAAGGGACAGTTCACAGCGATTGTGCAATTTTTGGACAGTCAACTGAATAACATGTGGGAAGAATTTGACTATTGCCTGGACACGTGTAAAATCACTTAAAGTGCACACAATATCTATATATATTATAAAAAATAATAATAAAAAAATCAATTGAACATTCACCTTTCTTCAAATTGAATGTATGGTTATTGTGCTTTAAATTTTTTTTAAATCTTGTAAAAAAAAAAGTGTTGATGATAATTATTAAATAACAAAGAAGGTTAAAATAAACTCTGACACAATTTAAGGATACTTTTAAAATACAGTGAAACTTCTCTATTTTTAACTTCTATTTAATGAATTTCTCTATATTATGAAATTTTTCACAAAACATTGCACCCTGAAACAAAATTACATATAAAATTAACCCCATATAGCCAAGTGTTAGTCTCTCTATAATGAATTTTTTAAAAAAATTAGCAAAAGCATTTTTAAAGATTTTAAACTATTTACTGCTGAACAGAAACTCAAATATAATATGGCCTCCTTCTCTCCAGGATTGCCTTTGGCATCTGGAATCACCCATCCTTTTAGTGACCACTTGTGGCCATTGACACCCATATGAGGTCTCTGTTTCATTTCAAAGGTTTGTTACAGGGGAGAAAAAAACCAAATGAGTTTTCTTAAGTGTGGTCATAAACTTTGCAATAAATAGGGCAGATCTGTAAATTGATGTTGCCGAAGTACAATAAGGTGAAAAGGAAATTCGCTCCAGTAAGTCTTTAGCACTCTGCAGTAGCAATACACAGAATGTTTCAGTAGTCGGTTTTTAGTACTGCCTACTGAGTGACATTCACTTCTCACATAAACCATATCATGTGACCTTCCTGTCAATCATTACATGTATCTATCCACTCTCATCTAACTTGACTCCCAGCAGATGGATTTTCATGAAATTTTATATTTCGCTCTTTTAGTCTTTTAGAACGATTTTTCATCAGACCAATAGAAATCATTCAATTACTGTATTATTTCTTTTATAAAAACAGAATAAAAGGATTTCACAAAGTCACATATTTCTTCAAAGTGATTGATAGGAAAGATTACGTGATATCTGCTAATTGAAAAGCGGAGATCACTAAGTAGGCGGTACTATCAATTCACCGTGTAACCAGTGCAGTGAAATTTGCAGTGTTGCTACATGGTGAACGTATTGGAGATGAACTACAGTTTGTCACAGCAGAGTAATTTTTACCATCATAGAAACAATATCAAAAAGAAAGAGTTTAAATATAAATGATAAAGTCAAGATTCTTCATGAAACTGGCCAGAGTTATAAGAAAAAAGATACTGCCAATAAATATAACATACCCGCAAGCAGTTTATCTATGATTTTAAAAAAATCAAGAATAAATTTTAAATGCAACTGAAGAAAGGGGACCTGACAAGAAGTGAATTAAGTTGCGTGTATACAAAAATGTTGATAAAGCTGTTATAAAATGGGTGCAAATGATAAGCGAAAAGAATATGCCAATATCAGGTCCAATATTGTAGTTTTAATTAAACAACAAGCTTTGAAATTTGTATAGTCTCTTGAACATACAGAATTTAATGCTAGCACTGGGTAGTTAGATAAATTTAAGAAGCACCACAGAATTGTGGAAAAGAAAGATTCACTGTGCTGATTGGAGCCAATATGACAGGAAGTGAAAAATTAAAACTTTAGTCATAAGAAAATCAAAAACCCAAGATGTTTTAGAGGCATAAAATCAATAGAAGTTGACCACACCTTTAATAAAAAAAAGAGCATAGATGACAAGTGATATTTCTGAAGAATAGATATGAAAACAAGACAAGCGTACAACTAAAGAAAAAAGTAAAATCGTTAGTAACTGTCCAGCACATCCTGCCAAACTTAATAAAAGTGTGAAGTTGCCATTTTCACTACCAAACATAACAGCAACACTCTAGCCAATGAACCAAGGCATTATTAAAAACTTTAAATTTCATTACTGAAAGAGAATATTAATGAAGATTATCAATGCATTACAAGAAAATAGAAATCTGGAAGTTAGCATTAGCAGAAGCATATTATGTAAGAAAGCAAGCTTATAACAACATCAGCCAAAAAAAAAAAAAAAAGCCCCTCCCCATTTCACCCATCCATTCACTCCAAATGTTTGTCTGGTTCTGCCTTGAATTACAATAAACCTTAGAGATTGCATCTCTGAACTGGCAAAAGTTTGGACAAACAACAACGGGACAAACAAGATGAACTACCGCTTTCACAAGTGAAAAACTTTTGGACATTAGAATCATCTGGAAACGTTGAAAATCATAACACTGGATGATTATGTTAATTTAGATCAAGATCTGACTACAACAGAATATTCAAATGAAGATGGAATACTACTAAACAGTGTTAGGTGTGACCATGTTCACAAAGAAATCAACAATGATGCTGAAGATGCATCAGAACAACCCACAGAAAAGCCAACCTGCAAAGAAATGATTCAAGCTTTTAAAACGGTTCATCTGGATCTACAATTCTGTGAAATATTCCTGATAGTGTTTTTAATGCTCTGAAAAATGTGATGTTTTCTTTGAGAATCAGACATTTTTTAATTGTCTGATTTAATTAGTAATACTACCCATGAAAATTGTGTAAGCACATAATTAAAATAAGTTTGTTTTTTAAATAAAATATATTAAATAAATGTACATTCATTTTCGTTTTCTAATTAGGTGACAATTTCCAATAAAAGAAGATATTCTCCGTATAACAAATTTTCTCGCTGGATTTATTGAATTTTTTATAAGGAAGTTTGACTATCAAGATTGGAGTAAACCACAAAAATTCTGGATTATGAGAGTACAGATTTGGGAGTATTATTTGTTTAGAAACCTCAGTTCTCCTCATATGCGGAGACCATATTGTGGAACTCATTTTAAAAATGATAAAGAGCTAAAAGCAGCTGGGGAAACCCAGTTTGATGGCCACCTAAAAAAAATTATTTTTTTTTGAAGGATTGGAATCATTGTAGATTAAATACAAGAAGCGTACTGAACTTTGGGGTGATTACATAGAAAACCAAAAAGAAAGAATTTTGTATATTTATGTCTTTTATTCTTCATTCTCAGAGCTTTTTGATCACCACTCACAATAGGTTTAGAAGGGAAAGTGAATATTTTTGCAAAGCAACTTATCATGATATTGTTACACTTACTTTGCATTTCATAAACCGCTTCTGAATCTGAAAGTAATTTGGAGTGGGAATCATGACCTGGTTCAATTTTTCGTACGTGAAGGAGTTTACTAAGCCATCCTTCCCCTCCACTGCCTTGGTTCCCGATATTACCTGTGCTGAATGTCCTATAGAGAGGGCAAAATGAAATACAGAATATCAATTAAATTTCACTTAAAAATAAAATATATACAGTATATATATAAATAATGTGTGGTTTGTAGCGTAAATAAAGTGTCTGTGAAAATGGAAATGAAAAATACGAAGTGCCTGAACTAAGAAGTTTAAGGGATAGCAGAAATTGGAAGTGAAGTAGTGGTGAAAAAGTGAAAGAATTTCAAAAACCTAGTACAAAAAATGAACTTCTGACAGAAATAATTTTATACAAATAAATAACACAGTATTCAGATATGGGAGGACAATTTTAGCAAGAGGTCGAATCAAGGGATGGCAAATATGCAAAATCTGAATACAGATTTGAAAATGAAAAGATGAAAAGAAAAGATGATACAAAGCCAGGAATTTCATCAGGGGACTACTCCTGACCATGTATCAGGCACTGCATTTCCAAACTTGTCTATAGTATTAGAAAAAGGGTGGGAGCAAATATGTGGCCTTTATCATAATACTAACAGACAAGGTAGTCTCTACCTTGTCTGTTAGTATCATTTTTTTCAACGATAGAGGTCATCACTATCTGTATCTCTAAATCTATATAACTCTGTGACTTGTCATTGTTTCCCCTTTTGCATCTTGGCTGTGTATGTCTCTCCTCCATTTGACTTAATGACTCCAGGTAACACCCACTTTTAGTTTTGATTTCGCTTCTTCTCTACAAGCCTATGGTATTAACACCCAGTTTTACTAATGCTTGCTTATACCAGAACCCTTTCTTTAAGGTTGAGCCTTACACACCCAGTAAGTTCAGTATTTTTAATGGCTTTTTCTACACTTTATCTTTATACTGTCTTTTTATATTTTTTTCCCCCGTTTGTAAAACTATTAGGGTAATACGAGGGTGATATGAACACACCGACCATCCTACATTCTATCACTATTTTTGCCTTCTTTTGACCATCTTTTACTCTCCTTCTCACCGACCATCCTACATTCTATCACTATTTTTGCCTTCTTTTGACCATCTTTTACTCTCCTTCTCCACCCCAAGAATTTTATCATTCCCTATACCATTTGCTTGTCCACACTTTTGGATCAAATTTCTCTGCTGTATATTTGAATTTTTACATTTTTTAACCACGTTAATTTAATTATTTTTTCTCCCTCCAAACAATACAAACATTTGTATTATATTTCACATTACACTTTTGTAAATTTGTATTAAATTTAAAAGTTACATTATTAACTTAATTTTTACACTGTATAGGGACTACCTTGTCTGTTACTATTATGATAAAGGCTCCCACCTATTTGCCCCCCACCCTTTTTCTAATACTATAGACAAGTTTGGAAATGAATTGCCTGATTCATGGTCAGGAGTAGTCCCCTAATGAAATGCCTGGCTTTGTATCATCTTTTCATTTACTGTATTCAGATTTTGCATATTTGCCATCCCTTGATTCGACCTTTAGCATTAGTAGAGGCTAAAATTGCCCTCCCATATCTGAATACTGTGTTATTTATTTTTTATTGATTTTTATTTATTTGTACAAAATTATTTTTGTATATTGTTTGCTTCCTCAGTCCCGGTTCATTTTTGTACTAAGTTTTTCAAATTCTTTCACTTTTTCACCACTACTTCACTTCCAATTTCTACTATCCCTTAAATTTCTCTTAGTTCAGGCACTTTGTAAATTTTTCATTTCCATTTTCACAGACACTTTATTTACATTACAAACCACACATTATTTATATCCTTTTGCTTCCTTTACTGCTGTGCGGCACATTTTGCAGCATTAGACATATGATAACTTTTGTTATTTTCCTTTTTCTGCTTATTAACTTCTTAACAGTTTAATATTTCTACTATATATATATATATATATATATATATATAGTTGCCTTTCCATTAACAACACCCCCTTGTGTAAAAATGGACTGGTCTGTGATGCTGGGAAAGGCTCAAAGTTGGGAACTGCTGATATAAGATTGTAGTTTGCACATGTGGAGGTCAGTTTTTGAGTGTCTGAACATCCAATGATTGTGGGAGAAAAACATGCAAGTGCCAATATCTTGACAATAGTCAAGATAAATGGTCCACCTATTCTATGGTGTCACAAGTCTACTATGACACCATAGAATAGGTGCACTTAACCAAGGTATCACAAGTCTACTATGACTGGGTGAACTGTGGATGAACAACCAGCCAAAGGTCACACACATGGGACAGCCGATGCCAGTGGTGAGCATCATGTCTTATCTCATAACACAGCACAGTAGACAGCTAACCACTCAGTACAACCAACATATGGAAATCTGTCACCTGATGAATCCTGTTTCCAACTCTACCATGCTGATGGGAGCATCCACATTTGTAGAAAGCAACATGAAGACATGGCACCCGGATGCCCTGTTAGTGTTTGGGAAGTTGGAGGCAGTGGTGTTATGGTTTCAGGCCAGTTTTTTGTGGCATACTCTGGGTCCTCTGATCACTGTTAATCAATGGATTTATGGGAACACCTAACTTTCTATCATCACCACCAAAGTACACCCTTCATAATTACAGCATATTCAGATAACTCCAGTGTCTATCAACAAGAGACAATGTGCCATGGTAAGTTGTTAACTGGTTTCAGGAACATGACAATAAATTCTCCATCCTCCCATGGCAGCCCAACTCACCCAATCTCAACTCAAATGACCATGTTTGGGACCTACTGGAAAAAGACATTCGATGCTATACCATGTCCCTGACAATATGCAATGCATGGGTGGTACTACCACAGGACACTGCAACACCTTGTGGATTCCATGCCATATGTACAGGCTGTATTATGAGCAAAAGGTAGTTCATTCGATTATGACTTGTGACACCATAGAATATTAAAGTAGTTACAAGAGTATTAGGTAGGTGTTGTTAATGTAAAGTCAACTCAATATACAGTATACTTACTGTTCAAGAATTATGGTGGCCAAGGATCATATTCAAAATTCTAAAACATCTTTTGAAAAGCATAGCTGTACAATACAGTAATGAAATCTAATGAATAAAAAACAAATAATTTTTGGTTACAGATGTATTTTTATTGCTCAGTTCCTTTGTGCTGTAGATATGAATAACTGTCGTTGCATCTCAATAAATTTTATATTGTTTTCAATCTATAAAAGCAGATTTCACTTTTAATATAACCCTCATTTGCAATCACTGAGGAAGGCCTACAAAGAGGGGTTGTAATATATGCCCCCAAAGTTACTGTAATCTTTCTTAATCTTAACACTATTTCCATAACTAATACAGTGAAGTGCATCTTATGCATCAGAAAAAAATTCAGAAAACATACTGTTTAATACATGTTGAGAACTAACAAGAGAAAGCAATATTTTAAATCTAGTTAATCAGCAGTAATTCACCATGTACAGATTAAGATACTTCAGGTAAAGGAACCTTTACGCAGTGATTATGTGTATGAGTTCACATGTTAAAAAGCATAAATGCCAAATAGGAAGTATTTAGTAGTAGCAAATGATGCGAGAGAGCAAGCTTATACAGCATCAGCAAAAAAAACCTTCCCATCCCCATCTAACAGTGTGTCTTGAATATATTTAAACTACTAACTTCTGCAATGACAGATGGTAGTTTGTTCTAACAATCAACTACCCACTGGCTGAAGGCAAATTTCTGCACATCTATCCTGTTTGTTTGTTGTTTGTTATTTGGTTTTTAGGAGCATTAGCAACTAAGGCCATATTGCTCCGGGGATATGCAGTGGTCATTTCCTGACCTTTCTGCATCCTCCGTATTTGGTGGTCACGGGCTCGAACCCCGGTCTAATAAAGAAAGCATGCGCTACGCACTGCTGCTCCTGCCCACCTGGCTACGGAGGCGCCAACTATCCTTCAATTTGAATTTATGACCCCTGATGTGTAGGCTTGAGATGATGGCAAACTTCCTCTGGGCAGGCAAAAGGATGCCATTAGCATTGAACTTACTCATCAAAGCCTTAAAACACCTCAATCAGATCTCATAAGTGCCTAGTCTCCAATTGTGCAATTTGCAGAACTGGTAAAAGCACCCTTTTGTTCTCCTCACTAATTTCATTGCTTCTCTCTGCACCTGTTGCAATAGATCCACATCTTTAAAATGAGAGAGAGAACAAGACTCAGAAGTAGAAGGGAATCATCAAGAAAGAGAAGAATGATGATATCCAGCTCAGGACCCTAGGTGTGCCAATCCCATACTCACCAGATGTGAACCCCTGGGGTTCTATCAATGTTAAACTTAATGCCATTTCAATGTTCAGAGAGGTAATCATTAGTGATGAGCATAACTGAATGATTTTCATAATCGAATGATTAATAATTAATTATTTCAATAATTAAAATAGTTGATTATATGTAAATTAAAATGCCTCTACAACAATAGTGACCGAACAGAACTACACACACATACACAAAGCGAGTGAATGGAACTATGAACAAGTGGAATCGAATCTTTCCACTGTCTCTCTTTTTTTTAATTCTTCTTGTTGATTTTGTAATCACCTAATTTGTATATAATTGATTACAAAATCATTTCAATTATTGGTCATAATTTATTATTTAGATTATGATGCTTGATTATGCTCATCACTAACAATCACAGAGGCCACTAAACATTCTATACTAAGAGATACTGTTCAAAGTTTAGATCAAAACAGATGTTAGTTGAATTAACAGCATAGTGAAAGAGAAGAAAAATGCATGCGATGATTATAAATTCTGAAGGAATACAGTATTCTTGAGTTTTTATTATTATTATTTATTGAATTATGAGTATCAGCTACCTTTCCAGGCAATCCAGCAACCTATTTACAATGCTGCACCACTAACAATGTCGATTTACAGTTTTCTCAGATTCCCTCATAGAGGGTCAATTCGTTCTCAATGTAATGTCCACATCACAATGCAACACCACGAAGGTACCTGATAAAGTCCCAAAGTAAGGTTGTGATGATTTCCAAAGATTCAATTGACACTTGCAGGTCTACTATGAAGATTCAAAATGAGAAGTCCAATCCAGGACGTAGATGTCTAAATCAGGAATTATGGTCACAATGAAGAAGTCAACTTTTCCTCAAACCTGAACGAACAGTCCTAATAGTGCAGCAGTTAACAGTAAAGGGGAATACCTCAATCAGTCTGAATGTACAGTCCCTGGAACCACAATAACACCACGGGTCATCCATTAAGGAAGTAACCACAATGCAATCCAACAGGCTCATTGTGGTGGTCTAACCCTCCACTGGAGCCCAATTTCTCCAATACAAGCCTGCCTGAAAAGTGTCAGCAGTATCCTCAACAACTGCTCTGAATCACCTGTTAGTGAAAGAAGAATCTGGAGGATGTGTCATGAGATTCCTTAGAAGCCATAGTGTTCGCAGGGTAGAGACTCCCATCTATAATCAGAACAGTACCACTCATCCTGTGTCCAACCTGTCTACCATAATAATATTCCATTCTAATGTAGCACATCATGACCTTTTCAAGGCCTTTTTAATTGTCATTCAGTATGTGGCACATACTCCTCCAACTGCAACAAGTTCCTCCTTCTTCTGAATAGCTGAACTGCAAAATTTTGAAGTGCATAAAAATCCTTTGTACTAACTAACACTAGTTTGCATCCAGGAGTAAGGGAGTGAAAATTAGGAGTTTCTTTGATTACTTGTCCCCTTAAGTCACAATACTCAACACATTCGCAGAAGGGATGGGTCCAATCTTTCAGACTGCAAGTACACAGAGTATGCTCAGTGATTCCGAATTCCCTTAACTTTGCCAAAAAGAACCATAACCAGTCAAAAGATATGTTATATGGAGACTGGGATTAAACAAAGTTGCCCACTATTTAGCATTAGTAGAGGCACATGATGCAAGAAAGCAAGCTTATGCAGCATCAGCCAAAAAAAAAAAAAAATAAATAAATAAATAAAAATAAATAAAAAAAAATAACCACTTCCACTTCACCCCTCTGTTCGTTCGAAATACCTGTCCAGCTGAGCCTTAAATTTATTTAGGCTATCAACTTCCACAACAAGGGATGGAAGTCTGTTCCACCAACCAACTACCTGCTGGCTAAAGGCAAATTTCCACACATCTATTCTACATCTGTCTTTCCTCAATTTGAATTTATGCCCTCTCAGGTGATTATTCTGAGCAAGAGGCAGAATCCCATTAGCAGTGAGCATGCTCAAACCATTCAAGGCTTTATACACCTCTATCAGATCACCTCGCTGGTGCCTAGTCTCCAGACACTGTAATTTGCAAAAGTTAAGCCTTTCTTCTTAAGAGCAACCCTTTGTTCCATTCACTAATCTTGTTGCCCTTTTCTGTACTCGTTCCAGCAGCTCTACATCCTTCTTGAAATGAGGTCTCCAGACCTGTATACAGTACTCAAGATGTGGCCTAACCATTGCCTTATACAAGGGAATAATCACCTCCTTATCCCTGCTAGAAAAATTCCTGTATATCATTGACAAGACACCATGAGCTACTCTTGCAGCCCGTCTGCACTGCTCAGAGAACTTCATATCTGCCTGCACAATTACCCACAGGTCCTTTGCATTCTCTACCACTGTCAATGTAGTACCACAGAGTTGATACGTTGCTCTGGGGTTGCTGTTTCCCATATGTAGTACTTTACATTTGTTAATGTTAAACTTCATTTACCACCTCTCAGCCCATCTGCTCAACCTTTCCAGATCCTGTTGCAGCAGCATTGTGTCCTTAACAACCCTGCCAACCTTTATATCGTTTGCAAACTTGGACATTAAGCTTGATATACCATCATCAATATTATTTATAAATACAGAAAACAATAATGGCCCCAACACTGAACCCTGAGAGACTCCACTATTAACATTAGTCCACGATGAACAGTGTTCATTGATTAACACTCTCTGTCTTCTCCCCCTCAACCACCCCTTTATCCATAGCAGCAATTTGCCTCCAATGCCACACTGCTCCAATTTATGCAGCATTCTTCCATGTGCAACAGTATCAAAAGCCTTTCTAAGATCCAATTATATAATATCAAAGTTATTTCCTGCATCCAGTTCTTTTGTGACTGCATCATAGTATCCAATAAAATTGGTCAGGCAAGACTTCCCCTTAACAAAACCATGCTGTGTCCGAGCTATAACTGAAGTCTTGTCTAGATGATCCTGCAGTGCTTCTTTAACCAGTGCCTCCATTAATTTTCCTGGAACAGAAGTTAAACTCACAGGTCTATAATTACATGTGTCAGCCTTTGATCCTCCTTTGTGAATTGGGGTCACATTTGCATATCTCCAGTCTATCGGTACCTCCCCTGAGTCCTTTTTTTTTTTTTTGGTAGTTGTTGGCGCATTGGCTTCTGTGACCATAGTGCACCTCCCAAGGTTTTTGAAGTACTTTGATCCAAGCCCGAGGCGGGATTCGAACCCGCGACCTTTGGGTTGCCAGGCAGGCACTTTACCCACCCGGCTAGCCCGGTCGGCCCCTAAGTCCAAGGAATCTCTCATAATTATGGCAAAGGGGTTTGCTTACTTCCTTTGCTGCCTCCTTTAATATAACTCCATAGATCCCATCCTCCCCAGGTGCCTTTCTTGTGTTTATCTTCAACAATTTCTCCTCCGCTTTACTCTCAATTATTACAAGATTACTAGCTTACTGCCAGAGTTGAATACACCTCTGGCATTCCCCTCGCTGAATAACTCCTCATGTGTGAATGTCGATGCAAAATATTCATTTAGTTTGTTAGCTACCTGAGCAGGATCATCAACAGTTGAACCATCGATATCAAGTGGACCAATTTGATTCATCCCCTTCCTTCTAGAGTTTACATAAGTAAAGAACTCTTTGCTGTTTTTCTTTGCATCGCTTGTCAAAGATTTCTCGTAATCTGCCTTCGACTGCTTAACCTCCTTTATAACTTGGTTACAGACCAGCTTATATCTATCATAGGCTTCTGTGTCACGTGTTAATTTATATGTATCCCATGCATTTTTCTTCTCTGCCATATGTCTCATTAGTTCATCTGACATCCATTTAGGCCTAAACCTTGAACAATATTTCTCAGTTGGTATGTAAAGCCTAGTAGCTTCAAAGATTAATTATTTGAATGCTTCCCATTTTGAATTTGCTGTTGGTAACATCATCAGTTGGTCCCGCTGTATAGAATTTAAATACTGTCTCAGACCATCTTAGTCCCCTTTACGAAAGCAATAACCCTTCCCTTTATCCCTGATGGTAGTTACCTCTTTGAGTAAATCCCACTTCAGCATACTGCGATTACTGCCACCTAGTGGTTCCCTCTATCTGCAGATTCTTAATGCATGAAGAATCACTACTGATAATCAAATCAAGAGTGTTACTCCCTCTAGTTGCCTCCCGAACATGCTGATGAAGAAAACAATCATCCAATAAATCCACAAAAGCCTTGCTAGTGTGTGAGTGACCAACCCACAAATTCCAGTCAATATCTGGGAAATTAAAATCCCCCATTATAAGACTCTGATTTACTGGCCCACTCTACTTCCCTGTACAGTTCCTTATTATACTCATCAGAGTCATTAGGCCTATAGCACAATCCTACTCTCAATTTTGTTCTCCCAGTGCTTATGTCACACCAAACTGACTCGACACTGCACTGTCCAGCGATGTCGACTGGCTTCACTTCCTTGGATTTTATGTGTTTCTTAACTAATAGCATAACCCCTCCTTCTTTCCTATCCAGTCTATCCTTTGTCGACGTTGTACTCCCCAAATTCCAGTTCTGCATTCCTTATATCTGTGTGACACCACATCTCTGATATCCGCCAACAATATCTGCCTTTGATGCTTTGAGCAATACCCCAAATTCATCAAATTATTTTACCAAACTCCTAGCATTGGTGTACACGCAAGTATAAATGTACAAGTTTACAATTAGCATTTACCACCAATGGAAAAAAATTTTTTGTCACCACTCCTTTCACACAATTAATCCAATGTTCTTGCCACCATTTTACCAATTCTGTCCACAGATGCTTCCTTTCCTCTTTGTAACTCACATCACAATCTAATTCCGGTGACATACATTTATATGGCAACCCCTTTCTTAGATGATAACTGAGTAGTATAAACTAGTCTGTGATCAAGTTACTAGAGCAAGCTAAAGTAGATTATGAGAAGTCTTGTGTACATTCATTAACCGGTGAAATAACACCACTTTGCTTATTGGAGGCTTGAAGTGGTGAAACCCATGTTTAGTGTCTAGAGCAAAGTTTCCGGCATCCCCCTCCCCCATACTTCTCCTTCAACCCATGCACGGTACTAAGTACTTTAGGTTGTGATACCTTTTCTTATTGATCTACTTGATATGAATAGCATAACTACTAATCAATCTGTATGGATTGCTAATAAACTGAATAAATACTTTGTATCTACACTCACACAAAAGTTTTTAGACACAGGGTTTGCAGAACTATCTATGGGCTTGTTAAACGGAGGTCTAGGTGGAAGTGATCACAGTGTGCTGAATTGGGATTTACTCAAAGAGGTAACTACCATCAGGGGTAAAGGGAAGGGTTTTTGCTTTCGTAAAGGTAACTACGGTGGTCTGAGACAGTATTTAAATTCTATACGGTGGGACCAACTGATGATGTTACCAACAGCAAATTTAAAATGGGAAGCATTCAAAGAAATTATCTTGGAAGCTACTAGGCTTTACATACCAACTAAGAAATATTGTTCAGGGTTTAGGCCTAAATAGATGTCATATGAACTAATGAGACATGTGGCAGAGAAGAAAAATGTATGGGATACACATAAATTAATGGATGACATGGAAGCCTATGATAGATATAAGATGGTCTGTAACCAAGTCACAAAGGAGATTAGGCAGGAAAAGGCAGATTATGAGAAATGCTTGGCAAAGGATGCAAAGAAAAACAACAAAGAGTTCTTTGCCTATGTAAACTCTACAAAGAAAGGGATGAATCAGATTGGTCCACTGGATATTGATGGTTCAACTGTTGATGATCCTGCTCAGGTGGCTAACAAACTAAATGAGTATTTTGCATCTACATTCACCCATGAGGAGTTATTCAGGGAGGGGAATGCCAGAGGTGAGTTAAACTCTGGCAGTGAGCTGGATAATTTTGTAATAACTGAGAGGAAAGTGGAGTAGAAACTGTTGAAGATAAACCTAAAAAAGGCACCCGGGGTGGATGGGATCTATCCAGTTATATTAAAGGAGGCAGCAAAGGAAGTAAGCAAACCCTTAGCCATAATTGTGAGAGCTTCTTTGGACTAAGGGGAGTTATCTATGGACTCGAGATGTGCAAATGCGACCCCATTCACAAAGGAAGATCAAAGGGCAACACAAGTAATTACAGACCTGTTAGTTTAACTTCTGTTCTAGGAAAATTAATGGAGGCACTGGTTAAAGAAGCACTGCAGGATCATCTAGACACGACTTCAGTTATAGCTCGAACACAGCATGGTTTTGCTAAGGGAAAGTCTTGTCTGACCAATTTGATTGGATACTATGATGTGGTCACAAAGTAACTGGATGCAGGGAATAACTTTGATATCATATATTTGGACCTTAGAAAGGCTTTTGATACTGTTACACATGGAAGACTGCTGCACAAGTTGGAGCAGTGTGGCATTGGGGGCAAACTGCTGATATGGATAAAGGGATGGTTGAGTGGGAGAAGACAGAGAGTGGTAATCAATGGACACTGCTCATCGTGGAGTCCCTCAGGGATCAGTATTGGGTCCATTGTTGTTTTCTGTATTTATAAATGATATTGATCATGGTATATCAAGCTTAATGTCCAAGTTTGCAGATGATACGAAGGTTGGCAGAGTTGTTAAGGATACTAATGACAGCACGCTGCTGCAACAGGATATAGAAAAGTTGAACAGATGGGCTGAGAGGTGGCAAATGAAGTTTAACATTGACAAATGTAAAACAGCAACACCAGAGAGACGTATCAACTCTGTTGTACTACACTGACAGTGGTAGAGAACAAAAAGGACCTGGAGGTAATTGTGCAGGCAGATATAAAGTTTTCTGAGCAGTGCAGACGGTCTGCAAGAGAAGCTCATAGTGTCTTGTCAATGATATACAGGAATTTTTCTAGCAGGGATAAGGAGGTGATTATCCCCTTATATAAGGCAATGGTCAGGCCACACCTTGAGTACTGTATAAGGTCTGGAGGCCTCATTTTAAGAAGGATGTAGAACTGTTGGAACGAGTACAGAGAAGGGCAACAAGATTAGTGAATGGAACAAAGGGTTGCTCTTACAAAGAAAGGCTTAAATTTTTGCAAATTAGTGTCTGGAGACTACGCACCTGCGAGGTGATCTGATTGAGGTGTATAAAGCCTTGAATGGTTTGAGCATGCCCAATGCTGATGGAATTCTTCCTCTTGCTCAGAATAATCCTTTGAGAGGGCATAAATTCCAACTGAGGAAAGACAGATGTAGGATAGATGTGCGGAAGTTTGCCTCTAGCCAGCGGGTGGTTGGTAGGTGGAAAAGACTTCCACCCTTTGTTGTGGAAGTTTATAGCCTAAATAAATTTAAGGCTGAGCTGGACAGGTACTTGGAACAAATGGAGGGGTGAAATGGGAGCGTGTTTTTTTTTTTTTTTTTTTGGCTGATGCTGCATAAGCTTGCTTTCTTGCATCATATGCCTCTACTAATGCTAATTTGATTGG
The DNA here is from genome assembly GCF_048544385.1 of Mastigoproctus giganteus. Taxonomy (NCBI): domain Eukaryota; kingdom Metazoa; phylum Arthropoda; class Arachnida; order Uropygi; family Thelyphonidae; genus Mastigoproctus; species Mastigoproctus giganteus. The sequence goes on from NC_143576.1 coordinate 235,918,852, forward strand.
ATACTATGATGTGGTCACAAAGGAACTGAATGTCAAAAATAATTTTGATATCATATACTTGGATTTCAGGAAAGCTTTTGATACTGTTGCACATGGAAGACTGCTGTACAAATTGGAGAGGTATGTCATTAAGGGTAAGTTGCTACAATGGATAAAGGGATGGTTGAGTGGGAGACGACAAAGAGTGGTAATCAATGAACACTGCTCTTTGTGGACAAATGTTATTAGTGGAGTTTCCCAGGGTTCAGTGTTGGGCCCATTGTTGTTTTATATATTTATCAATGAAATTGATGAAGGTATATCAGGTTTAATGTCCAAGTTTGCAGATGATACAAAGATTGGCAGGGCTGTTAACAACAGTAAAGACAGTATGCTACTCCAACTGGATCTATATAAGTTGGAAAAATGGGCTCAGAAGTGGCAACTAAAGTTTAACATTGAAAAATGCAAATTACTGAATGTGGGTAGCAATAACCGAAGAGAAACGTATCAACTGTGTGGTACTACACTCAGGGAAGTGGAAAGTGAAAAAGACCTGGGGGTAATTGTGCAGTCAAATATGAAGTTCGCTGAGCAGTGCAGATGGGCTGCCAGGGCAGGTCACGGAGTCTTGTCTATGATATATAGAAATTTTGCTAGCGGGGACAGGGAAGTGATTATCCCATTATACAAGGCAATGGTGAGGCCACACCTAGAGTACTGTGTACAGGTCTGGAGGCCTCATTTTAGGAAGGATGTAGAGCTGCTAGAACAAGTACAAAGAAGAAAAACCAATTATTAGTATTAGCAATATGGCATAATGCAATCCAAGGCCTCTGCTGAATCAGCCAAAAAAAAAAAAATAAATAATTGAACAATTAAAATATAATGAAAATTAAACTACCTATATGACTTCCTCCTCACATAGGCATCTAGCCAGCATAGCTTTGAATTTTCTCAATCTGTCAGCATTAACCACCCACGGAGGCAACTTATTCCAGTAATCAACAATTTGCTAGCTAAATTTGTGGCCCCTAATTCTGAAATCATATGTGAAAGTTTCTCTCATCATTTTACTTTCTCCTTTCAGAGCCTTAGACACATCAATTAGGTCTCCTCTAAGGTGCCTAGTTACCAAAACATGTAACCCACATATTCCAAGTCCTTCCTCACATGAATGCCCTTATGCCAATCTCACCAGGTGCATTGCACACTTCTGGACTCAAGAAGCTCAATGTCTTTCTTAGGTGCAGTTTTCATATCTGAAAACAGTATTCCAAGTGTGGTCTTGCAATTGCCTTATACAACAGAATTATGACCTCTCTATCTCTACAAGCAAATGTTCAATAAATCACTGATAGGAAGCCATGAGCCTTCTATGCCACCTGCCTGTCTACACTGCCATATCATAACTCCCAAATTCCTTTCTTCTTCTACTGATTTCAGTTCAACCCTACCAAGTGTGTAAGTTCTTTTGGGATTGCTATTCCCTACATGTAAGAACATGCATTTTGCATGTTCTTACATGTAGGGAATAGCTTGCCTTTTAGGCTCAAAAGTTTTTCTAATAAATAAGCTTCTGAAGTTTCAATATCGCACCCAACCGGCATTATAGCTGTCACTTTTCTGACCATCCCTGAACTCTCTCTGTCGTCCTGAAGCACTGCTTGTCAGTTATCATTAACTATTCTACTGATCTTGGTATCATCTGCAAATTTTGACATCACACCCTCTATCCTTTCATTCAATATAATTTAAGAAAATCAAAAACTAGTGGTCACGGTACTGATCCATATGGAAACTCCATCTCTTACATTAGCCCGATCTCAAGGGTAACCATTAACACAACCCTCTGCCTCCAACTCTGCAGTCATCCATCTAAGAATTTCTCCTCTGAGCCCAACATGCCCCGGCTTATATGGTAACATCTCAAGCAAGGCTGGCTGAGTCAAATGCTTTGATGAATGCTCTGCTATCAAAATAGCTAACCAGGCGGTGGTTAAACATAGTTTTCCCTTTAAAAAACCATGTTGTTTCCTTCAGAATCCCATTTCTAAGTGATCCTGTATTGCATTATTGATTGATGCCTCCATGATTTTCCCTACAACTGAAGACAGACTGACTAGTCAGTAGTTACCCACCTCACACTTAGAACCATCTTTATGCATTGGCAATACAGTTGCACTTCTCAAATCACAAGGAATCCTTTTGAGTTCAGCGAGGACCTTAAAATTAACCTTAATGGTTCAATGTACTATCTTTCTGTCACATTCAAAATTACTGGATATGTGCCATTAATTCAAGGAGCCTTACTTGCCTTTTAGGCTCAAAAGTTTTTCTAATAAATAAGCTTCTGAAGTTTCAATATCGCTTTCCAGCTTCATCTCACTGTGAAAGGTCTTTTGTCCATAAATAGCAATGCAAAGTACCTGTTTAATTCATCTGCAGTATCAGCTGGGTTATCTAAGATTTTCCTGTACCCATTATATCAAGGCCTGATCTGATATGATCATTTCAATTGTAGCAACAGAAGCAATCATAATCTCTTTTCCTAAAATTAATGCCCATGTCTTTAATAACTACTAACTCTCTCCTCATCATCAAACATAGGACTACGTGATCACATCCCACTAATGCTGCTACACTGTCACCCCTATAGTTTCATCTGGTTCAGGGTGTGACTCAAGTCTAGAATATTCTTACCCCTAATACTTTCCCTAACATGCTGATATAAATAACAATCAACTAGTTGATTTAAAAATTTTGTTCTCCATGGTGAGATTCCCTCCCAACTACTCCAATCAATGATGGGAAAACTGAAATTACCCATAATAAGATATTCACATTTGCTTGTCCATTCCATTTGCACACAAAGACTCTCATCTTATATTAAAAGAAACTGCAAAAGAGGTGGTTACACTTTTGGCAATAATAACAAGCATCCATAGATTTAGTGAAAGTCCCTAAAAATATCAGGTATGCAAATTTTATTTCCTATTCACAAGGGTGCTTCAAAGGATGAAGTAGGTAACTAACGACATGTAAGTTTGACCTGTGTCAAGGAAAATAATGAAGTCAATAAAGAAGTAATGCAAGATCGTATGCCAGGTGGGCAGGAGCAGCAATGCATAGCACACGCTCCTTGATTAGACCGGGGTTCGGGCCCATGACCACCAAATACAGAGGATGCGAAAAGGTCAGGGAATGACTACCGCATATCCCCGGAGCAATATGGCCGTAGTTGCTAATGCTCCTAAAAACCAAAATCACAGCAAGATCATATTAATAAAAATGAGGCCATAAGGCAAATACAGCATGCATTTCTTAAAGGCAGATCATACATGGCAAATCTGATTAACTAATATGAGGTAAAAATTGGTGGGTTCTTTTTAAATCTTGTTAGGCATAACAGTGGTGGCTGAGTGCAGCTTTTTGAACCAAAATATAAACTATGCCTTCTGGAAGTTGCTAAATCCCACTATGATTAGAGTTGTAGATAATGCTGCAATCCACTGAAATGCGCACATTTTTTTAAATGTAAACCCCAAACACGAGAGGTATTAGAACCTATAGTACTTAGTACCGTGCTTGGGTTGGAGGTTGAGAAGACGAAAGAAGATATTTGTTGACATTGGACTTGAACTTCTGTAGACTGTAATTTTCAGGAAATACTTATGAAGGAAGGTCGTTCCAGAAAACGGCAGCTGAATGAATAAACGAGGAAGATGAAAATTTGGTTCTGTGAGTTTGAAGTTGGACAATAAATGGATGTTGGCGGCACGAGTTTGGACTGTTTTGAAAGAGAGAGCAGGAATTATAGATGCCAATTCAGAAGAATAGTGCTCATGGAAATACCTGTACAAGAGGCATGCAGAAGAAACAGTACATCTATGAGACAGTGAGTGGAGAGACTGTGTTAGAGATGAATCATTAATTAACCTAACTGCCCTCTTCTGAATGGAATCAAGAAGCCTGAGAGAGATTTTGGTGGCACCACCCCAGTTGTGGGAACAATATTCCACGGTAGGGTGGATTTGCCATTTGTACAAAGTGAACAGCTGTTTGGAAGAAAAGTAAGGCGAGGCGAACCAAGTTTTTTAGATGCAGAGGAAGCAATATTTGTAATGTGCTTGTGCCAAAGGAGAGATTAGAAGTCAGGGTAATCCCCAAAAGAGATATATCATTTTGCCTAGAAATCGGACTGTCACCAAAGATAAGCATAGGAGAAGAAGAATCCTTTTTGTGAGATATAAGACAAGACTGTGTTTTAGAAGAATTGAAATCAACTAAGTTGTCTTTGCCCCACAGGAGAATTACCTGGAGATCAGCATTTAAGGGATTGGTAGTGGATATTCGAGAAGTTGAAGCTGATTGAGCAGGACAAGGTTTCTCAAAATGGAAAGTGGAATGCAATGTGCTATCAACAGCAAAACTATAGATAGGATTTCCAGTCAATGGAAGAAGGTCATTAATATACAAGAGGAAAAGAGTGGGGGAAAGAACTGAACCTTGGGGGACACCGGCATTAGTGGAGAAGTTAGAAGACAGAGAGCCATCTACCATCACCCTCAGTGAGCGATTGGAGAGAAAACTGGATAACCAATTACAAAAAACAGTTGGCAAACCATAAGATGGAAGCTTGTTTAAAAGACCTTTATGCCAAACACAATCGAAAACCTTTGAGATGTGAAGAGCAACTGCTTGTGTTTCAACCGAACTTTTCCATTGAATTAGTCCATAAATGGGTAACACAAGCCAGAATATCACCAGTGGATCGAAACTGACGGAATCCATACTGGCGATCGTTGATCAGACGGAAGGTTTCTAGATAGTTTAAGAGTTGGCGATTAATTGTTTTCTCCATTACTTTAGAAAGAGTAGAAGTAATTGCAATGGGACGATAATTGGATGGGAGGGATTTGTCACCCTTTTTAGGAACTGGCTGGATATGAGCAAATTTCCAAGCAGAAGGAAAAACACCTTTGGAATAAGAAAGTGAAAAAAGGCGGCAAAGAACAGGAGTAAGTTCAGGAGCAGAGGTTTTGAGAACAAATGGAAAAATACCATCGGGACTTGGAGCTTTCTTGGCATCAAGATTAGTCAAAATCCTTTTGACGGAAGACCACAGGAGGCATTGAATGGAGCATGTTGGGAATGATGGGAGGTGTTTTACCAAGATCATTGATACATGAGTTAGAAGAAAAGTGGGATGCTAGATGGTCAGCTTTATCCTTGGCTGAAGTGACAAGAGGACAATCTGGTTTGGACAGAGGTGGGAGCAGAGATGGGCAAAAGTTGCACCCAATAGCTTTAGCAAGAGACCAGAATGCTCAGCTACCATTAGGGCAAGAAACAAGTTTTCTACTCTTAGCCTGTTCAAAATCTAGTTTGGACTGATTAATAACTGCTTTACAATTGTTACGAGCTTTGGTGTAGGCAGAAAATGAAACTGAAGAATTAGAAACAAGCCAATTACAATATGCAACATTCTTCTCTTGAACAGCCTTAGCACATTTATTGGAAAACCAAAGTTTAGATAAAGGACAAGATTTTAAAGTGGAGTGTAGGATAAAGGATTCCATTCCTGCAAGAATAATTTCACTGACACTATCCGAGCAAACGTTGACATCAGAAGTTTTGAAACAGTAATCCAACCAAGGAAAAGAAATCTCGCAGGTCATTCCATTCTGTATTCTTGTAATGCCAAACAATACGAGGTTGGGAATAACCATGAGATAAAGGTTCCATTGGAGAAGAGATAATCACTAAGTTGTGATTGGAGGTGCCTAAAGGACTTCTCACTTCGACCATGTACTTAGAAGAATTGTTTGTGAGAAAGAGATCAAGGATGTTGGCTGTATGGCGAGGATTGTCCGGTATTCTTATAGGTAAATGAACAATCTGTGCAAGATCATTAGTAATTGCAAAAGTCTCAGCATCTCGACCAGCTGGGTCAGTGTGACTAGAAAATGGAAGCCAGCTGGAGTTGTAAACATTAAAATCACCAAGGAAAATTACCTCACTGTTAGGAAAGTTGGACTGGAGAAAGTCAATTTGCAAAGAGAGGAAGTCAAACAGCTCCAAGTGATTAGTGGAGTTGGGAGAATGGTAGAGACAACAGATGAATTTGACACAATGAGGTAGAGCGATTTTAAGCCAGACAAGATCGAAAAGAGGAGATTCCAAATTACCAAGTCTCTGACAGGGAATATCAGAACGGACATATGCATAAGTACCACCTTTGAGGCGAAAGGAATCATACAGCGAATAAATTGGGCAACTGAGATCAAAAGTAGTTGAATTAACAGATAACTGAGATTCTGTAAGAAAAAGGGTTTGGCACATTGCAAGTGGAAATGGACATCATTGAGATTAGAATTCAGACCACGTATATTTGTGAAATGAATTAGGAAGTGTTTGGGAGGTTTAGATCTTTTTGCAGATAAGCTTACTCTATTAGTTTGAAAATTTATGGTGTATTCAATAGTAAGAAAAAGTGGGTGGGACACGCTGTATGAAGTAATAAAATTTTTGGATATGGCGTACACGTGGTAAGAATGTATCCAGATCCTTGACATAACGTGGCCTCGACAATGCCCCCCGCATACACACTACTCGGACTCCCTCCAGTCACTATCTGAAAGAGTAGAGGTAGCAAGATTATACACTAGCTGATCCGGAAGCCTCCTAGAGAGTTACCAATAGGTTCAGTCCGGTGTACTAACTAGTGGCCAGCCTGCGAACACCGTTTTAGAGCTGTACCCTTGAAATGTAAGGAAGACTGGATCTCGCCACGATGTTCATCATAACCTCAAAAGTCATCAATCATACTGCATGATGAAAGAGATGGGGAAGGGTTGACCAGAACTTAGCTCTGGAGACTAAATATAGTGAAACTTCCCTTTAACGGACAGCCATGGGGAACGAAAATGTGTCCGTTAGAGAGAAGTGTCCGCTAACAAGAAGTCTGAGGGAGAAAAAAAAAAAAGAAAGAAAGAAAAAGCGTTAAACATTTAATGTAAAATTAAATTAAAATATATACAGATTTTGAACAATATTTTTGTAAATAATATACAATTACATACACAAGAGATAAAGAAAAATCGTTAAACATTTAATGTAAAATTAAATTAAATTATATACAGATTTTGCACAATATTTTTGTAAATAATATGCATACAATTGTGCTATGCATATTATGACTTTATCTTAAGAAAAATACATACAGTAATCACTTATTTTCTTCTGCACCTTCTTCCGGATGATAATTTTGTTTTCAACATTTGTTTGGAGTGAAGAAACCATCGAAAGTCCTTCAGTATCTTCTTCAGCGGCGAAAAACATTTTTAAACGATTGATTTGTATGAGCGCTTCTTATATTTTCATCGGTGGTTCGTCGTTAATATGTTCTTCGACAGAATGACCTCCTTCCATTTCTTCATTCTCATGAGGAACTTCTTGAAAAATATCGATGATAATGTCGTTGATATCTATAGCACCATCTTCTGTAGTGAGGTTCGAGTCTATATCTTTGTAGCCAGGGTCACTTGTAGCTGAAGTGTCGTACATTATCAATAGATGTTGAAGTACTTGTTCTTCTTGGTGCTCCACATTGCTGTTCACAACTTCAATTTTTGCGTTTGAGAAGCCAGACTTTACAAAACAATTCACGAGAGTTTGTTTTCTGCGTTTACTGAAGAGGAAATCCATTGAATCGCATCTAGGATGCTGATTTTCTTTGCAAGGTCACTCACACATGTTACATCGTTCATGTTTGCAATGAGATGTCTTAAAACACGTTTTCTGTAGTGAAGTTTAAAATTTTTTATTATCCCTTGATCCAAACTCTGCAGATGTGTTTGGTGGCAGATAAACGATTTGAATGTTGGACAATTCAATGTGTGGGTGAGATGCAGCATTATCCGTGAAAAGAATAATTTTTCTGTTTTGACGAATCACGTTTTGGTTAAAGTGACTTATCCATTCGCTCATGATATCTCGTGTCATCCACGCTTTTTTATTAGACTTCCAGTCAACATTCAAAAGATTCAACTTTATGCCCTTGAAACAACGAGGATTTTGTGGTTTTCCTATAACAAGAGGTTGTTTAAAGTCTCCCAGCATATTTGTACACAATAGTACAGTCAAGCATTCCTTAGAAATTTTCCACCCTGGCACTTTTCGTTTTTTACACTCATTGTTTTTTCAGGAACAGTTTCGTCACAGTTGTAAATATCCTTAGCTTCAAAATCACGACATAAATCTTCAATTTGACAGTCCACTCTGTTACAACCCCAGTATCAACAGATCCACCTTCACCACTTACGGTTTTCCAAGAAATTTTATGCCAAGTTTTGAACTTGTCTAGTCTTTGTCTAGTTCTTTGAACTTGTCACAGAAGCTTTGAACTCATTTACTCCCATAGATTTCGCAACCTCCAAAGCTTTTCCCTAATAATAGGCCCATTAATGGGAATTTTTTTAGCACGTGCGCGACAAAACCACTCATACGTAACATTGTCAATTTTGAAGTCCAACAGTTTTCGGGAATGATTTTTGAACCTGATCATTTCCGTGTTGCCAAAATTGTTTGAGCAGTTAATTTTTTTTTCTTTAGGATGTCGCTTACCTGCGTCTTCCCGATTTTGAATTTTGCAGTGAGATTGCGAACACTATTTTTTTGCCGATCACACGCATTAATGAGTTCGACTTTATCTTTTAAAGTTAAATGTTTACGAGAAGACATTGTGCACTTCACACGACACTGAACAAAACTGAAAAGACGAAAGGCCGACCATATCCCTCCCCCTGCACACACAGAATTCATCAGAAGTTTTACACGTGCCTTAAAATTCTTGAAAAAGGGTTTAGAACCGCGACGTAAACCTTGATAAAATTCAGAGAATCGGAAATAGAAAATAAACACACGATTGAGGCAATACGTGGAAGAAACGTTCCTAGAAAAAGGGCCTAAGCTCGCCCGCTGTCTGTCCGTTATGGGGAGATCAAATTAAGTGCTAATCTAAACGAAACAGTGCAGATTGCCTGTCCGCATCCGTTACAGAGAATGTCCGCTAGACAGAAGTTGCAAACACGTTAAAACCAATAGAGGTGAGTTGGGGAATTTGAAAATGTCCGTTGTAGAGAGATGTCCGCTAACGAGAGGTGTCCGTTAGGAGAAGTTTCACTGTATGGGTTCCACCACTTCAGGCCTCCAATAAGCAAAGTGGTGGTATTGCACCGGTTGATGAGAGTCATCTACCACCTAGTAACACATTTTCTGGTTGGTGAAAAACTTGAAGGTATCCTCAATCACCTGGAATGGTTAAGTTTGTTGCACGTACCCCATTCAGGATTTTTTTTTTTTTTTTTTTTGATTTGGTAGTTGTTGGCGCATCGGCTTCTGTGGCCATATTGCACCTCCGAAGGTTTTTGCAGTACTTTGATCCAAGCCCGAGGCGGGAATCGAACCCGCGACCTTTGGGTTGCCGGGCAGGTACTTTACCCACTCGGCTAGCCCGGTCGGCTCCTATTCATGAGATAACATTTTAGTTTTCTAAAGATTTGTGGACACCTGTATTATGGGAGGATCCATTTCAAGAGACTTTGTTTTGCATCTCTATTAGAGCATAGCTTATGCATTACTTACTTAATGTATATACTCCATATAATTTTTTAAGTGCAATGCAGTACATCATTATGCAGTGCTATGATCAATAAGACTGAACAAGTGTCAATATTCTGAAATCTGGCAACGGCATGGCACCAAGACTGCCAAATTTCAGGCTTTGTACTATATTTATTCATTTTAAATTTATTTAAAATAATTTTTAAAACTGTGTAAAATTCTTAATTCTAGACAGGTAACCTTTAATTTTGAATTTAATTCTATTCGTCCCTGATAGAGGAACTTGGGGTATTCTCTGAATGGTTAAATCAATTTGAGATCTTTGTTTTTATAAACGAAGATCTCAGATTGATTTAACACATTGCCACATATTTCTTTACTTGTGTAAACTCTAGAAGGAAGGGGATGAATCAGATTGGTACACTTGATGATGGTGGCCGACCGTTGATCATCCTGGTCAGAAAACTGACAAACTGAATGTGTATTTTGCATCTACATTCACACATGAGGAATTCTGTAAGGAAGGGGAGGACAGAAGTTTACTAACTCTTAACAGGGAGCTAAATAACTTTGTAATAACAGAGAGTAAAGAGGAGGAGAAATTGTTGAAGTTAAACATAAAAAAGGCACCTGGGGCAGATGGAATCTATCCAGTTATATTGAAGGAGGCAGCGAGGGAAGTAAGCAAACCCTTAGCCATAATTATGAGAGCATCATTAGATCCAAGACATCCCCATGGACTGGAGATGTGCAAATGTATCCCCAATTCGCAAAGGAGGTTCAAAGGGTGATGCAAATAATTATATATCTGTTAGTTTAACTTCTGTTCTGGGGAAAATAACGGAGTCACCGGTTAAAGAAGTGGTGCAGGATCACCTAGACAAGACTGCAGTAATAGTTCAGACAGCATAGGTTTGTTAAGGGGAAGTCTTGTGTGGCCAATTTGATTGGATACTACGTGGTCACAAAGGAACTGGATGCAAAAAATAATTTTGAGATCATATACTTGGATTTCAGATAAGTTTTTGATACTGTTGCGCATGGAAGACTGTTGTACAAATTGGAGTGGTATGGCATTGAGGGCAAGTTGCTGCAATGGATAAAGGGATGGTTGAGTGGGAGATGGCAGAGAGTGGTAATAAATGGACACTGCTCTATGTGGACTAATGTTATTAGTGGAGTCCCCCAGAGTTCAGTGCTGGGCCCATTGTGGTTTTGTGTATTTATTAATGATATCAATGAAGGTATATGAGGCTTAACGTCCAAGTTTGCAGATGATACAAAAGTTGATAGGGTTGTTAATGACAGTAAAGACAGTATGCTACTGCAACAGGATCTAGAAAAGTTAGGCAGATGAAGCCAAGAAGTGGCAACTAAAGTTTAATGTTGACAAATGCAAAGCACTGCTTATGCGTAGCAGTAAACCAAGAGAAACATACCAACTGTGGTACTGCACTCAGGGAGGTGGAGAATGAAAAATACCTGGGGGTAATTGTGCAGTTGGATATGAAGTTCTCTGAGAAGTGCAGACGGGCTCCCAGAGCAGGTCATGGAGTTTTGTCAATGATATATAGGAATTTTGCTAGCAAAGACAAGGAGGTGATTATACCTCTGTATAAAGCAATGATCAGGCCACACCTTGAGTACTGCGTACAGGTCTGGAGGCCTCATTTTAGGAAGGATGTAGAGTTGTTGGAATGAGTACAGAGAAGGGCAACAAGATTGGTGAGAGGAACAAAGGGGTGCTCTTACAAATAGAGGCTTAAAGTCTGCAAGTTACAGTGTCTGATGACTTGGCACCTGCAAGGTGATCTGACTGAGGTATACAAGGCCTTGAATGGTTTGAGCAAGCTCAATGCTAATGGGATACTTCTGCTTACTCATATTAAGAACCTGAGGGGGCATAGATTCAAACTGATAAAAGACAGTTGTAGAATAGATGTCAGATGTTTGCCTTTAGCCAGCAGGTAGTTGATTGCTGGAACAGACTTCAATTTGTTTTTCCAGAAGTTGATAGTTAATAATAAATTGAAGGCTGAACTAGACAAACATTTGGAGTGACCAGATTGGTGAAATGGGAAGGGTTTTTTTTGGGCTGATGATCTATAAGCTTGCTTTCTTGTATCATATGCCTCAACTAATGCTAATATATATACACATATAAATCAATAAATTTTCTGTTTATATTCTGGGATGACCACACAGGGTAGTTCACAAGACAGAAAATACAAAAAACAGCACTGTATTTAGGTATACATAGTCATAGACTATGTATACCTTCCAAATTGCCTGGCTCTGTTCATTCTTGGAAGTGAGATGAACAGCCAGTCTAAAATCACCTGATCAAATATGGCATTACTAGTTCACTTTTGACCTCGCCCATTCAGAGCAGGATCCTGTAATATTTTTGATTTGGGGTTACTATGAAGATGAAACCTCATCATCACAGTTGCACTAAATCTATATCAAGTGCAACTGGTAAAAACATAATAGATTTGAATCCATATGTCATCACAAAATGCACAATGAATTGTTAATGAAGTGCTTATATTGGCTGCTGTTAGACAATGCCCAGGGGCTCACATCTGGTGAGTATGGGCTTGGCAAACCCAGGGTCCTGAGCTGGATATCATCATTCTTCTCTTTCTTGGTGATTCCTTTCTACTTCTCTCTCTCTCTCTCTCTCAGGGTAACTTGGGGGATTTTTTTTTTTTTTTTTTTTGGCTTGTGCAGCATAAGCCTCAGGCTTCCTTGCACCATATGGCTAATAATAATGCAGCTGTAAACTACCAGTGAGAGATCAGATTTTATTATGGCCATACTTTGTAAATTCTAACAAAAGTAATGACACAAATAAAAGTCAAAATGATAACAACGGAATAGTAAAAATCACATGGTCACAATTTTTTTTTATATGTAATGAAATTTCATCAACACTTTTTCACTTGTAATATTACATGTTTTGGCAATCAGTTTGGAAATTATTATTCACCAATTAATAATTCCATGTCTCAAATTGTGCATTATTATTTTCAGTTATTTTGTAAAAGCATAATGATTTTATGAATCATCATCAGACTTCTAGTAACATCATGAAATTACATATATAAATATGGTACTGCATTTGACAAGCCAACTGTTTTGCTAACCATATTCACATAAAATATGTACTTTTCAAAGTAAAGATCATGTCAAAAACTTTAAAAAACTCCTGAATGCAGTAGCTTTCATATCATCAGAGCCTTGATTAAGAAAGAACTTTTCATTGTGTCAGCCTGGACTAGTAAAATAAAAATATAATGGAGAGGGTGCTTGTGGAAGGGCCTTCGTTAAGATAATCAGTACACCTACAGATCCAAACAAAATTGTATTTTACTTTTTCTGAGGGGAGCTTTTCTTTCCACTACGATACTGACCTAACCCACTGCATTTGCATAACAAATTTTCAATTTTCGTGATTGTGTCAGTTTATTTTATTTTATTACCTACATACGCATATATATTTTCATACCAGTCCACTAAACAAAGTGTATCCTAGTTTTTGGTTCACAGAAATTTGAGCTCAGGCCATATTTTATAACAGCACAAAATAAATTCTGCAATACTAGCCTTACAAATTACTATGTTTCTTAGCATACATATAATCCCTACCCATTAAAAAAGTCATATAATCCATATTAAGTTTGATAAAATATACTCCGGAGAAGGACTAAATATAGACATTCAAAGGTTAACATGTTCTTGCTCGGGACGCCAGGATCACATGAAACTTGTAGTACGAACGTGAAACCGGCAAACTGCAGATAAAAAGGAAGAAAACAAGCCAACTACTTAAACAAAAATAATTATTCCAATAAGATTGCAACAAACGCTAATTAATTTTATTTTTCGATTTTACCTTGAAACAGCAGGAAGATAACATACGGATTTGTGGAAGGACGAGTAGATAACTGCTTTCGTTAAGGATGCCATCTTCTCGTCCTTCCCTGGCGCTAATGAAGCATCCGTAACACGAAACATTAATGAACAGACACATATCAAAAAAATCTGAATAGTTTTAAAAATGGTTTGTAATGATTTTAAAATTAAAAAGTTATGTCCAATTTATTTTAAAATGTGAAAAAACTTAAAAGTCCCATCAAAAACTCCCATCTCATTTTTAAATAATAACTCCACGTACAATTCCTCTAGTATTGAAAGGGGGAATTTTATATGAGTGGATGTGTTGTTATTTTTTTAATTTCTCTGTTCTAATATCTTATACTATGCTGCCACTGTATTAGGTTCACCCCTGCTCTGCACACAAGTGGTTTGTCCCCACAACTTTGCAAGTCACATTTGTGGATACACAAGTCACAAACCACAGTTGTGGATACAAATGTAGCAGAACAACTTTTCTAGTATTAGTTAAGTGTACAAACTGTAGCAAGAATGGTGGGGGGAAAGGAGTGATCTAACGCGGCATGGTAGTAGGCGCAAGACGTGCTGGATGCTTTCATCTACCCCAGGGGCTTACATCTAGTGAGTATGGGCTTGGCACACCCAGGGTCTTGAGCTGGATATCATCATTCTTCTCTTTCTTGGTGATTCCTTTCTACTTCTGACTCTCTTTCTCTCAGATTCACTGACTCAGGTAACTCGGGAATTTTTTTTTTTTTTTTTTTGGCTGGTGCAGCATAAGCCCCAGGCTTCCTTGCACTATATGGCTAATAATAATAATAATAATAATAATAATAATAATAATAATAATAATAACATCATGCGAGCATACAATGAAATAACCAGTCTAGAGACCGATATGACAATGAATCCCGGATATTCAGGTCACCGAACAGCGATTAGCGGACCAAAGCAGGACCATAGTGACGAAGAATCTAATAGCTCCTGCCATCTTGGAAAAATCAAGCAGGATGTGAGCGATCAACCTGCAAAGAACAAAGATTATGATCAATATGTAACCAGAGGAGGAACACCATACTACTGAACCAGAGGAGGAAGAGCAAGAAGAAATACAAAACACAACAGCTGAAGTAGAAAGAGAGGAGGGAATGATATCCAGAATAGAAGACGAGTGGAAGAAAGCCCTAACATAATTCGAAGGAATGAACCCCACAAGAACCCATGTGATACATAAGCAGAGGCCAAATAAAATCCTGTGGAGAGTAACAGACTACCTCAATCGGCAAATAATACCACATTACTACCTTGACAACAATGATGCAACGCTGGAGGCTATCCACACAGCCGTATACTGTGCTGCCATAGCAGCCACTAGGATTAATGGAAAAGAAACGAGAGACCAGCAACAGAAGAACCGAAAACAGAAGGAACCACCAGCTTGGGAAAGAAGACTTCAGCAGAAGATAGAAGAATTAAGAGTCAAGATAGGTCAGTTGACCCAAAACCAACAGGGTAATAGAAGTAAGAAATTGATTGGAAAAGTGAAGAGCATCCTAAAGAGAGACAGCATCCACATCATCTTCATCTTTGTTTCTGTTCTATAGTGGCCCCATGACTCTCGTCCAAATACACCTAGAACTATAATTAAACATGTACTCTATTCATATTACAGATGGCCTACACGTTATATTCAGGCCACCTCACTACCAGGAAGCAATCACCCTTGGGCAGCTGCTTCCTGGTGCCTGTTCCAGGCATGTTTTCCAACCTGGGTCTACTAAAACTCTCATTGTGCGAATTGGCACCAATCCCGTACCCACCTGAGGTAGTGCTATACAAGTGGGTGCCAACACCCCGCACCCAGGCTGCCAAATCCCAAGTGCCAGCAAAAAACAAAATAATAATAAAATAAAATAAATAAATAAAAGAATAAAATAAATAAATAAAAATAATAAATAAATAAAAGAATAAAATAAATAAAAATAATAAAATAAAAATAATAAAATAAAATTTTAAAAAAATAAATAATAAAAAAATATAATAAAAACTAAACAACCTGCCCTTCCATTTATGGAAAAACACATTAGAATCCCACACCAAGTAGTCAATACTAATTATCCTGGTGCCAGCATGGCGCATTCTAGTAACTCACTAGATTGCCAGCAAATATATACACTTATGTTTGAAATAATTGAAAACTGAATCTTACATTAAAAAGGGGTAAACTTAAGTGAGAATAATGATTAAAATAAAAATAATAAAATAAATAAAAAAGCCAGCAGCATGGCAAGACAGAAGAGCGAAAATTGTGAAATTATACGTAACGATCAAACCAAAAAGGAGGGAAGAGAATAAAATTATTGCAGCAGAAACTCACGAAGATAATTTAGAAAGCCTAAATACAAAGATAATAAAATATAATGCGATGCCTGCGGCAGATCTTGGGCATCTCTCTTCGCGACCGCATCACTAATGATACCATCCGCGCCAGATGCCAACAGCAACCAACCATTGCCGACCAAATCCAGAAGCGAAGGCTTAGATGGTTTGGCCACGTATGTAGAATGGGCACGAACAGAATACCATCCAGACTCCTTTGGAGACAACGACCCACCCAATGGAGCATCCAACGGACCGCGCCTAGGAAAACGTGGGCTAAGCAAGTGGAAAATGACTTGAAGAGCCGACGTCTCGACCTTAACCAGGCCAGGACTGACGCCATTGATCGTAAGGTATGGAAGAACATCACAGAGCAAGTCCGAAACCCTGCGGCACCTACAGCAGCATACTGGTTGCGTGGCCAACCGCCTCCCCCAGCTGCCAGCTAAGGACCAAAGAAGAAGAAATTTTGAATAGCCAATTAAATAAAATTTAATTTAACGGCGCCCCCTCTGACGGGCACCAGGTCCAAATTTATGTGAAATATCATGGGCAGAGATGTGAACAACTACAAAAAATCAAATTATTGTTTTAGGGTTGCCCGTAATTAAATACATTAACCCGTATTTGTGTCTGTAAATTGCGTATGTTCTATGGTCGATTTGCCTGTTTTGCTGGACGAAAAAACCCCAGTTACTGGGGAGAAAAACCTTGCTATCTACGCCTGAGACCGACTAACTCAGCCACGGAGTGAAAAAATCCCATTAAAGTTCCTCGCGTCATCGACGGGATTCGAACCCAGGCCTTTTCCACCCGGTGTGGGGAGGACGGTGACGATACCACTGTGCTACTCGCGCAGACTGCGAACAACTACAATAAAATAAAACAAAAACAGACTGACCATTATGCCCCAACTCAACAGAGGACCACAAGGCCAATAATGGTCAGGGAAATGCTGCATTTCGATCTCTAGACATGTTGCCGCTGTATATATATATATATTTATTTATTTATTTTATTTATTTTTTTTTTTTTGCTGGCAATCCAGTGAGTAAAATAAAAATATAAAAATAAGTAAATGACAATAAAAAAATAATAATAATAAAATAAAAATAAATAAATAAATAAAATAAAAATCCTCACCCCCCCCCCCCCAACCCCACAAGGCCAAATTAAGCCAGGGAGGAAAAAAAAAAAAAAAAGAATCAAGCATTTATGAACTGCACAGAAAAACAGAAAAAGCAACAGAAAAGCAATAGAAAAGAGAGTTCTCCTCTTCTTAAAAACTAATCTTGCAAAAATTTGTAAGGCCTGAAAGACTTTTATTATCTACACATACGTACTCTTGTCCTCTGACAAGGTGTGGCACAACAAGCATTAACTCCCTTCTGTAGTCCTCATATATGAGGCAATCAAATAAAATATGATCCCACGATTCTGGCAGTGTGCATGTACAATCAGGATGAGTTTCTAACCCAAAATAAAACAACTTTTGGTTCAAAGACTCATGCCCCGTAATTAAATGTGATGTTTCCATATTTGGGTAAAACCATTTCTTATTTTTCTCATTGTGATTAAACCTCACATTGGGAATAAATAATCTGGTAACTTCTCACGTTAAACTCTGCTCCCAACGATATTGCCACATCTCTACTAATCTACTTCTAATCACTTCCTTTTCTTTTTTAACATCATTCGTACAAGAAACATTAATCCCCCAAAACTTATTTTTACCCTTTTTCTCAAGAAATAACAAAACGGTCTATAAACAGCATATAAATCTAAAGGCAATACCCGTCCAATTACCTGTAAAGCATTTGTTGAAACGGTCTTGCATGCTCTTATAAAAGCCAACATTATTACTCTCTGTAGGATTAATAACTTTTGTCTAAACTTAACAATATTTACACGCTTAAATCATACAGAGACAGCGTATACTACGATTGGGAGAAATACCGCCTTAAAATATAAACTCTCGACCCTTCCCAATCAGTTTTTGTTACTCTAATAATTGCCAATGTAATTTTGTTAATCTTATTACTTAAATAATCAAGATTTGGGAAAAATGACAATTTGTCATCCAGTAAAATTCCTAAGTATTTAACTTGACACCTCAAAGCTATTTGCTTTCCGTTAATTATTAATTTCGGTGGCTTTCCATAATCTAACTTGCCTTTCAGCAACATCATTACTGTCTTACTATTTGAGATCTTAAGTTTATTTACACCTGACCACATACTCCGATCTTTTACTACAACTCCCATCATCTGCTCTAATACTAACCTGGATTTACCCTCGGTACATATTACTAAATCATTTGCATACGCAACCAATTTACAATGCGGAATTTCTTGTGGACAGCAGCCACAGCAAACATGAGACCAGAAATCAGAGAACAGGAGAATACTTGGACACACTGAAGCAGAACCTCCTCGCACTCAGCAAGTGACTACGCCGATACAAGAACTCCAAATGGAAAACAAACAACCGAATCTTCGATGAGGAACAAAGAGCCTTCTACAGGAAACTGGAAGATGATGAGAAAGGAGGAAACGAACCACCCGAGAAGACGATCGAGGATTTCTGGGGAAATATCTGGAGCAGTGAAGTAAGACATAATAGTTGAGCCCCCTGGATAGTAATAGTTGTAGAACGGAAGAAAACCAAGGACGTACAACAGATGGGAAAGTGGGAGATTCGAGAAGAAGAAGTAAAACAGTCGATCAGAAACACCCACAACTGGCGAATCCCAGGAATTGATAACATCCGCACCTACTGGTACAATAAGTTCACTTGCATGCACAAGCACCTAGCAGAACAGTTAACTCGAATGATAAGGCACCCGGAGACAATCCCAAAGTTTCTCACTGAAAGAGTCACATATCTAAAGCCTAAAGACGAAGATACAAGAAACCCGGGGAAATACAGCCCAATCAGCTGCCTTCCAATGATGTACAAGATCCTGACCAGCTACATAACCAAGAAGATGTTAGATGACTTAGAGAGTCACCACATAATGGCCGAACAGCAGAAAGGATGAAAGTGGAGGAGCAAAGGATGCAAGGAGCAATTAACCATAGATGCCGCAGTTATGGAGCAAGCCTACAAGAAGTACCACAACCTATGCACAACCTACATCGATTACCGCAAGGCCTTCGACTCCGTACCTCATAGCTGGCTAATAGAGACCCTGAAGATCTACAAAGTCAATCCGATAGTGAAAAATTTCCTGGGAGTAACGATGGCGAAATGGAGTACCACCATTAAGGTCGCGAACATCACAATCAGACCAATTTCCATCAGAAGAGGAATCTTTCAGGGAGATGCTCTGTGCCCACTGGTGCTGTCTAGCACTCAAACCGCTGTCCACCAGCTTAACGGCAGCAAGTATGGATATAACCTCAAAGAACGAAGAAAGAACCTGTACACGCTCACCCACCTGATGTACAAAGATGACATCAAGCTCTACGCGGCAACCGAGAAGCAACTACTCCGGATCACCGAAGAATTCAGCAAGGACATCAGGATGGAACTTTGACTAGACAAATGGAAGACCCACGCACTGCACCAGGGAAAATTAGTCGGCCGAAACTACCAGCTGCTGACTGGTAAAGAGATCGAAGCTATGACAGAAGGAGAAACCTACAAATACCTAGGGATGAGGCAGGCTCAGCAGTTAGAGCACACGGAAATCAAGAAGTGCCTGACCGAAAAATATCATCAGAGACTCAGAAGCCTGCTGAAAGCAAAATTGAACGGAGGGAACACAGTTAAATCCATAAACACCTATGCAGCTCCAGTATAACATACTCCGTGGGGGTTATAGGTTGGACTAACACCGAGCTAGAGGATATCATGCGAAAGACAAGGACAATGATGATGATCAAGAGCCGCCAACACCACCGGTCGTCAGCAGTTGAGAGACTAACAATACCTCGGAAAGAGGGAGGAAGGGGCTTGATAGACCTGATAGAGCAACAGAAAACAGCAATAGTTAACCTGAAGGATTACTTCGAGAACACAGCACCAAGCCATAAGGAAGATTGATAAGTGGTATACCCCACTAAACCTAATCGAGGAGCCCCCTCCTGCCCATACAGCACAAGAAACGAAGTTAGAAAGATGGGCAAAGAAGACACTCCATGGCAGACACTACAATGACCTCCATCAAGATCACTTTGATAACATTGCTTCCAATGCATGGCTCACAAGCTGGACCCTCTTCCTCGAGACTGAAGCATTTATGCTGGCCATCCAAGACCAAGTAATCAACACCAGAAACTATAGAAAATACATCGCAAGGGAGCCCGGAATGTTGGGTGACACATGTCGACGATGCCACCTGGCCTCAGAAACGATCCGACGCATCATAGGGGAATGCAAGGTGATCACCCACACTGAGTACACTCATAGACACGAACAGGTAGTCAGTATAATACATCAGAAGCTAGTGAGGAAATATCAGTTGACCAAATAAAGTGTATCATACTGCGAGTACGAACCCCAGGAAGTACTAGAGACCCTAACCCACAAGCTGTACTGGGACAGTGCTATAATATCGGATAACACCATCCCGCACAACAGACCGACGACATAATCCTTATGGACAAGATGGAAACGGTTACCTACCTGATTGACATACCGGTGCCCAACACTAGCAATGTCCAAAAATCTCATGAGGAAAAAATTAGGAAGTACACGAACCTGAGTCATGAGTCAAGGAGATGTGGCAGATGCAAGAAATAACGACCACATCCCGATCATCGTGTCAACCGCCGGTATGGTTCCAAAGATCTTACATAGCAGCCTAGCAGCAATAGGTCTCCCTGAGAACACCTACAAGGAACTCCAGAAAGTCGCTATTCTGAACACCTGTAGGACAGTCAGAATTTCTCGACCACCAGACATTACGTTCTTGGTAGTAGTACCCGTCACGGAGTGGAATCCGTTAATCAGGGAGAAATAATATCAGAGCATAAATAATAATATATTCCACATTATTAGCTTTTAACAATCCAACACGAAACGGTACATTTGTATACCCAGGGGTTTACATCTGGTGAGTATGCGCTTGGCACACCCAGGGTCCTGAGCTGGATATCATTATTCTTCTCTTTCTTGGTGATTCCCTCCCCCATCTCTCTCTCTCTCTCTCTCTCTCTCTCTCTCTCTCTCTCTCTCTCTCTCTCTCTCTCTCTCTCTCTCTCAGGGTAACTTAGAATTTTTTTTTTTTTTCGGCTGGTGCAGCATAAGCCTCAGGCTTCCTTGCACTATATGGCTAATAATAATAATAATAATAATAATAATACCGTAAAAAAATTCCTGAGATTTTGTTCCCTCATGGTTAGCGTTACAAGTCTGTCCATGACCATGGGGACTATTTCGGTAGCGAGTGATCGTAATGACGCAGTTACAAGATGTTACAATTAAAATGTACCAAGATCATTTCGCTTAATTTTAGGTTTAGAATCTTTTCGTCTTGCCTGTTTTCTCATATTTGAGCTGAAATGTTTTAAACTGTTTAAAAATCGACATTGTATTCATTGAGTTTCAATAAAGATTCTCTCTCGCTCTCTAAATTAATTGAACTTCAAAAATATTTTGTTAAAATTGGATAAAGTGTTTCCGTTTAGATTTATTGAAATTTAAATTTAACCTAATCGCCTGCTTTTTTTCTTAATGGGAAACTTTCACTGTCTCAGTTTAATCTAAAAACTTCATTTGTGTGCATCAACGAATAGAAACAAATTTTAATCGAACAAAGAAAGATTTTAGACTAAACTGAGGACATTGAACAATTGACGTATAAACAGTGGGTACTACACTCACGGTAATGGAAATGAAAACGATCTAGGAGTAATTGTGCAGTCAGATATAAAGTTCCCTGAGCAGTGCGGACAGGTTGCCAGGACAGCTAATGGGGTTTTCTCAATGATATACAGATACTTCGCAGGTATAAGGAGGTGATTGTCCCATTGCACAAAACAATGGTTAGGCCGCATCTTGCATATTGCATACAGTCTGGAGATTTCATTTTAGGAAGGATGTAGATCTGCTGCAATGGGATTACAGTAAGATTGGTGAAGTGGACAAAATGGTGGTCTTACCAATAAAGACTTCAATTTTGCAAATTGCAGAGTCTGAAGACTAGCATTAGCATTAGCATTAGCATTAGTAGAGGCATATGATGCAAGAAAGCAAGCTTATTCAGCATCAGCCAACAAAAAAAAAAAAAAAAAAAAAAACACACCACTCCCATTTTACCCCTCCGTTCGTTCGAAATACCTGTCCAGTTGAGCTTTAAATTTGTTTAGGCTATCAACTTCAACAACAAGTGATGGAAGTCGGTTCCACCAACCAACCACCCGCTGGCCAAAGGCAAATTTCCGCACATCTATCCGACATCCGTCCTTCCTCAATTTGAATTTATGCCCTCTCAGGTGATTATTCTGAGCAAGATGAAGAATCCCATTGGCATTGAGAATGCTCAAACCATTCAAAGCCTTATACACCTCTATCAGATCACCTCGCCGGTGCCTAGTCTCCAGACTCTGTAATTTGCAAAACTTAAGCCTTTCTTCGTAAGAGCAACCCTTTGTTCCATTCACTAATCTTGTTGCCCTTCTCTGTACCCGTTCCAGCAGCTCTACATCCTTCTTGAAATGAGGCCTCCAGACCTGTATACAGTACTCAAGACGTGGCCTAACCATTGCCTTATACAAGGGAATAATCACCTCCTTATCCCTGCTAGAAAATTCCTGTATATCATTGACAAGACACCATGAGCTACTCTTGCAGCTCGTCTGCACTAGGCACTTGCATGAAGATCTGATTGGGGGCGTATAAGGCTTTGAACTGATTGAGCAAGCTCAATGCTGATGGATCCCCTCTTGCTCAGATTGCATATATGAAGGGGCATAAATTTAAATTGAGGAAGGTTGGTTGCTGGATAGATATGCTGAAGTTTTCCTTCACTCCGAGGGTGGTTTGTTGTTGGAACACATAATACCTTGTTGTGGATAGTTCTGATAAATTCAAGGAAAAACTAGATAACTTATTGGTGGGTATGGGCAGGTGATGCAGGAAGGTTTTTTTTTTTTTTTTTTTTGCTGACGCTTAATAATTTTGCTTTCTTGCATTATTTTCCGCTACCAATACTAATTTTCTATCGGAATTGTAGCTGTATTTCAATGCAGTAGTTGAAATAAAATCAATGGTCAGAACAGCGAATAAAAATATTTGCCTCTGAGTTTAACATAAGCCTCAGCGCGGAAGTCTTGGTGGTTGGTCTTTGGTGACAGCCGATAATCTCTCCATGATCGAAATCATACACTAGTAGCGCGTACGGTTTTTATTTGTAACAGAATTGTGGTTGAGAAGAAGGCAGTTGAAAACTAAAAATTTTAATTTAGAAATTTTAAAATCTAAACAGTAATACTTACTCCCACTGTTTTTTTCTCCTGGAAGCTGGTGTTTTTCGTTCAGCAAACAAAAATCGACCTCGGAACCAGTGGCGTATCCAGGTGTCATCGTAAGGGGGGGGGTAGAAACCAGGTCCAGGTGTCATCGTAAGGGGGGGGGTAGAAACCAGGTCCAGGTATCATCGTAGGGGGCATGGTGGTTTTTTTTTTTTTTTTTTTTGTGGAATGCCTCTTGCGTTCTTTTTCTTTAATTTAAAATTTTTGGTTAAGGAGTGGCATATGCCCCCCTCTGCCCACCCCTGCTCAGAACAAACGCAATTTACAGACCATACGAAGACTATACGGAGCAATATGGTCTTAGTTCACCCCAGGGGCTCACATCGGTGAGTATGGGCTTGGCACACCCAGGGTCCTGAGCTGGATATCATCATTCTTCTCTTTCTTGGTGATTCCCTTCTACTTCTGACTCTTGTGTTCTCTCTCTCTCTCGCTCTCTCTCTGGGTAATTCAAAATTTTTTTTTCTTTTGGCTGGTGCAGCATGAGCCTCAGGCTTCCTTGCACCTTATGGCTAATAATAATAATAATAATAATAATAGTTGCTGATGCTCCTAAAACCCTTCTACAACAACTGTAACATCATATTCAATAATTTCACCCTAAATATGAAAAAAAAAAAAAAAAAAAATATATATATATATATATATATATATCCAGACAACAAATAGCCTAAATTTAACTAAAATGAATGAACGAGAGAGAGAGAGAGAGAGAGTCCCTATTGCCTTTAAATTGTATCACAGAGAAGTATTACTACTCTGTGAATTGTATGAACATTCAACTTATGTTTCAGTTGTTGGCACTCTCTAGATGGCGGTGCAATCGGAGGTACAATTACAATTTTTTTTTTGGTTTAAAATTTACAGTTGAAGTGTGTGTCACCATGTGTTCTCGAAACCGTGAAGTGGACTTAAATTGTTATCAGAGCATGAGGTGGTTGTCAACCTCTGGCTTTTAAAGTTTTTCTGACTTTTGTGGACGTATTATCTATGATCAGGAATAATACTAAACAAAGTTGTTACCATAGTTACGCGAATCATGACGTGGTAAACATTAGAAAGACTACGTCTACATCTTGGTGTTAATGTACAGCGATCATATACCGTTACTGTTCATATAAACCAATCGTTCATTTGTTTGTTTGTTTTTTAAGTGCTACGCGGTATTATCAAGCATAATGACTTCCCTAAATGTAGACGCTGAAGAATATTTAAAAATAAGATTTGAAAAAAGCCTTTTAACGTAAGTTTTTTAGGTGTTTTAAATTACCGAATTGTGTATATAAAAAGAGAAAGTTTGTCTTTCAGTACAACCTGCTGGCTAGTGGATGGTTGTATTGAAAGACATCATCATCAAATAACTGCGCTCAGTTAACTGTGCACCGTATTTTTATTTTATATTATTTATTTATTTTTTTAGCTACTGAATTCGAATTTCATCATATGTGCTAGTTATCGTGTATATACATCACGTAGCAATGAAAAGATATAGGATCATTGAAAACAGCTGGGTTGTGTGTAGTAAACGGGTCACATCCCAGGTTCAAGAACAGAGGGATTTTGTGGTGCAAGTTCTTATGAAATAGTTCTCGAGGGGGTAAGGTCAGTGTTGAATCCCCAGGGTTTGCAACGAGGGGGGGGGTGATGTAAACTTTGGGGTTGTAGTATCATTCTTCTCTTTCTTAGTGATTTCCTTCTACTTTTGTCTCTCTCTCTCGAGTAACTCGGAAAAATTTTTTTGGTTGGTGTAGTATAAGCCTCAGGCTTCCTTGTACCATATGGCTAATAGTAATAATAATAATAATTTGTATATTTTTTATTATTATTGAATATTTACAACATATCTGCATATTAATGAATATTATAATCAGAGAATATGAGAAAACAAAAGGAAATATTTAATATTGAAATACTAATTGTCAGTTCAAAAAAAATCACTTTAATGACAATAACATGGTTTAATAAAATGAAAATCACAGATTCTCAAAAATCACAAAATTCAGAAAATAACAAAATGAAAATTCACAAAAAAATCATACACGTTATTAATCAAACATGCAAGTATAATAATTATCTTATTCTTTGCTTTTTCTTTGTATATGTATCAATCACTTCATTTATTAACTTTTCTAATAACTCATTCAGGTGTTCTACATTTATTTTCACGCAATCTTGCAATGTTTCCTGTCCAATTCGGTTTCTTAATTTTGCCATAAATTGATTCATTGTGCTGAAAGAATGTTTAGCGGTTGAAACAGGAATACAGCAGAGCCTGTATCGTCATTATTATTATTGTTGGGAGAAGACTCTTAACATATCCAATATTTGATTCCAAAACTGAATGTATAATATTGTTGTTGAATTGGTTTTCTGTTTCAGTCACATATTTAAATGAGTGAATGTCATTCCAGGAAGGATCAAAGTTCAAGTTTAAACAAGAGGAGATTACCTTTATGTCATCATTTGTTAGTTCGCAGAAAGATTTTGATTTTGATGATTCAAATATTGCAGTAACTTGATGATCGATATTTCTTTGTCATTAAAATGATCCTTCATTTGACTGACCATGGTATCAAAAATTGTTTTGCCATTTTTTAACTTGTGCTAATATTTTCTTTTAGAAAAATTGTCAAATGTGATGAATAGTTTGAAGCATTTTATGATAATTTTTACAAATTGTACTTTCTGGGTTTTGTTCGATACAATCTGACGATATATTTTCTGAATGTTGTGTTGTTGAGTTCATAAGTATCGGCAATGAAGACAAGTAGAGCTCTTCCTTACAAGAAAATTTTAATTAAAATTAAACAAAAAATGTGGCTAAAATTTCAATGTCCGAGGTCTTGGAATGAATATTAAAATAAAAATTACTATTTTTCTCTGTGTGGGGGAGATTTTATTCCACCAGGGGTGAAACTCACCCCACCTGGATTCAACACTGGGTGAGGTCAACTTCTAAATAGTTGCAAAAATACGACTTGGCTCTTAAAAATACCAAGCAGTTTAGGTATAGAATAGCATGTCATTCTTATATGGTCATGTGAATGTATTAATGAATGTTTCTACTTTTCATATTAATGCCTTCATATGAAAAGTAAAAACATTTTAACATGTTTTTAATAAATAATAAAAATGACTCCTGATTAAAATCCTTAAAATTAAAATAAAATTATTCTCACAATATATAATTAAAAAACAAATAAAATTTTATAATAGAATATAATAAAATTAGGCTTACTATCACAGACATAAAAAAAAAAAAGATGTGCATGTTAAATATTTAAGTATTAATTCTCTGGGTATTTTTACTTTAGCAAAGTATTTTACTCTTTTCTGTATTTGAAGAATTAGCAACATTAGGATCATTGGAAATCAGTAATAACTATTAGACTAACTGAAGTCAATGAGCAATCTTAGATATGCTTTGATTATGGCATTGCAAAATGAATGGTCCATTATTAACTGGATACTGTTATGTCAACTGCCATAAAAACAATACTGTAAAATTGTAAATTATGTTTGCCAATGAATGGCTATATCATTTTTGTTCACTAAAATTTAAAAAATAAATTAATTTAATTTTAGTGTAAAAAAAAAAACCCTTTTAATTAAGCATTCATTGATAAAATTAGGTGTATTATTGTTCTGGAAAAAATTTGGAAAGAGTTGCACTATTTTGTGTTCTAATTATAGTGTGGATTTTTTTTTTTTTTTTTTACAACCTAATGAACACTTAATTCATTACACAAATTTAAACCATTGAAGTCATTTAATCATTTTGCAGTTAGAGCTTAGTAATAGTTCATTATTGCTAAGCTCTAATTGCAGATCCATATGAAGAAATATCTGTTATCAAAGAAAATATACTGTAATACAAGTACAAACCTCAGGCTGTGCTAGAGATCCTGCACAACAGACTGGACATAATACTTACTGACAAGAAAAAAAAGATTACCTATCTGATTGACATGAACTTCAGCAACCTCCATAAAACCTATGATGAAAAAATCAGGTGTACTCAGACTTATGCAAGAAGTCAAAGCAGATGTGGGATGTCGAACAATTAATGACCATCCCAGTCACCATGTCAACCACCGGCATGGTGCCACAGAGCTTACATTATAATCCAACAGCAATAGGCCTCCCAGAAAATACCTACGAGAAACTCCAGAAAGCTGTGATCCTGAACACCTGTAGAATAGCCAGTAGTAGTAGTAGTAGTAGTAGTGGCACTTGATGCAAGAAAGCAAGTGTAGGAGCTTATGCAGCATCAGCCACAAAAAAAAAAAAAAAAAAAAAATCACACCATACCCTCCAAATGCCTGTCCAGTTCCTCCTTAAATTTATTTAACCTATCAACTTCCACAACGACAGATGGAAGTTTGTTCCAGCAATTAACCACCCGCTGGCTAAAGGCAAATTTCCGCACATCTATTCTGCATCTATCCTTTCTTAATTTGAACTTATGTCCCCGTAGGTTCGTATTCTGAACAAGTGGGAGGATCCCAACAGAATTCAGCGTGCTCAACCCATTCAAGGCCTTATACACCTCAATCAGATCACCGCGCAGGTGCCTAGTCTCCAGCCACTGCAATTTGCAGAACTTAAGCCTCTCTTGGTAAGAGGGATCCCTTCATTCCCCTCACCAATCTTGTTGCCCTTCTCTGTACATGCTCAAGTAAATCTACATCCTTCCTAAAATGAAGCCTCCAGACCTGTACGCAGTACTCAAGTCTTGGCCTGACCATTGCCTTATACAGAGGGACAGTAACCTCCTTCTCCCTGCTAGCAAAATTCCTATATATCATTGACAAAACCCCATGACCTGCCCTGGCAGCCTGTCTGCATTGCTCAGAAAACTTCATATCTGACTGCACAATTACTCCCAGGTCTTTTTCATTTTCTACCACCTTAAGCGTAGTACCACACAGTTGGTACATTTCTCTGGGGTTACTTCTACCCATATGCAGTACTTTGCATTTGTCAAGGTTAAACTTCAGTTGCCACTTCTTAGCCTATCTGCCCAAATTATCTAGATCCTGTTGCAGTAGCACGCTGCCATTACTGTCATTAACAACCCTGCCAACCTTCGTGTCATCTGCAAACTTCGACATTAAGCCTGATATACCTTCATCAATATCATTGATAAATATACAAAACAACAGTGGACCCAACACCGAACCCTGTGGGACTCCACTAATAACATTAGTCCACGAAGAGCAGCACCCATTGATTACCACCCTCTGTCTTCTCCCACTTAACCATCCTTTTATCCATTGTAGCAACTTACCCTTAATACCATTCTGTTCCAATTTGTACAGTAGTCTTCCATGCGCAACAGTGTCAAAAGCTTTCCTGAAATCCAAGTATATGATATCAAAATTATTTTTTGCATCCAGTTCCTTTGTGACCACATCATAATAACCAATCAAATTTGTCAGACAAGACTTTCCCTTAACAAACCCATGCTGTGTCTGAATTATTGCTGCAGTCTTGTCTAGATGATCCTGCAATGCATCTTTAACCAGTGACTCCATTATTTTACCCGGAACAGAAGTTAAACTAACTGGTCTGTAATTACTCGTGTCACCCTTCGAACCTCCTTTGTGAATTGGGGATACATTTGCACATCTCCAGTCCGTGGGAACCTCCCCTGAATCCAAGGATGCTCTCATAATTATGGCTAAGGGTTTGCTTAGTTGCTTTGCCGCCTCCTTTAATATAACTGGATAGATCCCATCCACCCCAGGTGCCTTTCTTATGTTTAACTTCAACAATTTCTCCTCCACTTTGCTCTCAGTTATTACAAAATCATTAAGCACACTGCTACAATTTGATAACCTTCTTCCATTTTCAAACTGTAATAATTCCTCACGTGTGAATGTAGATGCAAAATACTCATTCAGTTTGTTTGCTATCTGAGCAGGATCATCAACAGTCGAACCATCGATGTCAAGTGGACCAATCATATTCATCCCCTTCCTTTTAGAGTTTATATAAGTAAAGAAATCCTTGCTGTTTTTCTTAGCATCTTTTGCCAAAGATTTCTCATAATCCGCCTTTGCCTGCCTAACCTCCTTTGTGACCTGATTACAGACTAGCTTATATCTGTTACAGGCTTCTGCGTCGCCTGATAATTTATATGCATCCCATGCATTTTTCTTCTCTGTCACGAGTCTCATTAGTTCATTTGATAACCATTTAGGCCTAAACCTTGAACAATATTTCTTCATCGGTATGAAAAGTCTAGTAGCTTCCACGATTAATTCCTTGAATGCTTCCCACTTAGAATTTACTGTTTGTAACATCATCAGTTGATCCCACTGTACAGAATTTAAAAACTGTCTGAGACCACTGTACTCCCCTTTACGGAAGCAAAAACCCTTTCCTTTACCCCTGACGGTAGTTACCTCTTTGAGTAAATCCCACTTCAGCACACTGTGATCACTGCCACCTAGTGGTTCCTTTATCTGCAAATTCTGAATACACGAATGATCACTGCTGATAACCAGATCAAGAGTATTACTTTCTCTGGTTGCCTCTCGAACATGCTGCTGCAGAAAACAATCATCCAATAAATCCACAAAAGTCTGACTAGTGTGTGAGTGCCCAAACCACAAGTTCCAGTCAATATCTGGGAAGTTGAAATCCCCCATTATAAGACATTCCGATTTACTAGCCCACTCTATTTCTCTGTACAATTGTTCATTGTACTCATTCGAGTCATTAGGCCTATAACACACTCCTACTCTTATTTTTGCTTTCGCAGTGCTTATGTCACACCAAACTGACTCAACAGTGCACTGTCCATCTATATCAACTGGATGCACTTCTTTTGATTTTATGTTTTTCTTAATTAACAGCATAACACCTCCTCCCTTTCTGTCCTGTCTATCCTTTCCAGAGAGTTCCTCGACCAATAATAGTAACTGGAAATAACAACTACATGTACCAGTACTTGTAGGATGGAAAAAAACCTATAGGGAGAAGAAAGAGATAATACTAATACACAGATAGTACTAATACATAAGAGATAATACTAAAAACATTATTGTATATATGTGTGTATATACACACATATATACAATAATGTTATTAATATTATTATTATTATGACTTTATTCTTGTGGGATTTTTTCCAGCTCATGATGGCAACGGTACCAAGTGTATGGGGTGTTTCTTGTGTCCAGTTACAATTATTACTCATGTTCTATTATTATTACTGTTGGTTGAGTTACTTTCTGTTGAGGTTGAGCAATGTGTACCATTTGTCTATCTTCCTTATGGCTTGGTAGATTGATACTGTGTTTTTCTGGAAGTAATCCCTCATGTTTTTAATTGCCTTCTTTTGTTGTTCATAAGATCTACCAAACCATGCCCTCTCTTTTGGGCTATGGTTGTCTCTTGATGGCTGATTTTGGGTGGTGTTGGCAGCTGTTGGTCATTATCCTGGTTGATATCATAATCTCCTCCAGCTGAGTTTTGATCCAGTTTATGGTTCTGACCATGGTCCCACCATTAGGGTGGTCCTTGTTTTCTAACTGTTGAGCCTACATCATCCCCAGATATTTGTAGTCTCTCCCTCTGTCATGGCTTAAATCTCTTCACTGGTCTTCACAGCGCCTCCGTAGCCAGGTGGGCAGGAGCAGCAGTGCGTACCACACACTTCTTGATTAGACCGGGGTTGGAGCCTGTGACCACCAAATATGGAGGATGTGGAAAAGGTCAGGGAATGACCACCACATATTCCTGGAGCAATATGGCCTTAGTTGCTAATGCTCCTAAAAACCAAATAACAAACATACAAATAACAAAGAACTGGTCTTCACCTAATAGTTTCAGATGACTGAGTTTCCCTGATGCAGTCCATGGGTCTTGCATTTATCTGGGCCAAATTGTATCCAGATGTCAGTGCTGAACTCTTTGGTGATCCAGAGTAGCTGTTAGAGTTGATTCTCGGTTAACACACAGTTTCATGTCATCCCTGTATATCAGGTGAGAGAGGGTGTACAGGTTCTTCCTCCCTTCTTTAAGGGTAAATTCATACTTGCTGTTATTGAGCATAGTGGACAGTGAGTTGAGTGCAAGACAGAACCATAGTGGACTCAGATTATTCCCCTAGAAGATTTCTTGGCTAAAATCTGTTATTTGGGTACCACTTGTCTCTGCGCAGTGGCTGTGGTTGTACGGTCGAGTTCTGTGATTGGGTGATTATTATGAATGCATTTTGTTTCTGATTGTTTTGTGTCATTGAGGAGGAGATGCTTAGGTTAGGTTGGGTTAGGTTTATCCCCCCCCCCCGCCACTGCTTTAAAATCGGGAAAACAAGTTCCCGGTTTTAAAACAGTGGCCCGGGGGATAAACACCCTAGGTATGTCGACCTAGGAGGACAGGGGGTGGGAGAAAATAGTGAGTGGCACCTGCCAATCACTGCCTTCTTCCTGAATTTTAGTTGAAGTATGGAGTGGTACCCAAAATCTGAATTTTTACCTCTTCCAATTTGGATCAGTCTAGTCATGATGTTTTCGACCTTAATGGTGGTCCTCTACTTTGCCATGTTTGCTTCTAGGAAGTGTGTCATTGTCAGGTTGGCTCTATGGATCTTTAGTGTCTCTCTCAGCCAGCTATGGGGAACAGAGTCAAAAGCCTTGTGGTAGTTGGCCATGTGCAGGTTGCAGTGCTTCTTGTAGGCTTGCTCCATAATTGCCATGTTGGTGGTCCTTTGCTTGCATCCTTGCATCCTTTGCTCATCTGCTTACATCCCTTTTGCTGCTCAGCCATAATGTTCTGGCTCTCCAAGTGGCCTGATATCTTCTTAGTTGTGCAGCTGGTCAGGATCTAGTACATTGTTGGGAGAAAGGTGATCAGTCTGTACTTTGCAGGGTTTGTTGTGTTTTGTCCTTTGCCTTCAGTTAGGCAATTTCTTGAGTCAGATTCTGGGACTATGTCAAGAAGCCTTATCATATGGGTGAACTGCTCCACTATGTGCTTGTGTATGCAGCTGAATTTCTTGTACCAGTAATTGTGGATGTTATCTATACCTGGGATTTGCCAGTTGTGGGACTTCCTGATTGACTGTTATATATCTTTGTCCTGAATCTCCCATTCTGTCATTTCTTGTACATTCTTGGTTTTCTTATGTTTTTGATTTATCTGGGGGGGGGGGCAGAGCCATTATGACTAATTTTGCTGCTTCACAGGTTACCCTCAGGGGTCTAATGCCTTCCTCTCCTGTTTTTTGATGTTCCTGTAGAAGGATCTTTGGTTTTCATCAAATATTCGTTGTCTGTTTTCCTCTGGGCACTCTCCCTGTATCAGTGAAGTCTCTTGCTCAGTGCAAGGAGATTCTACTTGCTTGTTTTTCTTCCATTCATCTTGGTGGCTGCTGCAGCAGTAACGTAATACTAGATAGCATCTAGTATTACTTTGTTGTTATTAAGGTAATCTGGTATTATTTGCAGACTGAGGTGGTCTGGGACTTGCTGCAGGATTCTGTTAAGGCTCTGCTTTGATATGGTTTTGGTATTTGTGTGGTCCACTCCCTTGAATTCTAGAACCTTCTTCCACTCTTCTTCTTCTATTTTGGATATTGTGACCTCATCTGTTTCTGCTTCAGTTGCTCTGAGTTGTACTTCTTGTACTTGCTATTCTTTTTCTATTTCTGTTTTGTCCATATTCTTTGTTCTTGGACTTGTTTAGCTTTGGCTAAACAAGTCCACCTCCATAGCTGGATGAAGATGACACATAGAAATACTGAACATACTGCATTGAGTGTGGCACAGGCTAAAGTTGCTCATGCTCAGCTGTAGGCATCAGCTCAAAAAGTTGGAGACAGTCACATGCTTTAGTCACACACAATAACTACCACCATCCATTGGATGGGTGGTAGTTATTGCATGTGACTAAAGATAGCACCACTCTCTGCCTCAACCATCACTTTGATCTTTGGGAGTTAGGTCTAATAAGGAGACTTATACAATTTTTTTGTAGTGATCACCAAATAAATTATCCAGTGTTGTAAACACTTGGTTAATCATGCCTCTAAATAATAATTTGTACAGAAATTGAAATTTTATTGAAAGTAAATCTAAATCATGACTAAAACCAGAGCAGCAAAGCAAAAGGCTCAAGCTAATGGGAATGCTGTGGCCCAGGGGAGAACTGAGGGGGGCAGTTGTCCTCTGAATCACAGCCTTTTAAGATGCACTATTTGCTTGATGTTTGCGGAGCAGTCAAGTATGGGACATGATACTGCCATGGGGGATGTCTTTGTATGTGTGCGATGCAAGGAGTGTAAGGAGATAAGGCGACAACTCAGCGTTGTTATGGGCCTATATGAGAGCTTGAAGGACTGGGTGGATGCCCTCGAAGGATTACAAGTGAGGGGCCCATCAAGCTCTCAGCTGCCCACACCAATGCCAGAGCTTGCACTTGGTCATCGTGCAACACAGCGGCAACCCCCAAGGCAGAATGCGCTGGTCCCAAAGGAACTAGTAGTTGTTGGTGACTCTATTGTCAGGGAAACGGGAAACATGCTTTGTAAAAAGGATAGGTGGAACAGGACCAGGGTATGTCTGCCAGGGGCAAAAGTTGATGATGTTGTAGAGCGGATATCATCTTTTAAGGGCACAAAAGGTGATATAGTTGTACACGTTGGCACTAATGATATTAAGAGCAGGAGACCGGCGGAATTACTTGACAAGTACAGGTCATTGATGAAAAAAAGCCGTGAATTAGGGTTGAAATTGAAAGTGTCTGCAATTCTGCCCAGACACGATAGGAGGGAGTATATGATGAGAGCCCTGTCAATCAATTCGGCCCTGGAAAGATTGTGCAGGGCTCAAGGGGTAGAATTTTTTTCAGCCTGGTCTGTACTTGTTAACAGGAGAGACTGCTTCTACAGGGATGGGATACACTTAAATAGAAAGGGTGCAAGAATGTTTGCTGATGCTATCGAGGCAGTGTTAGGTGGGTCGGAAAACTGCTAGATTGGGGGGATACAAGGACTAATAGATTAACAGTAGCCACTGGCAGAGGTGAAAGTGATTCTTGCACTGCTTCTATTGGAATGAGCCGCAGCCTGGAAAATAAGATGCAGGATATTTCAGAGACTGCTGGGAATCATTGGGGTACAAGTAAACACATGGGTTGTGTTAGGGTAGCTAAGAAAAAGAACAGGTGCATGTATACTTGTGTGTACACCAATGCTAGGAGTTTAGTAAATAAATTTGATGAATTTGAGGTATTGCTCAAAACATCAAAGGCAGATATTGTGGGGATTTCAGAGATGTGGTGTCACACAGATATAAGGAATGCAGAACTGGAATTTGGGGAGTAAAATGTCTACAGAAAGGATAGACAGGATAGGAAGGGAGGAGGGGTTATGCTATTAGTTAAAAAACACATAAAATCCAAGGAAGTGAAGCCAGTCGACATCGCTGGACAGTGCAGTGTCAAGTCAGTTTTGTGTGACATAAGCATTGGGAGATCAAAATTGAGAGTAGGAGTGTGCTATAGGCCTAATGACTCTGATGAGTATAATAAGAAACTGTTCGGAGAAATAGAGTGGGCCAGTAAATCAGAGAGTCTTATAATGGGGGATTTTAATTTCCCAGATATTGACTGGAATTTGGGGGCTGGTCACTCACACAGTAGCAAGGCTTTTGTGGATTTATTGGATGATTGTTTTCTACATCAGCATGTTCGGGAGGCAACTAGAGGGAGTAAGACTCTTGATTTGATTATCAGTAGGGATTCTTCATGCATTAAGAATCTGCAGATAAAGGAACCACTAGGTGGCAGTGATCACAGTGTGCTGAAGTGGGAGTTACTCAAAGAGGTAACTACCATTAGGGGTAAAGGGAAGGGGTATTGCTTTCGTAAAGGCGACTACAATGGACTGAGACAGTATTTAAATTCTATACAGTGGGATCAACTGATGATATTGCCAACAGCAAATTCAAAATGGGAAGCATTCAAAGAACTTATCTTGGAAGCTACTAGGCTTTACATACCAACTAAGAAATATTGTTCAAGGTTTAGGCCTAAATGGATGTCAGATGAACTAATGAGGCATATGGCAGAGAAGAAAAATGCATGGGATACATACAAATTAACACGTGACATAGACGCCTATGATAGATACAAGTTGATCTGTAACCAAGTTACAAAGGAGGTTAGGCAGGCGAAGGCAGACTACGAGAGATCCTTGGCAAGGGATGCGAAGAAAAACAGCAAAGAGTTCTTTACTTATGTAAACTCTAGAAGGAAGGGGATGAATCAGATTGGTCCACTTGAGATCGATGGGTCAACTGTTGATGACCCTGCTCAGGTAGCTAACAAACTAAATGAATATTTTGCATCGACATTCACACATGAGGAGTTATTCAGTGAGGGGAATGCCAGAGGTGAATTCAACTCTAGCAGTAAGCTAGAGAATCTTGTAATAACTGAGAGGAAAGTGGAGGAGAAATTGTTGAAGATAAACACAAGAAAGGCACCTGGGGTGGATGGGATCTATCCAGTTATATTAAAGGAGGCAGCAAAGGAAGTAAGCAAACCCTTAGCCATAATTATGAGAGCTTCCTTGGACTCAGGGGAGGTACCCATGGACTGGAGATGTGCAAATGTGACCCCAATTCACAAAGGGGGATCAAAGGCTGACACAAGTAATTATAGACCTGTGAGTTTAACTTCTGTTCCCGGAAAATTAATGGAGGCACTGGTTAAAGAAACACTGCAGGATCATCTAGACAAGACTTCAGTTATAGCTAGGACACAGCATGGTTTTGTTAAGGGTAAGTCTTGCCTGACCAATTTGATTGGATACTATGATGCAGTCACAAAAGAACTGGATGCAGGGAATAACTTTGATATTATATACTTGGATCTTAGAAAGGTATTGATACTGTTGCACATGGAAGACTGCTGCACAAATTGGAGCAGTGTGGCATTGGAGGCAAATTGCTGCTATGGATAAAGGTGTGGTTGAGGGGGAGAAGACAGAGAGTGGTAATCAATGGACACTGCTCATCGTGGACTAATGTTATTAGTGGAGTCCCTCAGGGTTCAGTGTTGGGTCCTTTATTGTTTTCTGTATTTATAAATGATATTGATGATGGTATATCAGGCTTAATGTCCACGTTTGCAGACGATACGAAGGTTGTCAGGGTTGTCAAGGACACTACTGACACTATGCTGCTGCAACAGGATTTGGAAAGATTGAGCAGATGGGCTTCGAGGTGGCAAATGAAGTTTAACATTGACAAATGTAAAGTACTACATATGGGGAAACAGCAACCCCAGAGCAACGTATCAAGTGTGTGGTACTACAGTGACAGTGGTAGAGAGTGAAAGGGACCTGGGGGTGGTTGTGCAGGCAGATATGAAGTTCTCTGAGCAGTGCTGACGGGCTGCAAGAGTAGCTCATGGTGTATTGTCAATGATATATAGGAATTTTTCTAGCAGGGATAAGGAGGTGATTATTCCCTTGTATAAGGCAATGGTCAGGCCACACCTGGAGTACTGTATACAGGCCTGGAGGCCTCATTTCAAGAAGGATGTAGAGCTGCTGGAATGAGTACAGAGAAGGGCAACTAGATTGGTGAATGGGACAAAGGGGTGCTCTTACGAAGAAAGGCTTAAGTTTTGCGAATTACAGTGTCTGGAAACTAGGCACCAGCGAGGTGATCTGATAGAGGTGTACAAAGCCTTGAATGGTTTGAGCATGCTCAATGCTGATGGGATTCTTCCTCTTGCTCAGAATAATCACCTGAGAGGGCATAAATTCAAATTGAGGAAAGACAGATGTAGGATAGATGTGCGGAAATTTGCCTTTAGCCAGCGGGTGGTTGGTAGGTGGAACAGACTTCCATCCCTTGTCGTGGAAGTTGATAGCCTAAATAAGTTTACGGCTCAGCTGGACAGGTATTTCGAACGAACAGAGGGGTGAAGTGGAAGTGGTTATTTTTATTTATTTATGTTACTTTTTTTTTTTTTTTTTGGCTGATGCTGCATAAGCTTGCTTTCTTGCATCAAATGCCTCTACTAATGCTAATGCTAATAATAATTTGTCTTATTATAATAATAAGACAAATGCAAGACCCTTGGATTGCATCAAGGACATTCAGTTGGACTAAACTATCAGCTGAAGACCCAGTAAAGAAATTGAAGCCATTACAGAGGGTGAGATACAGATATCTGCAGATTATGCAGGCTGACCAGTTAGAACACAAGGAGATCAAGGCCCTTCTGACTGAGAAATACTGTCAGAGACTGAGAAGCTGAACGGCGGAAACACAGTCACAGCCATAAACACTTATGCAGTCCCAGTGCTAACGTACTCCTTGGAGATCATAGATTAGACCAACACTGAGCTGGAGGAGATTGAGATCATCCAGAATAATGATGACCCAGAGGTGCCAACACCATCCAAAGTCGGCCATCAAGAGACTGACCATACTGGTAAAGAAGGAGGGGAGGGAATTGACTGACCTCATTGAACAAGAGAAGAAGGTGATTAAGAACCTGCAGGATTACTTCCAGGAAAACACAAAACCAATCTACCAAGCCATAAGAAAGATGGAAAAATGGCACAACACTCAACCTCATACAAACAGAAGAAACAAAGACAGAAAGATGGGCAAAGAAGACACTCCATGGTAGATGCTACAGTGACCTCCATCAAGACTATATACAGGGGGGGGGTGATCATTTAATTTGTAGACTGGTGCAAGATTTTGTTTACTGTGTGAAATTTCCATAACTGCTGCCAGAAGCGCTCTCCCTGATCACTACTGAGGAGACTCTGTGTGTACATGCCAGTACTTGTGAAGCTAGTGTTGCATGAAGATAGTTTTTTTTTGCCGTATGCCATTAATGATCATTTTGAAGCAAGTATCAGACATATAGATTGAACAGCGATATGTGATTCATTATCAGACAGTGCTTAAAAGCATCAGAAACAGTTAGAGATGAATGAAGCATATGGTATTGAGTGTCTTGGTAGCATGGCCATATTTAAAAGGCACAAGCAATTCAGTGAAGGCCATGAGTCTGTTGCAGATGACCCAAGACCTAGTCAGTCTTTCTCCTCAACAACTCCTGAGCAAATCGCAAAATCCCAGGAAATGTTGGATGAAGACAGGCAAATTACGCTTTGCAAATTGGCTGTTAGAATGTCCATTTCATATTGTAGTGCTCACAATATTCTGAAAAATCACCTGAAAATGTTGCAAATCTGTACCCGCTGGATTCCATAGAATTTGACTCCAGAACAAAAACAGCAAAGAATAGACTTGTGCAAAGAAATGCTTGACCATTTTTAAACAGAGGTCAAAACTTTTTAAATCAAATAGTGGCTTGTGATGAAACTTGGATTTTTCACTATGATCTAGAAACAAAACAACAGTCGAGTGGAAGCATTCTGATTCACAAAGACCTAAGGAACTTCAGGCTTCTTGTTTGGCTGCCAAACAAATGGTTCTTGTGTTTTTTGACAAAAAAAGGTATTCTTGTTACACATTTTGCGCCTTGTGAAACAACTATAAATAAGGAAGCATACTCTGAGGTTCTCAAAATCAAACTTTTCTGTGCCATTAGTCAGAAATGTCAAGAACTTTCCAGTGTGAAATCCAGCTCCATCAGGACAATGCCAGGCCCCATATGACTAATATTGTGCAGCCACTAATCACTGCCATAGGTGCCGAGTTTCTGCCACATCCCCCCTTATTCACTGGACTTAGCCCAGCCCAGTGCAATTTCTTCCTATTTCCACATCTGAAGAAAGCTCTGAAAAGCAAGTGTTTCGTATCTGACAACGATGCTCACAGAGCCACAATGGAAGCACTTCACAGTTTCGAAAAATGGCTTGCAAGAAGCATTTAATGCATGGGTACGATGTTTGTGAAAGTTTGTAAAGTTCAAGGGAGAGTATTTCGAGAAGGAGAAATCCACAGAAGATTTCAGATGATGACAATTAAGATAAGATCTTGCACCAGTCTGCAAATTAAATGATCACCCCCCTCATAGATAAGATGGTTTCCAGTGCTTAGCTCACAAACAGAAGGCTCTTCACCGAGACCAAAGGATTAATGCTTGCCATCGAAGACCAGGTACTCAACACCAGGAACTACAGGAAATACATTGTCAAGGATCCCACAGTACCAGATGACAAATGTGATGATGCCATCTGGCCTTAGAAAAAATCCAGCTCATCACCGCAGGATGCAGGGTGATCACCCAGATAAATTAGTTCCTGGGATAATACATGATATTACTCTCTCTATTTGGTTGAGTTTTGCATGCCAGCTGGTAAAATAACTAGTAGTAGTAATAATACATTTTCAAGTGTTTTTCTTTATAAAGACCTGTGCCCAATAGTGTAACATCTATAATCTGTTTTGTAATGTCACTGATCAACAAATACATGGTTACTTTTCTTTTTGATTTTCTCTTTGTAATAGAGAAAATAAGTTAAGTTGTTTGTTAAGTTGTAATTAAAATTTTTGTTTCTTAATTTGAAAAAAATCTCTTTTTTTTTTTTTTTTTTTTTTTTTTTAGCAAAATTCCTGATGCCAGTGAAGGAGCTATACCCCTGACAACAAGGCTTCTTGCTAAACAGCATCAAATGATTGAACTTGATGAGCTATTAGAAAAGGAAAGAGAGGTGCGTGAGTATTTTCGGAAAGTAAAATTTATAAGATAAATTAATTTATAAAATATAATTTTTAAAGGATAATAAAAGCCATCACTTTCACTATTTTATAATTCTTTTAGCATAAGGATTATTACCACAACTTGTCTTGATCATCTACAGGCATTCCAAAATAGGTTTTATATGCATTGTTACTAAACCTATTTCAAAAGCTATCAGAATTAAAGAAATAAGTCTTCAAAAAAAAATTTAAAAAAAAAAAAACCTTTGATTACCACCAAAGTATTGATGGTAGAGGAAAAACTAGTGACACCATGGGATTTAGCACATAATATATGTATATATTCTTGAACACTATTTTTAAGACTATGTTCTATTTTAATTAAATTTTAATTAAATTTTCAGTTGTGATAATGCTGCGGTTATGCGGCATTAATGCTATTGTAGGATTAAACAATTAAACATTATACACGCATTGATGTCAGGTCAAAGTACCGATTGATTTTTGTTTTGCGAATGGTAGTGAAACTTTTTATTATTTTGGGCGGGAGGCATTACCGGTAATTAAGACCTAACTAACTGGCTAGCCATTGTCACTGTAGCAGTTGTTGGTTTTGCCTATTGTTGTATATATTAACAATTAACAAGTTTGTTAATTTTAAATTTAAATTTTTGTTTTAGTTTTAAATTTTATTAAATGGTAGTTTTAAATTTTTGGATTATAATTAGCTTAAAACTGGGATTAGGACTGGGATTGGGACCCAAAGCTCAACGGGTGTGCACCAGAGTAAATATAAAAAGTATATAGGTATTTACCTATATACTTTTTATACCTGCAAACACTATTGCTGGTGGTTGGTACAAGAAAGCACGTGCAATCTGCCCGGGAGCTGCTTTATAGGAGGTCGGGGTGCCCTCTGGTCTGTTTTGTTGGTTAGTCTGTCAGTAATAATTATATATGCTTAAGGGATGGGTTAATTTGTTTGTGATTATGAGACCTGTATTAAATTATACATTTGTTATACATTTGGATGGGTTAATTTGTTTGTGATTATGAGACCTGTATTAAATTAGTAATTGATGATTAGGATTACGGTGAATACTTATATGGATGTTTATGTTAATACATTTTAAGATTACACTTTTTTTGTTTCTTTTTTTTTTTTATTGATTAATCAAAATAGTAATGTTATCCACTGGACAAGGATTGGTATAACCTTTCTAAAGCATAACAAAATGTTAAAATAAAATTAATTAAAAATAAATTAGCATTTAAATTTTATTTGCCTTATATATATTTTATTTGCCTTATATATTTTATATAACACGAACCGAATTCACTTATGCACGATTCGCCTTTGTGTTTACAAGAAATGGCAGTCCAATGCAGAATCACCCCAACTGAACGCAACACGAAGAGAATGAAGAGAAGATTCTGAAAATGTATTTATGTTTTTATATCAGTGAAGGGGAAACACATTTCACCATAATAAGGTAAAAACCCACACAATTCCAGCTATTATCGATATTATCGCAAATGCAATTAAATCGAGTTTACTACCAGTTTATAACAGATTCTACTAGCAGAAACGCAACTGAAAATTGTTTTTATTGTTTTATGGCAGTAACCCTTAGAAATGTGCTTTAGTAAAATGTGAGGTGTTAATAGTTTATCTCTACCTTTACGGTGTTGTTTATTCAGTTTCTACACGTGCGCAGCTTTGTTTATGCGTATCAAGCGTGCCTCCTCGTTTTGTAATTGTGCTTTATTCCCTACAAATGAGTAAAATACTTAAAAGGTGTGAATAGGAAGCGTCCTGGTGAAGACACTGCAGATTCAGAGAGAAAAAGAAAAGAAATATCAATAAACAGAGGCGGACTGAGTCAAAAATTCTTACCCAGGAAAATTTATAGTGGCCTCATACTATGGTTTGTGGCCAAAATCACACCGGTCTCTGGCCCACCAGGGTTTCCCTGGTAAGGCTTATGGCGAGTCCACCTCTGTCGATAGAGAAAAAATATGAAATTGTGAAACACTTTGAGCGAAATGAAAGACCATGTGATATTGCAGGTGCTACACAGCTAAATGAGGCAACGCCAAGAATTACAAAGAATGCAGAGAAAAATAAAAACAACTTTTATAGCAACGTTATAGGAACAACTCAAAGTGTAATTAAAATCCATTAGATTAAGACACAAAGAATTGGAGGAGATGGAACGGCTGTCATCTGTTTGGATAGAAAAATCAAACAAAAAACAAGTTGCTTACGATAGAAGCAAACGCATTAGCAATATTTTATTACTTAATAGTTGTAATAAAATATTTAAGTATTTTATTACGATAATTTATTGTGTTTGGTAATGTTTTGGTTACAAATGTGTGTTCAATCTTGGGTGGTCGGCACCTAACCCAATTTTTCCCATAGGGCCTGTTGTTTATATTGCACGAGGGTTTCTAGGAACACAACTATCATGCTATACGAGGACTGACTGTACTTAGTAAGCAAAACTATTATTGAGACTACAGAAACGGGTATGCATGAGACATTCTTTTAGTATGGCTATCTGTCTGCTCAAAGACAAGGACACATTGTTACTAGAGATAACCCTGAATTTTAACCATTCTTGGCATAAGAATATCAGAAATATTGCTTTTGTTGCAACAAAAAATTAGGTATTCTCTTTTGCTCTTAATGTTACTTTTCTTTTTACCTTTTACTTTTCTACTTTTACTATTACTTTTCTTTTAAACCAGCTACTGACTCTATACAAATCAAAAACATTCCCTACTATGGAATGTTATTCCCACATTTTGTGAAATGCTCTGAATACTGCTGTTAAATTCTTACTCTATCTGAAAGAGGGCAGTCAGGTTAATTGATAAT
Organism: Mastigoproctus giganteus; assembly: GCF_048544385.1. Classification (NCBI taxonomy): domain Eukaryota; kingdom Metazoa; phylum Arthropoda; class Arachnida; order Uropygi; family Thelyphonidae; genus Mastigoproctus; species Mastigoproctus giganteus. Next base: position 235,961,754 of record NC_143576.1, read on the forward strand.
TTTTCACTTACAAACTTTCTCTACTTCCTACCACACAAATGTGATAGAAGGCAGGAAAAAGACATGCAGTTTCTGTCACATCTGTTTTCTACAGACCATGAGTAATACTTTTCCATGGGCAATCCTCTTTTAAATTATTAAAAAAATATTGGTATTAAGAGCCCCCAAGCATGCTCTCATAACCATAAGTGTATTATGATGCTTGTAGAAGTACATGTTCACCAATTTGCATGTTTTGTAGGCTGAATAGCTCACAGGAAAAAACTCTACACTGTCTGCCTGAAATCAGCTGAAATCAGCCTTGAATGAAGATGACTTTAGAAATTCCTCCATTCGTTGACAGGAATAGAACTCAGACCACCCCAAACAAGTGGCAGATGGTAACATATCATAATGACTAGGCTGTCATGGAGAGCAGCAGTGCGTAGCACATGCTTCTTGATTAGACCGGGGTTCGAGCCCGTGAACACCAAATACGGAGGATGCGGAAAGGTCAGGGAATGACCACCGCATATCCCTGGAGCAATATGGCCTTAGTTGCTAATGCTCCTAAAAACCAAATAACAACAACTGTCATGGAGAGAGCTTCTGGATTAGCATCTGCAATTTCTACCTTTCTCTCCCAAACCGGTAAATCAGCTAGTTAACATCCATTCACAATTCAGCTCTAAACTCATTGAACTAACTTTTCCTTTTCATTTATCCCTTCTGTTTCTGTTATTTTGAAAACCTTCCTTTTTGTGTGTTTCCTGAAAATTGCAATCTGCAGAAGTTTGAGTCCACTGTCAAGATGTATTTGCTGTCTTCTAGACTCTAAAATCATAAATGTTACTAGATCTTTATAGTTCCAATAAATTTAAAATTTAAATTGAAAATTAAATAATTTTAAATTTAAATTGTTTAAAATTAAAATTTAAAGTAAGCTGAATAATATAAAGTCTTAAAGAAAGTTAGTATCCCATAATTTAACAGTCAATATTATAAAACTTAAAAGACAAAATTTCTAATCTTTTTTTAAAATCACTTTTGAAAACTTTATACTGTGTATTCCCATGTCAAAAAGTGACAGCCTAGTTCATATTTAAGCATTTACAACTGTATGTGTATATATATATATATATATACATACAGTTACATATATATATATGTAAAGTTTGGAGAATTCATGTAGATTTTCAATGAGCTTGAAAATGCATTCAATATATAAGATAACGTTTATTTCATGGTATATTGTCCTTAAGTTTACAAGAAATTAATTAAATTCACATAGTATAAAACCTTTTATTGAGAAGAAATTTACTCTTTCCTCGTTGAGTAAGAGAATTTATTATAAATTTATTTATTAATACAGTCTCTCCTCAATTTAGGACAATCTGGACCTATGACGGTCATTTCCAGAAAAATTTTTAAATATTTTACACAGCTGTGACGCTGCTGTACGACTATCTCAGCTACCTATGCAGTGGTATTAAAGGGAGTGTCCGCACAGATAGCCCATGAAAACCCCCAAAATCATCAATTTCGAGTTAGATACATTTTTTCCTAACAGTTATTTCTATGTATCTGCATTTTAAAACCCATCTATTTGTGTACATAAATCATGCCTAAAGGGACAAAAAAAATTGGAGAAACATTCTTCAGCTTTGAAGTCTAACAGACTGAGACAAAATATGAATTCCAAGTGTATTAATTCTTGTCAAGGAGACATCTGATTTAATGCATATAACATGAAATATATGATCAAATGATGGCAACTCCTAGACAATTGGTGTTCAGAAATCTCTAAAATCTGTTTCTTTATAGAAACAGATTTTAGAGATTTGTGAAAACTAAACTAATAAAATATGAAACTTAAAAATAAAATATAAAAGAAAAAGAACACACCATTAAATAAACAAAGAAATATTAAATGCACCAGTACATAAAAAAAACAGACTTACGTGCGACTTATGACATGGTCGTTGGAACGGAACCTCGTTGCAAGTCAAGGAACAACTGTTTATAGACTCATTATAGAAAATATTCATACATTGCTTTATTAAATTAATTTCCTGGTATAGCGTTCCATTATTATGATATCCAAAATGGCAGTCAGTATATCATTATTAAGGTGTATTTCTTAACTATGATAGTTGAGAATAGAGAACTTCAATGATTCCACTTCAGAGAAACGTTGCAATTTCTTTACAAATTCTGACAGCTACATGATTATTTTTAGATTATTTTAATATATGCTTATGCATTATCTTTCTGGATATGTTATCTTAATTATTCTTTATTATATTAATATTTTTTAGGAATATGCAACAAAAATGAGGAAGCTTAAAAAGAGAAGACTGGAAATTGAAAAAAAATCTGAGTTACTAAAGGATACTTTAAGGAATTTTGAAAAGTTCCTAACAGTAAGAGTAACAGTTTCTTTGAATATTGTATGCTATACAATTTTTCATTTAGATTTCTAGCAGCTCTGATTTATTTTCTGTTTTAAAGGAAAATGATAAAAGACGAGTCAGAGCCATTGAAAGAGCCGCAACAGAAAGGAATATTCAAAAATCAAAGGATAAAGAAATTAATAGGTAAAATAAAAATTATAAATAATAAAAACAATAACATTTAAAGTTAGTAATATTTATAGTGTGTTTGTTTCAGAAAAAAATTACAAAATAATGCAAATATTTCAAAAATTACATATTTTTGAAATATTTGCAACAAAAAATATTTTTTGTCATACCTTCGCAATGAAAATATGTGATTCTGGAGGAAATAATTCTGATTCCAAAAATCAAAATAAAAAGTCTCTATCATGTCTGCATCAAAAGATGTACCAATGTTTAACGTTAACATAAAGGAATATATATATGTATAATTCAAGTTTTTAATACAAGTGTAAAAAAATATTATACATTCTCTATAACTCATTTAACTTTGGAAAAATTATCATAAATTATAGCGAAATAGCTATATTTAAATAATGTATAATCAGCCTACCTGTAATTGTCCTTAAAAATGTTTGCTACTAAAGGATTTTCTCTTGTATTCCTCTCCCTCACAAGGAACCAGCAGTAATCCCCCATTTTTACAGGATCCCAGCAACCTTGGTACCACTTTTCCATAGTGGAAATATCTTGATGAAACCGCTCCCCTTGTTCGTCACTCACATCTCCCAGATTTTTGGGGAAAAAATTTGAGATGGGTATGAATAAAATGAATTTTCAACGATATTTGACAGCCAGTGTTTTTGTAGCACTCGAGTAAATTAGACACCAACATTTCATAGTTTTCTTCTTTCCTATTACCCAGAAAACCATGTACTACTGCTAGTTAGTTAGTTATTTGGTTTTTAGGAGCATTAGCAACTAAGGCCATATTGCTCCGGGATATGCGGTGGTCATTCCCTGACCTTTCCACATCCTCCATATTTGGTGGTGACGGGCTCGAACCTCGGTCTAATCAAGAAGCATGTGCTACGCACTGCTGCTCCTTCCCACCTGGCTACAGAGGCGCCATGTACTACTGCCTTAAATGATCGCCAATCTGCCAATTCAGCCTCCTTTAACTGGGTTTTAAACACATCGTCTTTCAACAGTTTCCTAATTTGGGGTCCTACAAAAATTCCTTCCTTAAATTTGGCATATGTTAAATTAGAAAATGCATTTCTCAAGTATGCAAACCTGTTACCTTCTTTACTAGTCCCTTCATGAAATTTTTCATCAATACAAGTTTGATGTGCAGGGGTGGAAGAAGAAGAACCTTCTTTGATTGCACTAAAGGAATAAATTTTACATTACGTTGTCCTGGTATGAACTCTTCCCGCTTGTCCCAATGTTGCACAACATAATGTTCTTCTGTGTTCCAACATGATGTTCGGCTGTAACATAAAAAACAACAATATTTTGTGAAACACCCCTACAAACCAACCAGCAAACCAATAACCTTAAGTTCACTGCATATGTTCTACCATAATCCTGGTATTTTATAGCATGTAGAACCTTAGACATGCTTTCATGACTTTCTTTAAGTCCAACTGAATGAAACACAGGAACCGAGGGAATTTGGAGCAATTATGACGCATAACTGCTTTTAAACTTAATTTTGAGGCATCTATGGATAAACGTCATTCATTTGACTTATGCACGACACCTAGTTCTTTCAGAAGTCCAATAATATTTTTACAAAAACACATCCTCTCCTCCATAGCAAAATATTTCGAAAACTTTTCATGTATTTTTTGAAACACTGAAATCTTTGCTCCTACTGCGAGTATATTCCACTGATGTAACCTAGAACCTAACAGTTCAGTTTGTTCTTTCAGAAAATTTAAGTCTCGAACCAAATCATTCAACTCATCTTCTTTGATTAAATGTACCTCGCTACCTGGATTACTGGCTGATAGTTGACATCTTGTGAAGTGGAGGCTTCCAGAAAATCCTCAACTTGAATTTGATCATTATTATCTTCCCCACTACTGTAATCCCAAGTTTTGGAGGGTACTGGCAAATCGTCACTGTGTGGAATGAGCTGAATTGCGGAAGTATATTTGGATATATTATAGTGTTTGCTATTTTTAGACCTACCAGATATATCTGTCATACAGAAGTAGTAATCATTAATGTGGTTAGATGGGTCTCGCCAAACCATAGGGACTGAAAGAGGTAATGCTTTGAGCTTGCCATGTAACCACTTCCTAAGGTTTGTTGATAGGTAATACAAAAATTTCAAGAGGCGCCCATGGTTTGTCTTGATCACCACTTTTACATCAGAAATAAAAAAAAATTCAAAGGTTTTGTAATGTTGTAGATATTTTTCCTTTGAGTCTTTGGAGTAAACTGTCCACAATCATAACAAAAATTGTTTGGATGATTGATACCCTTCGTGTGTGTCTGCTTATTCATTGTAGCACGAAGTGAATTCTGTGACATGATGTGAAACTATCATGGCGATTTTTGAAATGTGTGTCTGCTTATTCATTGTACCACAAAATAAATTCTATGACATGATTAGCATTAGTAGAGGCATAAAATGCAAGAAAACAAGCTTATGCAGCATCAGCCAAAAAAAAAAAAAAAAAAAAAACCCACCCATTTCACCCCTCCATTCATTCGAAATGCCTGTCCATCTCGGCCTTAAATTTATCTAGGCTATCAACTTCCACAACAAAAGATTGAAATCTGTTCCAGCAATCAACTACCTACTGGCTAAAGGCAAATTTCCGCACATACAACTGTCCTTCCTCAATTTGAATCTATGCCCCCTCAGGTTCTTAATCTGAGCAAGAGGAAGAATCCCATCAGCATTCATCTTGCTCATCCCATTCAAGAACTTATACACCTCAATCAGATCACCTCGCAGGTGTCTACTCTCCAGGCACTGCAATTTGCAGAACTTAAGCCTTTCTTGGTAAGAGACCACCACTTTATTCCCCTCCAATCTTGTTGGCCTTCATTATACTTGTTCTAGCAACTTTACATCCTTTCTAAAATGAGACTTCCAGACCTGTACACGGTACTCTAGGTGTGGCCTGACCTTTGCCTTGTATAACGTAATAATCACCTCCCTGTCCCTGCTAGCAAAATTCCTATATATCATTGACAAGGCTCCATGACCTGCCCTGTTTGTTGTTTGTTTGTTATTTGGTTTTTAGGAGCATTAGCAACCAATGCCATATTGCTCCGGGAATAGAGGCGATGACCTGCCCTGTCAGCCTGTCTGCACTGCTCAGCGAACTTCATATCTGACTGCACAATTATCCCCAGGTCTTTTTTACTTTCCACTTCCCTGAGTGTAGTATCACACAGTTGATACGTTTCTCTTCGGTTATTGCTACCTATATGCAGTACTTTGCATTTGTCAATGTTAAACTTCAGTTGCCACTTCTCAGCCCATTTCCTAACTTATATAGATCCAGTTTGAGTAGCATACTGTCTTTACTGTCGTTAACAACCCTGCCAACCTTTGTATCATCTGCAAACTTGGACATTAAGCCTGATATACCTTCATCAATATCATTACGAATACACAAAACAACAATGGGCCCAGTACAGAACCCTGGGGAACTCCTAATAACATTAATCCACAAAAGGCAGTGTCCATTGTTTACCACTCTCTGTCGTCTCCCACTTAACCATCTCTTTTCCATTGCAAGCAACTTGCCTCTATGCCATACCACTCCAATTTATACAGCAGTCTTTCATGTGCAACAGTATCAAAAGCTTTCTTAAAATCCAAGTATATGATATCAAAATTATTTTTTGCATCCAGTTGCTTTGTGACTACATCATAATATCCAATCAAATTGGTCAGACAAGACCTCCCTTTAACAAACCCATGCTGTGTCTTAACTGTTACTGTAGTCTTGTCTAGATGATCCTTCAGTGCATCTTTAACCACTGATTCCATTATTTTTCCCAGAACAAAAGTTAAACTAACAGGTCTATAGTTACTTGTGTCATCTTTTGAACCCACCTTTGTGAATTGGTGATACATTTGCACACCTTCAGTCCATGGGGACCTTCCCCCGAGTCCAAGGAAGCTATCATAACTATGGCTAAGGGTTTGCTTACTTCCTTTGCTGCCTCTTTTAATATCACTGGATAGATCCAGTCCACCCCAGATGCCTTTTTTATGTTTAACTTCAACAATTTCTCCTCCACTTTGCTCTCAGTTATTACAAAATCACTTAGCTTCCTGTTGGAGTTTGATAAACTTCTGGCACTTCTCTCATTGAATAACTCCTCATGTGTGAATGTAGATGCAGAATATTCATTGTTTATCAGCTACCTGAGCATGATCATCAATAGGTAACCCATCTATGTTAAGTGGTCCAATCTGATTCATCCCTTTCCTTCTAGGATGCCTCCATAGCCAGGCGGGTAGGAGCAGAAGTACGCAGCACACGCTTCTTGATTAGACCGGGGTTCGAGCCCATGACCACCAAATACAGAGGATGCGGAAAGGTCAGGGAATGACCACCACATATTTCCGGAGCATTATGGCCTTAGTTGCTAATGCTCCTAAAAACCAAATAACAAACAAACAATAACCCTTTCCATCTAGAGTTTACATAAGTAAAGAACTCATTGCTGTTTTTTCTTTGCATCCTTTGCCAAAGATTTCTCATAATCTGCCTTTGCCTGTCTGACTTCCTTTGTGACTTGATTACAGACTAGCTTCTGTGTCACTTGATACTTTATATGCATCTCATACATTTTTCTTCTCTGCAACAAGCCCCATTAATTCATCTGACATCCATTTAGGTCTAAACCTTGAACAGCATTTTTAGTTGGAATGAAAAGCCTAGTAGCCTCCAAAATTAAGTCTCTGAAGGCTTCCCCTTTTGGCACCTCCATAGCCAGGTGGGCAGGAGCAGCTGTGTGTAGCATGTGCTTCTTGATTAGGCCGGGGTTCGAGCCCATGACCACCAAATATGGAGGATGCGGAAAGGTCAGGGAATGACCACCACATATCCTCGGAGCAATATTGCCTTAGTTTCTAATGCTCCTAAAAACCAAATAACAAACAACAAACAGCTTCCCCTTTAGAATTCAACATTGGCAACATCATCAATTGATCCCACTGTACAGAATTTTAAAACTGTCTGCGACCCCTGTAGTCAGCTTTACAAAAGCAAAAGCCCTTCCCTTTAGCCTTGATGGTAGTTACATCTCCAAGTAATTCCCACACCAGTACATTGTGATCACTGTCATCCAGTGGTTCCTTTATCTGCAAATTCTTAATGCATGAATAATCACTGCTGATAATTAGATCAAGAGTATTACTCCCCCTGGTTGCCTCTCAAACATGTTGCTTTAGAAAACAGTCATCCAATAAATCCACAAAAGTCCTGCTAGTGTGCGAGTGACCAATCTACAAGTTCCAGTCAGTATCTGGAAAGTTAAAATCCCCTATAATAAGGGGATTCTGATTTACTAGCCCACTCTGAATCTGTGCACAGTTTCTCATTATACTCATCAGATTCATTAGGTCTATAACACACATCTACTCTCATTTTTCCTTTCCTAGTGCTTATTTCACACCAAACAGACTCAACACTGCACTGTCCAGCGATGTCGACTGGCTTCACTTCCTTGGATTTTATGTGTTTCTTAACTAATAGCATAACCCCTCCTCCCTTCCTATCCTGTCTATCCTTTCTGTAGACATTGTACTCTCCAAATTCCAGTTCTACACTGCTTATATCCGTGTGACATCACGTCTCTGATATCCCACCTATATCTGCATTTGATGTCTTGACTAGCACTTCAAGCTCATCAAATTTATTAACTCCTAGAATTGGTGTACACACAAGTATACCTGCACCTGTTTCTATTCTTAGTTACCCTAACACAGCCCATGTATTTACTTGTTCCGCTATGACTCCCAGCAGTCTTGGAAATCTCCATTACCTTGCTTTCCAGGCTGCTGCACATTCTAATAGAAGCAGTGCAAGAATCACTTTTGCCTCTGCCTGCGGCCACTGTTAACCTTTTAGTCTGTATATTCTCCCAAGCTAGCATTTTTCTGGCCCACCTAACACTGCCTCGATAGCATCAGCAAATATTCTTGCACCCTTTCTATTTAAGTGTACCCCATCCCTGTAGAAGTAGGCTCTCCTGTCAACAAGCACAGACCAAGCTGAAAAAAATTCTACCCCCTGAACTCTGCACAATCTCTCCAGGGCCGAATTGATTGACACGGCCCTCATCGCATTCTCCTTCCTATCATGTCTGACTTGAATTGCAGACACTTTCACATTCAACCCTAACTCGTGACTTTTTAATGATGTGAAACTATCATGGTGATTTTCGAAATCTATGCATAAAAATTGGTTAAAAACAGCATTTAAATTCTTGGAGGTAAAAATCGTGTTGGCTAGTGTTATCTTTAATCTCACATCTTTAAAAAACAAGCACTATTTACAACAGCTTTCAGAAATTTAAATATTACAGAGTAAAGACTATCATGCGCAACATATTTATTTTTATACTCTAACAACTTTACGTCACATAATTTTTAATTAGTAGTTTGCTTTAGCTTATAAAGCAGTTCATATTAAATGGGATGCATATAAGTTGAAAAGACCTTGAGGACAATCCAATGTTAGATTCTAGATAGAGTTTTTCTAGATTTAGAAATTTAAATTAAAAATTTTAAATTTTAATTAAAAAATAATCAGAAATCTTTAAATACTTGAATTAATCTCTAACAAGACATGTATTCTGTGCCAAGTAATGATGTAGTAGTAAACACCTCAGTGGCGGACTATTATTATTATTAGCCATAAGGTGGAGAGAGAGATAGAGAGACTTTTTTTTTTTTTATTTAACTTTTTTTGCTATGACAGCATCATTTTTATTTTATCTTATTTCTTTCTTAGAAACTGGTGGATAATCAGATGTCAGCTGGCCATGAAGGGCAAAACAATATAGATAACAGTATTTATTTGTATTTATGATAATAAATATTCTTGTGGACCACAGTGCACAACCTTCCCCCTACACCTCATACAGTTTTATTTGAAATGGTAGTTAAGTGTCAGGCTGTTTTTCTGCTGCATATGGATCTTTTCTTTATAAAATATCAACTAAACATATCATTTTATATTTATAGTAAATTAGAACCAACACATGAAAACAATTTCAACAGGAAAAAAAAAAACATAAGCTAATATCAGATTACTTCCTGTAAGTTAATTGTATGTTCTTTCTTGTTTTTAAAATAAAATTATAAAATAATTCTTCAAACAGGCCTTGGTGGTTGGGAAAATAATCACATGTAATAACTGCAATTAAAATATACCAACTTGATAAGTGAGAGCATATTTAATTTAAATTATTAAATTTGATAAACTATATTTAAAGTAAAATAAAATACACCGATAAAATGATAAAGTTAAAAGTGATAAAATAAACACTGAAACATAACAATGCTTTCAAAGGTGACCACCACCTCCTATGTCCAAAGTGAAATTTACAGTGACGATACATCATTAAATATCACAGCAGAATGATGGTGCAGAACGTGTAACTGAAGGATCATGGGAATTAATCCTTGATATGTGCACGTGACACCAGGAATGGCCTAGGTTATGTAGGGTGAAACTATTCATCACATCTGAGAATCCCAGCCTTGAACACAGTATCTCTATTAATGGTATTGTAATTTTTGCTTAATAATCTTGTTTTCCACCATTGGCACAGATAATCAGATCTCCATTGTAGTTCAAAAAATTTGCTTTTATATCTGTCTTTCTGATTTAAATTATCAATCACAGTCTTTGCTGTTTTGATTTTATTACTTAAATTATAGGTTCTGGTTATGAAATAAGTACTGCTCATAACCAGTGTTTCATAACCAGAATTGCCTGATGTTTCATAATTTATGGAGAAGTATATGCTTCCCCACAAACTTAGCAAAATATAATAAAGAATAAAGGTGTTATAATAAATATAATAAAGGCGTTCATTTTCATCTAACCTGCAGTTTTAAGCCCAGTTTATGCTATCACATATATCAATATATTATATAACATTATGTTAAATAGAACATGAATGTAGAAATAAGAAAGTAGAAAAATGGGGAAGTAGTCTATCTCTTTAGCTTTATTTTTTCTTTTTTTTACTGTTCTTTTATTCCTTTTCCTCTCCCATTATTGCTTTATATAACATTATCCATAAAGAATTTTTGTTTTTATTTAGGTTAAATGAAGAAACAGAATTCTTACTGGACAAAAAAGAAAAGCTTATGAACCAAGTGGAAAAATACAAATATTTTCCACAGTTTCTTGACAAGGTTGTGGAATCTTCTGACCAGGTTGGTGCCAATTAAAGTTCATAATGCATAAGTGTGTTATGCAAAATAAATGATTGCTCAGGCTACAATTTAATTAAACATAGTTATGTGTACTTATGTTCCATAATCTCATGAGAACGAGAATAGCCTTGTGCAGGTGAAGTTTTTTACTGCTCCTGGAATAGAGAAGTTTTTTCTGTTTATTAGCTTAAATTGGCATATTAACTTATTTTCTAGAGTAGCTTTATATTCCTAGTTACGATACTTAGTTTAAAGTTTAACTTAGATAGAGATTTTGTAGGTATTACTTAGTATTGGTAAGGGTATCAAATCCACATGTGACAAGTTGCAGCTGCGTTGAACGAGATGTTTTTTAGCCATATTTAGCTGCTTTATTGACTAATTGTTATATCACCTTATTTTCTATAAGTAGCTTATAGACCTAGTCAGGATACTTAGTTTATTCTGAATTGAGACAGCGAGATTTGGAAGTTAATTAATACTTAAGTGTCCGTAGATTTACTGTTCGTAACTTGCCACCATTGTTATACGATACAACGTTATATCCTGAACTAGATAGCATAAGCTTAATATAGTATAGTATAGTATAGTATAGTATATAATATTGTCAATTAATCAGTAAAATCTATTAATCTTGTTAAACTTCATTGTCAATTAAATTGTACTTTTTAACTAAATACATGTAACGTATAATTAATTAATACATAACTTGATACGGAAGTTATATAAACAGAACTCGTAGATAATACTCGATACTGAAAAATATATATAGCATTATAACTGTGTTGGGATACAAGTTTAGGGTTATAATTTTGTACTGAAATTGAAATTTTATTGAAATTAAATCGAAATCATGACTCAGATCAGAGCAGCAAAGCAAAAGGCTCAAGCTAATGGGAGTGCTGTGGCTCAGGAGAGAACTGAGGGGGGGCAGTTGCTCTCTGAATCACAGCCTTTAAAAATGCACTGCTTGCACAATGTTTGTGGAGCAATCGGGTACGGGACATGATATTGCCATGGGGGATGTCTTTGTGTGCGCGCGATGTAAAGATTGTAAGGAAATCAGGCGACAACTCAGCGTTGTTATGGGCCTATATGAGAGCTTGAAGGACAGAGTGGATGCTCTCGAAGGATCTAAATTGAGGGGCCCATCAAGCTCTCAGCTGCCCACATCAACGCCAGAGCTTGCGCTTGGTCATCATGCAACACAGCGGTAACCCCCAAGGCAGCATGCGCTGGTCCCACAGGAACTAGTAGTTGTTGGTGACTCTATTGTCAGGGAAACGGGGAACATGCTTTGTAAAAAATATAGGTGGAACAGGACCAGAGTATGTCTGCCAGGGGCAAAGGTTGATGATATTGTAGAGTGGATATCATCTTTTAAGGGCACAAAAGGTGATATAGTTGTACACATTGGCACTAATGATATTGAGAGTAGGAGACCGGCAGAATTACTTAACAAGTACAGGTCACTGTTGAAAAAAATCCATGAATTCGGGTTGAATTGAAAGTGTTTGCAATTCTGCCCAGACATGATAGGAGGGAGAATATGATGAGAGCCTTGTCAATCAATTCGGCCCTGGAAAGATTGTGCAAGGCTCAAGAGGTAGAATTTTTTCAGCCTGGTCTGTACTTGTTAACAGGAGAGACTGCTTCTACAGGGATGGGATACACTTAAATAGAAAGGGTGCAAGAATATTTGCTGATGCTATCGAGTCATTGTTAGGTGGGTCTGAAAACTGCTAGTTTGGGGGATACAAGGACTAATAGATTAACAGTAGCCACTGGCAGAGGTGAAAGTGATTCTTACACTGCTTCTATTGGAATGAGCAGCAGCCTGGAAAACAAGATGCAGGATATTTCAGAGACTGCTGGGAGTCATTGCGGTACAAGTAAACACATGGGTTGTGTTAGGGTAGCTAAGAATAGGAACAGGCGCATGTATACTTGCGTGTACACCAATGCTAGGAGTTTGGTAAATAAATTTGATGAATTTGAGGTATTGCTCAAAACATCAAAGGCAGATATTGTTGGGATATCAGAGACGTGTCACACAGATATAAGAAATGCAGAACTGGAATTTAGGGAGTACAATGAGTGCAGAAAGGATAGACAGGATAGGAAGGGAGGAGGGGTTATGCTATTAGTTAAGAAACACATAAAATCCAAGGAAGTGAAGCCAGTCGACATTGCTAGACAGTGCAGTGTCGAGTCAGTTTGGTGTGACATAAGCATTGGAAGATCAAAATTGAGAGTAGGAGTGTGCTATAGGCCTAATGACCCTGATGAGTATAATAAGAAACTGCACAGGGAAATAGAGTGGGCCAATAAATTAGAGAGTCTTATAATGTGGGATTTTAATTTACCAGATATTGACTGGAATTTGTGGGTTGGTCACTCACACAGTAGCAAGGCTTTTGTGGATTTATTGGATGATTGTTTTCTACATCAGCATGTTCGGGAGGCAACTAGAGGGAGTAATACTCTTGATTTGATTATCAGTAGTGATTCTTCATGCATTAAGAATCTACAGATAAGGGAACCACTTGGTGGCAGTGATCACAGTGTGCTGAAGTGGAATTTACTCAAAGAGGTAACTACCATCAGGGGTAAAGGGTAGGGTTTTTGCTTTTGTAAAGGCGACTAGCATGGTCTGAGACAGTATTTAAATTCTAAACAGTGGGGCCAACTGATGATGTTACCAACAGCAAATCCAAAATGGAACGCATTCAAAGAACTTATCTTGGAAGCTACTAGGCTTTACTGACATACCAACTAAGAAATATTGTTCAAGGTGTAGGCCTAAATGGATGTCAGATGAACTAATGAGACATATGGCAGAGAAGAAAAATGCATGGGATACATATAAATTAATGAGTGACATGGAAGCCTATGATAGATATAAGCTGGTCTGTAACAAAGTCACAAAGGAGATTAGGCAGGCAAAGGCAGATTATGAGAAATCTTTGGCAAAGGATGCAAAGAAAAACAGAAAAGAGTCCTTTACTTACGTAAACTATAGAAGGAAAGGGATGAATCAGATTGATCCACTGGATATTGATGGTTCAACAGTTGAGGATCCTGCTCAGGTGGCTAACAAACTAAACGAGTATTTTGCATCTACATTCACACACGAGGAGTTATTCAGGAAGGGGAATGCCAGAGGTGAAGTAAACTCTGGCAGTGAGCTAAATGATTTTGTAATAACTGAGAGGAAAGTGGAGGAGAAATTGTTGAGGATAAACATAAAAAAGGCACCTGGGGTGGATGGGATCTATTCAGTTATATTAAAGGAGGCAGCAAAGTAAGTAAGCAAACCCTTAGGCATAATTATGAGAGCTTCTTTGGACTCAGGGGAGGTACCCATAGACTGGAGATGTGCAATTGTGACCCCAATTCACTAAGGAGGATCAAAGGCTGATACAAGTAGTTATAGACCTGTGAGTTTAATTTCTGTTCCAAGAAAATTAATGGAGGCGCTGGTTAAAGAAGCACTACAGGATCATCTAGACAAGACTTCAGTTATGGCTCGGACACAGCATGATTTTGTTAAGGGAAAGTCTTGCCTGACCAATTTGATTGGATACTATGAAGCAGTCACAAAAGAACTGGATGCAGGGAATAACTTTGATATTATATATTTGGATCTTAGAAAGGCTTTTGATACTGTTGCACATGGAAGACTGCTGCACAAATTGGAGCAGCGTGGCATTGGAGGCAAATTGCTGCTATGGATAAAGGGGTGGTTGAGGGGGAGAAGACAGAGAGTGGTAATCAATGGACACTGCTCATCGTAGACTAATGTTATTAGTGGAGTCCCTCAGGGTTCAGTGTTGGTTCCATTATTGTTTTCTGTATTTATAAATGATATTGATGATGGTATATGAAGCTTAATGTCCAAGTTTTCAGATGATACAAAGGTTGGCAGGGTTGTTAAGGACACTTCTGACAGTATGCTGCTGCAACAGGAACTGGAAACGTTGAGCAGATGGGCTGAGAGGTGGCAAATGAAGTTTAACATTGACAAATGTAAAGTACTACATATGGGAAACAGCAACCCCAGAGCAATGTATCAACTCTGTGGTACTACACTGACAGTGGTGGAGAATGAAAAGGGCCTGGGGGTAATTGTGCAGGCAGATATGAAGTTCTCTTAGCAGTGCAGATGGGCTGGAAAAGTAGCTCATGGTGTATTGTCAATGACATACAGGAATTTTTCTAGGAGGGATAAGGAGGTGATTATTCCCTTGTATAAGGCAATGATCAGGCCACACCTTGAGTACTGTATACAAGTCTGGAGGCCTCATTTCAAGAAGGATGTAGAGCTGCTGGAACGAGTACAGAGAAGGAGAACAAGATTAGTGAATGGAAGAAAGGCTTATGTTTTGCAAATTACAGTGTCTGGAGACTAGGCACCGGCGAGGTGATCTGATAGAGGTCTATAAAGCCGTGAATGGTTTGAGCATGCTCAATGCCGATGGGATTCTTCCTCTTGCTGAGAATAATCCTTTGAGAGGGCATAAATTCAGATTGAGGAAAGACAGATGTAGGATAGATGTGCGGAAATTTGCCTTTAGCCAGCGGGTAGTCGGTTAGTGGAACAGACTCCATCCCTTGTTGTGTAAGTTGATAGCCCAAATAAATTGATATCTCAGCTGGACAGGTATTTCAAACGAACGGATGGGTGAAATGGAAGTTGTTTTTTTTTTCTTTTTCTTTTTTTTTTCCTGGCTGATTCTGCATAAACTTGCTTTCTTGTATCATATGCCTCTACTAATGCCAATGCAACTAATGCAAATATTACATGTATTTCACTCCTCATAGACAAAATCAATGATCCAATGCATCAAGGAATCGGACACCCACAGACCCCAAGCCCAACCCCAAAATACATTGCACCACCAACCCTAATCTTTGAGCGAGGGAATACAATACGTCTGTATCGTATTCCATATTAAAATATGGACATATTGTATTCTCTCGCTCAATGGGGTCTGCAGGTTTCTGATTCCGTGGTGCATTGTATCATTGATTTGTCTACAAGGGAGTGGAATACATGTAATATACCTGTATAGTTATTCAACTATGGAGAGTATCAGCACTGAAGTATTCTACAAGACATCATAGAGGTAATTCTTCCATTTCTAAACTAATTTATTTATAACATAGACTGTATTGAGCTTTTGCTGCTCTGTTATCTATTAATTTATGTTATTGTATTTAATTTCCCTTTTAAATTATTTGCAAAAATATTATATCCACACGTTAAAAGACTTATTCCTCTACAATTATTATAATCTCACTTATATCCTCTTTTGTATGTAAGTAAAAGTAATAATAGATAAATAATAATAGATGAATAAATAAATAGTAATGAATATTGTATGATTCAAAAAGTATTTTAGCACCATGATGTTCATGTCATGCTTTTTTTAAGTATTTTTATCTTTTATCTTTCTCTCTGTTAGTCATTAATATTCTGTAATGCAGAAATCTCATTATCTTTGTTCTAGTTTGTGGTGGCAGGGGATGTCATAGCAAGATATGAAATACTGAGTACAGCTAATGAGGTATGACCAGGTTTCACATAAAAGAAGAGTGGTATGTTATTTATTTTTGCAGTTACATTAAAGTATAAAGTAATATAAGTATAAAATTATATAAAAATTTATGAAATGAATAAAGTACAGTATTACCTTCACGAAGAGAAATAGATAAGTCATTGTTTTAATAAGTTATTCCTCATTTTATTTATTAGTTATTAATAATTGATATTAACTGTATAGTAACTTTGTCTCTCTCCTGTGCAGATTTACCAGCCATACTGTCTCTTTTATTAGTTTTAATTAAAAGTTCGTTAAGAGCATTAAAAATGTATATGAAATTTTCTGTTTGTAATACTGTAACAGAATTTGCTTATTTTTAGTGTATACCCACTTGCAGTGGTACATTATAGTCATAAGTAATATCAACAATGGTTTAGAGTTTTAAAATCTTCAGGTTGGATTAATTTTTTAAATTTATTCATTGCTTCAGCTAGAAGTGCTGGCTGGAGTAAATCCATTACTCCATCTTTATTCCATCTTTTGCATTGCTTGACCAAGCTGTGAAATGTTATTCTGCTATTGGAATATGATGTATACTTGACTCCATAGCTGTTTGCTTTTAGTTTGAGAAGATATGATTTGTATATAGTTCCTGAAAGATCATTTTACCTGCAGTCAAATGAGAAGACTCTTGTAACTTCTGAAAGTTGCTGTACTGTGGTTTATTAAGATAAAGAAAAAATCAGCTAAACTGGCATTAGTCCTGTTTATATCTGTTTGTTATTTGTATTTATCAATTGTTATTTATTTATATCTAGACATATGGAGTTTTTTTTTTTTTTTGAGCTGTTGCTTTGCCCTTGAATTGAATAATGCAAGGGCAAAGCTATAATTAAGTATGGACTCACTGCTCACCAATGCGAGGGCAGAACTAGAGAAGGATAACTGGTTGTTGTTGTTGTTATGGGGGTTTGATGGCACATAAGCTGCTATGGCTATAATACACCTAGGGTAACTGGAGTAAATGCCCTTCTCCCAAGATTGTTCCAGAAGATTTGCTTCAGCATTATCTGCTATCTATACAATTAGTATTAGTAGTGGCAAAATGATGCAAGGAAGCAAACTTGTACTATATATGAAAAAAAATAATTTGTCTATCCCATGGTGTCCTATCGATGGTTTATTGAACAATTGCTAGTAGAGATAAGGACATCATAATCCCATTATATAAGGCCACACTTGGAATACTGTGTTCAAGTATAGAGACTGCACCTAAAGAAAGACATTGTGCTTCTTGAAAGGGTCCAAAAATGGATAACTCACCTGGTGAGATCAGCAAAAAGGCATCCATATGAGGAAAGATTTCAAATATGTGGGTTGCACAGCTTGGAAACTAGGCACTTTAGAGGAGACTTGATGGAGGTGTTCAAGGCTCTGAAAGGCATAAGTAAAATGAATGAGGACGAAATTTTCACGGTTATAAATGATTCTAGAACTAGGGGCCATAATTTCAAGTTATGGGGGAAGATGTTTAGACTAGATTGCAGGAAGTTTTACTTTAGCCAGTGTGTTATAAATTACTGGAATACGTTACCTACGTGGGTGGTAGAGGTTGTTTGGGGGAAATTCAAAGATCAGTTGGATAATTACTTACAGGCGGAGGGAGACACATAAGTTGTCCATTTCCTTTTCTCTTATTAATTATTATTTTTTTTAATTTTCTTCTTTCTATTATTATTATTTTATTTTATTTATTTTTTGTTATTTTATTTTTTTATTTTATTATTTATTTATTTTTATTTTTTGGCTAGTGCAGCATAAGCCATAGGCTTCCTTGCACCATGTGGCCATTGCTAATACTAATATTAATACTATCTCTTCTAATAATTTATTCAGTCCTTTAAATTTATTAAAACTCAGATTAATGCTTCTGAAATACTTGGTGGAAGTTTATTCCACTCTCCTTCCTCACTCCTTTGTTTTCCTATATGCTATTACACTTTGGATTGCATGGTAGGAGAATATACATGCTCCTGTAACACTAAGCATTGGCCATTGGTGATATTTTTCCAAATTCTGAATTTGGCAGCAGTCAATGGATTTGTTCTGTACACAATGAAATATGAAGATAATGAAAGAGGTAAAACTTTTAGAAGAAGCCTATTTCTTGAAGAATTAGGAATGAATTTGGTAAAACTGCTAATAGCTGTGCATCCTCAAGAACAGCTACTCCAATACATTAAAAATGCTATTAGTCTGATTTTGGAAACAGAATGCCAAGGAAAAACAGGAACCATGTGGGAAAAAAAAAAGCACTTGGAACTGGTGCAAAACAAGATCGCTGTACTGCATGTCCCAGAAACCATGCCACTGTAATCAAGTCAACAATATGCCAATCATGCAATAACCAGAACAACTTATTGCAATTCAGTGGAATGCATATCTACCAAAACTGGTTAATGCTACAGAACTATTTTGTTATCAGTATTTCACTTAGCAACTATGTTTGATTTAATTTTTTATGTGTTATTTCTACTAATAAACGTTTATGTAGCTTCCTATTGCATTTTATTTCGTATACACTAGGCCCTTGATTTAATGGACTAATTGGGGGAAAGGGTGTCCGCTATTGCCGAAAGTCTGTTAAATCGAATATATTTGAAAAATATATATTAATAATGAACTTGCAATGTACAGGATGTATTAAAATGTTATTATAATGTATAAGTATGAACAGGATATTATTATAATATACATTGAGTAATTTATACATGCCACAAGTTGTTTTCAATGTGAACATTAGTTTTTTCATTTAAATCCATTTTAGAGGGAAAAAAATACTTAAACTCCATTGAATAAAAAACATACACAAAAACGTTACAAAAAGATGCATAATATTCAATATTAATATTAACTTAATTGAAAGAATTACAATTTTCAGAGTCAGAAACAACTGTTATATGGAGGGAGAGGTGTTAATTCCTTGCTGGTAGAGGGCTCTGGTGAAACAGGTCCAGTTGATGAAGTGATCTTGAAGAAATCATCAAGCTTCAGTTGCCTTACACCTTTGTACTGCCTCCTTATTACTGTAGATTGAAATTCTCTAAAATGTTCCTAATAAGGAAGCACATCAGGGTCTGATGATGAGTCAGTATGATATATGATGTCATCCATATGTCTGATAGCAGAAAATTTAGGATGAGGTGAAACTGATTCTTTGTCATCACCATTGTCCTCTTGTTCTCTATGAAGAACATTTTCCACAATGTCTACCTCAGAAAAAATTTGATAGTCCAGATCACTTTCATCATTTTCGAGCCACTGTTATTTCACATTATTCTTAGTTGCATTTTTTGTTGCCGGTCCTCAGAAGAGTGTCCCAAAAATTAGATGCTTCAACTTCCTCAAAGTCTATTTCAGGTTCTACATTGTACAACTTCTTCCAAGCATTGGCCAAGGCAGTAAGTAATCTTCATAATTTTCCATGAAGCTGCTAAGTTGAAGATAGCAGATCTGATGTTGTATGCATGTAAATTTTGCAGTGTCCTGGTGCCTCTTGTATCTTCTTCTGCATTTTCTGTTTCTTTCAAAACAACCATCACCTCTTCCAAAAACTTCTTATACAACTTCTTACATGCAGCGATTACACCCTGATCCATCGGCTGTATCATTGAAGTAGTGTTAGGAGGCAGAAAAACACATTTAATTCTCCCATCCCTGCTAACCTCTCAGTAATAGGGTGAGCAGGTGCATTATCTAGCAGTAAAACAGCCTTTATTTCATGAGAAGGAATTTTCATCACATCTGTTTGATAGTGTTGCACATCAGGAATAAAATGGTTAAAGAACCAGTCTCAGAAAATATCCATTGTAAACCCGGCATTTTTTGAGTGGGAATATATTACCAGTAACTGGTTCATTAAATCCTTTAAAGCATGAGGTTTTTTTGCCTCACCAACTACCATAGGCTTATGAAAAAGGTTCTAAATTTTTCTTTTAGGACAGAAATTTTTTGTCTGTTAAATCCAAAGTCTGTTAAATTGAGGGCCTGCTGTACTTAGTAAATAGAAAATATTTATTGCTGCTGTCATCGATGGCCCCACCTGGTTGTTCACATTATATTTTTGACATGGTCATTGGAGGGTTAAACAAGATTACATCTAAATGTGAAGTGTTTTTTCAGATTAACAACCTTAATAAATTTATTTCCAAAATTTAAAAAAATAAATAAATATTGTTTTATTTTTACTATTAGGAGCTTCTTGCTAATGACCTCAAACTGAAAAAAGAACTTGATAAAGAAAGAGATAAATTAATGAATTTTACAGAAGTAAGTAATTGATCATTAAATATGATATAATATTCTATACATTTCAGTAAAAATTAAAATTAAAAATTATTAATGCAAGTAAACTTGCATTAATTAATTCTGATAAAAAATATAAATATATAAATAAGAATATAAATTTTATAGAATGTTTATATGAACTTTGAATATATGGTGCTGTCATGATTGTTTAGTGTGGTAGATTAGTAATATTAATGAATTTATTTATATGAAATGAATTAATACACTTACATAAATACAATAACTACATCTCTTATATTCTACCTGTTTGTTCATTATCAGCTAGTAATAGTAATAATACAATACAATTTATTCATAAAAAAAATCTGTTTACAATAAATAATAATAGTAACAGTTATAATATATGTAACTATGTATTATTAATAATAATAATACATAGTATTATTATTAATAATAATAATACATTGTATTATTATTAATAATAATAATACAACTATGTATTATTAATAATAATAATACATAGTTACTTTTGACAGTAACTGCAAGCAAAAAATGATAACACAGTGGTACCAGATACTATGAGACTCACATATTAACCATTATAATCCTTCTGTATTATTCTTTGAATAAAAATTAAGTAATGGTGGCACTCATTTGAGAACAATCAGTATTTTATTTGCATGATAGATATGACGCAGAATTTTGTAGCCTATAGACATGTTTATGTGATTTTTATGTAGAGTATATATGGAATTGAGTAATTGTTAATTGGAAATAGTCAAAAAAAAGCCATGCTATATGCATTCAAATATTGGAGATAGAAATGGGATTAGAAATTTATTCCATGTGCCTACTCATGTTACAAAATTTAAAGCTTCCTCTGCATGAGAGGAATTAGAAATATTTTCTTTTCTTTTTTTTTTTTTTCCCATATACTCTCTACGTATAATATATATGAGATCCTTTTTTCCTTATGTAATTAGTAGTTTTTCCCTATACTGGTTTTTCTTTTTCCCTTATACTTTTCACTAATATTTATTCACTGTTTTTTTTTTTTTTTTTTGTGTGTTACTTTGTTATATGACATTGGCCATCCAATACAACATTCTTTTGTGCTTAGGTGACTGAGATTACTTTGGCTGCTTGTATATGATGGTGGTGTCAGCACCTAGTCATTATACCTCCCTATTAATACTAATATACTGTAAAGCACTGTTCTTTCAACTCTTTTTCTTCTAAATAAAACTAATCTTTTTCTACTGACTGCAAATTCTCTATGAAATTTTATAAATGCCATTTTGCCAAAACATAACTTCTTGAACACTCTCAACTACAGTTATTTAATACAGTAGAGTGTCAGTTATCCAGAATAATTGATGTCGGACGACTTCTGGATAACCAAATTTTCTGGATAATCAAGATTAAATGTATTTAATCTTACCTTGTGATTAAATTAAATAATTATAAACATTTAATAAATGTTTCTGTTATTATTATGTTATTATTAGGATGTTTCTGTTATTAAATAACAGAAACATCCATCCAGGCATTTTTATGATTTTTATTCAAAACAGGAAAATCAGAAAGATTTTTAAATGCTCTTGTTTTTTTTCGACTTACCGATAACCAGCACAGACAATCTGTGCATACCAGTAGCATTTACACACAGAAGTTGTTACTCGCCCTTTTCTCATCTTAAAATCTGGTGCAGGCATTTCTCTTTTAGTGGCTAGGGTTTTTCTCAGTAATGATTTCCATAATAAACCATTCTCATCAACATTAGAAACGTTTTCTTTCTCTTAATTTTCTATAACTGAAGCAAACTTACAAGGACACCACTTCCAATTTTTCTGCAGAAAGTTTCTCGCCTTGAATATTTAGTTCATGTATACCATGTCTCAGTTTAAAGTTTTTCAGCTACCCTGTGCTTGCCTTAAAATCTTCATTACTTCTTAATTTTGAATTAAAATCCAATGCTTTTTCACACAACATTGAGTCAGACACTGGTTCACCTAAACTTCGCTTCTGAAGAAACTACAAATAAAGTGCACTCTCTAAAGCAGCATTTTCAGGTTTCAACATCATATTTTTCCTGCTAGATCCTCCTTCACTATCTATAATTGACACAAATTCTGTTATATCATTGGAATTTTTCTTGATGTCATAAATTGTTGAAGTCCCCACTTAAACTCTTTGGGGAGATTTTCTAAATTTTCACCTTTTCTAATTCTATTAATAATTTCTGTTTTTTGTCGCAATATTAAAACTGCCGTTTCCATTTCATTCATATTTTACTGTAAAAATTATTCTTACCAGATCTGGAGCTAAACTAATCTGAAATTCACTCATGGTTTCCTAGAAAACCCAGTAGTCTTTGTGATATTTTTCTAAAGCACATTTCTGAAGGTCACATAGAATTCTAGAGGTCACAACCATAAAACAATAAAAATAAATTTTCAGTTTTTGGTTTATCGGGCTTTTTGTTTGTACAATCTGTTATAAACTGGTAGTAAACTTGATATTTCATTTATTAGAATCAAAATTCAATTTGCAAATGTGATTACTATAACTGGCACTTACTGTACTACCATTAATAAAAAAAAAACAATAAGATCAGCCTTTCAAATTATTCCAGATAACTGACTTATAGATAACCGACGTTCTACTGTGTAACAAAAACTGTATGACCTGTATTAATTAATAACTTGAGGTCTGTCTTATCCTCCTTTGTATTTAGTGACCAGCAGAATGTAAAATTCTTTAAGAAATGCCATGGTTATAATTCTCAAGATAGGAAAAACTTCTTTATCCATAAGAACTACTACTTTTAAACAAATGACATCACAAAAAGTTATTCTCTTAATTGCTGAAAATGTGAGACATCTTTCACATCCTGTTTCAAGGCTTTCTGGTCTCTCATCAGATAATTGGTGGTCTCACACAGAGAGAAAGCATGTGATATCCTCAGTACTCATAAAACTGAGTAGTATTTATTTCACACAAAAAAAACCAAAAAAAAACCCAATACTTTTCACTAATGCTTTCTTTGATTATAAACAGATCTTTAGACATTGTATGATTTTCTATTTGAAGCAGTGATATTAGCATTTAGTATTAGCATTAGTAGAGGCATATCATGCAAGAAAACAAGCTTACGCAGCATCAGCCAAAAAAAAAAAAAAAAAAACACTCCCATTTCACCCATCCATTCATTCGAAATACCTGTCCAGCTGAGCCTTAAACTTATTTAGGCTATCAACTTCCACAACAAGGGATGGAAGTCTGTTCCACCAACCAACTACCCGCTGGCTAAAGGCAAATTTCCGCACATCTATCCTACATCTGTCTTTGCTCAATTTGAATTTATGCCCTCTCAGGTGATTATTCTGAGCAAGAGGAAGAATCCCATCAGCATTGAGCATGCTCTAACCATTCAAGGCTTTATACACCTCTATCAGATCACCTCACAGGTGCCTAGTCTCCAGACACTGTAATTTGCAAAACTTAAGCCTTTCTTCGCAAGAGCAACCCTTTGTTCCATTCACTAATCTTGTTGCCCTTCTCTGTACTCGTTCCAGCAGCTCTACATCCTTCTTGAAATGAGGCTTCCAGACCTGTATACAGTACTCAAGGTGTGGCCTGACCATTGCCTTATACAAGAGAATAATCACCACCTTATTCCTGCTAGAAGAATTCCCGTATATCATTGACAAGACACCATGAGCTACTCTTGCAGCCCGTCTGCACTGCTCAGAAAACTTCATATCTGCCTGCACAATTACCCCCAGGACCTTTTCATTCTCTACCACTATCAGTGTAGTACCACAGAGTTTATACGTTACTCTGGGGTTACTGTTTCCCATATGTAGTACTTTACATTTGTCAATGTTAAACTTCATTTGCAACCTCTCAGCCCATCTGCTCAACCTTTCCAGATCCTGTTGCAGCAGCATACTGTCAGTAGTGTCCTTAACAACCCTGTCAGCCTTTGTATCATCTGAAAACTTGGACATTAAGCTTCATATACCATCATCAATATCATTTATAAATACAGAAAACAACAATGGACCCAACACTGAACCCTGAGGGACTCCACTAATAACATTAGTCCACAATGGGCAGTATCCATTGATTACCACTCTGTCTTCTCCCCCTCAACCATCCCTTTATCCATAGCAGCAATTTGCCTCCAATGCCACACTGCTCCAATTTGTGCAGCAGTCTTCCATATGCAACAGTATCAAAAGCCTTTCTAAGATCCAAATATATAATATCAAAGTTATTCCCTGCATCCAGTTCTTTTGTGACTGCATCATAGTATCCAATCAAATTTGTCAGGCAAGACTTTCCCTTAACAAAACCATGCTGTGCTCGAGCTATAACTGAAGTCTTGTCTAGATGATCCTGTAGTGCTTCTTTAACCAGTGCCTCCATTAATTTTTTTGGAACAGAAATTCAACTCACAGGTCTATAATTACTTGTATCAGCATTTGATCCTCCTTTGTGAATTGGGGTCACAATTGCACATCTCCAGTCTATGGGTACCTCCCCTGAGTTCAAAGAAGCTCTCATAATTATGCATAAGGGTTTGCATACTTCTTTTGCTGCCTCCTTTAATATAACTGGATAGATCCCATCCACCCCAGGTGCCTTTTTTATGTTTATCCTCAACAATTTCTCCTCCACTTTCCTCTCAGTTATTATAAAATCATCTAGCTCACTGCCAGAGTTTACTTCACCTCTGGCATTCCCCTTCCTGAATAACTCCTCGTGTGTGAATGTAGATGCAAAATACTCTTTTAGTTTGTTAGCCACCTGAGCAGGATCCTCAACTGTTGAACCATCAATATCCAGTGGACCAATCTGATTCATCCCTTTCCTTCTAGAGTGTACATAGGTAAAACTCTTTTTTGTCTTTCTTTGCATCCTTTGCCAAGGATTTCTCATTAATCTGCCTTTGGCTGCCTAATCTCCTTTGTGACTTTGTTGCAGACCAGCTTATATCTATCATAGGCTTCCATGTCATTATTTATATGTATCCCATGCATTTTTCTTCTCTGCCATATGTCTCATTAGTTCATCTGACATCCATTTAGGCCTACACCTTAAACATTATTTCTTAGTTGGAATGAAAAGCCTAGTAGCCTCCAAAATTAAGTCCCTGAAGGCTTCCCATTTAGAATTCAACGTTGGTAACATCATCAGTTGATCCCACTGTACAGAATTTAAAAACTGTCTGGGACCGCTGTAGTCACCTTTACGAAAGTAAAAGCCCTTCCCTTTAGCCTTGATGGTAGTTACATCTTTAAGTAATTCCCACATCAGTACATTGTGATCACTGTCACCCAGTGGTTCCTTTATCTGCAGATTCCTAATGCATGAATAATCACTGCTGATAATCAGATCAAGAGTGTTACTCCCTCAAGTTGCCTCCCGAACATGCTGATGTAGAAAACAATCATCCAATAAATCCTCAAAAACCTTGCTGCTGTGTGAGTGACCAACCCACATTCAAATTCCAGTCAATATCTGGGAAATTAAAATCTCCCATTATAAGACTCTCTGATTTACTTGCCCACTCTATTTCCCTGTGCAGTTTCTTATTATACTCATCAGAGTCTTTAGGCCTATAGCACACTCCTACTCTCAATTTTGATCTCCCAATGCTTTTGTCACACCAAATTGACTCGACACTGCACTGTCCAGCGATGTCGACTGTCCTCAATTCCTTGGATTTTATGTGTTTCTTAACTAATAGCATAACCCCTCCTCCCTTCCTATCCTGTCTATCCTTTCTGTACTCATTGCACTCCCCAAAATTCCAGTTCTGCATTTCTTATATCTGTGTTACACCACGTCTCTGATATCCCAACAATATCTGCCTTTGATGTTTTGAGGAATACTTCAAATTCATCAAATTTATTTACCAAACTCCTAGCATTGGTGTACACGCAAGTATACATGCACCTGTTCATATTCTTAGCTACCCTAACACAACCCACGTGTTTACTTATACGCAATGACTCCCAGCAGTCTCTAAAGTACCCTGCATCTTGTTTTCCAGGCTGCTGCTCATTCCAATAGAAGCAGTGGAAGAATGACTTTCACCTCTGCCAGTGGCTACTGTTAATCTATTAGTCCTTGTATCCCCCCAAGCTAGCAGTTTTCCGACCCACCTAACACTGACTCGATAGCATCAGCAAATATTCTTGCACCCTTTCTATTTAAGTGTATCCCATCCCTGTAGAAGCAGTCTCTCCTGTTATATGTTGAGAATAGTTATCTACTCCACGTTTAGGCTCCCATATAGGGGCCTAGGTCTTTGCTGTATAAAAAGGGACTGAGTTTGTTTCAGTGGCTGTACTGGCTTTTGATAGTTCTGATTTTGAGGATGATTATGTCCTGTAACCTTTTTTGTTTTTATTATAAGCATATTTATATTTATCACACAGTACTAAAGCCTTCTTCTTTATAGAACTAAAGCATTCTTCTTAGGCAAATGAGTTGTTTATTCTTGGCAGGACTGATAAATGATCCATTTTTCATCCCCCTCTTCATGAAAAGTTCATTACACATTATTTGGTTTTTTTTTAGGAGCATTAGCAACTAAGGCCATATTGCTCCAGGATATGCGGTGGTCATTCCTTAACCTTTCCGCATCCTCCGTATTTGGTGGTGACGGGCTCGAACCCCGGTCTAATCAAGAAGCGTGTGCTACGCACTGCTGCTCCTTCCCACCTGGCTACGGAGGCGCCTCATTACACATTATATAATGACACTGATAATTCCAACAAAGCTGTTCTGGCAGTTATGAAATTACCATGACATTTTCATGGAGATGCTACAATCCAGTTAAGACAGCAAAGTTTTCTGTAATCAAGCAGCACTGTTGGGAGTGAATTGCAGAGTTTTATTTTCTGATCCATTGGTGTTCATCTGTTGCATAATATGATGTTTTTGTTGTTACATTGCATTTTACTAATGGTTTCTAAAATTAATGTCCATTTGAATTTTAAGATGACTGTCACTTTTATTCCAAATTGAACAAATTAGCATAGAATTTGTTTTAATAATATAGGAAAAAAAGAATGAGATACTTGCCTGCAGTAATCAGCTTGCAGAACTACAAACAAGATTTGATCATGCTGAGGGTGAGGCTGTAAAGTGGGAATCTAACTGGTCACAAATTAGAAATTCAAGTGTCACGAAAACACTTTTATATGGACAGACAAAAATGTGAGTATCAGTTTAAATGTGTTAGTCTGTTTTATTTTTTATTTATTTATTTATTTATTTTTCATTTTTACTTTTTAAATATATTTTTATTTTATGAACCATCATAAAATCTGTTATCATTTTAACTCATCCCTATCCCACAAAATTTGTGGAAAAAAATTTCAATTTATACCAAATTTCCATTTGGATACTATGATGCAGTCACAAAATAACTGGATGCAGGGAATAACTTTGATATTATATACTTGATCTTAGAAAAGCTTTTGATACTGTTGCACATGGAAGACTGCTGCACAAATTGGAGCAGTGTGGCATTGGAGGCAAATTGCTGCTATGGATAAAGGGGTGGTTGAGGGGGAGAAGACAGAGAGTGGTAATCAATGGACACTGCTCATCGTGGACTAATGTTATTAGTGGAGTCCCTCAGGGTTCAGTATTCGGTCCATTATTGTTTTCTGTATTAATAAATGATATTGATGATGGTATATCAAGCTTAATGTCCAAGTTTGCAGACGATACGAAGGTTGGCAGGGTTGTCAAGGACACTACTGACACTATGCTGCTGCTGCAACAGGATCTGGAAAGGTTGAGCAGATGGGCTGAGAGGTGGCAAATGAAGTTTAACATTGACAAATGTAAAGTACTACATATGGGAAACAGCAACCTCAGAGCAACGTATCAACTCTGTGGTACTACACTGACAGTGGTAGAGAATGAAAGGGACCTGGGGGTGGTTGTGCAGGCAGATATGAAGTTCTCTGAGCAGTGCAGACGGGTTGCAAGAGTAGCTCATGGTGTATTGTCAATGATATATAGGAATTTTTCTAGCAGGGATAAGGAGGTGATTATTCCCTTGTATAAGGCAATGGTCAGACCACACCTAGAATACTGAATACAGGCCTGGAGGCCCCCATTTGAAGAAGGATGTAGAGCTGCTGGAACGAGTACAGAGAAGGGCAACAAGATTAGTGAATGGAACAAAGAGGTGCTCTTACGAAGAAAGGCTTAAGTTTTGCAAATTACAGTGTCTGGAATTTGCTCTGTGGTACTACACTGACAGTGGTAGAGAATGAAAGGGACCTGGGGGTGGTTGTGCAGGCAGATATGAAGTTCTCTGAGCAGTGCAGACGGGTTGCAAGAGTAGCTCATGGTGTATTGTCAATGATATATAGGAATTTTTCTAGCAGGGATAAGGAGGTGATTATTCCCTTGTATAAGGCAATGGTCAGACCACACCTAGAGTACTGTATACAGGCCTGGAGGCCCCATTTGAAGAAGGATGTAGAGCTGCTGGAACGAGTACAGAGAAGGGCAACAAGATTAGTGAATGGAACAAAGGGGTGCTCTTACGAAGAAAGGCTTAAGTTTTGCAAATTACAGTGTCTGGAGACTAGGCACCAGCAAGGTGATCTGATAGAGGTGTATAAAGCTTTGAATGGTTTGAGCATGCTCAATGCTGATGGGATTCTTCCTCTTGCTCAGAATAATCACCTGAGTGGGCATAAATTCAAATTAAGGAAAGACAGATGTAGGATAGACATGCGGAAATTTGCCTTTAGCCAGCGGGTGGTTGGTTGGTGGAACAGACTTCCATCCCTTGTCGTGGAAGTTGATAGCCTAAATAAGTTTAAGGCTCAGCTGGACAGGTATTTCGAACCAACAGAGGGGTGAAGTGGAAGTGTTATTTGTTATTTATTTATTTATTTATATATGGCCGACCGGGATAGCTGGGTGGGTAAAGTGCCTGCCTGGCAACCCAAAGGTCGCGGGTTCGATTCCTGCCTCGGGCTTGGATCAAAGTACTGCAAAAAAACCTTGGGAGGTGCATTATGGCCACAGAAGCCTATGCGCCAACAACTACCAAAAAAAAAAAAAATATTTTTTTTTTTTTTTTTTTTTGTGTTTTGGCTGATGTTGCATAAGCTTGCTTTCTTGCATCAAATGCCTCTACTAATGCTAACGCTAATGCTATACACCAGGGAGACCATATAGAGCAAAAATAAGCTGAAATCAGATACAGTGCTCACAGTTTACAGTGGACTGGCATAGATTTTGGCATTGTGTAAACTGAAATGTGCACCCTACAGAGTTGTGCATCTGCATGCTGACTGCTTGACCATGTTTGGTCACAAATTTTCACAAACAAAATGAAGCTTTCTGCCAGTGAACCTGAAACAAATAGTAACATCACATTAATGCAGGGGTTATCAAACCTTGTAATACTGCAAACCTTTAAAATGATAAATGACTGTGTGTGTGTGTAACCCACCCATTAATAAAACTAATGATTTCATTTGGTTTAGAGTTGAGCATGAAATAAATATGTGGTGGTGCAATGAAGTTCCACATACTAGTGCTGTTGCAGTCATGCTTGATGAATTTGAAAATAAATGGAAGTGATATATTGTAGTTCAAACTTCCTCCAACACATGGTGGTACAGAGATTATCCAGTAGGCTGACAGGTTGCAAGTAACAACTTGCAACCTGTAGTACTGATATTCTGTGTAATGCTTTTGCAATGGAGCGATGAATAAATTAACATTTCTGTTTAACAATAAAAATGTTAAAAACTGTTTATGGTGATGAAAGCGTAAGTAGCAACAGTGTCTGAATGGTATAAGCAGTTGAAAGAAGGACGTGAGGATGTTTATGGTGACCCACAGGCCCAGCGCTAGGGGTGCACAAGTGAGGCACTTGCCACAGGTGCCGCCTAAAATAGGTGCTGCTAGATGTTCTACTGCATATATATGTATGTTAAGATACGAAACAAATTAGGTACCATTACAAGGTTTTGCCTTAGGCACCATAAATGCTAGCGACAGCTCTTATGACCCAAGAAGTGTGCTTTGGTCAACCTCTTGAAATGAGGACGCAGTTGCAGAAATTTGGGAAATATTGGCAAGGGACTGTTGTTTGACCTTCAGAATGATGGCTGATGAGTTGGATATGAATAAGGAGATGATTTGTCAAATTCTGCACAAAGATTTAAGACAAAGGGAAGTCTTTGCAAAGTTTCTGGTACACAGAAGCAACAAAGAGTGCCATCATGCAAAGACCTCATCTAGAGTTTTCAAGACAATCCTAATCTCCTCGACTGTATTGGCACTGGAGATGAATGTTGGGTGTTTCAGTACAACCCAGAAATGAAGCATCAGAGCATGTAGTGGACTCAAAATTATTACCAAGCTCCATAAAGTTTTTTTTTATAAAAGTCTAGGATGAAGATGATGCTGATCATAATTTTTGACAAGCAGAGTGTGATTCACAAGGAATTTGTACCTGAAGGGAGTGAGCCAATGCTACATACTATGTATAATTGCTTCAAAGACTATTGAAGCTCATTTCCTGGTGAGGCTGCGAATTTGAGAGAAAGGCAGCTGGTTCTTCTTGCACAACAATGCCTCCCCACTTCTTGTGAAGACATTTCTGATGAATCATGGCATTGTACAGATCAACCATCCATCCTACTCTCCTGATCTAGTGACAGTAGACTTCCTCTTTCCCAAAATGGAAACTGCCCTCAAAGCAATGAGATTTTAGGATGTTGAGGAAATAAAGAAAAATGTAACTGCCAAATTGAACATCATCTCTTTGGACGCCTTCACTGTCTCTTCAGAAACTTTTAGAATGATGCAATAAGTGCATTCAATCAGGTGGTGATTACTTTGAATAAAAATAAAACTGTTTTTGAGCTTCTTCACTTTGTTCTTTTTATTGCACCATCTCAAACTTTATTGCCACACCTCGTATACTACTAACTTTTAAAAATTAAATTTTAATCTATATATGAGCTGTGGCTATTAAATAACAAGACTGTGCATGTGGTCACTGCATGCCAATCGCCACTGTGAAACAAAGACAGAGAATTTGACCTTGAACCTTTCCCTATTTGTCTGCCAGGCTACGCTCCAACACACTCATTCACTTTGCTGTGAAACATGTTTTCATTACCTTGTGTTTTTGCAGTTTGCCAAAAATGTGACAGACAAAATAATTGAACAACAAATCAACCTCAAATTTTTAACAGAACTAAGGAAAACACCAACTGAAAGTTATGAGTTGTTATGACAAGTTTATGGGGAAGATACTATGTCAAGAGCTTGCATGTTTGAATGACATAAAGGAATTTTAGAATATAGAGAGGATATGGAAGATGATGAGCAACTAGGCCATCTGGTATCCATGAAAACATGAAAATGTCGACTGGGTAAGGGTTGATTAGAAGTGATCATTCTTTAAGCATTGAAATGGTTGCATCAGAACTCAATATGGACAAAGAAACAGACATATTTTAACTAAAATTTAGACATGAGAAAAGTGTACAAAGCTTGTTCCACAAATTTTGAAAGAAGAGCAAATAATGAGAAGACTCCAAATTTGTGAAAATGTTTTGAAAAAATTGGAAGAAAATCCTGACTTTCTGAGTGCTGTAATTATTTGTGAAGAAAGTTGGCTGTTCCAGTACAACCCAGAAACTAAAAGACAGTCAGTGCAATGGATGACAAAACAATCCCCCAAACTAAATAAAGCAAGAATATCAAAATCAAATTTAAAACCATGCTTCTTGTTTTCTTTGATATTAAAGGAATTATTATGGCTGAATATGTCTCACCAAATTAGACTGTCAGTCAAATATACTACATTGAAAATCTGACAATGCTCCATGAAAAATATTGGCAATGCTGCATGAAAAAATTCGAAGCAAATTATACTGTTAATCAATTATACTACATTGAAGTTCTGACAATGGTACATGAAAAAATTTGAAGGAAGAGACCTGAATTGTGCAAGGATGATTAGATACTTTATCAAGACAATACTCCAGCATACAGTGTGCTCTCTATTTGCCAGTTTCTGGCCAAAAAATAAATCCGTGTGTGTGTGTGTGTGTGTGTGTGTGTGAGAGAGAGAGAGAGAGAGAGAGAGAGAGAGAGAGAGAGAGAGAGAGAGAGAGAGAGAGAGAGAGAAAGAGAACAAGTACCCTAGTTGCTACTCCCACCTCTGTCAAAACCAGATGGTTCTATTGTCACTTCAGCCAAGGATAAAGCTGACCTGCTAGCAACCCATTTTTCTTCCAACTCACGTATTAATGATCTTGGTAAAACACCTCCCACCATTCCCAACACGCTCCAATCAATGCCTCCTGTGGTCTTCTGTCAAAGGGGTGTCAGAAGGATTTTGACGAATCTTTATGCTAAGAAAGCTCCGGGTCCTAATGGTATTTCTCCACTTGTTCTCAAAACCTGTGCTCCTGAACTTACCCATGTTTTTGCCACCTTTTATCACTTTCTTATTCCAAAGGTGTTTTTCCTTCTGCTTGAAAATTTGCTAATTTCCAGCCAGTTCCTAAATCCTAAAAAGAGTGACAAATTCCTCCCATCCAATTATCGTCCCATTGCAATTACTTCTACACTTTTTAAAGTAATGGAGAAATCAATTAACCACCAACTCTTAAACTACCTAGAAACCTTCCATCTGATCAATAATCGCTAGTATTGATCCACTGTGCTGATCCACTGGTGATATTCTGGCTTACGTTACCCATTCATGGACAAATTCAGTGGAAAAGTTTGGTGAAACACAAGCAGTTGCTCTTGACATCTCAATGGCTTTCGATCATGTTTGGCATAAAGGTCTTCTAAACAAGCTTCCATCTTATGGTTTGCCAACTGTTTTTTGTAATTGGTTATCCAGCTTTCTCTCTGACCGCTCATTGAGAGTGATGGCAGATGAAACTTCTCCCCTAATGATGGTGTCTCCCAAGGTTCAGTTCTTCCCCCCACTCTTTTTCTCTTGTATGTTAATGACCTTCCATTGACCGGAAATCCTATCCATAGTTTTGCTGATGATAGCACACTGCATTCCACTTTCCAGTTTGAGAAACCTTGCCATGCTCAGTCAGCTTCAACTTCTCGAATATCTGCAACCAATTCCTTAAATGCCGATCTTCAGGTAATTCTCCAGTGGAGCAAAGACAACTTAGTTGATTTCAGTCCTGTTGTATATCTTGCAAAAATGATTCTTCTGCTCCTATGCTTATCTTTGGTGCCACTCCGATTTCTAGGCAAGATGATATATCTCTTTTGGGGATTACCCTGACTTCTAATCTCTCCTTTGGCACAAGCACATTACAAATATTGCTTCCTCTGAATCTAAAAAAACTGGATTTTCTCTTTCTCTTTCGGCGTTACCTTTCTTCCAAACAACTGTTCACTCTGTACAAATCGCAAATCTGCCCTACCATGGAATATTGTTCCCACATCTGGGGTGGTGCCCCCAAAACTTCTCTCAGGCTTCTTTATTCTGTTCAGAAGAGGGCAGTTAGGTTAATTAATGATTCATCTCTAACAGAGTCTCTCCACTCGCTGTCTCATAGATGTACTGTTTCTGCTGCATGCCTTTTCTACAGGTACTTCCATGGGCACTGTTCTTCTGAATTGGCTTCTATAATTCCTACTCTCTCTTTCAAAACAGTCCAAACATGTGCCACCACCAGCCAACATCCATTTACTGTCCAACTTCAAACTCACAGAATCAACTTTTCATCTTCCTCATTTATTCATTCAACTGCTGCTTTCTGTAACAACCTTCCTTCATACGTATTTCCTGAAAATTACAGTCTACAGAAGTTCAAGTCTAATGTCAACAAAAATCATCTTTCATCTTCTCAACCTCCAACCCTTGCATGGCACTAAGTACTATAGGTTCTAATACTTCTCGTGTTTGGGGGTTTCATAAAAAAAAGAAAAAAACTGAAAAGTGTACTTAAGGGAACCCATTTTCATTGAAGACATTCAGAAAAAAATGACTCAAAGTGTTAAGAGGGCTTACACAAAATGACTTCCAGAAATGTTTCTGTGCTTGGAAGAAATGTATGGGACAGTGTGTGTAAGCCTAAGACAATTATTTTGAAAGAAATATGAAGTATTTTTGAATTTTGGGAGGAATTTCTCGTAATTTTTAAGGTACAAAATATTTCATTATATTTGTTTTACTGAACAATCGTATTATTTAATACCTGGTATCAAAGAAAACAATGATAGAATCTTGTTTTTAAAATAAAACTATTTCATTGGAAATGAAAAGAAAGCAATCAAATTTAAAACCTGAGGCAAAATTTTTAAAAAAGTTGCAACTTTCTCTAAGTTGCTCATAATCCCTTGGGGGGGGTTGTGGCTCTCAGATTTAAGATGCCATGCATTAATGTTAATACAAGTACTGTATAATAATAATAATAATCATGCTTGAAAAGACATTCATTCTTTACATTTCTTTCCCTTTGTTTAATGCTCTTGTACTTGCTCCACTTTTTTTTCTTTTGATTTCCCATGTCACAGGGACTGCAGGGATGGTAATAGTTGTCACTTATTATAATTTTTTATATCACAGTCAGCATGTGCCCATATTTAATGAGATTTTTGATTAAACGTATCTTTAAATTTCGTAGTTGCAAGAGAACATCATTCTTTTCAGAATAAGTTCATCACAGAAATATTTATATTTCCTAAAATTTTGTAGATATATGAAGTTATCAGAATAAATTAAGAACCATTGCAAACCAATATAATTATGAAATTTCAGATTTTGCCAAACATTACATAAAATTATATAATTTTAAAATAAATGCAAAAGTTTACTATATATGCTAAATGTTCTCTGTTATATTAATAAATAACCAAATAATATTTTTTAAACAAAAAATGGGGTGTCATTCGTTAGTATTTTTCTTATTAGAACTTTTTTTTTCAAAACTTTTTAATTTAAATTATTGTTTGTTTCTGCTTTATTTTAGGGTAATACGCAACATGTTCAAATTAGTGAAAGAATATCAGAATGTAGAAGCCAAGGAGGAAGATCTTTGTGAACTTCTTCAAAAAGTAAGAATTACAAATTCATATTTAGGAGAACAAACTAGTCCCACAGCTGATCAGAGCTACAGGATTTATTTATTTTATTAGTTTATATATACAGGCAACCCCCGTATAACATGGTACTTCTACAACATGATTTTGCTCTAACACGATAAATCGATTGATAAATTGTAGCAATCCTTGCAAAACACAGTACTTCTATAACAGGGTTTCGCTCTAACACGGCTTGAGAATTGCTGTAAATCTCACATAACACAGTATTTTTGAGCTTTTGTGCTGGGAAAACTCTACTATTATGTTAGATGTAATTTTCAACGTTTCCATTCCTTTTTGTGAATCCCTGCTGTTGACTGGCTAGTTGTTATCGCCTTTGTGATATCTTTCTAAATCACATTTCTGGAGGTCACTACCATATAACAATAAAAACAATTTGCAGTTTCCGGTTTATCGGTCTTTTCTGTTAGTGTAATCAGTTATAAACGGGTAGTAAACTCGATCTTCTTACATTTGCTATAGTGCCGATAGCTGGAATTCTGTGGGTATTCACTTTATTATGGTGAAATGTGTTTCCCCTTCCATGAAATATTCAATCATATAAAAAACAAATAAATTTTCAGAAACTCGTTACTCCATATCGTGTTTGTTGCAACTTGTGCGTGCCATGTTCTTTGTTATTAATCGCTTATCATTTTTACTGTTTTAAATTTTACAATGAAAAAAAAAAAAAAAAAAGTCAGTAAACAGAAATATCAATTAGTATGTACATATCACAGTATATATTAATTAAGCTATGTATGTAAGTGTAAATTTATTTTTATTTTTCTAACTGGAAAATATTATTCCGATTTTCACATATCATTTAAAGCAGGGGTCCACTGTATTCTGTTGGGAGATCCCTGGGTTAGGTTCTGTGCTATTGAACTTGTGCTTGTTTGAGACCATAAAAATAATTGTGACTTCGATCGAAGAGTGCAGTTCGTGACTTCAAAGAGAGCAGAAGGTACACGAAATCTAGATGCAAAAGAGAATGTGCTTAGCAGCGATGAAGAGGAAGAAAATTAAATGAACTTACATTATCTCACATATAAGTATCACAGTTTGTAAGGTAAGATGTTTGTTCAGTTATTACTATTTTAAGTTACTACTATTATAAAAATAAAATTAAAATATTAAGTTATTGCTACTATAAAAATTAAGTTTCTGATAGTTATAAAAAAAAGCCGTATTTTTGTTAGCTTTTGGAATGTAACCCCCCTTTTTGTACTGGTTCTTAGTCCCATGTAACATGGTTTTGCATTACATAAGATTTAGTAGGAACCAAAGTACTGTGTTATATGAGGGTTACCTGTATAGATTTATTTAATTTTATTAGTTTATATATCGATTTATTTATTTCATTAGTTTATATATATAGATTTATTTATTTATTTATTATATTGTTATTGGTATTATCCATATGGTGCAAGAAAACCAGTCTTTTTGTTGCCTCTGTCAAAAATAAAAAAACAAAACTATATTTTCTCCATTCCTGTAGGAATGGAGAAAATTTAGTTTTGTTATGTTTTTACTAATTCATTTAACCTTTAAATTTCTCCAATCCATTGGCCTCAATTACCCATGGGAAAAACATATTCCAATGATTAATAATTCCCTGGATAAAAGAAAATTTCTTACAATCCATTCATTAACTTTTTCTTGGTTGTTTGAAATGGTGACCCATGACTGTAGCATCATTTAGTACCATGAAAATTTCACTTTTGTTCATTTACCATCCACTCTCATAAGGAGCCAACCTAGCTATGCTGAAATCCCATCTGAAAATCTGCTCATTTATAGGTAATATCAATGCAAAATTATATTTGCATGTACAAACTACAAGTATTCAAAAACAGAAAAGCCAAAACTTCAATTTCTGTGTGGCACGCTGATTTTGGATTCATAATGGCTGTTATGGAGAGACCTGAGGAGTAATGGGAGCTTGGTGCATACATTTCAGGCAGAGGGCAACAGGAAACAGTAAGCAGTTTGTATACTTTAAAATTATTTAAATAAAAAACAGTAACCACAAGAAATGCACCCTTCACTGGCAACTCCTTTCAATTGTAAGTATGTAAAGATCACAGAATCACCTCAAAAGAAAATCTGTTTTCTGTTCAAAAGAATGATAATTCAACATTCTTGCACCCCTTCTATTTAACTGTATCTTATCCCTGTAAAAGCATTTTCTCCCCTCTTAACAAGTATGAACAAGTATAAATCGAAGGCTCTGCTGTCTTTGTGTACCTCTCCAAAATTCCAAACATTTCCAATTTAATTGTACTTTGGATTTTTCTCAGCATTGCCCTATAGCCTAGTAACTCTTCAAATCACTTATTCTTAATATCATTATTACCAATGTATGCAACAGTGTCATCTTTTGTGTTCTTAAAAATATTATAACTGTTGTACAGCTTCATTAACTTTTGTTTCTGGCAGATGTACCTTGGTCCTATTCCACTTATCCTTTTTGCACAATATATTTATCATTTCCTTGACAATATGTGAAACTAAAAGTTCAGTCCCTCTGAATAACTCAGTCTAGTAAAATTTCTTTTTGATGAAAACTGTAAGACGAGATAGGAGTATTGACTCACCTACCTGTGGAGGAGTAGCGATTCTTGTTAGAAACAAAGTTCCATCGAAACATATTGCTCTTCAGACTCCTTTTGAAGCTGGCAGTGCAATTGGCATCATTCTTACAATAGCATCAATATATATCCCTCTTAATTTCTCATTTTCTTCAGATGACCTAGAAAATCTAATAGACCAGCTACCATCTCCGTTCTGCTTGCTTGGAGACTTCAATGCACATCATTCGCTGTGGGAATCCCCAACAATTGACAAGAGAGGTAAGCTAATAGAATCCTTTCTTGATGCTTATCAACTCACCCTTTTAAACACTGGCAAGCCAACCTATATTCATTTTTCGACACGATCCACGAGCGCAATAGATCTCTCAATCTGTTCTCCCTCCATATATACTATTATGGAGTGGTCTGTTCTTGAAAATCCACTGAACAGTGATCACCTGCCAATTCTCTGCAAGCTCCAAACATGAGCAAATCTCCTTCACCATGTCGTTCCATTTGGAAATTTGGTAGGGCACGCTGGAGTGAATATGCCTGTCGTGTTCAGTTAGGCGATAAAATAACCCAATCCCAGCCCATAAAAAATGTCACGGATCATATTACTAGCTGCTACCTCTGCAATACCAAAATCTTTACCAGGGAAACGGAAATACAGTAACTACTGGTGGAATCAAGATTGTACACATGCCAAACAGGAAAAAAATAGAGCTTGGAATTTATTTCGTAAATTCCCCACAACTAGTAACCTAATTAACCCCCCTCGACGTGGGCACCTGTACGTGGTGAGGGGACCTCCCAGTGACGCTGCTGGACTTCCAGACTAGCATCACTGGGATCCAACGCCCACAGCCTAGGTTCCGGGCTTACATCAATGGAATCCGGCGTGTTTGCCGTGCGCTGCGACCCGTGGAAATTCGGAAAGGGGGATCCTGGTGGTTGAGGGGCCCAGCTTCAATACACCACTTTGGCCCCTGCTTCGACAAGACGGGTGGTCCTGGAAGGCCCGGCTAGGATCAATCGGCTAGTAGGCTCGCCTGCGAGGGTCAACCGTGTCAATGCCACGCCCCTACCCTCATGGTCCGAGGGACAGGATTCAGGCTGGCGGCGGTGCGGGTATAGTGTCTGGGTAGCCCTGGCGTCCCACTCCCGAGCGCATTTATTGCATGCCGGGTAGTGGGCGTCCCTTTGGGCTCCGTGGTGGGTGGGGAGCCCGGGCACTGAAAAATTTAAAAATCTCTATGAATCCTGATAAACATACTCCTTCAGGGGCCCCAACCCGGTCCCTATCAGAAAACATTGACACAGATACAGAGAGCAGTATTGCTAAAAAGAGGCAGCGAACCGAAGTAACATCAGGGCCAGTCCCTCGGTTCTTAATCATGCACTCAACAAGTGAAAAACCGATTGGAAAAATGTCACCCTTCTTTATCCAAAAAGGGTTGGATGGGTTAGCAGGTTCACCCAAGTCAGTTAAGAGGCTCCGTTCTGGAGACCTCTTAATTGAAACTAAAAATGACAGGCAATCAGAACACCTACTCCGAACAACATCAATCGGAGGAATCCCTATAACAGTGACACCACACAGAACACTCAATTCATCTAGAGGTGTCATTTCGGAGTGGGACCTTCTCGACGTATACGAGGAGGAAATCTGCTCTGAATTAAAACCACAGGGAGTCATTGCCGTCAAGAGAATCACTGCGCGAAGGGATGGAAAAATTGTTAAAACCAGGAGCGTTATCCTGACTTTTAACACTCCTAAACCTCCTGATGAGATTAAAGCTGGATATATCAACTGTTCAGTGCGTCCATACATACCAAATCCTTTACGGTGTTTTAAATGCCAAAAGTATGGACATTCCCAAATGGCCTGCCGTGGAGTCCTTGCATGCGCTCGATGCGGTGCAAAGGACCACGAAACAACAGCATGTTCAGCCGCAAAACCCACCTGTATTAACTGTGAGGGCGAACACCCGGCCTACTCACGAGCATGCCAGAGGTGGAAAGAAGAAAAAGAGATTCAACGGCTGAAGGCAGAGCTTAACATATCATACCAGGAGGCAAGGAAATCGGTCAAACCCCTGAATATCAACAGACCTA
Organism: Mastigoproctus giganteus; assembly: GCF_048544385.1. Classification (NCBI taxonomy): domain Eukaryota; kingdom Metazoa; phylum Arthropoda; class Arachnida; order Uropygi; family Thelyphonidae; genus Mastigoproctus; species Mastigoproctus giganteus. The sequence goes on from NC_143576.1 coordinate 236,002,252, forward strand.
CCTACGCCCAGAAGGTAGCAGGGAGATGTTCCGTCGGAACTCAGACGGACATGACCATTCCTCCAAAGGAGTCTTTCACTCCCATCGCGCGGTATCTATTAAGTTCTCAAAAACCTGCACAAAAGGACCAATCAGCTGCCACTCCTATATCGGTACCTCCTAATGCTCCACAAGTTCCAAAGTTAACTATTAAAGAAAAGAATAAAAAAGGGGAAGTCCCCCCTAGTACCCAAGAAAAGATGGATGTCGAGCAGAAGGAGGTACCCGAAGAGTCAGTCTTGGAACTCTTTGCGGAGGAGGAAATGGACACGGGACAGCGTCCATTCTTCCCCAAAAAAGATAAATCCAAGACTGATAAAAGTAAGCCCTCAGCACCTCGGAAGCCGCCTGACGGACCCACCAAGCCAAAATAATGGCTAAATTCCTACAATGGAATTGTCATGGATTCCGGCGAAATATAGATGACATCAAGGCCCTCCTGCAAAAGCACGAGCCAGTTTGCTTTTGCTTGCAGGAGACATATCTAAAGGCAAGTGACGATCCCACGATGCATAACACCACAATTTTTCGTAAGGATAGAATTGCGGATGGCTCTGTACATGGGGGAGTGGCTATCCTTGTGGGTAACCAGACCCCAGTGCAGTCCTTACTAATTACAACTAGCATAGAGGCTGTTGCAATTCGCCTTACGGTGGGATTTTTATTAACTGTGTGCTCTGTCTATTTGCCACCTGGGACTGACATCTCCCCAGCAGACCTTGATGATCTTCTAACGCAGCTGCCTCCCCCTTTCTTACTTCTCGGGGATTTTAACGGACATAACACCCTGTGGGGTAGTGCTAACGTCAACGGAAGGGGACGAGTCATTGAGCGTATGCTCAATGACAATGACCTTTCCCTTCTAAATACTGGAAATAACACCTTCTTCCACATGCCTACCCGTACTTTTTCTGCCATTGATCTATCTATCTGCTCCCCTTCTCTACTCCCTTCACTCACCTGGGAAGTGGAGGAGAATCCATACGGAAGCAATCACTTCCCTGTGATAACCTTGTTACACAGTGGGAGACCATGTCTTCCTTTTAGGTTACCACGGTGGAAGATTGATCAGGCTGACTGGACTGCCTTCCAACAACAGGCAAATTTCGATCTTAGCACAGTCAGTCAAGAGCCGATCAATGACGCAGTAAAGTTCATCACAGAAATCATCGTCCAAGCAGCTGCTAATGCTGTCCCAAAAACATCAGCCCGGTTTCCACCATTTCCCAAACCTTGGTGGAATTCACAATGCACAGCAGCAAAAAAGGCTCAAAACAAAGCGTGGGGGATATTTCGCCGATATCCTACCACGAACAACCTTATAGCCTTCAAACGTGCACGAGCTAAAGCACGCTACATCCGTCGTCAGAGTCAAAAGGAATCTTGGATCCGTTTTACATCATCTATTAACCAGTCTACCAACTCTAAGGTAGTCTGGGATAAAATCCGGAAAATGAAGGGAAAATATACCTCCCACCCTTCTGCAATCCTAGATTATAATGGATGCGCTATTGCAGATCCAACTGCAATAGCCAATGCTCTTGGGGAAACATTCTCTAACATCTCTGCAACATCTTCGTATTCCCCAGAGTTCCTGGTCCTGAAATATAAAATAGAAAAACAGGCACTTAACTTTAAAACTAAGGGCATTTATCCCTACAACGGGGATTTCACTATTGTGGAATTGAAAAGAGCCCTCGCTCTTTCCAAAGCAAGTGCCGCTGGACCAGATGGCATCCATTATGAAATGATTAAACATCTTTCACCAAAATCTATGGATTGTCTGCTCCTTCTGTATAACAGAATCTTTACTGAAGGGCAGTTTCCGGACTCCTGGCGAAAGGCAATCGTTCTTGCCTTTCCTAAGCCAGGAAAGGATCCAAAAGTCACCACCAATTATCGTCCTATTGCTCTGACTAGCTGTTTGTGCAAAATCCTGGAGAGAATGGTCAATTCTCGTTTACTATGGTATTTAGAATCAAATGACCTTCTCTCCAACATCCAGTGCGGCTTCCGACGGAACCGGTCCACTTTGGACCATCTTATTAGAATGGAAGCATCTATCCGGGATGCATTCCTAAAACGGGAACACTTGGTGTCGGTGTTCTTTGACATGGAAAAAGCGTATGACACAACTTGGAGATTTGGCATTTTAAAAGACTTACATAGCCTTGGCCTAAGAGGGCATCTGCCTTTTTTTATTCAAAACTTTTTAGCCAATCGATCGTTCCAAGTTCGTGTGGGATCCTCACTCTCTCGCTCCTTTAGCCAAGAGGAGGGAGTACCACAAGGACCAGTATTAAGTGTCACGCTTTTTGCCATAAAAATAAATTCCATCACAGAACAACTTCCTCCGACTGTAAACAGTGCCCTCTATGTTGATGACTTTAGCATTTTTTGCCAGTCGTGCAACATGAGGGTTATTGAAAGACAACTGCAGAAAGCCATTGATAGTCTGAATTCCTGGGTACTTGCTAATGGCTTCAGGTTCTCGCCGGAGAAGACCGTTTGCGTACACTTTTGTCGCAAGCGTAATCTTCATCCTGAACCTGAATTAAGGCTCGGACAAAATGCCATTCCAGTAGCAGCGAACATAAAATTCTTGGGACTCATATTCGATAAAAAACTGACGTTTTTAGATCATATTCGTCAGCTCCGCACAAAGTGCACAAGTGGCCTTAATATGCTTCGCTCGCTCTCCTCTACATCTTGGGGAGCAGACAGATGTATCCTTCTTCGGCTCTACCGTGCACTTGTGCGATCCAAACTAGATTATGGGTCCCATGTATATTCCTCAGCCAGAGACAGTGTCCTGCGATGGCTGGACCCCGTCCATCATCAGGCCCTACGTATTGCTACTGGAGCATATCGCACATCTCCTGTCCAGAGCTTATACGTCGAAGCAAACGAACCACCGTTATCACTTCGACGTAAGCAGTTGTCTTTAAAGTATGCTTTAAAATTGAAATCCCTGCCAGACCATCCTACGTGGCCCTTCGTTTTTGAGCCACGATGGGAAAATTTATACAATACCCGTAAGACTGCCAATCGTCCTTTTGGTATTCGTTTCCAAGAGCTACTCAAAGAACTTAATATCAAGGTAGACAAGGTTGCCCAAACATCAAAGCAACCCTTTCCACCCTGGCATGCTCGTGTCCCGGCATGCGACTTGTCGCTTAGAAACTGGGGAAAGTTGGACACACCATCATGTGTCTACCTGCAGCTTCATTCAGCTCACCGAACTGAATATTCCGACTTCGCGCCAGTCTACACAGACGGTTCGAAGTCGGAATCATATGTGGGATCTGCTGCTGTCTTCACAGACAGCACTATATCAGAGCAGATTCCCTCTGATTGCAGCATATTTACTGCAGAGCTGCACGCTGTAGAGTTAGCCTTGGATCATATTAGTAAATGCCAATACCAACGGTTCATTTTATATTCCGACTCTCTTAGCATGTTACAGGCTTTAATATCTGTGAGGTATAATCCTCATCCAGTTCTGTCTAGCATTCAGCAGAAGATTCACGTTCTCCATGAACGCGAATATGACATCCGCTTCTGCTGGATTCCCAGCCACATTGGGATTAGGGGAAATGATTTGGCTGACGCCGCAGCCAAATCAGCAATTCCCAATAATAACCGTTGCCTGTTAGTCCCCTATACAGACTACAGGCAAACAGTACATCAAAAGGTACATTCCCAATGGCAGGATTCGTGGAATAGACAGACTGCGAATAAATTACATTGTATAAAGCCTGTTATTGAACCGTGGCAGTCTTGTCTGCGCAGGAATCGTAAGGAGGAAGTTGTTCTTGCCCGGACCCGCATAGGACATAGTCATTTGACACATTCTTTTCTGCCGAGGGCTGATGACCCTCCTATGTGTGCGTCTTGTGGCACAATTATATCAATTAGACACCTTTTAATCGAATGTCCAGATTTTAGCAATATCCGTTCTAGCATTTTTAATCATCTGACTGAGCCGTATACACTCAGTCAGATTTTATCCGACAACGACAACGTGTCTGCTGTTTTTAGCTATTTCAAATTAATAAAAGTTTTTAATTGTATATAAAAATTTACGTTATTGTTACGTATTTATTGATTTACTTTTTATATCTTTGTTATTATACATATGGACATGGTGGCCTAACTACTTAGGTCACTGAATCTTTTACCTTTTATATATGACCGGTATTTGGCGCATTATAGCCTCAGTTGCTGATGCGCCAATAAAACACAAACAAACAAACAAACAAACCTAATTAACTTCAAAAGACTGAAAGCCAAGTTCCGCCAAATAAGAAGAAAAGCAAAGAAATATGCCTGGATTAGCTTTTCTTCAAGTATAAATAAGCACACAGATAGCGGAATCATCTGGAAGAAAAAAAAGAAACGTTCAATGGCAAATATGTTCAGTCCCCAGCTACAATACTAAATTGGGAAGGGAAAGAGTTGTTATCACTGGGAGAAATAGCAAATGCCTTAGCAGAATCATTTGCCAGTATATCAGCAATATCTACCTATAACCCAATCTTTCAATGAATTAAAGAATCTGCAGAACAGCATAAGATTAATTTTTCTACAACATTTTCACACCCATACAACCAGCCATTCACATTAACAGAATTTATAGGGGCACTCAATAAAACACCCAGTAGTGCTGCTGGTCCAGATGGGGTCTATTATATAATGTTAAAACAACTTTACAACAGAGCAAAAAGAACATTGTTAAAATATTACAACCAAATTTTCTTAGAAAATACTTACCCACTCTCCTGGCATCACTCAATTGTTCCAGCCTTCCTGAAGCCAAGAAAGGATCATACTTTTCCACATAACTACAGGCTGATTTCACTGACTAGTTGTTTAGGAAAAGTCCTGGAAAAAATGGTTCACAGGCAGCTAATGTGGTTCCTGGAAACAAACACTTACTAAACAGTAGCCAGTATGCATTTCGAAAAAACTGGTCCATGCTAGATGTGATGATAAAAGCAGAAGCAAATATCTGTAATGCCTTCATAAGGAGAGAACATCTAGTCGTGATTAATCTCGATATTGAAAAAGCCTTTGATACCACCTGGCGATATGGTGTACTTAAAGATCTTTATTCTTTCAGCTTGAGAGGTCAGTTACCTCAATTTATACAAAACTTTCTACGCAACAGAACGTTTCAGGTAAGATATATGAACAATTATCCAAATCATTTGAACAAGAGGAGGGTGTACCGCAGGGTTCCATTCTCGGTCCAACATTATTTGCAGTAAGAATTACAAACATGATACGGGAAGTACCAAATACAGTAGAATCGTACATGTTTGCTGATGACTTCATTATCTCTTGTCAATCTCAAACTATGAACAAACCATTGAAAGACAGCTTCAAATTTACGTAGTTAAAATAGAATCATGGACGCTATGGAATGGCTATTCTTTAGCAGAAAAAAAAATCCAGTGCAATTCATTTCTGTTTTTTTTGTAAAAAACTTAAAACTACATCCAGATCCAGAAATATTTTTCTGGATCCGGATGTAGTTTTATTGCTTTTAAAAAACAGCCTCTGATTCCTGTCAGAGGCTGTTTTTTAAAAGCAAGCAACAATTTTCGTCTGTTGGGATTATATTTTGGTAATAAACTTAACTTTGCTTCCCATATATCTTACCTCTGAACTACATGTCTTAAAAAACTGAACATCCTAAGAGCCATCTCTGCTACGGCCTGGGGTGCTGACAGAAGCTCCCTCTTGCATCTCTACAGATCCTTAATTCGGTCACACTTGGATTATGGATCACCTGTCTATGACTCCACTAGGAAAAGCTCGTTATTGCATCTGAACATCATTCAGTATAGTGCCCTTAGGATAACTCTGGGAGCCTTCAGAACTTCTGCAGTCCACAGCCTGTATATTGAGGCAAATGAACCTCCATTGCATCTAAGGAGAAAATCCTTATTGTGTAACTGTGCACTAAATATTAAAAGTACACCATGCTATATCACAAACCTAATGAGAATCGCCCCAAAGAGCTTTTCATTAGGTTTGTGAACTCAGAAAATAAAATGTACATATCTATAGGATTGGATTGTTGTTGTCAGTTGTTGGTGCCTCGGCTTCTGTGGCCACAGTGCACCTCCCAAAGTTTTTGCATTATACTGTGATCCAAGCCCGAGGCGGGATTCAAACCCGTGACCTTTGGGTTGCCAGGCAGGCACTTTACCCATCTGACTAGCCCGGTTGGCTGTACATATCTATACTGATGGCTCCAAAACAGATACAGCTGTAGGTGCTGCAGCAGTTTCTTCCACCTTCTCAGTAGCTGTGTCTCTTTCTATTGGATGTAGTATCTATACTGCAGAATTATTCGCAATAAAACTGGCTCTAGATAATATAAACAACTACCATATCAAGCAATCTTTGATATATACAGACTCCTTTAGCACCATTCTTCTCTTTTTCTTGGTGATTCCCTTTTATTTCTGACTCTCTCTCTCTCAGGGGTAACTCAGAAATTTTTTTTGCACCATATGGCTAATTATAACAATAATAATGTGGGCATCCCAGGTAATGAACATACGGATGCTGCTGCTAAACATCCCGACTCTGGATCTTCCAGTAAACTAAAAGTGCCCTCCACCGATTACAAATCTGTAATTAAAACAACATGCAGGAAACAATGGTCTCACCTTTGGAAAACTCAAATCATTAATAAACTGCATGCAGATAAAAAAAGAGCCACAACTGTGGACATCTAGTTCCAAGAGAAGCAGGCGACAAGAAGTGATTCTGGCAAGGCTCCACATCAGTCATTCGCATCCAACTCACCAGTATTTGCTTATGGGAGAGAATCCTCCTTAGTGTTTCTTTTGCCATTCACAGCTAACAGTAAAATACATCCTCATTGAATGTCGCCAACATTCAATAATTAGAAAATCAAGCTTTAGCTCCCTATCCAACTTACAGGAACCCTTAAGCTTATTACATATTCTTGGCAATGAAACAAATTTCGAGGAACTGTTTAATTATTTGACACACATAAATCTGTATAATAGACTGATCATAATGACAAAGAAATCATGAACAGGCACAATATGGCCCAAGAGGTCCTTGTGCCAAAAAACCCAAAGACAACAACATCCTACTGATATTTTCAATATCTCTGCCAGTTGCCTTACTGTTATGTAGTAGTAGTAATAGTGGCATGTGATGCAAGAAAACAAGTGTGAGCTTATGCAGCATCAGCCAAAAAAAAAAAAAAAAAAAAAAATCACACCATTCCCTCCAAATGCCTGTCCAGTTCCTCCTTAAATTTATTCAACCTATCAACTTCCACGACAGATGGAAGTGTGTTCCAGCAATTAACCACCCGCTGGCTAAAGGCAAATTTCCACACATCTATTCTACATCTGTCCTTTCTTAATTTGAATTTATGCCCCCTTAGGTTTGTAATCTGAACAAGTGGAAGGATCCCATCAGAATTCAGCTTGCTCAACCCATTCAAGGCCTTATACACCTCAATCAGATCACCGCACAGGTGCCTAGTCTCCAGCCACTGCAATTTGCAGAATTTAAGCCTCTCTTGGTAAGAGGATCCCTTCATTCTCCTCACCAATCTTGTTGCCCTTCTCTGTACATGCTCAAGTAAATCTACATCCTTCCTAAATTGAGGCCTCCAGACCTGTAAGCAGTACTCAAGGTGCGGCCTGACCATTGCCTTATACAGAGGAACAATCACCTCCTTTTCCCTGCTAGCAAAATTCCTATATATCATTGACAAAATCCCATGACCTGCCTTTATCAATATACTGATATACCTTCATCAATATCATTGATAAATATACAAAACAACAGTGGACCCAACACCGAACCCTGTGGGACTCCACTAATAACATTAGTCCACGGAGAGCAGCACCCATTAATTACCACCCTCTGTCTTCTCCCACTTAACCATCCTTTTATCCGTTGTAGCAACTTACCCTTAATACCATTCTGCTCCAATTTGTAAATAGTCTTCCATACGCAACAGTGTCAAAAGCTTTCCTGAAATCCAAATATATGATATCAAAATTATTTTTTGCATCCAGTTCCTTTGTAACCACATCATGATATCCTATCAAATTTGTCAGACAAGACTTTCCCTTAACAAACCCATGCTGTGTCTGAATTATTGCTGCAGTCTTGTCTAGATGATCCTGCAATGCATCTTTAACCAGTGACTCCATTATTTTACCTGGAACAGAAGTTAAACTAACTGGTCTGTAATTACTCGTGTCACCCTTCGATCCCCCTTTGTGAATTGGGGATACATTAGCACATCTCCAGTCCGTGGGAACCTCCCCTGAGTCCAAGAATGCTCTCATAATTATGGCTAAGGGTTTGCTTAGTTGCTTTGCCGCCTCCTTTAATATAACTGGATAGATCCTATCCACCCCAGGTACTTTTCTTATGTTTAACGTCAACAATTTCTCCTCCACTTTGCTCTCAGTTGAGAGCAGATTACAGATGATCTCATGATTACAGGTGCAGTGTTTATGGTTTCTGTGGTGGCAGCAGTGGTGGAGCGTCAGGACTGCTGATTTTTGTGATTGAATCATATTCATCTTTAAAAATTCTAAACCCACTGCAAGCCTCTGTTAATATTTCATATGATTCAGCTGATGTTTTCTTGAGATGGAAACAAAATTTGTGAGCAGCATACTGTTCCTCATGTGTCATGGCCATTGTTACATAGGCATAAACTTGGCTGACGCCAAGGTCACACCATGTGCATGAGTCAGTTGTTGTTGTTATTTGGTTTTTAGGAGCATTAGTAACTAAGGCCATATTGCTCTGGGAATATGCGGTGGTCATTCCTTGACCTTTCCGCATCCTCCGTATTTGGTGGTGACAGGCTCAAACCCCGGTCTAATCAAGAAGCGTGTGCTACGCACTGCTGCTCCTTCCCACCTGGCTACGGAGGCGCCACATGAGTCAGCTGCACATATGCTATGTGATGCAGCTGGGTTTAGTCTTATTCCACAGTTCAGCTAGAAATAGTAAGCAGTAAAGTTGTTTCTGAAAAATTATCATTCTTTATTGAACAGCCCCCGTAATTATTTTCAGTCTAATTAATTGTTCACAATTTTCATTTATACGTGCATTTATTTTTACCTGAATTTATGAAACCATAAGTATTTAACTTAAACTAACTTTTTACTTTGACCATCAAGAATTCTACTGATTTGTTCTTTGGAGACCTGGCCTTTTTTTTTTTTTTTTACCTTCCAATTCTGAAGCCCATATGGACTGTGCTCATAATTATATAAAAACAGGAAAAGCCTTTAAAAATTCATTACATACAATCATATTTTGGGTGATTGTCAAGTAGTATCTCTTAGAAGTAGGTGGTCAGCAAACAAGACTCTCCTTTCATAAGCCATCTGAAATAGATCTTCACACCTATGGATCCATTCTATGATGTTGCCCCTCCATAAAATCCTCAGTTTTAGTAGATAGAACTGTTTGTAGTATTAGAATTTCTTTGTGCCTTGTGCATTTTTTATTACTTTCAACAGTTCTCTTCTGTATGTATATAATGTAAGTTAAATTAAATTACAAATGCAAATTAAAATAAGGATATGCTAGTGGAGTAGATATGCCTTGCAAAATGGCAAATACAATCAAAAATATTTAAAATAGTATAACACATATAGGCACAATGAAGAAACTAATGGGGGGAGGAAACTAAATAAAGAATAGGGGTATTGTGGAGGGAATAAGTACCAAACAATTTAGAATGATTAAATAACAGTCAATATGGCAATTTTATCAAGCCAGTTATAAATAATTTAGGCCTGTGCCCCTTGATGCACCAAATCCAAATGTGAAATATCACATGACCATATTGTAAACCAACCATGGCAACATGAACAAAATAAATTAAAATAAAATAGGAGTGATCATTGAATCATTGACCCTATCCCATTGCAAGGCCACAAGACATCAATAGTTGCTGAATTGCTGCCTTTTGAACACTAAGCAAATCATTGAATCAGACAATCATTCTATCAGCCCACCAGTGCAATGGATTTGCACAGCAGTGACCCTTATGCAATTAGAAATAAAACTATAATAGTTAATCATAGATCTTAGAAGTATGATTTTAAAAACTTGTGGCTAATGCTGCTATTTTATGCTTAATAAGGTTCCTTATTAAGCATAAAATATCAATTAATATAAAGAATTTTGCTGTACTATCATACAGCAAAATTCAATCCCATGGGCTATCTATATATTAATATGGAAGCCATTTTCTTGAGATGGTCATTGTGAATGATAGACCTAACTAATCAGGCTGAAAGTTGTTTCAAATTGAAGATATTTCTTCCTAGTTGTGCAGAAAGATGGTAAAATTTAAAAATTCTGAATAGTTTTATTTTACAGAATGAGCCAGTTTTGTACTACAAATGAGAATAGTTCAACATTCACTTCATGGATGGAGCCACATGTTAAACAGACAGTTGTGTAAGTTGATAAGGCATTTTTTTTCTGATTAACAATTTGCACATTTGCACAATTGTGTCCTTTGTTCTGAAAAAATAATAATAGGGCAGCTAAAGAAAAACTCTGCTAGCAATTGCAAAATTTTCGCAACGGGTACAGCTAGCTGTAGCTATTGTGTACAATAGGCCTAACTGATGTGGTCTCAAATTGAAGATATTTCTTCCTAGGTGTGCAGAAACATGGGAAAATATAAAATATCAGAATAGTAAAAATTCCGAATAGATTTATTTTACAGAATGGGCCAATTTTCTCTACTAGCGCTGCCTACCTTAAAAGAAAGAACTAATTGTTAGGATTCCATTGCATTGCTCGCACCGCTCACTATATGTCCCCACGTTGCACATACACTCATTGCCATTTGTTATATTTAATACATTTAGAACTCATCGTTTTATCGTTATCATTATTAACTTCACGTTTGTTTGTTTTTTGTTTTGTTTTGTTTTATTTAAGGTAAGTAATTTAAGGATTTAGAAGTATGTCACAGTTAGAATGTGGAAGAGGAGGAAGAGGACAGCCATGTGGCCGCCACCATGCTACTCTGAATGGTCGCGTTGAACATACCCTGCAACAAAGAAGCGACACACATTTTCATGCTCCTGCAAATGCATCCAGGATTGGAGATCACAACAAATCACTGACTAGATTTCTTTAGGACAACTAGAAAAAAACTCTACTACCAATTGCGAAATGTTTGCAGTGAGTACTGATAGTTTCTTCTGATTCCTCAGACAATAAAGCACTTCAGTATGAAACTCCTGTAATAGTTTATAATCTTCTGGATAAAGTTCAAGGTGGATAATACCTCTGAAGCCAAAGATAAACTTCCACAATTATTTTGCCTCTGTCCATGATGGAAACACATCAATTACTCACACACTTACTTCACTGTGTTTCACTGAATCCCCACTGTGTTTGTTGTGATGATATATTTTAATTTCTCATTGCACAAGGGCCACTGCTATGAAAATGCAGGTGGGCTGTTAGAATGTTTGTCAGTTGTTGTCTGATGCAGTAATTTGTTTAGTGTTAAAAATGCAGCGATTTTGCGACTGTTGATATCTTATGGCCTTCCAAATTTTATTTTAATTTATTTTGGTCATGTTGCTGTGATTGGTTTACAGTATCGTTATGTGATATTTCACATTATTGTTTCAGTATATCAAGACGCATTGGTCTATATTTGTTTATAATTGGCTTAATAAAATTGCCATATTAGCTGTTAATTATTCTAAATTGTTTGGTATATATTCCTTATATAACACCCTTATTCTTTATTTAGTTCCTCCCTCTAGTTCATTGTGTATGTATGTACTATTTTTCATTGTATTTATATCTCACAGTGCTTATCCACTCTGCTAGCATATTCTCAATTTAATTTGCATTTTTAATTTAATTTATCTTACATTATGTTTAAGTAACATGTAATTAGTCACACTTTGCAGCTACCAATGCATGTCCTTTCTTTGTTATTTCTATTTTACTTTTGTTTCCTCTTCATTTTTTTGATAATTATTTTTAATCGTCATTGATTTATGTTTCTGTCTGTCTGTCTGTGTGTGTGTGTGTGTGTGTGTATTATCAGAGGCTTTAAGTGATTTTTATAATAGTTTCTAAAATTAAAAAAAAGAAAAAGGCCCATGGCCCAGCACGAGTTTCAAGGTAAACAGGACTCTGTCTTACCACACATTCAAGTTAATATAGTCCAGAATAAACCAACAAGCATTTTGTAGTTTATTTTGTGCAGAAGTAATTTCTCAAATTATATCATTTTATATAATGGTTTACTTTATTTTAAATAGCTTGCATGTATGTTAGGAAATAAAACTTAATAAACTTGTTAATCCTGAGTGTTTTTGTGTAGATTCAGAAATTTGTATTGGATTGGTCAGATGTGGTAGAAGAAATTAAAAAGCAAGAGGACATTAGATCAACTGCTGTCATACCTTCAGGCACATCTCTTTGAAATTTTGTGTATAGTTATCCATAAACCAGTCTATTAGTGTTGTATAAAATTTTTGTATAAAGTTTTGTAAATAAAAGTATTTTTATAAAACTTTTCTTCCTGTTATAATTTATAACGACACTCCGAGTGTTAATGTTTTTCTTAATGGTGAGGTATTTGATTTTATATCAGACTATGACGCGTAGCAATGAAGATGGCCATTTCCACTTTAGTTTTATTACCAATGCATAAAATTTAATTTATGATCTCTTCACAGCATAAAGATTTCTGAAAAATCAAAATTTTAAATTTCATTATTTCATCCTTTTTTGAAACAAAAAATGGAACTATACCATTTAAAGACTAAAATTGGATAATTGAATGTTGCCAATACTTGCCATTTCCTTTGCCACTAGCATGGTGGCCATAATTACTGTTCTTTCATTCCATGTGCATAAAGTCTGTTTGATTCTCTTTATGATGGGAATAGCTTTTGTGGGATTTTTTTTTTTTTTTTTTTTTTTTTTCCACAGCCAGTTAAAGTCATTTTCAGTTGAGAGTTGCATGTTTTTTGTTTCCAGGAACTCTGGTTTTTCATCTTGCAAATGGATAAACTAATAATCATAGCTATATAGTGCAAGGAAGCTAAAGGCTTATGCTGCACTGGTGGAAAAAAAATGAATAGATAAAAAAATACAAATTATTTGCTTCCCTCCTCACACAGGTAACTATCCAGATGACTTTTGAATTTATTCAAACAGTCAGCTTCAACAACCTGCAAAGGCAACCTGTTCCAGCAAGTCTGTTCCTGCAATCGATGACTTGCTGGCTAAAAGAAAATTTTCTACAATCTATTCTAAACCTCTACAATCTATTCTAAAATTTTCTACAATCTATTCTAAAATTTTCTACAATCTATTCTAAACCTGTTTTTTGAATTTATGCTTTCCAGTTCTGGAATTCTCTATAACAGTGAAGATTCCAGCTTCATTCATTTACTAACTCCTCTCAGAGCCTTATAAACTTCAATCAGATCACCTCTGCGGTGCCTGGTTGCCAAGCTCTGTAGCATAATCAGTCTTTCCTCACACAGCCGTCCTTTTGCTGATTTCACCATTCAAGCTGCCTGTCTTTGGACCCTTTCAAGAAGCTCAGTGACTTTTTTTTTTTTTTTCAGATGAGATCCCCATACTTGAACAGAGTATTTCAAATATTGTCTTACAATTGCCTTATACAGTGGGACCTTGTTCTCCATATCTCTACAGGATAATGTTCCATAAATTATCGGTAAGACACCATTGGCTTTCCTGGCTGCCTGATTACACTGCTCCGAAAACTTCATATCTTCCTGTATTATAACTCCCAGATCCCTTTCTTCCTCTACTGTTTTTAATTCAACCCCACCAAATGTATAATTTATTTTGGGGTTGCTATTCACCAGGAAGGGCGCCTCCGTAGCCAGGTGGGCAGAAGCAGCTGTACGTAGCACACGCTTCTTGATTTGACTGGGGTTCGAGCCCGTGACCACCAAATACGGAGGATGCAGAAAGTCAGGGAATGACCACCGCATATCCCTGGAGCAATACAGCCTTAGTTGCTAATGCTCCTAGAAACCAAATAACAACAACAGCTATTCACCAAGTGTAAGACCTTGCATTTTCCTGCATAAAAACATAGCTGCCACTTTTCTGACCATTCTTGCAGCTTCAAGAATGGTCAGAAAGTTCAAGTCATCCTGAAGAAGCACTGCTTGGCACTGATCATTAACTTCTCTATCAATTTTTACGTCTGCAAATTTTGATATTGAGCCTTCTATCCCACTATCGATGTTGTTTATGAAAATTAGAAACAGCAGTGGTCCAAGAACTGATCCTTGGCAGCCCCCAATTTTGACTTTACTTTGACTAGTAATCCCATCATGCTCCAGCTTATATAGTAACCTCTCGTGAGGAACTGGGTCAAATGCTTTGCTAAAATCCAAATAAACTATGTCAAAATTGTTTCCTACATCCAACTGATGAGTAACTGCCAAAATTAACCTAAGTGAAACATGATTTTTCCTTACCAGAACCATGTTGTGTGTTATTCAGAATGCCATATCTATGTAAGGGGTCCTGAATTTCACTCTTAATCTTTGCCTCTAAGATTTTTCTTACCATTGAAGTCAGACTAACCAGTCTGTAGTTACCAACTTCACTCTTAGAACTGCCTTTTTTCATTGATGATACTTTGGCCCTTCTCCAATCCAAGGAAATCTCTCCCAAGTCCAAAAATGCTTTCACAATTAACTGCAATGGTTCGGTACTCTCTCTGGTAGCCTCCCACAAAATTACTTGGTATATGGCATCAGCTCCAGGAGCCTTTCTTGCCTTTATGCTCGAAAGTTTTTCCAATAAACGGTCATCTGTAATTTTGGAATCAATAATTTCACAAGACTCGGCCTCACTTGCACCGCCTCTCTTCAGCATGAACGGTCTTTCTTCAGTAAAGACAGATGCAAAGTACCTGTTCAGTTCATCCACAACATCAGTTGGCTCATCTAAGACTTTCCAACATGCAGCACACAAAGGGCTGATCTGATTTGCCTTTTGCTTCCTTATATTCACATGCATGAAAAATTCCCTGTATTCCATGCATGAAAAATTCCTCATATGCAGCCTTGGCTTCTTTTAAGTGAGCCTATTGTGTTTTTTGTTTATACACATGTACTGACTCAACTAAATTTTACACTCCTGAATCATTAAATGTTACTGCATGTGCTAGTATTTTGCATATACAGGGTGTTTCAAAAATGATGGTCAGTAATTTAAAGGTGAAAAGTACAAACTAAAATAACCAAAAAAGTCCCAGTGGACATTCGGCTGCAAATGAACCGTTTTCGAGATAATGCACATTTTCTCTTAAGATCAGCCACTGACTATGTGAGCACTAGTTTAGCAAAAAGCTGTGAATTCTTTGCTAAGGGTGGTTTTATTAAACATAAGATAATACATTTTTAATTTTTAGTTTCAACACCACAGTATTTTACAGATGTTACATGTTACAGGATGTTCTTTCTAACACCTTTTCCTCAACATCAATTATGCTTCTGGGTCTACCTGCTCATACTCCATGTGCGAAGCGCCCATGTTCTTTAAGGCATTGATGTATCCTGATGAATGTGCACCTGTTGGGCTGCCTTCGGCGGGGAAATGGTTCTTGGTACAAACGTGTGGTCTCGAGTGCACTGCCGTGGCTTTACCATACATGAAGTGCATGTCCACATATTCTTCGTTGCTGTAACGTCTTTCCATGTTGACTATTCTTTGACAAGTACTAGTATGCCTGCTACATCTCAGAGCATTGAGAGAGGGGAAAGGTAGAGAATGAGCATGACCTAACCTAAAAAAACAAATTAGTGGTGGATCCCACCTCTGTACAGTTCACCTTGTCAGTGGCAGATCCCAACTAGAAATGTGCAGTATCTCGAAAACAATTCACTTAAAGACCCATGTTTACTAGGCGTTTTTTACATATTGAAGACTGTACAGTTCACCTTTAAATTATTGACCATCACTTTTGAAACACCCTGTATTGTGCTATGGTTAGTCTGTGGGATGAAAAACTCAGGCTTAGCCTTCAAATACTTGCACTCTCAATTTTGAAAATGATAAACTATTAATTACGATTTGCTAAACTAATTTGAAAATACCAAACAAAAATAAGAGAAGCCAATAATATACACTGATGTGCAATATTTAAGGACCAGTCAGATTTTCACCTGTAGCTTCCCATATGAGTGACCTGAATATGGGAAAAGCATACCAAAGGAACCTCATGAGGTACAGAAATGGTGAAGTAAACAACACCGACACAACAACAGAAACAAAACGGTACATTTTGAATAAAGTCCCTATGGACTTTATTCACAATGGCAACATAACACTGGCTGCCATAATATAGATGCATCACTTCCAAAGATGAAACAAAGGGAAGGGGTGGTCCTCAGTAGGAGATATGGCCACCCCTAATGTCGATGCAGGCTTTGCACTGCCTATCCATACTTAGAAGAATGTTGTTTATAATTTCTTCTGGTAACATCGTCCATTCCTCTGTCAGCGTCAACTTCAGTGATGAACATTTTCTGGTGAGTGTGATGTGCTGCTAGGTGTCTCCCCAGAGCATCCCATATGTGTTCGATGGGATCTAAATCGTTCGGGGGAATGGGCAGACCAGTCCATACGAACAATATCCTCGCTTTCCAAAAGCATATCACAGCTGCAATGCGATTGGGTGTGGCGTTATCATCCATGAACGTGAACTCGAGGCCAATGGCACCTCGGAACAGACGCACGTGGGAACGATTACACCAGTACAGTACCGCCTTCCATTATCTGGAGTTGTGTACTTCTATCCAAGATAACGCCTCCCCAGACGAGAGCAGCTCAACCGCCATATCGATTCCTTTCAGTGATGTTTGCAAAGTGATACCGTGTGCCAAGCTCTCGCCAGATTAGCTGACGTCCAGAATTGCTGCTGAGTCTGAATCTACTCTCATCAGTAAAGCATACCTTAAGTAAAGATTTTGTGGTTGTAACCTTTAGAAATAGTGTTGGTCCTTAAGTTTTGCACACCAGTGTAAAAAAGAAAGTTTTTATCATATTTTTTAGCATTTTATTATTATTATTAGCCTCACGGTGCAAGGAAGCCTGAGGCTTATGCTGCACTAGGCAAAAAAAAAAAAAAAATCTGAATTACCCCGAGACAGAGAAGTAGAAGGGAATTAGCATTAGCATTAGTAGGGGTAGCCCTACTAATTACCGGGGGTAGCCACACTTCAAAAGATCCGCCGTGTTACGGCGGATCTTTTGAAGTGTGGCTATCCCCAGAGGATCATAGAGAAATACATTAGTGGAGGGCAGAGTAGAAGTGAGTCCTTCACGCCAATAGCCACCGCATACATTCCCTACTATCCGGGCTTATCCGAACGTTTAGCTCGTATATTAAGGAATTACCAGACACGTTGTGTGCAGCTCCCAAGGCAGGAAGCTGCACACAATTGTGTCGCAGGTCAAGGACCCTGTCTTAAATGAAAATATAAGTGGGGTCGTATATAGTATTAAATGCCCGGAGTGTGGGGAGTGTTATGTGGGAGAAACAAAACGGCGTCTCAAAGATCGTCTGGGGGAGCACACAAATGCGATAAGAAATGCAGACTATGGTAAATCCGCCGTAGCTGAACATTTCTGGGAGAAGCAACATCAAATCTCCCCAGACGAAGCTGTCATCACTGATCGGGCGCATAGATTTTGGGACCGCAAGTGGCTCGAGAGCTTACGAATTAGTTCTATTGAGAATAATATAAATAGAGATAGGGGCACACGCATTCATCCCCTCTTTGAGGCGGTAATCCTTGGAAGGGATGAACGTTTTCGCTTGAAACGCTCCCGAGCCACTTCCGGTTCCGACGGGAACAGTATACGTTTACGTGAGACGCACCGCGAACCTGCTGGTATTTAATGATGCACCGCAGAATAGAAGTACACTGTTGAGAAAGAAGGCAGAAGCCTTTGAAAGCTTCAGTTAGTATTTTAGCGCTTTTAACCTAGTATATTTTATTGTATTTTAAATTCGGTATTTGTATTATCACCTTGTATATTTACTGTATATCACAGTTGTCTTATTTTAAAATTGCTATTATCAGTAATATGGTATTTTGTTTTGTTTGTAAATAAATTTATTGTAAATATTAAAATTTTAAGAATTTGGTTCTTCGTCTTTCGTTTTTACTTCAATGGTTGGTGAGAAACACTAAAAAATCATAGTATGAATATACCCAACCCCAGAGGCCTATTTGAAGAACTGAACATAATATTCTAAATGCAGTCTCACAGTTGTCTGTGGCCTACCTAGCCACTTTTCCACTGCATGAAAAATTTCATGTCTGACTGAATTGCAGTCCCTGCCTGTTCATCCATGAGGCTGTGCAGGAGAAATTTTGAACAAACCTACCTTTTCCCTAAATCTTCATGCAGAATTTGATGAATCGTCTCATACATATCCAACTGATCAGCCAGCATTCTGAGAGTCGAATGGCGATCTCTTACCACAATTTCCCGAACTTTTGCAACAGTATCCTCATTTTGAGGGGTTGATGAATGCCCACTTCTCTGGTAATTGCAAACATCTTCACGTCCATCTTTGAACTGCTTGTACCACTCAAACACACTGATATGACTTAATGTTTCATCACAATAAACAGTTTTTAACATTTCATACATTTCTGTTACAGATTTTCTCATTTTAAAGCAAAATTTGATATTCTTTCGTGTCCCATTGCAAAATTTACACGGAACGTTAACTCCACTAACGAAACTGGTTGTTATTTGCAACCTGTCAGCCTACTAGATAATCTCTGTACTTCCATCTGTTGGAAGAAGTTTAATTACAACATATCACATCCGTTTATATTCAAATTCGTCGAACGTGACCAGAACAGCACCAGCCTGGGAACGTTATTGCCACACTTCATATAAGGACAGATTCTAGTACTACAAAATATTAGCCATGCTGCATTGTTGACTGAAGGAACGAGTCAGTTTGATAATGATCCTGCATAAGAAGAATGTCACAGTGGAGAAAAGGACCATGGAATACAAGGAGATGAGATTACCTATTTCGTGACCAACAGCTGGTGTTTAGGGTCGTGCAACAGGTGCAATGCACCTGAACTTTGGACTAAAAAGAGCCCCAAATTGCATAAAGGGTGTTCCTTGATCCAGTCAAGCAGAATTCTTGCTTGCTGGATTATTTTTAACCATCTGTAATTCTTGCATCCAAGTCCCATAAACTCTAGGGCCCGTTCTAATGTGAACTGCGCATCATACACTAGCACATTGGACAATCACAGCCAATGATGTCACAAGCAAATGTACCTACAGTAGGCACTGAAGAGAGCTACTTGGACAGTGAATGACTGGAAATGAGTTGCCTGATCTAATGAACTGCGTTTCCAACTGTCCTAGCTTAATGACTGATGAAGGCATGCTGTACTCAACATGGGTTAATACCTTATTACATGAAGAGGTTATGCAGACCAGCGAGGAGGAATTTAATGGTGTGAGGTATGTTTCAATGAATGATCATGAGCCTCTGGTACTTAGGTGCCTAATCAGTGCCTCATTGAAGACAGTTCCCATTGAACCATGACAGACGACAAGGCATCCTGCAACAAGACAACTCTCCATGTCATGGACTGCAGAGTTATTAGTCTGATTCGATGAGCATTCCGGCCATTTCTTCCATACTTGCGAAACTTATCTGATCTCAGCTTAGTTAAACATGTGTTGTACACTGTGGAATGGACAGTTTAGCCATTAACCTGGATCCAGTACTCTCTAATATCTGGTAATGGGATGCAATGTAGTTAGAATGGGTTTCCATTACTTGGTTGTCATGTATGTATATCTTCGGCAATAAAGATATGTTTATTTATAAAAAAGAAAAACTAAATGAGTGTAAATGCAAAAATGCACTGTGTAAACATTCGAATGAGATAAAAGACATAATTCGTAAAATTAGTAGCCTAATATTTTCAAGATAGTGCACAAAAGTTATGCAAATATTTGTTTCATATTTTTACATTTTTTATATGGCATAAAATCCCTATAACGAAGGTAGTCACAGCAGTCCTCTGATTGGCGTATGGTAGGACGGATTATGGCTGACTTCATTGTAACAACAGTTACAATGAAGTTATAAACTTCTCTGGCCCTGCCATGATGCATGAGTAAATATTCTGTTATTAAAACTGGAGGAGCATTTAACATCCAGCACTTGTTTATTAGTGTAGTATACAATTTAGAACAGAAAAGTGTTCAAGTAACATTAAATTTATAAACAGAATCTGCTACTCAACTTCTCCACGTTAGATTATGTCTGACCGGAACTGGAGAAGTACTCCTTAGTCTTCTAGAAGATCAAGATATCTGCGGACACTCAATGGAATTTCAAGTCTCTGTATACCATCTGGAAGCTGCCAGTTGTTGTGCAGGATACCTCTGATTACGCACCTACAAAGATGGGTTAGTTCGCTTGGCTTTATACATCTTTGTTTCAACAAGGGAGTCCATTTACGAGCTCTGTTGAGAACACTGCTGGCAGAGAAAACAAATCTTGGAACTCTTCTCCGCCACCATTCGAAGCTGTCATTGAGCTCCGATTGTAAGCATGCGATTGAAAGTTGAGGGCTAACACGAAGAAGGATCTGAATGCATATGATTCTTTCTTGTAACCTATCCCTTTCTTCACGTTTATTAAATTCACAAAATATGAGTTGCTGTATGCAGTATAAAATAAGATAACATACTTTGTTTACACGTGCTGATGAACCATTTCTCAAATTGTTTAAGCTACCTCCGTACCTCAGTAATTTGAGCAATACATCAGGCCTAAAATTAAAAATGCTAAGCTTGATCGCTTGGGCATTACCACAACAGATAACGTCAATTAATCGTTTATTATTACCAAATACCTTCTTGGTAGCATTGGCAACGCTGTGAAAGTAGGATACAGGAGATTCCCGGAATATTTCAGTATGAGGAAGGTCTCTTCCGGGCCACTCCCATAACGGATGGATCTTTTTGGGATAAATTAACTCTTGTTTCAAGATTCCTCGAAAGGAATCGAAGTAGTACATATCCGTTAGAACTTTGGACACGAGGTTGGTGTTTCTAATATTCTTCCAAAAGCACATCTTGGCAAGAGAATAAATTAATTTTTCTTCGTAATCATATTCAAAAGCAAAATCATAAATGAACTGTGATCCTAAGTCGTGCTTCCACCTGTAATAAAAAGACAAACCCTGATTGATATTACATTCGTCGTCCTCAGATTCTGACTGGTCATCACTTCCTACACAACTTCGGAAGGCATTAACAAACGAACTAATTGTCCTTGATAAATTATTATTAATACGTGAGCAAATTGTCTCCAATAAATGCCTAAAATTTCGATTTCGATTGGAAATGGAGCGGTTTGGCTGCCGAGCCATTGTGGATATGTTCAAACATTTCCTAGTCCCGATTATATTTGGGGAAGATTCATTTTTTTTAAATGGATTATTGTTGCGTTAGGATTTTTTTTCAATAATGCTGTTAACAATAAGCTATTATGCAATAATTCCATTTTATAGACAGAAAAAAAAATTCGGTTCCTGGGCCCCGATTGTAGATTATGATTTAATTATGAATGTCTTATTAGGTGGAAGAATAACCTTTAGAATAGATTTTGAAAGACTGGGTTATAGTACTTAACATTTTATCTGAAAAGTGGCAAATTCAGCATATTGTTATAAAGTCTTTCTCGAATTAAAATGTGAAATAGTAGAAATTTTTACGAGACGTATGGCTTACACAGTCAAAACATTATAAATCGTGCAAAGCATCAGTGAAGGTTGCCGTTGTGGGTACCACAGTTGATGGAATCGCTGTCCTCCCCACATCGGGTAGAAAAGACCTGAGTTCGTCCCGTCGATGTCGTGAGGAATTTTTATGGGTCTTTTTTCACAACGTGGCTGAGTTAGTCGGTCTCAGACGAGGGTTGGATTGGTTTTTTTTCCGGGAAACTCGGGTTTTTCGTCCAGCAAACAGAAAATCGACCTCAGAACAACGATGCTCCTAAAAATCCAATAACAACAACAACAGTGAAGGTTGTGAAAACGTGGAAAACAAATTCCGTGACAGGCAAACGAGAATTACTGTGAATTCTGGAATAAAATGGCGTCGCCTTCTTGATTTTCCTACAAAAAAGAAGATAATTAATGCGCTTTACAATTTCAAATTACTGATCTCCGTAATAGTGTAGGGTTTTCACCATTTATCATTCGTTTGGAGAGGTCTCGGTTCGAATTCCGTTGACAACTGGAGGAATTTCTAAAGTTCTCTTCAATAGGCTATTTCCCGTCAATGACGCGAGGAATTTTTATTGGTCTTTTTCACAACATGGCTGAGTTGGTCGGTCCTAGGCGAGAGTAGCACCGCTTTTTCTCCAGCGCTGTTTGCTGAACGAAAAAACCCGGAAACTCGGGTTTTTCATCCAGCAAACAAGCTAATCGACCATAGAACACAGGCAACTTACAGATATAATGTATACTGCGCAATATAGCCTAAATCGCTGATGTTCTTAAAACCTTATAAAATAACATAACAACATGTATGCATAACGATTTTTGTAAAAAAACGGAGCAGAATCTTCCAAATGTTAAGAAATACATTCGTTGATTAAACACGGCTGAGAATCTGTCGAAGATAACCAACGTTCATCAAACAGTAATGAAAATATTAATATTTAGTACACATACCGGCCAAAAAAAATACGAACCTTTGTGTTAAGACAGTCACAAACGGAATAAATACGAATAAATGCAAATTAATACAAAGAACACTGATGTGGGGTGCCAACATGACGTGTTGCCTCTGAGAGATAACAAGAGTCAGAAGTAGAAGGGAATCACCAAGAAAGAGAAGAATGATGATATCCCGCTCAGGACCCTGGGTGTGCCAAGCCCATACTCACCAGATGTGAGCCCCTGGGGTTGTCCGACTGAAGTAATCTGAAGCCAGAATGAGGAAAACGCCTGATCTATCAGGCTTGAAAAAGTTTTATTGTGGGTGCACGTTTATTTATTTATTTTTTATTTACTGTACCAGGCGTTCCCTGGCAAATTATGGCATACCACTGTATATTATAATACCGTACTTGCAATATTACTGATACAATTAACACTATCGTGCAGATAATGAGGTACAGCCATTTAAAAGTATGCAACAATGTCTGAAGTTCATCCGCTCGCTATCGCAAAGATGAGAACTGCAGTTCATCGGCACATTTTGGCAGTCCAGAACTGAGCAGCAAAGAAACTGTCCAATCCGAAAAGACCCGTGCCCAGCACTACAAGGAGATATTGAAATGGACAGCATAAGGAACTGCCAAATCCAGCAAAAATCGCACCCAACACTGCAAGGAGATATCGAAATGAACAGCACAAGGAGCTGCCCAGTCCAGACGATAACAACACCCAGCACCACAAGTTGCTGCTTGGATGATAATAATTTTCTTCTGTCTTACAGATGTCAGGAATGATGTTATTTAAGCGTAAGCAACCCACCTTAATCGGAATGGTACCGCACATAATCCATAATCAATTAAGACTTCCAATCCGATACTAGAGGCCCACTGATACATATTCCCCCATTGACTTCCAACGTTATTCCTAACGTAATCAGACCTATGACAGTCATTCCTCTCTAGCCTAATTATCCTGGGTCTGCTCCAATTGCAGAAGTACATGTCTTCTTCGAAAAACCTTCAAGGCAAAGCATTGAAACGCTAAAAAAGTTTCTTTCGCTGCAATAAGACATGACTCGCTGGACTGAACGACTAAAGATCAGGTACGTAGCCCGTTGATTCTTCCCCAGGTCTTGATACTCGTAGCAATTAAACAAGACGTGTTTCCACTCCTCTCGCGTCCCACAAACTCACATTGTGCGCTCACTGACCTCCAAGGAATTTAGTTTAGCAAAAAACAAGCCATGCCCAGTAATAAAGAATGTGGACTGCAGATTTGGATTGAACCAAGCAGGCATGCCTCTGTCAGCCTTGTCAACATATGGAAGAAACTTTTTTGTTATCATTCCTTTGAACGCTGCTGTCCCACCTTTCCTACCATATCCGCTTCTTTTCCTCCTTGTAGCTAGTCACGCCTTGAGTACTGCGTACAGGTCTGGAGGCCGCATTTTAGGAAGGATGTAGAGTTGCTTGAGCGAGTACAGAGAAGGGCAACAAGATTGGTGAGGGAAACGAATTGGTGGCCTTACCAAGGAAGGCTCAAATTCTGCAAATTACAGCGTCTGGAGACTAGGCACCTGCGAGGTGATCTGATTGAGGTGTATAAGGCCTTGAATGGGTTGAGCAGGCTCAATTCTGATGGGATTCTTCCTCCTGCTCAGATTACGAACCTGAGGGGACATAAATTCAAATTGAGGAAAGACAATTGTAGAATAAATGTGCAGAAATTTGCTTTTAGCCAGCGGGTGGTTAATTGCTGGAACAAACTTCCATCTGTCGTTGTGGAAGTTGATAGCTTAAATAAATTCGAGGAGGAACTGGATAAACGTTTAGAGGAAATGGAAAATAGTTTTTCCATTTCCTCTAAACGTGTGAAATAGTTTTTTTTTTGGGGGGGGGGGGCTAATGCTACATAAGCTTGATTTCTTGCATCACATGCCTCGATGACTACTACTACTGCATTGCATTGCATTGACATTCATTCATCCGCAGTGCATCATTAGACACCGTCCAGCATGAGCTGTAACAGCATTGCTCTCTGAATTGCAAATATCTTGTGCATATTTGCATTTTATAGTGCACAGTCTATCCAAACGTGAGCACCATGAGTGAAAATCGGGAAAAAAAAGACAGTCGCAAAATAGCCCTAGTGCTGTGCCTTTAATTTCTCATTCCCACCTGGTTATTGTTGCTATCATAGCGACAAAATGATGGATTTTCTGAGCAATATGACTGATGTGCTACACAAATTTTAGACCTCTGTCTATTTTTACCTCTAAATACGTTATCGTTTTCAGACATTGTAGGCTTACTTCTCCTATCCTAGTGACTGGGTTCTTTTCCTCGTGACAGAGAGATGCCCTTTTAAGAAAATGGATTGGTGTGTTTGGATATGTCTAGAGTAGCCAATCATTTAGTAGTAAATGAGTGGCCCAAACTACATGAGTGGCCCAAAGACAGATCTCTACGCACAACCCCGAGCCACTCACATAGTAACAGTCTCACTACTTGATTTCATCACAACAAATCGATCTCGAAAATAACGTTTAATAATTGAGCAAATTTGGAACACCATTAGTACGTTTTTACAATTAATGGTGTTAAACGCGCCTGAAAAGTCTATAGACCGGAACCGTACTCTTTCTTACAACTTTTAACAGTCATTTTCATCCTTTCCAGGGCATCGTCTGTTCCTCTAACTGGTGTGAATCCATACTGATCATCCAATAATGCAAACTGCTGTCGATCTGCATCCAAAATTCTTGTCGCTAGCAGTTTTTCATAAACCTTGCCTACCCCACTCAACAAGGCAATTCAGTGGTTGCAATCAGCAGTTTAATCATTGGAGAAATCAGGAGGCAAAGCCTTGTAGCTGTTATTATGTAATAAAACTTCAGGTAGACTTGGACAGGACGAAATTGGGAGACACATGGAAAACAGAAGACTTATTCGGGTTGATACCAGAATCACATGAAGAAGGGAAAAACTTATATAGTCAACGATAGTAGGTTTTTTACTAGTAGGGTAAAAACATGAACGTTAATCAACAAGTTCTCTTCGAGGTATAACTATATCATAAGAGATTACAATTAAGTTATAAAACAAATATGTAATATTTGTCTTATAACTCAGTAATTCAGCTCCTAGCTCTAGTGGATGGATTTTTATAAAATTTACCTTTTAGAAAGACTTGTCGAGCCAGCCTAAATTTCATTAAAATTGGACCAATAGGATTCCGTCAATTATTATTTGTTTGTTTGTCCGTTTGCATTTAATAACTTGACTATGAGTGATTGATTTTTATGAAATTTTATATTTGGTGCTTTTAGAACGATTTGTCAAGCTATCCATGCACCATAATATTGTAGCTGAAACACTTGATTTTATGTTCGTTGCCCTGCTCTAATAGGAGGAATGAATGGGCAACATGGTAGATGCGCAGAAACGAGATGTTCCTGATCAATACATAAAAGTCTTTGCTTTTTTTTTTTTTAAACACTCCACCATCCCTTATTTTCTGAATATAAAGGGCTGCATACATTAACTAATAAATAATATTCATTTATTTATTTTAACGTATTGTTAATAGTGCCAACTGATGCAAGAAAGCAAGCTTGTACAGCATCAGCAAAAAAATCCCATCTAATAGTTTGTCGGGTTCTTCCTTGAATTTATTCTAACTATACACTTCTACAACAATCAATGGGAGCTTGTTCCAGCAATCAACCACCCGTTGGCTGAAAGCAAATTTCCCCACATATTCTGCAACCGTCCTTCCTCAAATGGAATTTATATCCCCTCGTGCATAATCAGAGCAAAAGAAAGAGTCCTGTGAGCATTGAGCTTTCGCAAGCCATTCAAAGCCTTAAACACCTCAATCACATCACCACCTCGTAGGTGCTAATCTCCAGACGCTGCAATTTGCAGAACTGGAGCCTTTCATGGTAAGAGCGCCCTTTTGTTCGGCTCACAAATCTCGTTGCCCTTCTTTGTACCCGTCCCAGCAGCTCTACATCTTTCCTAAAATGAGGCCTCCACCTGCATGCAGTACTCAAGATGAGGCCTTTCCGTTGTCTTATACAATGGGATAATCACCTCCTTATGCCTGCTAGCAAAATTCTTGTATATCATTAACAAGACCCCATGACGCGCTCTGGCTGCCTGTCTGCACTGCTCAAAAAATTTCATGTCACATATTCCACTAGCCTTAGTTGATATGCTACTCTAGGATTACGGCTACCCATATGCAGTACCTTGCATTTGCCAATTTTAAACTTCAATTGCCATTTCTCAGCCCACCTGCTTATTTTTCTATACCTCTTTGCAGCAGCATACCTTCATTACTATCTTTAACCACCCTGCCAACCTATCATCTGCAAACCTAGACAATAAGCCTAGCACACTCTCATTAATAAATACAGAAAACGACATTTGGTCTAACACTAAACCGTTGGCTCTCCACTAATAAGATTAGTTCACGAAGAGCAGTGTCCATTGATTACCATTCAACCATCCCTTTATACATTGCAGAAACTTGCCATTAATGCCACACTGTTCCAATTTGTACAATAGCCTTTTATGCGCAAAAGTATCAAAAGCTTTTCTAAATTTAAGTACATGATGTAAAAATTATTTTTTGCATCCAGTTGCTTTGTGATTGCGTCATAGTATCCAATCAAATTGGTCACATGAGATCTTCCCTTTAAAAACCCATGCTGTGACAATAACTGCACTCCTGTCTAACTGGTCCTCATTACTTCTTTAACCAGCATCTCCATTAACTTCCCTGGAACAGAAGTTAAGCTAGCAGGTCTGTAATTACTCACGTCACTTTGACCTCTCTGTGTGAATTGAGGATACATTCGCACATCTATAGTCCACAGGGATCTCCCCTTAATTCAAAGATGTTCTGAAAATTCAACCACAATTTGCTGTCACCTTACAATTATTATGGAGTTCCTTCAAATTATCCTAGCAAAACAGGATTAATTTTTCCTGTTTTACTAATAATAATTATTATTATTATTTTCAATACAGTAATCAAGATATTTCAAGAAATGCAAAAGTATCCCTCTCAGTATTGCTGTTTTCAATTTTATTTTCTTCTTTTAATCAAGATTAGAATTTCTTTCTTACACCAAATGGTATTGTTTATTTATATTGCAAAAAATTTTCTTTCAAACAACGTTGACCATCATTCGGTTGCTTAAAGAAGTTTAATCAGTTTTTTAGTCTAATGTTAAAGATCAATAAAACAAAGTATTGTTTATTATTTTTACTCTAGCCGCAAATGTTTATAATTTATCTTTTAGGAAGACTCTCCAATTTTGCTAGGCTGCTAAGCGGGCACGTGGCTGTTAATTAGGCATCTGACTGCAAATTGGGAATCTGTTGGGAATTTTACTGTGGTTCTTTAAGGCCTTGTTTAGAGTTGAGCAAACTTAATGGTGGAGGCATATATTTTTGGTCATTCTCTGATGACCAAAAAGAAATATAGATTAAAATTAAGAAAGAATAGCTGTAGACCAATGTAAGGAAATTCGCTTTAGTCAAAGAGTACTGGAACAAGTTACCATTTAGCTTTGTAGAGGCATGCAGATCATGTAAATTTACAGAGGAATTATATAAATGTTTGAAAGAAGTGGATAAAATGTAAAACTGGCCAGACATGTCGATTATCAAGAACAGACCATTAGTATGACGGTCTGTGCTGACCAGTTTCTCTCCTTTCGGGATGTAGTTTCAAATCGAAATTGATATGATTTGACCTTAGCCACTTGAGCATACCTTTACCCTGTTATGAAAGCAAAAGAATACTTGAACATTTCTGTTCCTCTTTATTAGTGCAACATACACATTTAGAAACTTTAGAACAATAAATATTCACTGAGTGCTAAATTAAAAATGAAATCAGTGGCTCAAATCATTAATCATCGTTGGATTATTAGTACCATTGGAACTGGATTCACACTTCCTAGTCTTCTAGAAGATCAACATATCTTCGAACAAGTGATGGGAGTGGAAGTTTTTGGATACCGTCTGGAAGTTGCCAGTTTTCGTGCAAGACACGTCTGATGACACACCTGGAAAGATGGGTTAGCTCGGATGGGTTCAGACATCGTTGTTTCAGCAAAGGAGTCCATTTAATGGCCCGCTGAACGATATTCATAGCAGAGAAATCCCAATCAGGTCTTCTGTGTTGCCACCACTTCAGGAATATTTCATTGATGACAGTTTGCAGGGGCCCAATTTTCAGTTGAGGAACAACCCGGAAAAGAAGTTGAGCGCATGTTGCTCTCTTCCAAAAATGACTTCTCTGTTCTTCTTCAGGATCGCTGCCCTGACTAAAAATAAGGTCCTCTATGCAGTCCAAAATAAGATACCACAGTCCACATTCTGCACTCTTCCAACCGTCCTTGAAGGTGCTCGAATTTACAGGATCGCCAAGTCTCAGCAAACGTAGTGTTAAGTTAGGTTTTAAGTCCACGATGCTGCAAGCGAATAATTCAGGAACACCATAGCAGACAACATCAATAAATCGTTCACCGCTATCAAACACCAACCTGTGTGCATTAGCAGCGCGATGAAAATAAGACACCGGAGACTCCTGCACTCTTCTGTTATTCGGTGTGTCAGTCCCGGGCCAAGCCCATAATGGGTGGGTCTTTTCGGGATAAATTAGTTCTTGTTGGGAAATTTTTAGAAAACGGTCGCAATTGTACATGCACCTAAGTACTTCTCCGACGAGCTTCGCGTTACAAATATTTTTCCAAAAGCAAACTTTGGTGAGCGCGTGAAAAAGCTTTTCGAATTCGTAATAAATGGAATCTATGCGACTCGCGAACTTCCTCTTGTAATATAAATCCAAAGCAGTCCGGATGTTCTGTTCATCAGTCTGTCTGCTATTGTCTGGACTCTGCAGAAGGGTGTTAGTAGCTGTGTGTATTTCCTTCTCTAAATGCTGAATATTTACTAAGCGATAGTTGCACCTTGATGTTTGAGCCATTTTTGGCCTTTATGAACATTATTATCTGATTTCAACGATAGTTATTTGACGTCCATTGTTTGACGTCCATCATGAGTGTTACATGAACATCTTTTCAATAATGTTCTCTGACAACGCTGTCTAATTGTTGCCTGTTTTTTTTTTTTTTTATTTTTTATTTATTTGGGTTGTATTCTGCTTCCTTACACAAGTTAATGTTAAATCAATATCATTAATATTGGTAATTGAGTGCTTCTCTAACTTTTTCAGCTTCTTGTGGGATACTGGTGTCTAATCATCCTCAAGAAGTGTATCGAAGCCACTCTGAAAAAAAAAAAAATTAATTTATTTGAATGACCTCAAACGTTGTTGTTGCTGTAGGAGCATCAGCAACTAAGGCCACATTGCTTCGTGTATATTGTTTGTAAATTGTGTGTGTTTTGAGGTCTATTTTCTGTTTGCTGGATGAAAAACTCAAGTTTAGGGAGAAAAAACCATGCTACTCTCGTCTGAGGCCGACTAACTCAGCCACGTTGTGAAAAGGCCATTAAAAATTCCTCACGTCATTGACGGATCTCGAACTCAGGCGACCTGAAATGCTAACATTCAATATGCATGTTGTGTGGGCTGAAAAACCAGGAATAATTCACAAGGAGTATTCTTCTTCCTCCTCCTGAGATCAGCAACCTATATGTCGATTGAAGGGGACTTTAAAAATTCCTTCAGGCATCTCCTCTGAAACAGAACCCATATAAACTACAAAAGAAAAAAAAAGAAAACATTAACTGTAACAGTTTTTGAATAAAGACTTACCCATCCCTCCATTTATTAATACTAAGGTTGCCTCGGAATTAGTAGGGAATTAGGAGGAAAAGCTCTAAAAATGGGATACATCCCCAATATTTCTTAGGAGAAAGATAGGAAATGAAAGTCATTGGTTTGGTTATATCCTTCGTACACCCTTCGCTAAAAATCGGAAAGGTGAATCATTTGTCAAAACTGAACATTTTTCAAAATGCGCTGGTGTGCAAAACTTAAGGACCAACACTATTTCTAAAGGTTACAACCACAAAATCAAACGAAACAGCCTGTGATGATTTGCATAACTGTGGCAGTTCAGTAGAAAGCTGGTGCACGTGCAAAAATTTGAATCGTGATGAGATAGCTCACATAAACAGATAAAAGCAGCAGTTCAGCAGTTATGTGCAAATTACCGAATGGTGAGCACGATTGTTACAGACGTTCGATTGGTTTCATACAGTGCTAAAGACAAGGAAATGCCCAGTAGACAACATTTGGATGACTTTACCCGGGGTCGAATAATTGGGAAGCTCGAGGAAGGTCGAAGTGCGAGGAGTGTGGCTGCAGAGTTCGGTATCGCCCATAACATCGTCTCACGTGCGTGGTCGGGCTTCAGAACGACAGGTACAGCTGTTCGAAGGACCAGTGGTGGCCGTCCACGAAAAACAACACCCAATGATGCCCGCTATATACTCCTACAGGCCAAGAGGGACCGACACCAGACAGCAGGATCCATTGCAAACCAGCTGCACAGGACGCAGGATATCGCAGTTTACTCTGGTCAGGTGACTCCACAAAGGTGGACTGTTTGCCCGACGGCCAGTACGCTGTGTTCTTTTAACACCTGCCCATCGGAGACACCGTTTACAGTGGTGCATCGAACACAAGGACTGGACAGCAGCTCAATGGGGTAAGGTACTCTTTACTGATGAGAGTAGATTCAGTCTCAGCAGAAATTCTGGATGTCAGCTAATCTGGCGAAAGGTTGGCACACGGTATCAGCCCGCAAACATCACTGAAAGGGATCGATATGGCGTTCAAGGTGTTCTCGTCTGGGGAGGCGTTATCTTGGATGGATGTACACAACTCCAGATACTGGAAGGCGGTACTGTAACCGGTGCACGCTACTGTACTGAGGTAATCCTTCCCCATGTACGTCTGTTCCGAGGTGCCATTGGCACCGAGAACGTGATTATGGATGATAACGCCACACTCAATTGCACTGCAGCTGTTGATATGCTTTTGGAAAGTGAGGACATTGTTCGTATGGATTGACCTGCCCGTTTCTTCCTGATCTAAATCCCATCGAACACATATGGGACGCTCTGGGGCACGTCCACACCCGCCAGAAAATATTCACCAGCTGAAGGTAGCGCTGACAGAGGAATGGACGATGTTACCGCAAGAACTTATCAACAACATTGTTATAAGTATGGACAGGCGGTGCAAAGCCTGCCTCGACATTAGGGGTGGCTATACTCCTACTGAGGACCACCTCTTCCCTTTGTTCCATCTTTGGCAGTGATACATCTTTATCATGGCAGCCAGTGCTATATTGCGATTTTGGAATAAAGTCCCTCTGTACCGTTTTGTTTCCTTTGTTGTGTCGGTGTTGTTTCGTTCATCATTTATGTATCTCACGAGGTTCTTTTGGTATGTTTTTCCCATATCCAGGCCACTCCTATGAGAAGGTACAAGTGAAAACCTGACTGGTCCTTAAGTTTTGCACACCAGTGTACGATTATTTCCTTAAGGGTGCGTGTTCGAAGTTTAATGGCCCCTGAGAAGCAATAAGATTCAAAATGGTTGCCCTGCCGGTGTCTCAGATTTTTAAGTGTATAACGGATCCGGATCCGTCTGTTTAGGTGATTCCATAAAATTTAAAAATATCGACAACTTAGGCTGAACGCTGGGTAACGGTACTTGTTTCTGAGTTGGACGTATTCGTAAGTCCAAGCCTTGTCCCGAGCATCGATCTTAAAAGAAAAAAAAATAATAATAAAAATAAAATAAATAAATAAAAGTAATAACATAGTTACCTTAAAACAATCTCACCATGTTTACTATGTCTTTAAAATGTATATGTTCTCTGGTCGGGTTGCTCAGTTTAGTTGAACGAAAAACACAAGTTACCGGGGGGGAAAAAAAAAAAAAACCCCGCTATCCTCGCCTAAGACCACCTAAAGTCAGCTACGAAATGAAAAAAGCCCATAAAAGTTCCTCACGTCATTGACGCCAGGAACTTTTAGGGGATTTTTTGTAGTGATTCTACCAACTGTGCTACCCACGAGGGTTCTCCTCTTGGGTAGAATCGCCATTCTCCACAGACCGGGTGAAAAAGACCTCAGTTCGAACCCCGTCGATGATGGGAGGAATTTTTATGGGCCTTTTTCACGACGTGACTTTGTAAGTCGGTCTCGGGCGAGGGTAGCATGGTTTTTTCTCCCGGAAACTCGTGTTTTTCGTTCAGCAAACAATAACAACAACATTGACAGGATTCGAACCCAAGACTTCTCCATGCAGTGTGGAGAGGACGCAATTATAACAACTGTGCTACCCACGAAGACTTTTGGGGGGGCGGGAGAATGATATCCGTGATCAAACATCTAACGCAGTATTGCCTCTCGACTTTATTTGATTTCAATCTGCGTTGATGACGTTATTTCCATTAGAACGCTATACTAAAAAACAGTCATGAAAGAATTATCCTGTCAAAAGTTGAAAAAAAAATTTGAAGGAGTGTCTAAATGCTAACAGTGACATATAAAACTCGAACAATATGTTGCACTGGTTATCTTTGATCTAAATAATATAAAATCACTTCACTGGTGTAAAGTTTTGGAATCTGCTTAATAGGATCTACAAATCATACGTTTCTCTGATGTTTTCTCCCACGCTCTGTGATGATTATAATATTGGTGTTGCACCATCACAGAATTTGTTACTTTGGTCCTTTGGTGTTCACATGAATGAGACTTAAAAAAAAGGCGAATAAGATGATATTTAAGAAAATACTTTCATTAATGGTAACTGGCAAACTTAAAGGAAATTTGAAAATTTCCATTTCAATTTATTAAAACTGTAGCGTGCATCTGAAAACGGAAAAACTGCATAAATTTTATAACACAGATTCAGCCATTGAGCATTACGTTTTCAAATGATGGCACATCTGAAACTGGACTAACAATTCTCAATCCTCTTGAAGGTCAACATATCTCAAAAAAACGAGAGAGAGGCCAAGTCTTTGGACACCATCTGGAAGCTGCCAGTTTTCATACAGGGTACGTCTGATGAGACATCTACAAAGGTGGGATAGCTTAGATGGATTCTGACATCGTTCTTTCAACGAAGGAAGCCATTCAAAGGTCAGTTCAACAACCTGCCTTGTAGATAAATCCCAGTTAGCTTGCCTTATTTGCCATTTCCAAATGAAGAATTTTTTGAGGATGGTGTGTAACGCCTCAGTGTTGAGTTGAGGAACAACACGAAGGACAAAATTAACGCATGTGGCTTTATCCCGAAAATGATCCAACTCTTCTTCATCATCATCGCCACCGTGGCGATCTTCTTCTTCATCAGCATCGCTGCCAAAACCATCGTCTTCTTCATTTTCACCGCCATGATCATCTTCTTCTTCTTCTTCGAAACCGGGGATTTCGTTGAGAATAAACTCCTCCATGGCGACTATAATAAGGTAACAAATATGAAGAACTGCAACTGAATCATCTTGAATTCTATTTAGATAAAAATTACCTCCGAACCTCAACATTCGCAGAAATGCGTCAAGTTTCATTCTCTGGATACACAACACCAACATGTCAAAAGCACCCATACGACAGCATACTACCTCAATAAAATGTTCAGAGGAACCAAACACCAACCTGTTTGCATTAGCAGCACGATGAAAATAGGACACCGGCGACTCCTGCACTGTCCTGCTGTTTGGTGAATCTTTTCCAGGCCATGACCACAAAGGGAGTATCCGATCAGGATAAATAAGTTCTTGGGCTCGAATTCCTAAGAAGCGATCACAGTCATATAAACATAACAGAACTTCACATACAAGATTTGGGTCGTTAATATTATCCCAAAACAACACCTTAGCCGGAGTGTAAATGAACTTTTGTTCTAAGGATCGATCAACAAATTCTTTACGCATTTCGATTTTCCGCCTGTTGTATAATTCCAAAACAGTTCGGATGTTGTATCCAACCCTCTCTCTTTGTGCTCTTTCGCCCTCGTAGAGTGTTAGAAGCTGATTAACGGCTGAATTAATTTCCGCTCTTAAGTTTCGAATTCTTGTTAATCTATCAGTGTACCTTATGAAATGAGCCATATTGGGCAAATGGAATAGAAGCATGGTTCACTTTTATTACCCAAAGCATTGTTGCTTGTCAGTTAGAAAATTCTAAACAATGGTGTCCAACCATTCTGATTCACTTCGTATATTATTTTTGATGGTGTTTTCAGTAATCCCCATTGTAATGAATTCCATCCGTGTTGGTAGCCTAACCTTTTCAAGAAAAATATATGAAGAATATACCGATGAAATCTATAGCCCTTTTCTTATTTGTTATCTTTGCATAGACTCCATCTGATTCTATTGCTAAGCATGCATCTACGAATAAGCGTGGATCTAGTGTAGTCTACCCTATGCATAAGATGGAAAACCACAGTATTGTTACAATGCATTTGATTTGTTGGTGAAAAGGGTTATTTTTATTTTCCCTTTTATCTTCTGAATCTGTTCAAATATCTGTTTTGTCGGTTTTGGGGTAAGGAAATTTGCCGAATGTTATTATCTTACGTTACGACATTCCCAAGTAGTCTTGGGAGTAACTTCAAAGAAAGTAATCACGAATCAAAGCAATTAATTGACTGGGGATTCATATTGAAGTGACCAACGAGCCACCATTGGAAAACCAATTTTCCGACAGAGCCAGAGAACAGTTAGCTACAAACTATCTGAGTAGCTGGCTGGGTGTTACAGTTATTATTAAACAGCATACGTGTATATTATGAAGAAAGAATGTTATGAAGGGCCTTAGCGTCTGTGATCACAGTTAAAGGGAAAGACAAAAGAAGTGTTTGTTCCTGGCGGTTTTACCTGGAGGGTGTATGTATAAAAATCGAATTAAAGATCGACCCATGTGCTGTGTATTACTTTTTCCAGTGTTCTACTACTGACTGCACTGTTCAAAGTGTCACCTATAAGAGGTAAGATGGTGTTCAAAGGCTAAGGAATAAAAACAAAAAAAAAAAAGAAATAAAATGGAACGAACTGTTCGCCATTTATGGAACAAAACAATCTTTATTTGCAATTATATTAAAATGTGCAACAAAAGAGGCAAACAAACCTTTATTCGTCATTATGAGGGCGTCGTTGGGTTCAGGAGAGGTCCCTACAAAAGTCTCTGTTTTCAAAGGGAGGTCAAAGGATGGAAGTGGGTAATTGCCGACCTGTGAGCTTTACTTTTCTTCCACGGAAAATAATAGAGCCAGCGGTTAAAGAATTAATGCAAGATCCTCCTCGACAGGAATGCAATCACACCATGGATTTGTTAGGGGATGGATCTTGTCAATCCAATTGATTGCCTTGGTGGATAGTGCATTGGTTATAATCACCGTCCTCTCCACATCGGGTAGTTCAGACCCCGTTTATTGACATTATGGTATTTTTTCACTCCGTGGCTGAATTAGTCAGTTTCAAGCGAGTACAGCAAGGTTCCCCTCCCCCCAGTGGAAAACTCGGGTTTTTCGCGTCAGCAAAATAGGCGAACCGACCAGAGAAGAACAGATGCAGTTTATAGACATAACACACAGGGGCAGACGAAGCAAAATAATTTTTGATTCTATTCCACATAAAAGACTACTATGAAATTGAAGAAGTGTGACATTAGAGGCAAGTTACTGCTGTTGATAAAGAAATAGTTAAGTGGGAGAAGACAGAGTGGTTATCAATGGGAATTGTCTTCTTGAATTAATATCATTAGCGGAGTCTCGCAGGGTTCAATGCTGGGTCCATTGTTGTTTTCTATATTTATTAATGATATTGATGAAGACATATCAGGAATAATATCTGAGTTTGCATTGGCAGGAAAGTTGTCTGGATGGTGAATGACAGTAATATGGGTATGCTACTGCAACAAGATCTAGAAAAATCAGGCACATGGGCTGAGAGTGACAATTGAGTTTAAATTTGATAAATGTAAGATACGGCACACGAGAAGCATTAATCTCAGAATAACATACCAATTAGGTGGTTCCACACTCAAGGTGGTGGTGGTGGAGAACACAAGACATCTAGGGGTGACTGCAAATTCTGACACGAAGTTTTCTGAGTAGTTCAGATAGGCTACTAAGATAGCCCATTTGTCAATGATATATAGGAATTTTTCCAGCAGGAACAAGGAAGTGATTATTGCTTTGTATAAGGTAATGGTTAGGCCGCATCTTCAGTACTGCACCCAGGTATGGAAGCCTCATTTTAAGAAATATGCGAATCTGTTGGAAAAAGTGCAGAGTAGAGCAATCAGATTAGGCAAGGATACAAAAAGGGTATTCTTACCAGGAAAGGGTTCAGTTCTACAAATTACAGTGTTTGGAAACTAGGCACCTGCGAGGAGACCAGATTAGAGTGTTTACTCCATCAGCAATTAGATTACGCAATCCATTTAAAGCTTTTGATGGATTAAATAAACTAAATGCTGAGGGCCTTCTAACTCTTTCTCAGAGAACATACACAAGGCAGCAAACAAATTGAAAAAGGATGGATGGGCAAAAATTTGCTTTCAACAGCGAGTAGTTGATTATTTGAATAAACTTCCATTTTGTTGCAGAAGTGGACAGGTTGAATAAATTTGAGGAAGGATTAGAAAAAAATTTATTAGCTTGCTTCTTTGCGTTATTTGACACTACTAATTCTAATACTAATACAAACAAATCTGCTCTGTGAATTCTTTTATCTTTCTCAATATCTACTCGATTAAAATTTTTGACATTTTAGGTTAAAATTTCGTGTCCTGAGTTCTGAGATTTATTGAGATACAGTGGTTCTGTTCCTTCAGGGCTCCAAGGTCGTTTACGACCCCAGATCAATTAATTGCTATTGCTCCAGGGCCTCCAACTAAAAATATTTGGATTAGAGCTCCAGGGCTTCTCTATACACGGCTATTCGCGATTATGCTTACATGTGGTTGTCTCTTTAGTTTTTCTGCGTAACAATTTGGGTTTTCTAGTTTTATTCTTAGATAGATAGCAGGTAGAAATATTGGTTTGGATTTCACGTAATCAAACCCATATCAACAGAGATTGGAGTGATATTATTTTCTTCACCAGTTGACAACAGGTTATGTGGCCTCATCAGTAAGTTTTATCTTTTGCAAAGAGGGAAAAAAAAAAAAATCCTCGATCCCTGGAGCGATTGATGAAAAGAAGGAAAGTTATGGGGAAGTGAAGACAGGTCGCAGAGCGAAACATTTATTGATTTCATTAAAAAAGGAGACTGCAGCTGTAAACACAGCGGCAATTCTGTTTTCAGCAGCCCACGGGGACACCTCGATTTCTTTTCGTTGATCAATGTGTAGGGTTTGTTCCTTCCCAATATTTGCGACCATTTTAGCGTGACGCCAGTATACTGCGTTATCAGAGTATTGGAAAAGCAAGCTGAAAACAGAATAGAGACCCCCCTTCCCCTGCGCATCTTTGCTTTGAGCTCAAAATAAGTGGAGAATCAGCCTAAATAAGTAATGATTAAGTTTGTGTATCAATTCAGCGGTATTTACTTTGAAAATACAGTATACTACGAAGTGTGGCCTCCAAGAATGGTAA
Source organism: Mastigoproctus giganteus (assembly GCF_048544385.1). Lineage (NCBI taxonomy): Eukaryota > Metazoa > Arthropoda > Arachnida > Uropygi > Thelyphonidae > Mastigoproctus > Mastigoproctus giganteus. The sequence goes on from NC_143576.1 coordinate 236,040,717, forward strand.
TACAAGCAGCCAGATGTCACTGTGTGGAATCGAAGAAATAGCAAATGTCACCTTGGTAAACATTCAGCCATGCCAAGGAACGTCCATCATATTCCAAATGTGTTCGATGGGCGAAAGATCAAGGATACAGCGCCTAAGTAAGGCATGAGCCATATGTATTAGTATTAGTACACTGCTCTGCAAAATTAACAGAATAAGTAGAAAATGTGGTGTCACACGTGCAGCTTGCAATGAAGCGAGACAAAATTTGATATGGTGGTGTACCACAGAATAACGATGAATTGAGGAGGCAGTGAAAAACTTCGAGCAGGTATAAGGGACTTTTATAGGGGTTGTACAAGAATTGCTAAAAAGAATTGCTATAGAAGTCGATACAAGATGCTCGAAAATATGGTCACATGACATCAGTACGGCGTATGATCCCTTCCAACGGATAAACACGCCTGATAGCGGTGGACCATGCTCGATATAAGGGTGTCTATAAGATTCTGTGGCAACAAATCCCATTCTTCAACTGGCGCAGACCATAGCTCACCAAGTGACGAGGAGTTGGACCAGAGCTCCTACACATTTTCGATCGTATTTAAGTCTGGTGATCATGCTGGCCACTGCAGTCATTGTATATATTCAATTTCAAGATGTTCCTCCATCACTTAAGCTCTATGTCCAGTGGCTTTGTCGTGCATGAAAAGAAAATCTGGTCTCGGTACTTATGTGCAGTTACAGTACCCATATCACAAATATAGGATAACAACCACTGGCTTCCTTATGTAGAGTCCACTTGAATTGAGCCTTCTTGGCACATTGCTGTTGGAAAATGTTTTCGCCCGTGGCCGCAACAACCTCAAGAAACAGATGATGACAGGACATCGTAGGATTCCGTCTTGCTTTTAGAGCTAGACGGCGGTGTGTTCTGGTTGATGTAGCCCTCGGGCGACCTTGGCCAACTCTTCTTTAATGGTTCCTGTCTCCTGAAACTGCTTCCATAAAGTATAAAGTGTAAAGTGTATTTAGGGTCAAACTGCATCAGGGATTTCCCCCATCTCCGCGTTGTTTTCATTGTGGGTGAGCCATTTCGCTGGGAAATGCCAGAGATTTAAAAGTGTATGGATATTGTATATCTGTAGTGTCATGTCCCGTTGTTCTTCTGGTCGTTTAGCCGCTATACCCCTGCTGAGGCCTAACGTTGCCCCAGTTTCGCCCCGTGGAAGCAGACCAGGAAACACCAGTAGACTAAGATTTACTCTGGCAGGCCCTGCCGCTTAATTTCCTGAGATTTCAGCGGCTAGGATCTAAAAAAAAAAAAAAAAAAAAAATGAAAAAAAAAGAGAATTTTTTTTTTTTTATTTTGGTAAATTTTATTAGGAATAAGCTAAATTTCTGAAAGGCCGAGTGTATGGGTGAAAAACGTAATTTGCAGATGATTAAATCAATTCCGACGTGTAGGGCATTCGCTTGCGTATGTGCAGATGGAGTGGGTGGGGAGACTGAAGTCTGGGGGGAAAAGGCAGAAGTATGGAGGCGACCCCAAGTCACAGTGGGGCATGCCCATGTGCCCCACTGTGACTTGGGGTCGCCAGAAGGGAAAGTGGGAACGGCGAGGAGGGGAGAAGACAGTAAGATCGTCTCCTTTCCCCCGCCGGGGATAGGGGTATTAAAGATGAAGGAGGCTAGGGCGCCTTCTTCAAGTCGCTAAATGGCGTTTGGCAGCTGCGCTGCGTTAAGTCTCTTTTCTTCAGTGTCGAGTCGATTTCAGTCCAGTCGTTCATGGGATAAGCCCCATCCTTGTGTTTTTCACTTTCTTGTCTCAGGATTTTTCTCTGTAGTAACTCCATTGGATAGTATTTTATGATCTTGTACAGTTTAACTTCTGGTGGTCTTTCGTCAGACACTATTTATAGTAATTAGCAATTTTCTCCTCTCGAAGAGGTCCTGCGCATATTGAGAAAGTGCTCTGTATTCCTCTTCTGTGTCAACGAAGCGGAATTCCAGTCCTTTCGGAAGGTAGCGTATCTTTGTGATCAGGATGCCTCTGAGATTTTCTTATTCTGGGCAGTCGTAGACCAAGTCTTTCCAGTTTTCGACCTCCCCAAACGTGCAGTTGGGGTACTCAACAAGGCCGAACCCGAGCAGCTTCTCGTTAAAGGGGCCACGACCAGTAAGCAGCGAAGTCAAGTGCATCCCTGGAAAGTACCAGGCCGGTTGCTTGGGGTATATTTTGCTGAGGTCGAGGAGGAATTTTCGTATGATTTCTCCTTTTGTTGTATCAGTCCAACTTTGTTGCACTCCCGGAGTAAGTAGGCCTGTAATCGGACTTTTTAATTTAATTTTGATTTAATATATAGACAATAATTAATTGCGCTACAAAGGCAATTAATTATTGACAACTGCCACCATAACGTTCACCAACCTCGTGCACGTGCTTCACTGTCTAACATTTGATGTTCCATTATTACGGTTTTTGTATATTAATGAATATTATATATTTTTAAATAGTTTAGTATTTTGTAAATATTTAAAATATTCGTATAGTTTGTAACCATTTCAGTTAAATATTTTTGTCCTACTCTTTTAGATGCAACAATATTCCTTATGCATTATGGAACCCGAAGCAATAGGCCTTTGGCTAAAATCTATTATTTGGATACCACTTATCTTCGCGCAGTGGGCGTGGTCGTAGAACGCAGTGATTGCACGGTCGAGTTCTGTGATTGGGTGATTATTGTGAATGCGTTTTGTTTCTGATTGTTTTGTGTAGTCGAGGAGGGGAGTGCTTAGCTTAAGTAGGGTGTTTATCCTCCCCATCCTGCTGTTTTAAAATCGGAAAACGAGTTCCCGAATTTAAAACAGCGCAAACTGGGGGGGGGAGGAATAAACACCATAGGCATGTTAACCTAGAAGGAAGGGAGGCTAGGCTAAACAGTGATGACACCTGCCAATCATTGCTTCTTCCTCACTTTTAATCGAAGTATGGAGTGGTACCCAAGATCTGAATTTTTATCAGGCCTTTTCCTAAGCGACCTTTGTAAACGCAGGTAAATAATTGCGTAGTGATATTTATTCGACCTTGAGAACGCCGTGCACTACAAATGCACAGGTAAATAATTACATAGGTTCTTTCCTCATATAGAAAAGCGTGCGCGGGGTTGGCGAGCAAAGCGAGCAGGGGCGGAGTCCCCTAGTTGCTTATTATATTAATCATAGGAGAAACGCTAAATAAGTATTATACTTTAATTGTTATTAAAAGCCAGGAAGAAATAAGTAAACTGCATTACAAAAGCATTGGTTGTATACTACGATTGTTTAATTTATTAAATCACAGAGCTTAAATACGTGTCGCATTTCACGCGCTGTTGATTATAAAGTATTCCAAGTGAGGTACGTGCAGCCAATTGAAAACAATTCTTTTTATATATTATTAGTTAATCACTTAGTAATTAATTGGCAATTAGCAAGATAATTAATAGCAATTAACAAGGTAATTAGCTATTTATTCTTGGTTTCTATTAATCACAAAAAAAAAAACCAGTTAATTTAAGAAATAAAAATCTAGCTCGTGCCTGAAATGTTTGCGTTCATTAACTAGTCTTTTTTTTTTTTTTTTTTCTTTTCTCGTATGAATTGGATAAAATTATTCAGTTTCCATCTTTTGGGTTACTTCATAATAGGCAACCCGCTTTCATATCTACAGTAAAAGAGGAGTTGAATAAAAAGAAAAAAGAAATTGTTCTTTAGGGCTTCAGAACTTCAAGAATAGAAAGAAACATTCTTTTAAAGAAATCCTAAAAATAACAAAAATCGGTGACGCCTCCAGTTCATCTTGATTTAGCAGAGTTACATGCAATATTCAGAAATCGAGAATCCGTTTCTGAGTTGCCTCAAGAAACTCTTCTGTCGCTGAGATGCGTCGTCCCACACGTCTGTGCAACATATTAAATCGATTTCGGAAAGCCCGAGAGAGAGAGAGAGAGAGAGAGAGAGAGAGAGAGAGAGAGAGATGCTTCCCTTAAATAAATGTTAGTTTAACTACAGTTTACTCTTGACATTAATACGTTCAGCCGGAAACTAAGTGCTTTATGAACATTTAATAAATTTCGGTTGCTCTGCTTTCAATGTCGCGTGCGCAATCCCTTAAGCACGTGAATAGTTATGCAAAAAGCAGACGATTTAGCTGACGAAAAGCAGACGAATTTTTTTTGCATTTAACAGTTGTCCAAAAGAACTGAAAGATGCCAAGCGCTATTTCACACTGGTCTCAAAAGATGGTGTAAAATATTTAATTAAAAATGCGATAGAAAATAAGTCTCGTTCAGCATTTGACAACAAAAGAGACTGAAGAATAACATGCTTAGTTTGCAAGAAAATACTTTAAAAAAAACGACAGTATGACGCACGAACTCGTTACGTGGCCTCATTTTATTCCATCGATTAACCATCAAGTCCAATGAATTACAATTTTCCAAGAAAAATCCTTTAAGCACTGGACACCGTAATTAATTGGAATGGGATTTTGAGAAATCTCTTTGTAAATCGTCTTGATGAGCACGTTTGCTAAATAAACGCTTTGAATAATTTCTAAAGTTATTTATTGGTTAAATTTCTTGGTAAAATGTGTCTAAATGAAAATAATAATTGTACGTTGGAGGTCAGAATTTTGTATCCAAACTTTCTTTTTTATCAATGTCCATAAAAATATATCTGTGTATACATAAATTGTTTCTATTCTTATCTTTTCCAGTCAACCTTTTCATCTCTCGACTCCATTTTCTTGCAGCTAAGATTATTGAAGGCGTGTTTGACGGTAGTGTCTGGATTCAATTTACGTTCTGTGTGCTTACGAAGGCGGACATAACATTCTTATTACCATTTGTAGATTCTTCGCTACCAGAACATTCTTATCTGCACTGTGTGGCTACAGTTTCAGCGTGAAATTGCATGCATGTCGATAAATCACGAAGAAGTTGTCTCGGCTGAAATTTTGTGTTCCTCCAGAGAGCTACTTAATCAAATAACTCCAAACTAACCGTTTATTGAATTCTTCCAGTGACGTAATCTGATTTTAAGAGAGAAATATAAAAAATGACAATAAAAATTCCCCAATACTACGTCGCAATGGTAACATTTGAGAGAAAAGCCTCTTTCTCTTGTCGCGTGACTTATTTTCATTTTATTTTCCCCATTTATGGAGAAAACTTGATGAAATCTATGATTCTCAACAATCGTGGATGGGTTTATCTTGATTTAGGATTTCAGATTACTACCTGGCTTAGAAAGTGGAGGAACCTTGGCGATAACGATGTATTTGAATTTATAAAATTTACAGCAATATTGCAAACATATTGTAATGGATACCATTGAAATACATCCATAAACACGTTTCCAGGCTATAAATTGTTGCATAATGGGAAAAACTGCAAACACGACTGGTTGTATGGAATTTCCAAAGTAGCTGCGTCGCGTCTTAAAAGTAGAATGAAACACTTCGCAATTGAATTTCTCTCTCTGGTATTGCTAAACATTTATCGATTACTTCGAATAATCGATATCCAACTGTAACTGGTTCAGATTCATGTTTACTTTTGGATCTTTAATGCATAGAGATTCAAAAAAAAAACGGAACTTAGGACATACGTCTTAGTCCTCTCATGGATATTCAATCTTTGCTGAAAAAATTAGCAGGTTTTTCGATACAAATATTGCATTCGGAAACACATCAACAAGCAGACCCACTCTATTCAGAAGAAGAAATGTCCTTTGGGAAAAGAAACGTAAGAAATATTATGAAGACGTCGGGAACTCTAAAATGAACACGCTATCTTAAAGATAAGTGGGACGTCTCTTCCTCAGTGACAGAGAGCACTTTCTTGTGTACGTATCTGACTATTTCTGGCATATATTAAATTGGAAGGATGGCTCAAATATCATATAATAACGTAAGCCGGTAGGGAAAATACGTCTGGAGACATATTTGATGCTTCTCGGCCTTATCGATGGAGTTCCACAACGGTAAAAGTTAGGATAGCTGGGCAATGAAGTGTGGTGGCATTTCGCCTCTCTTTATTTGTTGCCAGGGATTTCTTCTGCTTCGCAATCCTTCCTGCTGCTACACATCGACAAAATTGATTTTATTTTTATCTTGGCCCTTCGTCGTTTTTGCAATCACAAGATATTCAATAACCATTGAAGGTCGTATCAAATTCCCAGATTTTCGTAAGACATGGAAAATAAAATAAATTTTACCTTTAAACTTGTATGAAAAAAAAACAAGCGTTATAAATCATGGATTTCAGATGACTTTTAATGAGACTTAAATAATCTCGCGTGCTTTTGTTAGTGTTTATTCATAACGAATAAGTTATTTTATTAAATAGCTTATAGTTAAATAGTTAAATAATAATAATAAATAACAGTTGAAATCTCCAGTGGGCGCTGCTGACATCGGTATCACATGATGATGCAAACAAAGGTACACAGAATGGGATTAACGAAAGAGAAACTTCGATTGGTATAAGAAAATTTGCTTTTGATCAAAGGGTGATCAATTATAGATAAGTTACCACTTGTCCTTGTGGGGTAATAAAGCTTAAGTGGATTTAAACAGGGATTAGATAAATATTTGAAAATAGATAAAATAAGAAACTAGGGAGGTTTTTATTTATTTAATTAATTATTGTTAGTCTATTAATTAATTAATTATTAGTATTAGTATTAGTATTAGTAGTGGCAAATGATGCAAGAAAGCAAGCTTATACTCTAATAAAATGTCTAGTTCTTCCTTATGTTTATTCAAAGTACCAACTTCCACAAACTCAGATGGAGGTTTGTTTCAGCAATCAGTTACTTCTTGACTGAAAGCAAATTTCCACAAATCTGTCCTGCAACCATCTTCCTCGGTTTGAATTACTACCTCATGTGTGTAGTCTGAGCAAGAGGAAGAATTCCATCAGCATTGAAATTGCTTAATCCATTCAAAGCCTTAAACACCCCAGTCAGATCATCCCGCAGGTGCCTAATTTCTAGATACTGCAATTTGCAGAACTGAAGTCTTTCTTGGTAAGAGCACCCTTTTGTTCTCCTTACTAATCTCGTTGCTCTTCACTACATCCGTTCCAACAAATTCACATCCTTCCTAACATGAGGCCTCCAGACCTGTTCGCAGTAATCAAGATGCGGCCTAATCATTGCCTTATACAACGGGATAATCACCTTCTTATCCCTGCACCCAAAATTTCTGTATATTATTGACAAAACCCCATGAGCTGTTCTGGTAGCCTGTCTGTTCTTTTCAGTAAACTTCATATCTGACTACGCAATAATCCCCAGGTCTTTTTCGTTCTCCACTGCCCTCGGTATTGTACCACACATTTAGTGCATTAACCTGGGATTGCTACTCCCCATATGAAGCATCCTGCATTTGTCAATGTTAAATTTCAATTGCCACTTCTTAGCCTATCTGCCTAATATTTCTAGATCTTGTTGCAGTCGCAACTGTTACTGTTATTAACCATCCTGAAAAGCTTTGTATCATCTAAAAACTTAGGTATTAAGCCTACTATGCCTTCATCAATGTCATTAATAAATATTAAAACAACAATGGGCCCAGCGCTGAACCCTGAGAGACTCCATGAGAAGAGCAGTACCCATTGCTAAACACTTTAAATTATTATCAGTGTATTCATTAATAACTTATTATAATTTATTATTTATAAACTAAAAATATTTTGAACAGATGCGACATAAACTTTCCTTCACTGCATCGTTTTGTCCCTTAATATTGTTACTGATATTACTAAGAAAAACTAATACTATACAAGCTGCTGTCTAAAATAGAAAAACTAAGTTAACTAGAGCACTGCGTATAGTAAGTATAGTTAACGCTTTAATTTCCAACTCAATAATATTTTACACGTATTTGGCACTTCCAAACTTTTTAAAAGCATCCTTTCCATAAATTTCAATTTATTTAAGGATTCAACTCATTTTTTTAGGTATTCGCAATTAATTCGATACATATCAAATATTTTACATTAAAATCATATCAGTCCTTCACTGTGAACGTTTTCATTTAAAATTTCGCGAGCACTTATGGAAACAATTTTTTCTTTAATGCCTAATTTAAGCACTTCGATCGTGTGATGTATGTAACTCATGACCTAAATTATGCAATTTTCTGAACTTTCAGTTTTCAGTAATTGCTTTTTGGATATACCAAGCACGCTTCATTTAATGATCATTCAAATTTTTCACAATAAATTTGAGCGACTCTTCTTTCACAAGAAAAAAAAAAAAATGCTGTCAGTACTTCGCGAAATCTTTAATACTCGATCGATCACTTGGTATAATAACCAGCGAGTTTTGAATGTGTCAGTAACTTTTTATATATTACATCCTATAAAGAATAAAATTTTCAAAATTACAGTCTGACCAACTTTGTAATCAATATGGAGATTGCAAGACAGATTGTCCCATCACATAACGCAGACTGTATGTTCGCGTATAATTCAACTTCTTAGCCTTAGTCCCACAGGAGAGGTGTTCTGTAGGTTGGCACAGAAGGCCAACTCAAAATCTGCACCATTGCACCGTTTATAGATAGAAGAGAAGGAAGAGAAATATATGCCCAGCTGCCATCTGTATTTTATTAGGATCAGCTCTCAGAAGTTCAGCTCATGATTATTCCACCACTAAAATGCGAATGCTGATACCACTCATCTACCTTTCATCTAATCCTGACTGTTCCCATTCGAATAACCCATCCAGCTACTAATCACGCTTCATCGGAAGCTGTTACCATAAGATGCGCAGTCACTACAGCGCATTATTTTGACTAGCTCGCAATCATTCGATCTGCGCAAGACAGACATCTTCTACAAGGCAATATCACAGACCAGTGAGGAGGCTGGACGTTAAGATAGACGACAATTTAGAAAGTCGATTCTTTGCTTTCGTTTTTGAGTAGTTTATGCCTTTTAGGGAAAAGTTTGTATCGAAAGGTGAGTCGCATATATTTTCCTCATAAGTTCATGGTTTTTTAAAAGTTTAAGACATTATCCAATAGCCAGTTGCTACGTAAACCTTAGAACGATAGAGATTACCTGTGCAGTTCATGCATTAAGCGTGAACTTTCTTCGCTGATGAAGATATTGCAAAAATAATAATTAATTTTTGGAAAAAATCTATATGTACTACTATTATTCTAAAAAGCATGTGATCATAATGATCATGTAATTACGCGTACTTGTTAACTAATCATAACCTCCGATTTTCTCTCTTTTTGCTTTTCATTATTTCAAATCCTTTATTTTTGATTACTACTTAAACCTTCGAGATTTAGATTGTCGAATCAAAAACTGAATCAGCAAAATTTTTAATCTCTTCTTTTGTGATGACATGAAACAATGATTGAATAGTGCTATTATAACTTTTACAAATGATTGCCGTTGTTTTAATCTGGATCATAAATTTTCCATCGAATTTGAAGTTTGGATTATTTTACAGGTGTCTATAACTTGAATTATATGACTTCAAGCCACTGTTTGCATATATTCACAGTATAGCATAGAAATCCCCATAACGCTTGCCTTCCAAGTACCATTCTGTAGCTCGTATCTCAACTCTCTCTAAAGTAATGGAGAAATCCATTAGCGTCAGTCTCTTATACTTATGAAATCTTTCATCTGATTAACGATCGTCAATGACGTTTCCAGAGTTGTCAATCCACAAGTGATATCTGGCGCTCATTCTGGAAAAATTCTATGGTGATGCTTTAAGAAACGCAAAAATTACTCTTAGATATTTCTAAGTTCTAAAGATAGTGTCATTCGCACGTTGCAAATTCTAATCTGTATAGTATATCCTCTCACAAAAAGCGGGCCCCGTTTTTTGACTTTTATTCCTACAGGTAGAAAAACAAGTCTGAATGAATGACTAGTCAAAGAGTTCCTTGAATGAACTATATCAAAAATGATAAAAAGTAGCCAGCAAACTACACTGCTCGACAAAAGTAACAGAACAAAATGTTTTTCATGAATTTTTTAATGTGAACAGTGTCGCCGAAGATGAATATTTGTATCCTGGCATGCAAGTTAAGAGTATCCAATAGAAATTGATCCACCACCTTACAGAGCTATATGTGGAACTTTTTAGCGGTGCGATTGGCTCAGATTGTCTTTTCATTCACGCAATGCAACTGTATATAGAGTTCAAGTGGTGAAGGAATATCTTGAAACAGAAGATATCCAACGACTGCCGTGGACAGCACAATCACAGACTTAAACCCGATCGAATATGTGTGGGACGCATTTCATGCCGACAGCCCAACTCGTCGGTAACTTGGTGAGTTAAGGTGTGCGCTGGTGGAAGAATGGGATTTGTTGTCACAGAATCTTATAGACACCGTTATATCGAGCATGGTTCACCGCTGTCAATCCTGTTTAACCGTTAGGAGGTGGGGATCAACGCCATACTGATGTCACGTGATCATATTTTCGAACATCTTGTATCGACTTCTGTAATGTGACCTTTTTGATAATTCTTATACAACTCCTATAAATGTCCCTTATACCTGTCCGAAGTTTCTCGCTGTCTCCACATTCCATCGTTGTTCTATGGTACACCACCATACCATATTTTGTCCGCTTCATTGCAAGCTGCACGAGTTACACCACGTTTTCTACGTGTTCTATTAATTTTGTCGAGCAGTCTAGAAGGGGAACCCATATTATTAATCTCCTTGCAGAGAAATAAATCTTTAATACTCTGTCAAGTAATAATCTCTGCTTTGAAAAATGTACTCGAGAAAGCGGAGAAATTTAACTAACTTAAGTGCTTTCAATTCAGTCCCCGAAAAACTTCAACTGAGGAGAAGAGACATCCCCACATTAGCTGTTTAAAAATCTGATAATCACTATGGATGATTTACTTTTAAAGCTACCAGCGAAGCGTTTAATAACTCCCAGATTTTTAAATGAATGATCAATCCAGAGCCCAGCCACTTCAATAAGTAAGTGGTGAAACGAGACACTTGACGCTCCAATTGGGTTAAATCTATAAACTTCGTTCTTAACGATATAAATGTCTTTCTTGCTCTTTTATTTTAACTTTAAAATATGTACTTAATTCTAATAAAATCCATTACATCAATATTACTAAAAATCATTCATTAATCCCCATGTGTCTGTATGCAGTTTAATATTTTAGGTTATATTTGTTAAATTTGATTGCTTCTTCCATTCTTTCATCTCAGAAATAATTGAAATCAAGCAGTTATGGTTCAAGATTGAATTATAGAGCCAATACGATCTTATTTTAACAATGGCTGATTTTATTTTGTTTAATTAAATCAGATGGTAAAAGCTGGCAGGAATACGATTAAGTCTAAGAATTCATTACGTAAGAATTTTTTAACTAATCAAGATGAGCGAAAATCTTTGATACGATTATTTTCAATCGTGCAACGATAACCTCGCAGTCATGCACTCGAAATTTATCAACAAATTAGTACTGAATTTAATTCGATCACATATGCAAATTAGAATAGGTAAGGATCATAGTCTTCGTGATGTTAGGATGGAATAAGCCACCTTCTGTACATGCAGTCCGAAGCCGAAAACTGAAACTGATTTCATTTGAAGAAAAGAAAAGAGTGGCTGAGTTAGTCGATCTACGCCTGAGACCGACTAACTCAGCCACGGAGTGAAAAAAAGTCCATAAAAGTTCCGCGCGTCATTGACGAGATTCGAACTCGAGCCTTTTCTAACTGGATCTGTTTAGAGAAATCGGTTGAAACTTAGGTGCTCATTAGTCCCAACAGTCACGAGACTAGTCAGTCGTTTCAGTTTTCGGCAGGGGGGGCAAATATTGATGAAAATACGACGACTGAAATTGTGGGTGGGCCGTATATCGGGTTAATGGTCATGTCAACATATATTACTGCAGACAGCCGGCCGATGAACCACCAGATGGACTGAAGAACGCACATTCAGCATGATCGACGAGTAACAGCGTGGGCAATGATATGTCCCAAAAATGGCACCTCAGTATATAAGGGTTTAATCTGATTGTTAATGTGCTACTGGAACGAGATATCGAGGTGGTGGAAAGCAGCTGATTTTAAATGGTTTTCTAAACGACCCACGCGACTGATGATTTTTTCTTGTGCGTGTCATGTAAGATCATATAAAAAAGTTTGTGTCCCTTGTTTGAAGTGAAGCAAAAATCTATTCATGGAATTCGATGAAGGAAGAATGGCCCTCACGGATAGAACAGTGGATATAATCACTGTCCTCCCAACGCCGAGTAAAGAGTGCTCAGGTTCGGATCCTGTCAATGACGTTAAGAATTTTTCTGGAAGGTGGCCAAATTACTTTTTCTCTGGAGAAAAAAAACATTAGAGGGTAGCATGGTTTTTGCTCTCGGAAACTCGAGTTGTTTGTCCAGCAAACAGACAAATCGACCACAGAATACACGCAATTTACAGACAATATAATGACGCCTCATAGCCGTAGTTGCTTTGGCGCTTAATACTCAAAAATAAACACGAAGGAAGAATAAACTAAACTGTCTCTGATCATGTTATATCATTGTACGACTCTTCAAGTGTTAGCATCTCATATTTGAGTCCAACTCTGAAAAAGAGTTGATCTAACAGCCCCATTAAGATAATGCACAATTCTCTTATTTCTTTACTCCCTTGTAGAAACTGAACATATTTGTTTGTAATGGGTTTATGTTTTTCTCCTGTGATTTTTTCGGAATTAAAAGATAAATGAGCGAGTTAATAATAATTATATGTTACCATTTCTTGTCTTCCTCCTTCTTAGACAATCTGAGAGGTCAAAAGTTTGGGTAGTCCGTTCGTTTAACGCCACACATTTTCTTTTTATTCAATTCTTCAAAAATAAAGAAAAATATTCCATATAAAACGCGGTGCACGTAGTAAAGTTCTCTCTTTTATGTGAGCATGCGTGCTAGAAAGAAACAACACGTTCTGTTATTTTTTTTCTTTAATGGAATCATAAATCAAACGGTTTCTCGCCAATGTTTAGTCGATGATAGCCAAATCAATAGTGCTGAAAAATAATACCAGAACGTTTGGTTAGAAAGCGAGAAAAGCTAGGAAAATAAACATTTCTTTGATTTTTTTTTTAAAAATTCTTTTTATTACTTGAACAAGCACTTTCTGATTGCAAATCAGATAAGGATGAGAGTGGAGCTAATATAAGCGAAATCGATTAATGGCAAAGTACCTAGTCGGCCATTTTCATGATAAATACGTTGAATTTCAATTTATGGAAAATAAAAATTGATCGACTGAGATTCTACATGACTAGACCAAAAAAAAAGTTCTTCAATTCTTTCTATAAAGAGAGAAATTAAATATATTTTTGTTCATATAGTTTTTATTTTATTATATACACTGCTGCCTAAAAGTTTGGGATCACAGTGAATGGCAACAATTTTTCTTTTCTTTTTGAAATTTATTGAATTTGTAAGATTTGATATTAAAAAGCAACGTACTACAAAGTATGTTAAGATTTTTTATTAAGCGTTTAAAAATTTACAGCAAAACAATTGAAATGATTAATATTCACAACTATACTGATTTTTAATGAAAATATCCTCTACGAGATTTTATCACTGCCTTACACAGACGTGGCAGTTTGGTAATTAATTTTATAAATGTGTCTTCATTAACATTTTTCTAAGCGATCTGCAAGGTTTTCCTAAATTTTGTGAAGGTGGGCAGACTTCACGAACTTGATGGTCTAGATGATCCTAAAAACTTTTATTGGGTTTAAGTCAGACAATATCTCCTCCTATTATTTAGTCCTTAAAATCCCTGCACCTGTGCTTCGGGTCATTATCTTCTTATAAATAAAATTTCTTCCACAACGTCGAAGTCCACAGGATATTGCATTATGTTTAAGAATGCTTTATAGCACTCTTTTCTTCAAATTCCTTCAATTCTGACGTTGTCACCCAATCCATAAAAATAGAAGCAACACCAGATCATGATGGAACCACCACCGCGCTTGACTGTGGTTGCAAGCACTAAACAACGTGGCACCAATTTTTCTTCGGTTGATCTCATGTAAATTCGACACTTGGATACAAAAATTTCAAATTTGGATACATCTGTCCCCAATAAGTTTTTCCACTCTTCAGTTGTCCAATGTCGATGGCTCTTAGTCCAAGCCAACCGTTTCTTTCGATTTTCCAGTGTTAATAAGGGTTTTTGGATCGCTACATGATCATGAAGCTCTGTTTGTATAAGATGATGTTTTACAGTGGATATAGAAAATGGAGTCCCTCTGTTCCTATTGAACTCAGCTTCATATCTTGTGCCTCCATTGTTACGCGCCGTTATCCTGATGTGGCATGTCCTTTAAACTGCCAGTCTTCCTGAATCGTCGAATGGTAGTTTGTACTCCTTTAAATGAAACACCTAATTTTTGCCAATACTTCTCATTGAATAACTTTCTTTATACAAAATGATAATAGCACTTCTTTTCTCAACATTCAGTTCCATATTTCTTGCCATGTTTCTCACGAAACACAATAATTGCACCAAACACTTTTTGAATAATTGGTGTTCGATTTTATAAATTAAATCCCTAATTTCTTAATTTATATTATTGCAAAAACACTAGGATCATTTCAATCTTCTATAATATTATTAGAATTTATTAGATTATTTTTGACAGTGCAGACGGGCTGCAAGAGTAGCTCATGGTGTATTGTCAATGATATATAGGAATTTTTCTAGCAGGGATAAGGAGATGATTATTCCCTTGTATAAGGCAATGGTCAGGCCACACCTAGAGTACTGTATACAGGTCTGGAGGCCTCATTTCAAGAAGGATGTAGAGCTGCTGGAACGAGTACAGAGAAGGGCAACAAGATTAGTGAATGGAACAAAGGGGTGCTCTTACGAAGAAAGGCTTAAGTTTTGCAAATTACAGTGTCTGGAGACTAGGCACCAGCGAGGTGATCTGATAGAGGTGTATAAAGCCTTGAATGGTTTGAGCATGCTCAATGCTGATGGGATTCTTCCTCTAGCTCAGAATAATCACCTGAGAGGGCATAAATTCAAATTGAGGAAAGACAGATGTAGGATAGACGTGCGGAAATTTGCCTTTAGCCAGCGGGTGGTTGGTTGGTGGAACAGACTTCCATCCCTTGTGGTGGAGGTTGATAGCCTAAATAAGTTTAAGGCTCAGCTGGACAGGTATTTTGAACGAACAGAGGGGTGAAGTGGAAGTGGTTTTTTTTTTGTTTTGGCTGATGCTGCATAAGCTTGCTTTCTTGCATCAAATGCCTCTACTAATGCTAATGCTAATATTGACACAATATTCCCACTTCCTAGAATATTCTAGAATCATCCACAATGTACGTTCTACCATATTCAGGAATCTTTTTGCAGTGTTCTACGACATTCAGGAATCTTCTACACCTTTCTAGAATATTCTCGAATATTCTAGAAATTTCTTAAATATTAAGTTTTTTTATATTTTTATGTACATAAATAAATATTTTAATAAAAACGTAAACAAGTTGGTCCTATTTTAATAAAAACTTTGAAAATTAAAAAAAAAATGAAATATGGTTCCAAACTTTTAGGATGGAGTGTATATATATTTTTTATTTTTTAAAGAAGGGCAGTTTTATTATCTCACTTTTACTAGCGTATTTTTAAATCATTAGAAATCATTCGATCACTCATGAATCATGGGAAATCGCACATAGAAAATCATTCGGTTATGCCTATCAGTGACCAAGTTATTGAGTAAAGAAGTTGATTTTTTTTCTCTGTGTTTTTGAATGTGTGTGTGGGCTGAGGCGCGTACAGTACTGTATGCGCCTCTGCCCACCCACACACACACACTCAATATATGCAATACAGAGGAGCCTCGATTATCCGAACGTGGATCATCAGAAATCGATTATCTAAACTAATTCACATTACCCCCCGATGATATACAATATACACACCACAATTCTTTTTTAAATCACTTAATAATATTTTTAAAAACAGCAAATTTCACTCACAAAAAGTGATAAAGCTGGATATGCTTTTTTTATTAGATTAAACGCCGATCGGGCTAGCCGGGTGGGTAAAGTGCCTGCCTGGCAACCCAAAGGCCGCGGGTTCGAATAATTCGAGAAGGAGAAATCCACAGGAGATTCAGATGATGACAATTAAGATAAGATCTTGCGTTAATCCGCTAATTAAATTAGCACCCCTCGTATTTACTGGGCAAAATAAATTTAATTATTTATGTATAGTGACTATAAGTCAATATGTTTACAACATATATAAATTTAATTATGTACATTGTGTATAATAAGCCTATATACTTATATATATACTGGTGTGCAAAATTTAAGGACCAGTCAGGTTTTCACCTGTAGCTTCTCATAGGAGTGGCCTCGATGTGGGAACAGCATACCAAAGGAACCTCGTAAGGTACAGAAATGATGAAGGAAACAACACCGATACAACAACGGAAACAAAACGATACAGAGGGACTTTATTCAAAAATGGCAACAGAGTACTGGCTGCCATGATACATATGCATCACTGCCAAGATGGAACGAAGGAAGGGAAGAGGTGGTCCTCAGTAGGAGATATGGCCACTCCTAACGTCGATGCAGGCTTTTCACCGCCTGTCCATACTTAGAACAATATTGTTGATAAGTTCTTGCGGTAACATCGTCCATTCCTCTGTCAGCGCCATCTTCAGCTGGTGAACATTTTCTGGTGGGTGTAGACGTGCCGCTATGCGTCTCCCCAGAGCGTCCCATATGTGTTCGATGGGATTTAGATCGATGGAACGAGCAGGCCAATCCATACGAACAGTATCCTCACTTTCCAAAAGCATATCAACAGCTGCAATGCGATGGGGTGTGGCGTTGTCATCCCTAAACATTAATTCGGGGCCAATGTCACCTCGCACGTGGGGAAGGATTACCTCAGCACAGTAGCGTGCACCGGTTACAGTATCGCCTTCCGGTATCTGGAGTTGTGTACGTCCATCCAAGATAACGCCTCCCCAGACGAGAACACCTCGACCACCATATCGATCCCTTTCAGTGATGTTTGCGGGGTGGTACCGTGTGCCAACCTATCGCCAGATTAGCTGACGTCCAGAATCGCTGCTGAGACTGAATCTACTCTCATCAGTAAAGAGTACTTTAAGTAAAGATTTTGTGGTTGTAACCTTTAGAAATAGTGTTGGTCCTTAAGTTTTGCACACCAGTGTGCAAAATATACTGCTAACCACCACCTGATTATCACAAGGTTACAAGGCTCTGAATTTCATCAAATGGAAATAAACGAACAAGAAGTAATATTACGTTGATTTAACCAATTAATCACTAACATAAAATTAAAAAGAAAAGAAATGAATGTGCATAAAATGTAATCAAAAAACAACCAAAAGTTTCGAAATTTAAAAACTTTTATTGCTTCTCAGAATTAACGTAAATGTCAGTTCTTTTAATGTTCTCTTATCAAAAAAGTACACGGGGTGCACAAGAAAATTAGCCGGACTTCCCTGAATGCAGTCAGTTTGTACGTCTTTTCAGGTTTATCGTGTTCCTTTTACGTTTTAAAACTGCATTAAAATACGTTGCTTTACTCTCCACAGTTGCATCTTTATTGATTTCCTGTTCACACGAATATAAAGTCGGGGAAAATGCAGCGACAATTCTAGAACGGGTAGTTCGCTCATTCCGTTGAAACACCGTTGGGATGATTCCGTCGTATTAACGTAAACCAAAAGAGTGCTAAAAGAGGCAATGGACCGCAATTCCTATGTCAACTTGATTTATATTCATGACGCAAAAGCCCAAAGAATTTACTGCCACGTATCAGCGGGAAGCTACAGGAATGAGCAATGCACAGAATGAATAAAACGTCAAGTAGAGTTAAATAAATTATTAATCTCCTGGTGCTTTTCTCCAGTTTCTTTCAGCAAAGATAATTTGCGCATTTTTCCTTCTCAGATTATTTTCCTTTTTTTCTGTCTTTTCTAGAAAGAAAGAATTCTTCAAGTGCTATCAACGAAAGTATGTTTCTGCATTATTGAATGTTTATTGAGCGTGATAATGTGCACTATATTGCCAAAAGTAACTGGACGCATGCACGTTTCAAGGGTAGTTGTAGGCTCATCGGCAATAATGTGTCGCCCCATCGTTGGTCTTAATTGTACACTGTAACCAGTAGTTCCGGACCAATTTTCAATAAGAGGAAGGTAACCTTTTGGTCCATTTTGTCTTCAACACGGCGGTCAATTCAACTACTGATTGCCGACTTGCTGGTCTGACCCGAAACCTAAATTCCAGTTCAGTGGAGTTAAGGTTGAGGTTGTGGGCAGGCCAATTAAACTGTTGCATATCGATATTTTTAAAGCAAGTCACTACAGGCTGTGCGGTTCAGTGTCCCAGTAATAACGGCCAATAGTCCAGGTCGAAACCACAAGAAACAACCCAAGATGCAACAGACCTTCACCAAACTTCACAGTTACGTAAATAACTGTGAAGTTTCGTATACACTGTGGTAAATAATGTTCTTCAAGAATCTGCTAAACCCAAACATGTCCATCAGATCGGAAAGCAGTGTGTGATTCGTTTCTCCACGCTACAGGTTTTCAATGTTTCAGGTACCAATTACTATGGACTGTACACCAGAAAAGTAGACGCTGTACATTGAATACTGTGATGTTTGGGTAGTGTGCTGCAACTGCAATTCTTCAGTAAAATTCGATGCAGTACAGCAACTAGGTATCGCCCTTGCACTAATATCAGATCCTATGGCCCTTGAAATCCTGTCTATGTTCGACGTGGACTGACAGGATCTAGCTATGTACCAGTCTTCTGAGCACCATGATCTCTTTCCGCATTCTAAGTTTTTGCATTCTACACAACGATTCCTGGCTATGGTGCTCTGGTGGGTAACACAGCTGGTAGATTTGCCATCCTCGCCACACCTGGTGAAAAAGACCTGAGTTCGAGTCCTGTCAATTAAATGAGGAATTTTTGTGGGCCTTTTTCAGAACGTGGCTGAGTTAGTCGGTCTCAGGCGAGGGTAGCATGGTTTTTTCTCCCAGAAACTCGGGGTTTTCATCAAGCAAACAGAAAATCCACCATAAAACACACGCAATTTACAGACAATATACACGGAGCAATATGGCGTTAGTCGCTGATGCTCCTAAAATCCTACAACAACAATAACGACAACATTGCAGTGTGGGCTAGAATTATTCATATAATTTATGCTAAATCTGACTAAACCTGGTAAGAATATCTTTTATTTTGTTTGAATATTTTGTTATTCTTCTCTGCGCCCTTTCGAATAGATCTCTGTCTTTCCTAAAATGAAGTTTCCAAACCGGTATTCAGCATTCCAGGTGTGCCCTAACCATTGCCTTATACAATGGGATAATATCCTCTTTGTCTCTGCTGGCAAAATGCTTGTACATCATTAATACAACTCCATGGGATATTCTACGAGCAGCTTGCTTGCGCTGCTCACAGAAGTTTATATCGGCCTATACAATTACTCCTAGATATTTTTCATACTCTACTACCTTGAGTTTTGTACCACCCAGATGGTATGTGACTCTAAAATCACTGCCATCCAAATGCAGTATCTTACATTTATTAATATTAAACCACAGTTGCCACTTTTTCAGCTAGTCCGCTTAGTTTATCTAAATCTTCTTGAAGTAGTAGACAGTGACCCCTATGGAACCTAATTCCGCTCATTGGTCCATGAATAGCTATGACCATTTATAACCTCTCTTTGTGTCCTACCACTTAACCATCCTTTTATCCATAATAGTAGCTTACCTCTAATGCCACATTCCTACAATTTATACAATAATCGTACATGTGATATAGTATCGAAAGCATTACTAAAAGAGAGTATCACATTAAAAATGAAAAATCAAATTAATTTTCTACAACAGAGCACACGTTCACCTAGCGTGATTTCCCAAAGTGTTTAATCACTAAATACACTGCTCTGCAAAATTAACAGAACAAGTAGAAAACTTGGTGTAACTCGTGCAGATTGCGATGAAGCGGG
The DNA here is from genome assembly GCF_048544385.1 of Mastigoproctus giganteus. NCBI lineage: Eukaryota > Metazoa > Arthropoda > Arachnida > Uropygi > Thelyphonidae > Mastigoproctus > Mastigoproctus giganteus. The sequence continues at coordinate 236,060,809 of NC_143576.1, forward strand.
ACAAAATTTGGTATGGTGGTGTACCAAAGAATAACGATGAAATGAGGAGACAGCGAGAAACTTCGGATAGGTTGAGGGACATTTATAGGGGTTGCATAAAAATTACCAAAAAAGGTCACATTACAGAAGTCGATACAAGATGCTCGAAAATATGATCATATGACATCAGTACAGCGTTGATCACCACCTCCTAACGGTGTGTCTATAAGAGTCTGCAACAAATCCATTCTTCTACCAGTGCAGCTCACCAAATGACCAATGAGTTGGCTGTCGGCGTGCAATGCGACATCCAAGGGCGTCCCATACATGTTCGATCAGATTTAAGTGTGGTGATTGTACTGGCCAGGGCAGTCGTTGGATATCTTCAGTTTCAAGATATTCCTCCACCACTTGAGCTCTATGTTGCAGTGGCGTTGTCGTGCATGAAAAGAAAATCTGGCCCAACCGCGCCCTTAAAAATAAAAAAGTCGTACATGGGGTTCGAGGAGCGGTTCTCGGTCCGATACGGTACCCCTATCAAATATATGAAGATGGGTGCGGCCGTTGATCATTATTCCGTCCCACGAGAACACTGCCTCCACCGTAAGTGTCCTTTCTCTGATTTTGGAGGGATGGTACCGAATTCTCGTTGTCTCCAGATGAAATAACGTCTGGAATCTGTTTGTAGGCTAAAATGGGACTCATCAGAGAACATAACTGTGCCAAATTTTATCCTGCTTCATCGCAAGCTGCAAAGCTGCACGAGTTACACCACATTTTCTGTTTTCTGTTAATTTTGTCAAGCAGTGTATAAGCACGAATAATTATTAGTTTACCAAATGATATTTGTCTTTTGAAAATCTATTCCTGAAATTTTGATATATTTTCATGTTTTGAATTTTGATAATTTAAATATTTTCGAAATTATATTTCAGGTGGAATTCAACATCAAAATATAGACTATCAGCTCAGATATATTTTCGATTGAATGACCTTCAAAGGTCATTCTTAAAGAAACTTTGTTTCAAACAAAAACAAGGACTAGGAGCAAATTCCTTGAAAAACTCTGGCTTCTGATGAGACTTAATGGTTCTTTTTACGGGGAAAGGCAATTAGCTGATGAAGAGAGCCATTCGATTACTTGACACCACAGATTACTTGATTGGTGGGTTAGGGTTTCATCACAGACCAGTCGCTCACAGTGCTTGGAATTGGTAGGCACGGTGAAATAGCTATTTGTTAACCTAACAGTGACTTAATAAAGGAATCGATTTTTGCAGTTCAAGGAAGTGCATGTACAATACTTTCCGTGGATTTCTAGCACCAGGTACTAGTTAATTATATCAAATATCGAAACTGATGTTTCTCTTGAACCAATTCACACTTTCGATATGTAGACAGGGCAAACGAGGGCCATTGGCTTACGGTTTTAGGGGTAAACGCTGACCATTTCTTTTCATACAGAATATCTAAATTAAATATTTTATCAAGATTTTTGTTACATTTTTTCAAAATCCTTCTGTTCAGTAATAAACAAGAATCTCCCCTCTTCTTCATTGTGCGCCTAGAAGGTGCTAAAGTACGAAATACAGTGACACGTGAAAGGTATTTAATGAAACTGTATTTAATAAATTCAGTTTCTGAAGTATTGTAAGAAAGGGAAAAAATGCAGAAAAAACGGACACCAACGAAAGCAAGTGCAGTAGGAAGTCAAAGGTGACGGAATGAGATGCGCAGCGTTGGGAACAGACTGTCAAGGCGGATCTTTATCAAAAGATAGCATGACTGATAAATCTCATCGGAAACATGAGGGCATCTTAACGGCTGCTTCAGACGAAGACTTCATCGATCTCCAGAAGAGGGAGTAGGATTTTCCCTAGTGAGTTATTCCGGCTTGGTTAACCCACACAATACATATTTAAACTGACGTGTAATTTATTTATTGTGTGGAGAATCCTTTATGTTTCTTATGCATCATTCTTATCGTTTTTAAAACGATAAAACTTGACCATCATAGACCTATTATTACAAAACATGAAAATTTAGATCTCTTGTTGTTGTTTTTGGGTTTTAGGAGCATCGGCGACTAAGGCCATGTCGCTCCGTGTATATTGTCTTTAAATTGCGTGTGTTCTGAAGTCGATTTTCTGTTTGTTGGACGAAAAACCAGAGATTCCAGGAGAAAAACCATGCTACCCTCGCTTGAGACCGACTAACTCAACAACGTTGTGAAAAAGGCCCATAAATATTCATCACTTCATCGACGGGATTCGAACTCAGGTCTTTGGTGTGAGGAGGACGCCCATCCTACCAACTGTGCTACCCACGAGGGCTTAAGTCTCTTGAATTTTGCTTTAACGAGATTGTACTGTATGTACATCCAAAATTAAATATGTCGAGAAAGATGTCCTGGAATACATAAACCTCCTCAGAAAATTTGAATTGTATAAACTCTAACGAAAAAAAAAATAATAAAAAATGCCATATTTCTTTAAAATGAATCATTAAATGAAAACGAATAGAAAAAAATCATAAATATACCTGAATTGCAAGGTGATATCTTTAAAGGTGATATTCCGTTATCCAGAAGTTTAACCGTGAGGATGGGCAATCCTCATGTTGGGTTCGGATAATTTGAGTTCCATTCGTATGGTTTTAATCTGGCAAGGGTTCTATTTCATGATTGGGAAGGAGGGCAGTATAATGGATGACCCTATGGACTCATGCTGATTTCGTCACATTCTGGTCCTCCATCAACGTGAAACAACACCAACCGGGATTCGTCAGACTAGGCATTTTTTCAATCCTCCATTGTCCATTACGAAAAAAAAGTCCATAAAATTCTTGTATCAAGGAGGGGATTGAAACTCAGTTATTTTCCACTCGGTGTGGGAGGACGTCGAATATATTTTGAGATACTAGTAAAGTGGCCACTTAGTGTAGACAAGTATGGACATGTGACATCATCTCTCAAGAAGTTGTCAATTCCTTGAATTATAAGGATGTACCAATAAAGTGTCACTTTATATATACTTAAATATATATCACTTTATATATACTTTATATATATTTAAAAATTTGTTTAAAAGTATGATCGGATTGAATCCAATCCGATAAATGGATTGCAGTTTGATACCATTTTTTAACATGAATTGTTGGTGCGTATTTTCTTCTTCACACATTGACTGAGAAATATTTCCGCAACAAATCTGGAATCTAATATAATATTATATTATATTAGATTCCAGGTCTGAAATATAATATTATATATTTCCTCTCTATTTTCTTATTTCAGTACAAGAAATCCAAACCTGCTGCGATGCTTTTCACTCCATGCTTCTTGCTAACTCTTATGGCTATCGGTAAGTTGGTGTTCTGCTCAAAATCCACTATGAATAACACATCTAGTTCAATTTCTTACTATATAAGCAGTAAATTTTATAATAATGGTTAGTCGATTCATTAAACGATGTTTTGTAGCAAAATTTGTTAATTTACGAGGATAATAGTAAAGGCAATTTGCATATTGAATACTGAGAACATGTCAGAAGGCATCAGAGATACATTTACCCCTCTTCCTTCCCTAAGGACATAGAATATATCCTTATGGAAGGAAGAGGGGTGCATGAAATGATTAAAATCAGTGATAAGAGGACCACATTTACAAAGGGATTCACAATCAGAGAATTATGGTATTGACCACTGTTTCCACATACTTTGTTCCAAAATTCTTTAATATTTTCTCTCTGAAAAAATATACTTACTATCTTTATTCTCTGACATTTAGACAGGGCAAGGTAATAAATCCTGGAGCATTCAAAGAGATCTTGGATGTACTACTTTTCTGCTTATTTAAGATATTTCTCAATAAAAATGAACAGTTTTATTTGTGATATTCCCATTCAAATACATTTTAGCTGTTTATTTTTTCCTATTTTCAGGTATGTCCTCTGGGCTGAAGTGCTTCAATTGCAAAAACTGTTCTAAATTTGAAAGCAGTCAATCAGTAAACTGTGAACCTCGTCATGATCGATGTTTGGTAAGTTTGACATCTTTGCATTGGAATTAAATAGATATTTCAAAGTATGCTCCTCCAAAATTAAATTTACCAAGTTGATTTTAAATGTTAACTTTTAATAATTTTGGTGACCAAAAAATTTTGTGCAGATTTTTAGGATAAAATTACACATACATAAGAAAATGAATTAAAAAAATATATTTTTCCCTGTGATCGTTTGACCTGAGGGTAGAAGAATCTAATGGAGGATGCCATCTGTATCCCACCAGACACTTAGAGAAATCTTGTTGGTGAAATGGGGGTTTCAAGCCATTCATCGTGTTCGGAACAGTAAACTGTTCCGAAATATAAACTGAAATTTGTTTGGCTTGAGGTGTTGGGTTAGAGATTTAATTTTAAATTATAGCATCAATTTCTAAATAATAATGGTGAATATCTTAACTAATTATCAATAATTTGCCTTTTGTAGAAATTGAATCTAAAATCTGGAGAAGTGGATCGTCAGTGTGCTTCTGTGGAACTTTGCCAGCAAAGTATGTTTGAGAGTTCATGTATTTTTTATTAACTTAATTTCTTTTCTGCTTTCAAGGTATCTTTTGTTCAACACTAAAAAAAAAAAAACAGTAGAAAAACGCGTGTGTACCCTGTAAGCACGAAAGATGTTTTATTTGACGTGAAAACATCTTTGACGAAAATCAAAACCGTTTAAAATTTTAAAATCGAACAGCTAGAACCAAAGTTATATAAAGTTTTATGCTCACGCCCGCTACTTACTCTACCGAATCAACGTTAGTGACTGAGTTACCCCGTTTTGATTTCCAAAAAACAGAAACATTTATTCAATATCTACTAGGTCTACCTTTCGCTCCAATTACAGTCCACATTGCCTTTCCCCGTGGAATAGATTCTACCAGGTGTCTGAAGGAGTCTAGTCCCAGGTTTCATTATTCTTCCATTTTTATATTTGTTAGCTGCTGTATTGTGATAAGTAGAACAGAACTGCGAAGCTGAACTGGCCTTTCAATATATCACAGACATTCTCAATTAGAGAATATCTGTGATGTGTGTTTGTCAAAAAAGTATCCAGAATGAATGTGCGAAATCTCAGATATTATTTCCAACTCTTCGGCTAAAATAGCCCACATATGCCCTAAGAAATGCCTCTCTCTTCTGCCATTTCGCCCTAAATGGGGCACTTTGTCAGCCGTTTCATCATTGCTGCTGTTTTAAGAACGTTTAGAACACGCCTTTCTTTCTGTAGATATCCGTCCCACTTTAAAATAATGGAGCCACTCAGAAACTCGTACGTGACTCATCATTGCATCTCCAAATGCCACTTGCCACCAGTGTTGCCAATTTAGCGGTTTTCTCGCTAGTTTTAGAGGAATTGCTTCAGGTTTGGCGGATTAAAATATGTAATAGCGGATTTTTTAGCGGAAAGAGTATAAATGTAAAAATTTAAAATATGTTTAGCATTTTATATATTTTGGCAATGTAACATTTAAATTAAGAAGTATTTATTTAACGATATAAATATTTCATAGTTGAAATGTTTTATGATATACATCGTAAACATAGTAGAGATATCTCAGATATTATTTCCAACCCTTATTTCATAGTTTTTTTTTTTTTTTTTCTTTTTATAAAGCGAAGAATCGGCTTTATATTATTATTCAGAATTCCCCTGAGGGGAACCCAACAATTTCAATACAAAAAAGGTCATAGCTTTAAATTGTTGAATCAAATCGAAAAATGTGGATACGAAACCAGCACAAAAGAGTTGAAAAGTGTTGTAAAAATTGTTTTATCTGAAGAAGTGCTTCGCAAAATAGGTGCACAATAGGTAGGGCAGCCTGAGTGCCGGATGCTGGCACCCACCTGATTAGCACTGCCTCAGGTGGGTGTGGAGGTGGTGCTTATTTGCACAGTGAGGCCTATAGTGGACCCAGGTTTGGCTCTACTTGTCGGGGACGGTCACCGGGAGTCAGCTGCCTGGGTGTTGGCTGCTTCGTGGTGGCGGGGTGGCCTGGGTGTAGCATGCATGGCAGGTATTCGGGCCTGTACTCAGAGTTGTTTTGTAGATAGGATTGGGGGTGGATTTGGACTAGAGTCTTGGGGCCACCAAAAAAGAACATACACAGATAGATAGATAGTGGTACAGTGCTAAAACTTTCTGTACCTGATGTGTAACACTTTAAAGAGTAACCCACGAAGTTTCATTTAGTTTCAATAAAGTCGTTTTTTAATTCCAGTTCCTGAAGTCAAAAGAGTTGTGCGATTGACGAAAAGTGGACAAATAAGTCACCGTGCAGTCATCCAATATTTGAGAAAAAAGGAACTAACGCCAAACGAAATTCTTGAGGATGTGATTACAACAGTGGGGGAGGATGCTCCTTCCTATTCTATGGTTAAGAAGTGGGCACCATATTTAAACGAGGGAGATAACCCATGCTGTCGAAGACCTGCAACGTCGGTCACTCCATTTGTTGTTGATATGATTCCAGTGATAAGTGATCGACGAGTGACAATTCGGCACATTTCCAGCATCTTGGCCATCTCATCTGAACGTGTGTACCATATAATAATTCTTGCCAATTCTTGTGCGTTTTTGATCTGCTGTCAACAGATAAAAAACACAAGAATTGTCAAGTGAACATTTGCATCATTGTCAAGAAAATCCAGCAAATTTCCTTCCAAGGTTTGGGACCATGGATGAGACGTCGGTCCATTACTTTTAGCCAAAGGACCAGGCTATAAACAGTGGGAACGCATCTCTTCTCCTCCTTGTAAAGAAAGCCAAGTCGATTCCTTCTGCTGGCGTGGTGATGGCATCAGAGCTTTGGGATGCTGATGGAGTGTTTCTAGTTGATAACTTTCAAAAAGAAAGTCATGAGCGAATATTACTCATTACTTTTGAAGCGTTGCGCGAAAACTTTAAAGACAAACGCCGAGAAAAACTCCTCAAAGGAGTATTGTTTCACCAGAACAACTGCGTTGCTCTCAAGTCTGTCATTCCCATAGCTGCACTGCATGAGTACAGCTTTGATATCTCGGACCATCCACAATATTCACCAAATCTAGCACCATCGGACTGTCATCTATTTCTTAATTTGAAAAATATATCTGGCTGGCATCCATTTTACCACCGACAATTACGTCAATCACGTCAATGACGAGAGGAATTTTTCACAACACAGTTGAGTTAGTTAGTCTCAGGCGAGGGTAGCACGGTTCAGCAAACAGCAAATTGACCACAGAACACACGCAATTTACAGATGTAATATATACGCTGCAATATTACCTAAATTACTAATGCGCCTAAAAAAAAACAAAAACCACAACAACAACGTACAATAATGACAGTGACGTCATTGCTGCAGTGGAGGCATCCTGGAGGGCCAAGAGAAAACTTTCTTCGCAGCTGTAACTCTCATACTCAGGCCACGAACTTTTCAGACGCCCCTCGTACCTTCATTTATGAGTCATTTCATTGTTTTGTCTTTACGTCTTTTCTCAAAAAGATTTGTAGAACTCTTACTTTTTAAAATGTGAAAACTGACAGTGTATAGGAAGACTATATGCATATTATAGAGATATTAGTTTCAAAATTTCTTATTTTTATAATTATATATTTACATATTTATTACTAGATTCATAACTAATACTGTTTCCATTCTATATGCAGAAGAAAGGCAGAAGGATCCCCAGGAAGCAGTCCACTGCTGCACAGAAACTAATTGTAACGATGCAAGAAGTGTAGCAGAATCTGGTTTGCTTGTATCTCTCACTATTTTGAGTTATTTTGTCAGGTGACAATGTACATTATTCGTTGTCTTATCAAAACATTGAATTTCAATCCACTCTTTGGTTAAACTTCACTAGAACACAATTAAACCATAGTAATTTTTAATGTACACTGCGGGTCATTATATAATTTGACTTGTTGCGAGCAGATTATGCAAGTTCATTCTCTCATAATCGCTAAAAGGGTAACTGTGTGGTTTTATGCCATCCACTCTTCTGTGGATGGCATAAAACCCCATTTGGATGTTTATTGATTTCTCTAGGACTAAGTACAAAACCTGTCGGAAAACTCAAGTGCTCAAGTGCATTAAAAGCAGGGCATGATCTAAACTTAAAAGTCATCAATTGAAGTTCAAATACCTTTGTTTGCAAAATTGATTAATATAGTTATTATTTCAATATATGGTAGTGATCCCCCACTCTTTACTGGAAGTGTAGTGAGTACTCTGAGGGAGAGGATCACTATCACGAATTGGGAAATGCCTTAATATCCCGCTTTGCATGCAGATACGTCTATGACACAGGATGACACAGATTATCTAGAAGTTGTTTCTGACCAGAAGCATCCCTTCATGCCTGCAAAGTATCCATGTGCGAATGGGTTCTTCCAAGAGGATAATGCGCTACATCAGAAAGCCAAAATTATAAGTAACTGGTTCCAGGAAAATGAGAGCTAATTCAACCTACTGCAGCTTCCTCTGTCTCTCCAGTCACCAAATCTCAATCTAATTGACCACTGAGATGGAACAAGCTGTTCGGAGTAAAGATGCGCAACCATCCAATTTGCTAAAACAGCGGGAAGCAATTGCTACAGGGATGATGGTCAACGTGGACCATCATCCCTGTAGCACGCTTTCGACACTCTGATGAGTTCATACAACAAAGAATCCTGGCTGTTCTGAGGGCAAAAGAATGATAACTATAAGTCATGTGCACTCTATGGTATCTTTCAATGACATCAATGACTTGATCGTAATTCTTACAGTTTATATCAGAGGAGAGTTGCTCTAATGTAGAAGAATTAAAGCTGTGTTATTGTCAAGAATTTGGCACACTTATTTATTATATCAATTATGCCATGTTCTTTCAATCATCTGAAGCACAGAAATCAGAACAAATTAACAGAACAAAAATTCACAGTAAAAATCGTTTATTTGCTAATGAAATTTTAATTTGACATTACACCCTTCATCCAGGTCAATTTCGACAAAAACTTGAATTCTGATGATCAGCCAGTGGCAAGTCTCTTTCCAACCATGTGCTGCTATCTGAAGAGAAACACTGGCTTCATGTCTGCAAATACCAGCCTTTGGAGACTAGACACCTTGCAAGGTGATCTGATCGAGGTGTTTAAGGCTTTGAATGGCTTGAGCAAACTCAATGCTGATGGGATTCTTCTTCTTGCTCAGACTATACACATGAGGGGGCACAAATTCAAATTGAGGAAAGACAGTTGTAGAATAGATGTGCGGAAGCTCGCCTTCAGCCAGTGGGTGGTTGATTGTTGGAACATGCTTCCATCCGTTGTTGTGGAAGTAGATAAGTTGAATAAATTCAAGGAAGAACTAGACAACCTATTGGAGCGGATGGATAGGTGAAATCGGAATTTTTTTTAGCTGATGCTGTATAAGTTTGCTTTCTTGCATCATTTTCCACTATTAGTAACTCCTCAGAATCATCTTATAAAAATTTATTCGGTGTTTTGATCACCCACAGAATCCTCTCTTGCCATAATATAGTATTTTCTGTTGCTTTCATCAATAGTTTTTCACTCTTTGGTATGCGATTGAAAATACCTCTTCTTTGAGTGGTTGATAAATGTATGTTTTAAGAACAGCGTGCCTGCTGCTCGATGTATTAAAATGTGGTGGCATGTTTACTGCATGTCCAGGATCTGTGGTAAAGTTACTGGACGTTTTAATGGCACCTATCTAGAGTCATCCTGAAACCGGAAAATGCTGAAATAGAGCTACTGTAATTTTTTAACCCATAGACATTCATTCCAACAATGCAATGCATTTTATAGTGTGTAAAAGACAATGGATAATTTAAACAGTCATGGCTGCTATATCACAGACAGTTGAGAAACCAAACATCTTTAAGTAATCTGGAAAGTGCTATTACTAATTATGCTGTGATCAGCCAGTAGTCCTTCATCATCCATTTCTTGAATTTATTCAATGTCAGATGGGAAAATCTTAAATGGGATTTGTATAGACGTTCGTAGGCCCTTTTTTGGAGACAATTTCATCCATCTCATTAATGGAACTGTCAGTGAATCATCCATACAGAAAGAGTCATTCATACAGTTACATAAAGTAAGTCCATAAAAGTTCCTCGAGTCATCGATGGGTTCGAACTCGGGCATTTTCCATCAGATGTGGGGAGGACAGTGACTGTATAAAGCCCTGAAAGGAATGAATAAAAATGAACGTTGAAGTATATATTCGCTGGTAATAGAGACCAGGACCAGAGAACACAAATTGCAACCATCGCTGAGCACTGTGTTTTGTGATTATGGATCGGTTTCCGCTCATCCATGAAATTATCCTAATGCAGTGCCCTTCTTATGGTAATCATGCTGACAATATCTCTTATATGCTCCGGGACCTTCGAGTAATTTTGCTGTTGTGGAGATTAGGTCTGCCTGACTCTGTGAGTTACTTCGCGTTGTCAGTTGATATTTCGCTTGAAACAACTGAACAACGCATTTTTCATTAGCATATTGGAGGTTTTGTGTAAAATTTGATTACCTTATAATGTCTTAATACTTTTAACAATACAAGGGACTTATTCTGAATTAACGAAATCAAAATCAACGTAGCTCTTGTTTTCAGGAGTTAAAAATAAATGTAAAAAGTATGGTTATTTGCCTTTTTTAATATCGCATTTTAATTACACTTAATGACTATTCAACCCTATATAAGCCACTTTTATTCAGTCATTAGCTCGCTAATAATAAGTTAGTGAAACCATTTGAAATTATTTTTTTGCGAGAAAACCAAATCTTGCCATTTGATATCTGAGAAGTAGTTGGTTGTGGTAAATGGAATATGTTGCTTAAATTCTACTGTAAATGTTCTAATATTGTTTAGTGTAAAGCACACCAATAAAAAAAATTGCTTGTTATTTATCTGTTTTATTGTTCAATCTCATTTTAGATTTTAACATAAACCACAGTATATTTTATGGTATCATTAGTAGTAAAAGTTATTACGAATTACTCAACGGATTTAATAGGACAACAGAGGAAGATGAAAGTGATATTTTTGACTCCGAAGTTTCTGTAAACAACATTCTCTTGAAGTTTTGTTTTATTTGGGTTCAAGGCCAAAGACATATACCTGTTTATATTTGCATATCAGTTTGTAAATCAGACTCCTGGTGAATTTGCTGAGTGGATCCGGCTCTGAAAAGAATACTGGTTTAACCACAGCGTCTTAAAACCTTGTGGGCTTGGAAAAATTGAAGGATAACAAGTTTGAAGACGCTGTGGGCATTTTTGGGCCGATAGGCATGTAGTCTGCATGCCTATCGGCCCAAGAAGAAGCGGCTTGCTTTATAGTCGGGTTTGCATATTTTGGAATTTGTTGATGATTTGATGAAGAGCATGAGAAATTTGGAGAAAGTGTATTACTGGATTGCACTCTCTGGCCATCTGGTTACCCAAATTTTAGCGGTTGTACAGTAGTGTTACTGTGCTGCTTTTACCAAGAAAGGCTTCAATTCTGCAATTTGCAGAATTGAAAAAGTCATAATTAAACAGCAAAATAGCAAGGACTTCCTAATTCATTTAACAAATATACGTGGTCTCAATTCTAATCTCAACGATGTCCATTTCCACTTGCAGTCTGCCAAACCCCATGTACTTTTTCTGACAGAATCTCAGTTATCGGTTGATTCAACTACTGCTCATCTCAGATGCCCAAATTATTCGCTGTATGATTCCTTTCGCCTCAAAGGTGGTACTTGTGCATATGTCCGTTCTGATATTCCCTGTCAGAGACTTGGCAATTTGGAATCTCCTCTCTTTGATCTTCTCTGGCTTAAAATCTCTCTACCTCATTGGAGCTCTTTGACATCCTCTCTTTGCAACTTGACTTTCTTCGGTCCAACTTTCCTAACAGTGAGGTAATTTTCCTTGGTGATTTTAATGTTCACAACTCCAGCTGGCTTCCGTTTTCTAGTCACACCGACCCAGCAGGTCGATATGCTGAGGCTTTTGCAATTACTAATGACCTTGCACAGATTGTTCATTTACCTACAAGAATACCGGACAATCCGAATCATACAGCCAATACGCTTGATCTTTTTCTCACAAACAACCCTTCTAAGTACACGGTCGAAGTGAGAGGTCCTTTAGGCACTTCAGATCACAACTTGGTGATTGTCTCTTCTCCAATGGAACCTTTATCTCATGGCTATTCCCAACCTCGTGTTGTTTGGCATTACAAGAATGCAAAATGGGATGACCTGCGAGACTTCTTTTCTTCTTTTCCTTGGTCGGATTACTGTTTCAAAACTCCTGATGTCAACGTTTGCTCAGATCGTGTCAGTGAAATTATTCTTGCAGGAATGGAATCCTTTATCCCACACTCCACTTTAAAATCTCGTCCTTTATCTAAACCTTGGTTTTCCAATAAATGTGCTAACGCTGTTCAAGAGAAGAATGTTGCATATTGTAATTGGCTTGTTTCTAATTCTTCAGTTTAATTTTCTGCCTAAACCAAAGCTCGCAACAATTGTAAAGCAGTTATTAATCAGTCCAAACTAGAGTTTGAACAGGCTAAGAGTAGAAAACTTGCTTCTTGCCCTAATGGTAGCCGAGCATTCTGGTCTCTTGCCAAAGCTATTGGCCGCAACTTTTGCCCATCTCTGCTTCCACCTCTGTCCAAACCAGATGGTTCTGTTGTCACTTCAGCCAAGGATAAAGCTGACCTGCTAGCATCCCATTTTTCTTCCAGCTCATGTATTAATGATCTTGGTAAAACACCTCCCACCATCCCAACACGGTCCATTCAATGCCTCCTGTGGTCTTCAGTCAAAAGGATATCAGAAGGATTTTGATGAATCTTGATGCTAAGAAAGCTCCAGGTCCTGATGGTATTTCTCCACTTGTTCTCAAAATCTGTGCTCCTGAACTTATTCTTATTCTTTGCCGCCTTTTTTCACTTTCTTATTCCAAAGGTGTTTTTCCTTCTGCTTGGAAATTTGCTCATATCCAGCCAGTTCCTAAAAAGGGTGACAAATCCCTCCCATCCAATTATCGTCCCATTGCAATTACTTCTACTCTTTCTAAAGTAATGGAGAAATCAATTTAACCGCCAACTCTTAAACTACCTAGAAACCTTCCGTCTGATCAACGATCACCAGTATGGATTCCGTCAGTGTCGATCCACTGGTGATATCCTGGCTTATGTTACCCATTTATGGACTACTTCAATGGAAAGGTTCGGTGAAACACAAGTAGTTGCTCTTGACATCTCAAAGGCTTTTGATCGTGTTTGGCATAAAGGTCTTCTAAACAAGCTTCCATCTTATGGTTTGCCAACTGTTTTTAGTAATTGGTTATCCAGTTTTCTCTCTGATCGCTCACTGAGGGTGATGGTAGATGGCTCTCTGTCTTCTAACTTCTCCACTAATGCCGGTGTCCCCCAAGGTTCAGTTCTTTCCCCCACTCTTTTCCTCTTGTATATTAATGACCTTCTTCCATTGAATGGAAATTCTATCCATAGTTTTGCCGATGATAGCACATTGCATTCAACTTTCCGTTTTGAGAAATCTTGTCCTGCTCAATCAGCTTCAATTTCTCGAAAATCTGCTACCAATTCCTTAAATGCCGATCTTCAGGTAATTCTCCAGTGCAAAGACAACTTAGTTGATTTCAACCCTTCTAAAACTCAGTTTTGTCTTATATCTCGCAAAAAGGATTCTTCTGCTCCTATGCTTATCTTTAGTGACACTCCGATTTCTAGGCAAAATGATATATCTCTTTTGGGGATTGCCCTGACTTCTAATCTCTCTTGGCACAAGCACATTACAAATACTGCTTCCTCTGCATCTAAAAAACTTGGTTTTCTCTTTCGCTCTCGGTGTTACTTTTCTTCCAAACAGCTGCTCACTCTGTATAAATCGCAAATCCGCCCTGCCATGGAATATTGTTCCCACATTTGGGGTGGTGCCCCCAAAACCTCTCTCAGGTTTCTTGATTCCATTCAGAAGAGGGCAGTTAGGTTAATTAATGACTCATCTCTAACAGAGTCTCTCCACTCGCTTTCTCATAGACGCACTGTTTCTGCTGCATGCCTCTTTTACAGATACTTCCATGGGCACTGTTCTTCTGAATTGGCTTCTATAATTCCTGCTCTCTCTTTCAAAACAGTCCGAACACGTGCCGCCACCACCAGCCTATATCCATTTACTGTCCAACTTCAAACCCACAGAACCAACTTTTCATCTTCCTCATTTATTCAACTGCCGTTTTCTGGAACAACCTTCCTTCGTACGTATTTCCTGAAAATTACAATCTACAGAAGTCCAATGTCAACAAATATCTTCTTTCGTCTTCTCAACCTCCAACCCAAGCACGGTACTAAGTACTATAGGTTCTAATACCTCTCGTGTTTGGGGTTCACTTAAAAAAAAAAAAAAAAAAAAAATCCCGACTATAAAGCAAGCCGCTTCTTCTTCTTGGGCCGATAGGCAAGCAGACTACATTCCGAAAGCCGTCTTTGAATAGTGCATGCACTTGTTTCAACACCAGAGTTCCACCTCAAAGTGCAGTTTTAGATCAGGAGCACTAGCGTGGCGATTACAAGGCATAGTCGTTTCAAATATCGTTCTTAGGAAGGCGTAGTCACTCTTACGGCCTGATCCAGGTCTTCTCTTCACATACCGATTTCACGCTTTAATTTGAGCACCTGGGATGCTGTTGACAGGTGGCAGCCTATTTTATCAGCGATAGTATGCATAGAAAGCCCTCCTTGGGACAGAGCAACAGCTACACTTTTTTTTTCTTGGTGTCAACTGAACATATGGAACTATGGTTACACCTCCGCAAAGCAGAATACTAATGAGCGTGTATACCCTTCCAACGCCGTATTTATAGAAACGGCTGATGCAATACCTTTGCTTTGCAAAATGGTTGTAATCAAACAATAACTCTACAAATGTTACTTTTATTAAGGTGATGCAGTTTTTCGTCCGCCACTGTATAACAACATCAGCCAAAAAAATAAATAAACCGACACTTCCCATTTCACCTGATCATTCCCTCCAATAGTTTGTCTAATTCTTCCTTGAAAATTTATTTAAGCTATCAACTTCTACAAAACAGATGAAATTTTGTTCAACCACCCTCTGGCTAAAGGCAAACTTTCGCACATCTGTTCCGCAACCAACCTTCCTCAATATGAATTTGTGCACCCTAATGCTTGTAGTTTTGAGAAAGAAGAAGAATCCGAACAGCATTTAGCTTGCTCTATCATTCAAAGCCTTAAAAACCTCAACAAGATCGCCTAGCAGGTGCCTAGTCTCCAGACACTACAATTTTCCGAAATGAAGCATTTCTTGGTAAGAGCACCCCTTTGTTCCCTTCAGGAATCTCTTTCTCCTTCTCTGTACTCGTTCCAACAGCCTACATCCTTTCTAAAATGAGGTCCCCGGACCAGTATGTAGTGCTCAAGATGTGGCCTGACCATTGCCTTATACAATGGGACAATGTCGGTTGCATATCCTTATCGCTTCTAGAAAAATTCCTGCATATCACTGACAAAACCCAATAACCTCTCCTGGTAGCCTGTGTGCATTGCTCAATAGAACTTCATATCCGACTATAACAAAAATCCCCAGGTCTTTTCATTTTCTTACCTTAAGTATAATATCACACAGTTGGTTCGTTAATCGGGTTACTGCTACTCGTATAGAATACCTTGCATTTGTCAATGTTAAATCACCCTTTTTTGAATGGGGCAATATTCGCACATGTCCAGTCCCTCGAATCTTAGGTTTCCTAGTTCATTTCACAAATATACGTGATCACAATTCTAATCTCAACGATGTCCAATTTCCACTTGCAGTCCGCCAAACCCCATGTACTTTTTCTGACAGAATCTCGGTTATCAGATGATCCAACCTACTCATCCCAGTTGCCCAAATTATTCGCTGTATGATTCTTTTCGTCTCAAAGGTGATAATGGTGAAAATGTCCGTTCCGTCCCTGTCAGAGACCAGAGACTTGGTAATTTGGAATCTCCTTTTTTTCTATCTTCTCTGGCTTAAAATCTCTCTACCTTATTGTCAAATTTATCTGTTATCTCTACTGTTCTCCCAAATACTCCACTAATCGCTTGGAGCTCTTTGACTTCCTCTCTTTGCAACTTGACTTTCTCCAGTCAAACTTTTCTAACAGTGAGGTAATTTTCCTTGGTGATTTTAATGTTCACAACTCCAGCTGGCTTTCGTTTCTAGTCATACCGATTCAGCTGGTCGAGATGCTGAGGTTTTTGCAATTACTAATGACCTTGCACCGATTGTTCATTTACCTACAAGAGTACCAGACAATCTTAACCATACAGCCAACACTTTTCTCACAAACAACCCTTCTAAGTACACGGTCGAAGTGAGTGATCCTTTAGGCACCTCAGATCACAACTTGTTAATTGTCTCTTCTCCAATGGAGCCTTTATCTCATGGCTGTTCCCAACCGTGTTGTTTGGCAAAATGGGATGACCTGCGAGATTTCTTTTCTTCTTTTCCTTGGTTTACTGTTTCCTTGGTTTACTGCTTCAAAACTTCTGATGTCAAGTTTTGCTCAGATCGTGTCAGTGAAATTATTCTTTTAGGACTGGAATCCTTCTCCAATGGAGCCAAGTTTTCCAATAAATGTGCTAAGGCTGTTCAAGAGCAGAACGTTGCATATCGTAATTGGCTTGTTTCTAATTCTTCAGTTTCATTTTCTGCCTACACCAAAGTAGATTTTATCCAAACTAGATTTTACACAGGTTAAGAGTTGAAAACTTACTTCTTGCCCTAATGGTAGCCGAGCATTCTGGTCTCTTGCCAAAGCTATTGGCCGCAGCTTTTGCCCATCTCTGCTCCCACCTCTGGCAAAACCAGATAGTTCTGTTGTCACTTCAGCCAAGGATAAAGCTGACCTGCTAGCATTATCCTAATGATCTCGGTAAAACACCTCCCACCATCCCCAACATGCTCCATTCAATGCCTCCTGTGGTCTTCCGACAAAAGGAATCTCTTGACATTTCAAAGGCTTTTGATCGTGGGCGTGTACGGGAGTGTATTTCCATACACTCATGTACACTCCAGCAGCAATAGGGTTCCCAGAGAACATTTACATGGCACTCCAAAAAGACGCGATCTTGTAACACCTGTAGTCAACCAACAATAACAATGTGCTGCATCGAATGAAATCATCTCTTTGGAGGAAAGTATTCCTTCAACAAATACGAACAGTTCAGTTTATCTATAAAAAAAATTTAAAAAAATTAACAAAAGAAACAAAAGGAAAAAAAAAAAACACTTGAAAAATTAGAAGCGGAGAAAAACTAAAGATCAACTAACCATGTGGAAAACTGGGCCAGCTCAGTAATAACACTTAAAATTAAAATCATTATAAATATTATTTTTAAATTATATATCAGAGCCAAAAATAAAAACGTTAACATGCTTAGAATCATCTCAGCAATGACATGGGATACTGACTCATTCGCTCTACTTCACCTGAAAATAATAAATAAATAAAATGAGATATAAAAAGAAAAAAAAAAAAAAACACAACAAAAATAAAATAAAAAACAAATAAACAAAAAAAAAATAAATATAGGAAAAAATAACAAAAAAAAAATAAATATAGGAAAAAATAACAAAAAATAAAATAAATAAATAAATGGAGAATAACAAAAATTAAAATGAAAGATAAATATAACAAAATTGAAAAGAATAAATAAAATTAATGAAGATAAAGATACAATATAAAAATAAATAATGAAAAAAATAAAAAATAACGGGAAAATAAAGATGTAATATAAAAATAAACAAAAGAAAAATAAAAAGTAAAACAAATAAAAAAGAAAATAAATAAAAGAAAAATTAAAATAAAACAAAGACACAATATCAAAATAAATTTAATAAAAAATAAAAACTAAAATAAATAAATAAAGGGAAAAACAAAAATTAAAATAAATAAAACAAAAAAAGAACAAAATATTAATAATTAATGAATAAACAAAATAAAAATAAAATAAAGATAGAATATATAAAAATAAATAAAATAAATAAAGGGAAAAATAAATAATGCAAAATAACAAAAAATAAAATAAATAAAAGAAAATAATAAATGCTTAATATTCTGCTTTTAATATAAATATAAATAATGTCAACAAATATCTTCTTTCGTGTTCTCAAACTCCAACCTAGCACGGTACTAAGTACTATAGGGTCTAATACCTCTCGTATTTGCGGTTTTCATAATTAAAAATTAAATAAATAAATCAAAAATTCAGAATTGCACTGTAATTCTGAATTTTACCAAAAACTAAAATAAAATAAATTAAAGAAAAAAATTAAAAATAAAACAGAGAAAAGTAAAAATAATATTACAATGTAAAAATAAATAAAAGAATAAATCAGTTGAATAAACTGGAAATCAAGAAGCAATATAAAATACAAATAAAAATATATATAAAAGAAAAATTCAAAAATAAAAGGAAAATAAAGATACAAGGTAGCATTATTTTCCCTTTTACATTTTTTTACAATTAAAATATAATTTTTAAATAATTTTTTAAAATTTTAATATAAAATAGCAAAAATTAAAATAAATAGGAAAAAATAAAACATAAATAAAAACAACGAATAAACAAAGTAAAAATAAAATAAAGATACAATATAAAAATTAATAAAACAAAAACTAAAAAATAAAACAAAGGAAAAATAAATAAATATAAGGGAAAAAATAAATAGAAGAGAAATAGAAGGGAAAAAAATAAATAAATAGAAGGGAAAAATAAATAGAATAAAAAATGAATAAAGGAAAAACTAAAAATAAAACAAATAAATAAAGGAAAAATTAAGATAAAAAACAAAAATTAAAATAAATAAAAAAGAGCAAAATATTAATGAGTAATGAATAAAAATAAAAATAAAATAAAGATAGAATATATAAAAATAAATAAAATAAAAAATAAACCAAATAATTAAATGGAAAAATAAAAAAACAATATAAAAATAAAATAAAGATATAATATAAAAATCGATATAGCAAAAACTAAAAAGTAAAACAAATAAATAAAAGCATGATATTAAAATAAATAAAAGAAAAAATAATAAATAATGAATAAATAAATACAATATGAAAATGAATAAATAAATACAATATGAAAATGAATAAACTAAAGAATAAAAATAAAACAAATAAATAGAGGAAAAAATAATAACTAAAGGCAAAATAAGGATATAATCTAAAAATATATAAAATAAATAACAAGTAAATAAAGGGAAATTAACAAAAATTAAAAATAATGATTAAACAAAATAAAAAATAAAGATTAAACAAAATAAAAAAATAAAGATACAATATAAAAATAAATAAAATAAAAATAAAAAATAAATCAAACAAATAAAGCCAAAATAACAAAAATAATATATTTTTTTTTTTTTTTTATGAAAATCCCAAACACGAAAGGTATCAAAACCTATAGTACTTAGTACCGTGCATGGGTTGAAGGAGAAGTATGGGGGATGGGGATGCCGGAAACTTTGCTCTAGAGACTAAACATGGGTTTCACCACTTCAAGCCTCCAATAAGCAAAGTGGTGGTATTTCACCGGTTGATGAAAGTCATCTACCACCTGAAAATATAATAAACAGAATAAACAATTGTCTAAAAATAAAATAAAAGTATAATATAAAAGCAAAAATTAATAAAAAAATTATGGCATAATATAAAAATAAATAAAAATAAAAAATAAAAACTTAATAAAAAATAAAAACTTAAAAATAAAGATTAAAAATATAAAATAAAAATAGATTAATAATAAACACTTGTATGGCATAAATATTAACCTAAATCAGAAGGAACAGAAGCATAGACGTTGATAGTATGAAAGTCGATAGCATGAGTCCAAATAGCAAAATAGCATTGAAACGTTTATCACGCCGATTCGAGAAATTTTCCCAAGTTCAATGAAATTGCACTAGAGTGACTTGTTACGTAATTCCGATTCAACGTTTAAAAGTATTATCAAGTTAAGAATATGCAATATAATTGTGTTATATGCATTTATATTGCATATAATCCGAAGGCTAGCAATCACATAACTTAACTACTTCCAGCATTCCCTTAACATATTGTAAAGTGTCATATTACGACTACCAAACACCGAATATATTATGTCCTTAAATTGCCTATGTCTCCGGTAGATCTGCTAGTTTCACAGGACAAAGAACAAGAATTCACGAAGAAAAAAACTAGCTTTCAGCAATAGAGCTTAAGGCAAATTAATTCTGCCACATGGTGAAAAATTGACTGGATTCGAATCCGGGACTCTTTCACCTGGTACGGGGAGGATGATGGTTATAACCACTGTATTACTGCACAGATGTTGACATAGTGTAATACTCCACTGACAGGTTTGATGAATTCAAACGAATTCATGAAAAAAAAAAAAGAAGCTTTATAGTGCAATCTATTGCTGACAGAGAATGATCCAAGATAACGAGAATTTACACGCCACGCTAATTCCGCAACTGATGTTAAATAAATTCAGTAACAAATAACAAAATCAGTTGTGAAAGTCTATTGTAACTGATAACGTACGGACTAAATCAAAATTTAACTGCCTAAACGACCTAAAAAGAGATATAAACTAATGGAAAGAAATGCAGTAAATTTCCACCCACCATCAAAATGCTTTGATCTTTCCTCATGACAATACACAATAAAATGACATCAGTCTCCTTTTTTCGCTACCTACGTATCTCTTTGTTGATCACGTCAAATATTTAGAAATTACAAGTTAAAATTGTCTCCTTTTGGTGTCCAAGATTGATTTTTCTGCATTTTTAACGTGTCTGCCCCCCCCCCAACCCCATAATTTTTTTTAATCAATTGTTCTTTAAGAACAATCCCATTTTCATAAAACCGCAGGAAGAAGGCCAACTATTCATTGAAACCGAAAACAACAAATCTCCTCCGATACTTCGCCTTTCGGTATGTTTTTTTGTTGAAGTGTTGCTTATTTTATGCACCTGGCTCGCTTTCATTAAGCCGCTGTCATCCAGTCCCTGTCAGAAACATTAATTTCGAATCTCCTCTTTTCGATCTAATCTGATTTAAAATCTCTCTAAATCTGTCAAATTCATCGACTACTGTTCTCGCAGCTCAGCTAATTACATGGAACTATTCCTATCTTTGTAACTTGACTTTATCCAGTCCAACTTTCCTAACAATGAGGTAATTTTAATGTTCACAACTGCAGCCTGCTTCTGTTTTCCAGTCACACTCATCCAGCTGGTCGAGATGCAGTGGCTTTTGCAATTACTAACAAGAATTTGCAATTACTAACAATTACCTACCAGAATACCAGAAAATCCTAACCACGCATCCAACACGCTTGATCTTTTAAAGCTCAGATCATAACTTGGTGATGGTCTCTTCTCCAACGGCGCACTTTTCTCGTGGCCATTCTCAACCTCGTGTTGTTTGGCATTACAAGAATGCAAAATGGGATGATCTGCGAGATTTCTTTTCTTCTTTCCTTTGGTCAGATTACTGTTTCAAATCTTCTGCTGTCAACGTTTGCTCAGATCTTGTCGGTGAACCCTTGTCGGTGAATTCAGATCTAAACCCTTGTTTTCCAATTAATGTGATAAGGTTGGTCAAGAGAAGAATGTTGCATATCATAATTAGCTTGTATCCAAATCTCCATGCTGATTTTTCGCCTACAGCAAAGCTCGCAACTAGAAAAATAGTTACCGTATTAGAGTCCAAACTAGATTTCGAACAGGCTGAGAGCTTAAAAAACTTGCTTCTTATCCAAATGGTAGTCAGCCATTCTGGTCTCTTGACAAAGCAACTTTTGCCCATCTCTCAAAACCAAATGATTCTATTACCACTTCAGTCAAAGATAAAGCTGACTTGACCTGCTAGCATCCTATTTTTCTTCCAAATCGTGTATTGATGAACTTGGTAAACTGCCTCCTACCATTCCCAGTACACTACATTCAATGCTTCCCATAGTCTTTGCCAAAAGGATGTCAGAAGGAATTTGAACAATCTGGATGCTAAGAAGCTCCAAAACCTGTGCTTCTGAACTTACTCCTGTACTGTATCGCCTTTTTTTTTTTTTCAATTTCTTGTTATCAAAGGTATTTTTCTCTTCTGCTATTTCGCTTCTACCATTCCCAGTACACTACATTCAATGCTTCCTATAGTCTTTGCCAAAAGGATGTCAGAAGGAATTTTGAACAATCTGGATGCTAAGAAGCTCCAAAACCTGTGCTTCTGAACTTACTCCTGTACTGTATCGCCTTTTTTTTTTTCAATTTCTTGTTATCAAAGGTATTTTTCTCTTCTGCTTGGAAATTTTGTTCATGTCCAGCCAGTTCCTAAAAAGGGTCGCAAATCCTTTTCAACCCATTATCGTCCCATTGCACTTACTTCTACTCTTTTTAAAGTAATGGAATTGCAATCTGATTTATGTTAACCTATATCTATAGACAAATTCAATGGAAAAGTTTGGTGAAACTCAAGCGGTTGCGCTCTTGACATTTCAAAGGCTTTGATCGTGCTTGGCATAAGGGTGTTCTAAATAAGCTTCTGTATTAAGTTTTGCCAACTACTTTTTGTAATTGGGTATCCAGTTTTCTCTCTGACCGCTCACTGCACGTAATGGTAGATGACTCTGTCTTTTAACTTCTCCACCAATGCTGTTCATTAATGACCGGAAATCCTATCCACAGTTTTGCTGCTGATAGCACATTGCATTCCACCTTCCAGTTTGACAACCATTGTCCTGCACAAACAGCTTCAAATTCTCGAATATCCGCTATCAATTCCTTAAGTGCTGATCTTCAGGTAAATTTCGAGTGAGAAAAATATAACTTAGTTGATTTCAATCCTTCTAAAACTCAGTCCTGTCTTATATCTCGCAAATATAAGAGCGTACACGTTGGGACCCGAAAGATGGTGAACTATGCCTGGGCAGGACGAAGCCAGAGGAAACTCTGGTGGAGGTCCGCAGCGGTTCTGACGTGCAAATCGATCGTCAGACCCGGGTATAGGGGCGAAAGACTAATCGAACCATCTAGTAGCTGGTTCCCTCCGAAGTTTCCCTCAGGATAGCTGGCGCTCGAGGGAATCAGTCTCATCCGGTAAAGCGAATGATTAGAGGCCTTGGGGCCGAAACGACCTCAACCTATTCTCAAACTTTAAATGGGTGAGAAGTCCGGCTTGCTTGACTCGAAGCCCGGACGAAAGGATGTGAGTGCCCAGTGGGCCACTTTTGGTAAGCAGAACTGGCGCTGTGGGATGAACCACATTTATCTTTCTTTATCTTTCATCTACCTCATTTCATCTATCATTTATCTTTCTTCTACCTCATTTATTCATTCAGCTTCCGTTTTATGGAACAGCCTTCCTTCATACGTATTTCCTGAAGAGGCCACAACATATATCTCTATAGGGAATTTACCCCTACTTCTAATCTGTCTGGGCATAAGCACATTTTCTTTTTCTTCTTTACTTTTCTTCCAAACAAGTTCTCATTCTGTACAAATCGTAAATCCGTCCTACCATATAATATTCT
Organism: Mastigoproctus giganteus; assembly: GCF_048544385.1. NCBI lineage: Eukaryota > Metazoa > Arthropoda > Arachnida > Uropygi > Thelyphonidae > Mastigoproctus > Mastigoproctus giganteus. The sequence continues at coordinate 236,084,434 of NC_143576.1, forward strand.
TCCAGATTCCGTTCAAAAGAGGGCAGTTAGGTTAATTAATGACTTATCTGTAACAGACTCTTTCCACTCTCTGTGTCATAGGCGTTTTGTTTCCACTGCCTTCCTTTTCTATAGACCTTCATGCGCACCGTTCTTCTAAATTGGTTTCTATAATTTCGCTCTTTCGACCAAAGCAATCCGAACACGTGCCGCAACCAGCCATTTACTGTCCAACCTCAAACTCATAGAACCAACTTTTCTTCTACCTCATTTATTCATTCAGCTTCCGTTTTATGGAACAGCCTTCCTTCATACGTATTTCCTGAAAATTACAATCTACAGAAGTTCAAGTCTAATGTCAACAAGTATCTTCTTTCGTCTTCTCGACCTTCAACCCATGCACGGTACTAAGTAATATAGGTTCTAATACCTCTCGTGTTTGGGGTTTTTATAAAAAAAATGTCATTTACCAACAAAATCAAACGAATTTTGATTTTGTTTGTAAAATGCAAAAAATGAAGTTTTGCATTTTACAAACAAATTTCAAACTTTTTTCAAATTTCAATATTTCAAATCTATTCAAATATTTGGACTCAGAAACGTTCCCCATAAATAGGAAATTATTTGAAAAAGGCTAAAACTTTAATTCCTATTAAATTAATTGAAATGATCTTGAAAAAAGTGGACCATACAGAACTTAATGAATTCCTTGACGATCCTTAAAAATGATGCATGAAGAGCAGCCACCCTTGAAGAATTGGTTTGTATCTGCTATCTACTTCGATATTCTATACACTTTCAGGACCTTCTTATTCAAGAAAGAAATATACTTCCAAAATTGTGAAATTTAATCCTTGTTAAATTAATTGAAATGATAATCCGTCGCCACACCCACCTTCATATGCCTGATGATCAATTGCATGCTAGTCAGTCCTTCAACTGAAAGCATGAAACCGGCATCAATATACACCCTCCTCACCTCCCCTCCCTTGCAATAGTATATAGACATATGATAACGAGTTTAGTACTGAGCATATTTCTGTTACCACAAATCAATACTTAAATTTATGTTTAATTGCAGCATATTGAAAATATTGGTTTATATTCACTGTAAATATGTCGCTGGGTGCAAATTCAAAATATTGCACCCTGCGAAGCTCGCCATAAACATGAAATTTACTGGAAAATGCTAAAATCTTAATCCCTGTTAAATTGATTGAATTAATATTGGAATAAAGTGTACCTTAAAGAACCGTACTGAATACAATTAAGGTTCTTTAAAATGAATCAGGAAGTGTAGCAGCATTCTTGAAGAATTGATTCTGGACGATATTCTAGAACAATTGATAACCACCATAAATTGTACTTTCAAAATAGTGAAATCTTAATCCTTATTAAATTTATTGAAATGATAATCTCTCGCCGCTCCACCTTCATATGCCCGATGATCAATTCCATGCTAGTCCATCAAAGGACCGCATGAAATCGCCATCTACATACCCCCCACCTCACCTCTCCTGCAACTGTATGTAGATATACGATGTCGAGTTTAATACTGGGCATAATTCTCTAACATCAAATCAATACTTGCATATTTTGTGTTTAATTGTAGCGTATTCGAAATAGTTTATATGCATCGAAATATCTGCAACATGACTTTTCGATTCAGAGGATCTAAATCACACTCATTTATAAAAAAAAATATTATTAAATATTGACAATATTTTGGACTCTGGATAACATCTCATTCCTATTAAAGTAATTGAAATGATATTGGAATAAACTGGAGCAAAAAACACCCTAATAATTTCGAATAACGAATTCCATAACGGTCCTTAAAAATGAACATCAGTGCAGCAACAAATGGCCTCCATATGCAAAAAAGAAATTTACTCACCTTCAAATATTGTGAAATCACAATGCTTATTAAATATATTGAAATAAAAATCCCTCGCCGCTCCCACCTTCATATGCCTGATGACCAATTCCAAGCTGGTCCATCAAAGGACAGCATGAAATCGCCATCATATACCCCTCACCTCACCTCACCTCTCCTGCAATAATATGTAGACATATGATATAGTTTAACAATTCTGGGCTTATTTCTGTTACCTCAAATCAATACTTGAATATATTCTGTTTAATTGTAGCCTATTCGAAATATTAGTTTATATTCTTCGAATTTTCTGAAATTACCTTGTCTGAGTCTCATTTATAAAAAACGAAAATTCTGTGGAATATACTCCATATTTTTTACCCTGACACGTTACCCATAAACAAGAAATTTACTTGAAAAAGGATAAAATCTTAATCCCTATTATTAAATTGATTGAAATGATAATAAAGTGGACCATAAAGACCAAAACCATTTTGAATAACGAATTCCATTCAGTTTAAAAAAAACCAACCAACCAACCTAGACCCACTAATGACCTCCATATTCAATGAAGAAATTTACTTCACACATTGTGAAATCGTATCCGTTATTAAATTTATTGAAATAATAAATATCAAGTGGACCATTTATTCACATCCTTTGTCAAAGATGTCTTGTAATCTGCCTTCGCTTGCCTAATCTCCTTTGTGAGTTGATTCCGTACTATTTTATATCGACCATAGGCTTCTGTGTCGCCTGTTAATTTATATCATCGCATACATTTTTCATATCTCAACGAGTCTCATTAGTTCATCTGACATCCGTTTCGGCCTATACCTTGAAAATTAATTTTTAAGTTGCTCTTTAAATTCATCGAAGTTATTTGACTATGCTCATAGCACTTGTTCAATGTTGACTCCTATAAGACTTCGAAATCCACAGCACTTTTCTTCCAAGGTTGCTTCCAATAGAAGCAGTGCAAGAATCACTTTCACCTCTACCTGTGGCTATTAATGATCTATGAGTTTGTGTATCTACCCAAACTAGAAGTTTTCGGGATCATCTAACACTGCCTCGATAGTATTAGCATTAGCATTAGCAGAGGTAAGAAAGCAAGCTTATGCAGCATCAGCCAAAGAAAAAAAAAAAAAAAAACCACTTCAATTTCACCCCTCCGTTCGTTCGAAATACCTGTCCAGCTGAGCCTTAAATTTATTTAGGCCATCAACTTCCACAACAAGGGATGGAAGTCTGTTCCACCAACCAACTACCTGCTGGCTAAAGGCAAATTTCCGCACATCTATCCTACATCTGTCTTTCCTCAATCTGAATTATGCCCTCTCAGGTGATTATTCTGAGCAAGAGGAAGAATCTCATCGGCATTGAGCATGCTTTATACACCTCTATCAGTCACCTCGTCGGTGCCTAGTTTCCAGACACTGTAATTTGCAAAACTTAAGTCTTTCTTCGTAAGAGCAACCCTTTGTTCCATTCACTAATCTTGTTGCCCTTCTCTGTACTCGTTCCATCAGCTCTACATCCTTCTTGAAATGAGGCCTCCAGACCTGTATACAGTACTCAAGGTGTGGCCTGACCATTGCCATATACAAGGGAATAATCACCTCCTTATCCCTGCTAGAAAAATTGCTGTATATCATTGCCAAGACACCATGAGCTACACTTGCAGCCCATCTGCACTGCTCAGAGAACTTCATATCTGCCTGCACAATTACCCCCAGGTCCTTTTCATTCTCTACCACTGTCAGTGCAGTACCACAGAGTTGATACGTTGCTGTTTCCCATATGTAGTACTTTACATATGTCAATGTTAAACTTCATTTGCCACCTCTCAGCCCATCTCCTCAACCTTTCCAGATCCTGTTGCAGTAGCATAGCGTCAGTAGTGTCCTTAACAACCCTGCCAACCTTTGTATCATCCGCAAACTTGGGCATGATATACTATCATCATCAATATCATTTATAAATACAGAAAACAACAATGGACCCAACACTGAACCCTGAGGGACTCCACTAATAACATTAGTCTACGATGAGCAGTGTCCATTGATTACCACTCTCTGTCTTCTCCCACTCAACCATCCCTTTATCCATAGCAGCAATTTGCCTCCAATGCCACACTGCTCCAATTTGTGCAGCAGTCTTCCATATGCAACAGTATCAAAAGCCTTTCTAAGGTCCAAATATATAATATCAAAGTTATTCCCTGCATCCAGTTCTTTTGTGACTGCATCATAGTATCCAATAAAATTGGTCAGGCAAGACTTTCCCTTAACAAAACCATGCTGTGTCCGAGCTATAACTGAAGTCTTCTCTAGATGCAGTGCTTCTTTAACTAGTGCCTCCATTAATTTTCCTGGAACAGAAATTAAACTCACAGGTCTATATAATTACTTGTGTCAGCCTTTGATCCTCCTTTATGAATTGGGGTCACATTTGCACATCTCCAGTCTATGGGTACCTCCCCTGAGTCCAAAGATCTCATAATTATGGCTAAGGGTTTGCTTACTTCCTTTGCTGCCTCCTTTAATATAACTGGTTAGATCCCATCCACCCTAGGTGCCTTTTTTATGTGTATCCTCAACAATTTCTCCTCCACTTTCCTCTCAGTTATTACAAAATCATCTAGCTCAGTGCCAGAGTTTACTTCACCTCTGGCATTTCTCTTCCTGAATAACTCCTCATGTGTGTATATCATTGCCAAGACACCATGAGCTACACTTGCAGCCCATCTGCACTGCTCAGAGAACTTCATATCTGCCTGCACAATTACCCCCAGGTCCTTTTCATTCTCTACCACTGTCAGTGCAGTACCACAGTACTAACTGCACTGTCAGTGCAGTTAGCCACCTGAGCAGGATCCTCAACTGTTGAACCATCAATATATGGACCAATCTGATTCATCCCTTTCCTTCTAGAGTTTACATAGGTAAAGAACTCTTTTTTGTCTTTCTTTGCATCCTTTGCCAAGGATTTCTCATAATCTGCCTTTGCCTGCCTAATCTCCTTTGTGACTTGGTTACAGACCAGCTTATATCTATCATAGGCTTCCATGTCACCCATTAATTTATATGTAACCCATGCATTTTTCTTCTCTGCCATATGCCTCATTAGTTCATCTGACATCCATTTAGGCCTATCATCAATAGGCCTAAATGGATGTCAGAAAAACCGTGTTACCCTTGCCTTGGATCGACTACCTCAACCACGTTGTGAAAAAGGCCCATAAAAATTCCTGACGTCTTAAGGCCCATAAAAATTCCTGACGGGACACTGAACTCAGGCCTTTTCCACCCAGTACGGAGAAGACAGCGATTCTACGATCTGTGCCAAGGCCGTGCATTCAACCAAGCCCATGACTACCCTATTTGAATCCGTACTTTGCACAGGGAATGGAATAAATTAGGTATTGGCAGTCACTTGCCTATTAGGAAGCCATTTTTTTTCAGAGAAAAACAGAAAAATCCGCTTTCAGTTGTGACGAGAACGTCGTAATTGGACAGGAACAATGGAAGAATTCACGATACTTTTTGCACTGATGAGAGGCAGAGTGGGGCGAGAACCTCACGAAGCGATAGACTCTACTGGCCTTGTTAAGACAACCCAGGTGGTGGCATGGTATGAGGAATGCTTTGTTTGTCACGGACTGGGTCCACTGATACCAGTGGAAGGGCTAATATCAGTACTGAATTTTTACCAATCCTAGTGCATCCTGCAAAAAGATGAATGCCATTTTATGGATCACAATGCAACAGTGCATCGTGCCAGAATCGTACATAAATGGTTCGGATAACATGATACGGATTTCCACCATCGTCACTGGCCCCCACATTCACCTGATATCAATGCTATTGAGAATGTGTGCAGATATGCTGGAGAGAACTATTCGGCGACGAAGTCCTCTTCCTTCAACTTTGACGCAGCTACGCGATATTTTGCTAGAAAAAAGGTTACAATTAGACCTAAACTCACTAACACACCTTATAGAATCCATGCCACACCGTACACTTGCTGTTATTCGAAATTAAGGAGGTCCGATTCGGTACTTAATAAAGGTTCGTATTTTTTTGGCCAGTGGGTATACATCAGAAGCTAACGCAAGAATACCAGTTGATCATAGATAGTGTATCGTATTACAAATACGAACCCGACGTTGTACTGGAGAACCGTACTCACAGACTATACTGGACCCTGCCATAATAACGGACAAGATTATCGCGCATAACAGACCAGACATAACCCTCATCGACAAGAAGGAAATGGCTACCTACCTGATCGACATTGCGGTGCCCAATACTAGCAACCTCTAGAGAAAAGTTACACCTGTAGTCAATTAAATGCTGCATCGAATGAAATCATCTCGTTGGAGGAAAGTATTCCTTCAACAAGTACCAGTATTATAACAGTTCAGTTTATCTATAAAAAAATTGTAAAAAATCAAATCTTCTTCTTAAGGTATGGAATAGTGCATTGCCAAACATGTAAAAAAGTGGGCCAGCTCAGTAATACCACTTAAAATTAAAATCATTATAAAAATTATTTTTAAATTACTCATAATAAATATCCGAGCCAAAAATAAAAAGGTTAATTTTGCTTAGAATCATTTCAGCGATGACATGGGATACTGACTCATTCGCTCTACTTCACCTGAAAATAAGAAACAAATAAAATGAGATATAAAATAAATAAATTAAATTAAATTAAAATAAAGAAAAAAAAACAACAAAAATAAAATAAGAAATAAATAAACAAAAGAAAAAAGAAAACAAAACAAATAAATATAGGAAAAAATAAAACAAACCCTCATGAAAAGAAAAAATAACAAAAAAATAAATAAAATTAATGAATAAACGAATGAAAATAAAATAAAGATACAATATAAAAATAAATAAAGGAAAAAATAAAAAAAATAAAGAAAAAAATAAAATAAAACAAGGAAAAACAAAGACACAATATAAAAATAAATAAAAAATAAAACAAACAAAAACAAAATATTAAGGAGGCCCGATTGGGTACTAATCAAGGTTCGTATTTTTGGTAATGTAAACTGAACATAAGTAAATAAATAAATAAAATAAAATATATCAAAGACAAAATGAAAATGAAACAAAAAAGAAAGGAAAATAACAAAAATTAAAACAGAGAAAAGTTAAAAAATAAAATATAAATAAAAGTAAAAATAATGTTACAATGATAAAATAAATAAAGGAAAAAAAAAGAAACAATATAAAAATAAATAAAATAAAAAAATAAAAAAGGCAAATAAAGATACATTGTTAAATAAGAGAAAATAATTAAAGCAATGAATAAACAATTTAAAATTAAATGAAGATACAATATAAAAATAAATAAAACAAAAAGGAAAAAATAAAACAAATAAATAAAAGGAAAAATAAAGACATGATATTGAAATGAACAAAAGAAATACCGGTAATAATAAATAAATATAATAAAAAATGAATAAAGGAAAAACTAAAATGAAAACAAATAAATAAAGTGAAAATAAAGATAAAAAACAAAGTAAGTAATGAATAAAAATAAAATAAAGATAGAATATATAAAAATAAATTTAAAAAAATAAACCAAATAATGAAATGGAAAATAAACAATATAAAAATAAAATAAAAAATGAAACAAATAATTAAAATAACAAAAATTAAAATAAAAGAAAAAATTAAAAATTAAACAAATAAAGAAAGAAAAATAAATAAGAAAAATAAAAAATAAAGCAAATAAAGAAAGGGAAAAGTATATTAAAGACTAAAAATAAAACAAATAAAGAAAGAAAAATAATGAAAATTAAAATAAATAAAAGAGAAAAAGTGAAAAATAAAGAAAATAAATTAATGAAAATATAATGCTACAATGCAAAAATAAATAAAAGATAAGTAAATAAAGCAATATAAAAATAAATAAAAGGTAAATAAATATACAATCTAGCATTATTTGCTACAATTAAAATATTTTTTTTACAATTACAATATAAAATAACAAAAACTAAAATAAATAAGAGAATAAATAAAAATAATGAATAAACCAAGTAAAACAAATAAATAAAAGCATGATATTAAAATAAATAAAATAAAAATAATAAATAAAAAGAATATGAAAATGAATAAAGGGAAAATAAAGATATAAAATAAAAAATACAAATAAACAAACGGGAATTAGCAAAAATGAAAATAATTAAATGGAAGAAAAAAATAACAAAAATAATATACGCTATGAAAACAACAAAAATTATGATATAAATAAAGACTTAAAAATAAATAAAAATAGAAAAATATAAAAAAAAATTTAATAATACACTAATAAAAAAATAAAATTAAAGACTTGTATGACATAAATATTAACTTGAATCAGAAAGAAAAGAAACAGCTGGAATAGAAGCATCAGTATTTCTGAAATCATGCCGATTTGAGAAATACTGATGCTTCTGTTCCAACCAGCTGGGTCCGTGTGACTTGTTACGTAATTCCTCAACATTTGAAAATATTATCAAGTTAAGAATATGCAGTATTTCTTGTAATATTTGTATTATATTCATTTATATGCCCTAACGAGTAACAATGGCCACAAAATGCATTTGCATATGCACATATGCAATTGCATATAATCTGAAGGCTAGCAATCCCATAAGTCATATTACGACTGCCAAACACCGAATATATTATGTCCTTAAATTGCCTATGTCTCTGGTAGATCGACTAGTTTTACATGACAAAGAAGAAGAGTTCACGAAGAAAAAAACCTTTCCATTTACGCTTAAGACTAATTCTGCCACACGGTGAAAAATTGACTGGATTCGAATCCGGGACTTTTTCACCTGTGTGGGGAGGACTAAAAATGAATAAAAGATATAAACTAATAGGAAGAAATGCAGCAAATTTTCACCCTCCATCAAAATGCTTTGATCTTTCCTCATGGCAATACACAACAAAATGACATCAGTCTCCTTTCCATTGCTATATGACTGAGAATGGTCCAAGAACGAGAGTTTACTGGCTCCGTTAATTTACGAAAAATATCACAAATAAATATGTTCGACAACCTGATGTAACTCATGCACAAATAACAAATTCAGTTGTGAAAGTCTATTATAACCGATAACGTACGACGGACCAAATCAAAAATGAACTGCCTATACGACCTAAAAAGAGATATAAACTAATGGAAAGAAATGCAGCAAATTTCCACCTACCATCAAAATGCTTTGATCTTTCCTCATGACAATACACAACAAAATGACATCAGTCTCCTTTTTTCGCTACCTACATATCTCTTTTTTGACCACGTCAAGTATTCAGAAATTACAAGTTAAATTCGCCTCCTTTTGGTGTCCAAGTTTGCTGCATTTGTAATGCAGCAAAATCAATCATATATATTTTTTTAATCAATTGTTCTTTAAGAACAATCCCATTTTTGTAAAACTGCAGAAAACTACTTCCTAATTTACACAAATCAACAAACTGAAAACAACGAATCTCCTCCGATACTTCGCCTTTCGGTATGTTTTTTTGTTGAAGTGTTGCTTATTTTAAGCACCTGGACCGCCTTCATCAAGCCGTTGTCATTCAGTCCCTTCAGAGACAGTAATTTCGAATCTCCTCTTTTCGATCTAATCTGGTTTAAAATCTCTCTAAATCTGTCAAATTCATCTACTATTGTTCTTCCAACTCAACTAATCACATGTAACTCTTCCTATCTTTGTAACTTGACTTTCTCCAGTCCAACTTTCCTAACAGTGAGATAATTTTCCTTGGTAATTTTAATGTTCACAACTGCAGCCTGCTTCTGTTTTCCAGTCACACGGACCCAGCTGGTTGAGATGCTGTGGCTTTTGCAATTACTAACGACCTCGCACAGATTGTTTATTTACCTACTAGAATACCAGAAAATCCTAACCACGCATCCAACACGCTTGATCTTTTTCTCACAAACAACTCTTCTACTTATAGGTACTTCTTCTTCTTCTTCCAGTCACATAGCTCCCTGAGGAGCTGTTGTGGCCACCAACAAATTCCTCCAACTGCATCGATCGTATGCTATACGAGCAGCATCGCAAAAATGTCATGCCCAGAAATTCACTGATTCCATCCTTCCACCTAGTTGCAGGTCTTCCTCTGCACCTCTTCCTCTCGGTTATTCCTTCTATATATTCTTCAACAGAAAGTTTTCCCTTCTTACTATATGCCAAAAAACTTGAATTTTCTGTTGTTGATGCTATGAAGAAGAATTTTAGGCCTGCCAATTTTATTCAATACCCACTCATTTGTTCTTCGATCCAAGTAAAAGATACGCAGTATTCTCCTGTAACACCACATTTCAAATTCCTCAATTTTCTTCCTGTCAACTCTTTTCAGATTCCATCCTTCCATCCTTCGTCTTTAGGGGCAGATAATGATCTCTCCATAATTTTATCAGATCAGCGACCAACGTTTAAGCAATTTCCTGTCGTCTCTTTACGTCGTTTGAGCAGTCACTATTTTTATTTATTCTTGACCCTAATCAACTTCTTCGATATCTTGCCCATTAACCTTCACCTTACTGGTAGTTGGTAGTTGTTGGCGCATCGGCTTCTGTGGCCATAATGCACCTCCCAAGGTTTTTGCAGTACTTTGATCCAAGCCCGAGGAGGGATTCAAACCCGCGACCTTTGGGTTGCCAGGAAGGCACTTTACCCACCTGGCTAGCCCGGTCAGCTCACCTTACTGGAATCAAGATTATCACCAATCACCATAATTTTAGTTTTACACACATTTAGAAACAATCCTTTTTTTCTTACTTGCACACCAGAGTATGTGAAATACTCTCCTCAGAGTTTCTTTAAGATGATCCTTAGAATTACAAATTAGCACAGTATCATCTGCATAACGAAGGTTGTTTATCTTCAGTCCTCCAATTTTTATGCCAGTCTCTAAATCTTCCAAAAAAAGATTAAAAAGGTGAGGTGACAAAATACAGCCCTGCCCGACACCGTTACCTATTGTGAAAGTCCGTGTTTCCTCTGTTCGTTCTCACAGTTCCTTCATTAAGCTGATTAAGCTACAGTAGCTTAATCAGCTGAATTATGTGGATTTGGAAACCCATAATAGTCATCGTTTCCCATAATTTCTCATGTTGAAAACAATCAAATGCTTTTGCATAATCTATAAAACACAAAACGACTGCTTATTGAAAATTGAATTCTTTGCATTTTTCTATAATTAGTCGTAGGCTTGAGATCTGATCTCTGGTTCCTCTACCCCTTTTGAAACCTGCTTGCTTCTTTTCTGGCATTTCTTCTTCAAGTTTTCTTGAGATTCTGTTCAATATGATTTTAAGAAGAATCTTGCTAGCGTGAGAAATTAGGCTAATAGTCCTGTAATTTGAGAAAATTTTCAAATCTCCTTTTTTGGTATGGGGATGAAAATTGATTTCTTCCAAGCTCAATTTTACAATTGTAAAATTTTTACAATCATTTTATGAAAACACTCGGCGTCTTTCAACACTTGTAGCTTTAATCAATTCCCCTGGGATTTCATCAATTCCAGGTGACTTGTCACACGTTAGTTCTCTGATGGCTTTTTCGACTTCTTCCTTCAGTGGAACTGGTTCAAGATCACACTCTTGAAAAGGGGATGGCAGATCATTAGTGCCAGCAGGTGCTCGGAAGGGTATTCTTTCCCCCTTCCTTTGATTGTGTTCTCCTCTGTTAAAATTTCCCCTTTGCATTCCTTAATTACATTTAGTTTTGGTCGGAACTTTTGTCTTAAGGACTTAATAACATAATACATCTTTTTATTGTTGTTTCGTTTGTTGTGGTATTCGATTTCTTTACACTTTCGATTAATATAATCCTGTTTGTTCTGGCTTAAACAGCGCTTGATGACTTTGCTTAGTTCTTGATACTCTTCGTTTCCTTGTACACCCTGGACTTTTTCACTTCTCTGTTCAATAAGTTTAAAAGTGGCTTCTGTAATCCAAGGCTTCCTGATGTTTGACCTCTCTCTAATGTGTCTATTTGCTGAATCCTTAATAATGCTTTTTGTATTTTCCCACATTTCCTCAGGCAGAATACCGTCATCTAGTTCTAATAGAGCTTGAAACGATTGCCTGTTTCAAGCATATAATCGTTTGGAAAATTTTCTACATCCAATTGTCTAGGGAAAACCTTATTCATGATATTTTTCAGCTTCATCTTGAGAACGATGTTTAGTAGCTGATGATCACTGCCACAATCTGCTCCAGGAAGTGTTTTTGCTGTGTTTACACTGGAACGCCACCTTTGCTGCATAAATCAATCTGATTTCTTGTTTTATGATCAGGAGATTTCCATGTGTAGAGCCTTCTCGGGTGCTGCTGAAAGCAGGTATTACATATGACAAGACTAATCAGATGACAAAATTCAATTAAACTTTCAACCCGCTCATTTCTATTGCCAAGATCAAAACCTACCGCATTCCGGACTAGAAGAAACTGTCTTGCCTACTTTTGCATTAAAATCACCCATGAATATAACATCCTTTTTTGGGACCAGATCAAGAGCTGACTGGAGATTTTCATAATAAACGACCATGTCTTCGTATGTTGATGTCGGTGCATATGTAACTTCTACTTAAGTACACGGTACTTGAACTTATAGACAGCTCAGATCCTAAATTGGTGATGTTCTCCAATGGAGCACTTTTCTCGTGACCATTCTCAACCTCGTGTTGTTTGGCATTAAAAGAATGCAAAATGGGATGATTTGCAAGATTTATTTTCTTCTTTCCGTTGGTCGGATTACTGTTTAAAATCTTCTGCTGTCAACGTTAGCTCAGATCTTGTCGGTGAAAGTGTTCTTATAGTGATGAAAAAAAACCAGCAGATTGGAACGCCACGTTAAAATTTCGTTCTTTATCTAAATCCTACCCTTGTTTTCCAATTAATGTGCTAAGTTTGTTCAAGTGAAGAATGTTGCGTATCATAATTAGCCTGTATCCAAATCTCCATGCTCACTTTTCGCCTAAAACAAAGCTCGCAACTAGGAAATCAGTTATTAATGAGTCCAAACTAGATTCCGAACAGGCTGAGAGTAAAAAACTTGCTTCTTGCTTCTTATTCAAATGGTAGTCGACCATTCTGGTCTCTTGATAAAGCAACTTTTGCCCATCTCTGTTTCCACCTCTGTCAAAACCAAATGATTCTATTACCACTTCAGCCAAAGATAAAGCTGACTTACTAGCATCCCATTTTTCTTCCAACTCGTGTATTGATGATCTTGATAAACCGCCTCCTACCATTCCCAGTACACTACATTCAATGATGCCTCATTTAGTCTTCGCCAAAAGGATGTCAGAAGGATTTTGAACAATCTGGATGCTAAGAAAACTCCAAAACCTGTACTCCTGAACTTACTCCTGTACTATGTCGCCTTTTTTCACTTTCTTATTATCAAAGGTATTTTTCTCTTCTGCTTGGAAATTTGTTCATATCCAGCCAGTTCCTAACAAAGGGTGGCAAATCCTTTCCAACCAATTGTCGTCCCATTGTATTTACTTCTATTCTTTCTGAAGTAATGGAGAAACCAATTAACCGCCAATTGACAAACAACTAGAAGGTTTATGGATAGTTTATCTATAAACCTTTTATGTGGTCAATGTGCGCCAATATGAATTCCGTCAGAGTAGAAATCTCAATGCTTAATAATCGATTGAAACGAAATTAGAAAAAATGGATCATAAAGAACCATAATGAATACCATTACGTCTATAAATTTTCATAGGAAGTGTAGTATTCTTGAAGAATTGGTTTGGGGGTTTTGGAATCTAATTCAATATTTTCTATCCATTAATTACCTCCATATTGCGGAAAGAAAGAAATTTCCAAATGGTGAAAATTTATTGAAATGATAATCCCTCGCCGCTCCCACCTTCATATGCCCGATGAGCAATTCCATGCTGGTCCATGAAAGAACCACATGAAATTGCCATCCACATACCCCTCACCTCACCTCTCCTACAATAGTATGTAGACATATGATATCGGGTTTAGACTTGGCAGGATACTGTATGATATTTTATTTTTTATGTATATATGATATTTGTTTTCAAAAATCACACTCATTTATAAAAAAAATCTGTGAAATCTACTCCAATATTTTGTATTCTGCCAGTGTGCCGCATAATCTAGATATTTAATCGAAAAAGGCCAAAATCTGAATCCCTCATAATTGATTGAAATGAAATTGGAATAAACGGAACAGTAAACTAAATGAATACCATTACGGTTCTTAAAATTGAAGCAGGAAGTGTAGCATTCTGGAAGAATTGGGTTATGGTATCTGGAATCTAATTCGATATACTAAACCCTTTCATGACGGCAATATTCAAGAAAGAATGTACTTCCAAATTGGTGAAATCTCAATAATTATTAAATTTATTGAAATGATAATCCCTCGCCGCTCCCACCTTCATATGCCTGATGACCAATTCTACGCTAGTCCAAAGGACCTCATGAAATCACCATCCACATACCCCTCACCTCACCTCTCCTACAATAGTATGTAAACATATGATATCGAGTTTAGATTGGGCACGATGCTGTTTAATACTGTTTAATTGTAGCGTATTGGAAATATTAGTTTATATTCGTCGAAATATCTGCAACGTCACTTTGTCGATTCACAGGATATAAATTACAATCATTTATAAAACTTCAATATTTTGTACCTTGCCAATGTGCCCCAAAACCAAAATTTACTTGAAAAAGGCCAAAATTGAATCCCTAATAATTGATTGAAATGAAATTGGAATAATTTCTGACATATTCCCCATAAAAAAGAAATTTACTTGATTTTTTAATCCAGCAAATTTAATCTTAATTATATTGATTGAAATGATCTTAGAATAATGTCGACCATACAGGAACGTAATGAATTCCATGACGATCTTTAAAAATGATGCATGAAGTGTAGCACTCTTGAAGAAATGGTTTGGTATCTGGAATCTATTTGCTTAATAGCTCAAATATTATACAAGAATTTCAAGAAGAAAACTTCCAAATTTGAAAAATATTAATGCTTGTTAAATTTATTGGTATTATAATCCCTCGCCGCTCCCACCTTCATATGCCTGATGATCAATTCCATGCTAGTCCTTCAACTGAAACATGAAACCGCCATCAACATACCCCTCACCTCACCTCTCCTGCAATAGTATGTAGACATATGATATCGAGTTTAGTACTGGGCATATTGGTTACCTTAAATCAATAATTGTATATTTTCTGTTTAATTGTAGCCTATTGGAAATATTGGTTTATATTCACCGAAATATTTGGAAAATAACGTTGTACATTTAGTTTCATTTATAAAAAAAAAAGAAAACTTTTTAATATTTTTAGTATAAAAAGTACCCTGACACGTTGCACATAAACAAGAAATTTACTTGAAAAATTCTAAAATCTTAATGCCTAATATAGTGGAATGAAAAATGAGCCGTAAAGATTGAAGCAGGAAGTGCATTCTTGATGAATTGGTTTGTGATATCTGGAATCTATTGATATTCTAGACCCTTTCATGATCTCCATATTCAAGAAAGAAATTTATCTCCAAAAAATGGCGAAATTTATGGTGAAGATGGTAAAGAAAAATGGTGAACTTTAAGCAAAATTGCATTGTCTATTGGAGTGTCATTTATAAAAAAAAATGTGTGAAATATACTCCAATATACCCTGCCACATTCGCATTAATCAGGAAAGTGGAAACCTTAATTCTATTAAGGTTTTTAAATAATGCATCAGAAAGTGTAGCATTCTTGAAAAATTGGTTTCTGGTCGGAGCTAACATTTCCAATATTTTGTACCCTGCCAATAGAAAGTTTCTGGGCATAAGTGTAGCATATTGGAAATATCAGTTTTAAAAAAATTCTGAAATCTCAATGCCTAATAATTGAAATGAAATTAAAAAAATGGACCATAAAGAACCATAATGAATACCATTACGTCTATAAATTTTCATAGGAAGTGTAGTATTCTTGAAGAATTGGTTTGGGGGTTTTGGAATCTACTGAATATTTTCTATCCATTCATTACCTCCATATTGCGGAAAGAAATAAATTTCCAAATGGTGAAAATTTATTGAAATGATAATCCCTCGCCGCTCCCACCTTCATATGCCCGATGAGCAATTCCATGCTGGTCCATGAAAGAACCGCATGAAATTGCCATCCACATACCCCTCACCTCACCTCTCCTACAATAGTATGTAGACATATGATATCGAGTTTAGACTGGGCATGATACTGTATAATATTTTATTTTTTATATATGTGATATTTGTTTTCAAAAATCACACTCATTTATAAAAAAAATCTGTGAAATATACTAAAATATTTTGTATCCTGACAATGTGCCGCATAAACTAGAAATTTACTCGAAAAAGGCCAAAATCTGAATCCCTCATAATTGATTGAAATGAAATTGGAATAAACGGAACAGTAAACTAAATGAAGACCATTACGGTTCTTAAAATTGAAGCAGGAAGTGTAGCATTCTGGAAGAATTGGGTTATGGTATCTGGAATCTAATTCGATATTCTAAATATTCAAGAAAGAATGTACTTCCAAAATGGTGAAATCTCAATACTTATTAAATTTATTGAAATGATAATCCCTCGCCGCTCCCACCTTCAATATGCCTGATGACCAATTCCACGCTAGTCCATCAAAGGACCTCATGAAATCACCATCCACATACCCCTCACCTCACCTCTCCTACAGTAGTATGTAAACATATGATATCGAGTTTAGACTGGGCACGATGCTGTTTAATACTGTTTAATTGTAGCGTATTGGAAATATTAGTTTATATTCGTCGAAATATCTGCAACGTCACTTTGTCGATTCACAAGATATAAATTACAATCATTTATAAAACTTCAATATTTTGTACCTTGCCAATGTGCCCCAAAACCAAAATTTACTTGAAAAAGGCCAAAATTGAATCCCTAATAATTGATTGAAATGAAATTGGAATAATTTCTGACATATTCCCCATAAAAAAGAAATTTACTTGATTTTTTAATCCAGCAAATTTAATCTTAATTATATTGATTGAAATGATCTTAGAATAATGTCGACCATACAGGAACGTAATGAATTCCATGACGATCTTTAAAAATGATGCATGAAGTGTAGCACTCTTGAAGAAATGGTTTGGTATCTGGAATCTATTTGCCTAATAGCTCAAATATTATTCAAGAATATTATTCGCAGTATTCAAGAAGAAAACTTCCAAATTTGAGAAATATTAATGCTTGTTAAATTTATTGATATTATAATCCCTCGCCGCTCCCACCTACATATGCCTGATGATCAATTCCATGTCCTTCAACTGAAACATGAAACCTCCATCAACGTACCCCTCACCTCACCTCTCCTGCAACAGTATGTAGACATATGATATCGAGTTTAGTACTGGGCATATTTGTTACCTCAAATCAATAATTGTATATTTTCTGTTTAATTGTAGCCTATTGGAAATACTGGTTTATATTCACCGAAATATTTGGAAAATAACGTTGTACATTTTAGTTTCATTTATAAAAAAAAAGAAAACTTTTTTATATTTTTAACATAAAAAGTACCCTGACATGTTGCACATAAACAAGAAATTTACTTGAAAAGGTTAAAATCTTAATCTCTAATAATTGATTGAAATGATTTGGAATAAAGACTACCATAAAGAACCGTAATAAATACCATTACCGTCCTTAAAATTGTCGATATTCTTGAGCTTTTAATAACTTCCATATTCAAGAAAGAAATGTACTTTCGAAATAGGGAAAACTAAATCCTTATTAAATTTATTGAAATGTAATCCCTCGCCGCTCCCACCTTT
Source organism: Mastigoproctus giganteus (assembly GCF_048544385.1). Taxonomy (NCBI): domain Eukaryota; kingdom Metazoa; phylum Arthropoda; class Arachnida; order Uropygi; family Thelyphonidae; genus Mastigoproctus; species Mastigoproctus giganteus. The sequence goes on from NC_143576.1 coordinate 236,102,168, forward strand.
ATATGTCCGATGACCAATTCCATGCTGGTCCATCAAAGGACAGCATGAAATCGCCATCTACATACCCCTCACCTCACCTCTCCTGCAATGGTATGTAGACAAATATTATCGAGTTTATAACTGGGCATTTTTCTGTAACATCAAATTAATACTTGCATTTATTGTGTTCAATTGTAGTGTATTGGAAATATTGGTTTATATTCATAAAAATATCTGGAAAATTACGTTTTGTCATTGAGTCTCTCATTTAGAAAAAAATAAAAATAGTGAAATGTAACTCCAATATTTTGGACACTGCCACCTTGCTCCTAAACAAAAACTTACTTGAAAAAGGAAAAAAATTTGAATAGTTTAAATTAAGATTTTATCCTTTTAAATTAATTGAAATGATATTGAATGAAGAACCCTAATGATTCACAATAATGAATTCTATTTTAAAAAGGAAGTATTCTTGAAGAATTGGTTACCAATATTTGGAATCTACTTCAATATTCTAGACCCACTCATATCCTTCATATGCAAGAAATAAGTTTACTTCATATATATTGTGAAATCTTGTTAAATTTATTGAAATTATAATCCCTCGCCGCTCCCACCTTCATATGCCCGATGATTAATTCCATGGTTGTCCTTCAACTGAAGGCATGAAATCGTCATCAACATACCCCTCACCTCACCTCTCCTACAATGGTATGTAGACATATGTTAGAGAATTTTCTACTGGGCATAGTCTCTTAAATCAATAACTGTATATTTGGTGTTAAATTGCAGCGAATTGGAAATATTGGTTTTTATTCCTCTAAATATATATGAAAAATTACGTTGTCGATTCATCGGATCTAAATGACACTCATTTGTAAAAAAAATCTGTGAAATATTCTCCAATATTTTGGACCCTGGCACGTTTCCCTTAAACAAGAAATTTACTTGGAAGAGGATAAAATCTTAATCCCTATTAAACTGATTGAAATGATATTGGAATAAAGAGGACCATAAAGGACTGTATGATTTCCGATAATTAAATCCATTGAGATCCTTAAAAATGAAGTGTGAAGTGTATCATACTTGAAAAAATGGTTTGTGGAATCTACTTTTCAATTATTTTTCTATGACCGATTTCATTTACGCGTTTGAGCCCTACCACTTACTGATTATATGCACTCTCCTAAAGGATGTCGTCAGAATGGAACTAATCTCTGGATATTGAATTATTTAAATATCTGATTTAATAATAATTCTGATTACTTACCTGAATCAAGTAGCAATGCCATCCTTCCTTGGAACTCTTTATATCAAATCTTCACAGTAACCTGGGTTTCTAAGTTTCTGAACGATCTGCTCTATAATAAGAAAGGACAATACCTCTAAGAAAGGTTCCAGTAGAATTAGAATACTTAATCTTCTTTAATATCACCAGTGAAGCCAAACTATTCAAGTTACTTCTTCAGCATCAGATTCTGAATGAATGATAGGACAAGAACCCTGTTTCTTTTATAACTAGTCAACAATAGATAAAATTAGCAGTGCGCAACAATTCAATAAAAGCTAGTTTCATATTCCGGAAGTGTAATAGTCAAAGAAACGAAGAATAGATCCTAATTTTATTTAGGTTTGGCAACAATCAGGATATAACAATGACTTTCGTTCGTATTCTGCTGTTGCCCACCGTGGTTCAAATTACACAGTTGATTCAGCCAACTTTTTCTGGGGAGGATTTGGGTAAACCTGTGATGTTAGGTTAACCCAAAACTAACAAGTCTACCAAAGTTTAATATGTCCATAGTATATTGTAGGTGGTTTCTGGTGGTTTCTATGGAAAACTCGAATTTCAGGGGAAAAGGGATCTTGCTGTTCACGCCTGAGACTCAATAGCTCTGCCATGAAGCGAAAAAAGCCCATAAATGTTCCCCACGTCATTGACAGTATTTCGAACCGGGTTTTTTTTTTCAATCCGGTGTGAGCAGGACGTTGATTATAACCATTTTGTTTCCACTGTCTCCACCTTTCTCTGTTAGCCAGCAAGGGAGCCGCACTTTGGGAAAGGCGGAGTCAAAAAAAATCAAATTATTTATTAGGGTCACCCGGTAATTTCTTACATACACCCAAATTTTGGTTTGTAAATTGCGTGTGTTCTCTGGTCGATTTGCCTGTTTTGCTGGACGAAAAAACCCAGTTTCTGGGGGGGGGGAGCGGAAACCGTACCTTGCTATCTACGCCTGAGCCTGACTAACTCAGCAGAGGAGTGAAAAAAGCCATTAAAGTACTTCGCGTCATTGACGGGATTCGAACCCGGGCCTTTTCCACCCGGTGTATTCAGGACGGTGACGATACCACTGTGCTACACGCGCAGACGAAAGGCGACCTCATGTGTTTACATGTGTTTTTGTAAGGGGCGGCTCCTAGAACGTCAGTCCAACTTCGCCTCGTATCTCTGTGTAGAACAGTACCATTGTAAAAAGACAAGAAATGTGAGTAATGTACGTTATGTGTGTATTATGTGTGTAATTTATTATAAAAAAGCTGGTAATGATACAATTACACACAAATTTTGCAAAGTATTGATTTGATCTAACAGAAAAATATCCAATACTAAACTCGATATCATGTCTACATACTATTGCAAGAGAGGTGAGGTGAGGGGTATGTAGATGGTGATTTCATGCTGTCATTTGATGGACTAGCATGGAATTGTTCATCAGGTATACGAAGGTGGGAGCGACGAGGACTTATCATTTCAATAAATTTAAATAGGAATAATATTTCACAATATTCTAAGAAAATTTCTTTTTTGCGTATGGAGGTCATGACAAGGTCTAAAATATCGAAATAGAAACAGATATCACAATCCTGTTCTTCGGATATGCTACACTTCATTCTTCATTTTGATAAAGGAATTCATTACTTTCCTTTATGATCCACTTTATTGTAATATGATTTCATAATATGGATTAAGATCTTAGCCTTTTTACCTTTAATTTCTTGTTTATGAGGAACATGGCATGGTCCAAATTATTCAAGTACATTTCAAGATTTTTTTTAAAATTAGTATTAGTATTAGTATTAGTATTAGTAACGGCCGTATGGTGCAAGAAAGCCTATGGCTTATGCTGCACCAGCCAAAAAAAAAAAAAAAAAAAAATCCGAACAAAACAATGATAAAAACAAAAATTAAATAAATAAATAATAATAATTAATAAATAAATAAAAATAATAAAATGAAATTAAAAATTAAATAAAAAGGAAATTAATCCTATCATCCTATGCGCTTCCCTTACCCGAAAGTACTATCCAGATGACCTTTGAATTTCCCCAAACTGTCGGCCTCCACCACCCATGAAGGCAACTTATTCCAGTAATTTATAACTCGCTGGCTAAAATAAAACTTCCTGCAGTCCAATCTAAACATTTCCCCGCGTAACTTGAATTTATGTCCCCTAGTTCTAACATCATTTATAATCTTGAAAATTTTGTCCTCATTCATTTTACTGATGCCTCTCAGAGCCTTAAACACCTCAATCAAATCTCCTCTAAGGTGTCTAGTTTCCAAACTCTGCAACCCACATATTCGAAGTCTTTCTTCATAAGGACGCCCTTTTGCCGATCTCACCAGGCGAGTTACCCTTCTTTGCACCCTTTCAAGAAGCTCGATGTCTTTCTTTAGGTGCGGTCTCCATACTTGAACACAGTATTCCAAGTGTGGTCTAACATAGGCCTTATATAATGGGATTATCACGTCCCTATCTCTACTTGCAAAAGTTCGATAGATCATCGATAGGACACCATGGGCCTTCCTTGCAACCTGTTTACAATGCTCAGAGAATTTCATGTCTGACCGTATCGTAACACCCAAGTCCCTTTCCTCCAGTACTGGGTTTAGTTGAACTCCACCAAGTGAATAAGTTATTTTGGGATTACTGTTTCCCAGGTGTAATACCTTACACTTTGTTGGATTAAAGCACAGCTGCCATTTTTCTGACCATTCTTGAAGTCTATCTAGGTCTCTCTGAAGAAGCTCAGCTTGACAGTGATCATTAACTACTCTACCAATTTTAACATCATCTGCAAATTTAGACATCACGCCCTCTATCCCTTCATCAATGTCGTTTATGAAAATTAAAAACAACAGTGGTCCTAATACTGATCCTTGGGGAACCCCACTTCTTACATCAACCCAATCTGAGGAATAGCCATTTATCACAACCCTCTGCCTCCTGCCCTGAAGCCATCCTTCTATCCATCTAAGGATTTTCCCAGTGATTCCAACCTGTTCCAGCTTATAAAGCAACCGCTCATGTGGGACTGAGTCAAAAGCTTTGCTGAAATCTAAATAAACAATGTCGAAATTATTTCCTAAATCCAGCTCGTGAGTGACCCTTTCGAAATAGCGAACCAGATTTGTTAAACATGATTTTCCCTTTACAAAACCATGCTGAGTATCCTTGAGAATTTCAATTCTATCCAAATGATCCTGAATTCCACCCTTGATCAATGCCTCCATGATTTTCCCTACTACTGAAGTCAGACTGACAGGTCGATAATTTCCCACTTCACTTTTAGAGCCACCCTTATGTATGGGAGATACATTTGCACTTTTCCAATCCAAGGGAATCTCCCCAGAGTCTAGTGATGCTCGCATAACCAGCCTCAGTGGTTCAATGCACTCGCTTGCCGCCTCTCTCAAGATTATAGGGTATATTCCATCAACTCCAGGAGCCTTACTAGTCTGTAGGCTTGAAAGTTTTTTCATTAAATAATCTTGCGAAATTTCAATATCATTAATTACATATTTTTTAACTTCGCTCCCACAATTTCCCATTGCCACAAAAGGCTTTTCATTTGTAAATATCGATGCAAAATAACTGTTGAGTTCATCTGCAACGGCAGCTGGCGTATTTATTACTATCCCCTTTCCCTTACGTAAAGGTCCGATCTGGTTTGTCCTGCTCTTCTTGGCATTTATATATGTGAAGAATTCTTTATCCCCCCTCTTTGCTCTGTTTGCTAGTGATTTCTCATAAACTGCCTTTGCCTGTCGAACCTTTTCTGTGGCTCTATTACACATCACCTTGTAGCTGTTATAGGCTTCAGTACTTTTTATTGCTCTGTAACGTTTCCATGCCACCTTTTTCTGCTCAAGTAATGTGGCAACTTCACTATTCATCCAACTTGGAACCCTTCTCGTGGAGTATTTTTTTAATGGTATATACGCATTCAAGGCATCTGTGATTAATGTTTTAAAAGCGTACCACAGTTCAATTGTATTCATTCTCTGCGCGATATCTACCCAGTTAATAGAGGCCATGTAGTACCTTAAGGCATCGTAATTTCCTTTTCTGAAATTAAAACCCATTCCTTTGCCTTTTACTTCTGCTACCTCTCTCGTCATCATCCACCGTAGAACTCCGTGATCACTTCCTGCTACTGGTTCCTCTACTGTCAGCCCTGTTATGTCATCTGATTCATGTGTGATGATGAGGTCTAGGATATTCTTTTCTCTAGTACTTTCCCTGACATGTTGATACAAATAACAGTCATCTAGTTGATTTAAAAATTTTGTTCCCCATGTCGAGTTTCCTTCCCATTTACTCCAATCAATTAGAGGCAAATTGAAATCACCCATAATAAGGCATTGACGCTTACTTGCCCATTCCATTTGCATGTAGAGGCTTTTGTCATAGTCTTCACAATGGCACAGATTTATCTCCAGTAAACAAACAACTTGATTTTTCAGCCATTTCATTTAAAATAAACCAATATTTAGCTGTAAAATTACGTTGTTAGTAATTTGTAATGGCGAGGGATTATCATTTCGATATCATATGTCTACATACAGGAGAGGTGAGGTGAGGTGTATGTAGATGGCGATTTCATGCCTTCAGTTAAATGACTAGCATGGAATTGTTCATCTATATATGAAGGTGTGAGTGTGAGTAATAAATTTGTAGATTTATTAATGATGAAGATTTTAGCCTTTTTACCATTAATTTCTAGTTTATGTCGAACATAGTAGGTTAAGAATTATTGTCGAAAATTTCAAGATTTTTTTTATTAATGACACAGATGTATCTCCCATAAATTCTCTTCTTCATCCGGGAGAGCGAAGGCTCACCCGGATGGTACGTGGCAATAGAAGGGCGACTGTGGTGCAACTCTCCGGTAATTGGAATGCTGGTGACGGAATTAATGTGTCATAACACACATACGTCGATTTAACCACGGTTCACCGGCGACAGCGCCTACAATGGGCACGTGAACATCGAAACTAGACCTTAAATGATTGGAAGAAGTTCGTCTGGTCAGATGAATCACGTATCCTGTGGCACCATGTGGACGACAGAGTACGTGTGAGTCGTTTATCTGGGGACGTTTATCCTGGATGCACAATGGGACGAAAACAAGCCGGTGGCGGTGATGTCATGCTTTGGGCGATGTTCTGCTGGGATAACCTGGGTCCAGTAATCCATGTGCCAGACAGAACCTTCTTAAACATCATTGCTGACCAGATACACCCTTTTATGGCAACAGTCTTCTCCTCTTGCAGCATCTGGAGACTAGACAACTGCATTCTGATTGAGGTGCATAAAGCAGGACAATGCGCCACGCCATACCGCCCTGATTGTTCGAGACTGTTTCGCGGAACATGAGGAAGACTTCCAGGTATTGCCCGTGCCTCCAAATTCCCCAGACATCAATCCCATCGAGAATCTGTGGTTTGTGTTGGAAGAGCAACTCCGATTTGCAGCGTCTCAACCACGGACCTTACAGGAGTTAAAGGATCTGCTGGTTACGTGTTGCTATCAGATACCACAAAACACATTTAGAAATCTTGTAGCGTCCGTGCCTCGCCGGGTACGAGCTCTTTTGGCTGCACGTGGAGGACCAACGTCATATTAGGTAGGTGGTCATAATGTTTTAGCTCATCGGTGTATGAGCTGAGAAGTGGCAACTGAAGTTTAATATTGACAAATGCAAAGTACTGCATATGGATAGCAGTAATCGAGCAATGTAGATGGGCTGCCAGAGCAGGTTATGGAGTTTTGTCAATGATAATTAGGAATTTTGCCAGAAGAGACAAGGAACTGATTATACCTTTGTATAAGGCAATGGTGAGGCCACACCTTGAGTACTGCGTATAGGTCTGGAGGCCTCATTTTAGGAAGGATGTAGAGTTGCTAGAACGAGTACAAAGAAGGGCAACAAGATTGATGAGAGGAACCAAGGGATTCTCTTACCAGGATAGGCTTAAATTCTGTAATTTGCAGCATCGAGGCCAGGCAACTGCAAGGTGATCTGATTGAGGTGTATAAGTCCTTGAATAGTTTGAGCAGGCTCAATACTGATGGGATACTTCCACTTGCTAGGATTAAGAACCTGGGTGGTATAGATTCAAATTGAGGAAAGACAGTTGCAGAATAGATGTGCTGAAGTTTCTGTTTATCCAGTGGTAGTTGATTGCTGGAACAGACTTCCATCTGTTGCTGTGGAAGTTGATAGCTTAAATAAATTTAAGGCTGAACTAGACAAATATTTGGAGTGACCGGATGGGTGAAATGGGAATGTATTTTTTTTTTTTTTTTGGCTGATGCTCTATAAGCTTGCTTTCTTGCATCATATGCCTCAACTAATACTAATGATCTTCTCCTAGAACGCTCATGTGGACAAGCTGAATCTGTGGCTTCGGTTTTACTTTACAAACAAAATACATGCTTTTGCCTAGGATTCGAGAGATAGAAGGCAAAAGTTCGAGGAACTATGAGCCATTCTCAGGCGAAGTGATAGGTTGTTTATGATATTTTTGTATTAATGACACAAATGACACAGTTAAGCAAGGGCTCCTTTACTTATATAAACTCTAGAAGGAAGACTTTCAATCAGTTTGGTCCACTTGATATCGGTGGTTCGACTGTTGATGACCCTGCTCAGATAGGTGATAATCCGAATGAGTATTTTGGTTGTACAGTACTTGTATTTTGGTTATTAAGGGAGGAAAATGCAAACTGTAACAGTTTACGTTATGATTTTGTAATAAGTCAGAGCAAAGTGGAGGAGAAATTGTTGAAATTAAACATAAGAAAGTCACTTGGGTTGAAAGAGAGCAAGCTTAATATAACTGGGTAGATCCCTCGCCATAATCATGAGAGAATACTTGGACTCAGGGGAAGTCCCATGGTGTGCATATGTATGCCCAAATCACAAAAGGGGATCTGAGAGTGGCATAAGTAATTACAGATCAGTTGGTTTAACTCCTGTTCCAGGGAAAATAATGGAGTCACTGGTTAAAAATGCATTGCAGGATGATTTAGAAAAGACTAGTAATAATTCAGACACACCACGAGTTGGTTAAGGGAAAGTCTTGTCTGACAAATTTGATTGGATACTATAATATGGTTACAAAGGAACCGGATGCAAAAAAAATAATTTTGATATCATATACTTTGATTTCAGGAAAGCTTTTGATACTGTTGTTCCTGGAAGACTACTGTACAAATTGAAGCAGTATGGTATTAAGGGTAAGTTGCTACAATGGATGAAAGGGCGTTTAAGTGGGAGAAGACAGACAGCGGTAATCAATAGACGCTGCTCTTCGTGGACTAATTATTTGTGGATTTCCCCAGGTGTGAGTATTGGGCCCACTGTTGTTTTGTATATTTATTGTTGATAAATTATCAATGATATTGATGAAGGTATATCAGGCTTAATGTCAAAGTTTTCAGTTTTCAGATGATGATAAAAAGGTTGGTAGGGTTGATAATGACAATAATGGCAATGTGCTACCGCAAAATGATCTAGAAAATTTGGGCAGATGGGCTGAGAAGTGGCAACTGAAGTTTAACATTGACAAATGCAAAGTACTGCAAATTGGTAGAAGTAACACGACAGAAACGTACCGACTGTGTGGTACTACACTTACGGTGGTAGAAAATTGAAAAGATCTGGGAGTAATTGTGCAGTCAGATGTGACGATTTCTGAGCAATGCAGACAGGCTGCCAGAGCAGGTCATGGGGTATTGTCAATGATATACAGGAATTTTGCTAGTAGGGAAAAGAAGGTGATTATCCCTTTTGTATAAGGCAATGGTCAGGCCATGCCTTGAATACTGCGTTCAGGTCTAGAGGCCTCATTTTAGGACGGATGTAGAGTTGCTTGAACGTGTACAGAGAACGGCAACAAGATTGGCGAGGGGAACGAAGTCCTCTTACCAAGAAAGGCTTAAGTTCTGCAAATTGCGTTAGGTGATCTGATTGAGGTGTATAAGGCCTTTAACGGGTTGAGCACTCTGAATTCTGATGGGATTCTTCCGCTTGCTTAGATTAGAAACCTGAGGGGGCATAAATTCATATTCAAATAGAGGAAAGACAGTTGTAGCGGAAGTTTGCCTTTAGCAGTGGGTGGTTAATTGCCGGAACAAACTTCCTCTGTCGTTGTGGAAGTTGATAGCTTAAATAAATTGAAGGAGGAACTGGACAATCTTTTAGAGGGAACGGATATGTGAATTTTGATTTTTTGGCTGATGATACATAAGCTCATACGCTTGCTTTCTTGCATCACATGCCTCCATTACTACTATTATCTAGTCTGAGACATCTTTTCATTCGCACAAGTGCACACTGCTATCTGTCTAGTGCGCATTGTAGTGCACCCTGCTATCTGTCTAGTGTGCATTGCTAGTGCACCCTGCTGTCTGTCTAGTGCGCATTGCTAGTGCACCCTGCTGTCTGTCTTGGAAACACCTGCCCTACATCACAAACATTGTCTTTAAGAAACAGTTCTGTACTGAGTTGTCAGTTTTTAGCTCCGCAGTCGAAGTTCAAAAGCGGTTCTAAATAAGCACGATAGTTGTAAGTGTCCGACCGGGATTAATGAGTTTATCCGGCACACTTGACGAACACTACAGAAATGATGTCATTGGCCATATTACGACCAGCAGACAGTACTTAGCTGCCAATCAAATGTGCTAAGGGTTTCAGAAGAGGTGAAAGGAACATGTAGACCGAATGGAAAATGCTTCCTAGCCTGTTATCTAACGGTTTTAAGAAGACATGTTCACAGGGCAAGGAAACTGTATCAAAGACGACGCTCATGGCCTCCCAATGAAGTACAAAGACTCAGAAATGAATAACCATAAAACATCAGTATAATTTCGAAATCTCAAAGCAAAAAATCCCTACTTGGCAGTCTTTCGTCTCCACTGTGGCCAACTCGAACCCATCGGGACTACTCTATAAACTTGGCAGAGACAAAGTGCCAACCAATGATATTTACAACTCCATAGTGACCAATGACTCTGAAACCACGACTTGGCATGATACTGTCACAATGATTCTGGATAAACTTTTCCCTCAGGATGATCAGTCAACAGACTCTCCCATTCAATCCATAACAAGAACCCTCAATCTTCAATACTCCTCCACTGTGGATATTGACCCGTTTACTCAAAAAGAGCTTCAAACAGCTTTAAATAAAATCAAGGTCCAAAAATGTCCTGGACCTGATTTGCTGGAGAATACTGTCATTAAGAAGTTCTGAGAAACTTATCCTAACATCCTGTTAAATCTCTTCAACAAATGTCTTCTCTGTGGTACTTTCCCCCGTCTCTGGAAGAATGCATTAGTCAAACTACTAAGGAAACCCAACAAGCCCCCGTCAGACCCCAGAGCCTTCCGTCCCATTTCCCTCCTACCAAATTTGGGAAACTCTACGAACGACTACTCCCCCCAGTAATCTATGATCTTTACCAAGCTCAATATATCTTTTCACCTCACTAGTATGGATTCGTTAAGGGCAAGTCTTGTGAAGATGCGCTTCTTGCGTTAAAAAATTACATCCAGAATTCCACATCAAAATATGAAATGGTCATCTTCATAGACGTTGAAGGTGCTTTTGACTCCCTCTGGTGGAGAGTGCCCTCGCAAGCCTTCGCAACATCTCATGCTCCTCTCAGTTGTACCAAGTTATCCGAACCTACTTTGATCACAGATCTATACAGGTTACTTCATAAACCTGCAGCATAACGCGAGCTGTCAATGGAGGATGTCCTCAGGCTCTGTTCTGGGGCCGCTTTTCTGGAACATTGCACTAAATACGTAGCTAACCAGACAGTTCGATTTTGCTACTCCATTCGCATATGCTGATGACCTTATCATTGTCTCCTCAGGCAACTCCAGGCAACAAATTCAAGAAAGAGCTTCTCCAGTCTTAAAGGATCTCATTAAATGGGCAACTGTCAACAAACTTAAAATATCTCCATCCAAAACCCGGCTCATGATCTTTAAAGGTCAATTAAATATCCATCGTCCTCCTATCTTGAAAATAGCTAACAAGCAAATACCATATCTCACGCATTTAAAACATCTTGGTGTGATCATTGATGATAGACTCAATTTTACTCTCCACATAAACCACCTAATAGATAAATCAAGAAATTTACTATGGCTATTGTTCGGATTACGTGAACTGACTGGCTTGGACGCAGAGTTCTTCTCGTATATTACAAGGTAGTATTCATACCTATTGCAACCTATGCTGCTCCGGTTTGGTATGACAGAATTAAGAACGTCAAACGGAAATCAAAACTACTCTCCTTGCAAAGATCCGTGGTTCTTACAATGCTTCGTGCCTGTAGAATTGTCTCAACTGATGCCCTGCAGGTCAGAATTCAGCGTACTCAACCCATTCAAGGCCTTATACACCTCAATCAGATTACCGCGCAGATGCCTAGTCTCCAGCCACTGCAATTTGCAGAACTTAAGCCTCTCTTGGTAAGAGGATCCCTTCATTGCCCTCACCAATCTTGTTGCCCTTCTCTGTACACGCTCAAGCAAATCTACATTCTTCCTAAAACGAGGCCTCCAGACCTGTACGCAGTACTCAAGGTGCGGCCTGACTATTGCCTTATACAGAGGGACAATCACCTCCATTTCCCTGCTAGCAAAATTCCTATATATCATTGACAAAACCCCATGACCTGGCCTGGCAACCTGTCGGCATTGTACAGAAAACTTCATATCTGACTGCACAATTACCCCAGTTCTTTTTCATTTTCTACCACCTTAAGTGTAGTACCACACAGTTGGTACGTTTCTCTGGGGTTACTTCTACCCATATGCAGTACGTTGCATTTGTCAATGTTAAACTTCAGTTGCCACTTTTTAGCCCATCTGCCCAAATTTTCTAGAACCTGTTGCAGTAGCACACTGCCATTATTGTCATTAACAACCCTGCCAACCTTTGTATCATCTGCCAACTTCGACACTAAGCCTGCTATACCTTGATCAGTATCATTGATAAATATACAAGCTTTCCAGGAATTCCAACAAAACAACAGTGGAGCCAAAACCGAACCCTGTGGGACAACTACTAGTTCCTTTGGGACCAGCGCAATCTGCCTTAGGGGTTGCCGCTGTGTTGCGTGATGACCAAGTGCAAGCTCTGGCGTTGATGTGGGCAGCTGAGAGCCTGATGGGCCCCTCAATTTAGATCTTTCGAGGGCATCCACCCTGTCCTTCAAACTCTCATATAGGCCCATAACAACGCTGAGTTGTCGCCTGATTTCCTTACACTCCTTACATCGCGCACACACGAAGACATCGCCCATGGCAATATCATGTTCCGTTTCAGATAGTTCGGCAAACATTTCACAAGTTGCACATTTTTTTAGGCTGTGATGCGTTGGAGAATCGCCCCCCTCAGTTCTCCCACGAGTCACAGCACTCCTGCCACTTTGTGCCCGTTGCTTTGCTGCTCTAGTTTGGGGCATGATATTTTAAATTAATAAGATCAATAAATTAAATTAAATTAAATGTCAATACTACGCTATCTAATAGAAACAGTGAAGCATATTACTGTTTCTATAATTATACGTTAGAGCTACCTAGCTACCTCAATAAAAAATTTGAATTCCCTATCACTATAAACAAAAAACAATGCCTGCAAGATTCGAACGGACTAACGGTTTTATAAAGTAGTAGTAGTAGTAGTAGTGGCACATGATGCAAGAAAGCAAGTGTAGGAGCTTATGCAGCATCAGCCAAAAAAAAAAAAAAAAAAAAAAAAATCACACCATTCCCTCCAAATGCCTGTCCAGTTCCTCCTTAAATTAATTTATCCTATCAACTTCCACAATGACAGATGGAAGTTTGTTCCAGCAATTAACCACCCGCTGGCTAAAGGCAAATTTCCGCACATCTATTCTACATCTGTCCTTTCTTAATTTGAACTTACGTCCCCGTAGGTTGGTAATCTGAACAAGTGGAAGGATCCCATTAGAATTCAGCGTGCTCAACCCATTCAAGGCCTTATAGACCTCAATCAGATCACCGCGCAGGTGCCTAGTCTCCAGCCACTGCAATTTGCAGAACTTAAGCCTCTCTTGGTAAGAGAATCCCTTCATTCCCCTCACCAATCGTGTTGCTCTTCTCTGTACACGCTCAAGCAAATCTACATCCTTCCTAAAATGAGGCCTCCAGACCTGTACGCAGTACTCAAGGCGTGGCCTGACCATTGCCTTATACAGAGGGACAATCACCTCCTTTTCCCTGCTAGCAAAATTCCTATATATCATTGACAAAACCCCATGACCCGCCCTAGCAGCCTGTCTGCACTGTCAGAAAACTTCATATCTGACTGCACAATTACTCCCAGGTCTTTTTCATTTTCTACCACCTTAAGTGTAGTACCACTCAGTTGGTACGTTTCTCTGGGGTTACTTCTACCCATATGCAGTACTTTGCATTTGTCAAGGTTGAACTTCAGTTGCCACTTCTTAGCCCATCTGCCCAAATTTTCTAGATCCTGTTGCAGTAGCACACTGCCATTACTGTCATTAACAACCCTGCCAACCTTTGTGTCATCTGCAAACTTCGACATTAAGCCTGATATACCTTCATCAATATCATTGATAAATACACAAAACAACAGTGGACCCAACACGAACCCTGTGGGACTCCACTAATAACATTAGTCCACGAAGAGCAGCACCCATTGATTGCCACCCTCTGTCTTCTCCCACTTAACCATCCTTTTATCCATTGTAGAAACTTACCCTTAATATCATTCTGCTCCAATTTGTACAGTAGTCTTCCATGCGCAACAGTGTCAAAAGCTTTCCTGAAATCCAAGTATATGATATCAAAATTATTTTTTGCATCCAGTTCCTTTGTGACCACATCATAATAACCAATCAAATTTGTCAGACAAGACTTTCCCTTAACAAACCCATGCTGTGTTTGAATTATTGCTGCAGTCTTGTCTAGATGATCCTGCAATGCATCTTTAACCAGCGACTCCATTATTTTACCCGGAACAGAAGTTAAACTAACTGGTCTGTAATTACTCGTGTCACCCTTCGATCCACCTTTGTGAATTGGGGACACATTTGCACATCTCCAGTCTGTGGGAACCTCCCCTGAGTACAAGGATGCTCTCATAATTATGGCTAAGGGTTTGCTTAGTTGCTTTGCCGCCTCCTTTAAAATAACTGGATAGATCCCATCCACCCCAGGTGCTTTTCTTGTGTTTAACTTCAACAATTTCTCCTCCGCTTTGCTTTCAGTTATTACAAAATCATTAAGCACACTGCTACAATTTGATAACCTTCTTCCATTTTCAAATTGTAATAATTCCTCACGTGTGAATGTAGATGCAAAATACTCATTCAGTTTGTTTGCTATCTGAGCAGGATCATCAACAGTCGAACCATTGATGTCAAGTGGACCAATCATATTCATCCCCTTCCTTTTAGAGTTTATATAAGTAAAGAAATCCTTGCTGTTTTTCTTAGCATCTTTTGCCAAAGATTTCTCGTAATCCGCCTTCGCCTGCCGAACCTCCTTTGTGACCTGATTACAGACTAGCTTATATCTGCCACAGGCTTCTGCATCACCTGATAATTTATATGCATCCCATGCATTTTTCTTCTCTAAGTATTACGTATATCTACAAAAACTGTTTATATAAATTAAAATAAAAATAACCAGCGTAATTAGAACTATAAGACTACGTATTAAGTACAATATAAAATAACAATTATGTAAATAAAAAGCAAACACTTATCGTTTTTTTCAGAGCCTGTAACTCGCGGCTGTATTTTCTAAAGAGAGTCAGCGCTGGTTTTAAATTTGTTGTTTTCTAACGCTCTAAGTACCATTACATTATCGCTAGGCTTAGCTATTTGTTCCTTCAGCGTGGGCTATTTGCGGCTACATCAACGCGAGATCTAACAGGATCTAGCTGCAACAAGATCTTCCATTTCCATTACCATTCCATTTATTTACACAAACAATTTTATGTACATTCTCATGATATACAGGGTGATTCACTACCAGTGCGACAAACTTGCAGGAGGTCTAGGGGGCACAAAGACGAATCGGAATCGCATAGCATTGCAGGGTCCGAAATGCCTTCGTCATGCAGTAGAGGACGTTGAACGGGAGGTCGCGTGAACAGCGATCCCGCTGGAAGTCAGCATTTGCGAACCGGTTCTCGCGGCAGTAGGATGGACGAGTATTCAAACTTTGAAATGGCCGACATGCACCTCGCGTATGGAGCTGCGGACTCTAGCGGGCGCGCCGCTCTGCGCTTGTACCAGGAACGTTTCCCGCACAGGCGTGCTCCTCATCATACGATTTTTGCACGTGTGCACATCAGGTTACGTGAGACTGGTTGTTTCACGAGAGGTACCATGAATCGAGAGCGAATGACGAGGACGCCAGACAATGAGGAGAATGTCCTACGTCTTGCAGAAGGCAATCCGAGTACGAGTACTCAAGCGATAGGCCAACGATTGGATATTTCCCAATCCACTGTATGGAGGATACTGTCAACAAACCAAATGAGTTCATACCATCTGCAACGCGTCCAATCATTGGAGCCTGCGGATTATCCGCTCCCTAGGACTTTTGTTACTTGGTTTCTTCAACAGAAACAGTTCGCAAATGCTGACTTCCAGCGGGGTCGCTGTTCACGCGACCTCCCGTTCAACGTCCTCTACCGCATGACGAAGGCATTTCGGACCCTGCAAAGGTATGTGATTCCGATTCGTCTTTGTGCCCCCTACACCTCCTGCAAGTTTGTCGCACTGGTAATGAATCACCCTCTATATACATTCATTTATATAGAAGATTATACACCGGAAGAAGAGTTTTTAAGACTTATGCTGGCACAGAACGGAGAAGACTACTGGAATCGACTTCTTTCTTGAATGAAATAAAACTGGACAGTTTACCTTGTGACTTCATTTGAAAATAAGAAAATGTATTGAGAACATTTCAACTGTAGTGCAATAGACTAAGACCTTAGGAAATCATGTATATATTTTAATATAGTTGTTACAATTGTTTTGCCAGAACATCCTCCTAGCCTTGGAGTGGCTGGTCCTGGTGACTTGGGACCAAAATTACATATCTCCTAAGAACTGGCGTGCTTGGTCAAGAAATTCAGATCATAAATGTATACACCACTAGATTTTTTTTTGCTGGCTCCCAGGTATGGGCAACCTGGGAGCGCACAAAAAAACAGCACGGGCGCGCACACACACACGCAGGCACACACACGCACGCACGCACACGCACACAGTTCTGCAAATTGCAGCATCTGGAGACCAGGCACCTGCAGGAAGATCTGATTAAGGTGTTAAAGCTTTGAATAGATTTTGTAAGCTGAATGTTAATGGTATTCTTCCACTTGCTGAGTCTACACACAAGAGGGAGCATAAATTCAAATTGGGAAAGGCAGAGGCAGACCGGGTCAAAAATTCTTACCTGGGAAAACAAATAGATTGTATCGGAGGGCAGAGTGTAATACTTAAAATCACACTGGCCTTCATCAGCCTCCAGCCCAATGGGGTTTCCCTCGTAAATTTTATGGTCAGTCAGACTCTGGGAGAAGGATTGGTGCTGGGGTCACATAATGTATGACTACCCTTTGTACAAGGACCTTCGCTGCTTCCTGATTAGTAGAATTAACTTTAATTCAAAACACGACGAGCACTACTTGTTGAACAGCCACAGAGAGTACAAGGCCTTCTCACAATTCTGCCAGGAGCTCTTCACAAAAGGAAGATTCCTTCGACTGGAACGACAACATGTACCTGACTAACCCGTCTTGCCCAAATTCAAGCAGGATGGTCAACCTGACTACCATCATTATTTGGACTAGACTTCTGTCCCATGAATGACTTAACACCGTTATGGACCTTCCTGATCTAGACCCTTCACTAACTCTGATAATATGCAGCTCTGCTGATACAGCGACTACATGAACGGGAGCCCTGAAACTTGCCCTGACAATATGCAGCTCTCCTGACACAGCATCTAAATGGACGGGAGCCCTGAAACTTGCAAGTCCCAAGTCAGACCGCACTGAATGTACATTCCTAACTTTGATTTACTGGACGGGAACAGAATCCCAGGAGAAACCTTTACTAGTGACACAGCCCAGTGATAATCATACACCTGGCGACCAGACCTGAAAGCTCTGAACTCGTAGTGATAAGTTTACATGGACGGGACACACGATGTATAGTCCCAAGTGTGACCACAAGAACTGACATATCAGACTGACCAAACTCTGACAACCAGGACGGGACAGTACCTTCGTCCCAGGTGTGACAGAACCACCAGCATAGCTCAGTTGCTGCCATTAGGGCTTCCTAGCCACACTCCCTTGCGTGGTCCTTTGTGTCCAATCCCCGGGTGGAAGGGGAAAGTGATCCTGCCTCCTCCCCCTCGCTGCCACTGTTTTCCCTCTCGCGTGGCATAGGCCTGCTCCACTGATTTAGGGGTCATCTGTATGTACCCCATATTTCTGTATTTCTCTCAGCCTTCAGTCTCCTAATCTCTAGCTTACAACTATCGTCCGAATCATCTCTAAATTGCTTGAACCCTACACCCAAAAACTTAACCTCAAATGGTATAACTAGTACTCCTTTTGTAGCTGACCTCTATCTACAGCGGTTTTTAGGTCCTAACCATTGAAATTTCAGGAAATTAGGTGGCAGTACCTGCCAAAGTGAATAACTATAATATTGGTGTACTTGATCTCCCTCCACGGGGCTGAGTGTGGGCAACGTTGACTCCTATTAGGGGCCCTGTGGCTAAATGACCAGAAGAACAATGGTACACAACACTACACATATACAAACTCTATACACCTTTAAACCTCTGCCATTAGCAGTGTTCTGTTTCACACTCACAATAAATAAATAAATCTTTATTGTGAAGTACAGAGTAACAGCACAATGTCCCATCACGGCGACGAGCGCCAGGGGTTCACATGTAGTAGATTGAGACAATCAGAATACTATACGGCATACAAATACAAGACAGGTTACAAAAAAAAAGGATACAAAATACAGCATACAAATGTTAAAAAAAATGGGGGAAATCAATCCCTCGTGCCGTTTGACACTAAACACACTGTACACTCTATTGTGTGGAAGTTTGCCTTCCGTCAGCGGGTGGTAGATTGTTGGAACAGGCTTCCCTCTGTTGTTGCTGAAGTGAATAGGTTGAATGAATTCAAAGGAGAACTATACAAATTCTTGGACGGTATGGACGGGTGAACAGTGTTTTATTTTGGTTGATGCTATATAAGCTTGCTTTCTTGCATCATTTGCCATTACTACTACTACTATTCGTCTCAGGTGTGGACAGCAACGTTCTTCATTGTAAACTCATTTTATTTTCTTCCCGAAACACAGGTAAACCTATCGTAAAGCCCATTGAATTTACAAATACACAGATGAGCCAAAACATTATGACCAAGCGAGTCGTAATGCAAATCGAAGCGACTGCAGGTGAACTACGGCGCGTGCGCGGGTCGGGACGCGGTATGAAAAACATCTGATACTGAGCTCCGTTAATCAGTGTTACTCTTGTTCTTCAGACGGGAAAAGCAGCGGACTTAAGCGAGTTTGACAAAGGCCAAATTGTAATGGCCAGATGACTGGGTCAGAGCATATAAAAAAAAAAAAATTTTGATAATAGGGTCCCCTGTAAATGATTACATCTACCCATATTTATTTGTCTGTAAATTGAACGTATTCTGTGCTCGATTTGCATGTTTGCTGGACAAAAAAATCTCAGTTCCTAGGGGTGGGGGATAACCTTGCTATCTACGCCTGAGACCGACTAAGTCAGCCACGGAGTGAAAAAAGCCCACTAAAGTGCCTCGCGTCATCGACCGGGAAATCGAACCCGGGTCTTTTCACCCGGTGTGGGGAGGACCGTGATGATACCACTATACTACCCGCGCAGACTCAGAGAATATCCAAAAGGGCACGGCTAGTGGGATGCTCACGGTCAGCCGTGGTTAGTACCTACTGAAAGTGGTCCGAGGAGGGAAACCCACTAACCTCGGATTAGTGGGTTTTGGACGACTATGTCTCATCGATGCTCGAGGTGGGCGAATGCTCTCCCGGATGGTACGTGGCAACAGAAGGGCGACTGTGGCACAACTCGCCGTCTGGGCCGAAAAGGCCCAGGTTCGAATCCCGTCGACGACGAGAGGAAACAAACGTCAGTTCGAAATTCATTGATGAAGTGAGGAATTTTGGGACCTTTTCCATAAATACATTAGTTGGTCTCAGGAGAAGGTAGCATGGTTTTTTCTCCTGGAAACTCGAGTTTTTCGTCCAGCAAAACAGGCAAATTGACTCAGAGCACACGCAATTTAGAGACAATAACATATACAGCACAGTATGGTCTAAGTCGCTGATGCTCCCCAAACCCTATAATAAAATAAAATAAGGTCGCTCCTTTCTGCATATTGAGGAAAACAAACGACTAGCTTGCAAAAAAATTAGTTGTCGATCCAATTCGTTATTTCTATATTGTTAGGATTCTCTCCTTTTTTTGTCATGTTTGATAACCCTATAATTCCGTAATATCTTCTAAACGACTACAGTTCAAACAATATTACTCCACTTTTTATTTTGCAAAGTGCCCTTGCGATCCTCTTGTGCAGCATGCCATGTTGTCTGGTTTTTCCCTGCTTTGTGACAGGGATGCAACAAATTTTAGATTTGTTTTTAAATTGGATTAGTTATAATTTTCTGCCACCTAGTGAATTGACTGTGAACTAAAACAAAGATGGCGACGTGTCATTATGTTTTTTTCATAATGTACGTGCCATGTTGTCATCGTCTTGTTTAGTGTTTGGAAAAATAAATATTGAATTTATATACATCAGAATTCCCAAAAACAGCAACTTGTTAAATTCATGGATCCTAATATACCTTTGTGTCATACGAAAGTGGATCTTATTTCGCGATGCCCCTTCATCTAAATAAGTTAACGGAAGGGTGGTTAGAACTAGAAAGTGATCCAGGTTAGTATGTTGCCCTTGAGTTCGGCCTTGGCCTTGTCCTAGTTACCTGAACTTATAGATAGAATATTGATGTTTCAGAAATACTGCACATATCGTAATAATGACTAGCTAATTTTTTTTAGCCTTTGTTGCGAATCTTATTCTTCATTATGTTGAGGGAATTAACCTAAAAGCGTTATTGGTTTATTTTAAAGTTATAATAATCAAAAATTAACCAGTTGCATTTAGCATACACACTCTCATGGAGAGCAAAGACAGAATTTTTAATCATATCTCACGCATGAGTTGGCATTTTTGATATTCAGAAAAATTAAATAATGATAGCATTCGGCAGTACAAGTGTGAATTAGTTCGTTTCATAGAGTCAAGTTGTGTTGCTCTGTCTTTTGAAGAATTGCTTTTTATCTGTTTACATGTTGCTAAGTGTTCATATCAACAGAAACATTATAAATAATGTCTATTTTTGGGTCATAGTTTACTATGAAAGCAGAGCAATGTTTAGAAGAGGCTCTGCTGTGATTGTTATATAATTATATTTGAGATTATTTAAATTAAAGTGAGTTGAGGAAAATTCATAATAGAGTATCATTTGATGAAGCATACGACGCGCAACAGCAGAGTAATTTGAATAATTTTGTAATAAACATGTGTTTAGCGGTTATGTCAATGAACTTTTATATCCGTCAGTGAACCATTTATATTGCTACTGTTTAAAACATTCATGCAACTTTTCTTTTGAAGTGTCTCTTATGATACCGATCGCACTCTAGACAGGCAATGGGTAGCTGAATTCATGTTAAAGGTAAATCCTTGTAATATTCATGATATACATAGTATCACAATTGTAGGATTATTGAATAAAATTAATGCCGAAATCAGTAATATTGAAAAATAACCGTCTATCCTCAATTAAGTGAAATAGCTAAATTATAAATGGTCCATATTACTAAAAGAAAAAAAAAAAAATACTGAAATAACTTTTTAAAAAAGTTATTTAAAAAAAACTGGAAAATAATATACCAGTTTTCTTTGGTGTAATGATTAATTAGTACCATTTAATGATAACTACCTCTTACTGTGTCGTCATCTCTTATACACTGGTGTTCAAAGAAAGTGCATCACCCCTTAAAATTGTAATTGTCGTCCAAATAACGTAAGTATATGGTAATATTTCTTACGGATTGCATCAGATAAGATTGACATGCTAGGTGATGATGTAACATTGCATAAGCTGTTACTTTCAGCTATATAAGCACGCCCTGCAAGAGTTGAAGTCATTCCTTGCATGTGTCTGGATGGCGAGTTACGTGCAGTTGATGTCACGAAGAAAGAGTGCTATTGTTGCTTTACGTGAGGAAAGATTTTCTTCCCATCATATTGCTTATAGAGTGTCTTGTTATCAGTTGACAGTGAGTAAATTTCTTTCCAAACTCAACAATACTGGTTCTGCTGATAGGAAAAAACGAACCGGATGAAAACGAGTCTCTATGCCAAAACAGGACCGCGTTTTGAAGCGCTTATGCCTTAAAAACCCGTAAAACTTCTTCGTCTGAGCTGAAAAGAGAATGGGAAGAACATACAGGAGTGGTAGCAAGTGCAGTAACAGTCAGAAGACTCCTCTTCAAAAATGGACTTTTAGCCCGTCGTCCTAAGAAGAAGCCCTTCTTCACACAAAAAATGAAAAACACCTGATTAATTTGGTGTAAGGAGCATGTCAAATGGACCCCCGAGCAGTGGAAGTCAGTTATTTTCTCAGATGAGAAGAAATTCAACCTGCATGGCTCTGATGGGAGACAGATGATTCGCTGTAGACATAGCGAAGAATACCATCCAGACTGTATGGTGTCTACAATGAAATTCCCTACCAGCCAAATGATATGGCGGCGCATTTCGTATCGTGGAGTAGGTCACCTGTAGTTTATAAAGGTTACATAAATTCCACTGAATAACTGGCTATATTGGAAGGCAAATTGCTGCCAACCATTAGAGACCATTTCAACCTGCCAAGTAACTGCATCTTTCCGGATGACTCTGTTCCTTGTCATTGGGCGAAAAGTGTAAGTAGGCACTTCTTTAGTTATTTTAGCTTCATTTCTGCATTAAAGGTTCGACAGTAATGTGTTTACTTTTGTTACAGGTGAAAAATTGGTTGGAAGAATGGTCCGTTACAACTCTTAGCTGGCCAGGAAACAGCTCGGACCTGAATCCTATAGAGAACTTTTGGCATCGTGTGGAATCTGCAGTTGCCAGAAAGAAACCAAAGACCCTTCGTGAACTTCAGGAAGCCATATTTCGTGTTTGGAACCACAAACTATCAGTTGATTATCTTCAAAAAATTGATCTTGTCAGTGCCTCAATGGTGTGCTGCTGTCATCAGGGCCAGAGGCGGTTCAACTAAATATTAGTTTGCACCTGGTGAACTTTTTATTTTGTTTTCCATTTAAAATGATAAACTGAGGGCTTCTGATAACATTTCAGCCATAATTGTCATGTTTACCAAAACTGTTGTATAAAGGTTGCAAATGCTCATTTTGGAATATTTCAGAGCACCTGTCAAATATTACTTAGCTTTGCCTTAACTATTAATAACTGTCTTTTGTTTATATTTCTATTTGTGATGCTAGTCATTAATGCAACATACCATCTTGAAAAAGGGTTATAATGTGAAATTCCTAGGTGGTGCACTTTCTTTGAACACCAGTGTAGGTTTAATATTTGCTTTGCAAAACATTAGTATTAGTAGAGGCATTTGATGCAAGAAAGCAAGCTTATGCAACATCAGCCCAAAAAAAAAAAAAAAAATAAAATAAATAAATAAATAAAAAAAAATAATAACCACTTCCACTTCACCCCTCTGTTCGTTCGAAATACCTGTCCAGCTGAGCCTTAAACTTATTTAGGCTATCAACTTCCACGACAAGGGATGGAAGTCTGTTCCACCAACCAACCACCCGGTGGCTAAAGGCAAATTTCCGCACGTCTATCCTACATCTGTCTTTCCTCAATTTGAATTTATGCTCTCTCAGGTGATTATTCTGAGCAAGAGGAAGAATCCCATCAGCATTGAGCATGCTCAAACCATTCAAGGCTTTATACACATTCAAAATGAATACACAGTAGGTCACCCAATTATAATATTAAAAGCAAAAAATACAAGAAAATACTTTTTTTCAATTTAAGCTTTAATAATATTTTCTTCAATATCTTATTGTTTAATTAATACAAAAAAAAACATATCTCAGAATGAAATATCAATGCTATTAAATAAACAAACTGCAAATGTCAGGGTTCCTTATTATTGTACATAAAATATCCAATCAAATTAATGCATATTTCATAATTGCCACATGTGTGTTAGTTGAGATTAGTCAAACTGTTAGTTTGCAAGTGTATATTGAAGATACAATTTCCGAAATGGCCAGAAAAATATGTTTATTGAGTTAATAAATTTTGTTATAAAGAAGGAAAAACTTACTGAGAGATAGAAAATTTCTCTGCAGAAGTCAATCTGCCATGCAATATATTGTAAAGCAATTTAAGAAAATCATATTGCTGAAAAGCCATAAATGGAACCAAAATGTTTCCATTTATATATGAATAAGTATATGCATATGACAAATGATGTGTGTTAAGAAAAGTGCACGAAAACGCTAAAATAAGTGCTCCAAAGCACTTAAAAAAAAAAAAAAATCATTCAATTTGGAAAAAAAGAAGCCAATCCTGAAACTATTAGAAGAATTCTTCAAAGAAATAGTGTTTCAGCAGCCAAAAGAAAACTGTACACCATCCAGGTAAATAAAAGGAAAAGGTTTTGCCAAAAGTTACTTTAGCAAAACTTTTGAATTTCAGAAAAATGAATAAAAATTTTTGTAGGTGAAAGTAAATTTAATGTTATCAGAACAAATGGGAGAATAATGGTGAGGAGGAAAACAAACTAGGAGCTAAACAAAGAAAAGCTTAGACCAGCTGTCAAACATGGTTTGGAGTTCAGTGCCAGCAAAGTGATGTGAGGAGTCTGGATTTTATCAAAATAACCATTGATATTTATACCTTGATACATTGAACCAAAATTTAAAAGAAAGGCTGTAAATATGAAAACTTAAAATAGTTTTATATCAGGACAATGATCCCAATTACAAAGCATTGTGAGGGAATGGCTCCTTTACAGTTTCCTGAAGTATTTAGATACTCCTCCCCAGTCACCAGATACAAATCTCATTGAAACTTTATGGCACCATCTTGATGTGCACATGGATAAACATATTACAAATAAACATGAAGTAAAGAATATAATGAAGGAAGAATGCGATAATATTGAGCTGGGATTGTGTGAAAAGTTGATAAAAAAATGAGGGGAATTTACAAGAATAACAATTTCATTGCATTTTATGGCATATGCTGTCACAAACAAATAGTTATAGTTACTTCTTTAATGTACATCTTTCCTGTAATAACAGAAAAGCTCTTATTTTCTTAAATGCTAATAAAGGATTGTTTGTTTGTTATTTGTTTTTTAGGAGCATTAACAACTAAGGCCATATTGCTCCAGGGATGTGCGGTTTTCATTCCCTGACCTATCCGCATCCTCCGTATTTGGTGGGCACGGGCTTGAACCCCGGTCTAATCAAGAAGTGTGTGCTACGCACTGCTTCCTGGCTACGGAGGCACTGCTAATAAAGGAAGTTCTATGATTCAGCAGAAAGGATATTCAACCAGAGACTGGCTGTGGGATTTTTTTTTATGCGAAAACATCTATAGCAACACCTAACAATGGAATGTAACGGAAATGCAAATAGTTGTGGTCAAATATTTGTATTCTTGCAATCGTATTAAGGAAGTATGATTGTGATATCACAATCATACTTCCTTAGTTCTTCCATACTTTCACAATCATGACATCGAGACTACATCGGTGTGCGTTGTTAGTCACAATGTCACAATCATACTACCTGCAGTTACTACTGCAGGAATTATGATTGTGATGCCATACTATGCTGCCAATGGATTTCGCTAACCTCTTCCAAGCCAAGGACGCTTTCACATAAAACATCTTTTGTGCGTACAGGGTACACATGCTTTAATTTTTTTTTTTTTTTTTTTTGTGTTGTTTTATGTGATGTATGAGAGTCTAGCAATAATTAGTAATTATTAGTAATTATTAGTAATATAAGAGTAATATAAAATATAATATACAAGTAATATAAATTAGTAATATAAGAGCATCTATAATATATTTCCAATGTTTTTATGCTGGAAATATATTATTATATATATTATATTATTATTATATATAGTATATTATTATTATATATATTGTTATTTAATAATTATTATATTCAACAAAAAATACTAAGAGACTCAACCATAAAACTGGAAAGTATTACTGAAAGAATTGATATGTGCTATTAAGTTAAATATACACTGTTCTTTTCAAATTATTCCAGCTTATGATCCTACAAGTAGCCATAGTGATGATGAAGTTGAAGAATTTCATGAAGATGTATTGCACCTTTACAAGTAGGGTGACTACCACTATAAAATTGTAATGGGAGATTTCAGTGCGAGAATTGGTAAGATCCAAAATGGGGAATGATCTGTTGGCCCATATGAAACCAGAAAAAGAGATGATTGAGGCAGTCTAGCAATTGAATTTGCAGAGGAACAAAATGTTCATCATGAACTCATTCTTCAAGAAAAAGGCCCAACGAAAATGGATGTGGAAGAGCTCTCATGGAATTGCTAATGAAATTTACTTCATACTGACAAACAGTAAAACGATATTCACTGTCTGCTCAGTCTTGATCCATTTTAATGTTGGAAGCGACCGTCGTTTACTGAGACCAAAAATCTAAATTGATTTTTGCT
Source organism: Mastigoproctus giganteus (assembly GCF_048544385.1). Taxonomy (NCBI): domain Eukaryota; kingdom Metazoa; phylum Arthropoda; class Arachnida; order Uropygi; family Thelyphonidae; genus Mastigoproctus; species Mastigoproctus giganteus. The sequence goes on from NC_143576.1 coordinate 236,128,359, forward strand.
CACAGTAACCGATAGTTGGTTAACAAGAGAAAAACCAACTGAGATCTAACCAACTATTGAAAAATTATCAAAACTTTGACCTAGAACTGTCCAATCGTTTTCATGTGCTGCAAGACCTTCCTGACACTTCAACCGATAATGACAGTCATTGAGATTATTGGAGACACTGCCTATGCTCTTGCATCTACTAAAAAAGAAAACGAGAAAAACCAACCAGAATATCAAAAGAAACAATTGCCATGATGAAAAAGATGAGAAATGAAGCAAAGTGGTAACATAAGGAACAAGGTAGAATATGTAGAAATGTGCAAGTCCATAGAAAGGTGCATTAAAAGAAGGAATGTGTAAGTTCAATTTTGATCTCATCATAAGAACACTAGAAGAAAATCAAGGGCTAAAGAAAGCAAAACAAAAAAATGATTACACACAAAAGCCAGATGTTTGCTTTCAAGCTTGAGGATGACACAACAATAAAAACCCAATAACAAATACTAAGATGAGTGGAAGAATTTTTTTAAAATGTTTATAAGGATCATCATCATCAGCCATTTTCAATCCACTGCAGGATGAAGGCCTCTCCAGCAACTTTCCAGTTCCTTCTGTTTTGTGCAATGGCCATCCATTTACTACCCACAAACTCATGAATTTCATCTATCCATTGTCTTCCAGGTTTCCTTCAAGTTCCTCTTGAGTACCATTCTTTTATTTTCTTAGTCCGTCTGTCATCATGTCTTCGAGCTATGTATCCTGCCCAAGACCATTTTAGTTCTTTAGTTTTGATAAGAATGTCCTTTACTTGAGTTTGCTGCTTAATCCATGTGTTTCTCTTCTTATCTAACAGTCTGATTCCCAATATAATTCGTTCCATTCTTTGCTGTGTAGTTCTCATCTTCTCTTCCATTCTTTTGGTGAGTGCCCAAGTTTCACTTCCATAAGTCATGGTGAGGAGTACACATTGGTTCATTATTTTACGTTTCAGACAAACTGGGATATTGCTCCTCAGTATGTGACTATATTTCCTGAATGCTATCCATCCAAAATTTATTCTTCTCTTGACTTTGAGCCATTTATCATTATCATAACTAATAACTTGTCCCAGATAAGTATATGACTCCACCTTTTCAATTACTGCTCCTTCAATCATTATATCCCTTTTTATGGCATACTTGTTCATCATTACTTTTGTTTTAGCCATATTCATCTTTAGTTCAAAATCCTTACTAACTGTGCATAACTGATTAAGATTTTCCTCTAATTCTTTGGGATCATGGCTTATGACCACAATGTCATCTGCAAATCGTAAATGGTTTAGGTACTCTCCATTCACATTGACTCCTTTCTACGACCAGTGTAATCTTCTGAAAGCTTCCTCAGGGGAGCAGTAAACAACTTTGGAGATATTGTGTCTCCTTGTCGAACTCCTTTCTCAATTTTAAATTTGCTACTGTCTTTGTCTAGTTTAATAAAGGAGGTAGCGTTCTCATATATTTTCTTCAAAATCATAATATATGGAGTATCTATGCCTTGTCTTTCCAGTGCCCGAAACATTGCCTTATGCTGTATGGAGTCAAATGCCCTTTCATAATCCACAAATTCCAGGCATAATGGTGTTTTATATTCATATGCTTTCTCCATTAGCTGTGACATTACGTGAAGGTGATCCATAGTTGAGAATCCTGTCTTAAAGCCAGCTTGCTCTTTTGGTTGATTCTCATCAAGTATTCTTTCTAATCTGTTAGTAATGACCCTTGTGAACAACTTGTAGATGTGGGATAACAAGCTAATTGGTCTATAATTTCCAATTTCTGATTTACCTCCTTTCTTATGCAGCAAAACTGTGATTGCATTATTCCACTCCTTAGGCATCACACCTTTTCTAATGCATTTTGTGAAGTCTTTCCAGTTTTTGTATCATGTCTCTTCCTCCTAATTTTAACAACTCTACAGTAACTTGCGAGTGCAGAGAAGGGCAGCGAGATTGGTGAATGGAACAAGGGGTTGCTTTTAACAAAGAAAGGCTTAAGTTTTGCAAATTACAGTGTCTGGAGACTAGGCACCTGCAAGGTGATCTGTTTGAGGTGTATAAAGCCTTGAATGGTTTGAGCATGCTCAATGCTGATGGGATTCTTCCTCTTGCCCAAATTAGTCGCCTGAGGGGAGATAAATTCAAATTGAGGAAAGACAGTTGTAGAATAGATGTGTGGAAATTTGCCTTTTGCCAACGGGTGGCTGATTACTGGAACAAACTTCCATCTGTTGTTGTAGAAGTTGATAGCTTAAATAAATTCAAGGTGGAACTAGACAAACATTTGGAGTTAATGTATAGGTGAAATGGGAAGTTTTTTTTTTTTTTGGCTGATGCTATATAAGCTTGCTTTCTTGCATCATATGCCTTTGCTAATGCTACTGCACAAGAAAGGTGACAAAGCAGATTTAAAAACTACCGACCAATAAGCATATTGACAGTTATCTACAAGGTTTTCACAAAGATACTTTCAAGAAGAATAGGCACAATACTTGATGCAGCACAACCCAAAGAGTAAGCAGGTTTCAGAAGTGATTTTAGTACAGTGGATCACATTTGAACATTGCAGCAGGTTATAGAGTGGCACAATGAATATAAATTTCCATTATGTATGGCCTTCATTGACTATGAGAAAGCATTCAACATAAAACAAGCAATAATCAATGCTCTAATCATCCTAAGTGTAGTTAGAGCTTACATCAGTATTCTCCAATCAATGTATGAAAAGGTGACCATCAATATGGGTCAAAAATGATGAAGTTCAGATTAGCATAGAAAAAGGAGGCATCCAACAAGGGAAGACAATCTCCCCAAAAGTATTTTCTGTTTGTTTAGAAGAAATTTTTTGCAAGCTAAATTGGAATAATAAAGGACTCAAGATAAATGGAGATTACCTAAATCACTTACGATTTGCAGCTGATGTCAATCAGCTGCAAATCGTAAGTGCCAATGGTCTGAAAGAATTGCAGCAAAACGTTCAAGAACTGGAACATGAAAGCAAGAAGTTTAAAGATGGTTATCAAGAAAACACATGTTATGCTCAACAAATTTACCAGACCAAAGAAAATCATGGCTGATGAACTAGAAGAAGTAGAAAGGTATGTTTACCTTGGACAAGAAATTTCAACAGATGGAAATATCATGATGAGATTTGAACAGTGCATAACATTGTGATTGCAAGCATTTGGAAAGAAAGTCTTCAAGACAAACTTGCAGCTCTGTCTCAAAGAAAAAGTTTTTGACCAATGTATCCTCCCTGTTCTAACATATGGTTGTGAAGCATGGACATTGAATGCCAAAGCTTTACAAAGACCAAAAGAGACCGAAAAACATGTGCATGGATTCACCAACAAACCAAAGGCTTTTAGAGTCAAATGGTGTCCATTCCAAAATGAATTTTTGAATGGATACCGCTTGACTCTAAACAACCAAGAAAAAGACCAAAGATGAGGTGGATCGATGAAATTGTGAAATTTACTGGTGTACAATGACAACAGAAAGCACAAGACAGCAGTTGCTGGAAACATGTTGAGGAAGCCTTCATACTGCTGTGGATCGATAATGGCTGAAGATGATATATTATAATATATATCATGTGTTATACATTTTCAGTTTTTATTAATTAACTAGTTAGATGAGCATTAAAAGAAAATTATATTTTCTTTATTATATTATGCCCTGAGAGGGCATAAATTCAAATTGAGGAAAGACAGATGTAGGATAGATGTGCGGAAATTTGCCTTTAGCCAGCGGGTAGTTGGTTGGTGGAACAGACTTCCATCCCTTGTTGTGGAAGTTGATAGCCTAAATAAATTTAAGGCTCAGCTGGACAGGTATTTCGAACGAATGGAGGGGTTTTTTTTTTTTTTTTTTTGGCTGATGCTACATAAGCTTGCTTTCTTGCATCATATGCCTCTACTAATGCTAATGCTATATGAAAGATGTTGCTTATGTGGGATTTGCATTATTATGATTTGAACAAATATCTGTGATTCACTGGATATGAAAATTGTTTTCACATAGTATTTGTACTGTATTTATATGCAGTTATCAAGTTGCTATGAGTAATGTAATCCTAAGAAAGTTTATAATCATGGGGAAGAGACATGCAGTATGAATAAGAAGCTGACTCCAACACCCTCCTTGACAGTATAGTGGTTTCAGCACATTTCACTGATCTCGGCTTACATCCCATAATTTCTAAAGCCCCTTCAATCAGGGCTGTGATTAGAAATTCTCGGGCAGAGGGATTAGGGTAGGTGAATTATTTTGTTTTTTTTTGGTCCACACAACATGCAAAATTAGCCCCTTGAATCTACACTTATACAGACATCTACTGCCATGAAGGAAATTTGTCCCCTACCACTGGATATTTATCTTCTTTTGTTTATTTTGGTAGGACAAATAAAGATCTGTTTATGTAATACATAATGGCATGATGTGTCATGTGTTGCTGATGAACTAAAAACCAACAATCCATAGCAATGAAATGTGGCAATCTGGGAACAATATGGGCACTGTAGGGCATGTTAAATACAGAGTAAAAGCAACTTAACTCTTTTAGGAATGCACACATTAATATGTTTTTCTTATGTGGGCTCTGGGAAGTTGGGAAGTATGTACACAGATGTGTTTGAAGCTCACTTGAATTCTATCTGTCATTATACAAATTTTGATGAACATGTTCCAGTATATGCTGCCATCTTTTATCTGTGTTTCCAACTAATTGTAGAAACAATTTATGATAGATGTGGCAGTGCAAACACACCTTTAAAAATCGGAGAGAATTGCAGCTGCTGACCCCAGTAGTCCATTTTGGACTTAGAAAAGCTGAAATTGAAGAATTTCTGTGGAATTCAGAAATAAAACTAAATCGAGTAATACATAGATACATACAAGCAAGCAAGGTGCTGGGAGTCATCATGGAACAAGTAAATACATGGGCTGTGTTAGGGTAACTAAGAGTATGAACAGGTGCATGTATACTTGAATGTACACTAATGCTAGGAGTATAGTAAATAAATTTGATGGAATTTGAGGTGCTGGTCAAGACATCAAAAGCAGAAACACAAAATCTAAGGCAGTGTATCCAGTTTTCATGGGTTTACAGTGCCACGTTGAGTCAGTTTGGTGTGACATAAGCACTTCAAAAGCAAAACTGAGAGTAGGAGTGTGTTATAGGCCTAATGATTGATGAGTACAACAGACAACTGTACTGAGAAATACAGTGGGCCAATAAATCAGAATGTCTTATAACGGGGGAATTTAACTTCCCAGATATTGAGTGGAACTTATCGGTTGGTCAGTCGCACACTAGCAAGACATTTGTGGATTTATTGAATGATTGTTTTCAACACTAGCATGTTCGAGAGGTAAACAGAAGGAGTAGTACTCTTGATTCGACTATCTGCCGTGATTATTCATGCATTAAGAATCCGTGGATAAAGGAACCACTTGGTAGCAGTGATCACAGTGTACTGATGTGGGATTTACTTAAAGATGTAACTCCCATCATGGGTAAAGGGGAGAGTTTTTGCTTTCGTAAAGGTGACTACAATCATCTTAGACAGTTTTTAAATTCTATACAGTGAGACCAACTGATGATGTTACCAAGAGCAAATTCTAAATGGGAAGCATTCAAGGAATTAATCTTGGATGCTATAGGCTTTTCATACCAACTAAGAAATACTGTTCAAGGTTTAGGCCTAAATGGATGTCAGATGAACTAATGAGACTCGTGGCAGGAAAGAAAAATGCATATAAGTTATCAGGAGACAAGCTATGATAGATATAAACTGGTCTGTAATCAAGCTACAAAGGTGGTTAGGCAAGCAAAGACAGATTAATAGAAAACTTGGGCAAAGAATGAAAAGAAAAACAGCAAAGATTTCTTTACTTATGGAAACTCCAGAAGGAAAGGGATGAATCAGATTAGTCCACTTGGTATTGATGGTTTGACTGTCGATGATCCTGCTTAGGAATTTGACAAACTGAATTGAGTACAGGAACTCCCTGACTTACATAAGGGTTTTGTTCCACGGAATGCTGTGTAAGTCGGAATTTCCTCCATGCTTGTGCAGCTCTCGCAACTGTGCTCACTGAATTGATTGAATCAAAAAAAGAAACGATGAACATGTGAATAGAATTATTTATTGTATTTATTCAATTTTTTATCTCATTGCGCAGGAAAAATTACAAAAGCATGCAATTTTAAAAAAATTTCAAAATTATAAAATTACAAAAAAAGAGAGGAGACAGGCATAACTTCAGTAAGTTTTACCTCTCAAGCATCGTTGCCAGAATCGATGTCTTCAGCTGATAAGTACGCCGCTGCGGAGGTTGAGGGCTGTGGAGATTTAGAAGGGGTCAGCCTTCCAACCTTACAAAAGAACATATTAATGGATGACTGGACGATGGCTTTTTTCTTTTCATTGTAGATTTCTTTGTAGCATGCAAGCATATCATTCACCCCTCTGTTAACTTTTAAGAATCATTCGCTGTCAGGACCCATCTTCTCAAACCTCGCTATCATGATGCAATTTCACAAAATGCCATTGCCATCTCTCTGGTAATGAAACTTCTCGGCTCCTCATTTGGTTCATCTTGAGCTTCGTCAACATTTTCTTCTTTCACTATCCCTGCCTGCAAGTCAATAAGTTCTTCGTTAGATGATTCCTTTTCTTCTTACTCTATTAACTCCTCCACGTCTTTGTCATCAACCTCCAACTGAAGTAGCTCTGTAACCTTTTCATATGATTCATCTTTTTGAAATCCTTCAAAGCCTTTTATGTGCCTTGGGCATATTTTCTTCCATGTGCCATTTAAACAACTTTTAGTAATGACTGCCCAAGCCTTATTAATGTTTAAAATGCTGTGGTAAATATTGTAAGATTCCCAAAAGTCTCTTAATGTAAAATTTTTCTCACTATCTACTGCAGACAATGCCTGAACAAATGTTCTGCGTAAATAGTATGCTTTTAAATTCGAAATAACACCCTGATCCATAGGTTGGATGAGTGAAGGCGTGTTTGGCAGTAGAAATATGACTCATGTGAAATCATCTATATGCGTAGGATGTCCAGGAACATTATCTAATAGAAGCAAAATCTTGAAAGGAACGCATTGTCTTTACAATATTTTTCAACCTCGGGAATTTAAATCAATCCTCAAAGAGAGATATTGTTATCCATGCTCTCTGGTTCCATCAGAAATACATGGGTAGGGTGGCTTTATTGATGTCGTTAAATGCACGATGATTTCCAAAATGGTACGCAAGCAGTAGTTTTAGTCTGTAATCTCCTGCTGCATTAGCCCCAAGCAAGAGTGTGGCCCTATCTTCTTTTGAAACATTGAAACCTGGCATTGTCTTTTCCTCTTTGACAATGTATGTTCGATCCAGCATTTTTTTTTTTTTTTTTTTTACAGAGCAGTCTTGTCAATTTTAAAAATTTGCTGCATTGAATAGCTGCATCGATAATTTTTTCCAGCACATCATAAAATTTCTCTTCAGCTGCAGAATGGGCACTGGCGACTTCACCCCATACTTTAACATTGTGGAAACCAGTGTGATGCTTGAACCTATTAAACCACCCGTTGCTTGCCACGAACTTGGCTTGTGGTTTGTCGTACTTATCGTTATCTTTATGAATAAAAAATGTTTTTGTTTATACTCTGGCACGACCACCAAGTCAGTGGAGTTTACATCAAATCAATCAATACAAATGTTAATCGTATTTAGCAGTCACGGGCTTGAACCCCGGTCCTCTCAAAGAGCGTGTACTATTTCACTCACACTCCTGACCACTCGGCTACGTCAAGCCTGAATATTCTTGCTTGAGTGGCCATTAGATTCATGGGCATTTGCTTCTGAATCTGATTTTCCCTTAATAGCTTTTCCATCTTCGATATAGCACCTGAATGCTGTTTTGTGATCACTTTTGATCTAAAATGCGTTGATCCTTTGACATGTTCTTTTATATGTACATTGTCCTTTAAAATAGTATTCACTGTTGAAGCAGCGAGACCTAATTCCCATGCAGTAGATGACAAACTTTGTCCTGCTTCGTACTTCTTAATCATTTTCATCTTAATTTCTAAATTTCTTTCATTTCCTAGCACTGCCAGCACTTTCACTTTCCTTTGGTCCCTTTCCCTTCACCATTGTAATAAGTAAATAGGAATGAAGAGAAGATTCTGAAAATTTATTTATGTTTTTTATATGATTGAAGATTTCAGTGAAGGGGAACTCATTTCACCATAATACCGTAACTTAAAAACCCACAGAATTCCAGTTATTGAGAATATTGCAAATCCAATAAGATTGAATTTACTATCTGTTTAAAATAGACTGCGCTAATAGAAAAGTCCAATAAACCAGAAAGTGTAAATTGTTTTTATTGTTTTTTGGTAGTGACCTCCAGAAATGTGTTTTAAAAAAATATCACAAAGGCGTTCAAAATTGATTCTTAATAACGGGAACATATGATAACGATGAAAGGGTAGTGCAATTTCCATTATAAATATGACCTTTTAGAGAGAGATAAATAGCTTAGTAATATAGCGAAATTTTCTGTTTCCGAGGTCTTGGAACGAATTATCAAAAAAAAAAAAAAAAAAAACCTCTGTTATTGGGTTTTCACATTACGATATTTTCACAATACCTCCATTTTTTCCTATGGGGTGCAAAATACGTTTCCACGATTAAACAACATTACATAAGTTTCATGGAAACTTACTTAACATCGAATTTCCATAAGTCGAGTATTACGTAAGTCGGGGAGTTCCTGTATTTTGTATCTACACATGAGGAATTCTATAGGGAAGTGGAGTCCAGAAGCTTCCCAAACTCTAACAGGGAGCTAAATGATTTTGTAATAACTGAGAGCAAAGTGGAGGAGAAATTGTTGAAACTAAACATCAGAAAGCACTTGGGATGGATGGGATCTATTCACTTATATTAAAGGGGGCAGCAGAGGAGGTAAGCAAACCCTTAGCCATAATTATGAGAGCATCCTTGGATTAGGGGAGGTCTTTACAGACTGAGATGGTCAAATGTATCCCTTATTCACAGAGGGGGATCAAATGGTGGCATGAGTAATTACAGCCCTATTAGTTTAACTTCTGTTCTGGAGAAAATAATGACATCATTGATTACAGAAGCATTGCAGAATCATATAGGCAAGATTGCGGTTATAGTTCAGACACAGCATGGATTTGTTAAAGGAAAGTCTTGTCTGACTAATCTTATTGGATACTATGATGTGGTCACAAAGGAACAGGATGCAAAAAATAATTTTGATATCATATACTTGGATTTCAGGAAAGCTTTTGATACCCTTGCACATGGAAGGCTGCTGTACAAATTTGAGCAGTATGGCATTAAGGGCAAGTTGCTGCTATGGATAAAGGGATGGTTAAGTGCGAGAAGACAGAGAGTGGTAATTAATGGACTGCTCTTCGTGGACTAATGTTATTAGTGGAGTTTCTCAGATTTCAGTTTTGGGACCATTGTTGTTTTCTATATTTATCAATGATATTGATGAAGGTCTGTCTGGCTTATTTTCCAAGTTTCCAGACAATATGAAGGTTGGCAGAGTTGTTAATAACAGTAATGACAGTATGCTGCTGCAACAGGATCCAGAAAAGTTGGGCAGTGGGCTAAGAAGTGTCAACTGAATTTAACATTGACAAATATAAAATACTGCATATGGGCAGCTGTAATCCCAGAGTATCATATCAGATGTGCCTACTACACTGAGGGTAGTGAAGAATGAAAAAGACTTTGGCTAATTTACAGTCAGATATGAAGTTTTCTGACCAGTGCAGATAGGCTGCTAGAGCAGCTCATGGGTTCTTGTCAATGATATACAGGAATTTTGCTAGCAGGGATAAGGAGGTGATTATTCCTTTGAAAAAGCAATGGTCAGATTACACTAAGGATATAGTGCTGCTGGAATGAGTACAAAGAAAAGTAATGAGATTGGTGAGGGGAACAAAGAGTTGCTGTTACCAAGAAAGGCTTAAATTCTGTAAATTGCAGCTTCTGGAGACTAGGCACCTGCAGGTGCAATGCTAATGAGATTCTTCCCCTTGCTCAGATTACTCACCCGAGGGGACGTAAATTCAAATTGAGGAAAGACAGTTGTAAAATAGATGTGCAGAAATTTGTCTTTAGCCAGCGAGTGGTTGATTGCTGGAACAAACTTCTACCTGTCTTTGTGGAAGTTGATAGCTGAAATAAATTCAAGGAAGAACTGGACAAACTTTTCGAGCAAATGGAGTGGTGAAATTCAAAGTTTTTTTGCATCATGTGCTTCTACTAATGCTAATTTGTTCTGTAAAATAATGCTGTTAATAGTTTAGTGTTCCTACCGAGAGTCCATTGTACTGTACATTTGTTGAATCATGTCAGTCCTTGCAAGGTACAGACCACAACAATCGTAAAACATAGAATTGTCAATTTGACCTCACAGCCTCAGAATGACCTGTAAAATACTAGTTGTCAATCTGGATTGCTTAGTTGCCATGCACTAGTCGACCATGTTTGTTGAGCTCTGCCATACACTTCTTTAAGCTTATGTTATGAAAGCTGCATCCTTTTGTGGATTGTTTTCCCATCTAAGCTAGTGTGTATTGTTTGTTGTTGAATTCATTATGTATGATTTGTATCTGATTGAAAATCTTAAGAGACCTGTAAATTAGTATCAGTAGCAGCCAAATGATGTAAGAAAGCAAGATTAAACAGCATCAACCAAAAAAAAAAAATTACCCACATCATTTACCTATCCCCTCAAATAATTTGTCTAGTCCTTTAAATTTATTCAAACTACCCACTTCCAAAACACCAGGTAGAACTTTATTCAATAATCAAGTATTCTCTGACTCAGGTATCAATAGTCCTAGCCATGTGGGAAGATTTTCTGTACCATGCTGATTGCATAATACTTATACGAATTGCTTATTTCTATGTTCATACACCAGTTCAAGGGGCACTTGTGACAAAATTATTAGTTTTAATGAATAAAAATGCCACTGACAAGGGAAAAGGTTACTTACCTCTTCTCCAACTGAAAACAGATTCCCACCCATCAGTTCTACATGCAAACTTTTCCAATTTAAATTTATTTCCTTACGTGTGTTTTTTGCATTTAGTTTATTCAGCCTATTTAAAGCCTTAACTCATTAGCTGTTACCCTTCTTCTGTACACAAGAAACTTAAATATTTAAATATCAATTTGAATTACATCAGTGTGAATTTTAGTATTCACTTCTAATCTGCATCATTAATTATTTTTTAACTGGAAAAGTGTAATCATAAAAAAAAATATTTATGACACTATGTTTGTCCGAAAACACTCATTCCTATGTTTTCCAGAGGTTTGGTTTCTTTTTTTTTTAACTACCCACTTTGCTATCCTGAGATTTGGCTTTAAGGTAGCCAAAGTTTTTTTTTTTTTTTTTTTGATGATTTTTGATATTGTTATCTAATATTAATATTAGTAGTGGCAAATGATGTAAGAAAGCAAGCTTATACAACATCAGCCAAAAAGGAAATAAAAACTTCCTACATTACCTAGCCATCTCTTCTAATAATTCATCTAATTCTTCCTTAAATTTATGTCCCGGGATGCCAAGCGATTGTGATCAAGCATTTTCTCTGTGCTTAAAGTGTGATGTATAAAAGTGAATTATAGTTCTTTTAAGTTCCTGTCCTTAAGAAATTTATTTATTTAATATCAGTTACTGTTACAAAAGTACTTGTACAGAACAAGAAAGAAAAGCTACCTTTCTTTATTTTTCATATTTCTACGCTTGGTCACACCGGGCACTGTTCCTTCCTCCCCGTGGCGGGGCCAGAAACCTTGGCAGAACAGTTAATCTGCCAAGGGCCAAAAGGAGAAATTATGGATGGAACATAATGTGTTTCCTTCTCTAGAGCCGACAAGCTCTTGGTCGGACATAGAAACTGAACACGACATGTCGCAACCCAAGAGGTTTAAAACAAACTCCTCGGCCACAGATTTGCCTGCATTTCTCATAATGCACTCTCTTACTGCATGACTAAACTGTCTCCATTTCTTATCCAGGAACACCTGGAAAGTCTAGCAGGATCTCCTAAGACAATCAAGAGACTACAATCAGGGGACCTACTAATAGAAACGAACAGCCAGAAACATTCAGAGCATCTACTGAAAATTACAAATTTTGCTGGAATTCCAGTTAAAGTTTCTCCCCATGAAATGCTAAACACATCTAAGGGAGTTATATCACCTGGGATCTAATGAATGTCTCAGAGGAAGAGATAAGTCAAGAGCTTCATGAGCAAAATGTAATTGTAGTGAAAAGAATCATGATTAAAAAGGACAGTACACTCACACCTACAAGGAATATTATTCTCACTTTTAATACCCCAAACCTACCTTCGTCCATAAAAGCAGGTTATCTTCTTTGCTGCATTCGACCATACATTCCTAATCCCTTGAGATGGTATAAGTGCCAAAAGTTTTGAGAGTGCCAAATGGCCACTCTCAAACGGCATGTAGAGGAAACCCAGTTTGTCCCAACTGCGGGTCCTCCGATCATACTCAAAATGATTGTTTAGCAACAGAAATGATCTGCCCTAACTGTAAAGGCAACCATCCCACTTATTCTAGGACATGCAACAGGTGGAAAACTGAAAGAAAACTGTGAAGTATAAAATTGAAAATAAAGTAAGCTTTCAAGAAGCGAGAAAATTAATTGCTCCAGTATTGCTAAACGTACATATGCCAGTGTTGCACAAAAATATCGATCAGTGGCCACCCAGACTGATGTTACAGTCCCTTCAAACACCTCAATCTCTGACTGGGCACAAACCGTTCTCTCCCAGCAACAGTCCAATATCCCCAAACAGTTGAACCAGGCAAGCAATACTGCTCTTACAGTACCGGCGAAATCTCCTTCGCCGCCTCCTCCAATGAATAATACTGCATCAAATAATCGAGGCTCAAACATAAAAACGAATATTCAGGACACATCCATGGATACAATTGACTCATCCAGACAAGAAGACCCAGTCTTAAAAATACATGTGGAAGAAGATATGGACACTGGTCGGCCATTCTTCTTCAAAAAAGACAAACCGAAACCTGAATGCCATAAACCAGTCACATCAAAAAAACAGTCAGATATAGCTTCTTTTACTAAACACCAGTAATGCCTTATATTCTTCGATGGAATTGTAGAGGATTTCGTAGCAACTTTAACAATATTCAAGACTTAATTAACCACTACTCTCCAGTTGGTTTCTGTATACAGCAAACCTATCTAACTTCTCAAATTTCTGCCAGCATAAAGAACTATTCTATCTATTGACATGATCGTAATATTTCATCTTCCGCCCATGGAGGTGTGGCCACCTTGGTCAGCTCAAAGATCCCAACCAAGCAAATTGTTTTGAAAACTGAAGTTGTTGCGTTACGTTACGTTTGATAACCCAAATTGAGTTAACATTACTATCAATTTATCTCCCACCAAGTCATACCGTCTCTTACCAAGATCTTGAAAACCTGCTAATACAGCTACCTTCCCCTGTCTGTCTCTTGGGGGATTTCAATGGCCACCACCCCTTATGGTGATCTACTAAATTGGATAGGCATGGCCGGCTGATTGAAACCTTTGTAGATAAGCAAAACCTTACCATTCGTAATACCGATGCACCTGCTCACATGCAATTACCAACTGGACAAACTTCTGAAATAAATCTCTCGATATGCTCCCTGATTCTGTTTCCAATCGTGGAATGGTCTGTTTTGGACAATCCCGTGGGCAGTGATCATTTTCCGATTATTTGTGATTTGCTCACTGCACAACCACCATTAGTCAAACCCTGCAAGAAATAGAATTCTCTTGAGTCAACTGGGTCAAGATTTCAGTCAGCTGTCACTCTGGATGAGAAATTTATACAAACACAGTCGCTGACCGGGCTAGCCAGGTGGGTAAAGTACCTGCCTGGCAACCCAAAGGTCGCGGGTTCGAATCCCGCCTCGGGCTTGGATCAAAGTACTGCAAAAACCTTGGGAGATGCATTATGGCCACAGATGCCGATGCGCCAACAACTACCAAAAAAAAAAAAAAAAAAAACAGTCGATAGATGAAGCCATGGATTATATCACTTCACACCTACTATCTGCAGCTAACTGTTCAATTCCACTGTCGAATTCCCAGTCCCGATGGCACCTCAACTATTAGTGGAATGAAGAATGCACAAAAGCAAAGAAGTTAAAAAATAAAGCATGGAATTTATTTCGTAAATCCCCAACCACAGTTAATCTTATCAACTACAAGAAATTAAGGGCAAAAAACACGTCTCATTCAGAGACAAGCCAAGAAGAATTCTTGGATTCTGTTTGCATCTACCATAAATAGAAACACTAACTCCAAGTTAATATGGAAGAAAATTAGGCAGATTTCCAGCAAATTTCGAACCACCCCTTCACCAATTCTTTCGTGGAAGAACTCTCTGCTCCTGAGGACATAGCAAATGCCTTGGGCAAAACCTTTGCCCAAATTTCTGCAGCATCAAATCATTCTCCAGATTTCCAGAAAATAAAGATCATGACTGAACAACGTGCCATCAACTTTCGCACCTCAGTTTCCCTTCCGTATAACCAGCCTCTTCAATATTCTGAACTTCTACTACCATTAAAACAACATGCAACAGTGCCACTGGGCCAGATGTAATATCTTATATCATGTTACAAAAGCTTGGTGACAAAAGTTTGCAAATACTGCTGGTCTACTATAACTGAATATTTCTGGAAAACATTTATCCCAGCTCTTGGCATCATGCCGTAGTTCTTGCCTTTTTGAAACCTGGAAAAGATCCTACCAGTCCATACAGTTACAGACCAATTTCCCTCTCTGGTTGCCTCGGTAAATTACTTGAAAAAATTATCCATAATCGACTTGTTTGGATCATCGAAACAGAACACCTAATGAGTAATCATCAGCATGGGTTTCATAAGAACAGGTCCTCCTTAGATCTCATGATCAAAGCTGAGTCTGCAATTCGTAATGCCTTTGTAAAAAATGAACATCTTGTTATGGTTTCCATAGACATAGAGAAGGCATTTGATACTACCTGGCGTCATGGCCTAGCTTCTATGTCTCCTGATAATCTGTATTCATCCCATGCATTTTTCTTCTCTGCCACGAGTCTCATTAGTTCATCTGACATCCATTTAAGCCTAAACCTTGAACAGTATTTCCAGCACCCAAGTGAAGTGCCACACAGAAACACACCAAGGTACACATAAAGAATTCTTGCAGATATAAGCAGCAGCAAAGCATGTTAAGGAAGTTAGGGAAAAATTATTATTTTATTCGTATTATATATATATATATTTTTTTTTTTTCCATAACAAAACTTTTGTTTTTAAAAATAATTTTTGATTTTATTATCTAATACTGTATCAGAGTTAAGAATAGATTTTTAAAATTTCTCATTTTCAAATATTTCTTGCTTTTTTTCCCAAAAGCTTTATTTACGAAATCTGTACACCAGTATGTTTACTGCTCTAACAGTTGTGATGTGCCCACTATAAGGTTGTTAACTTCAAAAAATTGAGATGTGAAAAATGAACCAGTTCAATCACTTAGGAAAACAAAAAACTAATGAGAAATATTCATTAAATTATTACTGTAAGTTGAGTTTTTAAAAGTGATAAACATTTATATCTTGGACTTATGTTAATAAATAGGAATATGTGTCTGTTAAATTTTTAAATGAATCATTTTGAAAAAGTTTCAAAGACTGCTCCAAAATATGTAGATAAAACTTGATTTTCAGCAGTTGTGGAAATACAGATTTATAACTGCCGGAAAAGACCCTCTTGTCAGGAGAATATCTTTAATTAGGCTATTAGCATTAGCAGAGGCATATGATGCAAGAAAGCAAGCTTATACAGCATTAGCCAAAAAAAAAAAACTTCCACTTCACCCCTCCGTTCGTTCAAAATACCTGTCCAGCTGAGCCTTAAATTTATTTAGGCTATCGACTTCCACAACAAGGGATGGAAGTCTGTTCCACCAACTAACCACCCGCTGGCCAAAGGCAAATTTCCGCACATCTATCCTACATCTGTCTTTCCCCAATTTGAATTTATGCCCTCTCAGGTGATTATTCTGAGCAAGAGGCAGAATCCCATCAGCATTGAGCATGCTCAAACCATTCAAGGCTTTATACACTTCTATCAGATCACCTCTCCAGTGCCTTGTCTCCAGACACTAATTTTCAAAACTTAAGCCTTTCTTCGTAAGAGCAACCCTTTGTTCCATTCACTAATCTTGTTGCCCTTCTCTGTACTCGTTCCAGCAGCTCTACATCCTTCTTGAAATGAGGCCTCCAGACCTGTATACAGTACTCAAGGTGTGGCCTGACCATTGCCTTATACAAGGGAATAATCACCTCCTTATCCCTGCTAGAAAAATTTCTGTATATCATTGATATGACACCATGAGCTACTCTTGCAGCTTGTCTGCACTACTCAGAGAACTTCATATCTGCCTGCACAATTACCCCCAGGTCCTTTTCATTCTCTACCACTGTCAGTGTAGTACCACAGAGTTGGTACGTTGCTCTGGGGTTGCTGTTTCCCATAAATAATTCCCCCCACCTTCCATTCCTAATATAATTAAAATTGTAGCTTTTTGAGAGTGTTAACTTCTAGCTTTCAGTGATATTTTTCTTGAATGTACTTTCGATGAATGTCACTAGAAGGCTCAAACATTGCAAAAGCTATGATTCCACAAATCGTATTGGGAGGGGAGTAAAACAAAATTAACAGTGAGATTTGTGCTATCATTATGCCTACAAAGTTGTTACGAGAATTAATCTTTAATTACATATATCTGTGGCTGATAGTGGTCACTATTTTACATGGTTAGCATAGGAAGATGCATAATTTGGCATATATTTTTTAATTTCCATCATGATTTTGCCTTTTATCAGTAAAAAGAAAGTAATATAATGTAAGTTACAATGGGATCATAACTTTATGCATTAATTATGTATAAATATCAGAAAACGAGTTCATTGCATGCTTCATTCATTAAATAAAAAAGTGTGCAACTATACAGAGTATAACCAACTGATGGTTACCATTTTAAATTAATATGGTAATCATCTTTTTTTCCTACTCATGAATTTGCTGCTAACAGCAACAAGTCATGCTTGTGAGTTGCTATTACTATCTACAACCAAGCTATAATTAAATATCAAAAAAGGAAATTAACCAGACAGAGCTAATACTCACCCAGTGATATACAACAGCATAGGATCCTGCAAGAATGCTTTGTAAGACTCCACACCCATGCATGAATCCCTAAATCTGACACCCACATCAAGTTAAAAAAAATAGCACGAAAGAAAGTTTGCAGGAACCACAATAACCACTTTGTCAGCTACTTGTTTAGTTTGTTTAATTATAGTTTTGTTATAGGTAAAAGTAGTGCATAACAAACACAGCTTGTTGCAGTTAATAGCAAATTTGCATTAAAAAAGTTTATTTAATAATAAACTTCAGTAAAAAAAAAAGTAACTTTGGTTAATCAGTTTGCTGCATTAGATTGTAATGGTAGCATGCAACTCTGTTGGCCTGCCAGTGTCCAAAAAAGTCATTTGCCATTCCCACTTCACACCTGTAGGGGCCTCGTCTTCTCCTCCACTTATCATCCCTTTGTATTTCAAAGAATTGAATAATAGAATAGTTACTTATCAAAGGAGTAATGAGGATATTAGGTAGAAGAGTTCAAGCCCCTGTGGGTATGGAGTGAGGAAGACAAATGGTCTTGACAAGTCTAAAGAACTGCTGCCTACTTGTGCTAGTACTGAATAAACCGTATTCAGTACCACCTTATACTATGAAAATAATTTTTAGAATTTTAAGTGTTTATTTTGCTAAGATTTCAAAAATTAAGATTCTAAGTATTAAAAATGCTATCTTCATGTACTTAACATTTGGATATACGTAAAAGAGTAAAAATTTTTATTGGTTTGTAAATGAAACATATTCATATTATTTAAATATATTTAATATAAACATTTTTTAAAGGTTTGTTTACATTGCTTTTGGAAGATTTTGGTGTCAGAGGTGTACAGGTAGAAGAAATATATGATTTACAAAAACCAATTGAAGGGTGAGTAAAAGTTAAGGAATAATATGGTTATTTCATTTTCATAATATTGTATCTTCAAAATCTATTCTTCCTACTTCCGGTCCATAGGTTGTATGTGGTTTTCACACACAGAAAATTGATTACCCAGTCAGATGTAGTGACATGATTTCTACAAGCATGTTGAAAGAGTGAATGGGCGATAAGACAGGAAATTACTGGAGTAAACAACCATAAACTTGCCACTCACTATATACAAACGTGTCTTGTTCTGATTCCCATGTATGCCTTGATGGTTTGGTCCTCCACTTCCCTCACTAAAATCAAAAAATTCATGGGTATTGAGTACTACATTTTAAGGTGATTGAACCGTATTAATAGCTACCCTTTCACCATCTTGAGATCTATAATGTATGCAAATCTTGGTTGCACCCCTTGGAATCAGTTGCTCATTACGGGAAATTTATGCATCCTCTCTCTGCTTCTCACCAATTGTCTTGGCACCCCCAAATGTCCACATTCTTGTTGCAACTCTAGGCTGTCCAGCATTCTTTGCAGTAATGTGTGGATTCCCCCAAATAAGCTAATTACAGAATTTAACCATGCTTAGAAGGTTTTTTCTAGCTAATGCCCTCCAAATGTTATGATACCCTGAAGATTTACCCCATAATTTCTGTGATTAGAAAGTGCACAGATCTCAGAAGGTACAGGATGTGTACTATCACATACAGCTGGAGCAGTTTCCTGATTATCCCCTTCAGAATGCAGTCTCTGTTGGAGCAATATGACCTTAGTTGCTAATGCTCCTAAAAACCAAATAAAACAAACAAACAAGCAGTCTCTGTTCAACCCTGCTTTGCTCCTCTGCTGAGGAGAATTAATTTGTTTGTGTGTACACAGTACTGCCATTAATGCTGTCACAAAAGTAAGACTCCTTTAAAAATGAAAATGATATCATAGCGATGTGGGTTTTGCATCATGTGTAGTACTAATGTATGGTTTTCTTTAACAGATATCAACTAGTGAAGGAAGCCAGTGAAAATGGAATGGGGAGATAAAGAAAACAGGACTGCTGTCATAGGTCTTCATAAGGCAGGACATGATGCACCTACAATTTTCAAACTTCTGAAACCACTTGGAATAAGCTGAAGATTTGTCTTTGGCTTATTTAAAGTGGTTTCGGAAGGGCAATTGATAGGTACAACGAACAGTAGAGAACTGATGACAGGTCCCGGTCTGGCTGCCCAAGAACTGTGAGGACCCCTGCAGCTATCAAGGCAGTGGAGAACAGAATTCATAGGAATCCCCTACGAAAACAGAAAATCATGTCCGAAGAAATGGGAATGCCACCAAGATCGAGGTCACGCATAATCAAATGTGATTTAGGGATGAGTGCCCACAGGAGAATAGGACAGTTCCTAACTCCAGCTCTGATGGAACAGAGGTGCAAAAGATCAGAGGCACTGCAGCATCGGCATGAGAATGGTAAGCATCAACAGATACTCTTCACAGTTGAAAAGATTTTTACTATTGAGGAGTTACAACCATCAAAATGACAAGATGTATGCTCATAGCTCTGCAGAGACATATCAGGCCGTTAAAAGGTCTGAAAGGAGTCATCATCCAGCATCAGTGATGGTTTGGGGGGACTCTCCTACGAAGGTGTAACAAAGATGCATTTTTGTGTTCAGGGAACAAAAACTAGTGCCAAGGTGTACCTGAATGATATTCTGGAGTTGCATGTGAGACCCCTCAATCAGATTCTCTTTAGTGGTCAGCACTGGATCTTCCAACAGGACTCAGCACCTGCCCACAAGGCAAACACAGCTGACTGAGAATGTGCCAGAGTTCATCAGTCATCACGAATGGCCTCCCACCAGCCCAGATCTTAATCCACTTGATTACCGTTTGTGGGCTATTTTGGAAGGGATTGTCTGTGGTAAATGGCATACCACATTGGAGAGTCTGAAGAGATTACTGGAGCATGCTATGGCCAATTTCCTGCTGGATGTTGTGCATGCTTCTATTGATGAATGGCCGTAACATTTGAGGTCTTGTGTAAAAAACAAGAGTGTGAGGGCATTTTGAATGAGTATTGTGTTGCTTCATTTGTTGGATGTTCAAGAATAAACTCACAAAGTTTTGAGTTCCTCTACTGGCATACTGCCATAACTCCATTATTTTGTGGCTACATGCAGTAACCTATGTGACAGTATTTATGGCAGTACTATGTATTATTATATATATGAATGTTGTATACAGCAATACCTCGCTTAGCACGGCTTCAAACAGCACAGGTTTCACTATAACACAGTTTTCAATTAAGTTTAAGTCGAAAATTTACTGTACATATTAAAATTTATTCAATAGCCTATAGACAGGTACTATACATATATGCTGCGGTGCCAATTCTATTGTGTACCATGCACATGTGACAATAGCTCTCTTCAGGCAGTCAGCTGCAATGTGCAACAGTGTTCAGTATTCTTAATTCCATCCTGACGAGACGACATAATAGTTTTTCAAACTTTTCATTTCAAAATTTATTTTTTACCCCTTTAAATATGATCAAAAATATATCTGCATCTTGGCTAGAAATTACTGCCAACAACATGCATTCTGTTTGGCAGCATGTTTTGCCCTATTTAGTAAATGATTTCACTGGTTTTGAATCGCAAGTTCAGATAATTTCCGAAGACATTGTGAAGGTCGGAAAAGACTTGGGATGATTCAAAACTTTGGACACTGCCAATGTACGGGACTGCATTGACTCACATGCAAATGACTTAGATGATGCAGCTCTCCTTGAAATTAGCAAGCAAACTGCATATGCAGAAGAGGAAAACAATTCTGAAGTGCCACCAAAACAATTTTCAACAGAAGAACTGGAGAAAGTTTTTTGGGGGGTTGACATGGCCTGCGAGGCGATTAAGAATAGAGATCCGAATGTTGAACATAGCATCGATATCACCAGACTTCATTATTGAAATACCTAAATAAACAACTGCTTTTTTAAAGCTTTTTTCTCATCTCTCATGTTATCTTTTCATTAATAAAATTTTTGCAATATTTTTTTAAATTTCAAATTGGCTATCAAGTGCAAAATTGTTTATAGATTTATTATAATTTGTTTGTAGACTGTTTCTCTGCTACACATTCAATTAAAACCCATTATAATTATACCTCAATCAGCACGGTTTCACATAACACGGAATAGTTTCGGTACCAATTATCAGTGCTATGAGGGGTATTGCTGTATATTATGATACTTATGTATTTATGTGTTTCTACCTTTTGCTTGTATCACTTTATATATGTGTGCTTCATTTTTTTAAATTAATTTTATTTATTTATTTTTATGAAAACCTCAAACACAAGAGGTATTAGAAAAACTATAGTACTTGGCACCATGCATGCATTGAAAGTTGAGAAGATGAAAGAAGATACTTGTTGACATTAGACTTGAACTTCTGTAGATTGTAATTTTCAGGAAATACATATGAAGGAAGGTTGTTCCAGAAAACTGAAGTTGAATGAATATATGAGGAAGAAGAAAAGTTGGTTGTGTGAGTTTGAACAGTAAAAGAATGTTGACTGGTTGCAGCATGTTTGGACTGCTTTGGAAGAGAGAATGGGAATTATAGAAGCCAATTCAGAACAGTGCTCAAGGAAGTATCTATAGAAAAGGCATGCAGTAGAAACAAAATGTCTATGAGACAGAGTGAAGAGACTCTGTTAGAGATGAGTCATTAATTAATCTAACTGCCCTGTGTTGAATGGAATCTAGAAGCATGAGAGAGGTTTTGGGGGAATCGATCCAGATGTGGGAACAGTATTCTCCATGGTAGGACAAATTTGTGATTTGTACAGAGTGAATAGCTGTTCAGAAGAAAAGTAACGCTGAGAGCAAAAGAGAAAACCCAGTTTTTTAGATGCAGAGGAAGCAATGTTTGTGATGTGTTTATGGTAAGAGAGATTAGAAGTTAGGATAATCCTCAATAGAGATATATGATCTTGCCTAGAAATCAGAGTGTCATCGAAGATAAGCATAGGAGCAGAAAAATTCTTTTTGTGAGATATAAGACAGGATTGAGTTTTAGAAGGATTGAAATCAACTAAGTTATCTTTGTCCCACTGTAAAATTACCTGGAGATCAGCATTTAAGGAATTGATAGTGGATATTTGAGAAGTTGAAACTGTTTTGTGCAGGGCAAGTTTTCTCAAACTGGAAAGTTGAATGCAATGTGCTATCATCAGCAAAACTAGGATAGGTTTCTGGTCAGTAGAAAGAAAAAAAGAAAGAAAGAAAGTGCAGCCATTATCAACCCACTGCAGGATGGAAGCCTCCTCAACAATTCATGCTGAGGGAAATGGACCATAATCTGCCATGCTGGTCCAGTGCGGGTTGGCAGATCGACCGTATTCAGCAGTCAGGGGCTTGAACCCCAGTCTACTCAAAGAGCATTTGCTACTGCACTTCCGCTCCTGACCACTCGGCTATGGAGGTCAATAGAAGAAGGTCATTAATATACAAGAGAAAACGAGCGGGATAAAGAACTGAACCCTGAGGAACACCAGCATTAGTGAAGAAGTTAGAAACTGACAGTCATCTACTATTACCCGCAGTGAGCGGTCAGAGAGAAACTGGATACCCAAGTACAAAAAACAGTTAGCAAACCATAAGGTGGATGCATATTTAGAAGACCTTTATTTCAAACATGATCTCCTCCTATACAGTTGCTCTTGAAATGTCGAGAGCAACTGCTTGAGTTTCACCAAACTTTTCCATTGAATTTGTCCAATTATGGGTAACATAAGCCAGGATATCACCAGTGGATCGACACTGACATAATCCATACTGACGAACATTGATCAGATGGAAGGTTTCCATATAGTTTAATAAGAGTTGGCAGTTAATTGATAACTCCATTACTTTAGAAAGAGTAGAAGTAAGGCAATGGGATAATAATTGGATTGGAGGGATTTGTCACCCTTTTTAGGAACTGGCTGGATATGAGCAAATTTTCAAGCAGAAGAGAAAATACCTTTAGAATAAGAAAGTGGGAAAAGGTGACATGGGCCAGGAGTAAGTTCAGGAGCACAGGTTTTAAGAATAAGTGGAGAAATACCATCAGGACCTGGAGCTTTCTTAGCATCAAGATTGTTCAAAATCTTTCTGACATACTTTCGATGAAAGACCACAGGAGGCATTGAACAGAGTGTACTTAGAATGGTGGGAGGTGGTTTGCCAAGATAATCAATATACAAATTGTAAGAAAAATAGGATGCTATCAGGTCAGCTTTATCTTTGGCTGAAGTGGCAATAGAACCATCTGGTTTTGACAGAGATGGGAACAGAGATGAGTAAAAGTTGTGACCAATAACTTTGGCAAGAAACCAGAATGCTTGACTACCATTTGGACAAGAAACAAACAAGTATTCTACTCTTAGCCAGTTTGAAATCTAGTTTGGTCTGATTAATAACTGCTTTACAATTGTTGCGAGCTCTGGCATATGCAGAAAATAAACCTGGAGATTTGGATACAAGCCAATTACAGTATGCAACATTCTTCTCGTGGACAGCCTTAGCACATTTATTGGAAAAACCAAGGTGTAGGTAAAGGACAAGATTTTAAGGTAGAGTGTGGAATGAAGGGTTTCATCCCTACAAGAATATTTTCACTGGCACGATCTGTGCAAAGGTTGACATCAGAAGGTTTGAAACAGTGATCTGACCAAGGAAAAAAAAAAGGAAAGAAATCTCTCAGATCATCCCATTTTGCATTATTATAATGCCAAACAACATGAGGTTAAGCATGGCCACTAGAGAAAGGTTTCATTGGAGAAGAGACCATCATCAAGTTGTGCCTAGAGGACCACTCACCTCAACTGTGTACTTAGAAGGGTTTTTTTGTGAGAAAAAGAGCAAACATGTTGGCTGTGTGGTTAGGATTGCCTGGTATTCTGGTAGGTAAATGAATTATCTGTATGAGTTCAGCAGTAGTAATTGCAAACACCTTAGCGTCTCGACCAGCTGGGTCTGCGTGACTAGAAAACAGAAGCCAGCTGGCATTGTGAACATTAAAATCACCAAGGAAAATTACCTCACTGTTAGGAAAGTTTGGTTGGGGAAAGTCAAATTTCAAAGAGAGGAAGTGAAAGACTTCCAGGTGATTAGTGGAGTTGGGAGAACGGTAGAGACAACAGATGAATTTGACAGAATGTGGTAGAGATTTTAAGCCAGAGAAGGCCGAAAAGAGAAGATTCCAAATTATTAAGTCTCTAACAAAGAATATCAGAACAGACATATGCATAAGTACCACCTTTGAAGCAAATGGAATCATACGGCAAATAATTCGAATAACTGAGATGAGCAGTGGTTGAATCATCCAATAACTGGGATTCTGTCAGAAAATGTACATGGGGTTTGGCAGACTGTAAGTGGAAATGGACATCATTGAGATTACAACTGAGACCACATATATTTGTGAAATGAACAAGGAAGTGTTTGGGAGGTTTAGATCTTTTCACAGATAAGTTTGTTCTGTTATTTTAACAATTCATGGTATATTCAGAAGTAAGAAAAGGTGGCGAGGAAATGCTGTATGAAGTAATGAAATTTTTGGATATGGCATATGTGTGGTAAGAATATACCCAGCTGCTCCAGTTTCTCATACAAATGTATATAGGCACCTCCCTAGCCGAAGGCTGTTCAGGGGTGAAGCATTCTGCACTGGATTGAGTTAATAATAGTAATAATAAGAAGCATGATACAGAGTATTGCAAAAGCTTAAGCCAGTCACAAACAGGCTTTCACTGCTGCCAGCACTGTCCTTAATAGATACTTTGGTCTCTGAAGAGGGAGCAAAGAAGTTGCCACTATATAAGACTTTGTATAAATTTAACATAAATTTTAAATTAATGTACAGTTAATACATTAGGCATCATGATGCATAGATGTATAACTAAAATGCAAACTAAAGTTTACATAAAAGGCATCATTTTACAACATCTTATATTGTGAATCCCAGCTCAACAAGTTTCTCTACTCATACACCTCAAAGAAGTAGCACTTCTCCTGAATAAATATTATTGCTGCTTATTTTCAGTTGTGTGAATGTAGTGTCACTCGAAAATAGTGTCACCCAGATGGCACTATTTTCGAGATTTTCTCCTCATCAGTGGATGGGTAGGCCCCATGTCAAGAGCACACCCCACTTTTGACTTGACTCAACAATATGTGAAATGGCAGAAGGCTCAGAAAGTTGAAATATTTGGGTTGTCTATCTGTCTTGAATGGAGGAGGAAGTAATCTTCAATATGATGCCATCCATGTGGTTGCATTAATCTGAGAATAAGTAACAGTGTACTTCTCTTTCAAGAGAAGTAGTGCTTCTTTGAATTGCATGAGTAGGACAACTTGTGAAGGGATTCATAATATTGAGACCTTATGAAATGATGCTTTTTATGCAAACTTTGGTTTGGTTTTATTTATACAGCTATGCATAAACCGATGCTTAGTTGTATAATTCCATACCTTGAAACTTTAACTCTAAAAATGCATAGAATGATAAATAAATCATTAATTTAGAATAGTCCTTAAAGAGGAGTTTTTGTCTTTATCCTTCCTTTCGTATGAGAAGCTTGATTAAATGCATTATTACTGTTGAATGTGCCTAATAACAGAAATAATAGTTTACTACTTCCACCTGAAACTGTCATAGTGTATAGCACTTAACACATCTCTAGTTTGTATTTGGTATGTTATATACCTGTCTCAGTATATAGTACTATTTCAGAACAGTACTGTATATGACTTGTATTACTATATATTGCCTTGTATTATTCCTTATCGATCTACCAGAGAGTATTTTGTAGCAGGATAATAACCAGCCCAACACTTCAGAGATTACTGTATACTTCCAGTAGGATGTGTGTATGTCCTTCCTTTTGTCTACACCAGCGGTTCCCAAACTTTCTCAGTTCACAGCACCCTTAGTGTCCCAGTAATTTTTTCACAGCATTCCTAGGCCAAAAGAAATATCTAACATGATGGTTTTTGACCTGTTAATAATCTGATTCTGTGTGTGTGTGTGTGTGTGTGTGTGTGTGTGTGTGTGTGTGTGTGTGTGTGTGTGTGTGTGTGTGTGTGTGTAATATTAAAAAATATATATGTAATATGATAGTTATTATAATAATATAATTAAAAACAAAATTATAATTCATAATAGAAATTATATATACTTATATAATAATTTTATTCTTTATATAGAGGTACTAAATAAATATCAATTATAGATCACCACAAAGTTGAAAAGATACAGTACAATGGATACTGTACCCCTTTTTTATAATGAAATAAATGTATAAATTTCAAAAAATGAAAATAACTTTAAGTAACTTAAACTCAAATTACATGGCACCTTGGTTGAAACCAATGGTCTACACTTTCACCAGATTTCCATTACATTTCTATGCTTATACATTAACTTTTCCAGTAGTATGCATGTAGATATATGTTTCACATGTGGACTCTGAGAAGTAGACACGTAGAGGGCTGATGTTTGAAGTAGAAGACTAACCTACATTTTGAAGGTTGCTTCAATGTGACTATTAATCTACAAATTGACTTTAATTTTTTTAGTTAATGCTGTCTTCTCTTATGTGTGCTTCCAACTAATTGTAGACTCACTTTATAATAGATAGCACCAAGAAAATAGGTCGCACCTGCTGACCATATTGGACTTAAAAAGTTGGAATCGTTGAAGAATTTCTGTGGAATTAAGATCTAGATTTTGATAAAAACTGTATCAGGTTTTGATAAACCTGAAACAGTTTTATAGGTTATACATAGATGCAGAGAATATTATTATATCAAAAAAAGTAACAGAGAGTTTTATTTACAATTGTTTTTATAATTTAAGAAAATATATGATTTGATTTGTGTTGTTAACAATGTGTTGTTGAGAAATAAATTTAATTTTTTTAATAAATTTTTTTAGATGTAGTCTAAAAAAACTTGGACAGCATTCCATGTGCAATCTGACCACTGACTTATATAGTAGGAATATGTGTCCCTGTTCTACGAGGAAATGTTTATTGAATTATGCTGCATGGAGAACTTCATATCTATGTGGATCACATCCCATAAATCTCTGTTATCTAATGTCCTTTACTTGGAGGAATGTACGTGACCTTTTAGACCCCACACATATTTTAGCGATTTTATTCTCTTTGTCTCCTTCATCCACTCAGCTGGAAATCATAGTATGTTTCAAGAAAAGTTTTTTTCTTTTATTTTTCTATTGAAAATTTCAGAAATCTCTGTTAGTTATTCATTTTCTGCCTACACCAAAGCTCGCAACAATTGTAAAGCAGTTAATAATCAGTCCAAACTAGAGTTTGAATAGGCTAAGAGTAGGAAACTTGCTTCTTTCTTGCCCTAATGGTAGCCGAGCATTGTGGTCTCTTGCCAAAGCTATTGGCCGCAACTTTTGCCCATCTCTGCTCCCACCTCTGTCCAAACCAAATGGTTCTGTTGTCACTTCAGTCAAGGATAAAGCTAACCTGCTAGAATTCCATTTTTCTTCCAACTCATGTATTAATGATCTTGGTAAAACACCTCCCACCATTCCCAGCACTCTCCATTCAATGCCTCCTGCGGTCTTCTGTCAAAAGGATTTTGATGAATCTTGATGCTAAGAAAGTTCTAGGTCCCAATGGTATTTCTCCACTTGTTCTCAAAACCTGTGCTTCTGAACTTACTCCTGTTCTATGTCGCCTTTTTTCATTTTCTTATTCCAAAGGTGTTTTTCCTTCTGTTTGGAAATTTGCTCATATCCAGCTAGTTCCCAAAAAGGGTGACAAATCCCTCCCATCCAATTATCATCCCATTGCAATTACTTCTACTCTTTCTAAAGTAATGGAGAAATCAATTAACTGCCAACTCTTAAACTACCTAGAAACCTTCTGGCTTATATTACCCATTTATGGACTAATTCAATGGAAAGGTTCGGTGAAACACAAGTAGTTGCTCTTGACATCTCAAAGGCTTTCGATCGTGTCTGGCATAAAGGTTTTCTAAACAAACTTCCATCTTATGGTTTGCCAACTGTTTTTTGTAATTGGTTATCCAGTTTTTTCTCTGATCGCTCACTGAGGGTGATGGTAGATGGCTCTATGTCTTCTAACTTCTCCACTAATGCCGGTTTCCCCCAAGGTTCAGTTCTTTCCCCCACTCTTTTCCTCTTGTATATTAATGACCTTCTTCCATTGAATGGAAATTCTATCCATAGTTTTGCCGATGATAGCACATTGCATTCCACTTTCCATTTTGAGAAACCTTGCCTTGCTCAATCAGCTTCAACTACTCAAAAATCTGCTACCAATTCCTTAAATGCCGATCTTCAGGTAATTCTCCAGTGGGGCAAAGACGACTTAGTTGATTTCAACCCTTCTAAAACTCAGTCTTGTCTTATATCTCGCAAAAAGGATTCTTCTGCTCCTATGCTTATTTTTGGTGACACTCCGATTTCTAGGCAAAATGATATATCTCTTTTGGGGATTACCCTGACTTCTAATCTCTCTTTGCACAAGCACATTACAAATATTGCTTCCTCTGCATCTAAAAAACTTGGTTTTCTCTTTCGTTCTCGGCGTTACTTTTCTTCTAAACGGCTGCTCACGTATAAATTGCAAATCCGCCCTACCATGGAATATTGTTCCCACATCTGGAGTGGTGCCCCCAAAACCTCTCTCAGGCTTCTTGATTCTATTCAGAAGAGGGCAGTTAGGTTAATTAATGATTCATCTCTAACAGAGTCTCTCCACTCGCTTTCTCATAGATGTACTGTTTCTGCTGCATGCCTCTTCTACAGATACTTCCATGAGCACTATTCTTCTGAATTGGCTTCTGTAATTCCCACTCTCTCTTTCAAAACAGTTCGAACACGTGTAGCCACCTGCCAACATCCATTTACTGTCCAACTTCAGACTCACAGAACCAACTTTTCATCTTCCTCGTTTATTCATTCAACTGCCATTTTCTGGAATAACCTTCCTCCATACGTATTTCCTGAAAATTACAGTCTACAGAAGTTCAAGTCCAATGTCAACAAATATATATTCTTTCGTCTTCTCAACCTCCAACCCAAGCACGGTACTAAGTACTGTAGGTTCTAATACCTCTCGTGTTTGGGGTTTACATAAAAAAAAAAAAAAAAAGACAATAAATACAGGACCAAAAATGCTACTAAGCCTTTTTAGTTTTTATTCCTGGTGCAGCCAAGTGCAAGTTGCCCTCGCTAAAGCTTACTTCTGAATGAGGCTACCACATTTGTTACTTTATTCAAGATTGTGAGGTAGGGCACAGTCAAGGACATATTAGCCATAGTCGTTTCCCTTAACTAAGGTGTCTGCATGCTCCAACTTGTTTATATTTTGAGTAGAAAAGAACCAGCTTGCGTTTCCTTCAGAATACCATTTTTATTTTTATACTCCTGTATTGTTTTCTTAACATTGCTTTCATGATTTTCCCAAGGCCGCCGTAGCCTAGTGGTCAGGCGCGCGGGTGCATAAGTACACGTGCCTTAAGTGACCGGTGTTCAAACCCGTGACTGCTGAATGCGGTGCTGTTTCTTCTACTCTGTCTTCTGTCTATCTTGTGAACTCCTCTGACCGTTTGGGCATCCCGGAGTATAAACAGAAAAGAAATTCATGATTTTCCCAGTCGCTGAAGTCAGACTGACTGGATGTTAATCACTCTGCTCTTAGAACTGCCTTTGTGGTTTGGTAATAGGCTGGCATTTCTCTAATCCAAAGGAATCCCTTCTTAGTAGTAGTAGTGGCATGTGATGCAAGAAAGTAAGTGTATGAGCTTATGCAGCATCAGCCAAAAAAAAATCACACCATTCCCTCCAAATGCCTGTCCAGTTCCTCCTTAAATTTATTTAACCTGTCAACTTCCACAATGACAGATGGAAGTTTGTTCCATCAATTAACCACCCGCTGGCTAAAAGCAAATTTCCACACATCTATTCTACATCTGTCTTTTCTTAATTTGAATTTATGCCCCCTTAGGTTCGTAATCTGAACAAGTGGAAGGATCCCATCAGAATTCAGCGTGCTCAACCCATTCAAGGCCTTATACACCTCAATCAGATCACCATGCAGGTGCCTAGTCTCCAGCCATTGCAATTTGCAGAACTTAAGCTTCTCTTGGTAAGAGGATCCCTTCATTCCCCTCACCAATCTTGTTGCCCTTCTCTGTACACGCTCAAGTAAATCTACATCCTTCCTAAAATGAGGTCTCCAGACCTGTACGCAGTACTCAAGGCATGGCCTGACCATTGCCTTATACAGGAGGACAATCACCTCCTTTTCCCTGCTAGCAAAATTCCTATATATCATTGACAAAACCCCATGACCTGCCCTGGCAGCCTGTCTGCATTGCTCAGAAAACTTCATATCTCACTGCACAATTACTCCCAGGTCTTTTTCATTTTCTACCACCTTAAGTGTAGTACCATACCGTGTGGTACTACACTGTCTAATGATGCCCTCATAATTAATCTCAATGATCTTAAATCCACAAAAGCAACGAAGAGTTCACCAGTATTGGCCAACAGTTGCTCATTGCAACTGCCAGCTTGGCTGGCTAACTACCCGATTGAAAAGGCCTTTAAGAATTCCCCTAGTCTCTGACAGGATTTAAACTCACTAAACTGTCATGGAGGACTTATACTTGGAAAGTATAATTTAGCACCAGCTTCCATTGATGTATTTCACTTATTTTCCTTACTAATAAAATAAGAACAATAAATAAATCAGTTAAACTTTATTTCATAAATTATTTTAAATATTACATTTTTTCATTATTATATTTCAGGGGGCATGATGATTAATGAGAGTGAGATTAACTTAAGATATATTTGTAAGATTATGCTAAGTATTTTTTAATATACTAAATATTTTGATGGAAAATCTGTAGTTTAACATTTTTCTGTATGTGTTCATCTAATATATACACTCAGTGATCATGGAATTATTATTATTATTAAAATCAATTTCCCAAGAAACCTTGGGTCACCCCGGGATGGCTCTGTGCCAGAAGGGTGTGAATATTTACAGTCTAAGATGCAAGGAACGCATATACAATAAACAAGAGTACATGTGTGCTCGACCCGAGACATATACAGGATTAAATATACAAAATATATTTAATATATTTGTCAAATACCAATAGGCAAGTTTAAATAAAAGTCAGTCGTGTCCAGGAGCAGGTGAGTATCATAGATTCATTATCTGGTAGCAGTTCTTGAGGATTTCCTTACTGTAGGGCTTGTCTTCACAGTACCTATCAGGGTGGATCCTAAATTTATTGAAGATCCAAAGACAGTTGGCTGGAAACATGTTCCTTGAGGAATCAATGCTTGACAACGTAAGATGCAGAGGGAGACAGGAGTTTGGGTGCTCCTCTCTTGCCCTCCTCAGGCCAGAGATTAATGTGGATACAGATGGAGCATCAATTCGCCCCATTAGAAGCCGTGCAAGCATGAGGACATTTTTTGTCATGATGATATGTCTCCAGGGAGTGGTGCCCAGATTTGCTTGTAGGATCGATCTGGAGATACTTCGGGGGTAGCCTACAATCCTGTTCATCCATCTAAGCAACTAGTACTCTAAACTGAGATACTTGTGAAGGTATGAGGCAGGGGCAGATGACCAAATTTCTGATGCATAGAGAGGGATCGGCGTAATACACCTCAGGATGTGCCGAACAAGCAGCGCTGGCTGTTGAACACCGAGCTCCTGATGCATGGCCCAAAGAGCCGTGTACGTTTTCCGCCTCATCCTGACAAAGTGAGGCTGAAAGGTGAGCCCATCATCCCAGGTGAGACCAAGGTCAGTATGAGAGGTCACTTTTTGCACCGGCTCCCCACTAACAAAGATTTGGATATCATTTTTGACCCTCTTCTTTGTTATCGTCAGTTGCGCTGATTTGGAAGGGCTCAGATGCAGCCCAATTGTGGCAAGATAACTTTCCAAGCTCAATATCTGCCTAGAAGCTTGTTGGTTGATATGAATCTGATGATTATGATCTGAGCTAACACAGAACTTCAGATCGTAGGCATAAGAGACAAAGTTAGGATTCTGGGCTAGGAAAGGCTCCAAAACCGCTGCAAACAGAATAGTTGACGGTACGCTTCCTTGCAGGATGCCTCTTGAGACGTCAATAGTTACCTGAAAGTTATTGTGGGTCACAGACAGGTGTCTAGGAAGTAAAATAGACTTCAAAATTTGAAGTAAGGTTTCTGCCAGGCCGAAGTAGTGTTTCAGAATGGTAAACAGAGCTGGGAGGTGTATTCTGTCATAAGCCAATTTAATGTCGAGGAATACGATATCAGTCTGTGATTTGGTGTTAAGGGTGCACTGAATTCTGAAGAGGGTATCAAGAAGATTGGTAGTTGTCGATCTCCTGTGCAGAACAGTATGCAGGTACAAAGCAATGCTGGGCAATTGTTCGCTGAATTACTTTTTCAAAAATTTTGAGTAAAGAACAACTGATGGAGATTGGTCGCAGGTCTTTAGGAGATTTGGATTTCTTGATCTTCAGAATGGGCTTAACATGGTAAGTTCTCCAAATTGAAGGAACTGTTCCAGATTGCAGGATTTGTCTGAAAAGGTGAAGGTCGACTATATATGGGCTGCAAATTTTGATAATAAAGAGTGGGAAACCATCAGGACCCACAGTAGATTTGTTGGGTAGTTTATTAATGACGTCAATTAGGGTCTCTCTAGTTATTTCTATTTCAGTCAAGTGTGCCCTAGGTAACCAGTCCTCTTGCGGGAGAGAGGAATCAGAGTCAGGAAAATCTGCTTGCTGTAAGCTGAACTGTGCCCATTCCTGGACAAGATTTTGGTCAATGGCTAGATGATGATGATGTGAAAGGATCCTTCTACCACTCTTCAACCTATCGAGAACAGCTTAGTTAAGGACCTGTCTTTTCTTTTTCAAGCAGCATGCTCTTTCTTTCTTAAAAATGGAAAGGTCTGAGAGAAGTTGGTTTTTCTGCCATTTCCAGTAGGCCTTCTGCTTCTTGATGAAAGCCGTCTTAGTTTCCTTGTTAAAACCCCAATTCGATCTGTTACCAATCTTAGTGATTCTGGCTGCACCGCGTAGTGCAATTAACTTCAGTTGTTCGGACAAGAGCATAATGGCATCCTCAGTGGCTCAGAATAGAGACGCCCCCAGTCAAACCCAATCAAGCATTGGAGAATGATCTCTAGCTTCAAATATTTAGTAGAGAAGGCTATCCTAGGCAATTCAGCAGAGTACTCGTCAGGGAACTCAAGGGAATTGCTCAGTAAGGATAGTTTACATGCAATTGGCGAGTGATCAGATTGGAATCGAAAATTGCTAGATGGGAGTTTGATGTCTTGCAAGTTGTAGAAGATTAGGTCCAGAGCTTGACTCGCTCTCTAGTTGGTTGCATTGCTAGCCGTGTAAGGTTAAAGGCCCGAAGAGTGGCCTCAAGGCCATCAAGGGCATCCCCATGCCTGGGCAGTGGAAAGTTAAAATCACCTGCTACAACAGTTGGAATTTTAGGCACTAAGTTGGTTGCTAACCACATGAGCAGCTCAGCTCTAGTGTCTTCATTGTGGTCTGGAGGAAAGTAAACCAGGCAGCATTGGATTTGGTGAAGAGGACTCCTCAGCATCGTGCAGACTGCTTCAAAGTTATTTGACTGACTCACTCATGTCCTTATTGACTGGAATCGATTGTTGAACAGGATTTCAACACCTCCGCCCTGCCCGCTAATCCTGTGATTCCCTATGTGTTTAGGGGTGTTAAAAGGGGTAAGATCAAGATGTCTATCTGCCATTAACCACATTTCTGTAAGGCAGATGACATCAAACTCATTAAGCAATGGAAGAGTCTGGAGACAATGAAGCTTGTTTTTCAGGCTGTGAACATTCTGCATAAACCAAAGAATCTCTCCTTTGTGAATTGTGACCACCTAAACTTAATACCGTGTTGAGCCACCTTTTGCACGGATAACAACTGCTATTTGCTTAGGCATTGATTTCATTAGATGCCTGAAGACATCTGTAGGGATCTGCAGACGTGCTGCCTGCAAGGCTTTCATGTCCACATGACTCACTTCCTATTCCAAGACCAATCAAGATGGATAATATCTTCACTGTGTTCCTTGAACCACTCTTGCACAGTGTGGGCCTCATGACATGACTCATTATCGTCTTGGAATAGGAAAAAAAAAAAAAAAATATATATATATATATATATATATATTTTTTTTTATATATATATATAAAAAAAAGGAAAAAAAAGCAACATGGCAGGGTACATGCAGTCTTCTGGGCGCATTATAGCCTTAGTTGCTAATGCGCCAATAAAACCCAACAACCAACCAGCATTCTTCTAAGAGTTTCCGACAGACCTCCCCAGTGAAACATTGGTCCATACACACCAGTGGCCCTAGTTCTTGCCAGCAATCACCACCACCTACTTGGATGGTGGGCACCATGCACGATGGGTCCATCGATTTGTGTTGCTTGTGCCACCCATGAAGGCATCTGTTGGTGTGTTGCTTCATGTATTTGGATTCATCTGACCAGCAGACTCATTTCCAGTCCTTCAGTGTCCAACTAGCATGTTGTTGACACCATATCTTTTGCTGTCGAGGATGATCAACTATGAGGAGAGGGTGTCTCTTGGGTCATCTGTTGCAGAACGTCATACATCTAAGTGTGTGGCCTGTTGTGATGTCAGCTGTCACGCCATGACCTGTTGCTGACCCTGTACAATGCACTGCACCCTTTGCTCACCACGAACATCCACCTTGCATAATCCACCTTGCACCCTGCCTCCCACTGACAGAACTAAAGATGCAAATTATCACTGCTCTAGCATATGAAGCTGTTCAGCTTTTTATACTGCGAGCTATGCAGCATAGTCCATTATGAATGGGGAGGTCACAATTCAATGACCACTGAGTGTATATATGAGGTGTGGCAATAAAGTTCTCGGACTGGTGCTGTTGCCGTCATGTTTGATGAGCTTGAAATTAAATGGAAGTGGTATGTTATAGTTCAAAGTTCCTCCAACACGTGGTGGTACAGAGATCTCTAGTAGGTTTACAGGTTGCAAGTAACAACCAGTTTCATTAGTAGCATTAATGTTCCATGTCACGATTTCACAGTGGATCAATGGATGAATATTAAATTTTGCTTTCAACAACTAGGAAAATCTGCAACAGAAAAATATGAAATGTTAAAACTTTGTTAACATTCAGTTATGCTTAAACAAACTTATACCATTCAGAGTGTTTAAATGGTATAAGCAGTTCAAAGAAGGATGTGAGGATGTTTGTGATGACCTCAGAAGTGGGCATCTATTAATCTTCTGAAATGAGGACAGAGTTGCAAAAGTTCAGGAAATTTTGCAAGGGATTGTCATTTGACCCTCAAAATGATGGCTAATGAGTTGGATACGAATAAGGAGACTATTCATCAAATTCTGCACAACGATTTAGGGAAAGGGATGGTACTTGCAAAATTTGTGCTGCACAGCCTCACGGATAAGCAGAAGCAAGTAAGAGTGTCATCATGAAAGGCTTTATACAGACTTGTCAAGACAGTCTTAATTTCCACAACTGTATCCACCACTGGGGATGAGTGTTGGGTTGGATTGGGTTAGGTTTTAGATTTTTTGGCACATTAGCAACAACGGCTATTATGCAATAAGACATTGAGTGTTGGGTGTTTCAGTACAACCCAGAGACAAAGTATCAAAGCATGCAGTGGACTTCGAAATCTTCACCAAGACTTAAAAAGTTTAATTTAAAGAAGTCCAGGTTCAAGATGATGTGGATCATGTTTTTCGACAAATGGTTTGATTCACAAGGAATTTGTACCTGAAGGGAATGATTGAATGCTGCATTCTACATACATAGGTTCAAAGACTATTAAATTGCATTTCCACAATTTCATGAGAAAGGCAGCTGGTTCTTTTTTCATGACAATTCTCCTACCCATTCTGCACTTGTGATGACATTTCTGATAAAACCTAGCATTGCACAGATCAACCATTCACCCTACTCTCCTGATATAGCACCAGCAGACCTCTTCCTCTTTTCCAAGGTAAAAACTGCTCTCAAAGGAAAGAGATTTCAAGATCTTGAGGACATAAAGAAAAATATAACCACCGAACTGAACATCTCTTTGGAGGCCTTTGCTGACTCTTTGCAGAAAGTTTTAAAACAGTATAATAAGTGCCTTTAAATCAGGTGGTGATTACTTTGAATAAAAATAAAACCATATTTGAGCTCCTTCACTTTGTTCTTTTTATTTGCACCATTCCTGAAACTGCCATAATTTGTGTGTGTGTGTGTGTGTGTGTGTGTGTGTGTGTGTGTGTGTGTGTGTGTGTGTGTGTGTGTGTGTGTGTGTGTGTGTGTGTGTGTGTGTAGAATATTATTAGAAAAAGTAAATCAATCCAATAATAATACCATCAGGGACCTAAGAAAACCCAAAAAAAAAAAAAAAAAATTTATTATTATCGCTTTTTACCGACAATCTAGATGACTTCAACTGGGGCCAACCACCCAGAATGAAGGCAAAAAACGACAAGAAGTTCTCTGTTTCTGTGATGATCAATATATGCTAAGTAATTTAAATCTAAACCAAATATAAACCAATAGGTCAAATATAAATCGAATATAAATAAATCGAATGATGATAAAAGTTAAGAAAAATTTTGAAATATTAGAATCAAAGGTAAGAAATATAAGTAAAATATAAATGTAAGCATATATTAATCATCGTTGACCCGACAGAGAACGTAATTTAATGATTAAAATAAGATTAAATATATAATACATACTACATTTGACCGTATCTAGGACATAATGTAATAGTCGTCAAAATAATATGTGGTGCCCCCTATGTGATGGATATGGTAAAAATAAATAATAAAATTAATGCAAAGAGAAACATGCAGATAGTAAGAAGAAAAACTAAAGGAGTAGGAATAATAGAACCTGAACTCCACAAAGGCAAAAAATAGTGGTATAGATAAGAAATAGTTTCTCCTACGTCCTCGGATTGCCCTAATAATTTCGGAGAAATAAAAATAAAGAGTGTAGGACAGTTTAAAGATATAAGTTCGTAGGAGAAACTATTTCTTATCTATACCACTATTTTTTGCCTTTGTGGAGTTCAGGTTCTATTATTCCTACTCCTTTAGTTTTTCTTCTTACTATCTGCATGTTTCTCTTTGTGTTAATTTTATTATTTATTTTTACCGTATCCATCACATAGGGGGCACCACATATTATTTTGACGACTATTACATTATGTCCTAGATATGGTCAAATGTAGTATGTATTATATATTTAATCTTATTTTAATCATTAAATTACGTTCTCTGTCGGATCAACGATGATTAATATATGCTTACATTTATATTTTACTTATATTTCTTACCTTTGATTCTAATATTTCAAAATTTTTCTTAACTTTTATCATCATTTGATTTATTTATATTCGATTTATATTTGACCTATTGGTTTATATTTGGTTTAGATTTAAATTACTTAGCATATATTGATCATCACAGAAACAGAGAACTTCTTGTCGTTTTTTGCCTTCATTCTGGGTGGTTGACCCCAGTTGAAGTCATCTAGATTGTCGGTAAAAAGTGATAATAATAATTTTTTTTTTTTTTTTTTTTTGCGTTTTCTTAGGTCCCTGATGGTATTATTATTGGATTGATTTACTTTTTCTAATAATATTCTATAGACATTATGGGTGTATTGCATGATTGCTTGCAACTGCATTAACCCATAAATATTAGTTATTGTCTTTTTAACTTTCTTTCTTTCCTTTTTTATCACTATATATATATATATACATAATTGAAATAAATATTGAACCAGAAGTTCAAGAAATAAAGCAAAGGAATATAAATGAAGAATTGATATTATGCAAAGTAAATTTAAGCTTAACAGAACTGATTTATGTCATCCATTACGTAAAGAAAAACATCTGACTGTTATATTAGAGATTACGGAATATGGAGAATAATAGATTTTAAAAAAATGGAAATCAGGCTAGTTAATACTGAAAGAAAACATGTGTCCAGAGCTACAGACAAAAGTGAAGCCTCAAAAAAAAAATAAAATAAAATACTAAGTATTACAAAAATCATTATAGCTAATACCATTCAATGTATCTTTATGTGAAAATTAGCTGTAATAATTTTTATAATACAGTACTTGATATCTTATTATTATTTTTTTCCCTTTTGAGGCTACTCTTTTGTCTATAGTTTAGGGTATGCATACCTTTTCTTTCAGTATTAACTAGCCTGCTTTCCATTTTTCTCATATCTGTTATTCTCCATATTCTGTATATATTCTCTGAGTCTCTCTCTCTCTTTCTATATATATACGTTTACAATAGTTCGATTTTCTTAAATACTGGTGTTTTTTTACATATAGGTATTGGCGTTAATACAATACTGGTCTTGAAGCTAGCCTTGTCTCGGTTATCTTAAATTCACATGGCCTATACATTTAGGATTTAGAAACTTATTGCGTATTGCTAAAGAAATTTTCATTCATTTGCTAAAGAAATTTTCAATTGCTAAAGAAATTTTCATGAAAATTTCTTTAGCAATACGCAATAAGTTTCTAAATCCTAAATGTATAGGCCATGTGAATTTAAGATAACCGAGACAAGGCTAGCTTAAAGACCAGTATTGTATTAACGCCAATACCTATATGTAAAAAAACACCAGTATATAAGAAAATCGAACTATTGTAAACGTATATACACTGGCACGTATAATGTTCAATTGGCCAACATGGCAATAACAATGGCATTA
Source organism: Mastigoproctus giganteus (assembly GCF_048544385.1). Taxonomy (NCBI): domain Eukaryota; kingdom Metazoa; phylum Arthropoda; class Arachnida; order Uropygi; family Thelyphonidae; genus Mastigoproctus; species Mastigoproctus giganteus. The sequence goes on from NC_143576.1 coordinate 236,167,445, forward strand.
ACGATGCACAAAAGACAGATTAAGACACAATAGAATGATAATACAAAATAATAATATATATATATATATATATTTATTTTATTATTATTTTTTTTAATATGTATTATATTTTTCTTTGTAATTCATTCTCTGTGTACTACTGAAATAAATAGGCGTTTTTTTTTTTAAAACCTGTTTCTCCTTTTCATAAAATGAAGTAGAAACTTCACAAAATGTATAAAACTATATTTTCATCAAAACTTTTGATTTAAAAAAAATTGAATTGAATGGCATTAACGATGCACAAAAGACAGATTAAGACACAATAGAATGATAATACAAAAGAATAATATATATATATATATTTATTTTATTATTATTTTTTTTAATATGTATTATATTTTTCTTTGTAATTCATTCTCTGTGTACTACTGAAATAAATAGGCGTTTTTTTTTTAAAACCTGTTTCTCCTTTTCATAAAATGAAGTAGAAACTTCACAAAATGTGTAAAACTATATTTTCATCAAAACTTTTGATTTAAAAAAAATTGAATTGTGATTATTTTATAGGCCGGTTTATGGCTTCATATTTCTGTTTAAATGGATTGAAGAGAGGAGGTCGAGACGGAAAGTGGTTATTACAGAAGAAAGTTTTGTGGAAGATGAAGAGATAGTAAATTCTATATTTTTTGCCCAACAGGTACTTTTTATTGTGGACAACATATTTTATGTAATTAGATCATGTGCCCTTTACCCATTTGATAATTGCAAATGCCATTTTCTTACATTTTTTAACATTAGCATTAGTAGAGGCATATGATGCAAGAAAGCTAGCTTATACAGCATCAACCAAAAAAGGAAAAAAAAAAAACTTCCTATTTCACCCATCCAGTCACTCCAAATGAGTTTGTCCCCTCAGGCAATTAATTTGGGAAGAGGAAGAATCCCATCAGCATTGAGCTTGCTCAAACCATTAACAGAGGTGGCCAAACTTTAGCACATGTCCACTTAGGCATATTCCCAGTGTGGCAAAAATAATATAAAAAATTATAAAATTAATTTGAAAAATCAGAAATGAAGACAAACATATACAATTTAAATTCCACTTTTATTGTCTGAAATTATGACTTTCAATGTGATGGGAGCCTACAGTCCATATTTACCGTCTGGTAGCATTATCTTAGTGCAGGTAGGTAGGGGTGCTAGTAAGCTGATGACATCATTTCTATGAGGATAATCATTTGTTCTAAAGAACAATTTTATGTTTATAAATTTAAAATTGTTTATTATTATTATTATATAAAGTGCTTAGTGTGAAATTCCTTTATATAGTTAGCAAATATTTCGGGTTATCAGTTGTAGATCAACAGGGGGAGGCAAAGTTTATTAATTCCACTTGAAGAAACCAGCCTTAAAGTTTTTGTATAGGATTTTTTTTTGCTTTTCTGTAGGAAAATCTCTGCTGTATTATTTTTTCTCCTCGCTTCCAAAGTCTATTAGTTTTTGAATGGCTTTTGGATCCACCTCTAGGTGGCATGCTACACATTTCCAACATAATATGTGGTACTTTGCAGGGAAAAGTTTGCAAAACAAACATGACCTTTTTGAAAGGGTCCAGAGATGAGCAGTTCACTTAGTGATGAACTATACAGGAACTCCCCGACTTACGGAAATTCGATTTTGCGTAAGTTTTTGGCCAGTGCAACCTTAAAAAATCGTGGAAACCCATTTTGCATCCCATAAGAATAAATGGAGGCATCGTGAAAATATCGTAATGTGAACCCAATAACACATTGTTTTGTTTTTTTTTTTAATTTGTTCGAAGTTCTTTGGAAGTTTAAAATTTCGCTATGTTACTAAGCTATTTATCTCTCTAAAAAGTAATTTTTATAATCAAAGTTACACTACACTTTCATTGTTATCATATGTTTCCATTATTAGAATCAATTTTGAATGCCTTCGTGATATTTTTCTAAAGCACGTTTCTGGAGGTCACGACTATAAAACAATAGAAACACAAATCCACTTTCCGGTTTATTGGGCTTTTCTGTTAGTGCAATCTATTATAAAAGGGTAGTAAACTTGATCTTTTTGCATTTGCAATAATCCCGATAACTGCACTTGTGTGGGTTTTTACGTTACGGTATTATTGTGAAATGAGTTCCCCTTCACTGAAATCTTCAATCATATAAAAAACATAAATGAATTTTCAGAATCTTCTCTTCATTTCTATATACGTATTACAATGATGAAGGGAAAGTGACCAATGGAAAGTGCAAGTGCTGGCAGTGTCAGGAAACGAAACAAAATTGATTTAGAAATGAAGATGAAAATGATTAAGAGGTACGAAGCAGGACAAAGTTTGTCATCTATTGCAAGGGAATTAGGTCTTGCTGCTTCAACAGTGAATACTATTTTAAAGGACATTGCACATATAAAAGAACATGTCAAAGGTCAGCGCACTTAAGATCAACAGTGTTCAGGTGCTATATTGAAGATGGAACAGCTGTTAATAATATGGGTGGAAAATCAGATTCAGAAGCAAGTACCTCTGAGTCCAATGGGCATTCCAGCAAAAGCAAGAAGTATTTATGAAGATATTAAGGATAAGTACGGCAAACCCCAAGCCAAGTTTGTGGCAAACAACGGATGGTTTAATAGGTTCAAGCATTGCACTGGTTTCCAAAACATTAAAGTATGCAGTGAAGTTGCCAATGCCGATTCTGCAGCTCAGAGAAATGTTGTGATGTGTTGGAAAAAATTATTCAAAATGTTTCGACTTGTTGTAATCACAGGTAAGAAACTGATTAATGTGAAGTGTCCCCCATGCTATTTATTACTGCAAGGTTACTTACTAGCCTGCATGCACAAAAAGGTCCATGAATCCGATATGAGGCAAGGTCTCCGAATGTTTATTGCATTGTTTTTTATTTTCATTTCTAAGGTTTTATTAAAAGTCATGTGTAATCATGCTGTACACTCAAAACCTTAACGTCATTAAAAAAGAAGACATGATCCTCGTTTATCACATGAAATGACAATTCAGATGCCATGGCCCTCATTGCCCTAACTGACGCCACATGTTGCTTTAAACGAGCATTTAAAAGCCACCTAGTAGAACCGACATATGAAGAATCACAATTACCACTTGGAACATGGTTTTACGTAACTCGGGAAAGACTAATAAAATATTGCTACTATATCCCTGATAGGCCAAAATTGCAAAAACCACATAATATCCTAAGAAGAATGAAGAAAAATAGTTATATATTTTTATTTAGTTCAATTAAAAACTTTATCTGGATACAGCAGTCAAGTAGCCGGAGTGGCACATAAGAAAAGAAAACATAAAAGGAAGAAAAAACGCATGTTATTGTAATGCAAAAACTGATATGTATTTCGAAGCCAAGGCTATGAAAAATACATATCAGTTTTTACATTAGTATTAGTATTAGTAATGGCCGCATGGTGCAAGAAAGCCTATGGCTTATACTGCACCAGCCAAAAAAAAAAAAAAAAAAAAAAAATCCGAACAAAACAATGATAAAAACAAAAAAAATAAATAAATAATAATAATAATAAATAAATAAAAAGGAAATTAAACCTATCATCCTATGTGCTTCCCTTACTCGAAAGTACTATCCAGATGACCTTTGAATTTCCCCAAACTGTCGGCCTCTACCACCCATGAAAGCAACTTATTCCAGTAATTTATAACTCACTGGCTAAAATAAAACTTCCTGAAGTCCAATCTAAACATTTCCCCCCGTAACTTGAATTTATGTCCCCTAGTTCTAGCATCATTTATAATCTTGAAAATTTCATCCTCATTCATTTTACTGATGCCTCTCAGAGCCTTAAACACCTCAATCAAATCTCCTCTAAGGTGTCTAGTTTCCAAACTCTGCAACCCACATATTCGAAGTCTTTCTTCATAAGGAAGCCCTTTTGCCGATCTCACCAGGCGAGTTACCCGTCTTTGCACCCTTTCAAGAAGCTCGATGTCTTTCTTTAGGTGCGGTCTCCATACTTGAACATAGTATTCCAAGTGTGGTCTAACAAAAGCCTTATATAATGGGATTATCACGTCCCTATCTTTACTTGCAAAAGTTTGATAGATCATCGATAGGACACCATGGGCCTTCCTTGCAACCTGTTTACAATGTTCAGAGAATTTCATGTCTGACCGTATCGTAACACCCAAGTCCCTTTCCTCCAGTACTGGGTTTAGTTGAAGTCCACCAAGTGAATAAGTTATTTTGGATTACTGTTTCGCAGGTGTAATACCTTACACTTTGTTGGATTAAAGCATAGCTGCCATTTTTCTGACCATTCCTGAAGTCTATCTAGGTCTCTCTGAAGAAGTTCAGCTTGACATTGATCATTAACTACTCTACCAATTTTAACATCATCTGCAAATTTAGACATCGCGCCCTCTATCCCTTCATCAATGTCGTTTATGAAAATTAAAAACAACAGTGGTCCTAATACTGATCCTTGGGGAACCCCACTTCTTACATCAATCCAATCTGAGGAATAGCCATTTATCACAACCCTCTGCCTCCTGCCCTGAAGCCATCCTGATATCCATCTAAGAATTTTCACAGTGATTCCAACCTGTTCCAGCTTATAAAGCAACCGCTCATGTGGGACTGAGTCAAAAGCTTTGCTGAAATCTAAATAAACAATGTCGAAATTATTCCCTAAATCCAGCTCGTGAGTGACCCTTTCGAAATAGCGAACCAGATTTGTTAAACATTATTAATATGCCACTTCTCGTATTCTGTCTTTCTCCTTTATTATTGTGTTCACCCTTGCCATTGTACTGCTGTCACTTATTCTCTTAGTCGGCACCATGATTACAGTTAAAATTAAATTTTCTGAAAAGAACTTCACAGGGTTAAGGCGAAAATGCACTATTATCACCTCATGCTAGATCACATTTTACTAAAGCACATTTCTGGAGGTCACTGCCATAAAACAATAAAAACAATTTGCGCTTTACAGGTTATTGGGCTTTTCTGTTAGTGCAATTCATTATAAACAGGAAGTAAATTCAATCTTATTGCATTTACAATAATACCAATAGCTGGAAATCTGTGAGTTTTTACGTTATTATGGTGAAATGTGGGACCCCTTAACTGAAATCTACAGTCATAAAAAATATATAAATAACGTAACATAAGTCAGGGACTTTCTGTATCGAAAAATGTTCAGCAACCTACGTAAAAAGTGTGGTGACAGATAACAATACAAAAAAACTTGCCATGCACTACTTGCATGCCCAATACAATGCTTCCCTTTATTTTTTACAATGTCACGTATAGTTTGGTTACCATTATTATTATGGTTCTTTAGAGATTTAACGGATGCACCTTTTTCAAATTTTTGAATAATTTTCAAGTTTTTGTTTGATTGAAAGCACAACTCTTGCATTTGCCCATCATTTTTGCAATTTCTAAACAAAAAAAAAAAAAACGGTTACTATAAAAAAAAAAATTGCAACATCCCTGAAATAAATAGTAAAACAAAATTTGTCCATTTTCAGTGCAACAGAACACAACAATCAGCGATTTGCACTAAAACAAACTAAACATTTGGTCTCTTTTTTTTTTTTTTTTTTTTTTTTAATTTGTTTTGAGTGGTAGGTATGCAGGGGTTGCAAGATAATAGGTACACTAATCTCCCAATGATGACTTATAACGCCATTTCTTGTCGCTTATTTACGACTTGCAAAATATCTGTTTATAACTATTCTAGTTATTATGATTTCTGGTTGTTTTTTTTTTTTTTAATTTGGAGTCTTGAAGTGTCCCGGTTAATCTGATCCCGGTAAATCGAAAGTCTGCTGTATATACAAACATACTTTTTTTTAGTATGATTCTCTACCACTTCACTGTCTTGTTTGCTGCCTCTGTGTTCACTTACAAACCAACTTATTACAAATAATGAGTTAGTTTGTAATAATTACAAATGCTCATTACATTAACCCCAGAGGCTTACATCTGGTGAGTATGAGTTTGGCACACCCAGGGTCCTGAGCTGGATATCATCATTCTTCTCTTTCTTGGTGATTTCCTTCTCTCTCTCTCTCTCTCAGGGTAACTCAGAATTTTTTTTTTTTTTTTTTTTTTCCTTGCCTGTTGCAGCAAAAGCCTCAGGCTTCCTTTCACCATATGGCTAATAATGATAATGAAATAATTATTACTAACACTGACTGAACAATGTTTGTTCACTCTGCATTAGTTTGTACTATGTCATTTATGCATCCAAAATATTTGAATTTTGCTAATAATCAGTAGTGCACATAGTATAATGATCAGAATTAAGATTAAAGGATAATAAGTAAAGATTACTGGGATGTCACTAATTGTTGACATGACCTTAATGGTATTGTAGGTACAATGTTTCTATGGCTGTAAGACTATTTTTTATAAGAACACCACTATTGTTATAGGAGCACAGCAATGCATAGTGATATTGTAATTACTTTTGTATATTGAAGGGTGTTGGCCATGACAATATGCATATCAATGTGCTAAGCAGGTAATTAGAGTTAACACATTACAACTGTTATAATTATTTTTATGTTAACTTTAGTACATAGGATTTTCCATGGAACATGTAGTTATTTTGTGTTGACTGTCATTATTATGGAACTAGCTGGCACTGTTTTGATTTGTATATGGTAAACTTTACTATGTTTTTTTTTTTTTTTTTCAATTTTATATTTATCAAAAAAAAAAAAAAAAGGGGTTAATTTAAGAATGCATTGGAAAAAGGGTGCAGTGTTCAGTAAATAGGTTGCCAAGCCTAGAAGGTAATATAAAAGTATGAAAAAAAAAAGAAATAAAAGTGTATAGAATAGGAAATTAATTCTAATGCCAAAATTAAAAGTAAATTACAGGTAATAATTAGCATTGTTGCTAGAACTAGGGGTAGCTAATGCCAGGGAAGAGAGCCTAAAAAACTTCAAGGGTTGTGTTAGGGTTGTTAAATATACAAGAACAGTAAGTCTTAATTGTTTATATAGTAATGTTAGAAGTGTCGTTAATAAAATGAGCGAATTCGAACTGCTGGTTAAAAAAGTAACATGGACATAATAGGGCTTATGGAGACGTGGTGCCACCCGGAAATTGGGGATGATGAGTTTCAGTATGGATTGTATAATGTATTTAGGAAGGATAGGGTAGATAGAAGGGGTGGTGAAATAATGCTTCTTATCAGAAGCAGCCTGAGTGCGACGATAACTTTCCCGGATTCAGACGTTTCACATGCTAGTATAGAATCTGTATGGTGTGAGATAGTTGGAAACAAAGGTATAATGCGAGTAGGAATAATCTACAGACCAGGTGATTGTGAAGATTATGACGAAAGCCTCTACTTGCAAATGGAATGGTCAAGTAAGCGTCAATGTCTTATTATGGGTGATTTCAATTTGCCTCTAATTGATTGGAGTAAATGGGAAGGAAACTCAACATGGGGAACAAAATTTTTAAATCAACTAGATGACTGTTATTTGTATCAACATGTCAGGGAAAGTACTAGAGAAAAGAATATCCTAGACCTCATCATCACCCATGAATCAGATGACATAACAGGGCTGACAGTAGAGGAACCAGTAGCAGGAAGTGATCACGGAGTTCTACGGTGAATGATGATGAGAAAGGTAGCAGCAGTAAAAGGCAAAGGAATGGGTTTTAATTTCAGAAAAGGAAATTACGATGCCTTAAGGTACTACATGGCCTCTGTTAACTGGGTAGGTATCACACAGAGAATGAACACATTTGAACTGTAGTATGCTTTTAAAACATTAATCACAGATGCCTTGAATGCGTATTTACCATTAAAAAAATACTCCACGAGGAGGGTTCCAAGTTGGATGAATAGTGAAGTTGCCACATTATTTGAGCGGAAAAAGGTAGCATGGAAAGGTTACAGAGCAATAAAAAGTACTGAAGCCTATAACAGCTACAAGATGATCTGTAATAGAGCACAGAAAAGGTTCGACAGGCAAAGGCAGTTTATGAGAAATCACTAGCCAACAGAGCAAAGAGGGGGGGGGATAAGGAATTCTTCACATATATAAATGCCAAGAAGAGCAGGACAAACCACATCGGACCTTTACATAAGGGAAAGGGGATAGTATTAAATACACCAGCTGCCGTTGCAGATGAACTGAACAGTTATTTTGCATTGATATTTATAAATGAAAAACCTTTTGTGGCAGTGGGAAATTGTGGGAGCGAAGTTGAACTATATGTAATTAATGATATTGAAATTTCGCAAGATTATTTAATGAAAAAACTTTCGAGCCTACAGGCCAGTAAGGCTCCTAGAGTTGAAGGAATATACCCTATAATCTTAAGGGAGGCAGCAAGTGAGTGCATTAAACCACTGAGGCTAATTATGTGAGCATCACTAGACTCTGGGGAGATTCCCTTTGTTTGGAAAAGTGCCAATGTATCTCTCATACATAAGGGTGGCTCTAAGAGTGAAGTGGGAAATTATCGACCTATCAGTCTGACTTCAGTGGTAGGGAAAATCATGGAGGCAATGATCAAGGGGCGAATTCAGGATCATTTGGATCAAATTGAAATTCTCAAGGATACTCAGCATGGTTTCGTAAAGGGAAAATCATGTTTAACAAATCTGGTTCGCTATTTTGAAAGGGTCACTTACGAGCTGGATTTAGGGAATAATTTCGACATTGTTTATTTAGATTTTAGCAAAGCTTTTCACTCAGTCCCACATGAGCAGTTGCTTTATAAGCTGGAACAGGTTGGAATCACTGGGAAAATCCTTACATGGATAGCAGGAGGCAGAGGGTTGTGATAAATTGCTATTCCTCAGATTGGGTTGGTGTAAGAAGTGGGGTTCCCCAAGGATCAGTATTGGGACCACTGTTGTTTTTAATTTTCATAAACGACATCGATGAAGGGTTAGAGGGTGTGATGTCTAAATTTGCAGATGATGTTAAAATTGGTAGAGTAGTTAATGATCAATGTCAAGCTGAGCTTCTTCAGAGAGACCTAGATAGACTTCAGGAATGGTCAGAAAAATGGCAGCTATGCTTTAATCCAACAAAGTGTAAGGTATTACACCTGGGAAACAGTAATCCCAAAATAACTTATTCACTTGGTGGAGTTCAACTAAACCCAGTACTGGAGGAAAGGGACTTGGGTATTACGATACGGTCAGACATGAAATTCTCTGAGCATTGTAAACAGGTTGCAAGGAAGGCCCATGGTGTCCTATCGATGATCTATTGAACTTTTGCAAGTAGAGATAGGGATGCGATAATCCCATTATACAGGGTGTTTCAGTTAAACGTTTCAGAACTTCTAAGAGGGATAGGGTACATCCTGACAACTCGAAATCATATAGCAATGTGGGGTCGGAAATGCTTTCCTGAAGCGGTGTTGTTCACAGAAGCACCAAAAAGAAAAGAGACCGTAAGTGAGAAATCGTTTTAATAATACATGAAAAGAAGCAAAAGGTACATGGATTAAAGTAAGTGTTCGAAGTTTCTTCCACGGGCTACAATGCACGCCTCACATCTCCGACGCATGGACATCCGAACATTCTGGAATACTCCAGGCGAATTTCGAATTTCTTGAACAAGAACGCCAAGTTAGTAGGATGGATGATTACACGAACGCAGAGTTAGCCGATATGCATTTGACGTACGGGGCTGCAAATTGTAGTGGGCCAGCCGCACAGCGTTTGTACGCGGAACGATATCCAACGAGGCGTATTCCCAGTCATAATTTCTTTGCAAGACTGCACCAGAGGTTATCTGAGAGAGGTTCATTTGAAAGAGCTGACAGGGACAGGGTAAGAACAGCACGGACTCCAGCCGTCGAACAGAATGTGCTGCAGCATGTACAGGGTTCCAAGAACGAGTACACGAACTCTAGCAAACGCAGTCGGGGTTTCCCATTGCAGCGTCTGGAGGATTCTCCGAGAAAAAGACATGCATCCGTTTCACGTGCAGCGTGTCCAGACACAGCAACCGGAGGATTATGCACCTCGTATTGCTTTCGCACAGTGGTACCTTGGAAAATGTGCTAAAAATCCCCTTTTTCCTGCTGAAGTGTTGTTTTCCGATGTGGCATCCTTCACAAGGGAAGGAATTTTCAACACGCATAACGACCATATCTGGGCGGTCGAGAACCCGCATGCAATACGAAGTATTGCAGCGCAGATTCGATTTTCGGTCAATGTATGGGCTGGTATTATGGGAGATCATCTCATCGGACCTTACCTGTTACCGTGTCGTCTAACCGGACCTATCTACTTGATCTTTCTGCAGCAAGTATTGCCACAACTTTTGAGAGATGAACAGATTTCTGCATCGACGCAACAGACAATGTGGTTCCAACACGATGGAGCCCCTGCCCATTATAGCGGAGATGTTCGTAACTACCTGGATGTCACATTTGGTCAACAGTGGATCGGACGTGGTGGTCCCGTGCGTTGGCCTGCTCAGTCACCCGACCTATCATGTCTTGATTTTTATTTCTGGGGTCATATGAAATCGCTAGTTTATGACACCCCTGTTGACAATGCTGAGGAGCTGGTTGCAAGAATCGCAGTAGCTGCCGAAGAAATTCGAAATTCGCCTGGAGTATTCCAGAATGTTCGGATGTCCATGCGTCGGAAATGTGAGGCGTGCATTGTAGCCCGTGGAAGAAACTTCGAACACATACTTTAATCCATGTACCTTTTGCTTCTTTTCATGTATTATTAAAACGATTTCTCACTTACGGTCTCTTTTCTTTATGGTGCTTCTGTGTACAACACCGCTTCAGGAAAGCATTTCCAACCCCACATTGCTATATGATTTCGAGTTGTCAGGATGTACCCTACCCCTCTTAGAAGTTCTGAAACGTTTAACTGAAACACCCTGTATAAGGCTTTTGTTAGACCACACTTGGAATACTGTGTTCAAGTATGGAGACCACACCTAAAGAAAAACATCGAACTTCTTGAAAGTGTGCAAAGATGGGTATCTCGCCTGGTGAGATCGGCAAAAGGGCGTCCTTATGAAGGAAGACTTTGAATATGTGGGTTGCAGAGTTTGGAAACTAGGCACCTTAGAGGAGATTTGATTGAGGTGTTTAAGGCTCTGAGAGGCATTAGTAAAATGAATGAGGACGAAATTTACAAGATTATAAATGATGCTAGAACTAGGGGACATAAATTCAAGTTATGGGGGGAAATGTTTAGATTGGACTGCAGGAAGTTTTATTTTAGCCAGTGAGTTATAAATTACTGGAATAAGTTGCCTACATGGGTGGTAGAGGCTGACAGTTTGGAGAAATTCAAAGGTCATCTGGATAGTTCCTTTGTGTCAGGGAAGTGCATAGGATGATAAGTTTAATTTCGTTTTCTTTTATTAATTATTATTATTTATTTATTTTATTTTATTATTATTTTTTTATCATTTTTTTTATTTGGGGGATTTTTTTTTTTTTTTTTTTGGCTGGTGCAGCATAAGCCATAGGCTTTCTTGCACCATGTGGTCATTACTAATACTAATATTACTGCAGTCTTGTCTACACGAGGCGCCTCCATAGCCAGGTGGGAAGGAGCAGCAGTGCGTAGCACACGCTTCTTGATCAGACCGGGGTTCGAGCCCGTCATCACCAAATATGGAGGATGCGGAAAGGTCAGGGAATGACCACAGCATATCCCGGAGCAATATCGCCTTAGTTGCTAATGCTCCTAAAAACCAAATAACTAACTAACTAACTTGTCTACATGATCTTTAACCAGTGATTCCATTATTTTCCCCGGAACACAAGTTAAACTAACAGGTCTGTAGTTACTTGTGTCACCTTTTGAATCCCCTTTGTGAATTGGTGATACATTTCCACACCTCCAGTTCATGGGAACTTCCCCTGAGTCCAGAGAAGCTCTCATAATTATGGCTAACGGTTTGCTTACTTCCTTTGCTGCCTTCTTTAATATAACTGGATAGATCTCGTCCACCCTAGGTGCCTTCCTTACGTTTAACTTCAACAATTTCTCCTCCACTTTGCTCTCAGTTATTACAAAATCACTTAGCTCCCTGTTAGCATTTGATAAACTTTGGCACTCCCCTCATTGAATTACTCCTCATTTGTGAATGTAGATGCAAAATACTCATTCAGTTTATCAGCTACCTGAGCATGATCATCAATAGTCAACCCATCTATGTTAAGTGGTCCAATCTGATTCATCCCTTTCCTTCTAGAGTTTACATAAGTGAAGAAATCTTTGCTGTTTTTCTTTGCATCCTTTGCCAAAGATTTCTCCTAATCTGCCTTTACCTGCCTAACCTCCTTTGTGACTTGATTACAGACTAGTTTATACCTGCCATAGGCTTCTGTATCACCTGATACTTTATATGCATTCCATACATTTCTTCTCTGCCACGAGCCTCATTAATTCATCTGACATCCATTTAGGCCTAAACCTTGAACATTATTTCTTAGTTGGAATGAAAAGCCTAGTAGCCTCCAGAATTAAGTCCCTGAAGGCTTCCCATATAGAATTCAACGTTGGTAACATCATCAGTTGATCCTACTGTACAGAATTTAAAAACTGTCTGAGACCACTGTAGTCACCTTTATGAAAACAAAAGCCCTTCCCTTTAGCCTTGATGGTAGTTACATCTTTAAGTAATTCCCACATCAGTACATTGTGATCACTGTCACCCAGTGGTTCCTTTATCTGCAGATTCTTAATGCATGAATAATCACTGCTGATAATCAGATCAAGGGTATTACTCCATCTGTTTGCCTCTCCAACATGTTACTATAGAAAACAATCATCCAATAAATCCACAAAAGTCTTGCTAGTGTGTGAGTTACAGCCCACCAATTCCTGCCAATATCTGGGAAATTAAAATCTCCCATTATAAGACTCTCCAATTTACTGGTCCACTCTATTTCTCTGCACAACTGCTCATTATACTCATCATATTCATTAGGCCTGTAACACGCACCTACTCTTATTTTTCCTTTGCCAGTGCTTATTTCACACCAAACAGACTCAACACTGCATTGTCCACCAACATCAATTGGATGCACTTCCTTAGATTTTGTTTCTTAACTAACAGAATAACCCCTCCTCCCTTCCTGTCCTGTCTATCCTTTCTGTACACATTGTACTCCCCAAATTCCAATTCTGCACTGCTTATATCTATGTGACACCATGTCTCTGATATCCAAACAATATCTGCCTTTGATGTCTTGACTAGCACTTCAAGCTCATCGAATTTATTAACTATACTCCTAGCATTGGTGTATGTGCAAGTATACATGCACCCATTCTTACTCTTAGTTACCCTAACATAGCCCATGTATTTACTTGTTCCACTATGACTCCCAGCAGTCCTGGAAATCTCCATTACCTTGCTTTCCAGGCTGCTGCTAATTCTAATAATTAAATTGCCAAAATCAAGTATAAATACCGTTGGACATGTATTAATGTACAAGGAGAGTTAACATTTATGTAAGATGGCCAAAATTGTGGAAGTAAAGAATTTGCCAGTTCTAAAGTACATGATACCAAAAATTGCAAAAATAGATCATAGTGGCCAACATCTTCGGGGAACTGCCCCAATCCTAATCTAATATATCAGTGTAGACAGTAGTGGATCTAAAGTTGGTTAGCAGTTGGCTAGGTTAAAAAATATAGCAGGTCATCAACATAGATAAGATGGGTAGTTCTGATGCTGTGTGAATGATAATAATTTTAATTTATTAGATAATGATTAAAATTTACATAAATATATAACAAGGTAATTTTAAATACATAGTATATGTCATTATAATTAAAATGTTAAATAAGACAAATCAAACAGTATGTTGGAACTATGGCAAAAGGGAAAAAAACCAGTAAAGGTAAAATATGGCAAAGGAAAAAAAGTTGCTGCGAACTAAAATTGGTTGAAAAGAGGCAGAAAGATATGTACTCAGGTGCACTGTGGGTGTAAGAATCCAACCTCCAAATGTAGGTCTTGCATTTAAGTAGTAATTGTTAGATTAACAAATTAGTGCAAAGCATCATTTTAGTTTGTAGAAAATCACTGAAGTAGGTAAACTGGCATTGTTTTTGTAACATCTCATATTGTGAATGCCTTCAAGTTGCCTAGTATTGCACTACCTCAAATAAGCAGCACTTCACCAGTAGAGAAGACTAATTTTACTTATCCTTAACAGATACCACCACCTAGATGGTGCTGTTTTGTAGTTTGTTGGCCTCTCATCAGTGGGTGGGTAGGTACCCTGGTGATGCAATGAGTGACACATCCTGGGATGTCACTCATCGTATCACCAGAGCACCTACCAGGGGTTATCACTTGTTGTATCACTCATTGTTAGGGTAATACCGGGCAATTCATTGTGAAGGCAATCACAATATGTGATGTAATAAAGACGATGCCATTTTAGCTAATTCAGTGATTTACTATGAACTAAAATAATGCTATGCACTAACTTGTTTGTCTAGTAAATTTCCTATAGTCTGAGGCTTTCATCTCCCAACCCTTTTTTAGTATTAATTTTTAGTAAGAAATATGTGGTTAGTAGTATAAAAAAATATATATATATGTACACATTTAATACATATTCTAAGTGGAAACAGAAATGTCATTAGCATAAGGCATCAGTAGAGGCATATGATGCAAGAAAGCAAGCTTATATTGCATCAGCCAAAAAAAAAAAAAAAAAAAAAACCCCTTCCCATTTCACCTATTCATTCACTCCAAATGTTGTTTGTCTAGTTCTGCCTTGAACTTATTTAAGTTGCTCACCTCTGCTACAACAGATGGCAGTTTGTAACAACTATCAACCACCTGCTGGGCTAAAGGCGAATTTCTGCACATCTATTCTGCATTTGTCTTTCCTCAATTTGAATTTAGGCCCCCTCAGGTGAGTAACCTGAGCAAGGAGAAGAATTGCATTAGAATTGAGCTTGCTCAATCCATTCAAGGCCTTATACACCTCAATTAGATCACCCCACTGGTGCCTAGTCTCCAGAAGCTGCAATTTACAGAACTTAAACCTTTCTTGGTAACACAAACCCTTTGTTCCACTTGCCAATCTCATTGCCCTTCTATACTTGTTCCAGCAGCTCTACATCTTTCCTAAAATGAAGCCTCCAGACCTGTATACAGTACTCAAGGTGTGGCCTGACCAATGCCTTATACAAGGGGACAATCATTCCCTTATCCCTGTTAGCAAAATTCCTGTGCATCATTGACAAGATACCACAAACTACTCTTGCAGCCTTTTTGCACTGCTCAGAAAACTTCATATCTGACTACACAATTACTCCCAGTTCCTTTTCATTCTCCACTACCCTGAGTGTAGTACCACCCAGTTGATACTTTACTCTGGGGTTACTGCTACCTATATGCAGTACTTTACATTTGTCAAAGTTAAACTTCAGTTGCCACTTCTCTGCCCATCTGCCCAAATTTTCTGAATCCTGTTGCAGTAGCACACTGCCATTACTGTTATTAACAACTCTGCTAACCTTTGTATCATCTGAAAACTTAAACACTAAGCCTGATATACCTTCATCAATATCATTAATAAATATACAAAACAACAGTGGGCCCAACACCAAACCCTTGGGGATGCCACTAATAACATGAGTCCACAAAGAGCAGTGTCCATTGATAACCACTCTGTCTTTTCCCACTAAACCATCCTTTTATTCATTGTAGCAACCTTCCCTTAATGCAATACTGCTTCAATTTGTACAGTAGTCTCCTAACTTCTTCACACTGCTTACATCGAGCACACACAAAGACATCCCCCTTGGCAAAATCATGTCCCGTCCCAGAAAGGCTGCAAACATTCCACAAGTTGCAAATTTCTTTAGGCTGTGATGCATTATTATTATTGCTCTTATATTATTTCTCCCTGATTAGGGCTTCCACCTCGTGACAGGTATTGCTACCAATTACACAGGGTGGTTGTTGTTATGTCTGGTGTTACTGTTGGGCGAGGAACTCTGACTATTCTACAGGTGTTCAGGATTGCGACTTTCTGGAGTTCCTTGTAGGTGTTCGCTGGGAAACCTATTGCTGCTAGGCTGTTATGTAGGGTCTTTGGCATCATACTTGTGGTTGACACAATGATCAGGATGGTTATTACTTGTTGCATATGCCACAACTCTTTGATCTCCTGTCTTAGGATCGTGTACGTCCTGATTTTTTCCCCATGAGTTTTCTGTAGATTGCCAGTGTTGGGTACCGCTATGTCAATCAGATAAGTAGACTTTTCCTTCTTGTCCTCAAGGGTTATGTCCGGTCTGCTGTGCAAGATTGTCCTATCTGTTATTATGGTGCAGCCCCAGTACTGCTTGTGGGTTGGGGTCTCTAGTACTGCCTGGGGTTTGTACTTGTAGTACAGTACACTTTCTTCGATCAACTGGCATTTTCTTGCTAGCTTCTGATGTATTATCCCGGCTTCCTGGTCGTGTCTATGAGTGTACTCAGTCTGGGCAATCACCTTGCATCCCGCGATGATGTGTTGGATCGTTTCTGAGGCCAAGTGATCGATATGTGTCATCTAACACTCCGGGCTCCTTGGCGATGTATTTTCTGTAGTTCCTGATGTTGATTACCTGGTCTTGAATGGCGAGCATGAATCCTTCAGTCTCGGGGAAGAGCATCCTGCTCATGAGCCATGCATTGGACGCAGTTTTATCTATGTGATCTTGATGGAGATCATTATATAGTGTCTGCCATGGAGTGTCTTCTCTGCCCATCTTTCTAGCTTCGTTTGTACCTCCTGGTTGGGGCTCCTCGCTTAGGTTGAGTGGGGTATACTGCTTGTCTATCTTCCTTATGGCCTGGTGGAGTGCTGCTGTGTGTTTCTGGAAGTAATCCTTCAGGTTGAATATTGCTGTCTTCTGTTGCTCAATGAGATCTGTTAGGCTCCTTCTTTTTCGGGGCAATTGTCAGTCTCTCCACGGCAAATTTCGCATGGTGTTGGCGGCTCTTGGTCATCATTGTCCTTGTCTTTGTCATGATATCCTCCAGCTCGGTGTTAGTTCAATCTATGACCCCGAAAGAGTATGTTAGCACTGGGACTGCATAGGTGTTTATGGCTTTAACTGTGTTCCCTCTGTTCAGCTTTGCTTTCAGCAGGCTTCTGAGTCTCTGATGGTATTTTTCGGTCAGGCAGGCCTTAATTTCCTTGTGCTGTAACTGCTGAGTCTGCATCATCCCCAAGTATTTGTAGGCCTATTCCTCTGCCATAGCTTTGATCTCTTTACCAGTCTGCAGCTGGTAGTTTTGGTTGACTAATTTTCCCTGGTGCAATCTGTGGGTCTTGCATTTGTCTAGACCAAATTCCATCCTAATATCATTGCTGAATTGTTCTGTGATCTGGAGTAGTTGCTGGAGGTGCTTCTCGGTTCCTGTGTAGAGCTTGATGTCATCCATGTACATCAGGTGGGTGAGTGTGTACAGGTTCTTCCTTCCTTCTTTGAGGTTATATCCATACTTGCTACTGTTGAGCATGGTGGATAGCAGGCTAGTCAGAACCACAATGGGCTCAGGCCATCTCCCTGAAAGATTCCTCTCCTGATGGGGATTGGCATGGTTGTGATGTTTTCGACCTTAATGGCGGTACTCCATTTCGCCATTGTTTCTCCTAGGAGGTTTGTCACTATCAGATTGACTTTGTAGATGTTCAGCGCCTCCATTAGCCAACTGTAAGGCTCGGAGTCGAAGGCCTTGCGGTAATCGATGTAGGCTGTGTACACGTTGCAGCGCTTCTTGTAGGCTTGCTCCATAACTGCGGCATCTGTAGTTAATTTCTCCTTACATCCTTTGCTCAGCCACTTGCATCCTTTCTGCTGTTTGGCCATTATGTTCTGATTCTCCAAGTGGTCTGATATCTTCTGGTTATGCATCTGGTGAGGAACTTGTACATTGTTGGGAGGCAGGTGATTGGCCTATATTTTGCCGGGTTTCTTGTATCTTCGTCTTTAGGCTTCAGATATGTGATTCCTTGAGTGAGAAACTTTGGGATTGGCTCTGGGTGCCTTATCATTCAGGTGAACTGCTCTGCCAGGTGCTTGTGTGTGCAAGTCAGCTTCTTGTACCAGTAGTTATGGACGTTATCTATTCCTGGAGTTCGTGAGTTGTGAGAGTTCATGATCGTCTGTTTTACTTCTTCTTCCCGAATCTCCCACCCTTTCATTTCTTTTACGTCCTTGGGTTTCTTGCGTTCTAGTTCTATCCAGGTGGCTTGGCTGTTATGTCTTACTTCCCTGCTCCATACGTTTCCCCAGAACTCCTCAATTGTCTTCTTCTCAGGTGGTCCGTTCCCTTCTTTCCCATCTTCTCCAAGATTCCTGTAGAAGCCTCTTTGATCCTCATCGAAGATTCAGTTGTTTATTTTCCTCTGGAAGCTCTTTGTATCGGCTTAGTCTCTTGCTGAGTGCAAGGAGGTTCTACTTCAATGTGTCAAAATACTCTCCTATTCTCTGATTTTTTGTCTCATGTTCTTCACTTTTCCAATTAATTTCTTACTCCTATTGCCCTGTTGGTACTGGGTCAATTGGCCTATCGTGACTCTTAATTCTTGGTCATCATCATCATTATTATTATAATAAGAATCATCCCCTTCAGTTCTCTCTTGAGCCCCAGCACTCCCGCTACTTTGTGCTTGTTGCTTTGCTGCTCTAATCTGGGGCATGATTTCCAGTTAAATACAATTTAATTAATTAACAATGAAAATTAATAAGGTTAATAAATTTAATTGATTAATATACTATACTGTACTTGACTATACAATACTATACTAACCTAATGCAGTAATACGTATTCCGCTATATAGTTTTACATTATACCTTAGCTATAACTATTACTGGTTAAAGGTGCATTGTAAGATCAACCAGACAAGACTGCAGCAACAATTCAGACACAGCATGGGTTTGTTAAGAGAAAGTCTTGTCTGACAAATTTGATTGGATACTATGATGTGGTGGTTACAAAGGAACCAAATGCAAAAAATAATTTTGATATCATATACTTGGATTTCAGGAAAGCTTTTGACACTGTTGCACATGGAAGATTATTGTACAAATTGGAGCAGTATGGTATTAAGGGTAAGTTGCTACAATGGATAAAAGGGTGGTTGAGTGGCAGAAGACAGAGAGTGGTAATCAGTGGATGCTGCTCTTCGTGGACTAATGTTATTAGTGGAGTCCCACAGGGTTTGGTGTTGGGCCCATTGTTGTTTTGTATATTTATCAATGATATTGATGAAGGTATATCAGGCTTAGTGTTGAAGTTTGCAGATGATACAACGGTTGGCAGGGTTGTTAATGACAGTAATGGCAGTGTGCTACTGCAACAGGATCTAGAAAATTTGGGCAGATGCGCTAAGAAGAGGCAACTGAAGTTTAACATTGACAAATGCAAAGTACTGCATATAGGTGAAAATAACCCCAGAGGAACGTACCAACTGTGTGGTACTGCACTTAGGGTGATAGAAAATGAAAAACACCTGGGAGTGATTGTGCAGTCAGATATGAAGTTTTCTGAGCAATGCAGACAGGCTGCCAGAGCAGGTCATGGAGTATTGTCTATGATATACAGGAATTTTGCTAGCAGGGAAAAGGAGGTATTATCCCTTTGTATAAGGCAATAGTCAGGTCGTGCCTTGTGTACTGCATACAGGTCTGGAGGCCTCATTTTAGGAAAGATATAGAGCTGCTTGAGTGTTTAGCATTAGCATTAGCATTAGTAGAGGCATATGATGCAAGAAAGCAAGCTTATTCAGCATCAGCCAAAAAAAAAAAAAAAAAAGCAACAACCACTACTCCCATTTCACCCCTCCGTTCATTCGGAATACCTGTCCAGCTGAGCCTTAAATTTATTTAGGCTATCAACTTCAACAACAAGCGATGGAAGTCTATTCCACAAACCAACTGCCCGCTGGCTAAAGGCGAATTTCCGCACATCTATCCGACATCCGTCCTTCCTCAATTTGAATTTATGCCCTCTCAGGTGATTATTCTGAGCAAGAGGAAGAATCCCATCGGCATTGAGCATGCTCAAGCCATTCAAAGCCTTGTACACCTCTATCAGATCACCTCGGCGATGCCTAGTCTCCAGGCTCTGTAATTTGCAAAACTTAAGCCTTTCTTCGTAAGAGCAACCCTTTGTTCCATTCACTAATCTTGTTGCCCTTCTCTGTACTCGTTCCATCAGCCTACATCCTTCTTGAAATGAGGCCTCCAGACCTGTATACAGTACTCAAGGTGTGGCCTGACCAATGCCTTATACAAGGGAATAATCACATCCCTGTCCCTGCTAGAAAAATTCCTGTATATCATTGACAAGACACCATGAGCTACCCTTGCAGCTCGTCTGCACTGCTCAGAGAACTTCATATCTGCCTGCACAATTACCCCCAGGTCCTTTTCATTCTCTACCACTGTCAGCGTAGTACCACAGAGTTGATACGTTGATCTGGGGTTACTGTTTCCCATATGTAGTACTTTACATTTGTCAATGTTAAACTTCATTTGCCACCTCTCAGCCCATCTGCTCAACCTTTCCAGATCCTGTTGCAGCAGCATAGTATCAGTAGTGTCCTTAACAACCCTTCCAACCTTTGTATCGTCTGCAAACTTGGACATTAAGCCTGATACACCATCATCAATATCATTTATAAATACAGAAAACAACAATGGACCCAACACTGAACCCTGAGGAACTCCACTAATAACATTAGTCCACGTTGAGCAGTGTCCATTGATTACCACTCTCTGTCTTCTGCCACTCAACCATCCCTTTATCCATAGCAGCAATTTGCCTCGAATGCCACACTTCTCCAATTTGTGCAGCAGTCTTCCATGCGCAACAGTATCAAAAGCCTTTCTAAGATCCAAATATATAATATCAAAGTTATTCCCTGCATCCAGTTCTTTTGTGACTACATCATAGTATCCAATCAAATTGGTCAGACAAGACCTGCCCTTAACAAACCCATGCTGTGTCTGAGCTATAACTGAATTCTTGTCCAGATGATCCTGCAGTGCTTCTTTAACCAGTGCCTCCATTAATTTTCCTGGAACCGAAGTTAAACTAACAGGTCTATAATTACTTGTGTCAGCCTTTGATCCTCCTTTGTGAATTGGGGTTACATTTGCACATCTCCAGTCCATGGGTACCTCCCCTGAGTCCAAAGAAGCTCTCATAATTATGGCTAGGGGTTTGCTTACTTCCTTTGCTGCCTCCTTTAATATAACTGGATAGATCCCATCCACCCCGGGTGCCTTTTTTATGTTTATCCTCAACAATTTCTCCTCCACTTTCCTCTCAGTTATTAGAAAATCATCTAGCTCACTGCCAATGTTTACTTCACCTACGACATTCCCCTTCCTGAATAACTCCTCATGTGTGAATGTAGATGCAAAATACTCGTTTAGATTGTTAGCCACCTGAGCTGGATCCTCAACTGTTGAACCATCAACATCCAGTGGACCAATCTGATTCATCCCTTTCCTTCTTGAGTTTAAATAGGTAAAGAACTCTTTTCTGTTTTTCTTTGCATCCTTTGCCAAGGATTTCTCATAATCTGCCTTTGCCTGCCTAATCTCCTTTGTGACTTGGTTACAGACCAACTTATATCTATCATAGGCTTCCACGTCACCCATTAATTTGTATGTATCCCATGCATTTTTCTTCTCTGCCATATGTCTCATTAGTTCATCTGACAACCATTTAGGCCTGAACCTTGAACAATATTTCTTGGTTGGTATGTAAAGCCTGGTAGCTTCCAAGATTAGTTCCTTGAATGCTTCCCATTTTGAATTTGCTGTTGGTAACATCATCAGTTGGTCCCACTGTATAGAATTTAAATACTGTCTCAGACCATCATAGTCGCCTTTACGAAAGCAAAAACCCTTCCCTTTACCTCTGATGGTAGTTACCTCCTTGAGTAAATCCCACTTCAGCACACTGTGATCACTGCCACCCAGTGGTTCATTTATCTGCAGATTCCTAATGCATGAAGAATCACTACTGATAATCAGATCAAGAGTATTGCTCCCTCTTGTTGCCTCACGAACATGCTGGTGTAGAAAACAATCATCCAATAAATCCACAAAAGCCTTGCTAGTGTGTGAGTGACCAACCCACAAATTCCAGTCAATAAACTCCAATCTTAGTTTACTAAGATTGGTGAGGGGAACGAGGGGTCCTCTTACCAAGAAAGGCTTAAGTTCTGCAATTGGCAGCAGCTGAAGACTAGGCATCTGCGAGGTGACCCGATTGAGGTGTATAAGGCCTTGAATGGGAATTCTTCCGCTTGCTCAGATTATGAACCTAAGGGGGCATAAATTCAAATTGAGCAAAGACAATTGTAGAATAGATGTGCAGAAATTTGCCTTTAGCCAGCGGGTGGTTAATTGCTGAAACAAACTTCCATCTGTCGTTGTGGAAGTTGATAGCTTAAATAAATCAAGGAGAAATTGGACAAACGTTTAGTGGGAGAGGTTGTGTGAAATTGTGTTTTTTTTTTTTTTTTTTTGGCTGATGTTGCATAAGCTCATACGCTTGCTTTCTTGAATCACATGCCCCTATTACAACTACTACTGCTATCAAATTCGAGATTACATTATCAAGTTATGCTATACCATAACGATGACATTGCTAAATTAGTTATATCCTTAGCTAAATACAAAAGATATATTCCCAAAAGGTGATTAAAACCTTCAAAAAAATACTTATTTATTACAATTAAAACCCTACTATTCTTCTATGCTACTGATTATGCTACGTTATTCCAGCCAAAACACCAATATGATAGCGGTAAGAATAACGAATTGTAACTTATAAAGTCACTAGCTAAATTTTAAAAAAATACGCTGATGAACTCTACTAAGCCTATTTAATCTATTTGTAAAACACAAATTAATATGTTAACTAATCAAAAAATGCAATTAAACCCTTCACAATACTTAATTACAATTTATACCCAACTGTTTTCTGAGCTACTGGTTACGCTACGATATTCCCGCCATAAACACCACAATGATAGCAGCAGGAGTAGTGAGTTGCATGTGTAAGTCTGAATTTTTGTGCATTTAGGAAGAGACTAATAGTTGCATGTTATTAATTTGTGTATAATGGTTTTTTCTTTTCATTTTTTTTTAGCAGAATTGAAAGTTGTTTCACTGAAAATAAGAGGTGTAAAAAATGGAACACACTTTTAAGTTTTCAAATTTTTCATTAAAACAGATAAAAATTATGTTTAATAAGCACTACAATCCATTAGTAAAAGGTCAAACATTAGCAGTTCCACTGCTGCCTACTTAAAAGGATGAGTGGTATTCATAGAAAATTCGTGCAAAGCTATTTAGATGAATTTTTGTAAAGAAAGTGTGTTAGAATATATTATTCCCTGCATTGAGCATGCTGGCATGCAAACACCAAAAAATAAAATATTCTTTATAGTAATATTAATGCTAATTTTAGTATTCCTTCACTAAAGGTTTGACTTTCAAGCTGAATTACATTGCCCTCATCACCAATGCAATCTTTGTGTTATGAGTCCATTTTCAGGACTTAAAAAGTGTCAAGGTGTGTCTCAGTATCACTGTTTCTAAAGAACGTGGTAGCCAAAAGAGGGGGCTCATGGGTTATTAATATAGTAGTAGTAGTATTATGCAGTAGTGATACGCTTCTGTAGTGGGCCTATTTTACTGAAACACGAATACACCAAACAAACTGCAGTATTATTAATAATTATGTAACTATTTTACATAATATAAATGTTTTCATTTATTTTATAACCAAGGAGCATATTTTATTCCTCTCTTTTCCATAGATGGTTCCCAACTCTTGTGCCACACATGCTCTTTTGAGTGTACTGTTAAATTGTTCTAAAATTCACTTGGGACCAACACTTACAAGATTGAAGGAACATACTGCAAATATGAATCCAGAGGTGAGCATGATAGTCTTTTATAATCATAACTTTTTTTCTTAAATTTATTTGTGTATATAGTCTCATACAATATTTTTTATAAAGGAGGTTTTCTTTATTTCCTGCACTTCTTGTAGTAAGATCACCTTGAATTGAGATAGTGGTGCCTCTGTTTTAACAGTGGTAAGTGAAGTAAAGTATTACAAACAAATATAATAGGCTATTGCATTTTGTACACAAAAAACTAGAAAAATTTAGAAATTTAAATATCTGTTAGAATTACATTACTGTAAATTTAGTATTTCTCAAATATGGCATTCACTTTTAATTTGCATTCTTAATTATTTTTTAATTGGAGAAATATGGCTGTAAGAAATTCTTTATGGCTCCACATTTGTGAAAAATGTGAATCACATGTCTAGTCCTGTGTTTAATTTTTGACAGAGCTCTGGTTTCAGCTACAAATATTCAGAAAAGTTTCAAATGAAACGTGGACCTATTGCAGGGATCCAGAAATGAAACAGGAGTTCATGCAATGGAACCCAAAAAAATTCTGACTCAACCTTTTTCCAGGAAGATCATGGCTGCCATTTTTTGGGATATGGAATTCTTTTCATAGATTACATGCCACATGAGGAAACAGTCACTGGAAATGCCTATGCTACTGTTCTCAAAATATATAAATTTTGAGAATAGTAGGGAGCCATAAAGGAACAGAAGAGGGAAATTGATGTGATGTCTTGCTTCTTTATGACAGTAGTGCTGCCGTACACAAGACCCATAAAGTAATTGCCATTCAGAAAGATTGCAAATTCCAAGAGTTAACTACGTGGCCCGTGGTAATTGTTCCTCTTCAGAAATCAGAAGAAATGCCCACATGGTCGTCAATTTTAAAGTGGTTACAGTCTTTTTCATAGACTAGAACAAACTTTTTTTCCCTTTTTCCAAGTACTATATATATATATATAAAAAAAATAGTCTGTGTTGTATCTTTATCACCAAGGTAGGTGACTTTTGATTGATCTTCATTCATATACAGTAGGACCCCACTTTTCGGCATTCCACGTCCCGGCGATCCGCTAATAGGGGTTTTCAATTATATCCATGTTCATTGTGTTCGGTGCTAGTTCCGCTTTTTCGGAATGACACGCTCATCAGCCAAGTTTGAGAAGGGCATCCAGCATAATTTTATTGTTGGTGATTCAGTCTGTTTACAGCATATGATATTGTAAACGTGTTATTATCCATACATATAGGCTTTTATATGTATTCGCAATTGAAAAAAAAAGTGATTTTTGCTTTTCAGCGGGGGTCCAGAACCCTCCATATAAGTGGGCTCTACTGTATATTGTTTTGAAACTGAGTAAAATTTGTCTGTAGTAAAAATGTTAATTGATTTAATTATATTCATTGAATTACCTGTGATGATGATAAACAAGTGCAATTTTGTAATGAGGAATCATTTTTAAAGATTTATTTAAAATATCCATAAATTATGATACATATTGGTGTTCAGGGGAAACAGTATTCAAAATTTCATTTGATCAGATGAATGTAAATTTAATTGTCTCATGAATTGGTGTAAAGGAGCAGTACTTTGTATATTAAAATTATGATAAGGTATGATATAGTCACATTATTTTATGAATAATGAAACAATAAATGAAAATTTAAATGCTGTGAAATGACATACATGTTATAAATTGGAAATTAATGAATTGAACCACTTTTTTTTACACTCTTCAATTTTTATAAAATAATTTTAATTTGCTGGACTTGGGCACAATACCAAATCTAAAATCAGTAGGCCTATTTTCAGTTATTTGATATTTTGAAACTTTATTTTATTTTCAAGGCAACAAGTGTAATGTAAGGAAAATAAAAGAAAACATGATAAACAAATTCTGCTAAAAGTTATATTGTAGTATCAAAGGAGGAAATGATTATGGGAAAAATTTTAAAATCTTACTCTACATAGCTTAATTTCATCAAATGTAAAAAGTTTAAGGTGTTTTTATATTATAATCAGCTTGATGATATGAGGCTAATTGATTATTGTACTGAAGAAATATTTTATACCTCTAAACATTAGAAGTAGATATATATTAGTATCACTAACAATCTCCTGCAGTTTATTCAAATAATCCTTTTCAAATTAGTTTGTACAATGATATCTTTCTTATCTATTTTTTAGATCAGTATTGTTGAATTAGAATAGAGATCTGGTGACTGCTCATTCACAACTGTTTTAATATTTCATTTAAGGGGAAGTGAAGTTAGTGAATTATTAGTGTGGTTTATTTTTTTAAATAACATATGCAAGTCTAGTCATATTCCATATTCATATTCTGCTTCTATTATGGATAAACTTTAACCTAAATCATTATGTATAGAAAATTCATTCTCTGAGAGGTTGTAAAAGTTTATTTATTACCATCAAAATAAAAGTAATCAATTATAATTCATCAGCTACTGAGTTTTATTGTACAGTTTTATTGTTTAGATAGACATTTAATATTTATAAAAATATTGACTGAATTGGGAAGTAGTTGTCATGTTACAATAAAGTAGTGATAATTTTTTAAAAGTTTTTTTTTGCATATTTTCTTCAGAACAAAGGCTATGCCATTGGCAATACTCCAGAACTAGCAAGAGCTCATAACAGTCATGCAAAGTAAGTAAATTTAATTTACACCAACTCCCATTATCATTCATTCATTCATAGTAGTCATTTGTTATACCTATTCTTTTTAATAAAAGAAATTAAAGGAGAACTTCTTTTATTGCTGGTGTAGTAAAGAAATTAAAAATACATTAGGTTAATTTAACTTGTCTTTTCCTGTTGAATTGTACTTGCAATTTTGTGGAAAATGAACTAATAGCACAACTAAAATTAAACAGCTCTTGAGAAGTGTTAATAAATATTAAATATTAAAACTAGTAATGAATCAAAGTGGGCTGTTCCTTCACTTACTTTCAAGTCTCAAAAGAAAAGGTTCAGGACTGCCTTTTATGGAAACAACCCTGGCCCGGCTAAGGATAACGACTGGAAAAAAGAAAAACGATTCTTTGCTATTTGGAATGTGAGAAGTATAACTCACAAGGAAGACCAAATTGATGATATTCTGATGAAAAAGAAAATTAAAATAGCATTTGACAGAGCCAAAAAAGAAACTTCAAAGAACAAGGGAAACCAAAAACTACACCCATATCTGCAGTGACATTAGAAAAGAACGAGCAAGAGCAGGAGTATCAATTGTGATTCATAAATCACTTAAAGATAGAATAAATAATTATATCTATTGGAGTGAATGAATAATAAAAATACGTCAAAAAATATAAAGAGGGTATCTAACAATGATAGGCTTTTATGCACCGGAAGAAGGCAGAGAGGAAGACAGCTCTGAATTTTACAGCCAACTTAAAAGTATAATAGGAAAAGTAAACAAGAATAACATGCTGCTCCTGCTGGGAGACATGAATGCTAGAGTAAGAAATATAAAAATCCAAAATCACGTAGGCAGCTTTGGGGAACCAAAAAAATAGAAATGACCAAGGATTTCTCGATCTATAATAATTTAAAAATAATGAACACAATATTTAAACATAAAGGTGCACACAAATATACATGATCACAAGAGGAACAAAATCTATTATAGATTATACCTTGGCAAACAGCAAAGTTGGAAAATTCATACTCGACACAATAGTTTCATAGAGGATATGAAATTGAATCAGACCACTTCTTATTTCTGACTGCCTTGAGATTCCCTCCACCATGGCTGAGGCATAAAAAGGAAAAACCATCTCAAGAATGTCTATATAAAGTAAGCTCCTAAATAATCCTGAAATACAGAAGAAATACCAACAAGAAATAGATAAGAAATTAAATTATCTTGCAGGAGTAAATATAGAAGATAACTGGAGCTGCCATTGCAAAATTTTGGAAGAATCAGCAGAGGCAACACTGGGTGTGAAAAAATGATGGCAGAGAAAAAAAGGAGTTGCAACAGTGGGATGCAGAAATCAGCACTATAATTCAGGAGAAAAAGAATGCATATAAAAAATAGATAACCACAAAAAAACTAGAAGATGAAGTGGAATATAAACGAAAAAGAGCCATAGCCAAAAGAGAAACACAAAAAAGACAAAGAGATCAATGGAACAATTTTGTAACTAACGTAGAAACAGTCATTAATAAGTCACTTACTAGCATATACAAAGTAATGAGACAAATGAGCAATAACCTCAAGGAAACAGTCAAAATTAACACAATACCATTAGAAAACTAGCTCAACTATTATAAAAACCTATGGATGACAGCTGATCCTGCCCTGGCTAAAGCAACATCTTACAATAATATAATAGAAGCCTTCACTAATGAAGAACTGGAAACAGTGCTTAAAAATAGTAAAAACCAACAATGTCCCGGCGACGATGGAATTAACATAGAACTCATCAAATACTCAGGAAAAAATTTTGAAATTAAACTACTTGAACTGATGAATATGATTTTTGCAGGTCACCTGCCACCAGATAGCTGGCAAAATGCTCTTGTAGTGACAATTTTTAAAAAAGGCAATATAAATGACTGAAACAACTATAGAGGAATCAGTCTCCTGAAATC
This sequence comes from Mastigoproctus giganteus, assembly GCF_048544385.1. Lineage (NCBI taxonomy): Eukaryota > Metazoa > Arthropoda > Arachnida > Uropygi > Thelyphonidae > Mastigoproctus > Mastigoproctus giganteus. The sequence continues at coordinate 236,196,008 of NC_143576.1, forward strand.
AGGATATAAAATATACCCAAGCCTTTTAAAACTGAAACTTAGTAAATGCTACGAAGCTCCTCATAGATTAGAAAAAAGCCTTTGACAAGGTGAGCTGAACAAAATTATTCGAAATACAATACACCGAACCAGTTGATCAAGGCATCCTCAATATTTATAAAAATAATAGAATAAAAATTAAGATCAAATCACAAACAACTGAATTGGAGACGATAAATACAGGGTGCGACAGGGATGTGGACTGTCCCCGCTTCTATTTGACATTTATATAAATTATATTATAAGAGAATGGAGGAAAATCACCATGACAGGAATCAAAATTAGCCACAAAGCAAAAATAGACACACTGCTTTTTGCTGATGACCAGGTTCTAATAGAAGAAAATGAGAACTCGTTGCAGGAAGCAAGATCTGCATTGACAGTAATATTATCGAACAAGTTAACACTTTCAAATACCTAGGATACCACCTGTCCTATGAAAAAGAAAAAGATATTGAGCAAATAATAAATAACTACATAGGAATTACTAAAACTATAAATCATATATTCAAATCTAATCTGGTGCATAAGAAAACCAAGGACATGGATACATAACACCCTCACCAGACCAATCCTAACCTATGACTCTGAGGCATGGACAGTGAGCAAAGGGGATAGGAGGAGGTTGACTGGTGCAGAAATGCACTTCTTGCACAGAACCACAGGCTATACCAGACTTAATATGAAAAGAAATCAAGACATCCTGTCAGAACTGCAGACAAAGTTAGTACTGAATTTTATCGACTCATACAGAAACAGATGGATCCAGCATGTAGAGAGAATGGAAGACGGATGCTATCTGAAAGAGATTCTAAACTACAAACCCTGAGGAAGGAGAGACAGAGGTAGACCCCTGGAAAGATGGAGAAAGGCTATAACAGGCCACTAGGCCTAATACTGGACAGGAAGAAGAAGAAGATGAATCAAAGTAAAATTCCAGGCCAAATGATATAATGCAAGGCCTGGCTAGCTGAGCAGAACATGAGGCTACAGTGGAACACACATTTCAATTGATCATGGTCTGAGCCATGTGATTGGAGTACAAACAGAATATTTATTTATTTATTTTAAATTGAAGCAGTACCTGATGGAAAACCAGTTCAAAAGCTCGATCTTGCTCTTCTTTGAATATCATCAGGGAGTTGGTGCGTGAAATTGATTAACTGATAATCCCGAAAACCTTTATAATGGTACATACACTGATGAGCCAAAACATTATGATCCCCCACCTAATATGATGGTGGGGGATCATAATGTTTTGGCTGCACGTCCTCCACGTGCAGCCAAAACAGCTCATACCTGGCAAGACTTGCATGCAACAAGATTTCTAAATGTGTCTTGTGGTATCTGGTAACAACACATAACCAGCAGATGCTTTAACTCCTGTAAGGTCATTAAACGCCACAGATCGGAGTTGCTGTTCCAACACAAACCACAGATGCTAGATGGAATTGATGTCTGGGGAATTTGGAGGCCAGGGCAATACCTGGAAGTCTTCCTCATGTTCCGTGAACCAGTCCTCAACAATCGGGGCAGTGTAGCACGGCACATTATCCTGCTGAAAGACAGCACCACCAGAGGGGAAGACTGTTGCCATGAAAGGGTGTACCTGGTCAGCAATGATGTTTAGGTAGGTGGTAGATGTCAGAGTACCCAGTACATGGATGACTGGACCCAGAGTATCCCCGCAGAACATCGCCCAAAGCACGACGCCTCCGCCACCGACTTGTTTTCATCTCACGGTGCATCCAGGCGCCATCACTTCCCCAGATAAATAACGCACACATACTCGGTCATCCACATGGTGCAATAGGAAACATGATTCATCAGGCCAAACGACCTTCTTCCAATCACTCAAGGTTCAGTTTCGATGCTTGCGTGCCCATTGTAGGCACTGTCGCTGGTGAACTGTGGTTAGCATGGGCACTCAGAGTGGCCTGCGACTATGCAGTCCCATTTTCAGCAGGGTTTGATGTACTGTGTGTTGTTACACATTATTCCCATCACCAGCATTCCAATTACTGGCGAGTTGCGCCACAGTTGCCCTTCTGTTGCCACGTACCATCCAGGAGAGCTTTCGCTCACCTTGATCATCGATGAGCCGTGGTCGTTCACCATCTTGCCAGCGGTTCGTGAGTTTTCTCTGCTCAGACCACTTTCGGTAGGTACTAACCACAACTGACTGTGAACACCCCACCAGTCGTGCAGTTTCGGATATGCTCTGACCCAGTCGTTTGGCCATTAAATTTGGCCTTTGTCAAACTGCTTAATTTCGCTGCCTTTCCCATCTGAAAAACAAGAGTAACACTGATTAACGGAGCTCAGTATCAGGTGGTTTTTATACCATGTCCCAGACCTGCACATGCGCCGTAGTTCACCTGCAGTTACCAATCTTAGTACAGCATAGTGTAAATTTGAGTATATTTGTAATATTGCATGTTTTTTTTTTTTTTATCTTTCATATATATACTGTATTTTCTACATCTTTCATCAGTTTCCATAAAATTGGTTAAATTATAGTAATTAAATATATTCATTGCTAAACTCATGTGGGAGCCTGGCTAGCTGAGCAGAACATGAGGCTACAGTGGAATACACATTTCAATTGATCATGGTCTGAGCCATGTGATTGGAGTACAAACAGAATATTTATTTATTTATTTTAAATTGAAGCAGTACCTGATGGAAAACCAGTTCAAATTTACTTCATTACATTGTCTCATTTAATAAATCAAACTAAAATAATTAAATTTCCAAATCTCTTCCAGTTAGCAAATAGGCCTTTGAACATCCAAAGAAAATGTAAAATTACATATGAAGTTTGATCTTTATATCATGATATATTTGTTTTAGGCCTAAAATAAGTAAGTGTTTTTTATTATTATTATTATTATTATTTTTTTTTTTTTAGGCCAGAACCTCGTCACTTACATGAGAAGTCTCACGGAATCTCAACTGGACGTACAATGGAGGCATTTCACTTTGTCAGTTATGTTCCTATTAATGGTCGACTGTTTGAACTTGATGGTCTCAAACCATTTCCTATTGATCATGGTAAGATTTATAAAAGTAGAAGTTGTTTCTTCTTATAAATCTCTTTTAGTTATTCCTTTAGTGTTGGTTTCAGTAAGTGTTACTGAATTCTAGAGACTTCCTACAAAATTCCCATCTTTCAAGAATATGATGAAAGATAAAATCTATTTATCAATTAACCTTGCATTCCTATTCTCCAAGGCCCCCCACCTCATAATAATTCTAAAGCAACACTGGTTATGCATCTGTTATCTGTATGTCACTAAACTCCACACCTTAATAATTTTAAGAATTTAAAATAAATTTTCATGTAATATCCACATCAAAATCTGTGATACGAGCTATAACGCAGAGCAAGATGGAAACATACTGTATTCGTGGTCTTAACTGGAGATCATTTAGTATACCTCTGAATGTGGAAAATTTGTTATTGACAAAAGGTACATGAGAATATAGTTTAACACTTTCACTGCATGCTTTTTCCAGAGACCTTTTTGACTCAGGATTTAAAACTACAGGATTGAGTTGATCTTGATTGGGAAGGGCAGAGACTTTTTTGGCTTGATTCCCACTGTGGCTGAATTAGTCAGACAGTTGTGAAGGTTGCTTGAAAAAATATACAATTTTTCTTCTGTCAAATCGGAAGCAAATTGTTTTATTAGAGTCAGGTGGTTTAATCTCTCTAAGTGGATTAAAAATCTCATTGGGCACATGGGTATCATGATGCAGCTAATGTATTAAAGAGAAAGAGCAGATAAGAATTGCACCAAATATTACACAGTGACAAAGAAGTATAGGTAGTTCTCTTCAATGTCATCCCACAAATGTTATTTTCTTCTAATGCTGTTTATTAGTGGCAAATGATGCAAGAAGGCAAGCTTATTGAGCATCAGCCAAAAAAAAAAAAAAAATCCCATTTCACTTTTCCATCCCCTCCAAAAGTTTGTTTAGTTCTTCCTTGAATTTATTTAGCTATCAACTTCCACAACAACAGATGGAAGTTTATTCTAGCAATCTCCCACCCATTGGCTAAAGGCAAACTTCAGCACATCTAGTCTGCAACTGCCCTTCCTCAGTTTGAATTTGTGCCTCCTCATGTGCTTAGTCCAAGCAAGAGAAAGAATCCCTTCAGCATTGAGCTTGCTCAATCTGTTCAAAGCCTTAAACACCTCAATCAGACCTTCCCGTAGGTGCCTAGGGTCCAGATGCTGCAGTTTGCATAATTGAAGCCTTTCTAGGTAAGGACACCCTTTTCTTTCCTTTACCAATCTGGTTACCCTTCTCTGCACCCGTTTCAGCAGATCTACATCCTTCCTAAAATTAGACCTCCGGACTTGTTTGCAGTTTTCAAGATTTGACCTGACCCTTATACAAGAGGGATAATTACTTCCTTATCCCTGATAGCATAATTCCTGTATATCATTGACAAAGCCACATGAGCTATCCTTGGCAGTCTGTCTGCACTGCTCAAAGAACTTCTTATGTGACTGCACAATTACCCACAGGTCTTTTTCAGTTCCACTACCCTGAGTGTAGTACCACACAGTTGGTACATTACTCTGAGGTTACTGTTACCCATATGCAATACTTTACATGTGTTAACTTCAATTGCCATTTCTCAGCCTATCTGCCTAACTTTTCTAGATCCTGTTGCAGTATCATACTATCATTAACCACACTGCCAATCTTTGTATCATCTGCAAACTTGGATATTAAGTCTGATATGCCTTTTTTAGTATCATTGATAAATATAGAAAACAACAATGGGCCCAACACCAAACTCTGTGGGGCTCCACTAATAATATTACTCCACGGCGAGCAGTGTCCGTTGATTACCACTCTCTGTCTTCTCTTGCTCAGACAGCCATTTATCCATAGCATCAACTTGCCCTTAATGCCATGCTGCTCCAATTTGTACAGCAGCCTTCCATGTGCAACAGTATCAAAAGCTTTCTTGAAATCCAAGATATGATATCAAAATTATTATTTTTTGCATCCAGCTCCTTTGTAACCACATCATAGTATCCGATCAAATTGGTCAGGCAAGATTTCCCCTTAACAAACCCATGCTTTCTGAACTATAGCTGCAGTCTTGTGTAGATGAACCTGCATTGCTTCTTTAACTAGTGATTCCATTATTTTCTCTGGAACAGAAGTTAAAATAACAGGTCTGTAATTACTCTTGCCCCCCTTTGTGAATTGGGAATACATTTACACACTGTAGTCCGTGTCGTTGTCGTCGCCCCCCCCTCCCCCCAAATCCAAGGTTGCTCTCATAATTATGGCTAAAGGTTTACTTTCTTCCTTTGCTGCCTCCCTTAATATAACTGGATGGAAAGCTTTTGACACTGTTGCACAGGAAAGACCACTGTACAAATTGGAGCAGAATGGTATTAAGGGTAAGTTGCAACAATGGATAAAAGGGTGGTTGAGTGGGAGAAGACAGAGGGTAGTAATCAATGGACGCTGCTCTTTGTGAACTAACCCCAGGGGCTCACATCTGGTGAGTATGAGTTTGGCACACCCAGAGTGCTGAGTTGGATATCATCAGTCTTCTCTTTCTTGGTGATTCCCTTTTGACACACACTCTCTCAGGGTAACTTGGGAATTTTTTTTTGGCTGGTGCAGCATAAGCCTCAGGCTTCCTTGCACCATATAGCTAGTAATAATAATAACAATAATAAAGTTATTACAAAATCATTTAACTCCCTGTTAGAGTTTGATAAACTTCTGGTCTCTACTTCCCTGCAGGTCATTTGTGAATGTACATTCTTGATGGAATACCTTCTAGTATCTGTTCACTGCCTTGCTGGTACATCACTTATCGAGTCAAAAGTAATGACTGGTCACTGGTGGACAGGCCCTCGTGTACCCTCTAGTTCTTAACAAGTCTTAACAAGAGCTGGTGCTGTGTTATATCAATAAAAGACTCCCCAGCCAAAGAGGAGAAAATGAGGAGCTGTTCTAGATCATTTAATACAAAGGGTACTAGGAAAGTTTTGCAATACAGCTTTGTTTATTTAATTTTTTCAAAGTAATTTCCTCTACATTCAATACACCTCTCCATCCTCCGAAACCAATCTTTAAACCAGTTCTGCCAAGTTTCACTAGGGAGTAAAGCACACTCGTTGTCCCAAGCCCGTAGAAGGTCCTCATCACTGGAAAACCACCTCCCTTTTAGCTTCATTTTCACATGCGGGAACAGTGCAAAGTCGCAGGGAGCAAGGTCTGGACTGTAGGGAGGGTGCTCGAGAAGTTTCAGTCCTGTCGTGGTCAAATATTTGGTGCAGGCTTTGGCGCGGTGAGCTGGAACATTATCGTGATGGAGGTACCAGGTGTCCATTCTTGACTTTGGCCGCAGGTTCCTCATAGATCCAATGACTTAAGGCAGGCATTGTTCAGTATACCACTTAGCTATGACTGTCTTCTGCGTGTCCAAAACGACATGGTCCACAATTCCACTCGATTTGAAAAATACAGCTATCATTTTCTCCTTTACAGATCGGGATTTTCTGACAATTACGGGTGTGTCGTCATCATCAAAGACCCAAACTTTGTTTTGAGCCTTGGTCGGCAGATCGTAATAGTACAGCCAAGTCTCGTCACCTGTCACAATGTTGTTCACATACCGAGATTGTCCCTTATCAAACTTTTTTAACATTTCCCGGCACCAAGTCACACGTCGTGTCATCTGCTCTTCAGTCAGTTGATGCGGCACCCAGAGAGAACAAAGTTTCTTCACATGCAAATGATCTTGCAGAATCGAACGAATTGCTGGTGCATTTAGGCCCAAAGTATCCTCTATCTGTTGGTAGGTCACTCGCCTGTTTTCGTCAAGCATTTTCCTCACAGCAGTAACGTTTTCCTCCGTAACTGACGTTCGTGGCCTTCCCGGCCTCTCAGAATCCTCCAGAGTGAAATTTCCCCTTTGGAATTCTCTATACCACCTGAATATCGTTGTACGATGTGGACAATCATCATCTAGTGCAAGAGTCATTTCTTCTAAGCACTGGTCTATGGTTAAACCACGCACGAAATTATACCGCAAAACTGTCCTTATCTCATTTCGTGACCACGATGCCATCACAAGCACTTTACACTCTCACTACTAATGAATAGCTGAGCCCATCAACTTGGCGCGGAGGCTACTATGCACGTATGAACATGTCTCAACATGCAGCAACAAGCAGCTTCCTGTGATTCATTGTTGCATCATATTGCAAAACTTTCCTAGTACCCTTCGTATCATCATCCCTGAGGAAGTTAGGAACTCTTCAAGATCCTGACCTCTATCGTCAGAATCCATTCCTCCCCAGAGAGCCAGAGAGTTGATTGGAGTAGAGCCCATCTGCACTATGTTTGCTGAACCCAGCTTGTGCAGGGCTCACTCCAGATACAGCGATTTAAAGTAAATGGTACCCAGAGCCCCCATGACCTTGTCACAAACATCATGTTCATCGTGCAGTGATACAACTACAGTTACAGTTAAATATGGGTTCGTTATCAAAATTTTCGTGTAGGGGACTCCGAGGCTTCCTCCACTCTGTACAGCTTAGGATAGTCAAAAACATGGCCACTCAATACATAAGGCTCCTGCAACATCACTAGGTCAGCCTTTGTCCCATGAATGGCAAGTGTTAACTCTGCAAGGCTACAAAATTTCTATCCATTGATCTGCATTATAGTGTACAGGCATACCTCACTAATATAGTGGCCACCTCCATAAAGTGAATCACAGCCTTTTTTAACTTGCTAGTGCATATAAAAGTCTAAAAACATATTTACATTATCATTTATTAAGTGCACAATAGCACTAGGCCTAAAAAAAACAATGCAAAAGTAAAAATAATAAATTTTAAAAAATGCTACAGTACTGTATTGCTAACCTTAAAATATTTTTGTCCTTTACTTATGGTGACTGACAAATGAACATTTTAGAAGAAATAATTGTGGAAGGAAGGCTGTAGGACCTAGTGGAGCTTCATCATCTGAGCCTTCACCAAATGTTATTCTCTTTGCTGGTGGACAGTCTTGCCTTGATGTTGATGGCTGTTGAAGGTTAGGGTAGCTGTGGCACTTTTTTAAAATAAGACAACAAGTAAGTTTGCCTCATTGACTGATGCTTCCTTTCGCAAAGGATTTGTCTATAGTATGCTGTACCATTTGATAGTATTTTACCCACTGTAGAACTTCTTTCAAAATTGCCATCAATCCTCTCAAAGCCTGCCACTACTGTATCAAGTAAGCAAACGTAGTATTCTAAATCTTTTGTTGTCATTTCAGCAATACTCACTGGATATTCATCAGGAGTAGATGCCATCTCAAGAAGTAACATTCTTTGCTCATCTACCAAAAGCAAGTCGTCATCCGTTAAAGGCTGATCATGAGATGCCAGCAATTCAGCCATATCTTCAGGCTCCACTTCCAGTTCTCTTGTGATTTCCACCATATTTGCAGTCACTTCCTCCACTGAAATCTCAAGCCTTTCAAAGTCATCCATGTGGGTGGGAATCAACTTCTTCCAAACTCCTTTTAATGTTGATATTTTGACCTCCCATGAATCACGAATGTTCTTAATGGCATCTAGAATGGTAAATCCTTTCCAGAAGGCTTTTAGTTTATTTTGCCTAGGCCCATCAGAGGTATCACTGTCTAAGGTAGCTATAGCTTTAACAATTGTCCATTTTAAATAATAGGACTTGAAAGCAGCAATTACTCCTTGATCCATGGGCTGCAGAATAGATGTTGTGTTAGCAGGCAGAAAAACAACATTAATTTCTTCATACATCTCCATTAGAGCTCTTGGGTTACCAGGTGCATTGTCACTAATCAGTAATATCTTGAAAGGAATTTTTTTTACTAAGCCATAGGCCTCAACAGTGGGCTTAAACTATTCGGTAAACCACATAGTAAACAGATCTGCTGTCTCCCAGGGAGACAGCAGATCTCTTGAGGGCCCTACGGTTTTCAGAATGGTAGATGAGCATTGGCTCCAACTTGCAGTCACCAGCTGAATTAGCCCCTAACAAGATAGTCAGCCTATCCTTTGCAGCTTTGAAGCCCGGCATTGACTTCTCCTCTCTAGCTATGAAAGTCCTAGACAGCATCTTCTTCCAATACAGGGCTGTTTCGTTGACTTTGAAAATCTGCTGCTTAGTGTAGCCACCTTCATCAAAAAGACCTGGGAGTAATTGTGCAGTCATATATGAAGTTTTCTGAGCAATGCAGACAGGCTGCCAGGGCAGGTCATGGGGTTTTGTCAATGATATATAGGAATTTTTCTAGCAGGGAAAAGGAGGTGATTGTCCCTCTGTATAAGGCAATGGTCAGGCCACGCCTTCAGTACTGCTTACAGGTCTGGAGGCCTCATTTTAGGAAGGATGTAGATTTGCTTGAGCGTGTACAGAGAAGGGCAACAAGATTGGTGAGGGGAATGAAGGGATCCTCTTACCAAGAGAGGCTTAAGTTCTGCAAATTGCAGTGGCTGGAGACTAGGCACCTGCGTGGTGATCTGATTGAGGTGTATAAGGCCTTGGATGGGTTGAGCACGCTGAATTCTGATGGGATCCTTCCACTTGTTCAGATTACGAACCTAAGGGGGCATAAATTCAAATTAAGAAAAGACAGATGTAGAATAGATGTGCGGAAATTTGTCTTTAGCCAGCAGGTGGTTAATTGCTGGAACAAACTTCCATCTGTCGTTGTGGAAGTTGTTAGGTTAAATAAATTTAAGGAGGAACTGGACAGGCATTTGGAGGGAATGGTGTGATTTTTTTTTTTTTTTTTTGGCTGATGCTGCATAAGCTCATACACTTGCTTTCTTGCATCACATGCCACTACTACTACTACTACTACTACCTTAGCTAGTTCATCTGCATAGCTTTCTGCAGCTTCTACATCAGCACTAGCTACTTCACCTTGCACTTTTATGTTGTGGAGATGGCTTCTTTCCTTAAACCTCATGAACCAACTTCTGCTAGCTTCAAACCTCTCTTCTGCAGCTGCCTTGCTTCTCTCAGCCTTTGCTCTGGATTAAGCTTTGGTTTAAAGGAACGTTGTGGCTGGTTTAATCTTCTATCCAGACCACTAAAACTTTCTCCATATCGGCAATAAGGCTGTCTCACTTTCTTATCACTTTTGTGTTCACTGAAGTAGCGCTTTTAATTTCTTTCAAGGACTTCTCCTTTTGAGTTCACTACTGTGCTAACTGTTTGGCACGCCAAACCTAGCTTATGGCCTATCTCGGTGTTTGACATGCCTTTCTCATTAAGCTTAATCGTTTCTAGCTTTTGATTTAAAGTAAGAGGCTTGCGGCTCTTCTTTTCACCAGCACTACACTTAGGGGCCATTGTACTGTAATTAATAATTACAATAACAATAACACAAGTAAAAAGTTTGAAAACTGCCAGAATACGACACTGAGACATGAAGTCACAAATGCTGTAAACAGACTGAGCTCGGATAAAAAAATGGTGGAAGTTGACTCACTCGATTCAGCTCAGAGTCAGCTGATGTGCACATCACTGATGAACCCCCCCCCCCTTCCTTAAGAGCAAGGCAAGCACCGAAAATAATAAAACATGAATATAATTCAAAAGTGCCGTATTAGCGAAGCACCTTAAAGCAAGATACGCCTGTATTTGGATCTAGTCGCCATAATTTGTATGACGTTTAAGTATATCTAGTGCTCAAGCATATTCAGGGCACAGTCAGTCCACAGTAGTCATCACTATGACAGTACTTAGCCACATGCCTGTAGGACATGCATTTGTAGCTTTGGGTTGGTATCAGGCGGTTCCTCTCCCGATGCGAGCTGCAATCAACATAGACTCTTGTCCTTATGATCAGGAATCTCCTGATCATGCCTGTGAGTTCAAGCAGAAAATTATAGCCAGAGGACCCTCTGACCATATTTTTAGTCACAACAGTCATTCCAGAATTCAGTTGTTCTTTGGGAATCCCACTTTCAGCAAGATGAACAGTAACAACAAAAAAAGCTCACTCTACTAGCTGAGGTTTCCCCCAACTGCCTGGCGAAGACCACAGGAAGGTCTCTTCAAGGCAGTTGATGAGTGGGGAAAAACAAATATGGATATAGTATAATAGAAGCAGCCAGATATAGCACTAATAAATGCAAAAACCAACCAACCATTAATCAAGAACCTTGGCATCTGGGCCAACTATGGTTAATATATCAACACGTCCAAGATACTCTTTATCATTAGCCATATAGTGCAAGGAAGCCTGAGGCTTTTGCTACACCAGCCAAAACAAAAAATTTCTGAGTTACCCTGGGAGAGAGAGAGAAAACATGAGTCAAAAGTAGTAGGGAATCACCAAGGAAGAAGAATGGTGATATCCAGCTCAGGACCCTGGGTGTGCCAAGCCCATACTCACCAGATGTAAACCCCCGTCACTTAGAAATGGATAAATAAACTTACCTTTAAACAGAGCTGGCCTGATATTACTAGATGATTCATGAGGCCCATAGATCTGAATATTTTTCTATTTGTGTAAGGAAGTTATTTATCAGAAAGATATTGTTTCCAACTTCATTTCAAATTTGAAACTTTTTGGGTATTGATTCTCTAATAAATTTCCTAATTATATACAGGTAGGACCCGTTTTACGACATGGTTAGGTTCCAGCAAAGCAGGGTTGGTAAATGAAAAGTTGTTAAACAAGACCAAATTATAATGTAATTGAATGAGATAGGTTCCAAAATTCCCAAAATTTTTCCAAGTATGCACTAATATTTCTGTTCTTTATAAATGATTAATTATTTTAAACATTTAATGCACATGTTTAATTTATACTTATATATAAAATAATTAATAAAATAAAATTTTACTTTGGTCCTGTGGAGTCATCACTTGAGTACATATTTACTCAAGTGATGACTCCACTTCCCGTTTCGTCCACATTAAAAACTAAATCAGGGTGGTAGTTGCCTTCATCTATTAAGCGTTTAAATTCGGAAGGATACTCTTCCACCACTGCAACATCAGCACTAGCAGCCTCACCAGACGCTTTCACATTGTGAATTTTACAACAGTTTTTAAACCGATGAAACCACCCTTTGCTGGCCATAAATGTTTCGGTGCTACCAGACTCCTCACATATTTCGTCAGATAATGACTTTGCCTTGTCCCTGTGTAACAGGAATGTTATTTTGGTTCATATCATCAACCCACAACACTAACAATTTCTCCATTTTTTCCATTGTCTCACTGCGTGAATAAGTTGTTCTGGAGGATGACACACTTGTTATCCCTGTGGCGCTTTATTTTATCAACATTGATACAGTTGAAGGTAGGACCTGTTTTAAAACTCAACAGTTGAATGTAGGACCCGTGCTAAACTCAACGCCTTACACACATCCGACCGATGCTCACCAGACTCCATGCAATCACATCCATTTTCTCCTTAATTGTTAGTGTTTTACACTCTTTTTGCCCCCCCCCCCCCCGGCACAGAAACTGCCCTATGCTTAGAGCTCATGGTTTACCCGTTAACAATTGAGGGAAAATTCACAATGAAACGAACATGGGCTTGGCACACCCAGGGTGCTGAGCTGGATATCATCATTCTTCTCTTTCTTGGTGATTCCCTTCTACTTTTGACTCTCTCTCTCAGGGTAACTTGGGAATTTTTTTTTTTTCCTGGTACATCATAAGCCTCAGGCTTCCTTGCTCCATATGGCTGTTAATAATAATAACTCTTGGCGTAGCTATTATTCCACCCACAATGCACCATGAAAAACAAAAAAAACGCCTAGTGCCTGTTTGGACTTGCAGGTGTTGCTGCAACGTGTTACTGAGTTTTGATTTTTTTTTTATTTTCAATTTTTCAGGTAATATTTTGAAACAGTCGTTAATGTGAAAAGTCGTAAAATGGACCATCGTAAAATGGGACCTACCTGTATACTGTACTTATACACTGAGTTGACTTTGCAGTAGCAACACCTGTCTAATATCTTTTGTGGCTACCTTTTGCCTGTAATACAGTCATATATGTCTTGGCATAGAAGCCAAAGTGCTGCAGGGTTTCCTGTGGTAGTGCTACCCATTCATTCAGAATGTGTCCAGTAATACCTGCACATTGTGACGTGGGTGGTGTAAGCATGGAATGTTTTTTTCCAATAGGTCCCAAACATGCTCAGTTCGGTTTAGATCGGCAGTTGGGTGACTGCAGGAGGAGAGGGAATTTATTCTTATGTTCCTGAAACCATTAACAACCTACTGGCATGGGGCATTGTCTTGTTGATCGATGACCATGTTTTCTGGATACACTATCATCCTGAATCGCTTTCCTCCCCACACCAGGTGGAAAAGATCTGATCCCAAGTCCCATCAATGATGGGAGAATTTTTTATGGGCCTTTTTCACAATGTGGCTGAGTTAGTCACTCTCACGGAGTAGCACTGTCCCCTCCTCTGGAAACTGGTTCCTCGTCCAGCAAACAGAAAATCGACCACAGAACACGCACAACTCACAAAAAATATACGCAGAGCAATATGGCATTAGTCGCCGATTCTCCAAAAACCCTGAAACGACAATAACTGTCATTCTGAAGGAGCATCCTTGGTCAGTACAATAACAGTGTAAGCATTCCCATTGAGCTGTTGGTTAACGGTAATCAGAGTACCAAGAGCATGCCATGAAAACAGTCCCCAAACATTAAAACACCACTGCCTCCAGCCTGCTGAACACGAATGGTGCATCCAGGTTACATGGCCTCATATTGGATTCTCCAAGTGTGGATACACCCATAAACATGATACAGTTGTAAACAGGATTCATCATACAAGGCGACAGACTTCCACATGTCAGTGGTTCAGTTCATGCTGATGCCTCTTTAATGTGCAACATTAAAGAGGCAGTTTCTTGCATCTCACAGTAAAAATTACCTGTGAAGGCAGTTGCTTGCCATAGTCTCTACGAGCTAATATCCAGAGCATAGTCTATGTGGAGATTGGTCTTATTGTACCTGCATTGTACTAGGTGACAGGTTATGCCATGCTATGAGTGAAGTAATGCACCACAGCTGCAAAATCCAAAAGCCCTATGGCAATTATTATTATTTTTTTTTAATGTATAAATATTTATTACATTTTATAATATGTCATAAATTTTATAATTTGTGGTTCAGTTTATTTTCAACAAAGTTACAAATGCATAAAATGTTGTTGAAGGGCACCTGAGGCCATGTTGCGCTGTATATATGTCTGCAAACTGCACGCTTTGCAGTTGATCCCCCGCATGCTGGACGAAAAATCCGAGTCTCCGGGAGAAAAACCCATGCCACCCTCACCTGAGACTAACCAACTCAGCCAGGAACACAGGTTTTTTTCCACTCATTGTGTGGAGGACAGCAATTTTGTTAACTGTACTACTCACGATAGCGCATAGAATGTAAATAGTGGCAGAATCTTCACAACCAAATCTTGCCCACTGTACACTGCTCCCTTCCTCAAATAGTGTTGTTGTTTGGTTTTTAGGAGCATTAGCAACTAAGGCCATATTGCTCCGTGAATATGCGGTGGTCATTCCCTGACCTTTCCGTATTTGGTGGTGATGGGCTCGAACCCCGGTTTAATCAAGAAGCGTGTGCTACGCACTGCTGCTCCTTCCCACCTGGCTACGGAAGCGCCTCCTCAAATAGTGTGCAACATTTGGGCAATTCATGTGCATGCTTACATGCATGTAGTTTGAGGATATCAGTGGCCTGCATTTGCAGTTGTAGAATTAAATCTTGTTATCAGTGATGTTATGACAGAAGTTAAATTTTAAATGTTTATTTTTTTTTTTGTTTGCATTAATAAAATATCAAAGATAATTCAAAGATATGGTGATTGAATCAAAAGATTTTTATGAGTCACAATTAAAATTAAGTGAAAAAAGACAGAGAATTGTTATCGATGGGCACTGCTCTTTTAGCATTAGTAGAGGCACATGATGCAAGAAAGCAAGCTTATACAGCATCAGCCAAAAAAAAAAAAAAACCCTTGTCATTGCACTGATCTGTTCATTCCAAATGTTTGTCTAGTTCTGCCTTGAACTTGTTTGAGCTATCAACTTCCACAACAACAGATGGAAGTTTGTTCCAGCGTTCAACTACCCGCTGACTAAAGGAAAACTTCTGCACATCTATTCTACAACTGTCTTTCCTCAGTTTGAATCTATGCCCCCTCAGGTTTGTAATCTGAGCAAGAGGAAGAATCCCCTCAGCATTAAGCCTGCTCAATCCATTCAAGGCCTTATACGCCTCAATCAGATCGCCTTGCAGGTGCCTAGTCTCCAGAAGCTGCAATTTGCAGAACTTAGCCTTTGCCTTTCTTCATAAGAGCACCCCTTTGTTCCCTACACCAGTCTTGTTGCACTTCTCTGTACTCGTTCGAGCAACTCTACATCCTTCCTAAAATGAAGATTGCAGACCTATATGCAGTACTCAAGGTATGACTGACCATTGTCTTATACAAGGGGATAATCACCTCCTTATCCCTGTGCAAAATTCCTGTATATCATTGACAAGATCCCATGACCTACTTTGGCAGTGTCTGCACTGCTCATAACACTATATATCTGACTACACAGTTACCCAAGGTCTCTTTCATTCTCCACTACCCTGAGTGTAACACCACATAGTTGGTACATTTCTCTGGGGTTACTGCTACCCATATGCAGTACTTTGCATTTATCAATGTTAAACTTCAGTTGCCACTTCACAGCCCATCTACCCAACTTTTCCAGATCCTGTTGCTACTGTCATTACTGTTATTTAACAACTCTGCAAAACATTTTATCATCTGCAAAGTTTGACATTAAGCTTGATATACCTTCATCAATATTAGCACTAGCAAAGGCACATTATGCAAGAAAGCAAGCTTATATAGCATTATCCAAAAAAAAAATATATATCATTGATAAATATACAAAACAGCAATGGGCCCAACACCAAACCCTGAAGGATACCGCTAATAAAATTAGTCCACGTAGAGCAGTATCCATTGATCGCCACTCTCTATCTTCTCCCACTCAACCATCCTTTTATCCATTGTAGCAACTCGCCCTTAATGCCATACTGCTCCAATTTGTACAGTAGTCTTTCATGTGCAACAGTATCAAAAGCTTTCCTGAAATCCAAGTATATGATATCAAAATTATTTTTTGCATCCAGTTCTTTTGTGACCACATCATAGTATTCAATCAGATTTGTCAGACAAGAATTCCCCTTGACAAACCCGTGCTGTGTCTGAATTATTGCTGCAATCTTGTGTAAATGATCCTGCAATGCTTCTTTATCCAGTGACTCCATTATTTTCCCTGGAACAGGAGTCAAACTAACAGGTCAGTAATTACTTGTGTCACCCTTTGATGATCCCCCTTTGTGAATTGGAGATACATTTGCACATCTCCAGTCCGTGGGAACTTTCCCCGAGTCCATGGATGCTCTCATAATTATGACTAAGGGTTTATTTACTTCCTTTGCTGCCTCCTTTGATATAAATGGATAGATCACATCCGCCCTAGGTGCCTTTTTTATGTTTATCTTCAACAACTTCACTTTGCTCTCAGTTATTAAAAAATCATTTTACTCCATGTTAGAGTTTGATAAACATCTGGATCTCTCCTCCTTGAGTAACTTCTTATGTGTGAATGTAGATGCAAAATACTCATTTAGTTTGTCAGCTATCTGAGAATGATTATCTACAGTCAAACCATTGATATCACGTGGACTAATCTGATTCATCCTCTCCTTTTAGAGTTTATATAAGTAAAGAAGTCTTTGCTGTTTTTCTTTGCATCCTTTGCCAAATATTTTTCATAATCTGCCTTCACTTTCCTAACTTCCTTTGTGACTTGATTACAGACTAGCTTGTATCTACCACAGACTTCTATGTCGCCATGCATTTTTCTTCTCTGCCCCGAGTCTCATTAGTTCATCTGACATCTATTTGGGCTTTCGCCTAGAGCAACAAGTCGAACAAAAAGCTTAGTAGCTTCCAAGATTACTTCCTTGAATGCTTCCCATTTAGTATTTGCTGTTGGTAACATCATCAGTTGGTCCCACTGTATAGAACCTAAAAAATCTCTGAGGCCACTGTAGTTGCCTTTACGAAAGCAAAAACCCTTCCCTTTACCCCTGATGGTAGTTACATCTTTAAGTAAATCCCACATCAGTACACTGTGATCACTGCTACCTAGTGGTTCTTTTATCTGTAAATTCTTAATGCCTGAATAATCACTGCTGATAATTAGATCAAGTGTGTTACTCCCATTTGTTGCCTCTCTGACATGTTGCTGTAGAAAACAATCATCCAATAAATCCACAAAAGCCTTGCTAGTGTGCAAGTGACCAACTCACAATTTCCAGTTTATATCTGGGAAGTTAAAATCCCCCATTATAAGACACTCTGATTTACTGGCCTACTCTATTTCTCTGTATAATTGTTCATTGTACTCATCAGAGTCATTAGGCCTATAACAAATTTCTACCCTTTTTGCTTTTCCAGTGCTTACACCAAACTGACTCAACATTGCACTGCCCATCTATGTCAGCTGGGTGCACTTCCTTAGATTTTGTTTCTTAACTAACAGCATAACCACTTCTCCCTTCCTATCCTGTCTATAATTTTCTGTACATGTTGTACTTTCCAAATTCCAATTCTACATCCCTTATACAAATTTTTTTTGTATCTCAGTGGCACCAAGTCTCTGATATCCCAACATTATCCACCTTGGATGTCTTAATCAGCACTTCAAATTCGTCAAATTTGTTTACTATACTCCTAGCATTGGTATACTTGCACCTGTTCTTACTCTTAGTTACTCTAACACATTCTATATATTTACTTGTTTCATGACCCCCAGCAGTTCCTGAAATCCCTAGCAACTGGCTTTCTGGACTGCTGCTCATTCCAGTATAAGCAGTGCAAGAATTATTTCCACTTCTGCCTGTGGCTACTGTTAACCTATTAGTCTGTGAATCCCTCCCCCCAACAAGCTAGCAGTTTTCTGGCCCACCTAACATTACTTCGATAGCATCAGCATGGACTAATGTTATTAGTGGAGCTCCCCGGGGTTTAGCTCTGGGTCCATCGTTGTTTTCAATATATATCAGTGATATTAATTTTGAATCTTTTATACCCTGTCTTCAACCCAATTCACTATAATATCACGTGAAACAGAAAACAGCCAGTCCCATACTGCTACACAGTATAAGAGGTTGAATTTTCCACAGTGTCAATGTACCACATGATATTCATCGTTCCAGAAAAAACTTACGTGGTGGCAGCATCTCTGGGCATCCAGCTGACCAAAACACTGTGAGAAGATTGTTTAATCATATATAACTCATCACACCGTAACAGCTTTCAAACACCCCAGGAGACTATTACAATATTTTATTCCTTAAAATACTATGAACTGAAACTCCCCTCATATTGTCATTGTGTTTATATCAGTTCCTGCATTCTCGTGGCTGGTGTCGTTCGTATTTGTCGAATCTCTAGGCTCTCTAGATAATGGCTGGAGTGCGATGAGTTTATTTACCTATATTTATTTGTAGAAGAATAAGAGAAATTTACCTCAATACCTATATATATATGAAATAAAAGGTTTGCAATAAGAATGCTCTACAAATTGGGGCAGTATAGGTGATGACTGATTGGAAAAGACAGAGTGGTTACAATGGGCACTGCTCTCCTTGGTCTTCTGTTATTACTGGAGTCTCTCAGGGTTCAGCATTGAGTCAATTGTTGTTTTCTGTATTTACCAGTAACACTGATGAAGACACACCAGACCTAACTAATCAAGAACCTTGGCATCTGGGCCAACTATGGTTAATATATGAACACATCCAAGATACTTTTGCACAGCATGTCATAATTTACAGTGAAAATGATGTGGATGATCCCCCTTGTGAGTCAGTCTCATCTGCTTATTACTGTGTATTCCAAGTTCACTCTTGCAAGTAGTCATAGCAGAACTGATCACTCACTTCTGTGTTCTAGATCCAAGGAGTGTAACAATCTGAAATTAAAAAAATTGACACATTAATAATATTAGTATTGGCCATACAGTGCAAAGAAGAGCCAGTGACTTGAAAAAAAAAATCCCCCCAAGTGTTTATCATCTTGCTGTAGGTACGGAAGTAGCATGCCTTTGAATTTCTTCAAAATCCCAGCCTCGACTACCCATGGAGGCAAAATAATTTTTCTCATAATCCAGTCTATAATTCTCTCTTCTTAGTTTGAATTTATGCTTCCCTATTTGTGGTATCATTTAAAATCATGACGGCTTCATCTTTATTAACCCCTTCATGGATTGTCCCGAAATATCTCGTTTTTAGTTTAAAAAGTTATTTGGAACTACACGAAATATCTCGGGATACAATAATACCCGAAGCAAACAATAATACCTCCAAATTTGGAACTGAACCGTATTTTCTCGGGTATTTATCTGGCTAATTTTGCATTAGCCAGGTAAATCCTGAGATTTCTCAGAATTTTCTTACGCCTGGCAGCAGACGACTGGCTTTCGTTTTACTTATATTGTACAGCAATGTAAGAACAGTAGCGTGCGTTCCTGTGCCACCAGTAAGCAACATATAATTTGCCGTCCTAAGTGCAGAATACTGAACCCACAAAAATAATTTACAAAAACAATATCAAAAAATATTTCAGTGCCCTCTTGAACTGCTGCCTGTAAGTGACGCTTATCTTGCCTATCCACTTGGGGTGGCCATGTGTCAGAATGTAGTTAGTTCGCGATTATTGCTTGTGCATTCCACTTGATTTTTTAAATTTATTTATATAATGAGTAATGAAGAGTTTTTCTGTTCCTTTCTTTTAGCTCAAGTGCTAATTTATTAAAAAAATCTGTCTAATTTGCACTCTTTGGCATACACAAGATAACTCAGAATAGCCCAAATCAATTAATTACTCCCATGTATTTTCTACAAAAAAAATTAATAAAAAATACAAAACTATACAATGAGTATTCGCCTGATGCATACTTTTAATCTGTAAAATAAAAAAAAAATCGATCCGTTACTGCACATTTTACAGAAAAAAATGTTCCTGGAAGAGGTTAATATTACTGTAGTGGAAAATGGTGCAAGAAAGCAAGCTTATACAGAATCGGCCAAAAAAAAAAATTAATGATACTCCTAAGCATTAGTGTGTACATGCAGGTATAGATGCACATGCCTTACTCTTAGTTACCCTAACACAGCCCATGTATTTACTTGTTCCATGATGAACCACAGCAGGGCCTGAATTCACAGACACCTTGCTTTTCATGCTGCTGCATGTTCCAATAGAAGCAGTGCAAGAATCACTTTCATTTATAGTATTAGTAGTAATAGTAATAGAGGTATGTTGATGCAAGAAAGCTAGCGTATGAGCTTATGTAGCATCAGCCAAAAAAAAAAAAAAATCACACAACCATTCCCTCTAAAAGTTTGTCCAGTTCCTCCTAGAATTTATTTAAGCTATCAACTTCCACAACGACAGATGGAAGTTTGTTTCAGCAATTAACCACCCGCTGGCTAAAGGCAAATTTCCGCTCATCTATTATACAACTGTCTTTCCTCAGTTTGAATTTATGCCCCCTTAGGTTCATAATCTGAGCAAGCGGAAGAATCCCATCAGAATTCAACGTTCTCAACCCATTCAAGGCCTTATACACCTCAATCAGATCACCTCACAGGTGCCTACTCTCCAGGTGCTGCAATTTGCAGAACTTAAGCCTCTCTTGGTAAGAGGACCCCTTCATTCCCCTCACTAATCTTGTTGCCCTTCTCTGTACACGCTTAAGCAAATCGACATCCTTCCTAAAATGAGGCCTCCAGACTTACACAGTACTCAAGGTGTGGCCTGACCATTGCCTTATACAAAGGGATAACACCTCCTTTTCCCTGCTAGCAAAATTCCTGTATATCATTGGCAATACCCCATGACCTGCTCTGGCAGCCTGTGTGCATTGCTCAGAAAACTTCATATCTGACTGTACAATTACTCCCAGGTCTTTTTCATTTTCTACCACCTTAAGTGTAGTACCACGCAGTTGGTAGGTTCCTCTGGGGTTACTTCTACCCATATGCAGTACTTTGCATTTGTCAATGTTTAACTTCAGTTACCACTTCTCAGCCAATATGCCCAAATTTTCTAAATCCTGTTGCAGTAGCACACTGCCATTACTGTCATTAACAACCCTGTCAACCTTTGTATCATCTGCAAACTTCGACACTAAGCTTGATATAACCTTTATCAATATCATTGATAAATATACAAAACGACAGTGGGACCAACACCAAACTCTGTGGGACTCCACTAATTTCTGTCCTGTGTCTGTAGTTAATCTGTTACTCTGTGTATCATCCCCGAGCTAGCAGTTTTTTGGTTGCTAGCTTGGGGGATACACATTTCCTACCTATCACTGCCTTGATAGCATCAGCAAATATCCTTGCACTCCTATTTAACAGTATCCTGTCCCTTTAAAAACAGTCTCCTATCAACAAGCCAGAGCAATATGGCTTTAGTTGCCAATGCTCCTAAAAACCAAATAACAAACAAACCTATTAACAAGCACAGGCCACACTGAGAAAACATTCTTTCCAGGGCTGAATTGATTGACAAGACTCTCAACATGTATTCCCTTCTGTTGTATCAAGGCAGAATTGCATACACTTTAAAATTCATTCCTAACTTATGACTTTTTCCAATATTGCTCTGTACTTGTTAAGTAAGTCCTCAGATCTCCTACTCTTAATATCATCAGTGCCAACATGTACAACAATATCACCTTTTGTGCCCTTAAAAGATATCTGCTCTACAATGTCATCTACATGCTCTTGGCAGACATACCCTGGTCCTATTCAACCTATCCTTCTTGCACAACATATTTCCTGTTTCCCTGACAATAGAGTCACCAACAATAACTACCCCGTGTGGGGGCGCCTCCATATCCAGGTGGGCAGGAGTGGCAGTGCATAGCACACGCTTCTTGATTAGACCGGGGTTCGAGCCCGTGACCACCAAATATGGAGGATGCGGAAAGGTCAGGGAATGACCACCGCATATCCCCGGAGCAATATGGCCTTAGTTGCTAATGCTCCTAAAAACCAAATAACAAACAACCCCATGTGGGACCAGCATATTTTGCCTTTTGGAGATTGCCACTGCATTGCCTGATGCACACTTGTCAGCTCTGGCGTTGAGTTGTGCAGCTGAGATCTTGATTGCCTTCCAATTTTAATTCCTTTGAGAGCATCTACCCCAGTCTTCAAACTGTCATAAGCACCCATCAGAATGCTCAGTTGGCACCTAATTTCTTCACACTCCCTGCACTTGAACACACACAAAAACATCCTTGATTGTTTCATGTTCTATTTCCAGGAAAATCTGCAAACATTGCACAAGTTTCACATTTTGTTAAGCCATGATTCGTAGGAGAATCACTCCCTTCGGTTCTCCTCTGAGCCACAGCATTCCTGCTACTTTGTGCCCGTTGCTTTGTTGCTGTAATCTGGGGCATGATTTCCATATAAATACAAATTAATCGATTAATTGACAATACTACACTAAGCTAATAGATTCCTAAATGCAGTGATACATATTACATTATCAAGTTTAACGGTATATGTTACCCTATGCCATTATGATCGCGGAGTTTAAAATTAGTTACATCCTTACTAAAAGTAAAATTTCTTACCTTAAAATAAAAATATATATGCCTAACAAGTGATTAGAACCTTCGAGCTACTTATTTATCACAATTAAAACCCTACTATTCCACTCCACTACTAGTTACGTGCCACGATATTCACACCAAAACACCAATACAATAGCAGTAGGAATAATAAGCCATAATTGAAATCACTAGCTAAATTTAAAATTAAGCTAATGGATGTAACCCTCACGTGAACCTCAATCAGATATCCTCTGAGGTACCTGTTTACCTTACAGGATATCTAATTGAGGTCACTAGGCTCCTTAGCCCACAAATTCCAAGTTTCTTCCTCATATGGGCACCCTATTTACCAATCTCACTGGGTATGTTGCTAGCGTTTAAACCATTTTCAAGAAGTTCAGGCCTTTGTGCCTTGACATAGTGTTCCAAATCTGATTGCACAGTTTGCCTTATACAGTAGATTTATCTCTCTATCCCTACAAGCAGTTGTTTGATTAATCATCAGTGTGACACCATGAGCCATTCTTGCCACCTTCATAATTCCCAAACCCCTTTTTTCCTCTACCATTTTTAATTGATCCCTTGGAGTGCGTTGAATTTAAAACAGTTGTGGAAGAAAGGGATTAAGTCCACGAGTTAAGTTATTTTGGAGTTATTTTCCAAGTGTAAAATCTTTCATTTGGCTGCATTAAAATATATTTGCCACCTTGTCTGATTATCCCTGAAGTCTTTTTAAATCATCCTGAAGAAGCACTGCCTCTATCCCAATATTCACATCACCTGCAAATTTTGACATTACATTTTGTATCCCTATGTCACTGCCATTTAAAATCTGAAACAGCAGTGGGCTAAGCATCCCAAGGGTCCCACTCTTGACTTTAGCTCATTCTGAATAGTAACCATTTATTACAGCCCTTTGTCTCCTATTTTGTAGCCATCCTGTAGTCCATCTTAGGATCTTACATGTGATCTTGGTACATTTGAACTCATATAGCAATTTTTTTTCGGTGGACTGAATCAAATACTTTGCTAAAGTCAAATGAACAATATCAAAGTCATTTCATAAGTTAGTTAAACAAAATTTTCCCTTTACAGAACCATGCTATGTTACCTTGAGAAAAGCATTTGTCTGAAAACCATGATTTCATCTACCACTGATCACACTGACTGGTCTGTAGTTACCTACTTTATTTTTGAACCAAATGTTATGTATTGGTGACATGTTGGTTCAAGAGGCTTATCACTGAGGTAATTGAGCGCTCATTATTAACTGTTGTAATGGTTTGATGCATTCCTGTGCCACTTCCTTTAAAATAATGGGGTACATGCAACATACCCCAGGGCCCTTAAAAAAATAAATTATATTTATTATCATTAAGAAAGGCACAAATAGAATGTAATACTAAAAACAGTATTACTCAAACAGTATTACTCATTGGGGAAACATGGCTAGGAGTACAGGAACTCCCTGACTCTACTTATGGAAATTCAACTTTACGTAAGTTTTTGCTGGCCGGTGCAAACTTTAAAAAATCATGAAAACGCGTATTTTGCATCATGTAGGAATTAGGAATAAATGGAGGTATCGTGAAAATATCGTAATGTGAACCCAATAGCACATTGTTTTTTCTTTCTTTTTTTTTTTTTTTTTTTTTTTGTAATTCGTTTCAAGTCCTTGGAAGTTGAAAAATTTGCTATATTACTATGCTATTTATCTCTCTAAAAGGTTATATTTATCATATGTTCCTGTTATAAGAACCCTTTTGTGATATTTTTCTAAAGCATGTTACTAGAGGTCACGACTAGACAACAATAAAAACAATTTGCACTTTCCGATTTATTGGGCTTTTCTGTTAGTGCATCTAATTATAAACGGGTAGTAAACTCGATCTTATTGCATTTGCAATAATACCAATAACTGCAAATATGTGGGTTTTTACGCTATTATGGCAAAATGTGTTTCCCTTCACTGAAATCTTCAATCACATAAAAAACAAATTTTCAGAAACTTCTCTTCATTCCTATTTACTTATTACAATGATGAAAAGGAAAGCGACTAACAAAAAGTCCAAGTGGTGATAGTGCCAGGAAACGAAACAAAATTCATTTAGAAATGAAGATGAGAATGATTAAGAAGTACGAAGCAGGACAAAGTTTGTCATCTATTGCAAGGGAATTAGGTCTTGCTGCTTCAACGGTGAATACTATTTTATAGGACAGTGCGCGTATAAAAGAACATGTCAAAGGATCAATGCACTTAAGATCAACAGTGATCACAAAACAGCATTCAGGTGCTATATCGAAGTGGAACAGCTTTTAATAATATGGATGAAAAATCAGATTCAGAAGCAAGTGCCCCTGAGTATAATGACTATTCCAAGCAAAAGCAACAAGTATTTATAAAGATATTAAGGAAAAGTACGGCGAACCCCAACCCAAATTCATGGCAAGCAACGAGTGGTTTAATAGGTTCAAGCATCGTGCTGGTTTCCACAACGTTAAAGTATGGAGTGAAGTCGCCAGTGCTGATTCTGCAGCTGCAGAGAAATTTTGTGATGTGTTGGAAAAAATTATTGATGAAATTATTCAACGCAGTAAATTTTTAACATCGATGAGACTTCTCTGCATTGGAAAAAAATGCTGGATCAAACATACATTGCCAAAGAGGAAAATACAATGGTATCAAGGCATCAAAAGATATTTACCATGCCATCTTAAATATTAATAAGGCCTAGGCAGAAATTACTAAAAGTTGTTTAAATGGCACAAGGAAGAAAATATGCCCACAGCATGTAAAAGGCTTCGAAGGATTTGAAAAAGATGAATCATACAAAGAGGTTACAGATAAGATTATAAAGATTGCAGAGCTGCTTTGGTTGGAAGTTGATGCTAAAGACGAGGCGTAAATAGAGGAAGAAGAGAAGGAATTATCTAACAAAGAACTTCTTGACTTGCGGGCAGCAATAGTGAAAGAAGAAAATGCTGATGAAGCTCAAGATGAACCAAATGAGGAGCCTAGACGTTTCATCACCAGAGAGGTGGCAATGGCCTTTCGTGAAACCTCACTATTGCATCAGCAATAGTGAGGTTTGAGAAGATTGATCGTGACAGTGAATGATTCTTAAAAGTTAACAGAGGGGTGAATGATATGCTTGCTTGCTACAAAGAAATTTACGATGAAAAGAAAAAAAACCATTGTCCACTCATCCATTAATATGTTCATTCATAAGGTTGAGCGGCCGACCCCTTCTAAATCTCCACAGCCCTCAACCTCAGCAGTAGCTTACTTATCAGCTGAAAATGTTGATTCTGGCAACGATGCTCGAGAGGTAAAACTTACTGTGTTATGCCTGTTTCCTCTCTTTTTTTATAATTTTTCCTGCGCATGAGATAAAAAATTGAATAAATACAATAAATAATTCCATTTACATGTTCGTAGCACATTTCTTTTTTGATTCAATCAATTCCGCAAGCACAGTTGTGAGTGCTGAATTCCCGACTTATGTAGCATTCCATGGAACGCAGCCCTTACATAAGTTGGGGAGTTCCTGTACTTAACTACCATCAGGCTGAAAAGTCAGTTTCCGAATTAGATTGACTGAGTGTCACTGTAATCAGATGTTGGTGATACAGTTTCTTTACAGGATTACTCTGGACGTTCTGGTACATTAACTTAAAATTGATCTAAATTTGGCATTGAAGCATCTTTGAAATATGGCAGGATTGTCAGGTGGTTGAGTATGATGTTAATATCACTTTTTTTATTTTAATCAACTGAAGTGTATGAGGACACAGATCAATACCCAACGAACTAAGAATTTTAGCTGACACTGGAGCTAAGTGTCTTTTATTTAGTAATTATTTCTAGAATTGATTGTTTATTCCACACGTGTCTTTATTATAATATTTTAAACACTTCCAAAGATTCTAATTTTTAAGTGAGTTCATTCCTTTCCTACCTAGCTCTTTATTCCATAGGTGAAAATAGGCTTAAAAACCAAGTTAGAAATAGCTAATTTCTCTTTTGGTCCAAATGATTATGTTTAATTGACTACCTGACGTCATACTTTGCTTATTCTGTTGTTTATCTTGATGTCTAATCTAATATATTCATTAAAAACTATTCCCTGTATGCCCAAAATGAATAATTTTCATGCCAAATTGTCTACAACCATTATCTGATTTATTCAGAGATTCCTGATTGTCTTGCAAGTCACTGTTTAATGCATTCTGTGATCTGCAGATAACAGTGATCAAATATTTACATTTCCCACACAAAACTTTGTCAGTAACTTACCTTCTTTTATTAAGTGGCCCATGAATATTATAGAAAGAAGTGCTAATAAGGAGCATCATTGCTTCATTTGAAGTTTAACTTTAAACCATTTCTTAATGCTTTCTTCAATCCTCTCTGCAGATTTGCCACTTTACACACTTAAAACATTAAAAGATCATCCTTAATGCCATACTTTTTCCAAAAATTTGATAGAGCACATTTCTAGGTATTTTGTCATAAGTTTTATCATGAATAACAAATTCTAAATGAGTTCTTGTTTGTTATGTTTGCATGACTATTCTATAATTTGGCTTATTTCAAATATTTGGTTTTGACAATTCTTGTTTTGCCAGTTGTATTTCCGTAAGGGCCAACAGTACTACTGTTGGACTTTACGCAGAATTATATGGCTGTAACATCTCAAACTGCAAAAAAAAAAAAAAAAAAAAAAATTCAGACTACAGACTGCATTATTGTCTATATGCAATTGACTTAAAACCAAGCCAGTCCACCCTCGTGTAATACGTGTTTACACCACACAAATTCAATCATACATGATTTATGAATAGGGGAACAATGTCGCATATAACACAAACCGAATTTGCTTATGCACGATTCGCCTTTGTGTTTACAAGAAATAGCAGTCAAACCGGGAATCAACCCAACCGAACACAACATAATAGGAATGAAGAGAAGATTCTGAAAATTTATTTATTTTATTATTTTATTATTATTATTTTTTTTTTTTTGTATATCATAATAACGCAAAAACGCACAGAATTCCAGCTATTGGTATTATTGAAAATGCAATTAGATTGAGTTTACTACCCTTTTATAACAGATTCCACTAGAAGAAATGCCCAATAAACCAGAAACTGCAAATTATTTTTATTGTTTTATGGTAGCGACCTCCAGAAATATGCTTTAGTAAAATGTGAGCTAGCATGAGGTGATAGTGTCTTTCTGCCTTTACTGCCATGTTTATTCAGTTGCTACATGCACTACTTTGTTTATGAGTATAAAGCATACTTCCTCGTTTTTGTTCTTTTTATACTGCAATTGTGCTTTATTCCCTAAGAATGGGTAAATTACTTGAAAAAGGTATGAAAAGGAAGTGTCCTGGTGAAGATACTACAGGTTCAGAGAGAAAAAGAAAAGCAATATCGATAGAGGATAAATGCAAAATTTCGAAACTTTGAGTGAAATGAAAGAATTGAAATGTGATATTATGCATGCTTCCGGTCTAAATGAGGCAACGCTGAGAACAATTAGAGAGAATGCAGAGAAAATAAAAGTAACTTTCATAGCAGGAACAACTCAAAGTATAACAAAATCCATTAGATCAAGACATAAAGAATTGGATGAGATGCAACATCTGTTATTAGCATTAGCAGAGGCATAGCACCTCCATAGCCAGGTGGGAAAGAGCAGCAGTGCGCAGCACACGCTTCTTGATTAGACCGTGGTTCGAGCCCGTCACCACCAAATATGGAGAATGCGGAAAGGTCAGGGAATGACCACCGCATATCCTGGAGCAATATGGCCTTGGTTGCTAATGCTCCTAAAAACCAAAAAATAACAAAAAAATAATAATAACGGTAGAGGCATATGATGCAAGAAAGCAAGCTTATGCAGCATCAGCCAAAAAAAACACGCTCCCATTTCACCCCTCCATTTGTTCCAAATATCTGTCCAGCTCAGCCTTAAATTTATTTAGGCTATCAACTTCCACAACAAAGGATGGGAGTCTGTTCCACCAACCAACTACCCGCTGGTTAAAGGCAAACTTCCGCACATCTATCCTACATCTGTCTTTCCTCAATTTGAATTTATACCCTCTCAGGTGATTATTCTGAGCAAGAGGAAGAATCCCATCAGCATTGAGCATGCTCAAACCATTCAAGACTATACACCTCAATCACACCTCGCAGGTGCCTAGTCTCCAGACACTGTAATTTGCAAAACTTAAGCCTTTCTTCGTAAGAGCAACCCTTTGTTCCATTCACTAATCTTGTTGCCCTTCTCTGTACTCGTTTCTGTTTGGATAGATCAAACAAAGAGATGAGGAACGAGTTTGCTAATGATAGAAGCAAAAGTATTAGCAAAATTTTATTGCATAATAATCGTAATAAAATACAAAAGTATGTTAGTATTTTATTATGATTATTGTGTTTGGTAACGTTTCGGTTACAAATGTGTGTTCAATCTGCGGTGGTCAGCACCTAACCCTATTTTTCCCATAAGGCCTCTTATTTATATTATTATTATTATTAGCCATATGGTGCAAGGAAGCCTGAGGCTTATGCTGCACCAGTTAAAAAAAAAAGAAAATTTCTGAATTACCCTGAGAGAGAGAGAGAGAGAGAGAGAGAGAGAGAGAGAGAGAGAGAGAGAGAGAGAGAGAGAGAGAGAGAGTCAGAAATAGAAAGGAATCACCAAGAAAAAGAAGAATGATGATATCCAGCTCAGGACCCTGGGTGTGCCAAGCCCATACTCACCAGATGTGAGCCCCTGGTTGCATGAGGGTTTCTACGAACACAACTACCGTGTTATACAAGGACTAACGCAGTGATGCCTAATATGTAAACCAAGCACTGTTACACACATTTCAAGTGAAATTCTTCACAATACTTCTGATCCTTTTCTCTAAGATACTTGCATAGATTTTACCTAGTACATTAAGGTGTGCAATTTCAGCTTTATTAACCTTTATATGTATAGGTGCAATTTGTACCTTGTAATCTTCTGGAACTTATCCTTCAGAAACAACTGCTGTATAATATGACCTGACTATTTTCTCTTCCATGTATGATATATTTTCACAGCCTTTTTAAAACTCAGCACTAGAGCTGGTATCCATAATTTCCTCCATTTAAATCTTATCCTCCTCTTCAGTGATGTCTGAATCTTCTTCATTTAGCAGTTTGTCAAGTATTTACTCCATACTCCTTCAATAATCTTTTCTTCAGTTGTATCATTTTTGATTGCCTTCAGCCTTATCATTTGATTATGTTATTTGTGGTTTTTCTTCTTTTATGATGGTTTTTAAATTAATGCAAAAAACTTTTCCATCTTTCTGATTCTTGTTTTTTTGTTTTTTTTTTCCCAAAATCTTCTCAAGATTTTTCTTTAGTCCAGCCATACCTTAGCCCACCAAGACTTTTCTTGATATTCCAATAAGGATTTATTATTTTTATTTACTAAAAAAAACTTATTTTTTCTAACTGCAAATTTAACTTCTTTGGTCCATCTTTGGCACTATGAATTTCTTATCTTTATAGATCTCTACACATACCTCCTTCAACTTCAGCTACATTCTCTACATTTTTGCCATTCTTCATGTAAAGTCCTATTAACATCAGGAATACCATATAAATTTCGATAGAGAATTTTGAGTTTTTAGATTTTATCCATTTTAATCCTTTTTTTTTTTTTTTTTCTGTACCTCTTATTTTTGGTACTTGTTCATGTAGAGGATCTGATTGAGGTGTATAAGGTATTGAGATGCCACATTCACCACCCTAATGTTTTATGTCTTCCTTTACCACCTCCTTCTTTTATGCCATGTTTAAGGTACTTAAAGATTTTTTTTTTTCTTTCCTCCTCTCTTTCTCATTATAGGGCCATGGGCAGAAGTAGAAGATTGGACAGAAAAGTTTAGAAGAGTAATAACTGAGCGATTAGGTATAGCAACAGGTGAAGAACCATATCATGATATTCGCTTTAATCTGATGGCAGTAGTTCCTGATCGTAGAATTGCATATGAACAAAAACTAAGGAC
Source organism: Mastigoproctus giganteus (assembly GCF_048544385.1). Lineage (NCBI taxonomy): Eukaryota > Metazoa > Arthropoda > Arachnida > Uropygi > Thelyphonidae > Mastigoproctus > Mastigoproctus giganteus. The sequence goes on from NC_143576.1 coordinate 236,226,834, forward strand.
ATTAAAGACAAACCGTCAAATAGTTCTAGAAGCTCTTCAGCAAGTAAGCTTGTTATATAGTCTTGCTTTTTTTTTTTTTTTTTTTTTTGTTATATAATAAAACTTCATTACTTCAATAACATGTATTTTAAAGCTGTTCGCAGTCATGATACTGACTTCAGTAAATTATGATTGCAAAATATGCCAATATTTTTACCTATAAAGGTAGTTATCCCAGAATTCATTTAAAACATGTTTGTCAAATGGTGAGCACCTTGAAAGAGCTAACAGAGCTTCAAATGGATATGATATTTGGTTGTCATGTGGGGAAAATGTCTGATGCTATTACTCAGGAATTAAATATTTTAAGGTGTAGAATTAGACTATGTATAAATGATGCAAGTGCACTAAGATATACTTAGTCTAACTCTTTTGGGGCGCCTCCGTAGCCAGGTGGGAAGGAGCAGCAGTGCGTAGCACATGCTTCTTGATTAGACCGGGGTTCGAGCCCGTCACCACCAAATACGGAGTATGCGGAAAGGTCAAGGAATGACCACCGCATATCCCGGAGCAATATGGCCTTAGTTGCTAATGCTCCTAAAAACCAAATAACAAACAACTAACTCTTTTGCAGCTTGAGGCATAAGCCCTTAATGCATTAGAGGTGTAGAATTAATAATATGCTGAAGAAATGGAAGTCCAGGGTGACACTGAACCCAAGAAACAACCAAGCAGATATATAAAATACTGACTGACTGATAGGAACTAGTGTCCTTTGAGATGAGTTGGTTACGTCATATCACCCACCAGAGCCTGGAGAATCCAAATTTGGAACTGTGAGTGCCCACAAGCAAACCTCTGAATTGTTTCTGCAACTCATAGAGAGCTGCATATGAATTTTGGTGGACAAGCTGTAGCCCAAAATCCTTGATAACAAAAACAAATTTACAGCATCAACTAACATAGTGAAGACATTCTGAACTTGGGCTGCAGATCAATGGAAATCAACACACTGGAGTGACAAGTCATTCTACTTGCTTTTCCAGTCTGATAGATATGTTAGTTTGGAGGATTCCCAGAGAGTGGTTACAAACTGAGTTGATTGGCCCAACTGTGAAGTTGGGAAGGGGCATGTCATGATCTACAGACGTTTCCCATGATATGGGGTAGGTCTGCTTGTTGCAGTGCTTTGAACCATGAATGCTGCATCCTACACTTGGAACATTGCAGTGGTTAGCACAGTGCCCTGTTCTTAACCTAGTCAAATATCTTTGGGATGAATTGAAATGCAGAATTAGGGCAAAGCAGAGATGGTCCTCTTTGTTATTGGAACTAACAAATACTTTAAAGGAGGATTGGAGCATAATACCACTAGCTTTCTATTAGATATTAGTAGAAATTCTTCCATTGCGCATTGAAGGTCACTTGGACTAAAGTGGGCCAGATACTGTTCACTTCTTTGAATAAATCAACGTTCCATTCATAACTAATGATGTATTATTTATTATACTCTGTAATTCATAGTAAAATAGATTTATTAAAACAAGCGCATTAATTTATTCTGAAAATTTCTTTTTACCTTATACTGAACAATTACAAGTCTATCATGACTTTTGAGGATAGTGTAGCTTGTATGATTTATTATACTTTGAAATACACTGGTGTGCAGAATTTAAGGACCAGTCAGGTTTTCACCTGTATCTTCTCATAGCAGTGGTCTAGATATGGGGAAAAGCATACCAAAGAAACCTCGTAAGGTACAGAAATGATGTAGGAAACAACACCGACACAACAACGGAAACAAAATGGTACAGAGGAACTTTATTCAAAAATGGCAACATAGCACTGGCTGCCATGATATAGATGCATCACTGCCAAAGGTGGAACAAAGGGAAGAGGTGGTCCTCAGTAGGAGATATGGCCACCCCTAATGTCGATGCAGGCTTTGCACCACCTGTCCATACGTAGAACAATGTCGTTGATAAGTTCTTGCGGTAACATCATCGATTCCTCTGTCAGTGCCATCTTCAGCTGGTGAACATTTTCTGGTGGGTGTGGGCGTGCCTCTAGGTGTCTCCCCAGAGCGTCCCATATGTGTTCGATGGGATTTAGATGGGGAAAATGGACAGGCCAATCCATACAAACAATGTCCTCATTTTCCAAAAGCATCCATTATCATCATCCATTGATCCCAAGAGCTCACATCTGGTGAGTATGGGCTTAGCACACCCAGGGTCCTGAGCTGGTTATGATCATTCTTCTCTTTCTTTGTGATTCCCTTCTACTTCTGACTCTCTCTCTCTCAAGGTAACTCGAAAATTTTTTTTGGCTGGTACAGCATAAGCCTCAGGCTTCCATGCACTATACGTCTAGTAATAATAATAATAAACATGAACTCGGGGCCAATGGCATCTTGGAACAGACACACATGGGGAAGTATTACTTCAGTACAGTAGCGTGCACTGGTTACAGTACCACCTTCCAATATCTGGAGTTGGGCATGTCCATCCAAGATAATGCCTCCCCAGTTGAGAACACCTTGACTGCCATATCGGCCTCTTTCAGTGATGTTTTTCGGTTGATACTGTGTGCCAACCTCTTGCCAGATTAGCTGACATCCAGAATTTCTGCTGAGACTGAATCTACTCTCATCAGTAAAGAGTACCTTAAGTGAAGATTTTGTGGTTGTAACCTTTAGAAATAGTGTTGGTCCTTAAGTTTTGCACACCAGTGTACTTTGATACTATAATAATTCGAAATAAGATCATAATTCAGAGTCAGAGTATATCTCTGATTTGTTAAAGCAAGGATACAAATTATATATTTATTTATTCTCACTAACTTCTTTCACTTTATGCTGAAATAGCGATCTTAAGATCACTTATCAGTGCCCACACCAGAGCAAGGTGGGTTGTTTTGTGTACTAGCAATTAGTTGTTGTAATAAGTTTCACCTATCAAAGAAATTTCAGAGAGTTTCAGAGAAATTTGCAGAGTGTGAAGTATGATGTGATGAAATTTTTAGATATGCTGTGTGTATGATTTCAGTTTTACCTAACTCCTCGACATAGAATGCCTCACTGTGTCCCCCTCCCACACATATCCAGTTATCACTACATGACTGCTTCTAATCAGCTGAGTAATGACAATTAGGAAGCCTTATAAAATGTTTTTGTTATTGTTTTGCAGTTTTAATGCTATACTCTGAAAACTCCAGGATTGTTAGACCCACTACAATGTTCACCATTACCTCAAAGGGCACGACTTATACTACATAGCAGAAGAGATGGGGAGAAAGCTGATGTTTTTGCTCTGGAGTTCAGACATGGTTTTGATGGCTCCTGGCCTCCATTAAGCAAGGCAGTAGTTATTGTAGCTGGATAGGAGACATCTACCATCAGTCAGGCTTGTTGGCTGTAGCATGTGGTGTACCACATCTTGACACCTTTCTTACATTTCAAGAGTTTTATCCAAACCACAGTGGCACATGATTATGTTGCATCATGTCACTAGTAATATGCCACTACTTATAATGTAGTGGCATATTACAACTTATAAAGTGGATAACCAATGCTAATTCACTTAATCTAATTCAAGTTAATTTTGAGGATACAGCTTTTATGCAGATGGTATTCAGGCTGGCCACTGGATAGTCCACCAGACCAAACCTACTTTTAACTGTTTAGGAGGCATCTCAGTCAAATAGTATGTAATTTTACTCTGTCTACTCTGTCGTCTAGTGACTGGAGGGAGTCAGAGTAGTGCATATGTGGGAGGCATCATTAGGGCCACTTTGTCAAGAGGCTAGGTATATTCTTGCTATATATATGCCACATACAAAAATTTCATTAAGTCGTAGGCCCTCCCCATTTAATTTATTTACTGAATGTATCATGAACAGTCAAACTAATAGACCAAATTCATCTGCAAAAAGATCTAAACCTCCCTAAAACTTTATCATTCATTTTACAAACATGTGGTCTCAGTTCCAGTCTCAGTGATGTCCACATCCACCTGCAGCTGAGCCCCATTTATTTTTTCTGACAGAATCCCAATGATTTGTTTCCTCAACTACAGCTCATCTTAGTCTTCCTAATTATTTGCTCTGTGATTCCTTTTGTTTCAAAGATGGTATTTGTGCTTATGTACTTTCTGATATTCCTTGTCATAGACTTACTGATTTGGAACCTCCTCTTGGTTAACATCTCTCTGCTGCATTCTGTTAGATTCATCTGTTGCCTCTATCATTCTCCCAATCCAGTAATCACTTGGAACCCTTTGACTTTTTGTCTTTGAAACTCTGTGTTCTACAGTCCAACTTTTCAACAGTGAGGTAATTTGTCTGGGTCATTATAATGTTCACAACTCCAGCTGGTAAAAATTTTGAGGCTTTTGCAATTACTAGTGGCCTCACTCAGCTTGTTCATTTACCTACCAGAATACCGGACAGTGCTAACCATACATCCAATACTCTTGATCTTTTTCTCACAAATAACCCTTGAAAGTACAGTCAATATTAATAATCCTCTAGGCACTTAGGATCATAACTTGGTGACAGTCTCTTCTCCACTGGAGACTTTCTCTCATGGCCATTCTCAGCCTTGTGTTGTTTAGCATTTCATGAATACAAAATAGGATCATCTGTGAGATTTGTATTTTCCTTTTCCTTGGTTGGATTATTGTTTTAAATCTTCTGATGCAAATGTTTGCTCACATTGTTTCAATGAAATAATTCTTGTATTGATGAAATCTTGTATTCCACATTCCACTTAAAATCTCATCCTTTATTTGTATCTTGGTTTTCCAATAGATGTGCTAAGACTGGTCAAGATAAGATTGTTGCATATCACAGTTGGCTTCCATCCATATCACCAGGTTCATTTTCTACCTACACAAAAGCTTAACATTTATAAAGCAGTTGTTAATCAATCCATAACTTATTTTGAACAGAGTAAGAGTAGTTAACTTGTTGAAAACAGAAAAATTCTTGTCCAAATGACAATATTCTTGCCTCTTTCCAGAGCTACTGGCTGCAGTTTTTGCCCATCTATACTGTCACCTGACAGTATAGAAGCAGACTTACTATCATCAGACTTTTCTTCTACCTCTTGTATTGATGATCGTGATAAACCACATCTGAACAATCTTGGTATATCAAGAATGCTCCTGGGCCTGATAGCATTTCACCACTTGTTCTCAAAAGCCTGTGCTTCTGAGCTGGCCTCTGTTCTGTGTCTTTTTTTTTTTTTTTTACACTTTCTTATTTCACTGATGTTTTTCCTTCTGTTTAGAAATATCATCATATAAAGCTAGTTCCCAAATAGGATTACAAATCCCTCCCATTCAGTTAGCATCCTATTGCATTTAACTCTACTCTTTCCAAAGTAATGGAGGAATCCATCAACCACCAACTGTTAAACTATCTTAACCTTCAATCTAATTAGAGATTGTCAATATGAATTCCATTAGTATGAATCGCCAATATGGATTCCATTACTATCAGTGTAGAGTTTCGTGAAACTCAAGCAATTGCTCTTGATATATCTAAAGCTTTTAATCATGTTTGGCATAAAGGTCTTCTAAATAAGCTCCCATCTTATGGATTGTCAACTGTATTTTGTAATTGGGTATTCAGTTTCCTGTGACTGCTAACTATGGGTGATGATAGATGGCTCTTCGTATTCTAACTTCTCCCCTGATGCTAGTGTTCCATAAGGTTCAGTTCTTTCTCCCACCCTTTTCCTCTTGTATATTATCGACCTTCTTTCACTGACTGAAAATCCTACACAATTTTGCTGATGATAGTACATTGCATTTCACCTCCAGTTTGAGAAATATTGCCCTACACAAACTGCATCATCTTCTTGAATACCTACCACCAGTTCTTTAAATGCTAATCTCTGAATAATTCTCCAGTATGGCAAATTTCTAGGCAAGGTTACGTATGTTTATTAGGATTTACTTTAACTTCTGACCCCTCTCTCTCTGCCTTATTTTTCTTTTAAACATCTACTCACTCTGTAGAAATCTGTACATGATCATGGAACATCGTTCCCACATCTGAGTTATGCCTTAAAACCTCTCTCAAGCTTCCAGACTCCATTCAGAAAAGGACGGTCAAGTTAAGTCAAGGAAAAGACAAGTCATTATGACTTGTCTTTTCCAATTTCTCCACTCTGTATCTTATAGACTTTCAGATTCTGCTGCTGCATGCATTTCTGTAGACACTTCAATGGGCACTGTTCTTTTGAATTGGCATGTGTAATTCCCTTACTGTCCTTTGAACCAATCTGAACACATGCCGCAACCAGTCGTCTTACATTCATCATCCAACTCCCAGCTCACAGAACCAACTTTTCCTCACATGCCTCTTCAACTTCTGTTTTCTGGAACAAATTTTCCTTCCCTTGTATTTCCAAAATTTACAATCTACAAAAATTCAGCTCTACTGTCAACAGTTACCTTCTGTCTTCTCAGCTTTCAACCCATACACAGTGCTAAATACCATAGGTTCTAATAAAAAATAAAAAATAGCTGAAACCTTTACTGAAGTAAATACCAATCAGATAAACATTTGCTCCATCTCTGTAAAGATCTGTACATGTGGCTGGAACTTGTGGATTGGTCACTTGCACAAGACTTCTGTGGATTTATTGGATGTTTTCTACAGCAGCTTGTTTGAGAGGCAACAAGAGGGAGTAATACTCTTGATCTGATTATCAGCAATGATTATTCATACATTAAGAATCTGCAGATAAAGGAACCACTAGGCAACAGTGATCACAGTATACTCATGGAGGGCACTCTGGTCGTGGAACAGAGCAGTCGGTGGATTTTTGGCTGCTGTAAAGGGATAAGTATTTTTAATTTTTACCGTATTCTTCATTAATTAACATACTACATTGTATTTTACAGAGATATTAAATAGGTTTAGTAGCATTCGTTAGCTTCTTATTTTGAATTTAACTAGAGATTTTTGGAAGTTACGACTCCCAGTGTTGGTGCCAATATCGTTGAACTAGTTGATAAGAAATAGCGTAACATATATATCTCGAACTGATAGTGCAAGGTATAAAACTAGATAGCGTAGTACGAAACACTGTATTAAGAATGTGTTAGCTCATTATAGTATTATCAATTAATCAAAAATATTATTAATCTTATTAAATTTCATTGTTAATTAAATTGTATTTAAATGGAAATCATAACCTAGACTAGAGCCGTAAAGCAAAGATCACAGACTAGCGAAAGTACTGTGCCTTGGGGGAGAAACAAAGGGGGCGATTCTCCAACACATCACAGTCTCAAAAAATGTGAAATATTTGCCGACCTTTCTAAAATAGGACATGATCTAGCCAAGGAGGATGCCTTTGCGTGTGCTAGGTGTCTAGAGTGTCAAGAAATTAGGTGCCAACTCAGCATTCTAATGGGCATCTATGAGAGCTTGAGGTGTAAGGTAAATGCCCTCAAAGAAATTAATATGAGGGGCCCATCAAGATCTCAGCTCAACGGCAGAGCTCACTCCTGTGCATCAGGCAACACAGAGGCAATCTCTAAGCCAGAATGCGCTGATTCCACAGGAACTAGTTATTGTTGGTGACTATTATCAGGGAGACGGGGAATATACTATGCAAGAAGAATAGGTGGAACAGGACCAGTGTATGTCTGCCAGAGGCAAAATTTGATGATGTTGTAGAGCAGATATTATCTTTTAAGAGCACAAAGGTGATATTGTTGTACATGTTGGAACTAATGACATTAAGAGTAAGAGATCTGCAGATTTACTCAACAAGTACAGGTCAATGTTGAAAAAAAGTCGTAAGTTAGGGTTGAATGTGAAAGTGTCTCCAATTCTGCCCAGAAACAATAGGAGGGAGTATATGATGAGAGCCTTGTCGATCAATTCGGCCCTGGAGAGATTGTGCAAGGCTCAATGGCTAAAATTTTTTTTCAGCCTGGTCTGTGCTTGTTGACAGGAGAGACTGCTTCTACAGGGATGGGGGACGCTTAAATAGAAAGGGTGCAAGAATATTTGGTGATGCTATCGAGGCAGTGTTAGGTGGGTCAGAAAACTGCTAGCTTGGGGGAATACACAGACTAAAAGGTTAACAGTGGCCGCAGGCAGAGGCAAAAGTGATTCTTGCACTGCTTCTATTAGAATGAGCAGCAACCTGAAAATGCAAAGCAGTGGAGATTTCCAGGACTGCTGGGGGTCATAGTGGAACAAATAGATACATGGGCTGTGTTAGGGTAACTAAGAGTAGAAACAGGTGCATGTATACTTGCACGGACACCAGTGCTAGAAGTATAGTTAATAAATTTGATGAGCTTGAAGTGCTAGACAAGACATCAAAGGCAGATATTGTGGTATATCAGAGACGTGGTGTCACACAGATATATATATAAGCACTGTAGAGTTGGAATTTGGGGAGTACAATGTGTACAGGAAGGGAGGAGGGGTTATGCTTTTAGTTAAGAAACACATAAAATGTAAGGAAGTACATCCAATTGACGTTGGTCGACAGTGCAATGTTGAGTCTGTTTGGTGTGACATAAGCACTGGGAGAGAAAAAATGAGAGTAGGTGTGTGTTATAGGCCTAATGAATCTGATGAGTATAATGAGCAATTGTGCAGAGAAATAGTGGGCCAGTAAATCAGAATGTCTTATAATGGTTGATTTTACCTTTCCATATATTGACTGAAACTTGTGGGTTGGTCACTTGCACACTAGCAAAACTTTTTTTGGATTTATTGGATGACTATTTTCTACAGCAGCATGTTCGAGAGGCAACCAGAGGGAGTTATACTCTTGATCTGATTACACTGGTTTACAGTGTATCTGGGGTTTAAGTAAAAGTGTGTGGCAGTTATTGATGCAAGTTTAAGGTAAGGTGCAGCCATTATCAACCCACTGCAGGATGGAAGCCTCCTCAACAATTCATGCTGAGTGCATGTTTACTGATTACTAAACCGAAGTCCGTTCGTTTCTATCACATAAAGATTTTTCACAATTCATTAACAAAATGTTACCTAGGTATTATACACAAATGTGTACATAACTATAGTTTCTGCAATGGTTTACAAGTTTTATACGCCTATATTCGTAATCAGTATCAAATATATGCCTCAAATACAACAGATTGTGCATGTTTAACCCGTAACTACACACACTGCAAGGTCATACTGCAAGGTAGCCAACCTTGGGAAGGTAGATGGCCCCCAACCCCACTCTTCCAGCCCATCTGTGATTCCCAGAATTTGATTTTCTGAGTGGAGTCTGAAAGACTCCTGTGTGTAGTTATGGGTTAAACTTGTCTGAGCATGCACTCACTTACATGTACAGTCCACTCAACCACAGAGCCTATATAAGTGGCACATCCCTTATGTGGTCACAGTACTCCTGTAAAAACTGTCGTGAGCTCTCATTGTGTGTTAGTTTCCTTTTAGTATGGCAACTATAAAGTGTATAAACAGTCCCGACAATTTTGTTACATATGTGGTTGTTTTGTTCCTGTAAAGCAGAGGCGAAATATTAACGATTTTGTAAAAAAATCATATTATGCATAGTTTGACATAAAACTAGGCGATCAGGATAAATTGTGGGCACCGCATAAAATATGTCATACGTGTGTCGAACATCTTAGAAAATGGAGTCAAGAAAAAAAGATGAGCTTGCCATTTGCTATTCTTATGGTATGGCGCGAGCCAGTAAGCCATGCTGAATGTTACTTTTGTGTGTGTGACGTTAAAGGTTACAATTCAAAAAATAAAAAGGACATCAAATATCCAGATCTACCGTCAGCCATAAGACCGGTTCCACATGGACTTGATCTGCCTGTAAAACCTCCACCAGAAACTTTGGAGTCCACGTCTTCTTCCACCGAAGCAGAAGTAAAGAGGTTAGTGAAGAGGAGTGTTATCAATCAGAAAATATTTAACGCCTCGGCAATTCACGCAAGTCAAACTGAACGATTTAGTAAGGGACTTAGGTCTTCCAAAGTATGCTGCTGAAATTCTGGGATCCGGACTTAAAGCAAAGAACTTACTTGCTCCAGGTACATCATTTTCCTGGTACAGAAATAGTTAGAGGAAGTTTATACAATATTTTTCACGAGAAGGTTCTTGTACAAAGGGTACTAGGAAAGTTTTGCAATATGAGGCAACAATGAATCACAGGAAGCTGCTTGTTGCTGCATGTTGAGACATGTTCATACGTGCATAGTAGCCGCCACGCCAAGTCGATGGGCTCAGTTATTCATTAGTAGTGAGAGTGTAAAGTGCTTGCGATGGCATCGTGGTCACGAAATGAGATAAGGACAGTTTTGCGGTATAATTTCGTGCGTGGTTTAACCATAGACCAGTGCTTAGAAGAAATGACTCTTGCACTAGATGATGATTGTCCACATCGTACAACGATATTCAGGTGGTAGAGAGAATTCCAAAGGGGAAATTTCACTCTGGAGGATTCTGAGAGGCCGGGAAGGCCACGAACGTCAGTTACGGAGGAAAACGTTACTGCTGTGAGGAAAATGCTTGACGAAAACAGGCGAGTGACCTACCAACAGATAGAGGATACTTTGGGCCTAAATGCACCAGCAATTCGTTTGATTCTGCAAGATCATTTGCACGTGAAGAAACTTTGTTCTCTCTGGGTGCCGCATCAACTGACTGAAGAGCAGATGACACGACGTGTGACTTGGTGCCGGGAGATGTTAAAAAAGTTTGATAAGGGACAATCTCGGTATGTGAACAACATCGTGACAGGTGACGAGACTTGGCTGTACTATTACGATCTGCCGACCAAGGCTCAAAACAAAGTTTGGGTCTTTGATGATGACGACACACCCGTAATTGTCAGAAAATCCCGATCTGTAAAGAAGAAAATGATAGCTGTATTTTTCAAATCGAGTGGAATTGTGGAACGTCTTGTTTTGGACACGCAGAAGACAGTCACAGCTAAGTGGTATACTGAACAATGCCTGCCTAAAGTCATTGGATCTATGAAGAACCTGCGGCCAAAGTCAAGAATGGACACCTGGTACCTCGATTACGATAATGCTCCAGCTCACCGCGCCAAAGCCTGCACCGAATATTTGACCACGACAGGACTGAAACTTCTCGAGCACCCTCCCTACAGTCCAGACCTTGCTCCCTGCGACTTTGCACTGTTCCCGCATGTGAAAATGAAGCTAAAAGGGAGGCGGTTTTCCAGTGATGAGGACCTTTTACGGGCTTGGGACAACGAGTATGCTTTACTCCCTAGTGAAACTTGGCAGAACTGGTTTAAAGATTGGTTTCGGAGGATGGAGAGGTGTATTGAATGTAGAGGAAATTACTTTGAAAAAATTAAATAAACAAAGCTGTATTGCAAAACTTTCCTAGTACCCTTTGTATATTGCAGTGATATCGCTGGTTTAACTTAGGAGCTCCATCATATGTTCCTAGTGAATGGAGACTATTTATAGTCTCTTCTAAGACTAGTTTAAAATATGTTCTCTTGTATAATGGAGGTAAATACACATCTGTGCCAGTTGCTCATTCAGTCTATTTAAAAGAAACTTATGACAATCTAAAGTTGCTTTTGGAGAAAATTAAATATCAAGAATGGCAACTGTGTGGAGACTTAAAAATGTTTTATGTATGTTGTTGGGGCAACAGGGTGGGTACACCAAAATGCCATGCTTTATTTGTGAATGGGATAGCAGAGCTAAAGTGCTGCATTGGACAAAGAAGCAATGGCCTCGGAGGCACAATCTTACACTGGGGTCAAAAAATATTGTGCACGAAAGTTTGGTGAAGCCAGATACTTTTACCTCCACTGGATATCAAGTTAGGCATAATGAAGCAATTTGTTAAAGCATTGAATAAGGATGGCAACCGCTTTAAGTACCTTTGCAGTAAATTTCCCGGTTTATCTGACGCAAAACTTAAGGAGGGTATCTTTATTGGTCTCCAAATTAGAAAATTGGTTTTAGACGGTCAGTTTGAAACTACTGTGACTGGCATTGAAAGGGAAGCCTGGATTGCTTTTAAAAGTGTAATGGAAAACTTTCTAGGAAATCATAAATCACAGGATTATGAGAAAATTGTTCAAAATATGCTCGAAAAGATTTGCAATTTAGGTTGCAATATGAGCATCAAAATTCACTTTTTGCATGCCCATCTTGATTTTTCCCCTGAAAATCTTGCACAGATGAGCGAAGAACAAGGGGAGAGATTCCATCAGGACATGGAGCAGAGGTACCAGGGAAGGTGGAATACAAGCATGATGACTGACTACTGCTGGAACCAGTCTTATGGCTGACGGTAGATCTGGATATTTGATGTCCTTTTTATTTTTTGAATTGTAACCTTTAACGTCACACACACAAAAGTAACATTCGGCATGGCTTACTGACTCGCACCATACCATAAAAATAAAGAAACCGGGCAATGTACATAAAGGAAAAACGATTAAACGTTCTTTTCAAACAAGAGATGAAAGGTCTGATTAATGAAAGTTTCAGAATTTTGATTAATACTTGTTAGTATTTACGTATTTTTTGATATACAAAAATGTAATCCTATCAATTTGTCATTACTAAATACAATAAAGTTATATACTTTTGTAAAAAACAATACTTTTTTATTTCTTAAATTGTGATGTATCTGGATGTGATAGAAAAAAATCTAAGTTATATTTGAAATCACAGCAACTTATTTCGGCAGTAAGACCTATTGAAATCAAACCCCAGTGAACAAACTTAAATTTGTAAACTAGTGTTGTCAGCAGTGATTATTCATGCATTAAGAATTTGCAGATAAAGGAACCTTTGGGTGACACTGATCACAATGTACTGATATGGGAATTATTTAAAGATGTACCTAATGTCAAGACTAAAGGGAAGGGCTTTTGCTTTCGTCAAGGTACAGAGGGCTCAGAGAGTTATTAAATTCTGTACAGTGAGATCAACTGATGATGTTACCAATGTTGAATTCTAAATAGGAATCCTTCTGGGACTTAACCTCGGAGGCTACTAATCTTTTCATTCCAACTAAGAAATACTGTTCAATTGATGTCAAATGAATTAATGAGGTTCGTGGTAGAGAAGAAAAATGTATGGAATGCGTATAAATTATCAGGTGACACAAAAGACTATGGCAGATATAAGCTTGTCTGTAATCAAGTCACAAAGGAGGTTAGGCAGGCGAAAGCAGATTATGAGAAATCTTTGACAATGGATGCAAAAAAAAAAAAGAGTTCTTTACTTATGTAAACTCTAGAAGGAATAGGATGAATCAGATTGGACCACTTAACATTGATGGGTTGACTATTGATGATCATGCTCAAGTAGCTGATAAAATGAAAGAGTATTTTGCATCTACATTCACACATGAAGAGTTATTCATTGAGGGGAATGCCAGAGGTTTATCAAACTCTAACAGGGAGCTAAGTGATTTTGTAATAAATGAGAGCAAAGCAGAGGAGAAATAGTTGAAGTTAAACATAAGGAAAGCACCTTGGGTGGAAGGGATCTATCCAGTTATATTAACGAAGGCAGCAAAAGAAGTAAGCAAACTCTTAGCCATAATTATGAGAGCTTCCTTGGAGTCATGGGAGATTCCCATGGACTGGATGTGTGCAAATGTATCACCAATTCACAAAGGGGGGTTCAAAAGGTGACACAAGTAGCTATAGACCTGTTAGTTTAACTTGTGTTCCCGGAAAAATAATGGAGTCACTGGTTAAAGAACTATTGCAGGGTCATATAGACAAGACTGCAGTTATAGTTCAGACACAGCATGAGTTTGTTAAGGGGAAGTGTTGTCTGACCAATTTGATTGATATACTATGATGTGGTCACAAAGGAACTGGATGCAAAAAAAATAATTTTGATGTCATATACTTGAATTTTAGAAAATCTTTTGATACTGTTGCACATGGAAGACTACTGTACAAATAGGAGCAGTATAGTATTAAGGCAAGTTGCTGCTATGGATAAAGGGATGATTTTGTGGGAGAAGACAGAGAATGGTAATCAATGGACACTGCTATTCCTAGACTAATGTTATTAGTAGTCTCCTAGGGTTTGGTGTTGGGCCATTGTTTGTTTTCTATATTTATCAATGATATTGATGAAGGTATATTAGGCTTAATGTCCAAGTTTGCAGACAATATGAAGATTGGCAAGATTGTTAATGACATTTATGACAGTAAGCTACTGCAACAGGATCTAGAAAAGTTTGGCAGATGGGCTGAAAAGTGTCAACTGAAGTTTAACGTTGACAAATGCAAAGTACTGCATATGGGTAGCAGTAACCCCAGAGTAATGTACTAACTTTGCAGTACTACATTCAGAGTAGTATAGAATGAAAAATATTTGTTGGGTGTAATTGTGCAGTCAGATATGAAGTTATCAGATCAGTGCAAATAGGATGCAAGAGCAGCTCATGGGGTCTTGTCAATGATATACACGAATTTTGCTAGCAGGGATAAGGAGGTAATATCCCCTCTAAGGCACTGGTCAGGCCACACCTTGAGTACTGCATACAGGTCTCGAGGCCTCATTTTAGGAAGGATGTAGAGCTGCCGAAATGAGTACAGAGAATGGCAGTGAGATTGGTGAAGGGAAAAAAGGATTGCTGTTACCAAGAAATGCTTAAGTTCTGCAAATTACAACATTTGGAGACTAGGTGACCTGATTGAGTTGTATAAGGCCTTGAATGATTTGAGCAAGCTGAATGCTAATGGGATTGCTCTTGCTCAGATTACGCATCTAAGGGAAATAAATTCAAATTGAGGAAAGACAGTTGTAGAATAGATGTGTGGAAAATTACTTCTAGCTAGCATGACAGATGGATTGCTGGAACAGCAATCTATCTGTCATGGTCGAAGTTGATAGCTTAAATAAATTCAAGGAAGAAGAGCGACTAACATTTGGAGCAAATGGATGGGTGAAATGGAAAGAGGTTTTTTTTTTTTTTTTGCCTGATACTGTTTATGCCTCTACTAATGCTAATATTGCAAAGCAGGCTAATCAATTTGTAAAGAAAGGTATTATACAGTAAAACATTACTGATGCAAATAATTTTAAGCCACTTCATCTTACTAACATTGGTACTGGAGCTTCTACACATCTTAAATGCTTGAACAAGGAAGAAATGCCTGTTTTTAAAAAATAATATGCAGAGTCTCTGAAAACTTTATATTTAAAACTTATTCAGAAGTATACTTTAAAGTATAAAATAGTGTCACGAGCTATATGCATTTCACATGATATTGTGTTGATTTACATTGTCCTCTTTTTTGACTAACTGCAGCATCAGAATATTTCATTGAGGAACTTCACTTTACCAGGAGTTTTAGATCAAATAAAATCTGATTATTTACAGATTTATGAATCTGTATTTATTCATTCTCTGTTGCATAGTTGTAATTCATCAACTGACAAACTTAATATATCTCTGATGAAGGTTTTGAGTGAAAATACTGCAAACAGTACAGTTCTTGTAGGTTTAATCTGCAAGATTTTAATTTTATTTTAAGATAAATGCATCAGTTGATTGAAGTTTTTCAGTCAACAGACTATGTTTGGTGGAAAAATTGGTGAATATGCTGTCTCATTGCCCTGAAAATTTCCAATTGCTGGTGGCTTAGAAACTTTGGAAATTACTAAAAATCTGTTACAGGATGTAAGAAATTCTTCAATTATCAGGAAAGAAGCTATATACATAAAGCAAAAACAGATGAAGATGAACAGGTGAATGAACATAAGAAAACAACAAGAGAGTTATATTTAATGAAAAATGGAGAGGAGGAACACAAAAGAAAAAATGTAGTTATTAGATGATGCAATTTTGAGATTGAAGTGAGCTATCATAGCAGTTAGCATTAGCATTGGCATACGATGCAAGAAAGTAAGCTTATTATGCAGCATCAGCCAAGAAAAAAAAAAAAGAAAAAACAATTTCATTTCACGCAACCATTCTCTCTAAAAGTTTGTCCAGCTCCTCCTTGAATTTATTAAGCTATCAACTTCCACAATGACAAATGGAAGTTTGTTCCACCAATCAACCGCCCACTGGCTAAAGGCAAACTTCCACACATCTATTCTACAATTGCATTTCTTCAGTTTGAATCTATGCCCACTCAGGTTCTTAATCTGAGGAAGAGGAAGAATCCCATCAGCATTCAGCTTGCTCAACCCATTCAAGGCCTTATACACCTCAATCAGATCACCTTGCAGGTGCCTACTCTCCAGGTGCTGCAATTTGCAGAATTTAAACCTTTTTTGGTAAGAGCGCCCCTTTGTTCCCCTAACCAGTGTGGTTACCTTCTTCGTACTTGTTCTAGTAACCCTACATCTTTCTTAAAATGAGGCCTCCAGACCCGTACACGGTACTCTAGGTGTGGCCTGACCATTGCCTTGTACAACGGGATAATCGCCTCCCTCTCCCTGCCAACAAAATTCCTATATATCATTGACAAGACTCTGTGACCTGCCCTGGAAGCCCGTCTGCACTGCTCAGCAACTTTGACTGCACAATTACCCCCAAGTCTTTTCCACTTTCCACTTCCCTGAGTGAAGTACCACACAGTTGGTACGTTACTCTTCGGTTATTGCTACCCATATGCAGTACTTTGTATTTGTCAATGTTAAACTTCAGCTTCCACTTCTCAGCCCATTTGCCCAACTTGTCTAGATCCAGTTGGAGTAGAATACTGTCTTTACTGTTGTTAACAACCCTGCCAACCTTTGTATCATCTGCAAACTTGAACATTAATCCTGATATACCTTCATCAATATCATTGATGAATACACAAAACAACAATGGGACCAGCACTGAACCCTGAGGAACTCCACTAATAAATTTGGCCATGAAGAGCAGTGCAACTTACCCTTAATGCCATACCTCTCCAATTTATACAGCAATCTTCTATGTGCAACAGTATCAAAAGCTTTCCTGAAATCCAAGTGTATGATATCAAAATTATTTTTGACATTCACTTCTTTTGTGACCACATCATAGTATCGAATGAAATTGGTCAGGCAAGACCTCCCTTTAACAAACCCATGCTGCGTCATAACTATTACTGCAGTCTTGTCTAGCTGATATTGCAATGCTTCTTTAACTAGTGATTCCAATTCGAAAATTGTAGATCTCTTAAAGTAATTTTCTAAACCTTACTATATACAGAAGCGATACAAAACTAGGAACAAGAATTTTCGGAAAAAATACTCACACGGGCAAATACTTACACTTTGAATCGCATCATCCCCTTAACATGAAAAAAAGCAGTCCTTTATAATCAAATTTACAATGCTATAAAATACAGTTCCACACATTACGACCTTAATAATGAACTTCAATATCTTACAAGTAAATTCATATCTAGGAAATATCCTATTCAATTAATCAAACAAACTATTATCACAGTCCAAAATAATATTAACAACCCACCCAAAACGTTTCCAATTATAATTCACGTATTATACTCCCTTACCATAGTAATTTTGCCAATCAATTCCGCCATTTATTCAAAGGTACCGATATCACCCTTACATTCTCATCTTATAATAAACAAGGTTCATTATTCAACTCATATAAAGACACACAAAATTACCACGTTAGTGACATGAATAATATTGTCTACTTAATAAAATGTCAACATAACTGTAATGCTTGCTACATTGGTAGCACCACCACAAAATACGGTTCTATCAAAACATCAAACACACGTGCGTACTACCACTACAATAGCTTTAGGACGGGACAGTCCAATACCGAATTAGCAACACATGTTAAATCCCACAACCACATCCCCTTAGTAGATTCAGCCATTCCTATTATCAAATTAAAATCCAGTTTTAAAATTTTCCAATACGAAGCCCTAGTTATAGAATGGTTTCGCCGCCATTCCACTCTCCAAGTATTAAATTCCAAACTACCCCTAACATAGCACCGGTCTGGAATCTCATGCACCTGAGATTCCCACGTGTATCCAGGAGCATCACGGGAACTTAGTCTTCTTAAATACATGCATTCACTCTAATTCTACCATTGCCAACTGAAGATGTGTAAAACGAAAGCCACTTGTTATGGCTATTGGCCTTCTGTTTTCAACCATATAACTTCAATTGTTCCAATTTCAACATTGACAACCAAGGACGAAGACATGCACTTCTACTTCATTGCGCATATTTTAATTCTGTTTTTAAATCCTAACTTATTCACACTAACTTAAATTTAAAATTATCATCCATTTTATTCTAACATTAATGCAGATTATTAAAATTTGAACACCTCCAGTCCATGGGGACATCCCCTGACTCCAAGGAAGCTCTCATAATGATGGCTAAGGGTTTGCTTACTTCCTTTGCTGACTCCTTTAATATAACTGCATAGATCCGGTCCACCCCAGGTGACTTAGCATTAGTAGAGGCATATGATGCAAGAAAGCAAGCTTCCTTATGTTTAACTTCAACAATTTCTCCTCCACTTTGCTCCCAGTTATTACAAAATCACTTAGCTCCCTGTTAGAGTTTGATAAACGTCTGGCATTCCCCTCATTGAATAACTCCTCATGTGTGAATGTAGATGCAAAACACTCATTCAGTTTATCAGCTACCTGAGCATGGTCATCAATAGTCAACCCATCTATATTAAGTGTTCCAATCTGCTTCATCCCTTTCCTTCTAGAGTTTACATAAGTAAAAAACTCTTTGCATCCTTTGCCAAAGATTTCTTGTAATAGGCCTTCGCCTGCCTAACCTCCTTTGTGACGTGATTATAGAAAAGCTTATCTCTGCCGTAGGCTTCTATGCCACCTGATAATTTATATGCATCCCATACATTTTTCTTCTCTGCCACGAGCCTCATTAATTCATCTGACATCCATTTAAGCCGGAACCTTGAACAGTATTTCTTAGTTGGAATGAAAAGCCTAGTAGCCTCCAAGATTAAGTTCCTGAAGCCTTCCCATTTAGAATTCAACTTTGGTAACATCTTCAGTTGATCCCACTGTACAGAATTTAAAAACTGTCTGAGACCTGTGTAGTCACCTTTACCAAAGCAAAAGCCCTTCCCTTTAGCCTTGATGGTAGTTACATCTTTAAGTAATTCTCATATCAGCACATTGTGATCACTGTCACCCAGTGATCCCTTTATCTGCAAATTCTTAATGCATGAATAATCACTGCTGATAATCAGATCAAGAGTATTACTTCCTCTGATTGACTCTCAAACATGCTGCTGTAGAAAACAGTCACAAAAAAGTCTTGCTAGTGTGTGAGTGACCAATCCACAAGTTCCAGTCAATATCTGGAAAGTTAAAATCGCGCATTATCAGACATTCTGATTTACTGGCCCACTCTATTTCTCTGCACAATTCCTCATTATACTCATCAGATTCATTAGGCCTATAACATGCACCCACTCTCATTTTTCCTTTCCTGGTGCTTATGTCACACCAAACAGACCCAACATTGCATTGTCCACCAACATCAGTTGGATGCACTTCCTTAGATTTTGTGTGTGTTTAACTAACAATCTAACTCCTCCTCCCGTCCCGTCCAATTCCAATTCTGCACTGTTTATATCTGTGTGACACCACATCTCTGATATCCCAACAATATCTGCATTTGATATCTTGACTAGCATTGGTGTACATGCAAATATACTTGTACCTGTTTCTTCTCTTAGTTACCCTGACACAGCCCATGTATTTATTTGTTCCACTGACTCCTGGAAATCTCCATTGCCGTGCTTTCATGCTGCTGTTCATTCCAATGCAAGAATGAAGAATCACTGTGCAAAAATAACTTTTGCCTCTGTCTGCAGCCACTGTTAACCTTTATTAGTCTGTGTATCCCTCCAACCTAGCAGTTAGCATTAGCATTAGTAGAGGCATTTGATGCAAGAAAGCAAGCTTATGCAGCATCAGCCAAAAAAAAAATAATAAAATAAAATAAAATAAATAAATAAAAAAAATAAATAACCACTTCCACTTCACCCATCTGTTTGTTTGAAATACCTGTCCAGCTGAGCCTTAAACTTATTTAGGCTATCAACTTCCACAACAAGGGATGGAAGCCTGTTCCACCAACCAACCACCCGCTGGCTAAAGGCGAATTTCCGCATGTCTATCCTACATCTGTCTTTCCTCAATTTGAATTTATGCCCTCTCAGGTGATTATTCTGAGCAAGAGGGAGAATCCCATCAGCATTGAGCATGCTCAAACCATTCAAGGCTTTATACACCTCTATCAGATCACCTCGCTGGTGCCTAGTCTCCAGACACCGTAATTTGCAAAACTTAAACCTTTCTTCGTAAGAGCACCCCTTTGTTCCATTCACTACTTTTGTTGCCCTTCTCTGTACTCGTTCCAGCAGCTCTACATCCTTCTTGAAATGAGGCCTCCAGGCCTGTATAAAGTACTCTATGTGTGGTCTGACCATTGCCTTATACAAGGGAATAATCACCTCCTTATCCCTGCTAGAAAATTTCCTATATATCATTGACAATACACCATGAGCTACTCTTGCAGCCCATCTGCACTGCTCAGAGAACTTCATATCTGCCTGCACAATCACCTCCAGGTCCTTTTCATTCTCTACTGTCAGTGTAGTACCACAGAGTTGATACATTGCTCCGGGGTTGCTGTTTCCCATATGTAGTACTTTACATTTGTCAATGTTAAACTTCATTTGCCACCTCTCAGCCCATCTGCTCAACCTTTCCAGATCCTGTTGCAGCAGCAGCATAGCGTTAGTAGTGTCCTTAACAACCCTGCCAACCTTTATATCGTCTGCAAACTTGGACATTAAGCTTGATATACCACCATCAATATTATATATAAATACAGAGAACAATAATGGACCCAACATGAACCCTGAGTGACTCCACTAATAACATTAGTCCACGATGAGCAGTGTCCATTGATTACCACTCTCTGCCTTCTCCCCCCTCAACCACCCCTTTATCCATAGCAGCAATTTGCCTCCAATGCCACACTGCTCCAATTTGTGCAGCAGTCTTCCATGTGCAACAGTATCAAAAGCCTTTCTAAGATCCAAGTATATAATATCAAAGTTACTCCCTGCATCCAGTTCTTTTGTGACTGCATCATAGTATCCAATCAAATTGGTCAGGCAAGACTTCCCCTTAACAAAACCATGCCGTGTCCGAGTTATAACTGAAGTCTTGTCAAGATGATCCTGCAGTGCTTCTTTAACCATTGCCTCCATTAATTTTCCGGGAACAGAAGTTAAACTCACAGGTCTATAATTACTTGTGTCAGCCTTTGATCCTCCTTTGTGAATTGGGGTCACATTTGCACATCTCCAGTCCATGGGTACCTCCCCTGAGTCCAAGGAAGCTCTCATAATTATGGCTGAGGGTTTGCTTACGTCCTTTGCTGCCTCCTTTAATATAACTGGATAGATCCCATCCACCCCAGGTGCCTTTCTTGTGTTTATCTTCAACAATTTCTCCTCCACTTTACTCTCAGAGATTACAAGATTCTCTAACTTACTGCCAGAGTTGAATACACCTCTGGCATTCCCCTCGCTGAATAACTCCTCATGTGTGAATGTCGATGCAAAATATTCATTTAGTTTGTTAGCTACCTGAGCAGGATCATCAACAGTTGACCAATCTGATTCATCCCCTTCCTTCTAGAGTTTACATAAGTAAAGAACACTTTGCTGTTTTTCTTTGCATTCTTTGCCAAAGATATCTCGTAATCTGCCTTCACCTGCCTAACCTCCTTTGTAACTTGGTTACAGATCCACTTGTATCTATCATAGGCTTCTGTGTCAGGCCCCTGCGTAGCCAGGTGGGAAGGAGCAGCCGTGCGTAGCACACGATGCTTGATTAGACCGGGGTTCGAGCCCGTCACCACCAAATATGGAGGATGCGGAAAGGTCAGAGAATGACCACTGCATATCCGTGAGCAATATGGCCTTAGTTGCTAATGCTCCAAATAACAACAACAACAACAACTACAGCTTTTGTGTCACGTGTTAATTTGTATGTATCCCATGCATTTTTCTTCTCTGCCATATGTCTCATTAGTTCATCTGACATCCATTTAGGCCTAAACCTTGAACAATATTTCTTAGTTGGTTAAAGCCTAGTAGCTTCCAAGATAAGTTCTTTGAATGCTTCCCATTTTGAATTTGCTGTTGATAACATCATCAGTTGGTCCCAATGTATAGAATTTAAATACTGTCTCAGTCCATCGTAGTCACCTTTACCAAAGCAATAACCCTTCCCTTTACCCCTAATGGTAGTTACCTCTTTGAGTAAATCCCACTTCAGCATACTGTGATCACTGCCACCTAGTGGTTCATTTCTCTGCAGATTCTTAATGCATGAAGAATCACTACTGATAATCAAATCAAGAGTATTACTCCCTCTAGTTGCCTCCCGAACATGCTGATGTAGAAAACAATCATCCAATAAATCCACAAAAGCCTTGCTAGTGTGTGAGTGACCAGCCCCCAAATTCCAGTCAATATCTGGGAAATTAAAATCCTCCATTATAAGACTCACTGATTTACTGGCCCACTCTATTTCCCTGTAGAGTTTCTTATTATACTCATTAGAGTCATTAGGCCTATAGCACACTCCTACTCTCAATTTTGATCTCCCAATGCTTATGTCACACCAAACTGACTCGACACTGCACTGTCCAGCGATGTCGACTGGACAGTGCAGTGGTTATGCTATTAGTTAAGAAATACATAAAATAAAATTTTATGTATTTCTTAACTAATAGCATAACCCCTCCTCCCTTCCTATCCTGTCTATCCTTTCTGTAGACATTGCATTCCCCAAATTCCAGTTCTGCATTCCTTATATCTGTGTGACACCATGTCTCTGAAATCCCAACAATATCTGCCTTTGATGTTTTGAGCAATACCTCAAATTCATCAAATTTATTTACTAAACTCCTAGCATTGGTGTACACGCAAGTATACATGCACCTGTTCTTTTTCTTAGCTACCCTAACACAACCCATGTGTTTACTTGTACCCCAATGATTCCCAGCAGTTTCTGAAATATCCTGCATCTTATTTTCCAGGCTGCTGCTCATTCCAATAGAAGCAGTGCAAGAATCACTTTCACCTCTGCCAGTGGCTACTGTTAATCTATTAGTCCTTGTATCCCCCCAATCTAGCAGTTTTCCGACCTACCTAACACTGCCTCAGTAGCATCAGCAAACATTCTTGCACCCTTTCTATTTAAGTGTATCCCATCCCTGTAGAAGCAGTCTCTCCTGTTAACAAGTACAGACCAGGCTGAAAAAAATTCTAGCCCTTGAGCCTTGCACAATCTTTCCAGGGCCGAATTGATCGACAGGGCTCTCATCATATACTCCCTCCTATCGTGTCTGGGCAGAATTGCAGTTATTTGTTATAGAATTGCAGTTATTTGTTATAGCATCAAAATTGTATGATGCATACTACATATTTTTGTAAATAGAAAGATTAAAGAAGGAATGCAATTGGGGCAGTTTGATGTGTCATTCTTTCTTTTATCCTTGTGTTTTTTCAACCAGTTAAGGTTATCATGAAATTTTTTGTGAAAGGGCATTAAAAGTTAATGAAAAGTAATGAATTTCTCTTTTCAAAGATTTGTAGGTGCCCTGTGTACATAACTCACGATATTTTGTAATTCAAATTATGGTGTAATTTGAAATATTTTATTTTTATTTTTTTACAGTTAGTAAAATTAACCCACCCTGAACTCACATCAGATGATCATGCAGCATATATTGCTGCAATGAATAAAGGTAAAAAACAGAAAGATTCTGAAACAAATGGTAAATCTGAATCAGAAGTCACCCCTGCCCAGAGGTATGTTTTTGCTTTTTGTGTGCTTAAATTGCTTAGAGCAGTAAATATTACAATCTCACTTATGTTAAATTCTGAGGTTTATGAGAGGTTTATGTCATTTAGCTATCCTCACTGTTTTAGTAACTTTACATCTCCTGTGGTAAAGTTAAAAAATAATTTCATCTAGCATCCAAAATAAGTCCAGAGTATTTTTATATTTTGTAATGTAGACAAAATTTATATATATATATATATATACACATAATTATAATTATTGATAAAAAAGTAAAGAAAGTTAAAACGAAAGTAACTGTAACTAATATGTAAATAATATTTATGAGTCAATGCAGTTGCAAGCAATCATGCAATGCACACATAATGTCTATAATATTACGGATAATATAAAGAAAATAAATCCAACAATAATACCATCAGGGACCTAAGACAACGCAAAAAAAAAAAAAAATAATAATAATTATTATCGCTTTTTACTGACAATCTAGATGACGTCAACTGGGGCCAACCACCCAGAATGAAGGCAAAAAACGACAAGGTTCTCTGTTTCTGTGATGATCAATATATGCTAAGTAATTTAAATCTAAACCAAATATAAACCGGTATAGGCCGAAAATAAATCGAATTTAAATAAATCGAAAGATGATAATAAAATTTAGAAATATTAGAATCAAAGGTAAGAAATATAAGTAAAATATAAATGTAAGCATATATTAATCATCGTTGACCCGACAGAGAATGTAATTTAATGATTAAAATAAGATTAAATATATAATACATACTACATATTGACCGTATCTAGGACATAATGTAATAGTCGTCAAAATAATATGTGGTGCTCCCTATGTGATGGATACGGTAAAAATAAATAATTAAATTAAATTAACGCATAGAGAAACATGGAGATAGTAAGAAGAAAAACTAAAGGAGTAGGAATAATAGAACCTGAACTCCACAAAGGCGAAAAATAGTGGTATGGATAAGAAATAGTTTCTCCTACGTCCTCGGATTGCCCTAATAATTTCGGAGAAATAAAAATAAAGAGTGTAGGACAGTTTAAAGACATTACAAGATATAAGTTGTGGCTCGGGTATACCCGGGATCGCAAACCCGTTCCTATAGTAGGACCGTGAGCTGAATTTGCATGTTATCTCAGCGTGAATTTAAGTAAATTTAAATGAATTTAACTATATATTAACTATATATTTAAAAAAAAAAAAAAAAATGATACACTGTAATTTGCAAGCCGGTGGGTACAAGTTTTCTACGCCGTAAGACACCAAGAATGCAAAGTGTATCCTATTTACATATATACATGGCACTAAATATAACGATTATATTGAAAATTATATTAAAACAATAGGTTCAGAAAACAAATTTTTGAAATTAATAATGTTTATCGCTTTCCTGAAATGATATTTCAGGTAAGCGATAGGGAAATTATTATTGATAAACCTGCTGTACAACACTGTTAAGCCCGCTGAACAATTTTTATTACTATTGCAGATATAAGCAATCCTTAGACATTGTGATAAAATTGTATTAGCATGCGCTGATTTTGATATATTAGATTTCCAATTTGTAAGGCTTACTACGTTAAAATTGAATGCATCTCTTTTATTATATACGTTTACGTCTATATTATTATTATGCAATATTTCTATATGAAGATCCAGATAATTTGCTATAGTATCAGAACTATTAGTTTTTTCTAATACAAGTTCTACTGGATATAATTTACTGTAATCCTGGACAAAATGTGGACAATTAAAAACACATATATCATCTACATATCTATATATAAGTAGGTTATCTTGGAATTCTCTTTCTGTATAATGTAGATAAAGGTTTGCGATTATGCTTGATGCTGGACTTCCCATAGGGGTGCCAGTCACTTGTAGGTATAACGATGTTCCGTCATATATATAATTATTAAAGATGCATAATTTTATTAGAGAATCCCAATAGGTTAAATCAACCTTTATAGCATTTTTATTTTCTAAATATAGTTTCTGGAGGACGACTTCTAAGTTATCAAGATTAATGCTCGTAAATAGACTGTTAAAGTCAAATGTTTGTATTTGATGAATATTGTTATTTTTTAGAGCATTTATAATAGGTAAGTTATTATTTATTATAATAGTTTTATTTAAGTTATTTAATATAATTTTAAGTAACTTTTCTAACGTTTTTCCGGGAAATTTAGCATAACTATCTCTGCATGATGTTATGAATCTAAAAGCAATTGGTGTTTTGTGAAATTTGGGTATGCCATATATAAATGGAAATTTTAGGTTATTATACTTTAACTTTAATTTTTTATGCAATGCAATTAATTTTTTGATTATTATATTATGGGAAGATGCTATCTGTTTATATGTATGGCTAGACTGTAGTTCATTTTTAATGATTTCTATATAATATGATTTACATATGATTGCATAATTACAAGCAGCTTTGTCAACGGGAGTAATCACAAAATATTCATGTATATCTTTGAGCTGCCTATTTATTAATTTGGTATTATATAGATTATTTTGTATGAATTTCAATTGATTATATTTGCTAGATATGATATTAAGCATTGTAAATAGCCACATGTGGTATGCTTCAACCGGTATGTTATGGTTGTATGCTGATCTTATGCAATATTTAAGTAAATCTAGATATAACAATTTTTTAAAATTAGATTTATTAATAGGTAAATTAGGTCGAAATTTAAAACCCAGTGATAAAATATCTCTAAGTTCAGGATATGGGATTATATCTAAATTGCCGGTTATAATGTGATTATGGTTAGGATCCACGTATCTATGAAATGAAGGTTTGTGGCAAACACATGTATCCTGTTCGATGTTAATATTGTGAAGGTTTGTAGCTATTGTTTTATAGTTACACGCTTTAAGACCAAATGGTCTAGAATATCTAAATCTGATATTAATATGTAAGTTATTAATAGGCAGCAAGTCATTACGTAAATTTATAGTTTTATGTATATCTAAATCATCCATTAATTTATTTTGAAAGTATAAGATGAGGACAGAATTTTCCGGCTGCTTGCTAACATTCAAAATATGACATCTGAATTTGACAATGTCTGATATGATGTGCATAAGATGAGAAGATACAAAGACGTAATCATTGGTTTTCCTATTTAGTGCTTTGAGTACACTAAGTTTAATACTGAAAAGTGTGTTGTGTATTTTACTAATATTTATAGGATCCGTGTCCCACATTTTGAATAAATCTATGAAGTCTCCTAGATGTTCTCGGTTGCTATTATATGTGTTGGATTTACTATATTTCCTATTGCGATTATATTTACGAAGTTTGGCAATTTGAAACATATTATAAACGCAAATATCTTTTAAATTATTCGTCAAATGTTTTTGATTAAATTTATTATTTAGACCATATGGATATAGTGTTTTATATTGTAACATGTTAATATCTTCTTGCAATAATCTATCATTTGCGTTATTAATTACGTTAAGTATAGAAATAAAAATATTACCAAAAGTATGTTTTTGGAAATGTCTGAATTCAATATCATGTTCCAAATTACCTGTTTTCTTGCTGGATTTGTTATTATAAGTTTTAATATCGGAACGATGAAGGTTCATTCTAATATTTAGTTTATTGCTAGTTTGACCAATATATTTAACATTGCAAGTACGACATGTGATCATATATATGACGTTATTCATTTTACAGAATATATGTGAATTCGTATTAATTGTAGCATGATTTGGATGCATATAGGGGCAAGTAAGACATAATTTGTTGTTACAAGGTTGAAATTTAAGAGATGGTGATCGGATATTAGTGCCAGAAGCATTATATGCTAAACTGCTCTGTAAAGTGTGTGATATTTGTGTATGTGTCGATGTATTAACATGGTTAGGATTACTATCCAGGGCAACAATAGTATCCTCGGTCACTTTTATCCTACTCTGCTGATGTAGTATATTATTATATTTAAGTGACATAATAAGGTAAAAGCAAAGTTAATATAAAATAAAATCAAGATGCGCAATCATAAATCCATGAAGGTAAAATTAAGAAGGATCGACGCAGTTAAGAAAATAGGAAAAGAAGAAAAAGCAATCTTAGGTAGCGTGTACTTAACCCAAGCAAAGCTTTTGTATATAATTATAATTATTGATAAAAAAGTAAAGAAAGTTAAAACGAAAGTAACTGTAACTAATATGTAAATAATATTTATGAGTCAATGCAGTTGCAAGCAATCATGAAATGCACCCATAATGTCTATAATATTAGATAATATAAAGAAAATAAATCCAACAATAATACCATCGGGGACCTAAGACAACGCAAAAAAAAAAAAATAAAATAATTATTATCGCTTTTTACCGACAATCTAGATGACATCAACTGGGGCCAACCACCCAGAATGAAGGCAAAAAACGACAAGGTTCTCTGTTTCTGTGATGATCAATATATGCTAAGTAATTTAAATCTAAACCAAATATAAACCGGTATAGGCCGAAAATAAATAGAATTTAAATAAATCAAAAGATGATAATAAAATTTAGAAATATTAGAATCAAAGGTAAGAAATATAAGTAAAATATAAATGTAAGCATATATTAATCATCATTGACCCGACAGAGAACGTAATTTAATGATTAAAATAAGATTAAATATATAATACATACTACATATTGACCGTATCTAGGACATAATGTAATAGTCGTCAAAATAATATGTGGTGCCCCCTATGTGATGGATACGGTAAAAATAAATAATTAAATTAAATTAACGCATAGAGAAACATGGAGATAGTAAGAAGAAAAACTAAAGGAGTAGGAATAATAGAACCTGAACTCCACAAAGGCGAAAAATGTATATACACATACATACAGGCAATCCCCACTTAACGCTAATAATTTGTTCCCGAGAAACAGAGCGCTAAGCAAGTGCCATATTCCCATAAAGTAACACATGTATTTGTGAGTTGCAGTCTATGTCGTAGGACAGTGGTTCCCAAACTACTGAGATTTACGGACCCCTTCAAAAATCAAAACAAGTTTGCAGACCCCCTTCAAAAAAGAAACCCAGTATGAACACTGGGTTTTCTGAAAAGAAATTTCAAAGTTTAATGTGTGAAACAACTCAACTTTATTCTTATTTTTATACAGATACGTAATAATAACTTTATTTATCATCAATTTGTTGTACATAGAACAAATAATTTGAAATATGTATACAATTATATACACTAATCTTATTGAAAATAAGTAATGTTCTGTAATGAAGTTCATTGTGATTCTATCAGTATATTTTTTAAGAAAATAAACACATATTACTTGATACCTTCTGAACATTTCACAGACCCCCTGGAACTGGTCTGCGGACCCCGGTTTGGGAAACACTGCCATGGGATAGTTCCTAATCAATAATAAGTGCTAGTGAAAAGATGCACAAATGTCAGTGAAAATATTTAATATATGAACATTTTTACATATAAATTATTCTATATTACTTACACACCGAAGTCAAAATTAAACTTAAACTGCCAATTAAAATCATGAATTTATTAATCTGATGGCCCTGTGCTGTCAGGTTTTCATACCTTTGGACTGAAAAATGTATCGATTTTGGGTTGTACTTTGTCTCCCTCTTCCTCTCATTGTACAAAATCATGTAGGGATTCATTTCTTTCTTTAAATTTCTTATTACCTTGAAACTTTGTTTCATGGCAGGGTCATTCCCACGGAAATAATCGCACATTTTTTCAGTGTTCAAAAGCTTTACTAAGTCCTTTTGCAGTCAGCGGCCTTATCAGTTCTTCATCTGTTGGATCTTTACCATCTCCCTCAATAGTAAGCTCTTGCTCTTTTGTCATTTCCACGAGTTCTTCATTAGCGAGGCCATCCCTGTTATTATCGATCATCTCTTGTACATTGTAATCGTCAATATCGTCCAATTCTGCTTCTTTTCCAAGTTCAACAATTTGCGCTTTAACTTTCTCAACCGAATCATCAAGTTCTTGGGAATCCTTGATTCAATTCTTCCAAATTTTCCTCCACACTCCATTCATGTTTTCTGAGTCACTTCATCTCAGGCACTTAAAATGTTGTAGGATTTCCAAAACTCCTTTAGGCTTGGTACATTTTTACCAATGTTAATGGTTTTAATAGCTTGGGGGAAAATGTGTTCCTTATGTAGTAAGTTTTAAATGTGGCAATAACACCTTGGTCCATTGGTTGGATCAGAGATGTAGTGTTTGGAGGCATATAAAAAAAAATTTATATGATTTTTCAAGTCTTCTAAGCTCACTTTGCTTGGATGTTGTGGCATGTTGTCCATGATCAGAATTGCTTTATAATCAAGGTTATTTTTCACACATCTTTCCACTGTGGGACAGAAGAATTCAGAGTACCAATCAACGAAAAGAAGCCTAGTTACCCAAATCTTTTTCATTAGCCTTCCAAATTACAGGTAGGTTTGATTTAGTGAAACCTTTAAGAGCCCTTGGATTTTCCAATGGTAAACTAAAAGGGGCTTTAATTTAAAATCTCCCACAGCATTACCACCCAGTAGTAAAGTCAACCGACCCTTCACCGCTTTGAAGCCTAGCATGCTTTTTTTTTTTTTTTTCTTCTGGCATTTGTTTCCAAAAAAGTCCTGTTTCATCTATGTTAGAAACTTGTTGAGCAATATAACACCCCTCTTCAATAACTTTAACAAGTTATTTTTTGAAAGTTTCTGCACTTGCAGCTTCTCCCAGGATTTGCTATGTTGTGTAGGTTATAACACTTTTTAAATCTATCAAACTAGCCCTTACTAGCATTAAATGGCTTCACATTTTTGTCGAGGGGGAGCTTTCTTCAGATCTTCGTATAGACTAATTGCTTTTTATTTAATAATAATTGAACTTAACAGAATTGTGCATGGGATATTATCTTCAATAAAATTATTTAAAGGTTTCTCCATTTCAATCATAATAGCCAGCCTGGTTCTAGTCAATTTAGTTGCCTGCAATGGAACAGATTTCTTTCCTGCTGCTGAAATTAATTCTTTATTTTTCATAATTGTTCTTACAGTCGAACCTGCCAGTCCTAAATTATTGCACACATCCACTTGTTGTTGAGTGGAATTGATTTGCTACACAACATCTCATTTAATTTTCAAACTCCTGTCTTTTTCTTACCGTGACCAGAAGTTAATTTTTCATTAATTATGATACAATGTTCAAGTACACTGTCCATTACGCGGCGCCTCTGTAGCCAGGTGGGAAGGAGCAGCAGTGCATAGCACACGCTTCTTGATTAGACCGGGGTTCGAGCCCGTCACCACCAAATACGGAGAATGCGGAAAGGTCAGGGAATGACCACCGCATATCCCGGAGCAATATGGCCTTAGTTGCTAATGCTCCTAAAAACCAAATAACAAACAACTGTCCATTACGGACAATGTTTAACACTATATTGAGTGATGACTAGACTTTGGATAAATGCCTATAACGCAAATATTACAAGCAATACTGCATATTCCTTAACTCGATCATTTTTTCAAATGTTGATTTCGGAACTACATAACAAATCACTGGGTGGCAATCAATTCAGTGTGGGAGAAATTTTTACTGAGCATGGGAAACGTTTTAATGCTGTTTTGCTATTCATTCTCATGCTAACGACTACATGAGATGAAACATTTTCATTAAACATGCCAAAAATTCAATCTGTATGCTGGTAAAAGAGTGTTATAGTGAGTTGTGATAGCGTTATAATGAGATATGGGTTATAATATAAGAACTTTGTTATAACGAAGACCTACTGTATATATATATATACATTTTTTATATATATATATATATATATATATATACAGCCACTCCCTGACTTACGTAAGGGTTGCGTTCCGTAGAACTCTACGTAAGTCACATTTTACGCAAGTCAGAATTTCCCTCATGCTTGTGCAGCACTCGCAACTGTGCTCGCTGAATTGACTGAATCAAAAAAGAAATGCGGCGAATGTGTAAATAGAATTATTTATTGTATTTATTAAATTTTTTATCTCATGCTCAGGAAAAATTACAAAACGTGCAATTTAAAAAATTACAAAATTATAAAATTACAAAAAAAGAGGGAAGACAGGCATAACACAGTAAGTTTTACCTCTCGAGCATCGTTGCCATTATCGACGCCTTCAGCTGATAAGTACGCCACTGCGGAGGTTGAGGGCTATGGAGATCTAGAAGGGGTTGGCCGTTCAACCTTATGAAAGAACATATTAATGGATGACTGGATGGTGGCTTTTTTCTTTTCATCGTAGATTTCTTTGTAGCAAGCAAGCATATCATTCACCCCTCTGTTAACTTTTAAGAATCGTTCGCTGTCAGGATCCATCTTCTCAAACCTCACTATTGCCGCTGCAGTTTCGTGAAATGCCATTGCCATCTCTCTGGTGATGAAGCATCTCGGCTCCTCATTTGGTTCATCTTGAGTTTCGTCAGCATTTTCTTCTTTTACTATCACTGCCTGCAAGTCAATAAGTTCATCGTTAGATAATTCCTTTTCTTCTTCCTCTGTTAACTCCTCCACGTCTTTAGCCTCAACTTCCAACTTAAGTAGCTCTGCAACCTTTACAATCTTATCTGTAACCTCTTCATTTGATTCATCTTTTTCAAATCCTTCTAAGCCTTTTACATGCCATGGGCATATTTTCTTCCATGTACCATGTAAACAACTTTTAGTAATTTCTGCCCAAGCCTTATTAATGTTTAAGATGGCATGGTAAATACAGGGAGCCCCCGTATAACACTGTACTTCTACAACACAGTTTCGCTCTAACACAATTGATAAATTGTGGAAAACCCTTGCATAACACAGTACTTCTGCAACAAGGTTTTGCTCTGACACTGTTTGAGAATTGCTGGAAATCTCGCATAACACTATTTTCTCACTTTTGTGCTGGGAAAACTCTTCTATTATGTTGGATGTAATTTTTTAACGTTTCTATTCCTCTTTGTGAATCCTACTGTTGACTCACTAGTCGTTATCGCCTTCATGATATTTTTCTAAAACACATTTCTAGAGGTCACTACCATAAAACAATAAAAACAATTTGCAATTTTTGATTTATTGGTCTTTTCTATTAGTATAATGAATTATAAACGGGTAGTAAACTCAATCTTCTTGCATTTGCTATAGTACCGATAGCTTGAATAATGTGAGTTTTCATGTTATTATGGTGAAGTGTGTTTCCCCTTCCATGAAATATTTAGTAATATAAAAACAAATAAATTTTCAGAAACTCATTACTCCGTATCGTGTTTGTTGCAACTTGTGTATGCTGTGTTCTTTGTTATTAAATGCTTATCATTTTTACTGTTTTAAATTTTACAACCAAAAAATAAAAGTCAGCGAACAGAAATATCAATTAGTATGTACATTTTACAGTACGTATTAATTAAGCTATGTATGTAAGCGTAAATTTATTTTTATTTTGCTAACTGTAAAATATTCTTACGATCTTCACATATCGTTTAAAGCTGGGGTCCACTATATTTTGTTGGAAGATCCCTGGATTAGGTTCTGCAAGGAGGATGCCTTTGTCTGTGCTAGGTGTCTAGAGGGTCAAGAAATTAGGTCCAACTCAGCGTTCTGATGGGCGTCTATGAGAGCTTGAGGTGTAGGGTAAATGCCCTCGAAGAAATTAATATAAGGTGCCCATCAGGTAAAACAGAGGCATTCTCCAAGGCAGAATGTGCTGGTCCCACAGGAACTAGTTATTGTTGGTGACTCTATTGTCAGGGAGATGGGGAATATACTATGCAAGAAGGATAGGTGGAACAGGACCAAGTCTGCCAGTTGCAAAAGTTGATGATGTTGGAGAGCAGATATCATCTTTTAAGGGCACAAAAGGTGATATTGTTGTACACATTGGCATTAATGACCTTAAGAGTAAGAGATCTGCAGATTTACTCAACAAGTACAGGTCAATGTTGAAAAAAAAAAGGTTGCGGGTTACGGTTGAATGTGAAAGTGTCTGCAATTCTGCCCAGACACGATAGGAGGGGGGGGAGTATATGATGAGAGCCTTGTCGAT
Source organism: Mastigoproctus giganteus (assembly GCF_048544385.1). Classification (NCBI taxonomy): domain Eukaryota; kingdom Metazoa; phylum Arthropoda; class Arachnida; order Uropygi; family Thelyphonidae; genus Mastigoproctus; species Mastigoproctus giganteus. The sequence goes on from NC_143576.1 coordinate 236,260,728, forward strand.
CAATTCGGCCCTGCAGAGATTGTGCAAGGCTCAAGGGATAGAATTTTTTTCAGCCTGGTCTGTGCTTGTTGACAGGAAAGACCACTTCTACAGGGATGGGGTACACTTAAATAGGAAGGGTGCAAGAATATTTGGTGATGCTATCGAGGCAGTGTTAGGTGGGTAGTAAAACTGCTAGCTTGGGGGAGGATACACAGACTAAAAGGTTAAAAGTGGTCCCAGGCAAAAGCAAAATTGATTCTTGCACTACTTCTATTAGAATGAGCAGCAGCCTGAAAATGCAAGGCAATGGAGATTTCCAGGACTGCTGGGAGTCATAGAGGAATAAATAAATACATGGGTTGTGTTAAGGTAACTAAGAGTAGAAACAGGTGTATGTATACTTGCATGTACACCAGTGCTAGGAGTATAGTTAATAAATTTGATTAGCTTGAAGTGCTAGTCAAGATATCAAAGGTAGATATTGTTGGGATATCAGAGACATGGTGTCACACAGACATAAGCAGTGCAGAATTGGAATTTGGCGAGTACAATGTGTACAGGATAGACAGGACAGGAAGTGACGAGGAGTTATGTTGTTAGTTAAGAAACACACAAAATCTAAAGAAGTGCATCCAATTGATGTTGGTCGACAAATCAATGTTGAGTCTGTTTGGTGTGACATAAGCATAGGGAAAGAAAAAATGAGAGTAGGTGTGTGTTATAGGCCTACTGAATCTGATGAGTATAATGAGGAATTGTGCAGAGAAATAGAGTGGGCCAGTAAATCAGAATGTCTTATAATGGGGGATTTTAACTTTCCACATATTGACTGGAACTTGTGGGTTGGTCCTCGCAAACTAGCAAGACTTTTGTGGATTTATTGGATAATTGTTTTCTTCAGGAACATGTTCAAAAGGCAACCAGAGGGAGTAATACTCTTGATCTGATTATCATCAGTTATTATTCATGCATTAAGAATTTACAGATAAAGGAACCACTGGGTGACAGTGATCACAATGTACTGATGTGGGAATTACTTAAAGATATAACTACCATCAAGGCTAAAGGGAAGGGCTTTTGCTTTATAAAGGTGACTACAGGGGTCTCAGACAATTTTTAAATTCTGTACAGTGGGATAAACTGATGATGTTACCATCATCGAATTCTAAATGGGAAGCCTTCAGGGACTTAATTTTGGAGGATACTTGGCTTTTCATTCCAAATAAGAAATATTGTTCAAGGTTTAGGCCTAAATGGATGTCAGATGAACTAATGAGGCTCGTGGTAGAGAAGAAAAATGTATGGGATGCATATAAAGTATCAGGTGACACAGAAGCCTATGGCAGATATAAACTAGTCTGTAATCAAGTCACAAAGGAGGTTAGGCAGGCGAAGGCAGATTTCAAGAAATCTTTGGCAAAGGATGCAAAGTAAAACAGCGAAGAATTCTTTACTTATGTAAATTCTAGAAGGAAAGAGATGAATCAGATTGGACCACTTAACATAGATGGCTTGACTATTGATGATCATGCTCAGGTATCTCATAAACTGAATGAGTATTTTGCCTCTACATTCACATATGAGGAGTTATTCAATGAGGGGAATGCCAGAGGTTTATCAAACCCTAACAGGGAGCTAAGTGATTTTGTAATAACTGAGAGCAAAGTGGAGGAGAAATTGTTGAAGTTAAGCATAAAAAAGGCAACTGGGGTGGACAGGATTTATCCAGTTATATTAAAGGAGGCAGCAAAGGATTTATTTCAATAGAGGTGCAGTTGTAATAACAATAGATAACCTCCACTGCTGATTGGAGTGCCTTTTAAGGCTGTGGGCACACCATTCATTGTTTTAACTTGATTTATTTTGGGAGTATTCACAAATGCATAAGGTTCTTATTTGTTTCATCACATCCGTGCATCTCCATGTAACAACTCTACTCCCAGTGGGCAAATAATTTTGGGAAATTTCACAATTGGGTCTTAGCATTAGCATTAGCATTAGTAGAGGCATTTGATGCAAGAAAGCAAGCTTATGCAGCATCAGCCAAAAAAATTAAAGTAAAATAAATAAATAAAAAATAACCACTTCCACTTCACCCCTCTGTTCGTTCGAAATACTAGCCGAGTGGGTCAAGTACCTGCCCGGCAACCCAAAGGTCGCGGGTTCGATTCCCGCCTCGGGCTTGGATCAGAGTACTGCAAAAACCTTGGGAGGTGCAATATGGCCACAGAAGCAGATGCGCCAACAACTACCAAATCCAAATCCAATCCAAATCGTTCGAAATACCTGTCCAGCCGAGCCTTAAACTTATTTAGGCTATCAACTTCCACGACAAGGGATGGAAGTCTGTTCCACCTACCAACCACCCGCTGGCTAAAGGCAAATTTCTGCACATCTATCCTACATCTGTCCTTCCTGAATTTGAATTTATGCCATCTCAGGTGATTATTCTGAGCAAGAGGAAGAATCCCATCCGCATTGAGCATGCTCAAACCATTCAAGGCTTTATATACCTCTATCAGATCACTTCGCTGGTGCCTAGTCTCCAGACTCTGTAATTTGCAAAACTTATGCCTTTCTTTGTAAGAGCACCCCCTTGTTCCATTCACTAATCTTGTTGCCCTTCTCTGTACTCGTTCCAGCATCTCTACATCCTTCTTGAAATGAGACCTCCAGACCTGTATACAGTACTCTAGGTGTGGCCTGACCATTGCCTTATACAAGGGAATAATCACCTCCTTATCCCTGCTAGAAAAATTCCTATATATATCATCGACAATACACCATGAGCTACTCTTGCAGCCCGTCTGCACTGCTCAGAAAACTTCATATCTGCCTGCACAAACACCCCCAGGTCCCTTTCATTCTCTACCACTGTCAGTGTAGTACCACAGAGTTGATACGTTGCTCTGGGGTTGCCGTTTCCCATATGTAGTACTTTACATTTGTCAATGTTAAACTTCATTTGCCACATCTCAGCCCATCTGCTCAACCTTTCCAGATCCTGTTGCAGTAGCATAGTGTCAGTAGTGTCCTTGACAACCCTGCCAACCTTCGTATCGTCTGCAAACTTAGACATTAAGCTTGATATACCATCATCAATATCATTTATAAATACAGAAAACAATAATGGACCCAATACTGAACCCTGAGGGACTCCACTAATAACATTAGTCCACGATGAGCAGTGTCCATTGATTACCACTCTCTGTCTTCTCCCCCTCAACCACCCCTTTATCCATAGCAGCAATTTGCCTCCAATGCCACACTGCTCCAATTTATGCAGCAGTCCTCCATGTGCAACAGTATCAAAAGCCTTTCTAAGATCCAAGTATATAATATCAAAGTTATTCCCTGCATCCAGTTCTTTTGTGACTGCATCATAGTATCCAATCAAATTGGTCAGGCAAGACTTCCCCTTAACAAAACCATGCTGTGTCTGAGCTATAACTGAAGTCTTGTCTAGATGATCCTGCAGTGCTTCTTTAACTAGTGCCTCCATTAATTTTCCAGGAACAGAAGTTAAACCAACAGGTCTATAATTACTTGTGTCGCCCTGTGATCCTCCTTTGTGAATTGGGGTCACATTTGCACATCTCCAGTCCATGGGTACCTCCCCTGAGTTCAAGGAAGCTCTCATAATTATGGCTAAAGGTTTGCTTACTTCCTTTGCTGCTTCCGTTAATATAACTGGATAGATCCCATTCACCCCAGGTGCCTTTCTTGTATTTATCTTCAACAATTTGTCCTCCACTTTACTCTCAGTTATTACAATATTCTCTAGCTTACTGCCAGAGTTGAATACACCTCTGGCATTCCCCTCGCTGAATAACTCCTCATGTGTGAATGTCGATGCAAAATATTCATTCAGTTTGTTAGCTACCTGAGCAGGATCATCAACAGTTGACCCATCAATATCAAGTGGACCAATCTGATTCATCCCCTTCCTTCTAGAGTTTACATAAGTAAAGAACTCTTTGCTGTTTTTCTTTGCATCCCTTGCCAAAGATTTCTCGTAATCTGCCTTTGCCTGCCTAACCTGCTTTGTAACTTGGTTACAGATCAACTTGTATCTATCATAGGCTTCTGTGTCATGTGTTAATTTGTATGTATCCCATGCATTTTTCTTCTCTGCCATATGTCTCATTAGTTCATCTGACATCCACTTAGGCCTAAACCTTGAACAATATTTTTAGTTGGTATGTAAAGCCTAGTAGCTTCCAAGATAAGTTCTTTGAATGATTCCCATTTTGAATTTGCTGTTGGTAACATCATCAGTTGGTCCCATTGTATAGAATTTAAATACTGTCTCAGTCCATCGTAGTCACCTTTACCAAAGCAATAACCCTTCCCTTTACCCCTAATGGTAGTTACCTCTTTGAGTAAATCCCACTTCAGCACACTGTGATCACTGCCACCTAGTGGTTCATTTATCTGCAGATTCTTAATGCATGAAGAATCACTACTGATAATCAAATCAAGAGTATTACTCCCTCTAGTTGCCTCCTGAACATGCTGATGTAGAAAACAATCATTCAATAAATCCACAAACGCCTTGCTAGTGTGTGAGTGACCAGCCCCCAAATTCCAGTCAATATCTGGGAAATTAAAATCTCCCATTATAAGACTCTCTGATTTACTGGCCCACTCTATTTCCCCGTACAGTTTCTTATTATACTCACCAGAGTCATTAGGCCTATAGCACACTCCTACTCTCAATTTTGATCTCCCAATGCTTATGTCACACCAAACTGACTCGACACTGCACTGTCCAGCAATGTCGACTGACTTCACTTCCTTGGATTTTATGTATTTCTTAACTAATAGCATAACCCCTCCTCCCTTCCTATCCTGTCTATCCTTTCTGTAGACATTGTACTCCCCAAATTCCAGTTCTGCATTCCTTATATCTGTGTGACACCACGTCTCTGAAATCCTCACAATATCTACCTTTGATGTTTTTAGGAATACCTCAAATTCATCAAATTTATTTACTAAACTCCTAGCATTGGTGTACACACAAGTATACATGCACCTGTTCTTTTTCGTAGCTAGCCTAACACAACCTATGTGTTTTTTTGTACCCCAATGATTCCCAGCAGTCTCTGAAATATCCTGCATCTTATTTTCCAGGCTGTGGCTCATTCCAATAGAAGCAGTGCAAGAATCACTTTCACCTCTGCCAGTGGCTACTGTTAATCTATTAGTCCTTATATTCCCCCAAGCTAGCAGTTTTCTGACCCACCTAACACTGCCTCGATAGCATCACCAAATATTCTTGCACCCTTTCTATTTAAGTGTATCCCATCCCTGTAGAAGCAGTCTCTCCTGTTAACAAGTACAGACCAGGTTGAAAAAAATTCTAGCCCTTGAGCCTTTCACAATCCTTCCAGGGACAAATTGATCGACAGGGCTCTCATCATATACTCCCTCCTATCGTGTCTAGGCAGAATTGCCCAGACACGATTGTCTTTTAGAAACATTTGTTATGCCATCCGAAATTTTACTGAAATTGAACCAATAGAATTTATCTATACAAATATAGTGAACTCTTAGCCATAATAATGATAGCTTCCTTGGAGTCAGGGGGGACCCCATGGACTGGAGGTATGCAAATGTATCACCAATTCACAAAGCAGGTTCAAAAGGTGACACAAGTAACTATAGACCTATTAGTTTAACTTGTGTTCCGGGAAAAATAATGGAATCACTGTTTAAAGAAGCATTGCAGTTATAGTTAAGACACAGCATAGGTTTGTTAAAGGGGGGGTCTTTTCTAACCAATTTGATTGGATACTATGATGTGGTCACAAAGGAACTGAATGCCAAAAATAATTTTGATATCATATACTTGGATTTCAGGAAAGCTTTTGATACTGTTGCACATGGAAGACTGCTGTACAAATTGGAGAGGTATGCCATTAAGGGTAAGTTGCTACAATGGATAAAGGGATGGTTGACTGGAAGATGACAGAGAGTGGTAATCAAAGGACACTGCTCTTCGTAGACAAATGTTATTAGTGTAGTTCCCCAGGGTTCAGTGTTGGACCAGTTGTTGTTTTGTATATTTATCAATGATATTGATGAAAGTATATCAGGTTTAATGTCTAAGTTTGCAGATGATACAAAGGTTGGCAGAGTTGTTAACGACAGTAAAGACAATATGGTACTCCAACTGGATCTAGATATGTTGGGCAAATGAGCTGAGAAGTGACAACTGAAGTTTAACATTGACAAATGCAAAGTGCTGCATATAGGTAGCAACAACAGAACAGAAACGTACCAGCTGTGTGGTACTACGCTCAAGGAAGTGGAAAGTGAAAAAGATCTGGGGGTAATTGCGCAGTCAAATATGAAGTTCACTGAGCAGTGCAGAGGCTGCCAGGGCAAGTCACGGAGTCTTGTCAATGATATATAGGTGTTTTGCTAGCAGGGACTGGGAGGCGATTATCCCGTTATACAAGGCGCCACACCTAGAGTACTGTGTACAGGTCTGGGGGCCCTCATTTTAGGGAGGATGTTGAGTTATTATTATTATTATTATTATTATTAGCCATATGGTGCAAGGAAGCCTGAGGCTTATACTGCACCAGCCAAAAAAAAGTTAATTTACCCTAGGACCCAGAGAGAGAGAGAGAGAGAGAGAGAAGAGAGAGAGAGAGAGAGAGAGAGAGAGAGAGATGTAGAAGGAAATCACCAAGAAAGAGAAGAATGATGATATCCAGCTCAGGACCCTGGGTGTGCCAAGCCCATACTCACCAGATGTGAGCCCCTGGAGGGAGTTGCTAGAATGAGTACAAAGAAGGGCAACAAGATTGGTGAGAGGAACAAAGGAGTGCTCTTACCAAGAAAGGCTTAAGTTCTGCAGATTGCAGCACCTGTGAGGTGATTTGATTGAGGTGTATAAGGCCTTGAATGAACTGAGCAAGCTGAATGCTGTTGGGATTCTTCCTCTTGCTCAGATTAAGAACCTGAGGGGACACAGATTCAAATTGATGAAAGACAGTAGAATAGATGTGCGGAAATTTGCCTTTAGCCAGCGAGTAATTGATTGGTGGAACAGACTTCCAACTTTTGTTGTGGAAGTTGATAGCCTAAATAAATTTAAGGCTGAACTGGACAGGCATTTAGAACAAATGGGATGGTTTTTTTTGGCTGATGCTGCCATATGCTTGCTTTGTTGCATCGTATGCCTCTACTAATGCTATTGAACTTGTGCTTGTTTGAGACCATAAAAAATAATTGTGACTTTTAAAGAGAGCAGAAGGTACATGAAATCTAGATGTTGCAGAAGAGATTGTGCTTAGCGGCGATGAAGAAAATTAAATGAACGTACATTATCTCACATATAAGTATCACAGTTTGTAAGGTAAGATGTTTGTTCAGTTATTACTATTTAAGTTACTACTATTATAAAAATAAAGTTAAAATATTAAGTTATTACTAATATAAAAATTATGTTTCCAATAGTTATAAAAAATAAATGGCATATTTTTATTAGCTTTTTGGAACATAACCCTCTTTTTTGTACTGGTTCTTAGTCCCGTAAAACGTGGTTTTGCATTACACAAGATTTTGTAAGAACCAAACTACCGTGTTATACGAGGGTTACCTGTATTATAAGATTTCCAAAAGTCTTAACGTAAAATGTTTCTCGCGGTCTGCTGCAGACAATGCCTGAACAAATGTTGTGCTTAAATAGTATTCTTTTAAATTTGAAATAACACCCTGATCCATAGGTTGGATGAGTGAAGTCGTGTTTGGCGGTAGAGATATGATTCTCACTTTTGAATTGAAATCATCTAGATGCATAGGATGCCCAGGAGCATTATCTAATAGAAGCAAAATCTTGAACGGAACGTCGTTGTCTTTACAATATTTTTCAACCTTGGAAATGAAGCAGCATTTAAACCAATCCTCAAAGAGAGATATTGTTATCCATGCTCTCTGGTTTCATCAGAAATGCATGGGTAGGGTGGCTTTATTGATGTTGTTAAATGCACAAGGATTTCCAGAATGGTACGCAAGCAGTAGTTTTAATCTGTAATCACCCGCTGCATTAGCCCCAAGTGAGAGCGTGACCCTATCTTTTTGACGCCGTGATACCATTGTATTTTCCTCTTTGGCAATGTATGTTCGATCCAGCATTTTTTTCCAATGCAGAGAAGTCTCGTCAATGTTAAAAATTTGTTGCATTGAATAATTTCATCAATAATTTTTTCCAACGCATCACAAAATTTCTCTGCAGCTGCAGAATCGGCACTGGCGACTTCACCCCATACTTTAACGTAGTGGAAACCAGTGCGATGTTTGAACCTATTAAGCCACCCATTTCTTGCCATGAACTTGGCTTGGGATTCAGCATACTTATCCTTAATATCTTCATAAATACTTCTTGCTTTAGCTTGAATGGTCATTAGACTCAGGGACACTCGCTTCTGAATCTTATTTTCCATCCATATTATTAATAGATGTTCCATCTTCGATATAGCATCGAAGTAGTGACATTCGATATAGTGACTGTTGATCTTAAGTGCGTTGATCCTTTGACATATTCTTTTATACGTGCACTGTCCCTTAAAATAGTATTCACAATTGAAGCAACAAGACCTAATTCCCGTGCAATAGATGAAAAACTTTGTCCTGCTTCGTACTTCTTAATCATTTTCATCTTCATTTCTAAATCAATTTTGTTTCATTTCCTGGCACAACCACCACTTGCACTTTTCGTTGGTCGCTTTCCCTTCATCATTGCAATACATAAATAGGAATATAGAGAAGTTTCTGAAAATTTGTTTTTTATATGATTGAAGATTTCAGTGAAGGGGAACACATTTTACCATAATAACCTAAAAACCCACACAATTACAGTTATTGGTATTATCGCAAATGCAATAAGATCGAGTATACTACCTTTTTATAATTAGATGCACTAACAGAAAAGCCCAATATACCAGAAAGTGCAAATTGTTTTTATTGTTTTATGGTCATGACCTCCAGAAACATGCTTTAGAAATATATCGCAAAGTCATTCAAAATCGATTCTTATAACTGGAACTTGAAGATTAAATGCACAAGGCATAATATGTTATGGGTCAAAATTAACTATATATTATCGGTGTAAATATACCATAGTTTACCCATAAATTTAACTACCTGAATAGTGTAAAGGCACTGTTTGATTTTATCTCATATTGTGGAATTAACTTCGCAACCATGATGGCATGTCTGCATTGTCAGGGTACCTGCCCGCTCACTGGTGAGTGAGCTAACAAACTCCGAAATGCGTCTGGGTGGTGGTGCCCACTGAGAATAAATAACAGTAGTCTTCTCTACTAGAGAAGCATTGTTTATTCGAAGTAGTACAATACCTGGTATCTTGTTGTGAAGGTAGCCACAATATGAGATAAAATCAAACGATGCCTTTACACTACCCAGATTGTTAAATTTATGGGTCAACTATGGTGTATTTACACCAACATTATATAGTTATAATGGGAACATATGATAACAATGAAAGGGTAGTGCAATTTCCATTATAAATATGGCCTTTTAGAGAGATAAACAGCTTAGTAATATAGCAAAATTTTCAACTTCCAAAGACTTGGAACGAATTAGAAAAAAAAACAATGTTATTGGGTTCACATTATGATATTTTCACAATACTTCCATTTATCCCTACAAATGCAAAATATGTTTCCACATATTTTTCAGTTTGCACTGGCCAGTAAAAACTTTCGTAAAGTCAAATTTGTGTAAGTCGAGTATTACGTAAGTCAGAGAGTTCCTGTATATTTATATTTTTTAATTGCTTAATTATTTTTATAACAGATGATGGCATTTGTTATTTCTCTTTTAATGTAAGTTATTCTGCAATATCTCTTAGATAGTTTTGAAGTTGATATTTTTACTATACATAATTAATTATTTATTTTAATAGAGGTGTAGTTATAATAACAATAGATAGCCTCCACTGCTGATTGGGGTGCCTTTTAAGGCTATGGGCACACCATTCAATGTTTTACCTTGATTTATTTTGGGAGTATTCACAAATACATAAGGTTCTTATTTGTTTCATCACGTCCATGCATCTCCATGTAACAACTCTACTCCCAGTGGGGAAATAATTTTGGGAAATTTCACATTTGGGTCTTTTAGAAACATTTGTTATGCCATCCAAAATTTTACTAAAATTGAACCAGTAGAATTTATCTATACAAATATAGTGAACCCTGAAATGCACAGCTCTGCCATTTATTGATTTGCTTATTTGAGACTTTTCTGGACCACAGGCATCTTTCATTATTTGCAAGTTGTGATTTAATCATTCTTCACCTATCATGTGTTGTACACTTAATCATTCACCAAATAAAATAAAACAAATTTCTGTTTATACTCTGGGGGTGGCCAAATAGGATCAGAGAAGTTTACAAGGTAGTCAAGATAGTGAATACGAGAATATTATCATATTTTATGATATTTTGTGGATTCAAACGTGACAGTTTTAACTCTGTACAGTGTACAGGCCACTTGGCTACAGGCAATTAAACTTGCTTGGCAATTGATAGTTATACATATCCATGGGGAGTTTTGCTGTAGCTATATCTGTATTGATCTGGAAATGCCTGTCAATTGATTATACTTCTAAATGATTTTTAGTCATGTAAGCTCTTATAATCTTATTTGTTGTTACAATGTGCGATATTAGATTTGATCTGTAAGCTTGAAAGGATTCTGCCAGTAAATGTTACTAGTAGTGAACCTGTACATCACTGAAACAAAATGTTACCTACCATTAGAGTTCTTTTTATTGTTGTTATTATTTATTTATTTTTTTTTTTGTAGGTAATTGGTAGCTAATTTAATGCCAAATTAGTTCTCACAGAGCATGAAGGAAAGTCTTACGTTCATTTGCCCTCCCTCCTAATAATATGTACAAGAGAGGATTGGACAAATTATTAGAACGGATTAGCAAATGACATGGGTAATTTTTTTTATAATTAATAAAAGGATTATATCTTTGACCTTTACAAGTTTCAAATCAAAGTTGATTAACACCATAATTTTTCTTAACTGATATGATATATTGTTGTGTTCCTTACATATGTGACAACAAACTTACATGCTATACAGCTGAATTTTTATATGCTACAAAAGTAGTATATTTAAGAAAGGACTTTAGATAAAAATCAGGTGACAGCTTTTTTTTAAATTCTGAAGTTAAATAAATTTAGTTTCTTTATGCCTTTATCAATACTAATAAACTAAATTTTTTTTTTTATAAGTGAAATATTTTTGCTTGATTAAATGATTAAATATATGTGTAATGTTTGCCTTACAACTTTTTCTTGAACATATGTTGTAGCAACCAAGGCAAGTCAAAGAGTGTAAGCATACTATCTCAAGCTCAGAGTGGAACATCTTCCTATCCTAAGTCTATTCCAGCCCTCGATAATCATAATTATGCCAAGAGTCCTTTGATGGAAGGAGTTCAGCCTGACTCTTCTGGAAACCAGCCACATTATGAAGATTATAGTGATTCTGATTATTCAGATGATGAAATTCCTTCAACAGTTCAACGACATAAACCTAAACCAGAAAATGGTACTGTGCAATCCAAAGAAAACAGTGAAATTCAACCAGTGAGTGATGTGTCAAGTTGCCACCAAAAAAGTGAATCTCAGTCAACATCTCAGATAACAGTGCCAACTACCAAACATTCATCTATGGGGCTTCTGACCATCAATACTTCATCTGATATCATGAAACCTCTCACAATACAAACAAAATTTCAGCCTTCTCCCACTCCCAGTGCATCTAGTACTGACACTTCTTCTGAAGCTGGAAGTGCATTCAATTCACCAGTGAGGTCAGTAGCTTGTAGCTTTACCCAGAGCAGTCCAAATTCTTTGGGTAAGATGACTAAACATGGAGAAAATGCTCTACTGGACGATGTACGTGATATCAAAAGGTTTGTTGTTATTCGAGTAACATCTAGTAGTGAATCTTCTTCTGTTAATAAGGAGGAATCAGATAAATTGGATCCAGGACAAAAGGTTGATAAGTTGGAAACATATTCATCAAGTGAAAAACTTAAAAGTAATATCCCTGTTAACTCAGAATCTGTCATTGAAGTATCAAAAAAGTCCCATAATTCAGAGCCAATACTCAGTGAAAACATTGAACTTCCTACTAAGCGGCCTCGTATGGAAGAAAAAAATGAAGATATACCTCCCAGTTTAGAAGTTTCCACAGATTCAGCTATATCTGATAACCAAATACATCAAGAAGAGAGCTCTGAAACAAGCAGTAATAGTTGTTGTACTGGAAATAAGACAGCAGAAGCTGACAGTGGTCAGCTACAACCTCAAAGTGAAAATGGCCATGATACTGCGACAAAGTCCAAAAATAAAGCATCTTCTAAACATCCTCACTTGACAGAACCTCATAAATTTGCCCCTAAAGTAAGTTAGATATATTTTGTTCTTGAAAATTTTGGATTTTTGCAGTTGAAATAGATAAATTACTAAGTTTACATATTTTATATAAATAGACCTCTGCATCCTGATGGGAAAGTTGATTATTAGATGGCAAGCAGTATTTCAAATCTACACTTAGTCTAGTGTTTTTTTGCATAAATTATTCACATAATTTATTTCTTACTTGTTAAAAAGTTACTTTTACTTCATTGGTTAATTTGTTTAATTCATAAACTTCATTCCCAGTGAAAAATTGTTATTACTATATTTATAATTTCTTAATGTCATAATCAGTTTATATATATATATACACATTATATATATATATATGTAATGTGTAAGGATGGAATTCATAAGTTAAATACAGTGCAGCCTTGATATATCATGATTTCAGTTATAATGCAAGTGTGACCATGTCTGCCAAGAAAGATATAAAAATGTAGTTTATGGCAGAACATGAATTTCACAATAGACACTAATGGAAGCAAACTGTACCTTACAGAGTGGAACCAACTACTGCAATGGTTTCCAAACTGTAAACTACTGAACTATTGTATTCTCTTCTGTGGGATATTCCCTCAGTTAGGTGAGTAAATTTTTATAAACACTTTTAGTTATGAGAGAAACTTTAGAGAACTTTAGATGTTCAGTTTCTCCCGTCTCACCTCAATTAGAGATACAATAAAAAATACATAAATGAAACAAATTGCTCACGGAACACTTACAAAATTATGAATTCGGCTGTGAGCTAGCTACCATATTTATCAGTTGCAATGTATTTAGTTATAAATTTTTTAAACAGCATGCGACATTCATTTCAAAGATGAAATCACATTTGGAATGGCAAAAATGTGAAAGGCATAATACAGAGTATGCAAGAATTTATGAACGGTTAGTATGTATATAGTGGATTCCGGTTATTTGGGCCACTAGTTAATCGGTGCCATCGGGTTAATTTCAGGCAAATCTTAAAGAACAGAACCTAATCAAGAAAATAGCCAGGGCTTTCTTCACTTAATTGGGACAACATGCCGTTTAATTAGGGCAGGAGACTGCAGCACTCAAGATTTATTTATGATTGTCTCCAACCATACCACATGGTCCAGTTGGATTTCTGGAGGTCACAACCATAAAACAATAAAAAAAATTAGCAGTTTCCGGTTTATTGGGCTTTTAGCATTAGCATTAGTAGAGGCATACGATGCAAGAAAGCAAGTTTATGTAGCATCAGCCATAAAAAAAAAAAAAAAAAAAACTGCTCCCATTTCACCGCTCCGTTCATTCCAAATATCTGTCCAGCTCAGCCTTAAATTTATTTAGGCTATCAACTTCCACAACAAAAGATGGAAGTCTGTTCCACCAATCAACTACCCCGTTGGCTAAAAGCAAACTTCCGCACATCTATCCTACAACTATCTTTCCTCGGTTTGAATTTATGCCCTCTCAGGTGATTATTCTGAGCAAGAAGAAGAATCCCATCAGCATTGAGCATGCCCAAACCATTCAAGGCTTTATACACCTCAATCAGATCACCTTACAGTCACCTAGTCTCCAGACACTAATCTGCAAAACTTAAGCCTTTCTTCTTAAGAAAAACCCTTCGTTCCATTCACTAATTTTGTTGCCCTTCTCTGTACTTGTTCCAACAGCTCTACATCCTTCTTAAAACGAGGCCTCCAGACCTGTATACAGTACTCAAGGTGTGGCCTGACCATTGCCTTATACAAGGGGATAATCACCTCCCTATCCCTGCTAGAAAAATTCCTGTATATCATTGACAAGACACCATGAGCTACTCTTGCAGACCGTCTGCACTGCTCAGAAAACTTCATATCTGCCTGTAAAATTACCCCCCCAGGTCCTTTTCATTCTCTACCACTGTCAGTGTAGTACCACAGAGTTGATACGTTACTCTGGGGTTACTGCTTCCCATATGTAGTACTTTTCTGTTAGTGCAATCTATTATAAACGGATAGTAAACTTGATCCTATTGAATTTGTGATAATACCGACACCTGGAATTCTGTGGTGTTACATTATTATGGTGAAATGTGTTTCCCCTTCCGTGAAATCTTCAATCATAGAAAAAACAAATAAATTTTCAGAATCTTCTCTTCATTCCTATTTTTTAAGCTTCATAACTTGTTACTTCTTTCTCACTTGCACATGTCGTGTTAGTTGCAATTTGTGCGTGCCATGTTTTGTTATTGATTGCTTATCTTTTTTACTGTTTTAAATTTTAAACCCTCCAAAATGTCAGTGAATAGATATATCAACTAGTTAGCACATATATATTACAGTACATATTAATTAAGCTATGCACGTAAGCATAAATTTATTTTTATTTTGCTAATCCATTGAAAATATTCTTCCAATTTTCACATATCATTTAATTATTTAATTGGTAAGGTAATAAAGTGTAAATTTGTGCTTAATATATCTTTACTTTTATAGCCTGTGGATAATATTCCTCCTATTTTTGCTTATTAGAATCGCTGTTTAATAGAATTAAAATTCGATTCACAAACTTGATCACAATGACTGGCTCTCACTACGTATCATACAGTGAATGTACTTTACTATGGTGAGTACATTGTAACGTGATTTGATCATACAGAGAATCATTCGTAAAACTTGGGTCCACTGTATTTTTAACTATTTACCTGAAACTCTGCATAATTGGGGCAGCTGCTTAATCGGGCAAAAATTCACTATCCTAGTGTGTCCCAAATACCTGGAATCCACAGTATTTATAAGTTGCAACTACTAACTGCAGTTTCTCTATAATTTTACTGCAGTTATGCAAAATTGAAGTGCCATTTATAACCCAAAGCAGTATATCCTTTGATGGAGGTGGGTCTGATCCAGAATGTAACCTAGCTGAATTACACTATTTCTGAAATTGGAAATGTAACTTGTGCAATGCATCTATTAAACCCTTATTAGGTAGATTGCACAAATCCAATATTACAAGAAATATTTATAATGTTTATAACATTTATGACCTGCATTTGAATATTATCCCACTTTTTAATTACATCATAATACTGTGCCTGACCAGTCAGACAAATTTTTCCATTCAGTATACTATATATTATATATAGTTTAGCACTGATGATATATTAAGGAATCCTTATGTGCTGTGATGTAACAACTAGATCGCAGGTATAGCATAGCTTAATTATGAGAACTCACCTCATAGTAATCCGCTTGGTTTGATGAAACTTATAACAGGTACATAGAAGTTATAAAACTTTTAAATTCCAATTAGTAGTTATTTGTAATTTAAAGTAATTTTGAATTTTAAAAAAATTACTAGATTATGAGCTTTAAAAAATGTTAAAATTTGCCTAAGAAAGGAAAGTGCACATTCCATTCTATAGTTGTCTTATTAAAATCATGTATTAAAATAAAATAAAAGTGAGATGAAAGCTAATAGCCACGCACGAGCGACTTTCAAAACCGTCCTCAGTTAGCTATAGTGGGAGGAGAAGAACATGGGAAGTATGTTATATACTGGTTAAGTTCCCAAAATGCATTTCAGTGCACGTGGAAACTTTATACGTGCTAAATTCCAGATAGGGGAGAAGTTGATTAGAACCTTCATGTTTAATATATTGAACAGTGTGTGGCGCTTAAACCACTCAATGACGAGAGCCTCATTTTGAAGAATTTTATAACTGGAATTCAGTTTAACTACTGTAATAGCCGAATCGATGTGTGGGTTATGATTATGAGATCGAACATGTTGTGTTAATTCTGTACCCAATAAATTAGATTTGAAGCTATTAAAGTGGTATAGGCACGTGTGTTAGAAATTTTTGAAGTCCCAGATTTAGCTGTTGTACTACAAATGTAACATGCTTGACAATCTTATTGTCATCTAATCAAATATATAATGTTATTATAATCCTGTGTCGCATACTCATATGTTGTCCTGTATGAATTAAATTTAGAACCTAATTTATTATAAGATGTGAATATTAACTTGATATCTGTATTCTTAAAAATCTGTTGAAGTCGTCTAGCATCTCATTTAAATCTCATTAAAGGTGAAATAATTTTGACGAGGAATATGGATGGATTAGCATAAGTGGAATGTTTAAAGGAAACAATAGGTCTCAAAGGGTAATCTTGTTTATGGAGTTTAACTGTTCCAAAAATATGTGGAAGAATATTACTGCAAATGCCTATTTGTTGGAGGGTGGGTAAATTAATTTGTTTATTAGCTCTTAAGTTTCCTTAGCATCCCATCAAGTTTATTTTTATGTTTGTTAATGAAAAATCCCAACGTTATAATACAAAAGGCAGATAAAGGCCACACCATCGCAATCATGGACAAAAATACATATATAGAAAAAATGTTACACATTCTGTCAGACTCGACATACAGAGTTTACAACACATTTAACATTAACAAACTTAAAAATAAACTTGATGGGATCCTAAGGAAACTTAGAGCTAATAAACAAATTAATTTATACACCCTCCAACAAATAGTTATTTCACAGTAATATTCTTCCACATATTTTTGGAATAGTTAAACTCCATAAACAAGATTTCCCTTTGAGACATATTGTTTCCTTTAAACAGTCCGCTTATGCTATTCTATCCATATTCCTTGTCAAAATTATTTCACCTTTAATGAGATTTTCTCGGTTCAGGGTATACAACACTAAACAGGCACATGAACATATAACTTCCGTGACCATATCGTCGAAAAGAAACAAGAATATCATTTTCAGATGTGGTCTGAAATATACAAATATTTCAAATAAACAAATATTTCAAATATACAAATAAACCATGCTACTAAATCTTAAAGAACTATTAATTAAAGACAACACTTTAACAAAACGTACTGATTTAAATATTAATGACATTTTAAAGCTCTCGTCACTGTTACTTAATGCCAAGCAATTTAGATTTCAAAATAATATTTATGAACAAATTTTTGAGCTTCCTATGAGCCTCGTTATCTCAGCCCCTTTATCTGAAATCTGCCTCACTTCCATTGAAGAAAAAATACTTCAACCTTTTCCTCTAGGTATCAAATTGTATATGAGGTACGCGGACGACTTCCTTTTAATAGGTAATAAAACAACTATTGACACTTTATTTAATACATTTAATACAATGCATGAGAGACTCAAATTTACCCTTGAAGTAGAAATCGATAATAAAATTAATTTTCTAAATCTCACTATATATAAAATCAGTACAATTTTAGGCACCAAAATATACAGAAAGAACACACATACAGGTAAGTTCATGCCTTACTGCTCACACCACCTTCTATACATCAAAAAGGCAGTTCTTTATAATCAGATATGTAATGCTATTAAATATAGTCACACACAAGCAGATATATCCACAGAATTGCAATAACTCACTAAAAAAATTAAAGACAGGAAATACTCATTACAACTAATAAAAGAAACCATTACTAAAGTCCATAATAGTATTAACAACCCTGACAACATTAATAACCATTTGAATAAGATACACAAACCCCTTACATCCTTCCATACCATCAACAATATGCTAGACGACTTCGACAGATTTTTAAGAATACAGATATAAAGTTAATATTTACATCTTATAATAAATTAGGTTCTAAATTTAATTCAAACAGGACAACATATGAGTATGCGATACAGGATTATAATAACATTAGCATTAGTAGAGGCATATGATGCAAGAAAGCAAGCTTATGCAGCATCAGCCAAAAAAAAAAAAAAAAAAAAAAAGTCCACTTCACCCCTCTGTTTGTTTGAAATACATGTCCAGCTGCCTTAAATTTATTTAGACTATCAACTTCCACAACGAGGGGTGGAAGTCTGTTCCACCAACCAACTACCCGCTGGCTAAAGGCAAATTTCTGCAAATCTATCCTACATCTGTCTTTCCTCAATTTGAATTTTATGCCCTCTCAGGTGATTATTCTGAGCAAGAGGAGGAATCGAATCAGCATTGAGTATGCTCAAACCATTCAAGGCTATATACACCTCTATCAGATCACCTCACCGGTGCCTAGTCTCCAGACACTGTAATTTGCAAAACTTAAGCCTTTCCTCATAAGAGCAACCCTTTGCTCCATTCACTAATCTTGTTGCCCTTCTACTCATTCCAGCAGCTCTACATCCTTCTTGAAATGAGGCCTCCAGACCTGTATACAGTACTCAGGGTGTGGCCTGACCATTGCCTTATACAAGGGAATAATCACCTCCTTAACCCTGCTAGAAAAATTCCTGTATATCATTGACAAGACACCATGAGCTCTTGCAGCCCGTCTGCACTGTCAGATATATCTGCCTTCATATCTGCCTGCATAATTACCCCCAGGTTCTTTTCATTCTCTACCACTGTCAGTGTAGTACCACAGAGTTGATATGTTGCTCTGGGATTGCTGTTTCCCATATGTAGTACCTTACATTTGTCAATGTTAAACTTCATTTGCCACCTCTCAGCCCATCTGCTCAACCTTTCCAGATCCTGTTGCAGCAGCAGCATAGCGTCAGTAGTGTCTTTAACAACCCTGCCAACCTTTATATCATCTGCAAACTTGGACATTAAGCTTAATATACCATCATCAATATTATATATAAATACAGAGAACAATAATGGACCCAACATGAACCCTAAGTGACTCCACTAATAACATTAGTCCACGATGAGCAGTGTCCATTGATTACCACTCTCTGTCTTCTCCCCTTCAACTACCCCTTTATCCATAGCAGCAATTTGCCTCCAATGCCACACTGCTCCAATTTGTGCAGCAGTCTTCCATGTGCAACAGTATCAAAAGCCTTTCTAAGATCCAAGTATATAATATCAAAGTTATTCCCTGCATCCAGTTCTTTTGTGACTGCATCATAGTATCCAATCATCATAGTATCCCTTAACAAAACCATGTTGTGTCCGAGCTATAACTGAAGTCTTGTCTAGATGATCCTGCAGTGCTTCTTTAACCAGTGCTTCCATTAATTTTCCTGGAACAGAAGTTAAACTAACACGTCTGTAATTACTTGTGTCAGCCTTTGATACTCCTTTGTGAATTGGGGTCACATTTGCACATCTCCATTCTATGGGTACCTCCCGTGTCCAAGGAAGCTCTCATAATTATGGCTAAGGGTTTGCTTACTTCCTTTGCTGCCTCCTTTAGTATAACTGGATAGATCCCATCCATCACAGGTGCCTTTCTTGTGTTTATCTTCAGCAATTTCTCCTCCACTTTGCTCTCAGTTATTACAAGATTATATAGCTTACTGCCAGAGTTGAATACACCTCTGGCATTATGGTTCATGCAGAATATTCATTTAGTTTGTTAGTTATCTGAGCAGGATCATCAACAGTTGAACCATCAATATTAAGTGGACCAATCAGATTCATCCCCTTCCTTCTAGAGTTTACATAAGTAAAGAACTCTTTGCTGTTTTTCTTTGCATTCTTTGCCAAAGATTTCTCATAATCTGCCTTCGCCTGCCTAACCTCCTTTGTAACTTGGGTACAGATTGACTTGTATCTATCATAGGCTTCTGTGTCACATGTTAATTTATATGTATCCAATGTATTTTTCTTCTGTGCCATATGTCTCTCATTAGTTCATCTGACATCCATTTAGGCCTAAACCTTGAACAATATTTCTTAGTTGGTATTTAAAGCCTAGTATCTTCCAAGATAAGTTCTTTGAATGCTTCCCATTTTGAATTTGCTGTTGGTAACATCATCAGTTGGTCCCACTGTATAGAATTTAAATACTGTCTCAGACCATCGTAGTCACCTTTACGAAAGCAAAAACCCTTTTCCTTTATCCCTGATGGTAGTTACCTCCTTGAGTAAATCCCAGTGCAACACACTGTGATCACTGCCACCTAGTGGCTCCTTTATCTGCAGATTCTTAATGCATGAAGAATCACTACTGATAATCAGATCAAGAGTATTGCTCCCTCTGGTTGCGTCCCGAACATGCTGATGTAGAAAACAATCATCCAGTAAATCCACAAAAGCCTTGCTAGTGTGTGAGTGACCAACCCACAAATTCCAGTCAATATCTGGGAAATTAAAATGCCCCATTATAAGACTCTCTGATTTACTGGCCCACTCTATTTCCCTGTACAGTATCTTATTATACTCATCAGAGTCATGAGGCCTATAGCACGCTCCTACTCTCAATTTTGATTTCCCTATGCTTATGTCACACGAAACTGACTCGACATTGCACTGTCCATCGATGTCGACTGGCTTCACTTCCTTGGATTTTATGTTTCTTAACTAATAGCATAACCCCTCCTCCCTTACTATCCTGTCTATCCTTTTTGCACACATTGTGCTCCCCAAATCTCAGTTTTGCATTCCTTATATCTGTGTGACACCACGTCTCTGATATCCCAACAATATCCGCCTTTGATGCTTTGAGCAATACCTCAAATTCATCAAATTTATTTACCAAACTCCTAGCATTGGTGTACACTCAAGTATACATGCACCTGTTCCTATTCTTAGCTACCCTAACACAACGTTTACTTGTACCATAATGACTCCCAGCAATCTCTGAAATATCCTGTATCTTGTTTTCCAGGCTTCTGCTCATTCCAATAGAAGCAGTGCAAGAATCACTTTCACCTCTGCCAGTGGCTGCTGTTAATCTTTTAGTCCTTGTATCCCCCCAATCTAGCAGTTTTCTGACCTACCTAACACTGTCTCAATAGCATCAGCAAACATTCTTGCACCCTTTCTATTTAAGTGTATCCCATCCCTGTAGAAGCAGTCTCTCCTGTTAACAAGTACAGATCAGGCTGAAAAAAATTCTACCCCTTGAGCCTTGCACAATCTTTCCAGGGCCGAATTGATCGACAAGGCTCTCATCACATACTCCCCCTATCGTGTCTGGGCAGAATTGCAGACACTTTCAAATTCAACCCTAATTCACGGCTTTTTTTCAAAAGTGACCTGTACTTGTTAAGTAATTCTGCCGGCCTCCTACTCTTAATATCATTAGAGCCAACGTGTTCAACTATATCACCTTTTGTGCCCTTAAAAGATGATATCCGCTCTACAACATCATCAACCTTTGCCCCTGGCAGACATACCCTGGTCCCGTTCCACCTATCCTTTTTACAAAGCATGTTCCCCGTTTCCCTGACAATAGTCACCAACAACTACTAGTTCCTGTGGGACCAGTGCATTCTGCCTTGGGGGTTGCCCGTGTGTTGCACGATGACCAAGTGCAAGCTCTGGCGTTGATGTGGGCATATGAGAGCTTGATGGGCCCTCAATTTGTCAAGCATTTGTCATTTGTCAAGCATTTGTCATTTGTCAAGCATGTTACATTGGTAGTACAACAGCTAAATTTGGGACTTCAAAAATTTCTAACTCACGTGGCTACTACCACTTTAATAGCTTCAAATCTAATTTATCGGGTACAGAATTAACACAACATGTTCGATCTCATAATCATAACCCACGCATCAATTCGGCTATTACAGTAGTTAAACTGAATTCCAGTTATAAAATTCTTCAAAATGAGGCTCTCGTCATTGAGTGGTTTAAGCGCCACACATTGTTCAACATATTAAACATGAAGGTTCTAATCAACTTCTCCCCTATCTGGAATTTAGCACGTATAAAGTTTCCACGTGCACTGAAATGCATTTTGGGAACCTTACCAGTATATAACATACTTCGCGTGTTCTTCTCTTCCCACTATAGCTAACTGAGGACGGTTTTGAAAGTCGCTCGCGCGCGGCTATTAGCTTTTATCTCATTTTTTTATTTTATTTTAATACATGATTTTAATAAGACAACTATAGAATGGAATATGCACTTTCCTTTTCTAGGCAAATTTTAACATTTTTAAAAACTCATAATCTAGTAATTTTTAATTTTTTTTAAAATTCATAATTACTTTAAGTTACAAATAGCTACTAATTGGAATTTAAAAGTTTTATAACTACTATGTACCTGTTATAAGTTTCATCACACCAAGCGGATTACTATGAGTTGCGTGCTGATAATTAAGCTAAGCTATATCTACGATCTATATATTTTAGCAAATAAAAGTAATGGAGAGAAAGAGAAATAGAAGAGTGAATAAATAGAAAAGGATTAAAGGAGTAAGGAAATGAAATAAATCAAAGTATATGTAAAATATATATATATATAATATATATATATATGCACACTGGAAAAGAATATTGTCACATAACTTGCAACCTAAGTTTATTCATCAGGGTGTCAACCATCAAGACTGTAAGAGAAAATGACAGTATCATTTGTTTTGGATGCAAAATAGATGCCAAAAAAGTTGTCAAAACCAAAGTTTATAAATAGTGAAAATTTGGAGAAAATTTAGATTAAATTTACTGAAATCAGCAATAAGGTAGTTTAGGCCAAAATTGGATGTAAAAAGGAGAGGGGAATATTTTGTAGTAGGCATGTAGTTTACATATACAACTACAAAAAAAGCATATACAACAGATAAATTCACTGCAAATGTCAGTGGTACAGGTGCAAAAATGAAAGCAAAACTGGAAATGACTTAATATATATACAGCACGGACTAGCCACTTCTAGTGGAAAAAACGAGAAATTAAATTTGTGATAAACACAGCTCAGCATAGATAAGTATGTAATTAACAAACAAAGCAGCAAGGAAAACTGCTGAAAACTTCGTGCAGAAAAAAGTTAAATATAGGAAGAAAATAATTTCTTGATACGCGTTCATAAAACTAATGGCTCATGAAATAAAAGAAAAGATAAAGGAAATGTAGCAAAATATTAACGCCCAGTTAGTCTGTGGTCACAAATCCTGTTCCTGTAGAAAGGACCTTGAACTGAGAATCACAAATTTAAAATAATGTGAAAGTAGGGTTTCAAGTTTATATATAATAAGTAAAAAAAAAAAAAAAAAAAGAGGAGGAGGGGGACTTATATTGCATATTGAGGCATCACACATAGTCATACTGTATGATATTTACAGAATGTACAAACCTAAAAAATGAGAAATGGTGAATAAAATTAACTGAAACAGCATGCCAAAATTAAGATGTAATTGCACAAAATGTTATGGAAATTTAGAAATAAATCTGCTTTAAATCAATATGATCTGGAAATTTTTTTTTTTTTTTTAAATCGATAATATTAAGAGCTTTGTGAAAGTGATATTGTAAATAAGACAAAGGAAAAGAATTGCCAGTGAGTTTAAGGTAGAATTTTCTCATGTTAGAAATAGCAATATTGGAATCATTACAAATGGTGGCAATCCTGATACACCGAGAGAGGATGGTATTGGAATGAACACTTTTTGAGATAATAGATGACCAGAGAGAAAAATTAACCACCTCAGAGTTGAAGGCATCACATTTATTAGATTACTAGTAGTATGTCCATTATTAATACTAATATTCAGGTGTAAGTAATTGGCATTTTGGTTGCTAAAATTAGTTTTTTTCCAAGATAGGTCCTGGGAATATAGATTTCCCTAATCTTCAAGAAAATCTGGACACTTGAGCACACAAAGATCATCTACGTATCTAAATAGAAGAGTGTCCTGTGGGAAAGAGATTTCAAACTAGTAGAGATAAAAGTTAGCAATGATACATGAAGCAGGACTGCCCAGGGGTGCTACCTGGATTTTCTGGTAAACCAAATTACCATCGAAGACAAAGTTATTGAAAATACAAAGATTAACAAGATTATTCCAGTATATAGCATTATGTTTAATTTCAAGTTTATACTTCTGATATAATTCCTGAAGAACTGTTTTTAAATTAAACAGATCAATACTGATGAAAAGGCTACGAAAGTCATAGGTTTGATATCTTCAGTGTTACCATTATTAGTCAACATTGAATCTGCCAGTAACATTGAAGGTATTGTTTCTTTGACTTTCATAGCGTGTTCACCAGTATTAATCTGCTTAATTTAAAAACAGTTCTTCAGGAAATATATCAAAGTTTAAACTTGAAATTAAATGTAATGCCACATATTGGAACAATTTTGTTAATCTTTGTGTTTTCAATAACTTTGCCTTCAGTGGTAATTTGGTTTATCTGCAAATCCTGGTAACACCTATAGGCAGTCCTGCTTCATGTATCTTTGATAACTTGTTTGAAATCTCTTTCCCACAGGACAATCTTCCATTTAGACATATAGATGATCTTGGTGTGCTCAATTATCCAAATTTTCTTGAAGATTTTGGCCATCTATATTCCCAGGAGCTTATTTCGGAAAAAACTTAATTTTAACAACCAAAATGCCAAGACCCCCCCACCTCTTTTCTAGAGGAACTTCCTTAGCATTCTGTAAGTTTATATTTTACAAAAAAAAAAAAAAAAAAAAAAAAAAAAAGCCCTGGTTTCAAGAATAATTTAAATATGCTTACAGATGAAGGGAAACTCTTACCAAGAGAGGCTTAAGTTCTGCAAATTGCAGTGGCTGGAGACTAGGCACCTGCGTGGTGATCTGATTGAGGTGTATAAGGCCGTGAATGGATTGAGCACGCTGAATTCTGATGGGATCCTTCCACTTGTTCAGATTACGACCCTAAGGGGGCATAAATTCAAATTAAGAAAAGACAGATGTAGAATAGATGTGCGGAAATTTGCCTTTAGCCAGCGGGTGGTTAATTGCTGGAACAAACTTCCATCTGTCGTTGTGGAAGTTGATAGGTTAAATAAATTTAAGGAGGAACTGGACAGGCATTTGGAGGGAATGGTGTGATTTTTTTTTTTTTTTTTTTTGGCTGATGCTGCATAAGCTCATACACTTGCTTTCTTGCATCACATGCCACTACTACTACTAGATATTTGCAGGGCGTTTAATAGTAATCAGGTTATGCTACTGGGCTAGCTGTGGTCCTGGGATGATAATATATATAGATGCAACTTTGTACATTGTATAATTGAGTCTGTATGCTACTATACAAAACTTCACTGCCTATTGCTATCTGAGAATAATATATTGTTTGGTTAGCACCAAATTCATGTTAGTTAATAATGAAAAGACCTAGAATAATTGTGCTTCCCAACATAAAGTTTTCTGAGAAGTACAAACGCTTGCCTGAACAGCTCATGGGGTTCTCTCAATATTATTATTGTTATTATTATTATTAGCCATATGGTGCAAGGAAGTCTGAGGCTTATGCTGCACCAACCAAAAAAAAAATTTCTGAACTACCCTGAGAGAAAGAAAGAGAAATAAAAGGGAATCACCAAGGAAGAGAAGAATGATGATATCCAACTCTGGTGTGCCAAGCACATACTCACCAGATGTGAGCCCCTGGGGTTAAAAATATTAATCGTATTTAGCAGTCGGGGGCTTGAACCCCAGTCCTCTCAAAGAGCATCTGCTACTGCACTCGCACTCCTGACCACTTAGCTACGTCAGGACTACATACAAGAACCTTTTCCAGCAAAGATAAAGCAATGATTATCTCATTGATATAGCCTAACCATTGATTTATAGCAGTAGTTAGACTACACCTTGAATACAGCATACAAGTTTGGAAACCACATTTTAGGGAGAATGTGCATCTGTCGGAAAGGGTGCAGAGAAGAACAAGATTAGTTGGACGACACAAAAGTATATTTTTACCAAGAAAGACTGGTGTTTTGTTAAGTGAATACAGTCAGTCCTCGTATACCACGTGTTTACACTACACGAATTCGATCATACAAGATTTATAAATAGGGGAATGACATCATGTATAACATGAACCGAATTTGCTTATGCACAATTCGCCTGTGTTTACAAGAAAGAGCAGTCGAACGTGGAATCACCTCAACTGAATGCAACACGATAGGAATGAAGAGAAGATTCTGAAAATGTATTTATGTTTTTTATATCAGTGAAGGGGAAACACTGATATAACAAAACCTCATTTTGTAATTGTGCTTTATTCCCTAAAAATGAGTAAAATACTTAAAAGGTGTGAAAAGGAAGCATCTTGGTGAAGACACTACAGATTCAGAGAGAAAAAGAAAAGCAATATCGATAGACAGGCGAACTGAGTCAAAAATTCTTACCTGGGAAAATTTGTAGCGGCCTAATACTAGCTTTTATAGCCAAAATCACACTGGCCTTCAGCCTACCTGGGTTTCCCTGGTAAGGCTTATGGTCAGTCAGCCTCTGTCGATAGAGAAAAATATGAAATTGTGAAACACTTTGAGCGAAATGAAAGACCATGTGATATTTCACATGCTACAGGCCTAAATGAGGCAACGCTGAGAATTAGAAAGAATGCAGAGAAAATAAAAACAACTTTCATAGCAGGAACAACTCAAAGTGTAATAAAATCCATTAGATCAAGACACAAAGAATTGGAAGAGATGGAACGGCTGTCATCTGTTTGGATAGAAAATCAAAGAACAAGTTTGCTTATGATAGAAGCAAAAGCATTAGCAATATTTTATTACGTAATAGTCATAATAAAATACTTACGTATTTTATTATGATTATTTATTGTGTTTAGTAATTTTTTGGTTACAAATGTGTGCTCAATCTTGGGTGGTCGGCACCTAACCCTATTTTTTCCATAGGGCCAGTTATTTTTATTGCACGATTTTGCACTGCACGCTGGTTTCTAGGAACACAACTATCGTACTATATGAGGACTGACTGTACTTTTGAAACTAGGTGTCTGCATGGAGGCGTAATTGAAATGTTAAAGGCATTAATAGGGTTGAGTAAAATAAATGCTAATGTCATCGTTACTCTTTATTAGGTGAAACATACAAGGGATCAAATTTAATCGAAAAAAGATGTTTGCCAAATAGCTGTGCAGAAATTGGTCTTCAGCCAAAGAGTAGTTGATTGGTGGAATAAACTTATACCTAGTGTTGCAGATGTAGGTAATTTTAATAAATTTAAACGATTTGAAAAATGAGAAGAAATTAGGATTTTATTTTATTTTATTTATTTTTTTTTTTTTTGCTGATTTTTTGGTTACAAATGTAACCAAAAAATCAGCTTGCTTTCTTGTATCATTTTTTTGGTAATACTGCTGCAAAACTGTATTCCACCCCACTAATTTTCTCTTGTTTTATTTCAAAAAAGCTTTGCATTGTCTGCATTTAAATGTATATTTTTCTATAGAAATTTTACTGCTTAGTGTTTTAGAAATTTTAATAAAAGGGTATATTTTTCACTTATACAGGATTTACTAGCTCTTCTTAAAACTGTTGAGAATGAAATAGCTATTTGTGAGAGTAACCTACATGATGAAATTGAAAAAAGGAAAAAATATAAGGTGAGAAAAAAGATTTGCTAATTTTTTAATAGTTAGCCAAGAAATTTTGACTGTAAATATTAAAAATTCTTTATAGACATTGTTTTGCATATATTTGGTAAATCCATTTCTTTGTAATGACCTCATCATATTTGAGTGCATCTTTGTTATAGAAAGTTTTGCCATGTTTATTTTAATGGAACTTCCAAAATTATGTTATTTTAATGATCCAGATATTGACTTCTGATTTTTGTGATTGAATTGGTGAAACCAACAGTACTTCAGTCTACAGAAAAGGACATTACTGCTCATTCAATGAAATGACAATTACCAATTCCTAACAGCTTAATTGATTATTAAATGATGTACAGCAGGCCATTGTTATAATGCGGTTTGCTTTACGCTGATTCGCTACAACGCTGTTCTTATATTATAATCCATATCGGACTATAATGCTGTCACAAATCACTATAACGCTCTTTTACATGCATTTTTGGCATATTTAACGAAATTGTTTCATTTGATGGAGTCAATAGCTTGAAAACGAATAGCAAAACAGCATTAAAATGTTTCCCACACTGACTTGAGAAATTTTCCCACACTCAGTGAAATTTTCTCGCATGCTAATTTAATTGCAGTACAGTGACTTGTTATGTAGTTCCAAGATCAAAATTTTAAAAAATGATCAAGTATATTGCTTGTAATATTTGCGTTATGTGCATTTATCCGAAGTCTAGTCATCACTCAGTACAGTATTAGACATTGTGCATAACAGACAGTTTACTCGAACATTGTATCATAATTAATGCAACCAACGCAGTTACATTTTTGAAGAGTTAATAATGGCTGATAAGAATGAAAAAGCAACAATGTTTGGACACAGTACAAAGTCTATAAATGTAAGAAAAAGACTGAATTTGAAAATTAAATTAGATGTTTTGAAGTGAATTGATTCTGGTCAATGACAAACAGATGTGTGCCATAATTTAGGACTGGCAAGTTTAACTGTAAGAACAATTATAAAAAATAAAGAATTAATTTTAGCAGTGGGAAAGACAGCTGTTCCACTTCAAGCAACTAGGGCTAGGCCGGCTATTAGGATTGAAATGGAGAGACTTTAACTAATTTTATTGAAGATAATATCCAGTGCAAAATTCAGTTAAGTTAAATATTATTAAAAAAATAATAAAAGAGAGAGAGAGAGAGAGAGAGAGAGAGAGAGAGAGAGAGAGAGAGAGAGAGAGAGAGAGATATTAGCCTATATGATGATCTGGAAAAAACTC
This sequence comes from Mastigoproctus giganteus, assembly GCF_048544385.1. Lineage (NCBI taxonomy): Eukaryota > Metazoa > Arthropoda > Arachnida > Uropygi > Thelyphonidae > Mastigoproctus > Mastigoproctus giganteus. The sequence continues at coordinate 236,289,700 of NC_143576.1, forward strand.
ACCTAAAAAAAAAAAAATGTGGAACCATTTAAAACTAGTAAGGGATGGTTGAATAGATTTAAAATCCAGGAAGAAGCTGCAATTGCAGATCAAGGAGCTGAAACTTTCAAAAAAGAACTTGTTAAAATTATTGAAGAGGTATATTATGTGTTATACTTCTCAACAAGTTTTTAACATAGATGAAACAGGACTTTTTTGGAAACGAATGCCTAAAAGAAGTTTCATATTAAAAGAAGAAGAAGAAAAACATGCCAGGTTTCAAAGCGGTGAAGGATCGGTTGACTTTATTGTTGGGTGGTAACACTGCGGGGGATTTAAAATTAAAACCCCTTTTAGTTTACCAGGAAGAGGACCAAAGTACAACCCAAAATTGACACATTTTTCATGATTAAATTCATCAATTAAATTAAATCAATTTAGATAAATTCAATTCATAAATTTAATTGGAATTTTAAGTTTAATTTTGATACGTAAGTAGTTACCACATAATTATATACATATGTAATGCAGAATATTTTATATGTACAAATATTTGAATATTAAATATTTTGACCGACATTTATACATCTTTTCACTACCGTTTATTATTGATTAGGAAATATCCTATGGCACTGACAGCAACTCACAAATATATTTGTTACCTTATGGGAATGCGGTGCTCGCTTAGCATGGATTCACTTAGCACTCTGTTTTTCTGGAATGAATTATCAGCGTTAAGCGGGGGTCATCTGTATTTATTATTTATGGTTATGCTGATGTGTATTAAGTTTTTGTGGAAATTCTCAGATGATACACACAAGGAGGACATAAATTTAAATTTATGTCCTCTTTGTGTTTGGGGGACCTCTGCTCTGTATGTTGAACTCCCATATACTGAAAAATCCCTTTTTCAAAGTATTATTTGTGGTCTCGGCAGTTTGCCCCACTAGTAAATGAATATACTGGGTGAACTACCAGTGATATTTACTGAATAAGACTCCCATGAAGAGATAACTACAAATTATCACACCATGATTATTACCTTTGTTAAAAGCATCATATTCTGGAACATTTCCTTGGTCAGTGCACCACTCTAGTGATTAGGACATTCAGGAAAATAAGCGAAGGCAGATGATATCATAAGAGAATGAATGGCCCCCTGACTGGTATATTAGAGAAGCCCAGTAACTGATCATTAGAGGGTAGAGTAACTCCACCCTACTCTAATGATTAGTTCTCTTGTGATTATAAATACAGGTAACCCTCGTATAACACGGTTGTTAGGTTCCTGTAAAATGTCATGTTATACGGGACTAAGAAAAAGTACAAGAAGGGGGATTGCATTCCAAAAGCTAACAAAAATATGCTATTTTGTTAACAAAACTAACAAAAATACACCATTCTTGATTTCATATGTCTTCTGCTCTCTTTAAAAAATCGGTAAACTGGGTTTGTTTGCTTTTGCTTGATAAATCTTTGTAAATTTCATCGTATGGAACTAAGCACATTTGAAGCTTCCTTTTGAACTTTGGGCTTCTTTCTCATTCAAAAATCTGCATTCAAAAAATAAGATTCTAATTACTCGGCTTTATGCCTTCCCCTATACTTTTTAGAGTAAAATTTAGAAGTTTCGAATTTTCATCTGCGATATCGTCATCTGAATTGATTTGATTTTACCTCTGATGCCATTTGCTCCAAATCCGCTATGCCGGCTTCTTTTTTGTACTAGTAATTCTTGAACATCTTCAGTATTCATATCTTTTTTTATATTTTTAGGAGCATTGGCAACTAAGTCCATGTTACTCTGTGTATATTGTCTATAAATTGTGTGTGTCCTGGGGTCGATTTTCTGTTTTGCTAGATGAAAAACTCGCGTTTCCGTGAGAAAAAAACCATGTTGCCCTCGCCTGACTAACTTAGCCACGTTATGAAAAAGACCCATAAAAAATCCTCTCTTCATCAACAGGATTCGAACTTGGATATTTTCTAGCTGGTGTGGGGAGGAGGGCGATTCTATCAAAACAGTGCTACCCCATGAGGGCTTTGGTAGTCGTATCATCAAAACCTTCCCCTCCTACCGACATAGCAAGTTATACTATCACGCCAATTCCGTTTTCTGCCCGTTCAATCATATTTCCTGAATGAACTGGCTCTGGCCATACATTTTTCCACAGGCATTTAACATTGACGGCTTTACTTCTTTCAGCAATAAAGCTATGATTCTGATACAGTCCACAATTGAGAAATGTTTCCATGCCTCCATTACTTCAATAGATTCAGAATTATTTTTTTCCAAAATCCATTGTAACAATTTTATGATGGAATGAGTTTTAAAGGTGGATATAATGCCTTGATCTAATGACTGAATGAAACAAGTTGTATTAACCTAGTACAACTGTGTTGATAGGAACATAACTTCAATGTTTGGATGGCCTGGTGTGCTATCCAATAGGAATAAAACTTTGAAATCTAGATTTTTCCAAAAGTTCAAAAGCACAGAATGTAACATGGGGATTTCCCAACAAAATAAAGTACAGGGATTTCTCAATAATTTTTGTTTTGACCAGCAAGTCAACAGCAGGGATTCAAAAAGAGTGAAAATGTTGAAAAATTACATCCAACATAATAGCAGGGTTTCCCCGCACAAAAGTTCAAAAATACCCTGTTATGCGAGGTTTACTGAAATTCTTTAACCGTGTTGTGTGAGAATTGCCACAATTTATCAGTCCTGTTAGAGCAAAACCGTGTTGTACAAGTACTGTGTTATACGGGGGTTGCCTGCAATGATTTTATTCCTCATTTAAAAAAATGCTCACAGACATTAAAAAAAAATTTATACAGTTTCATATGTTTATTGTGAAGTAACAGTGAACCCACAATCATGTAATATGCACCAATTGCTACAAAAACTCTCAAAGTTTGATTCAAATTGCAGGAAAATGTTTCACTCTTTTGCCACAAGGATGAAGGTCGCCATTTTTGTAACAAGGTTACAAAAATGGAAAACTCCAGCTAGAAGAAACATTTGTTGTTTGGCCTAAAGAGTTTTAAGAAGATGGCTATATCTGTAAAAGGAAAAGCTGTGGTCATCCTTGTGTATCAGAAGAGAATATGGACTGAATTCAACAGGTCTTCCAGCAAAGCCCACAGAAATTCATGAACCAAAACATTTACAAGTTGAAGCTGTTTGAGACAACCATATGCCACGCTCTGTACAAATGATTATCCATGAAAGGTTACATGTTGTAGTTAGTACAACTCCTAAAACCCAATGGCAAAGTTAAACGATAAAATTTCTGTGTACAGAAGCAAGCTGACAGAAGAGAACAAATTTGCAACCATGTATCATCAGTGATAAAGTAACATTTTACTTAAGTACTAAAATGAATTGCCATGATGTGCACATCTGGGCCACTGAAAATCTGCATCATATGAACAGGATTTGCTGATGAACTGGTTTTTACTTCAATTAAAGGAAGACCTGGATGACTACATTTTCCAAAAGGATGGCACTCTGCTTTATTTTCATTGAAAAGTCCATCATTACCTCAGTAGAACTCTTCCACACTGGATTGGACATGCTACTGCTGCTGACATCTCCTTCTGCAGTTGTTCTCCCAGGTTTCCAGACCTTACCTTGTGTGACTTCTTTTTCTGTGGGGTATGTGAAGGATACCACTTATATTATAGACCACCTGTCATGTGATCTTCAGGAGTCAGTAAGTAATCTGTGGTGATGATCTGTCATCTAAGACAACTGATCATCACAGTGGTAGCCATAAACAGAGACGTGCTGGAAAAAGTATAGCAGGAATTCGATTATTGACTTGATGTATACAATGTGACATGGGGTGCCCACTTTGAAAGTTTATAACAGGATAAACTTGGAGCGTTTTCTAATGATTACTGCACATTACATGATTGTAGACTCATTGGTTACTTCACAATAAATATATGAAAGTGTACCATTCTTTTTGAATTGCCTGTATATATTTTTACCCACACATATATCTATATACAAGGGTGAATCCAAAGGTTTTTACAGTTATAATTTTATTAAAGTTACTTCAAATTTTTGGTTTCTTAAAGTAATCACCCTTAGCATCTATACAAGTTTTCATCCTTTCCTTCTAAACCAGCTATCAAAGCAGTTTGACCAGAATTCTTTGGAGATTATACTTATTCCATTGATGAAGACTTGAAAAGCTTCTTCATCCCTCTCAAAGTAAAAGCTTGAAAAGCTTCTTCATCTCTCTGAGTAGAATTTTGAATTTTGGGAATAAAAAGAAATCACAAGATGCTAAGTCCAGAGAATAAGGCGCCTCCATAGCCAGGTGGGCAGGAGCAGCAGTGCGTAGCACATGCTTCTTGATTAGACCGGGGTTCGAGCCCGTGACCACCAAATACGGAGGATGCGGAAAGGTCAGGGAATGACCACCGCATATCCCAAGAGCAATATGGCCTTAGTTGCTAATGCTCCTAAAAACCAAATAACAACAACCACCACCAGAGAATAAGGTGACTAATTGAATGCCAGAAGTGGCTAACAAGTCTGATGTCAGAGCTGAAGTGTGAAGCAAGATCCCTTTAATTTGTTTTTTGGGTCTCTTTTGAATGATTTTTTCAAACACTTTAGGAAGATATTTAGTAGTATACCACTAACTGTGGTATACTACTAAATGTCTCCACTTTAGTTCACTGAAAAGTGAACTAAAGAGCTACAAATCAAATACAAATAAAAACATCGATAGTATAAAATTGAGTATTGATTGACATATTAGAGAAGACAGCAAGAAATTAGAAATTTTAAGTAATGACATAAAAAGTAATAAAGAATCTCTTACAAAAGAAATTGACAATGTGCAATTGAATCTTAAAACTTATATTGAATCAAACAGCAAAAAAGTACATTCACCTAGATACTGATATCAATAAAAAAAAAAAAAAGTACCGATGTTAAGCGATGAACTACAAAATAAAAGTAATAACCTTGAGAACAACATAAAAGCATTAGACAACAAGAAGAGTGATAAAGAAACTTTAGATAAGACTCTAAAATTAAAAATGGTAAATGTCCTCCTAAGGATCCCAATAATGCAAAGAATAAAAGAATAATTAAAGTAGCTAACCCTCATGATGATGCTGTTAATAAAGTTTATGTTGACCAGATAAAATTTAGTACACAAAATGCTGCATTATGTGTTTCCAATGGGTCTTATGATGCAAGGGGGAAATGCATAATTAACATATCCGATTCTAAGTCTGATAAAAATGCAGTAAATCTACAATACCTGAAAACATATTCTATCCCATTCTCTGCATCTACTCAAGAATTTATTGTTTATGAAAAGATTTCCAAGTAATTAAATTTGAAATGCATAGTGATGTTTTATTAGATAAAGATATGAAGTTAACTGATGACATGGATAACAATTTATTTTCAGTGGGGAGAAATTCCCTTTCATTACATTTAAAATATTTATTGGAGAACAAATATTTGAATTAAATTAATAGAAGTAAGCAAAGAAAAGACTTTTTATAACAGCAAAGAAGAATGACATGTCGAAAATTGAAGCTGCATCACCTTTAGGCTATGTACCCCCCATATCTTCAAATTACTAGAATTAACTGGAATTAAAATGACTGTACTTTTTTAAAATCATAGGTTTCACCATGTTAGAGTTATATATATATATATAGCTCTCTAGCTGTTACTTTGAACTGTCAACTGATGAAATGCAGTCAGGTAGCTGCTCTGTTTACTTAAGTACTGATAAAAACTACTATGTGTTATCTCTCCTTACTGCAATACTAGGTATAAAACAATGTTATCTTTCTTAAGTCTAAAATATAAAAGTTTCTGAAAGATTTTTTCACAAAAAAGTTTTTCAATACAAGTGTAATAGTCTTTATGATATGTACTTATATTACAGTATGCACTTGATAGTATTGCAACTGATAAAACTCAGTCAGATAGCTACCCTGTTTACTTAAGCACTGAAAAAAAACTACTACATACTTAGAAATAGGCCTTTTGATTCGGCTTCCATAATATATAAAGAATATTGTCACATCCGAAAGAGCAGGAACTAAAATATTTAATAGGTAGGATACAAAATATACAAATTATATAAACAAACAGAATATTTTGTATCCAATCTATTAAATATTTTAGTGCCTCCTCTTTCGGATGTGACAATATTCTTTATATAAGCTACTGCATGTTGGCATCTCACTATACTGTAATGACTAGGTAGAAACAGTGTTATCTCTTAGAGTGCATTTATAGACAATAGTTACTAAATTTTTATAGAAGTAAATAGGTGAAATTCTAATTAGTTCTACGATTCTAAAATAAACATCAGAATGTTTGAAATTATATTCAGACATACCTTAAAAGATATATCTGAATGATATATTTCATAATTCTTATGAAATTGCATTAACCAAGTTAAATACATATTATTCGTGGTTTAATGTGAGTAATCAGTATGATAATAATCACTTCAATTATTTTGATAGTCTTGAAATTGAAATTAATAAAGTTTCCTAGTGGCGTTTATGAATTAGATTTCTTTAATGATTATTTGAAACTTCATTTTGCTGCAGAAAAACCACCTATTGTTTTTGACAGTAATTTGCCCGCGGAGAGATTTTTAATTAAATTAGATGAAGGTCATGAAATTGACTTTTCAGAATGGAAGTTATATATTGTATTAGGGTTTTGAACAAATGATATATAAAGATAGATTAAATGAAGGTAAGTATACATCTAATATTACTTTTGGAGTAGATAATATATTAGTACATTATTCAGTTGTAAAAGGAGCTAATGATAATTGCATTCAATCTGGTGTAATATATAACTTTAAACCTACAAGTTGCTGTAATTTAAAAACTACAATTGCTGCTATAATTGAAAAACCTAACCCACCAGTATATTTTCCTCTCAATAAAACAACATTTAATGAAATAATTATTTCACTAACAGATGAATATGGAAGATCAATTAACTTAAATGGAGTAGATATTTTTTATATATTACATATGCATAGAAAGTATGATGACCTGTTATATGAGCTGATTAAGAAGGTTAACCTGATTTTAAATAAATTTAATTAAAATAAATTATTCTTAACAGAAACAAACAGTTATATTACAAATTTATCTATAAACATATTACTGGAAGTGGTATTATATTTGATACAATTAAAGGATTAATAATGCTTGGTAAGAAAGGACTTAAAATAGTAATTAAAGATAAAGCTACAGAGATGTTAATTGATAAAGGTAAACAATTGATTAATAAATTAAGTGATGAAAATTTATTAAAAGGTGGAGGTTGAAATTACTTAAATATTAATTTTCTGTTAAATGGAAGTATAAAGTTGTACTGGAGAAAGTCAGGTTTCAAAGAAAGGCAGTCAGAGAGTTCCAAGTGATTAGTGGAGTTGGGAGAATAATAGTGCAACAGATGAATTTGACAAAGTGGGATAGAGAGAGAGAGAGAGAGAGAGAGAGAGAGAGAGAGAGAGAGAGAGAGAGAGAGATATTAAGCCACAGAAGATCAAAAAGATTTCAAAATTATAGGAAATTGAGCTTCTGTTACTGGGAGGAAACTAGCAGGTATTGTACAAATGATTAAAGAAAGTGATCAAATGGTTAAGATCTATGAACTGACTGTCTTCAGGAATAACATAACCAAGAGTAAGCATATAAAAGCCACAAAATAAAGGGAGGGGAAAATATAAGAAATGCTTTGTATGTTTTTTTGTTTCTCCAATAAGTAGTGAAAACTTAGACTGGCACATGTCATTTGGCATTTGTTTACTTATTCAATTTTCCAAATGAATCCATTAAAATGCCTTTGTATCATTTTTTTCTTAAATAAATATACATAACTTGATAACTAGGAAATAGTGTGTTGTAGAATGTAATATGAATAGTTCAGGGTTCATGATTCTTCCCTGTAAATGATCTTAGTCTTCTAGAGGAGACTCATTGATGTTATCATCTTTATTCATCTTTATTGTTCCATCTTTTCTTGGCTAAAGTTTGGTTCAAAAAAATTGCTGTATCATGCAAAGACAGGTGATCCAACAACAGGCTTCATTGCAACTCCATTAACATACACTATAGCCTATACTGTCTCTGCTGATAACTGTGGTATTCCCGTTACACTTTTATAGCTGCTTATATTTTGCACGTGGCCAACTGGACCAACTTTGGTAATGTGTCAGGTGTCCAAATACTTTTAAGATTATATATGTGTTTTCATATTGTTCTCATTAATGTCAAATATTAACAGAGTAACACTGCTCACAATTTTTTTTTCTTAGGTTGATGATTGCAGAAGAACTCACAACTATGATCAATTTATTTGCACTTTTTTATCAATGCTTGCTGAGCAAGGCAAATTAGCTGATCTTGTAGAACAACAACTGTTGGTAAGACGTCGGCAAGGGATAAGGGTGGGAAGGTTGCACAAGACAAAGAAACCAGACAGACGTAGAAAATCAAGACCAAAGAAAAAAAAGTAAGCACATAAAAGCCACAAATTACAAGAAAAATAAGAAATGCTGTGTATAGTTTTTGTTTCTCCCATAAGTAGTGAAAACTTAATACATATGTGGCATTTGTCAGTTGTTAACTTATTTGATTTTCCAAATGGGTCCATTAAAAATGGCTTTGTACCATTTTTTTCCTAACTAAATATGCATAACTCAATAGTTAGGAAATAGAAGTATATTGTAGAATGTAATATGAATAGTGTTATAACACATATTCCATCATCAAAGTACCTTTCTTTGATTATGTTTTAAAAGCATCTAGAGAGTAAAAATATCATTGTGTCTTTGTGTGTTGTGTTTGGACTATAAAAATTGTTAAAAGGATGCAGTGCTTTATAATGGTGAAAATATTAGAAATCAATTTCTATGAAATATTTGTTAAGTATCCATTTTGAAATGGATATGGCCTTCTGAGAATAGTGTATATTTCTGCAGTCTGTGATTGCACACTAAGGGTCTGTCAATCGTTCATGGTTTTTACAGTAAATATATTAATGCTGTAGAAGGTTTTTATAGAAAATATTAATTTCTTCCTTTGACTGTGTGTCCAAAATATTTAGCTGTAGGAAGTTAGAACTTAAATATATCAAAACCTCAATTTAAGGGACTGTACAAAGGTAAGAACTATCCACTGAAGCCAATTGTCCATTAAAAATATATCATTGTCTAATTGTTCATTTTAAACTCAAAAGAAATGAAAATGTCACCATTTAGTAAAGTGTTATGAAAAACTGCTTTACTGTATGATAAAAAATTACAACAGTATTACAACATTTTTAATGTTATAATACTATAACTTACTGCATTAGCCACTTTTGTGGAGTAGGACAGCTTGAGATTTTGCTGTGTTGCAGAGTAATAACCGACAAAAGCATATTCAGTCTGAGGAGCTCTTCAATACCCTCTCTGGAGATGCACATAACATCCTACTGATGTTTCTTTGACATGCTCAGTAGGCTGATGGAGGGTGATGGTATAGATAATCCTACCTAGCTGTGCTCTAATAAAGTGAATCTTGTAAAGAGCATAGGCTTGAAGAATTTGCACACTTTAGCTGGTGGTTTTCTGATAATACCTCCAGATAACTGTCTCCCTGAGAGTCCTCAAGTGGTGGTAATAAGGCTGCGTTTCAGAGTGTGAAACCAAAGTAATGAAGTTTATGATTTGACTCTCTGACCTTGGGCAGCTTTATCTTGAAGACAGTATTATGATGATGGAGGAACTTGACACTACACTAACAAGAACAAAATTCCTCATCCAATGCACAATTTGCACAATTTTGTTTTTATACTGAAAATTTTTCCATCATATGAGTTTTACTTGTTTACAGTTTCTTTATAATAGAAGGAACTGCAAACATAAGTTAGGTACAGTATTTCAACAAGATGGTTGCGGAACAGATGTGCAAAAATTTTTATTTTTAGCCAGCATGTGGTTGATTGCTGAAACCAACTTCCATTTGTCGTTGTGGAAGTTGATAGTTTAAATAAATTCAAGGAAGAACTAGACAGACTTTTGGAGGGAATGGATAGGTGAAATGGGAAGTGTTTTTTTTTTTTTTTCTCTCTCTTTTGACTGATGCTGTATAAGCTTGCTTTCTAATAACATACACGTATAAGTTATAAATCCAGTTTAATGTAAGAATACAAATATATACTAACAGACAAATATATACTAACAGTATATATATATATAAAATATATACTGTTAGTATATATTTGTCTGTTATAAAGTTATAAATCCAGTTTAATGTAAGAATACAAATATATACTAACAGACAAATATATACTAACAGTATATATTTGTCTGTTAGTATATATTTGTATTCTTACATTAAACTGGATTTATAACTTATACGTGTATGTTATTAAAAAAACCATGGACCCCAGTACACCAGGCCCATTCGTTACTAGCTTGCTTTCTTGCATCATATGCTACTACTAATGCTAAGTTACTTTAGTTGTCATAAAAGAGAAGAAAACTGCTTTGTGTGATATTTTGGTTTTTGGTTTTTTTTTATCTGGTATTGGCTGAAACTGGAATAAATGGAAGCAAGGCCAGCCCTCTCATTAGCTGTGAATTAAATTTACTTTATTGTTAAAATATTTTAACTTATTAAATACCATCAGGCTGAGGATCACATCACCAGATCCTGTGCAGGTGGAAAGCTTTTATTGGATGCTGTCCATTGTTTATGAAAGGCATTAAATTGAGGTTCATTAAGGCAAGGGTTTACTGTACTTGTAAGAAAGGAATAAGCCATTTTTTATAGTTGTTTACTACATATATTGTTATTCATGTTTTATGGGCAACCCAGAAAAAAATTAAAAAGTATTCAATTCATTATATTTCCTTCTTGAAAACATAAGACTTGCTATAGATTCAAAAAAGGGAGTGAAAACTAAAAGAAAAATTCATTGATAATAATATCAACCAACCAATTATATTTCAGGACAGTGATTTTGTTACCATGTGATTGTCACTTTGCATTCAGAAGTGCATTGGTTAGGAACATACTTTTTGGAATTTTAAAAGTGGGGAAAGAAAGAGTATTTATATTATGCTATAACCTTTATCCTAAACATGTTTATCGATTAATACTGCAGTCAAAACGAATGTAGATGAATATATGTAATAGTGAAATTTGTTAGGCGCAAAGATTGAATACATAAATTTAGATACTAGAAAAATAAATACACAAGGCGTAATAAATCACGAATTTAAAATTCACTACAGAGCTGCCAGTGTATATACAGGCTGACCTCGATTAATTTGTTCCATGAGTGCATCGCCCAAAACAGAAATGCATTAATCGATAGGAAAAATTATAATTGGTCCGTGACCTTCAGGAATGTCCATACAGAATTTTAAAAGTACCTTTTAAATTACTTTTTAACTGTATACCATGTAAAAGATAATGAAAATAATTATAGAATTAAATGTTTATTGCATAAAATACACAATGAAGAAACTATTTATTGTGGAAATATTTGAACAGGGTCAGTTGAACAGTGTTGGCTTTCTTTTTTTTCATCAATCAATTTCTGATAGCTGACAACAATGTTCTCTAAGCCGTGGCGAAATAAATATTGCAGAGAACCTCAAACAAAAGTTTTGAGGTTCTCTGCAATACGAAAGATTTCGTCTAGTTCTTTTACTGTTATATTCTTTGCAGTAACATTTTCATCTGGCTCATTTAAAAATTAAAATTTTTTTTTTTTACATTTAAAAATTAAAATTTTTTTTTTTTACATTTAAAAATTAAAATTTTTTTTTTTACATTTAAAAATTCTAATTTTTAAATGTAATCTGCACATGACTTTATTAGCAGGAGACAAACAAGTAACATGTCTGCTTTCAATGGTTGATGGAACACACTGAAACAGGCAGTGGGCAAACGCTTGTTTATTGCCCGTCCGACGTGCTGTAAGCGTAGTGTGCAATTCAAATCTTTTTCAACTATCACATAAAAAAAATCGCATTAACTGAAACTTGCATCATGTAAAGTGAAAAGTGGTATAATTTTTTCAAATAGCGGTAACTGAAAAACGCATTAATCGAACTCACGTTATGCGAGGCCTGGCTGTGCACAATAATTTCTTTGTAATAGTGAACTACAACAATAGTGTAAAAGGCATTTATTTAATTGAAACTCATATTGTGACTACCTTCACAATGAGTTACCACGATATTGCATTACATCGAATAAGTAATGCTTTACCAATGGAGAAGACTATTATTACTTATTCTCAGAGGATATCACCACCCAGACAGCACCATTTCAAGGCTTATTGGCCTATCGTCGGTAGGTGGATAGGTACCCCGATGTTGCAATCATGCCAACCCAGTTGCGAAGTATAATTCCACAATATGAGAGATGCCAAATGGTGTACTAGAAAAATAAACATACAAGGCATAATACACCATTTGGCATCTCTCATATTGTGGAATTATACTTCACAACTGGGTTGACATGATTGCAACACCGGAGTACCTACCCACCCACCGACAATAGGCCACTAAGCCCTGAAACGGTGCTGTCTGGGTGGTGGTATCCTCTGAGAATAAGTAATAATAGTCTTCTCCGTTGGTGAAGCGTTACTTATTCGAGGTAGTGCAATATCATGGTAATAAATCAGTGCCTTTTACACTACTGTTGTAATTCTCGACTTTACGAGTTAATTCGTTCCTAGCGCACGCTCGTAAAGCGGGAATTCATTTCCCATAGACATAATGTTAAAAATAGGGGTTATGTTCTCAACAATGAAATTAGTTAGCTAATTAGTTTGTTTAAACAATGATTGATTTATCGAAAGAAATGAAAACGTAACCTGTAAAATCAAGCAAATTATAATAATAGAGAAATTATTTACGACTTACAAATGTTAAACAATGTTTATTCTTCATCATCATCATTGACTAAATGCACACTCATTGATCACTCATTATTGGCTCAGCACTCATTGGTTTGTTGCACAAGGAGTCGTTTTCTTCCGAAATGCTTCAAGAGGCAGCTGTTTCCATGATAATCTTCTCTTTTCTTTATAAATTTCAATAGCATGCATAAGCATTTTTTAACGGGACGCACAAATTGCAATTAACACAATTTGCGCAGAGTAACAAGTTCACAAAGCTTTAAAAAAAAAAAAAAAAAGGGAATGAAGAGAAGATTCTGAAATTTTATTTATGTTTTTATACAATTGAAGATTTCAGTAAAGGGGAAACACATTTCGCCATAATAACATAAAAAACCACACAATTCTAGCTATCGGTATAATTGCTTGCAGTAACAGAAAAGCCCAATAAATCGGAAAGTGCAAATTGTTTTATTGTTTTATGGTCATGACCTCCAGAAATGTGCTTTAGAAAAATATCACAAAGGCTTTTAAAATTGATTCTTATAACGGAACATATGATAACGATGAAAGTGTAGTGCATTTCGATGATTTTAATTGGTAACTAATACATTTACAAACCACACTCACGACCTTTTATATGACCTTAAGGTCACGCTCGTGACCATAAAAATGACATTTTAAAGAGATAAATAGCTCAGTGAAAATTTCAACTTCCGAGATCTTGAAACAAATTACCAAAAAACAATGTGTTATTGGATTCAAATTACGATATTTTAACGATACGATGGTGTCTCTGGAACTGATTAATATTGTAAGTGGGATACACTGTATTGTATAGCTACACACGTGGTTTGGAATGCGGTATTTATGAATGTTTAACATTCATTTTTTTGCAATTAATGTTCATATTTTCGATTTTGTTGATATGTGATACTTGGGGGGGGGGGACTCGTAAACCCGGGAACTCATAAAGCGAGAACTGCCTGTACACTGGCAGTTCTGTAATAAATTTAGATACATAAGCTTAAACACAGAAAGTATACATATTTACACAAAGAGAGACATAATTATATGAATAGAAGATATGTATAAGAAGAAAAATTATTGTTTGAAAATTTGGATGCTTATAATGGAGTTCCAGAGATCTCAGAATAATAATTAGAGAATAATTTGTGGAATTCAATACTGGAAATTAGAATAAAGCTTAAGTGATGAGAACAGGACATTAGAGAAGTGTGAGATTTTGATTAACAGCATTAAAAAAAAAAAAATTCAATCTCCCCTTTTCCTCTTCACTTGATTAATTATCATTTTATAAGAAGCTTTATATTCTTTAGAAATCTTGTTTTGTAAATGGCTCACTTGGCTGCAGTGATGTCCTCCTCAGTATTATTGTAGATGCAGCTATTTAATTATATCATCTTGATCCAAGAACAGTCACAGACATATGCCTAATTAGTATATATGTATGTTTATCCCATAAATACATAAAATCTTATAAATCTTACTTTTTTTGTATCTTTTTATCATTTTTTAAGCATCCTCAAACTCCATAATTTCAAGAAAAATGTTACAAGAAAACCTAATTGCACATTTCTGTTGTAGAGGAATTGAATAAAATAATGAATTCTGGTATATGAGAAAATATGAAGGATGGGCATCCCTCCTCATACTTATATTCAAAAGAGGGAATCAGAAGTTTCTGGATTATGTTGGGTTTTTTCCTTCACCCTAAAATAAGTTCTCTTGCAAGCTGATACCAAAAATTTAGTAATTCTGACATTGTTTTGAAGCATCTGTGGAAATCCTGGGTTTTGAACTCTGCAAGTATAATCTATAATTATTCTTGGATCTGGATGATATCAAATCTCATATGTAGAGATCCTGGGTTTTGAACTATGCAAGTGTAATCTGTGATTATTCTTGAACCTATATGATATAAAATGTCATCCCCTTCAGTATGGATTTCAGTTTTCGAAAAGAGAATAAAAAAGTCACACAGTGCTAGATCTAGAATTACATGGGAGTTCACAGTCAGTTTTTGGTCAGAAATTCCTGCATGATCAAAGCATAGTGAGCAGGAACATTGTTGTGTGGAGAAACAATCTCCACTAGCACTTTTCTGGAAGTATTCATCACACATCTTCCTGAAGCTGCAGTGCATAGCACACGCTTCTTGATTAGACCAGGGTTCGAGCCTGTCACCACCAAATACGGAGGATGCGGAAAGGTCAGGGAATGACCACCACATATCCCGGAGCAATATGGCCTTAGTTGCTAATGCTCCTAAAAACCAAATAACAACATCTTCCTGATGACTGCAAAACATCTTTGTTCCGCAGCTTGGGTCTGTGAGACAAATTCCTAATGCACAATTCCATCAGTGTCAGAAAAGCGCAATCACCAGCAAACTTGTCCAGACTTCTTCAGACTCAATTGAGTTTACTCTTCCATTGCAAAGACTGTTTCTTTTTAGGGGGCCATATCCATAAACCCACAATTTGTTATTTATGATGACCTTAGAAAAGGAAGTGAGTCCCTCTGAAATGTTTCCTGAAAGTTCATTGTGCATTGATCCAGTTCTGCTTTCACTCATCAGTTAGCAAATGAGACATGAATTTGCCACTCCATTGCATATTCAAATTTTTGAATGTTTCGGTGCCTTCAAAATTAGATTCCAGTCTCATTGAAAAACATCTGCTTTCATGAAAAAGTTCTTTAATTCATAACGCATTTTTGTTTTTCTTGGGATAGACATCCTGAACATTGAGAATTGTTAACAGAAGTCATTCCAATTTTGAACTTTGAAAAACCACCTAAATGTTTCAATTTTGCTCATTGTTTCCTTTTCTAAAGTGAGTTTTAACATGTAGGTTCCTGTAGCAATTTTTCCTAATTTGAGAAAAACTTGATACACTCACTCACTGTTCTTTAAATCAGTCATTTGAAAAACAAATCATAGAGAACAAATGACTAAATGATGGTGACTTACACATCCACTGGTTTGAAATAAACACAAATGATTCAGCACATTGCGTTCTATTGGCACTTATCAAATGCATTTTTTTCTAACTACGGTTAGTACAAAATTTTAAGCCTGTCCAGAAGTTTTTTAATCACACTTCAGATATACAGAATTGTACTAGATAAATCATTACTTTTTTTATGTAATAAACTCAGTTTTTGTGGTTATCTATATAATAGCATTTCTTAACACGTGGTCTGTGGACCCCCAGTAGTTCACTAACACTTAGCAAATGGGTAGTCTATGCATTTATCTAAGATCAGTAAGCTGATTTTATTTTTTTTAAAAATAGAAGGTGTGTTTTATTTATTTTTATAACAGACGTATTTCTTTGGTTAGATCTGTGCAAATTCATTCCAATAATACTTCCATAATAATGTATGAATTTAAAATATGTTCTATAGGGCATAAGTAGGCTGAAACTATTTAAAAGTAGAAAAGAGTGCACTTTACTTCACATAAGACATTTAATTCCATGATAGAATATGAAAAAAAAAAAAAAAAAAAAAGAAAAAAAAAATGTAAATGCAGCAAAAGCCCACTTATCTGAAAGCTCATGCACCTAGCATGTTTTAAAAATAATATATTAAAAAAGGGACATCTGTCTACCCAATAACAATAAGACTATGAATTGAATAATTAAACATTGCAAAAATGCATTAAATAAAAACACTAATAAGACAATTTGTGTTGTAAAAGTAACTTGAAAAAAAAATTGTTTAGAAAATTGTGAAATATTGTATTGTTTATATTACATCAAAAGTGACCATCAGAGGCTCTGAAGTGTGCCTTCCTTTGCCTGCACATCACCATTAAAGTATCAGTTATCAGCAAAAGCTGCACCATAAAAAAACCAAAATCAAACCAGCAAAAGTGTATTTCATTATATCCATAATCTGTCCATCAATTACACTATCCAAAAAAAAGATCAGAAAGCTGGTGGGAAACATAAACATCTTATGTTGACCTTAAAAAAGGAACTGGGTAACTAGGTGGTGAATAACTGAGCTTATACTGTTTAGTTTTACATTAATAGTATTTTTCTTATTTTAATAAAAGATATTGGTGGTCTGCATAAAATTTGTTCATTTCAAAGGTGGTCCATATTCTTAAACTTTTCAGTACATCTGCATTGGAAAGATAAAAATCATTTATCTATACAAGCTTATTGATAATTAGCTGTTCCATTTTTTAAGAAGTAAAATATTATAGAAAAACTGGATTTTCACAATTGCTGTTATATCATATGTTAATTTTTTTTCAAATAAATTAAAATTAATTATAATATGATTCACAATATAAATATAACCTGTATTTCAGTTGTTGGGTTTTTTTTTTTTTTTGGAATTTCTTTTCTTACATCAGTCTTTCTGATAGTTTCTATTATTGGGAAAAACCAAATATCAAATTTGTGCATCAGATAGTTTTGTCTTACTGCTTCTTATTTTTAGATTATGCATAAGGATTGTTTAAATAAGTTCTTTTATATTTTGTTTTTCATTTGCATTTTCTCTTTAATTTATTTGTTATTGTTATTTTATTTTTTTTGTTATTGTCAATTTCTGTTTCCTTATATTCTTTCTGTTCTTTCTCTTGAACTACTGTGGTTGTAGCTGTGTCCTCCTTTCTGTTGAGAAAGTACATTTATCGTGAATTTTGTTTTGTCTTTTGACAGCTAAAAATTGTGAACCTGTTGATTAAGGCTAAGAAATGTCTGAAACTGTTTAGTTCCTGTTCTTCATCAGAAAATAACGATAATAAAAAAAAATTATCTTATTACAAATTTGCATATAAGTTATCAAATTAATTTGTAGTATAGTGATAATAAGTTGTGGAGGTCCTCACTTTTTTTAATAATCCTACTTTTAACACATTTATAATATTATTAGGTGTTGATCTCTTGTAATAGTTTTAAAGAGTTAATAAAACTTGAATAGCTGGGTTTTATTAACATAATATATTTCAAAAGTTTTACAACTCAGACAAACCATCAACTAAATTAATACCTAATGTCATTCTTTTTGTTTGTAACAGCATAACTGGTTACAAACAAAAATTAGTTCAAAATTCTGACTGAAGTGGGATAAGTTTTTGTTGACAGTTCAGTTTTGGAGAGAGTGGGATAGAAAACTAATTTCCTTTTAGAAGGCAAAAAGTCTTTGGTGATAATCCTGGCTTGTTGGATAATGAATAGTGATCATGTATTCTCCTTTCTACCCACTGCAAGGAGGAAATCATATTTTGACTATAACCTAAAACAACTCATTAAAATTCCATAATCAGTCAGGATAGATCCAGAAGGTACCATCTCCCAGATCATTTATGAGTTCAGCAGTACACACACATATTGGTCAGTCAGGTAGCATCAAATTAAAAAGAACAACACAGGAGTGATCTCAAAATCAAAATTCAAGCCCATTTCTAGGAGGAGGATCATACTCTCCTTTTTTTTAGCATGTCAGGATTCCCACCAATGAGTCTCTTCAGATGGAAGTACAAGCATCCCCTGCTTAACGCTGATAATTCAATCCCGAAAAACAATGCTGGGTGAATCAGTGCTAAGCAAGCACCATATTCCCATAAGGCAACATATGTAGTTGTGAGTTGCGGTCTATGCCATAGGATATTTCCTAATCAATAATAAACAGTAGTGAAAGGATGCACAAACGTCTGTCAAAATGGGAGTAAATTGTGCGGTCAGATATGAAGTTTTCTGAGCAATGCAGACAGGCTGCCAGGGCAGGTCATGGGCTTTTGTCAATGATATACAGGAATTTTGCTAGCAGGGAAAAGGAGGTGATTGTCCCTCTGTATAAGGCAATGATCAGGCCAGGCCTTGAGTACTGCATACAGGTCTGGAGGCCTCATTTTAGGAAGGATGTAGATTTGCTTGAGCGTGTATAGAGAAGGGCAACAAGATTTTTGAGGGGGGACAAAGGGGTACTTTTACCAAGAGAGGCTTAAGTTCTGCAAATTACAGCGGCTGGAGACTAGGCACCTGCAAGGTGATGATCTGATCGGGGTGTATAAGGCCTTGAATGGGTTGAGCACGCTGAATTCTGATGGGATTCTTCCACTTGTTCAGATTACGAACCTAAGTGGACATAAATTCAAATTGAGGAAAGACAGGTGTAGAATAGATGTGCAGAAATTTGCCTTTAGCCAGCGGGTGGTTAATTACTGGAACAATCTTCCATCTGTCGTTGTGGAAGTTGAAAAGTTAAATAAATTGAGGAGGAACTGGACAAACATTTAGAGGGAATGGTTGTGTAAAAATTTTTTTTTTTTTTTTTTTTTGGCTGATGCTGCATAAGCTTATACGCTTGCTTTTTTGCATCGCATGCCACTATTACTACTACTACTAAAATATTGAATACACAAAAATTTGTACATATAAAATATTCTATATTACTTATGCATATATGGTAAGTAACTACATTACGTACCAAAATTGAACTTAAAATGGCAATTAAAATCATGAATTTATTAATCTGATGGCCCTAGGGTATCGAGTTTTCATATCTTTGGACTGAAAAATGTGTCGATTTTTTGTTGTACTTTGTCCCTCTTTCTCGCATTGTACAAAATCATGTAGGGATTCATTTCTTTCTTTAAATTTCTTATTACCTTGGAACTTTGTTCCATGTCAGGGTTGTTCTCCCAAAAATAATCACACATTTTTTCAAAGTGTTTGAAAGCTTTAAAGTCCTTTTGCAGTCAGCGACTTTGTCAGTTCTTCATCTGTAGGATCTTGATCATTTTCTCCCTCAATTTCATGCTCTTATTTTTTGTCATTTTCATGAGTTCTTGATTAGAGAGGCCATACCTGTCATTGTTGATCATCTCTTGTACATCATCATCGTCAGTTTCGTCCAATCCTGCTTCTTTTCCAAGCTCTGCAATTTGAGCTTGAACATTCTCAACCGAATCATCAGGTTCTTGGGAATCCTTTATGCAATCCTTCCAAACTTTCCTCCACACTCCATTCATGGTTTTCTGAATCACTTTATCTCAGGCACTTGAAATGTTGTAGGATTTCCAAAACTCCTTTAGTCTCGGTACATTTTCACCAGTGTTGATGGCTTTAATAGCTTGGGAAAAGATGTTCCTTATGTAGTAAGCTTTAAATGTGGCAATAACACCTTGGTCCATTGATTGGATCAGAGATGTAGTGTTTGGAGGCATGTAAAAAAATTTTATATGATTATTATTATTATTATTAATATCCATATGATGCAAGGAAGCCTGAGGCTTATGCTGCACCAGGAAAAAATAAAAAGTTCCCGAGTAACCCTGAGAGAGAGAGAGAGAGAGAGTCAAAAGTAGAAGGGAATCACCAAGAAAGAAAGAGAAGAATGATGATATCCAGCTCAGGACCCTGGGTGTGCCAAGATTGTTCAAGTCTTCTAAGCTCACTTTGCTTGGATGTCGTGGCATGTTTTCCATGATCAGAATTGCTTTATAATCAAGGTTATTTTTCACACAATATCTTTTCACTGTGGGACAGAAGAATTCAGAGTACCAATCAACGAAAAGAAGCCTGGTTACCCAAACCTTTTTCATTAGCCTTCCAAATTACAGGTAGGTTTGATTTAGTGAAGCTTTAATTTAAAATCCCCCACAGCATTACTACCCACCAGTAAAGTCAACTTACCCTTCACTGCTTTGAAGCCTGGTATGCTTTTTTTTCCTTCTGATATGAAACGTCTTTTAGGCATTCATTTCCAAAAAAGGTCCTGTTTCATCTATGTTAAAAACTAGAGCAATATAATACCCCTCTTCAATAACTTTAACAAGTTCTTTTTTGAGGCCTGGTTACCCAAGCTTTTTTATTAGCCTTCCAAATTACAGGTAGGTTTGATTTAGTGAAACCTTTAAGAGTCCTTGAAGTTTCCAAATGGTGAACTAAAGGGAGTTTTAATTTAAAATCCACGTACCACCCAGCAATAAAGTCAAATGATCATTCTGCATTGTCTATTACCTTCAATAAAATTATTTATAAGTCTCTCCAATTAAATCATAATATCCGGCCTGGCCTTAGTCAATTTAGTTGCCTGTAGTGGAATAGCTGTTTCTCCCGCTACTAAAATTAATTCTTTATTTTTTTTTTTAATTGTTCTTACAGTTGAACCTGCCAGTCCTAAATTATTGCACACATCCACTTTTTGTTGACCAGAATCGATTTGCTTCTAAACGTCTAATTTAACTTTCAAACTCAATCTTTTTCTTACCTTTGTAGATTTTCTACAAAGGTAAGAAATTTTCATAGGAAGGATGTAGATTTTCTTGAGCATGTACAGAGAAGGGAACAAGATTGGTGAGGGGAATGAATGGATCCTCTTACCATGAGAGGCTTAAGTTCTGCAAATTGCAGCAGCTGGAGACGAGGCACCTGCGAGGTGATCTTATTGAGGTGTATAAGGTCTTGAATGGGTTGAGCACGCTGAATTCTGATGGGATTCTTCCACTTGTTCAGATTACGAACCTAAGGGAACATAAATTGAAATTGAGGAAAACAGATGAAGAATAGATGTGCGGAAATTTGCCTTTAGCCAGCGGGTGGTTAATTGCTGGAACAAACTTCCATCTGTTGTTGTGGAAGTTGATAGGTTAAATAAATTTAAGGAGGAACTGGACAAATATTTAGAGGGGATTGTTTTGTAAATTTTTTTTTTTTTTTTTTGGCTGATGCTGCATAAGCTCATACATTTCCTTTCTTGCATCACATGCCACTACTACTACATCAGATGAAACGTTTTCGTTAAATGTGCCAAAAATTCAATCTGTACACTGGTAAAAGAGCATCATTATAATAAGTTGTGAATGCGGTATAGTGAGATATGGGTCATATCTCACTATAATGCTATTTCCAACTCATGTACTAATGATCTTGGTAAAACACCTACCACCATTCCCAACACGCTCCATTCAATGCCTCCTGTGGTCTTCCGTCAAAAAGATTTTGTTGAATCTTGATGCTAAGAAAGCTCCAGGTCCCGATGGTATTTTTCCACTTGTTCTCAAAACCTGTGCTCCTGAACTTACTCCTGTTCTTTGCCGCCTTTTTTCACTTTTTTATTCCAAAGATGTTTTTCCTTCTGCTTGGAAATTTGCTCATATACAGCCAGTTCCTAAAAAGGGTGACAAATCCCTCCCATCCAATTATTGTCCTATTGAAATTACTTCTACTCTTTCTAAAGTAATGGAGAAATCAATTAACCGCCAACTCTTAAACTACCCAGAAACCTTTCGTCTGATCAACTATCGCCAGTATGGATTCCGTCAGTGCCAATCCACTGTTGATATTCTGGCTTGTGTTACCCATTTATGGACTAATTCAATGGAAAAGTTTGGTGAAACACAAGCAGTTGCTCATGACATCTCAAAGGCTTTCTATCGTGTTTGGCATAAAGGTCTTCTAAACAAGCTTCCATCTTGTGGTTTGCCAACTGTTTTTTGTAATTGGTTATCTAGTTTTCTCTCTGATCGCTCACTGAGGGTGATGGTAGATGGCTCTATGTCTTCTAACTTCTCCACTAATGCCGGTTTCCCCCAAGGTTCAGTTCTTTCCCCCACTCTTTTCCTCTTGTATATTAATGACCTTCTTCCATTGACTGGAAGTCCTATCCATAGTTTTGCCGATGATAGCACATTGCATTCCACTTTCCGTTTTGAGAAACCTTGCCCTGCTCAATCAGCTTTAACTTCTCGAAAATCTGCTACCAATTCCTTAAATTCTGATCTCCAGGTAATTCTCCAGTGGGGAAAAGACAACTTAGTTGATTTCAATCCTTTCAGAACTCAGTCTTGTCTTATATCTCACAAAAAGGATTCTTCTGCTCCTAGCTTATCTTTGGTGACACTCTGATTTCTAGGCAAAATGATATATCTCTTTTGGGGATTACCCTGACTTGTAGTCTCTCTTGGCACAAGCACATTACAAATATTTCTTCCTCTACATCTAAAAAACTTGGTTTTCTTTTTCGCTCTCGGCGTTACTTTTCTTCCAAACATCTGTTCACTCTGTACAAATCGCAAATCTGCCCTACCGTGGAATGTTGTTCCCACATCTGGGGTGGTGCCCCCAAAACCTCTCTCAGGCTTCTTGATTCCATTTAGAAGAGGGCAGTTAAGTTAATTAATGATTCATCCCTAACAGTCTCTCCACTTGCTGTCTCATAGACGTACTGTTTCTGCTGCATGCCTCCTCTACAGATATTTCCATGGGCACTGTTCTTCTGAATTGGCTTCTATAATTCCCGCTCTCTCTTTCAAAACAGTCCGAACACGTGCCACCACCAGCCAACATCCATTTACTGTCCAACTTCAAACTCAAAGAACCAACTTTTCATCTTCCTCATTTATTCATTCAACTGCTGTTTTCTGGAACAACTTTCCTTCATACCTATTTCCTAAAAATTACAGTCTACAGAAGTTCAAGTCCAATGTCAACAAATATCTTCTTTCGTCTTCTCAACCTCCAACCCAAGCACGGTACCAAGTACTATAGGTTCTAATACCTTTCATGTTTGGAGTTTACATAAAAAAAAAAAATATATATATATATATATATATATATATATATATAAGAACAGCGTTATATGTTCTCATATATGAATGGCATTATAGTGAACCACGTTATAACGGGGGCCTACTGTACAAAGTGAGCTTTCTGATCCACTGCCTCCAAAACTAAGCCATTGATGATATTAAAGTATCCAAATCATCTATTCTAGGACATTATTCCTTTTCTCAAATAAGGAATCCTTATCTATATTGAAAAAAAATGGTTTGGTAGAACTAGTTGTTAAACAATTTACAAAAGTGCAATTGTTGCTATACTTTACTATCTCTAAAAGAAGAATTAAAATGAACCATTTATAGAAAAACTAAGATGACATCTCCCACCCTAGCCCCTTCTACAAATTTTCTGTTTGTCCATTCAGCCCAAGCAACACTGATAAATTAACAAATGTAAAAATAGAACTTTGCCAAACACTGCATTTAGGTAAGTTTTATGTAGCAACATTCATTCAAGTTGATAGTATCTTCAATATCCTTGAACTGAAATTATATCATCATCATACAAATCTGTTATACCCAATGGGTGTAGAGGCAGGGTCCTTTGTAAGCATTACAGGCCTCAATTTGATGATGTCACAACACTGATCATATCGTCTGCTAATGTTATATGTAAACACATTAGGAATGCTGATCAAAAAGACTATAAAATTGTTAACGAATATTAAAGATTCTGGGGGGAGGATAAAATTATTTTACTGCTTATTTATACAAAGTACACCAAATATAAATATCATTAGTTTTAGTGGGTAAAATTTTTTTTTTAATTTCTTTTAATTTTTCTATATATAAGAGCAAAAAGGGAAAAAAAACTAAATTACAATTATTTTCAAAAATATTGGCTTAAGCAGAATAAAAAAATTAAGTTGGAAGCCAAAACTTTGGACATTAAGATTGTTTTCTTGAATTATTTAACAATAAGCAATACAATCTAAATAAAAACTGTCAAAATAAAAATTTCATGTCAGTTATGAAGTCAACAGGAGTTTATTGGAAATTTTTTATGGTATACCTATTTATGTTCATCCAAAATATTTTTCTACTTTGAATATTAATAGACATTTATAGTTACAAAATTCAGTGTTTTACATACATTACCCTTTCTTCGAAAGAGTATCCAAATACCTGTTTTTATAATTCATTACACCCAGTGGTGAGCTGTGAATATTTTAATAATGGGCTCGCACTTTTGCCGACTTTTTGATGTGAAACATCCTTTGGGGGGGGGAGTACCTACCGAGTAAATCTGATCGGTCAAGGAAGTCACTTGCGGCATCTGTCAGAGGTGCTTCCCACGCTTAGACAACTAGTCTGGGCGCCTCCATAGCCAGGTGGGAAGGAGCAGCAGTGCGTAGCACACGCTTCTTGATTGGACCGGGGTTCGAGCCCGTCACCACCAAATACGGAGGATGCGGAAAGGTCAGGGAATGACCACCGCATATCCCGGAGCAATATGGCCTTAGTTGCTAATGCTCCTAAAAAAAAAAACTAGTCTGTGTGGGACACTCACTAGTAGTATGATTAGATTAGAGCGCGTGATGCATTTTTCGTGACCAGTACAATATCTCGAGTTCTAACTGTTTGGAATTTTTGAATAGTATGACGTCACAACCATGTGACATAATATTGTGATGCGAAGGATGTTTCACATAAAACCATCTGCCACTCATGCTCGGCAGACGCGCGACTTTTTTATTTTTTTTTTACAACTAGGGAAATATAATGGATACATTTTTTTCATGATAAAATTTTAATATTGCGAATAAAAAATAACAAAAATATTTCCCACATAACAAATAACGAATTATCACAAAACATTGTAGAATATAAAAACAAATATTACATAAAAAACAAACTGTTCTAGAAAAGGTACACAAGAATCACAGATTACATGAGAAAAATATTGCACAAATATTCAAGAAAATTTTCTTTTAAAAATTGCCATATGAAATTTACTTCTTTATTAATATTGACATAACGATCCGGATCAAATTGAAGCAATGGTTTTCCATTTAGATGTATGGTCATCATAATCTGCAACGTGTTTAATTTTCAACATTATTCATTCATTCACACGATATTATTCATTACGCTGAAAGCTTGCTCAGTTTCAGCACTGCTAATCACAATGGTTTCAAAAATATTTCTGGCTTTCTTAATTTTAAAGGGAATTTCACTCGATTTTAAAAATAAACTGTCTTCGACAAAATCACTAAAATCATTAATTTTTATTTCATATTTTATCAAAAAACAAATTTCTTATTCGGTTTTCACAGTCTTGCCACCGAGACGAAAGTTCTTTCAAATTCCACGATTTCCGGTAGAATTTGTTTAAAATTTCTTTCAATGGTATGATTATATTCTTTATTTAATTTAAAATCACCCTGTTACATTAATAACTTATCCTTTAAGGATAAAACGATGCATTTAATAACTTGTCACAAGTAATTTTACTGTTCTTACTTTCAATTTTGATTCCTTCAAATTCTTTCCACTTCAACATGCTCTCAATTTTAGCTTCATATTTTCCTTCAGAATTTTTCAAATTAGCAATAGCATTGACAGTTCAAATAATTAATTTATCTGCTTTTGCCATAGTGAATCTGTAAAGCTTCCGAAATGTAAGAGAGCTCCTGCAGGATGTCGATCATTAGTGCTAAATGGTTAAGAAATTCCAGATTTAAAAATCACTTTAACAATCCCAAATAAAAATAAATTTCCTGTTTATACTCCAGGGTGACCATACCGTCAGAGGAGTTCACAAGGTAGAGAGAATACAAGAAACGGCACCGTATTCAGCAGTTAGGGTGCTTGAACCCGAGTCACTCAAGGCACGTGTACTTATGCACTCGCGCGCCTGAACACTGGGCTACGGCACCATCCGATCCAAACTGTTTGCACAATGCAGGATAATTCCCTTAACCTGCAATTACCATTCGCAAGCTACAAGCTGCTCTTCGTAGCCCAAACACACAACCGATCTTTGTAGTTTCCACATCAAGTTCTTTAGCAGTCATCCTTAATTCGCGCTAGTTTTTTGGAGATTGGTAATACAGTTTTTTTTTTTTTAAATTATTGCCTGTATGCCATTATATTTTAGAACATTTTCTACGCAGTGAAAGGCTCAACAAAGTTTCATCTTCTTAAAGTTTATATAATATCTTAGTTTCCTCATCCCCCCCCTACGTTGGTACTGTCACTAGTTCTTTGAATACTGTGCAAAATATCGGAATCATTCAGATATTCAGCTACTGTGAACATGTAAATATAGACAAGAGAAATTTAGTGGAAGGCATGGATCACTCACTTCTCCGAAAAACATACGCCGCCCGTTTGTCGGAGTAAAGGGGAACCACAACACAGGTTGACCAGAGGCTATTATCCGTGTCTGGAATCTTCTTAATTCTCTGACTGGCTATGGAAAGCAGATTGACGAGCGCAACTTCTCGGAATGTGGCTGCATAAGTTTTACGAACACCACTAACATTGTGGAACGGTAATCCTTTCACCCTTAATTTGCGCTTTCTAATTACCTAAAAGCCAGGCGTGAGAACAATGCATACAAAGTTCTCTCCTAATCTGTTCGTTACATGGAAATAATTTTCGGTCTACGGAAACTACTGTATTTTAAATGTAATTGCCAAGGGGAATTTTAAAAAATTCGCTATAAAGAAGTTGGTTAAACAGAGGTCCGACTGTATTTAAATCAAAAATGAAGCAATTATAAAATACATAACCGATCGATTGCGCCATTAAAATGCTGGGAATGGGACCCTGGTCACCCCACCGTAGTTTTGGCTCTGGATACTCAATAATTGCGCATTTAGGATTTCATTTGAAAAATAAATGATCGTCTCAACAATGGGCTCGCAAATTTAAAAAAAAATAATAACAATGGGCTTTCACGAGCCCACTATAGCTGACCACTGATTACACCTGGGCTAAACAAGTGATTTTCTACTCCTTTGTTTCACCTACATTCTTTTCAAATGCCTTTAAACTTATGTCAAGTGAATTGATGAATAGCTGCTGCTGTTCAGCTTTGTGTTCAAATCCCGTTTCTTCCATCACTCCATTTATATCTAGGGCCACATAGTGAGAATCCTGTATACCAGGGGTCCCCAGCCTTTTGCTTTCAATGGGCCGCATTTGCAATCTAGGGCCTCAACAAAAACCACTTCTAGCATTTCTTCGCAGATCTTACTAAAAACAATTCTATGTATTTATTTTCTGAGCTTTAGAATAGAGTGCAGGGCAACCACTAAAAATTACTCACATACAGTAATGTTAACCTAAAGATAAACATTGTGCCCATCTATAATTAAGTGTGAAGAATGGATATATTGCTTGAAAGATAAATAACAATTAGTCAATGACAAACATAAAATAAATTCATGATATATACATATTTATTTTTGAATAACTTATCTTCTTCCATGTCATAAAATTACATTTATTTTTACATATGTTCAATGAGACACTTGAGGCTGCAATTTATTTATAAGTTTCTCAATATCTAATTCAATGCTTGTTACACATAACCTTAAGATTTTTTGTAAATGTTCATCAGAAATTCGAGACCTGTATTTAGATTTGATCATTTTCATTTTAGAAAACATTGACTCACAAATATATGTACTTCCAAAAGTGGAGAACATTCCTGCTGCAAATGCCTTTAAGTTGGTGTACCTATCTGTAGAAAGTCTTGAGTAAAAATCCAAGTGACTGTTTTCCTTATATGTGTCCTTCAAAACATCTGTTGCTTGTAGGTCAATTAATTCAATCTGATAAATTTCAGATGATTCCTCTAGGGATACACCAAATGGATTCTGAAACATTCGTATTTCCTTTGCATGCGTATGGAAATCTTTGAATCTGTTTTTGAATTCCTCCTGAAAAAGTTTTAGTGCGTCTATGTATCTTTCTAGAGAAGACTGAAAAATTGTTTCTCCATTAGATTGTAGTTCTTTACAGCAAGAGAAATGCATAAAATTTCATTCACAAAATTGTTTCACCAAAATATTCAGTTTACCTTCAAATGCTTTCACCACACTGAACATATCTGATAAAAACTTTCCTTTGCCTTATAATCTTAAATTTAAATTATTCAGATATACAGATACACAGTATCAGTTAAGAAAGTCAAAGCCCAAATCCATTCTGAGTCAGAAAATTCCTTTTGGGTTCTTCCCTTTTCTGTTAGAAATACATTAATTTCATGATGAAGAGAAAAATACCATTTAAGGATATTTCCTCTACTAAGCTACCTAACTTCAGTGTGGTACAGCACATCCTCATATTTTGCATTTATCTCAGACAGAATATTTCTAAATTGCCTGTGAATCAGTCCATAGTGCCTGTTGAAATTAATGCATTATTTAATTAATTAATTAACAACATTCATCACATCTTCAAATTTAAAAATTTTTCCACATCAAGCCTGTTGGTGAATGATACAATGAAATCGCATAGGAGTGGTACCATTAACTTTCACTATTTCAGAAAATATATGCTTTAGTCAAGACTTAATAAAAATGACATTCACATCAGTGATCCGTTATAGTTACATGAATTGTGAAAAGGGGATGGAAGTACTCTAATTAAAAAATTAAAACCAGAAGTTAAGAATTATAAACCAGAAATTGTAAATTAAAGAATTAAGCCCATAGGAAGGAAAGGTGTACCACATCATCCTCTAGTTGTCAATTAGAGTACTGAAAAAGTTATGGTATATTAAAATGGGGGATAAGGCCAATAGTCATGAACGATGGACCTTACGTACTGTAACTGACATGCTATAAAATTTGTGTGCCCTATTTGAAATGAGCATAATATTTTAAACAGTTGGTGTCCTTTTTTGCTAAAGCAAACTACAAATTTATGTTTGTAGTTTGCTTTAGCAAAAATCTAAATTAACTTACTGATTTTATTCTCTTGGCCTGGACACTGTTTTGAATATTATTGTAGGTCATGTTTAGCACATCTTTTCTACAATAATAAAAATTTATTTCATTTTTTATTCATTTTCTCATATATAGCATATTTATTATTTCTTAGCATTTTGCTTATGCATCTTTATATCTAATACATATAATGTGTATTATAAGAAAGAAGGTAAATAAGGAAAAAAAAGCAAAGAAATAATAAATATTAGAAATAAATAAATTCTGTTATTTCATGGGAGTGTGGTCACACAATTGATATTGTTAGACAACTAGGAAGATGAGTTGCAAGCAGTGTCTATAACAGAGAAAAAAATAATAGGCAGCTCAGGGTTTTGCTTTTCACTCCTTACTAATGTAATGGGGGTGAGAGGGGGGGCAAATTCCTGTTTCAAACATTGAAAAAAGTTAAAAATTTCAAAAGACAGAGAAATAGTGATTCAGAACTACATGTTACAAATTCTATAGGGAGTTCCTAACAAAAAGGAAATTAAATGTTGTTAGGAATTTTTAACTCTGTAAATCAATAGGCATTTCATGTTTGTTTTTTTAGGATTCACGTTGATTATGTCATAAGTGTGTTTTATTTACTGTATTTCGGTGTAATCATATCGTGAAACTTGAATATTGTTTTTCTTGAATACTATGCTGTTTTCAAAAAAAACTGTTAAGAACATTTTTGATTTCTTTTGTTATTGAGATCCTGCTGTAGAATTTATGACAGACTTCTAAATCATCCTGTGTACATAACATCATCATCATCCAAATGTGTTATATCCAGTGGATGTACAGGTCAGTATGATAAAACCAACTAGTCATTCTAAACTGTTGGCCTTCCATTCACAATTTTCCTCATGCTGTCCTGTTTCCTGTTAGATCTTTAGCCTTAGCAGAGTATTTATATTTCTTTTTGCTTTTTTTTTTTTAAATTTCATTTATAATTCATTTAGCTGGGTTCTTGTTTATGCTCAGAATATCAGTTGTCATTGACTGTTTTATTTCTGTGGCACTTTTTTTCTTCTTGCACACATTATTTATTTGTGTCCACAGTGACAGTAAATGCACTATCACTACTATTATTTAAATAAAATTATTGTTTTTCACAAGTCTTTTATTTGTATGACATTATTAAAATAAAAATTTGAGATAGTAAACTTCAGGCATGTTTACTTTTCAATTTATAAAACTTTCTCTACTAAACTCGTGCAAATGACATTGATTCTTTCTGTAGTCCCCATTGATGACTTGTGGTTGGTTGCTGTTGCCAATAAAACATATTTTTCATGTGATAAGAAATAGAGTACTATTTCAATGCAAGTAGTCTGCAGACAGTCAATTGCCTAATGCAGTCAAGCATTGTTTTAGGAAATTAAATCAACTTATCATGAATTTGTAACTTGTTATTTCCCAAGTTGTAGTGCAGTAGCTTATCTTGTCCTATTCATTGACTTCTCAGAATGCTAACTTTGGCTCAACTATACAAGTGGTTTAATCCAACTTACATCTGTTAATATGTCCCATATATTTTAATGCTTTTGGAACATTACACCCTTGTCTTGAATAAAGTTCATGAAGGCTTATCCATTAGTTCTTGTGTATCCCTCTCCTTGTATTTCTTTCTGAGGTCTCAGTTCCTTGCCTTCCATACTTACTATTGACCCAACCATGAATCTTCTCATTGTGTTATGATCTGTTTTTCCTTCTTACTTGACAAAAGAGATTTTTTTTTTTTTCCTTCTGTGAATTTGTAGTAGTTATGGTTGGATATTCTTATATAAGTATAATCATTCCCCTTCAGTTCTACTAATTAAGCCTGGCTATAATTTGTGACCACTTTATTTTTATTTCTAGTGATTATAAATATACCTTAAAGTTTATTCTGAGAAAACTGTACCATTAAAATATTAACTAGGCAGCCTCCCTTAAATTTTGTCTGCAGTTCTGCTATTTTAGATTAACGGTTATTATATTTAATAAATCCAGTAATTATAGTAACTATTTAAGTTTTTATTTTAATTAAAAATATCATTCATAATTTAAAAATATAATTAGAATAGTTACAAATATTTGTATCATTATAACTGATAGTTTTATGTTTTTGTTTATTTATTTATTAAGCAGTTTACACTCATCCCAGTTTACACTATTCATTCTAACTGTTGGCAGTACTGCTTTTGTTTGCTGCTAAATCTGCTCACGCATGTTTCTAACACCCAAATAGTTTTAAAAATCGGTATGCTAACATTCTTTCAGCTTCAGTACCATTGTCTCAAACAGAATTGTAAATTAATTTGCAATCCAACTTTCCCATTGGTAATTTAAACTTGGATGAGGCAATTACTGGTGTAATACTTAGCAAATTAAGGAGAATTAATTATGTGCAGACATGCATAGCTGTGATATATCCTGGTGTTAATTCATAATTAGTTATTGGTTAGCCATCATTATCAAGATAAAATAAGAATAAAGAAATGGTCACGAAAAGCAAACTTAAATTGAGCCAGTACACTGTTACATTTGCAAGTTGTCAGCTTTTAATAAAATTACTGTTTAAAATTTTATAATCAAGTCCATAAAAATATTTATAATAGATTCAGTATAATTTTAAAGTTTGAAAATATGAAAACTTCTTGGAATTTAAGAAAAATATATATGGATCGATTTTTTTTTTTTTTTTTTTTTTTTTTTTGATAAAATTTATTCTACAAAATCATTTACACTTTGTAGTTTTTGTTGATTGTGCTTTGTACACCTCTTTCATACAGTATTATATGAAATTATATACACTAGACTACATAATTTCATCATATAGCACATATGAAATTATTGTGATACTAATTTTTTTATTTTTTCATTTTAGAAAAAAAAAATATTTTCTGTAATAAACTAAAAATGGATGCAAGTGTTCTTTAATACCCTGTCTTCTTCCTGTCAAATAAAAGCAGTGATATATGGCATTTTCGAGTTGACTGAATCATCATAATGGTGTAAATATTCTTAAAAGAACTGAAACTTACATTGTCAGGAAATATTTTATCGGACGAATTGATGTAGTCTTCCAGCCTAGCTAGAGCATTCTGTTGACTTCAGTTCCAGAATACTTCATACTTTGAACTCTTTCTGACTGAAAGTAGCTGTATTATATCATTGCATTTTTTTTTTTTTTTTTTTGCACGGTAATTGTAATGTCATTGTTACACATGAAGTTTTTCAGGATGTAGAAAAAAATATTAGATGTTTGGGTGGGACAGATACTTTATAGAAAAGTTGATCTTACAGTGTATCCCATCTGTAATACTCTCTCCATTTACTTATGATTTATTTTGCATTTCAGCCATCCCAGTTTTCTTTATTCTACTTCTGATTTTATCTTTATTTTTGACAACTGAATTCGCTGTTGCAAATTAATCTCACTTTCTCCTCAGTCCAGAATCAAACAATAAAATTCCAAGCATTTTAACAAAGTAAAATTGAGTCTGAACGTTAAATTTGAAGGATCATTCAGGTATTTCTAACCATTTAGAATATTCCTTGCATTGTGGAAAAATATTTGTTACAAATGATATGACTCAGTTTGCAGTTCATTCAGATTTTTAATATACTTGAAAGAAGCTAAGAGTTCCTTTATGAATTAATTTCAGCAGTATTTTTAAAATGTTTATCATTTAATTTTTTTCTGATTAATTATTAAAAAATGTTATTAATATTAAATGATTTCTAATTTCTTTTTATATATTTTGTTACTTACATATTTTACAACATAATTAGATGTGCAGTGTAATACATAATGTGCAGTGTAATCTGTTTGGTATAGAGTAAATTAATGCATTTATTGCACTTTAGAATGCACTTATAAGTACATTAATTTTTAATTTCTCTTTATACTTGTTCAAATTAAATCTAATTTCTTCTCCAAGTGAATGTATTCATTCACTGGTGAAAAAACACAGTATTGGTGCATATCGCAGAAGTAGTATGCACTGAGTAGCAAGTTTATTAGGTTCACAGACCTAATAGCAAATAGCAGCACCTCCTTTAACCCTCAGTTTTAATCCATTTAACCCTCTAACCCATTTTAGCCTTGTCATTGGGGCATCAATTTCACGCAGTCCAAAGTGTTGCTGGCCCATGAAGGTCAATCACATTTTGCAGTTGCTTTAGTTTGGATACCTCATTCTATCTCATCCCACTTATGCTCAATCATGCTGAGTTCCAGTGATTGAACAGGCCAGTGACATATGATAAAGTCACCCTGACACTCCTGGAACCATTTCTGACTGATTCTTGCCTTGTGACATGGTAACGTCATTCTGCTGGAGATTACCAAATGGATAAAACTTCAAACATGAAGGGATGCAGCCCATTGGTAACATTTTTCAAGTAGACAGTGGTCAGACACTGATCAACCAGTTTCAGTATGTGCCCCAAAAGCACTCCCTGCATTCATATCCTACCACCAGCTTGCAGTTGATGCATGGAATGATGAGTTCATTGATTTATATTTCTGTTATCATACTCTGGTCCTGCTGTCAGCATGGAAGTTAAAACCAGGATTTGTCTGACTACGTAAAATTTCCATTTCTCAAATGACCAGCATTATTTGTTCTTGTGCCCATTGTAGCTGCTTACTTTCATAAAGCTGACAAGAGTGAAACCCAGTAAAGTCATCTGCGTGAAACCCATAAAGTCACCGTGAAAGGGTCCAGTGCATTGTGTGTTCTGATATACTCATCTGTGTTTATCACTGTTGTACCACACCGTCATTTAACCTATTTTGGTCCATCTGTTAGACTTCACAATTCTGTTCACCTTCATTTGGCCTCTCATAATGCATTAATGAGCTATTTCCTACCACAGGACCTACCGGCTCAATGTTTTCTCATTGCCACCTCATTATTGGTATAATATAGATACAGTTAAGCTCAAACACTCCTGAAGGGTGGCACTATTTAAAAGTCACTTAAGCAGTGATGGTGCCCATTCTCTCACTAAATTGCATGCACACTATCCTTTCTGTCTGATTTCCTGCTTTATATAGCATAGTTACAGACATGTCTTTCAGAGCAGTTGATCCTTTGAAGATGGTGTAGCTAATTTAAATTTAATGACCTGTGAGCAGAAATATTTTCTCTTTATCCTGAAAACTTGATGTTGATTTAAATTTTGCCAGTTAAGTGTAGAAATAATTGAGGGATTTCAAAAAATATATATACAAATTTTTTTACCCTCTACCTCTAGTAATTATATACTTGTTAGAATTGAATTAACTTCAAGCTAATTTATATAAATTTTTCTATTCTTTGTCAAGTGTAGGCATTTTCATTTTTTTTTTTTTTTTTGAATGGATTTTATTTGAAAATCACATAATCCTTTTTAGCTGTAAACAGTTTTCATCAAGTGTGACACCTCTTATTGTGTGTTCAAGTTTTAGCACATAGTTTAATATTTTCATTCTGTCCGTGGACTTGACTTTAAACCTAACTCATGACAGAGATAAAAATGTATTTTATCAGTAAACGGCTGTTAAGTTTTTCATATATCCTAAATGATAATATAAAAAATTGAAACAGCTGTTTAAAAAAAAAGGAGAGAGATTGCTTTTAATTTTCCAGATATTGGAAAATTGTGTGGCTTTCATTTAAATTTTTGTAAATAATTCCTCATAATAATATTCAGGTGCATTATAGCAGTTTGACATTGTTAAAGTGTGAAAATATGTTTGATATATCTGAGTAGGCTGTCATGAAGCCTTAAATTACATGTATATAAATACAAAAGAAATTTCATTGTGGCAGCCTTTGCTGAAGAGATCTATTAATGATACCTGCTGTGCAGGTGTGCACTTTTGTGTGTGAAGTAATGGCATAGATATATTTCTAGTAGTAATTTTCTTGTTTGTGACGTTGCTTAGTTCTTTGTGTTTTCTGAATAATCGAAATGCAAAACCTGTGAAATATTGAAAAGCACAATCAGATCATGTAGTGGTTTATATTGTAAAAATGTGAATTATGACATATTGTTCAGTAAAAATTTATACATTAGGTAATTTTTCTTAGCTTGTGCTGTGGAAGAATTTTAGGTGGACTCTACAAAATTTTAATGGTAATTTTTTTCCCCCAATATCATGTACGGTTGTATGTGAATTTATGATTTGTAGGTGGGCAGTGCTATTATAAAGCATTGAGGAAACTACCATACCATCAAGTCCATCATCATGGGGAGTACCATAATTTGCTATGGTTGTGAAAGAGCATGATAATTATTTGAAAATCTTGTTGGGGGAGCAGAAACATAATTTGTAGTTGCACCTTTTTAAAAAAGGTTAAGAAATGCTGCATTAGAGCATACTAATGCAGCATTTTTTCCCTCTTTATCCTGAAAAATTGAGGTTGATTTAGAGTTAAGTGTACAAGGTAGCAAGGGATTTCAAAAAAAAAAATATATATATATATTCAATTTCTTATCCTCTGGTAATGATATACTTGTTAGAATTGAATTAACATCAAATTAATTTATGTAATGTATTCATAACTAATATTCAGTTTAATTATAAGATGAAAGAATTGCTTCCAGTTAAATTATAACTGGAAGCAGTTTGTTTTTCCACCTCAATTTGATAATTCACTTATATGTAATAGCATTCTGTTATCATTTCCTTTCCAGAAAACCTATAAATTTAGTTAGTCATTTAATATATAATTATCTTCAGTGATATAATTTGGGATTAATCTGCTGCTCAGTCTAAATGGTTTCAATATATTAAATATATTATGATTATAACCATACAACCCAGTTATAATAAACAGTTAACAGCAGTAAATGTTAATATATCCACTGTGTAGAAATGCTTTAATTTGTTGCATTCAAACTTTTTTCTTGTAATTGTACTTCAGCTTTACCCTGATTTTAGAATTTTTAGAACAAAATGTGATAGAACAAAACCTGTCATTATACAGAGTGACACAAATGTGGTTCTGGCTGTTACTTAATATGATGGACCTTTTCAGCAAGACATTGTTTATTGTTAATTAATGCTTATTCTTTTAGAATTTCTATAGTAAGTGATCATCATGGGGGTCATTCAATCTGAAAAGAAATAGTAGCAGCCAGACTAGTCTTATTTGTATCACACTGTATTAGAGAAAAAGTTTACTCCATCATTATTGCTGTTAAATTTTATTTGTCCATAAATGTAACCAGTATTTTATTGTTTATGGAAGGTATTCATTGTATAAAAATTAAAGAGATTATTCTTATCCCATTTTAGTAACCTTTGTTTGACATTTCTTTTTCCATTACATAATTTATAATCACTTTTATTAAAATATGTAAATTTTTAATATTATAGAAACAAAATGTTCTTATTATCAGTATATTTTGTCCTTGTACATTTGTCAAAATGTCATTTTGAGATTTTAACTTTAATTAATACCATTTTATATGGGCTTATCATGTACTACAATTAGTCATGGTTTGGCTAGCTCTTTTTACACCATTATATTTGTAGTTTCTTTGTATAGATGGGTGTTTATATTTGATTTACTTTTACATTTCAAATTATAAAGTATTAGTATTTATTGTATTTTATACTGAAATATAAGTTATGATGAAAATACAAATTAAATTATGAGATGTTTCCTGAATTTGGAGATTATTTGCTATATTTACATAATAATATGCAGAAATTTCAAAGTGCATGAAAAAAATACCAAGTTCAAACTATAAATATAGGTTGAACACTGTAGCCATTCACTGGAGACAAATCCCTTACCATTTCCAAGCTAAAAGCATGCAATGATTTGCACTCTTAAAGCTAGAGTGCAAACTATGCACTCTATGATGGGTTCCTTGATATTGTACTATGAAGATCAGACCTGTTCAGTAAAGATTTTTTTTTCATTTCTTCATATGAGAGTATTCCCTCCCACCTCCTCTAGTTTATATTTGCTGAGGAAACCCTCTCATTCAGATAAGATGTAATGAACATCAAAACTGCAAAGGCCCTTTTAGTGTAAGAGGACATCCAAGGAGTAAAACCTCTGTTTCAGAAGTAAAAACCTTTGTTACCCTTCCATGGCATCTAAATGGATGCAGATTTTTTAATCTATTATTTTTCCGAATTTGGCGGAATCATTCTCCTACATAACTTTCCCCAACATTTTTTTAAATGATGATGCAGTATTTTTTTTATTTACTATGAATTAAGTTATTTGTTTAGTTCTTGTCTAATAGATGTCCTGTATTTTTTTTTTTAATTAGTTGGGGTATGTGAACATCCCTCACCCTTAGCAACTGCTCCATCTACTAACCAAAAATGGTGGGTAGATGGAGGAATTATGGGGAGTATCCCCTATACATAGAATACTCTATAATTTCATCCATTGTATTTTGGCATGCACATTAGTGGGACAAAAGAACATATAATTGACAGAAGTGGGATATAAGTTAAAAAACAGATACAGCACAAGAAGTTTCAAGCAATGGGTATATCCACATAAAATGCAGGTGGACTGCTTTCTGAGAACCAGCACCTTCATGCAGCTTAAATGAATCAAATAAGTCAATTGGATTGCACATAATAACAGCATGTCAGAACTGGTTAGCACATAGCAACAACACAATATTATTCTGCTAAAGCAGTATAATATTGTGTTGTTGCTATGTGCTGATTGGAGGAATTATTTAGCAGTATGGAAAATTCAGCAGAAACGAAATGTTCATTGGTTGTGCAAAGCTTTATTCTAATAACTTTTGGTAGTTAGTTCCATGTTTTTGTCAGTCAACAATCAGCCTTTTTAAAAATGCAATTAAAAGTTTTTCATAGTCGGCAGCCCTACATGTATGTGTACATACCGCTCACTTTACACATACAGACTGGCATGTGTGACAGCTTCTGGTAACACAAATTCCCAGAACTGATGACAGACGCTGGTCACCGTGCATGCAGCTTCTTGGGGCCTACAATATGCACTGGTCAATGCTTTCTGTGTGTATGCACCCAATGAGGAATGGGATAAATTACAGAAATTCTAATGAAGAAAAGACAGTTACAATTCAACAACAAAAAAAAAGTTAAAAATTAAATTTTATAATAAAACAAAAATATGCATACCATATGAGTAGTTGGTCCATTTAGGAGTATGAATGACAAAAGGTTAATAATATTCTAATAAGGAAAATAGCGATTTTAAATAATATTCTAATAAGGAAAATAGCGATTTTAAATATGAAAGTTTAGTTGTTGCTATCTACGTAAATGTTACAAATACCTCCTACCTAGCACAAACAGAACAAATGATTTAGTTGGCTGTTTCAGGATGTTTTGCTGAATTTTGAAACTTAGTTTTTAGCTTGGATAATAGGAAAGGATGACTGTCACCCATCCAAAACTATGTATAATCCATCATATACATAGCATTATCATGTGACTTTTTGAAGTCTCTTTTTAAAGCTTAAATATGCATACATGTTTAAATTATAACTTC
Organism: Mastigoproctus giganteus; assembly: GCF_048544385.1. Lineage (NCBI taxonomy): Eukaryota > Metazoa > Arthropoda > Arachnida > Uropygi > Thelyphonidae > Mastigoproctus > Mastigoproctus giganteus. The sequence continues at coordinate 236,328,640 of NC_143576.1, forward strand.
ACATACACAATGCATAACTACTAAGGATTATCACATACACTACTAATTATTAATATTGATCTACTGTTTGTGTTAAGTGGTCTTGAAACTTTAAGCATATCAAATGTAAATTGGAAAGAACAAGGATTTTTTTTTTTCTTTTCCCTCCTATAAGCTATCTGCACTACTGAAATTAGATGATTTAACTATTTAGGATTATCATCATAAATTTTGGATACGATGAAAAGTTAAAATATGTTTGATTGTTGTCTGATCCCTAACATAACATATGTAAAGCAGAACTACCAAGGATTATCATATACACTACCAGTTATTAAGATCGATCTGCTGTTTGTGTAAGTGGTCTTGAAGCTTTAAGCATATCAAATTTAATTTGGAAAGAAGAACAAGGATTTTTTTATATTATTTTTTTTTTCTCCCATAAACTTTTCACAAATGGCACTACTGAAATTTAGATTGTTACAATCATAAGCATCACAAAGACTATAAAAGTTTAATACAATAGTTAAAAGTTTGGAATAAATTTACAACTTTTAACTATATTAAACATTTTATGCATCCAAAATAATTAAAGGTAGTCATATTTACATTAACAAATAAAACTGGATCTTACTTGGTGTTTTGATGTCTTTTTAATAGCAGCATCTTAATACTGACTGATCATCCACAATTTAAAGGAAATGACTCTTTCTCTCTCACAATAAAAAAAAAATTACAATATGTTGTGTGTTTTGTGGAGAAATTTTGGTTTGTAATTGCAGCTGTCATCATATTTTTAAAATTTCATGTATATTTTTGCTGTTGTATAAATTGTACAGTTTGGTAAAGTGATCTGTGGTTAAATGCAACTTGACATTGTACTCCCTTCAATTTTGCTCTTGCATTTTTAAATTATCTTCTGATTTTGTTAACCATATAGAAACATTATGCTGTTGACTTTTATTAGATGAAATTAGCAAAGAATACATAGTTAATATCGGTTAACATAAGTGTTCTAAGCTTTAATATTTTTAATGTGTGCAGTTGTAAATTTCTCAGATGAATGCTCTTTTCACATTAAATTTCTCAATTTGCTGCCTAAATTATAAATTTATATATAAAGCTATTTGATTTAAGTAACTTTATGTAATTTGAAAACAGTACTGCTGTTTCACATAGAAATATGAAGCACTTAGTGTTTAATATATGTTCGGTGAACTTGTTAGGGCTAAAGCCAGGCCAGTTATGCAAAAAATTTTGATCTAAAATGCATATTGCGATAAAACATATTTATTTGCTACTTTCCTGAAAACCTAAGCATTAGATGCACATTTCTTGGATGAATTTCTCTTAATCTAAAGGATCTATTTAGAAAATATGAAGTTATGGGTGTCAAAGTCATCACTGAATATAAACATTTATTGCAGACAAGTTATACAGTGATATATGCATCATACTTTAGAGGTAAGGGAAGTTGTTTATTTATTTATTTTTTTTTTTGGCATAGTAACAATTTTAGTTATTGATTTACCTCTTTGTTCATAGTGGCTCTGTTTTTATGTAATTTTTTATTTTATGGTGTGCATCAGCATCTTAAGTCAGTGTTGCACAGGCTGAAACACCCAGAATAACTCATGGAAGGAGAATTCTGCTCCTAGCTGAGATCAGAATTTCATCTGCAGTCAGAGCTGTAACTGCCTGAGATCAGCTGGCTACAGCTCTGATTTGAAGAATACCTCTAGTCTTTGAATCCAGACCTCTCCAGACAAGATTATATATTTCATGGGAGAGTAATGGAGTATGAATTACATAATTTCACTACTTTTTGCAAGGGCCTTAAGGGCATGAATTCTATTATTTTCTTACATTTACAGCAGAACAGCTGAGTTTTGATTATCAGGGTAGGAGAATGAAATATTAAAATAGCCAAATATAAAGTTTAGACACTCTACAAACCAGTGAATTTCAATCCAACTTTTCTGGAAGATTATGGTCTAGTACCTTGCAGTGGTAGAAATAATATGGATTTTTGATACCTTCACTTATAATGAATGAAGAGGCAAATATATAATTGTTACTTTTTTGGTAGGCATACATTATTTCAGTGACATCTGTTCTTCAGGAGTTGCTTCTGCTTACTAGTTGTCAGTGGCTATGTCTGCAAAATCTTGCAAAGCTCTTTGTAGTTTATTCCTGGTGTTCTTAGTATATAGTGGCAGCTCTACAGAACTTGCATAAGCAAGATATATTATTTCTGGAACAGCTAAATTCTTATCTGTACCCACTGTCTCAATCTTTTAATTATTTGGAATGTTCCCACTGATGTAACCAGGAAACTGCTTATAACAGAGCTTTTAAATTTTGAAAATTATTCAGACTTTTCCAGTTGAAACATGCATGCTTGCCCTCTGTAATAAAGCCAACCCTCATTCCTCTTAAAAGTTAATTACTCACTTTTCTTTGAAGTATGATATGTGTATGGTATTCAGTGGTGTTTTTATCTTTGCTTAAAGATATTATATGCAAAAATGTTAAGAAGAGTTGTGTGAAATTTTGTGTTCTTATAACATGGTTTATACATAACTATAACTGTGAACCCACCAAAATGAGGTGCTCTTGTTTTTTGTTATCTGAATTGTAAAAGAATGCAATTTTTTAAGAGAAAAACTTTTTCCTTGATGTTTGCTTGTTCAAAATTCATTTCACATATCTAAAGAAAAAACTTTCTTTAAACTGTAATTCACTTATAAATATTAGTTGGCTGTGAAATGGATTCTAGTGAAACCCATTATTTAACTTATCCACTTCCAAAAAAAAAAAAAAAAGTGCAGGTAGTTCCTGATTTTACAAGTTAATTTGTTCCTAGTACAAGCTTGTAAAGCGGGAATTTATTTCCCATAGACATAATGTTAAAAACATTAATGTTAAATAAAGGTCAAAAAACAATAGTTTATGCTTAAACAATGATTTATTTATCCAAAGAAATGAAAACATAGCCTTTAAAATCAAGCAAATTATAATAAGAAATTATTTATGTCATACAAATGTTAAAGAATGTCATGAGGTATGCACATTGCAAAAAAATGTGCCCAACACATTAACGTGTTAACTCCCATCCCAGTCATTCAAGTTCTATGAAAAAGCAGAAGTATCTTGCCACACATTGTACATTATTGAGAAAAAAAATCATGAGTTACAATAAAATTTGAAAAATGTCTGTAATTCTGCCCAGACACGATAGGAGGGAGTATATGATGAGCACCTTAGTTCAGCCCTAAAGAGATTGCAAGGCTCTTAGAGTGGAATTTTTCTTAGCATGGTGTGTGTGCTTGGTAACAGGAGAGAGTGTTTATTTTTACTGAATGGATACACTTAAATAAGAGTGCAAGAATATATTTCCTGATGCTATCAAGGAAGTGCCAGATGGGTTGGAAAACTGCTAGCTTGGCATGGGATATGCAGACAGAAATGAAAGTGATGCTTGCACTTCTATTGGTACACGCAGCAGTCTGGAAATCAAGGTGTCAGGGATCACGAGGCCTGATGATGGTCCTCATGGAACAAGCAAATACACGGGTTGTATTTGGTTACTAAGAGCAAAAGCAGAGGTGCATGTATATTTGCATCCACACCAATAACTACTAGAAGTATAATAAAAAAAATTGATGAATTTGAAGTTCTGGTTAAGTCATCAAATGCAGACATAGGTATGTTGGAGACAATATGTATGGAAAGGATGAGGGTAGAAGTTATGATCTTGGTTAAGGAGAACATAGAATCCAAGACAGTGCACCCAGTTGACATGAGTAGCCAGTGCAGTGTTGAGTTAGGAGTGAGATAAGCACTGAGAAAACAAAAATGAGAGTAGGAGTGTTATAGGCCAAATGACTGGGATGAGTATAACAGCTGTATATAGTATTAGTAATGATCGCATGGTGCAAGAAAGCCTATGGCTTATGCTGCACCAGCCAAAAAAAAAAAAAAAACACACACAATGATAAAAATAATAATTAATAAAAAAAAAAGGAAATTAAACCTATCATCCTATGCGCTTCCCTTACCCGAAAGTACTATCCAGATGACCTTTGAATTTCCCCAAACTGTCTGCCTCTACCACCCATGAAGGCAACTTATTCCAGTAATTTATAACTCGCTGGCTAAAATAAAACTCCCCCCCATAACTTGAATTTATGTCCCCTAGTTCTAGCATCATTTATAATCTTGAAAATTTCGTCCTCATTCATTTTACTGATGCCTCTCAGAGCCTTAAACACCTCAATCAAATCTCCTCTAAGGTGTCTAGTTTCCAAACTCTGCAACACATATTCGAAGTCTTTCTTCATAAGGACGCCCTTTTTCCGATCTCACCAGGCAAGTTACCATCTTTGCACCCTTTCAAGAAGCTCGATGTCTTTCTTTAGGTGCGGCCTCCATACTTGAACACAGTATTCCAAGTGTGGTCTAACAAAAGCCTTATATAATGGGATTATCACATCCCTACTTGCAAAAGTTCGATAGATCATCGATAGGACACCATGGGCCTTCCTTGCAACTTGTTTACAATGCTCAGAGAATTTCATGTCTGACCATATCGTAACACCCAAGTCCCTTTCCTCCAGTACTGGGTTTAGTTGAACTCCACCAAGTGAATAAGTTATTTTGGGATTACTGTTTCCCAGGTGTAATACCTTACACTTTGTTGGATTAAAGCATAGCTGCCATTTTTCTGACCATTCCTGAAGTCTATCTAGGTCTCTCTAAAGAAGCTCAGCTTGACAGTGATCATTAACTACTCTACCAATTTTAACATCATCTGCAAATTTAGACATCACGCTCTCTATCCCTTCATCGATGTCGTTTATGAAAATTAAAAACAACAGCGGTCCTAATACTGATCCTAGGGGAACCCCACTTCTTACATCAACCCAATCTGAGGAATAGCCATTTATCACAACCCTCTGCCTCCTGCCCTGAAGCCATCCTTCTATTCATCTAAGGATTTTCCCAGTGATTCCAACCTGTTCCAGCTTATAAAGCAACTGCTCGTGTGGGACTGAGTCAAAAGCTTTGCTGAAATCTAAATAAACAATGTCGAAATTATTCCCTAAATCCAGCTCGTGAGTGACCCTTTCGAAATAGCGAACCAGATTTGTTAAACATGATTTTCCCTTTACAAAACCATGCTGAGTATCCTTGAGAATTTCAATTCGATCCAAAATGATCCTGAATTCCACCCTTGCTCATTGCCTCCATGATTTTCCCTACTACTGAAGTCAGACTGACAGGTCGATAATTTCCAGATTCACTTTTAGAGCCACCCTTATGTATGGGAGATACATTTGCACTTTTCCAATCCAAGGGAATCTCCCCAGAGTCTAGTGATGCTCGCATAATTAGCTTCAATGGTTCAATGCACTCGCTTGCCGCCTCTCTTAAGATTATAGGGTATATTCCATCAACTCCAGGAGCCTTACTGGTCTGTAGACTCGAAAGTTTTTTCATTAAATAATCTTGTGGAATTTCAATATCATTAATTACATATTTTTAACTTCACTCCCACAATTTCCCATTGCCACAAAAGGCTTTTCATTTGTAAATATCGGTGCAATATAACTGTTGAGTTCATCTGCAACGGCAGCTGGTGTGTTTAATACTATCCCCTTTCCCTTACGTAAAGGTCCGATATGGTTTGTCCTGCTCTTCTTGGCATTTATATATGTGAAGAATTCTTTATCCCCCCCCCTCTTTGCACTGTTTGCTAGTGATTTCTCATAAACTGCCTTTGCCTGTAGAACCTTTTCTGTGGCTCTATTACACATCACCTTGTAGCTGTTATAGGCTTCAGTACTTTTTATTGCTCTGTAACCTTTCCATGCCATCTTTTTCTGCTCAAGTAATGTGGCAACTTCACTATTCATCCAACTTGGAACCCTCCTCGTGGAGTATTTTTTTAATGGTATATACGCATTCAAGGCATCTGTGATTAATGTTTTAAAAGCGTACCACAGTTCAAATGTATTCATTTTCTGCACGATATCTACCCAGTTAATAGAGGCCATGTAGTACCTTAAGGCATCGTAATTTCCTTTTCTGAAATTAAAACCCATTCCTTTGCCTTTTACTTCTGCTACCTCTCTCGTCATCATCCACCATAGAACTCCGTGATCACTTCCTGCTACTGGTTCCTCTACTGTCAGCCCTGTTATGTCATCTGATTCATGTGTGATGATGAGGTCTAGGATATTCTTTTCTGTAGTACTTTCCTTGACATGTTGATACAAATAACAGTCATCTAGTTGATTTAAAAATTTTGTTCCCCATGTCGAGTTTCCTTCCCATTTACTCCAATCTATTAGAGGCAAATTGAAATCACCCATAACAGGGCATTGATGCTTACTTGCCCATTCCATAGACAAATACAGTGGGCCATTAAATCAAAGTGACAGATGATTTTAACTTTCCAGCTATTGACTGGAGCTTGTGGCTTAGTCACTCACACAGTAGTCACATTTTGTGGATTTACTGGATTATACAACAGCTCCATCCAAGAGCAACGTTCATAATATGTAATTATTTAAGATCTACTTAAAGATATGAATAATGTCAAAAGGTAAAGAGAAGAGATTTTGCTTTTGTAAAGGTAACTACAGCAGCAATTATTAAATTTTATTCAGTGGGACCAACTGGTGATATTACTGTTCAAGGCCGAGACCTAAATAGATATCAGATGAACTGACAAGAATAGTGACAGAGAAGAAAAATACATAGGATATGTATAACTTATCAAGTGACACAGAAAACTACAGTAAGTATAAACAATAGTCCAGTCATGTTGCAAAGGGGGTTAGACACAGTAAGGCAGATTATTAGTATTAATAATTGCAAGAAAGCAAGCTTACATAGCATCAGCCAAAAAAAGAAGAAGAAAGAGTTATGAGCAGTCTCTGGCAAAGGATAGAAAGAGAAGTAGCAAAAACTACTTACATTAACACCAGAAGAAAAGAGATGAATCACATTGGTTCACTAGATATGGATGGTATAACTGTTGATGCTCCTGTTCAGATTACTTACAAACTAAATAGATATTTTGTATCTACATTCATATGTGAGGAATTTTTTTGGGATGGTGATGCCAGAAATATCAAATTCTAAGAGGGACCTGATGATTTTGTGATAACTGAGAAGAAAGTGGAGAACTTGTTTAAGCTAAAAGTAAAGGTATCTGGGATCCATCCAAGGTGCATCAGTGACTTAGGCCATATTATATTAAGAAAGGTAAGCAAACCTTTAGACATAATTATGAGTGCATCCTTGGATTCCAGGAAAATCCCTACAGACTTGAGATATGCAAAGGTCTTCCCAGTTCACAAAGGTCGATCAAAAGTGTGAAGTGAATAAATTACAGACCTGAAAGCTTTACTTTTGTTCCAGGGAAAATGGAGTCGCTAGTTAAAGAAGTAAAGCAGGAACATCTAGAGAGGAATCCAGTTATACAGCAATCATATTAGGGGCAGGTAAATGCTGTGGATTTTAAAGGAAGGTTGAGTGGGATAAGAGAGTAGTTATTAATGGGTACATACTAATGTTAGTGGAGTTCCCCAGGGTCATTGTTTTTTTTTTTTTGTTTTTTTTTCATTATTTATTAATGAAAAGCATATTAAGTTTAACATCAAAGTTTGCAGTGATACAAAGCTTGGCAGGGTGGTTAGCAACAGCAATCATGGTATGCTACTGCAACAAGATGTAGAAAAATGCAGCAGATTGGCTGAGAAGAGGCAATTGAAGTTTAACAATGACAAATGCCAGGTACTGCATATGGGTAGCAATAATCCTAGAATAACATAACTGGTATCACACTCAAGGTACTAGAGGACAAAAGACCTAGGAGTAACTGTGCAGATAAGACATGCTCTCTGAGCAGTGCAGAAAGGTTGCTAGAATAGGTCATGTGGTTTTGCCATCAGGAGGTAATTATTCTGCTGTATAAGGTAATGGTTAGACCATCTTTTAGGCACTGCATATAGGTCTGGAATCCTCATTTTAGGAATGTTATGGATTTGTTGGAACAGGTGTGGAAAAGAGCAACAACAGAAGTATTTCTTTAACAAGAAATACTTCAGTTGTGTACACTGCAGCATGTGTAACTAGGCACCTGTGAGGAGATATGATCAAGGTGTGTTTAAGGCTAATGGATTGAGTAAGCTCAATCCATTCAAAGCCTTAAAATCCTTAAACACCTTAACATTAACCATAAAATCCATTAACATGTATGGTAGAGATGATTGTGCAGGGTAAAGATTTCACTTCAGAGCCGTTAAGTTTTTAATGTGCTTCACTTATGTCGAGGGAATTCCAATCTTAGGCTAGGAATGCTAAAACAGATAGGCTGATGAAGTTTTTAGGTTGCAAGAATAGTTTCTTGCTACTAATTATACATTTTTGGAAATAGAATTTAATTTTTATTATCAATATTTACATTTTAATATTGAAAAGTCAACATGAAACTATAATTTGTGACATGCCAGTTTTAAACTGAGAAACATACACTTAGATCTGCCTATGTAGTTAGACCAGGAGTGCGCAACCTTTTCCTACTCATGATCCCTAAATTTAGATGACAGTGATGAGTGACCCCCATCTATTTGCCTAGGAACAATACGAAAAATATGTCATTTATAGGTTTTGAATAGTGCTTATTATATTTATACAATGAAGATATCAAGTATAAAGAATAGAAAAACAGTAAGGACACAATATATAACATTAATGAAATGATTACATTTGCTGTGGAACCTGGGTATTTGGTGTAATTTCATCGATATTTGGTAATATATCTGAAATTTCCAATCGTAAATCTGGTTTTGCCTCAAAGCTGAACAATATTGCTTTGTCATGATTTTACTGACTGAAACAAAAAAAAAAACTGCTCTTTTTTTTTTTTTTTTTTTTTTTTTGCTACAATGTGATTGTGAGGGAGTGTTGCCAATTAAGGAATTTTGGAAAGAAATCATACCCAAACATATCTCTCTCTCTCTTAGGGTAACTGGGGAATTTTTTTTTTTGACTGGTGCTGTATAAGCCTCAGGCTTCCTTGCACCATATAGCTAATAATAATAATAATATTGTTATCATATTGTGTCAGGCTGAATGATAAAAGTATTGTTTGAATACGATTTCTTTTTCAATGTTCCTTAATTGGCGATCCCGCTTACGCTTACTTCTTCCGTGACCCCCAAAGGGGTTGGGCACCCCTGGGTTAGACCACTGGTTGGACCCCTGCTCTAACCACCTTTTGTGAACAAGATAATAAACAGTGGATTACTTATTGTTTCACAGTTAGCATTAGCATTAGTAAAGGCAGATGATGCAAGAAAGCAAGCTTATGCAGCATCAGCCAAAAAAAAAAAACCACTCCCATTTCACCCCTCCATTGTTTCCAAATACCTGTCCAGCTCAAATTTATTTAGGCTATCAACTTCCATAACAAAGGATGGAAGTCTGTTCCACCAACCACCTGCTGGCTAAAGGCAAACTTCTGGACATCTATCCTATATCTGTCTTTCAAGGCTTTATCAATCAGATCACCTCGCAGGTGCCTAGTCTCCAGACACTGTATTTGCAAAACTTAAGCCTTTCTTCGTAAGAGCAACTCTTTGTTCCATTCACTAATCTTCTTGCCCTTCTCGGTACTCGATCCAACAGCTCTACATCCTTCTTAAAATGAGGCCTCCAGACCTGTATACAGTACTCAAGGTGTGGCTTAACCATTGCCTTATACAGGGGGATAAATCACCTCATCCCTGCTAGAAAAATTCCTGTATATCATTGACACGACACCACGAGTTTTCTGAACAGTGCAGATGTTCTTGCAGACCATCTGCACTACCCAGAAAACTTCATATCTGCCTGCACAATTACCCCCAGGTCCTTTTTGTTCTCTACCACTGTCAGTGTAGTGCCACAAAGTTGATACATTACTCTGGGTTTACTGCTTGCTTCTCATATGTAGTACTTTACATTTGTCAATGTTAAACCTCATTTGCCACCTGTCAGCCCATCTGCTCAACTTTTCTAGATCCTGTTGCAGCAGCGTACTGTCATTAGTGTCCTTAGCAACCCTGCCAACCTTTGTATCGTCTGCAAACTTGGACATTAAGCTTGATATACCATCATCAATATCATTTATAAATACAGAAAACAGCAATGGACCCAACACTGAACCCTGAGGGACTCCCCTAGTAACATTAGTCCACGATGAACAGTGTCCATTGATTACCACTCTCTGTCTTCTCCCACTCAACCATCCCTTTATCCATAGCATCAATTTGCCTCCAATGCCACACTTCTCCAATTTGTTCAGCAGTCTTCCATGTGCAACAGTATCAAAAGCCTTTCTAAGATCCAAATATATGACATCAAAGTTATTCCCTGCATCCAGTTCCTTTGTGACCACATCATAGTATCCAATCAAATTGGCCGGCAAGACCATGTTGTTCCCTTAACAAAACCATGTTGTGTCCGAGCTATAACAAGTCTTGTCTAGATGATCCTGCAGTGCCTCCATTAATTTTCCTGGAACAGAAGTTAAACTAACAGGTCTATAATTACATGTGTCGCCCTTTGATCCTCCTTTGTGAATTGGGATCAAATTTGCACATCTCCAGTCCATGGGTACCTCCCCTGAGTCCAAAGAAGCCCTCATAATTATGGCTAAGGGTTTGCTTACTTCCTTTGCTGCATCCTTTAATATAACTGGATAGATCCCATCCGCCCCATGTGCCTTTTTTATGTTTATCTTCAACAATTTCTCCTCCACTTTCCTCTCAGTTATTACCAAATCATCTAGCTCACTGCCAGAGCTTAATTCACCTCTGGCATTACCCTACCTGAATAACTCTTCATGTGTGAATGTAAATACAAAATACTCAGTTTGTTAGTCACCTGAGCAGGATCATCAACAATTGAACCATCAATATCCAGTGGACCAATCTGATTCATCCCTTTCCTTCTAGGGTTTACATAGGTAAAGAACTCTTTGCTTGGAATGGCAGTTCATACATAAAGCATTTCACTGAGGTAACAACATTTTTGCAAACTTTTTGTTTTACTGTTTATTAAAATGATGCTTCTGCACTATTTATACCAGAGAATTGTGTACTTTCAAAACAAATATGCAAGTCCTTATCTGTGTTAGAAAAGGTATTGTTCAAGATGCCTGAAACTGGGACTTCAGCAAACCGATTGTTAGACCAATTTCTCTTTTTCCCCTTCCAGAATACATTTGTGATATGTTTTGGAAAGGGAGATAATTTTATTTTTACTGTACTCTGTATTTACCTTCCACATAGTATATTTTGGTGTGGGAGAGTTTCTTTTAGACCAGCGGTGCCCAACCTACAGCCCGTGATTAAATTTTATACAGCCTGCACGGAAAGTGAACTAAAATAGCATTTTAGAGAGTCACACCACTGCGTGTACATACATGTGTCAGGCTCAACTGTATCAAACGTGTACATGTCCAATGCAGTCATATGTACACTACATACAGTTATGTATGTATCAATCTGTTCATATTGTGAAATTCTACTATTTTGATATAACTTGTTCATTGTATTGAATTATTAGTAATTTGCATTGAATTAAAAAATCATCCTTAAAAATGTTCCAAAAGAGGAAAGTCGATTTGGAGTGTCGTGTTTTTAATCAAATGTAGTCTGCAGACAAGTTCTTCATTGAGTATGATGAAAAAGCGGTGTGTTTGGCATGTAAGGAGACTGTCAGTTTTTAAAGAATATAATTTAAAATGACACTATGATTCCAAGCATAAATCTTATGATCAATATAAAGGAGTGTTGCAAAAAGAAAAGTGTTCAAAGTTACAAAATAAATTAAGAAAACAAAACATGCTGAAAATGTAATATCAGCCAATAAATTTACCTTCTGTAAGTGCCAGTTATCAAGTTGCACATTTGCTAAGTGATGTGCAAAGTGAGTGTTTCAGTGATGGTGGGTGAATTTGTTAAAAGTTGTGGAAGAAATTTGTCTGGAGAAACGAAAGATTATACAAGACATTAGTTTGTCTCATCAAACAATTATGCGAATAGTAGAAGATATTAGAAAGAATTTGTTCGAACAACTTTTGTAAAACATAAAACAAATGAAATATTTTAGTGTGGCACTGGATGACAGTGCTGATGTAAATGACACAGCCCAACTACTTATTTGCATACATGGAATATAATTTTGTACCAGTTGAAGATTTAGCTGATCTACAAAGTATGCACAGAACAACTACAGGAGAAAATCTTTTTGAAAATTTTTTTCAATCTATTGAAAAGTTAGGATTAAATATTTTTTAAAAATCTTGTAGGAATTGCAACTGATGGTGACAAAAAAATAACTGGTAAAAACATTGGACTTTATAGGTAGAATTTCAATCGGAGCTGAACCTCCGAATGAAGTTCACTGCACCAGGAAGCTTTCTGTGGGAAAGTATTGGATTGAGAAACTCTTTTTGACGAGTTTGAAAGTCGATTTTCTGATATAAGATCCCATGAAAAAGACATTTACTTCTGTAGCTGAAAACTGTAATCCCAGCTTGCAACTTGAAATTATTGATCTTCAAGCCAAAAAATGGTTCAAAAATAAGTACTGTATATGGACTGAAAGTAAACTACTCAAATTCTACAAGGCTTTCCCATCTGAAGATTTTCCTCTAATAAAAAAAAATGCCATGAAAATGGCTAATTTGTTTGGACCAATGTATATTTGCAAGCAAATTTTTTCACGCATGAAAAAATTAAAAATAAACAATAACAGATGAGCATCTTCATTCCGTATTGAGAATTGGTGTCACAAATTTTCAACAGTTATTTAAAAATATCCAGCCTCAATCATCTCATTAAATGTTAAGTTTTGTTCAGTAAATGTTGTGTATAATAAAATTTTCGAATATTTTCAATTTTAGGTGTATCATATTTATTTATTCACCTCAATATTGAAAAGCAGTGATCCTTTCCAGGTTGTAAATTTTCTAAAGAGAGCATTTAAAAGCAAGATATTTTTTAAAAAGTCAAAAGTAAAGTATTTTTTTACAATTGTAATAAAATCTTAAAAATAAATCACTGACTGACAGGTTTTTGCACATACAATTGTCAGGAATTTACATTTTTTATATATAGCCTGAAAATAAAAAAAATGATAACATGAAAATAGAAACTTCTGTTTACGTGTAACAAGATATGGAAAATATTGCACACTTAATTTTTCTCAAATCACTCAGTGTGGCTCGCACAACAAATCTAACTTTGAATATGACCCCTGTACAGGAAAAGGTTGGACACGACTGTTTTTTAACAAGAGCTGTACAATTCGATAATTATAGATTTCTTAAAATACCATTTATAATTGACTCAATATGATAGCATAGCTTAATTATTATGGTACTCACCTTTTTTTATAATATGCAATTGATGTTTGAATAGGATGGATGATAATTTAAATTGGGAGTAAGTTGGGGTTTTAAAAACAGAAGTTAAAATATGCGCAAGGAAGTAGAAATGCACATCTTCGTCCTTGGTTGTCAATATTAAAGTTGAAAATAAATGGTTAATACTGGAGGCCAATAGCCATAACAAGTGGCCTTCGTTATCCATGTCTTCAATTGGCAATAATAGGTTTAGAGTAAACGCATGTATTTAAGAAAGCTAAGTTCCCGTGATGCTGGTTACATGTGGAAATCTCAGGTGCATGAGATTCCAAGCAGGAGCAATGTTGTACGATAGTTTGGTATTTAATACTTGGAGATTGGAATGGCAGCAGAACCATTCTGTGACTAGGGCTTCATATCGGAAAACTTTAAAACTGGATTTTAATTTGATAATGGGTATGATTGTGAGATTGAACATGTGATGCTAATTTTTTTTTTTTTTTTTTTATATGAATCCCTATGAGACCTATGCTTTGGTGATGTTATGGGTAGAACACAAACTTTTCAATGGTATTTTCATTTCCAAGGCAGCTAAACTTTGGTTGAGGATTTTGGTTGTCCGTCAAGTCATCTATGAGGACAGTGTACAATTAATATTTTTGACATTCTTGGCTTATCTTTTGGTATGTGGCAATGCATTTTAACTGAAAATTTAAACGAGGCATATTGCTGAAAAATTTGTCCCTCATTTGCTGGTGAGAAAACAGAAACTGAACTATCTGGGTGCAGGGAACTGCAAGCACAGGCTGGAAAGGACAGAAACTTGCTTTCCGAGATCATAATGGGATGTCGCACTATGCCCATGCACCTAAAAAATTCCCAAACAAACAATCATAATGGGATGAATGTTGGGTTTGTGGTTATGACCTAGAAACAAAGCAATAGTCCTCCAGTGAAAAACCACATTGCATCCACATCCAAAAAAAAGACAAGGTAGGTCACATCAAATGTCAAGAGCATGCTGAACTTCTTTGACAATGACGGAAATGTTCATCAGGAGTTCCTGCTTCCATCAGGCCAAACTGTAAATTGCCAGTACTACACTGGGATCCTAAAGCATTTGAGGGATGATATTAGGAGGAAAAAACCCTAGATAAATGGCACAATCAGGATTGGCTTCTACATCATAACAATGCACCAAACAAGGAGAACTACAGATGTTTCAGTGGGAAAAGCACTGGAATCAATGTATAAACTCTGGAAGGAACTATTGTAAAGGGAACAATACCAACATGTAACTACCATAAGTATAAATTAATTTGATTATTGTCCTAGTCCAGAAAGTTTTATCATATTGTGTCATTATATTCACTGGGCCAATTTGCACATTGTGGGCTGAAAAATTCTACTCTCTCTGCCTTAGATCAGTAAACTACAGCCTTGATTGAGGAAGCCATTATAAATTTCAGTCATCAATGGGATTCAAACCAGACCTCTCTAAATGAGTGACAGGTGGTGAAACCACAATACTATAGTGGAAAAGCATGGAGAGAGAGAGAGAATGTTTTTATTGTAACATGAATAAATTGTGGATTTTGTTACAAATGGTAGTTAATACGTTATTCTGGTGTGTGGCCAATAAAACTTACAATGAAGCCATAATTTCCTATAGCCATTCCAAATAAAAAAATAGATATGTATTTGAATATTAAAAGGCCATTTTTCTTGGAAAATGATGAATAGCTGAAATAAAGCTTATCAAACAAAAAGCAGTATACCTCCCCTAATAGTAGCATACAGTAGATAAGGCCTTGCAGCCCTCAGTCACTTCTAGATAAACTTCAATCCTCTCTGCCATTCATAATACTAGTTTATTTTTCCATCATAAACAATATCTGTAAAGTGCTGAATAATGTTTTCGAGTGCTGTTTCACTTGTAAATCAATTGTATCAGAACATGGACTGAAAAATTGTGTAACTGTACAAACCTTTATTTTGTTTGAATATTCAAATACAGAATATACACCATCTTTTTATACTCATATTATATTAACAACAAGAATTTATAGTATATGTAACTTTTATTCCTGTTTATATAAAAAATAATGTATCACAGAAGTATGTTATTAATGTAAAATTGTTTAATTTACATTCATTATTCACATTTTAATATAAGAGAGAGGAAACTTAATTCATTTTTTTAAAAAAAATTGCCCCACTACTACAAATCTTTGATGGATTTGATATTTCAGATAACACTTAACAGAGAAAATTTCAGAAAAATGACACTAATGCAATGTAACTCATGGGATAATCAGATTCTGTGCAGCTACAATAAAATTTTACTTTTATGAATGGTATGTATCTTTCAATAACCCTGCATCTTATACAATTTGAAATACAAAACTAATCTTGAAATTTTTTAAACTTTAACACAAATGATATTCTTTATGGTAACAACTTTAAAATGGCAAAACAGTTTGCACTGTTTTTGATTCCAATTGACCATTATTTTAATACCAAACAAAAATGTCAATACTGTGGTGTTGGCATATACAAACACAAATTATACATAAATATGCATTATCAGTTTCAACTATAATATACCTAAAAGCTAAAATAAAATAAAAAGAGAAATCGTACACATTTTCACATTTCATAAACAGCATTAAACCTGAAAACATATATGATTACATCTGTGTGTGGACCTAGGAAAACAAGCCTAAAAGAAAACACTTGGTACTACAAGGGTGGGATATTTCAGTTAAAAAGGCACAGAGTCCACCTTAGGTTTAGGTTGTTGTCTTGACTTTTTTTTCTTTGTCATTTGGAGTGAAATTATTGAATTATGTGTCAATATTGCACTAAATATTATTTAGATTTTATGATTTTTAAATTTAAAATTTTTCCTATTCAGCTGCTTGGTTCTCAAAGCAGCTGAATGGGAAAAGTTATTTCACATCCTCTGTTTAGTCAAAAAATATCTTCCGAAACAAATTGATTTTATTTGAAGGGAGAAAAATGTTTGTATACGATGTTCACTCATCTGTTTAGTCAAAAAATATCTTCCGAAACAAATTGATTTTATTTGAAGGGAGAAAAATGTTTGTATACGATGTTCACTCTTCAGTATGCACATTCAGTTGTAGGACTGGCTAAAAGAGGGCAGTTTGTTGCATAAAAAGTAAAGTAAAGTGCAGCCATTATCAACCCACTGCAGGGTGGAAGCCTCCTCAACGATTCATGCTGAGGGAAATGGACCATAATCTGCCACGCTGGTCCAGTGCGGGTTGGCAGATAGACCGTATTCAGCAGGCAGGGGCTTGAACCCCGGTCTACTCAAAGAGCGTGTGCTACTGCACTCCCGCTCCTGCCCACTCGGCTACGGAGGCCTTCCATAACCTCACTAAATCAAATTTAAAAATTTTAGCTCAAATATGAAAAAGATACAGACAACAAAATAACCTAAAAATAAGCAGGGACCTGGTGCCTTTTAATTTAAACATCCCACATGTAATAATGAGTTTATATAGTTTTGGAGTTACTTCATAAAAGTACTCTGAAAATGTTATAATCTCAGATAGACTATTTTATTTTTGTATTAACTAAGTATTTAAAAGTCAGCATAATATTCATAAAGCCTTTGTTAATGATAATTTTGGGAGGAAATGTGTTAAGTTGCAAGTAAGAATTCCCTTACAGGACTGTATGGCAATAAAGTTCCCAGATTGGTGCTGTTGTGGTCATGTTTTGAAATAAATGGAAGTGGTAGTATGCTGCAGTTAAACTTCCTCCAACAGAGGGTGATACAAAGATTGTAGGCTGACAGGTTGCAAGTAACAAGCAACCAGTTTCATTAGTAGCTAACATTCTTGTCATGAGTAGCCCATGGTGTCTTGTCAGTGATATACAGGAATGAATTTTTTTTAGCAGGGATAAGGAGGTGATTATCCCTTTGTATAAGGCAATGGTCAGGCCACACCTTGATTACTGTATACAGGTCTGGAGGCCTCATTTTAAGAAGGTTATTTTGGTTATTTGGTTTTTTTTTTTTTAGGAGCATTAGCAACTAAGGCCATATTGCTCCGGGATATGCGGTGGTCATTTTCTGACCTTTCCGCATCCTCCATATTTGGTGGTGACGGGCTCGAACCCCGGTCTAATCAAGAAGCGTGTGCTACGCACTGCTGCTCCTTCCCACCTGGCTACGGAGCCGCCTATTTTAAGAAGGATGTAGAGCTGTTGGAACAAGTACAGAGAAGGGCAACAAGATAAGTGAATGGAACAAAGGGTTGCTCTTACAAAGAAAGGCTTAAGTTTTGCAAATTACAGTGTCTGGAGACTAGGCACCTGCAAGGTGATCTCATTGAGGTGTATGAATGGTTTGAGCATGCTCAATGCTGATTGGATTCTTCCTCTTGCTCAGAATAATCGCCTGAGAGGGCATAAATTCAAATTGAGGAAAGACAGTTGCAGGATAGATGTGCAGAAGTTTGCCTTTAGCCAGCGGGTGGTTGATTGCTGGAACAAACTTCCATCTGTCGTAGAAGATGATTGCTTAAATAGATTCAAGGCAGAACGTGACAAACATTTGGAGCAAGTGGATGAGTGAAATAAGGGTTTTTTTTTTTGGCTGATGCTATATAAGCTTGCTTTCTTGCATCATGTGCCTTTGCTAATGTGCGAGGGAAAGTAATAATTTTAAAAATATTGTGATTTCCACATACGTTTAAATTCAAATTCGTTGTACATAGTTTCATAATTTTCTACTAAATAGATTTATTTAAAAAATATAAATTTTATTGTAACTATATTATTTTGCCATGAAAGGGTTTTTTTTTTTTCTAGGAGCATTAGCAACTAAGGCCATATTGCTTCGGGGATATGTGGTGGTCATTCCCTGACCTTTCCGTATCTTCCGTATTTGGTGGTCACGGGCTTGAACCCAGTCTAATCAAGAAACGTGTGCTATGCAAAAGGGTACCAACACTGTTGAAATATATAGAAAAATAATCCCTTACTGACACTCCTGAAGACTGCCCTCCCAATTGCTGCTGTTTCCATTCCCTCTTCCATGTCACAAATTAATGTCTTCAAAAACATATCCATTTCTTCTTCTCACAAAATTATGCAACACACAACTTTTTATTGTCAATAGCAAAATGGGAAGTCAATAATATGCCAGAGTGAAAAATGTGCCACCACATGCTCTGTATTCCAAATGTGCATTCTACAAGTCGCCTTGCTCAAGTTAATCTATAATTGAAAATTATTTTCTCATTTCTCTGATTTTTTGATAGGTATGGTTGCATTAAATTTTCAGTCAGTCCAAATGTTTCATCCACTACAAAAGCAAATGGCATTACTGGCTCACTGATACCAGGAAGAGCTCTATTTAATGGCAAATTAAGTTGTTTCATTAGCAGTCTTCTTCCAAAATTTTAATTTTAAAAAATGTTCAAATCACCATAACATCCACGAGCACCAGTATCTATTGCAGTGAACCCCCAACAACATAATAGAACAAAAGTTTTTTAAAATTGAACTGATCCCTGAGTTGGGAAAGCAATTAATTCTGAGTGTTTCCCATCAATTGCTCCAATGCCGTTTGGAAATTGGGTGGTATCAAAAAATTGTTGTGCAATTTTTATCCATAATTCTTCATTTGGAACTAGCATTTCTAGAGGTAATAAAATTTCCCAAATTGCTTTTGTCATGAATGGTATGGTTTTCCTCAAAATGTGGAAATCACACTCCAAGTCCATAAACATAATTGCTGGTGCTAAATATCTGTAACCAAAGTAAAATTAATGCAATATATAGTTTCATACATAATTAATTTCTTAATTATGTTTTGATTTAGGAAAAGACCTAATTAATTAAATATTGGAAATCTATTTGAAATAATTCTGTAAGAACATTAAACTTCGAAACAAAACCACAAGTGGACAACTTGCAATAAAAAGAAAACATTACATGTACTACAATCAAATGAAGTTTTTGATTCCTGTTATCAATGAGAACATAACTGAATCAAACATTCCATCACCTGAATGTAGGGATGAAACTGAAAATGCTTCAACAAAGAAAGCAACTAATGAAATATGGAGGCGCCTCCGTAGCCAGGTGGGAAGGAGCAGCAGTGCGTAGCACATGCTTCTTGATTAGACCGGGGTTCGTGCCCATCACCACCAAATATGGAGGATGCGGAAAGGTCAAGGGAATGACCACTGCATATTCCCAGAGCAATATGGCCTTAGTTGCTAATGCTCCTAAAAACCAAATAACAAAACAAACAAAAATGAAATATGGTAGATTTTTGAAATAACGGATCCCAAATAATGGCACATTGGGATCGGATGTTTACATACAGCGCAGCTCTCTTGCAGCGCCTAAAAAAAGAAAACACCAAGTCACGTGATTACTTTATTTGTTAAATTCGCCATTTTGAAAGTGAATTATGTACTGATATTATGGATTATACCGCTGTTTTACATTTATTTTAAATTAAAAACCACTATGGCTGCTAAAATTAATAAACCTCCTATAGAGAAGAAAAGAAGAATAATTAGGGAACATTAAAGCTTAGTGACAAACTTGATATAATGGTATAAAATAGAACGGGTGTAAGTAAGAGTCTATTAATGCAGAATACAACACTGGATCTTCAACATGTTTATGTTTTTTATGTGCAGTTAATAAAATTGCATTCTCAATCTATTTCTTATTTATCCTCATTATTTCTGCATTAAATATATATTAAAAATAAGGCTTTCTAGATAACTGAAAAATCAAAATAATGGCATTGTGAATCCCCGAAGTTGCTGTTATTCTGAAAGTCTATATAAGTACTGAAGGTTTTATAGATAAACCATGAAATAAGGCATTTTTTCAAAAGCAAATCAGGAAAAATTTGCCACCCTGTTGGATAATGCAATTACTATAATCGACTCAATTCCATATAACTACAACTCCTTTCTTCAAGGCGCCTCCATAGCCAGGTGAGAAGGAGCAGCAGTGTGTAGCACACGCTTCTTGATTAGACCGGGGTTCAAGCCTGTCACCACCAAATACAGAGGATGCGGAAAGGTCAGGGAATGACCACCGCATATCCCTGGAGCAATATGGCCTTAGTTGCTAATGCTCCTGAAAACCAAACAACAAACAACCTTTCTTGAAGCTCTCAAAAATAGGTTGGACATTAAGTGGCATAGTATTGCCTTGGAACATTGTGATGCCCCAAAGAATCTGGTCATCTCGCTAGACCGAGCCTTAACATAAAGAAACACCGTAAAAACATTAAACAGAAGGGGTCGCAACATGCAATAATCTTCTAAAAAAACTAACAAATTCAAAATGGGGTGCACAGCCTAATACCTTAAGAAGAGCTGCCCTGGCATTATACTACTCAGCTGCTGATTGTGCCAGCCCAGTCTGGTGCCACTCCACATATGTAAAGGTAAAAGTACCAATGAATGACAGTTACCTTCTGACAACCAGCTACTTAAAGGCTACTCCAGTCAAGATATACACCCTTGCTGATATTGCCCGGCCAGATGTGAGATATGGGCAAGCACCAAACTACAAAAAATGATGGATTATCCATTACACCCTATGTTCGAACAACCTTCCATTCAAAGATGGATTATTGTTGTTTTTTTTTTAAAGCTATTGGCACAAGAGCAGCTTAGGCTATAATGCACCTAGCCTAGGTAGGAGAGTTTCATATATCAGCATTTTTTCACTTTCCTTGTCGTTTATGGCAGAACCAAGATTCTGCTATATATATTTGTGTAGCTTCTCTATAAATGGTATACTATTAATTTTATATGTTTTGAAAGTATGTATCCAGTTAACTTAAGGAAAGAGAAAACTTCAGTAATATTTGGCCAGCCATCTAAAATTGTTTTAAGCATTAGGTTGTTTTGTTTATTCATTATTGATTGAAAGGCTCTTTGACGTTCTCTATGAAATTTTGGACAGTTCACCATGAAGTGATGTATAGTAGGTGGAACTTGACAGTTTTCGCATTGAGGGGGGGGGGATCTTCACCTCTGAGTAGGTAAGGTGAGTCATATGTGTATGCCCAATTCACAATCGAGCGAGGATCACTTCTTCCCGTCTATTTAATTGGAAGCTAGTAGGCCATGGTCGAAGTTTTTCTTTAATTAGACGAAGTTTGTTGTTAGTCTGATCTAGCCATTGTTTTATACTGCTTTGGTGGATCAAGGACTTGTAATCTGTATATGGCATTGTGTGAAAGGCATAATCAGAGGTGGAAGCTTCTTTTGCTGCTTTGTCTGCTCTTTCGTTTCCAGTTATTCCTGTGTGGCCTGGGATCCAGCAGAATCTGATATTGTGATTTCTTTGTAATAGCTTTGATACTGAAAATTGGATATGTTGTAGGATTGGGTGTCCTTTGGTATTTGCGTTCTGCAAGGCAGTAACAGAGCTAAGCGAGTCCATGAAAATAATGCTGTTTGATTTGGTTTATAGCCATTGAAATGACTTGTAATTCGGCAGTAAAAATACTGCATTCTTTTGGGAGTTGTTGGATGAAGGTACGATCCTTAAAATGAATTGCAGCTCCTACACAAGTCTCTGATTTAGACCCATCTGTATATATGAAAGTGTGATGTGGATATTGTTCTTTGTATACTGCATATAACTGCTGGTAGTTTTTTCTTGATAGTGTTTTTCCCCCAGGTTTGAAAATACATTATCACATATGGGTTGAACTATGCACCATGGTGGAATGGTCTGTGCAATTGCAGTAGCTACGTTGTCATAATCAAGCTCTCGGCTTAGTAGTAAATCTTTCAGATGGACGTTGGGTTGATTCATCCATGGATGGGCTTGGTATATGTTTTCCTAGTTACAAAACAGAAAATCTCTATTTGGATGATCACTGATAGATTTTATCTTGACGGCATAGTGTAATAACAAGTTCTGTCGTCTAAGCTCTAATGAAGGTTCATGGGCTTCTGGATAAAGGCTTTGTATAGGTGAAGTTCGAAAAGCTCCGAGTGCTATACGGAGTGCAGCACTTGGTGGTGGATGACTTTCATCAACCGGTGAAATACCACCACTTTGCTTATTGGAGGCTTAAAACCCATGTTTAGTCTCTAGAGCAAAGTTTCCAGCACCCCTCCCCCATACTTCTCCTTCAACCCGTGCACGGTACTATAGGTTTTGATACCTTTCTTGTTTGGGGTTTTCATAAAAAAAAAAAAAAAAAAAAGCTGCTCCATAATCTAGTTTGGAACGAACTATAGATCGATAAAGTTTGAGAAGTGTATATCGATCTGCTCCCCAAGTTGTTGTGGAAAGAACTCTGAGAATGTTTAATCTCTTTAAGCAAGAAAGCCTGAGTTGTTTAATGTGATCAAGGAATGTTAGTTTCTTATCCAAGAGAAGTCCTAAGAATCTTATGCTTGGTACTACTGGGATAATATGTCCGTCAAGTTTCAATTCTGGATCAGGATGTAGGTTTCGTTTTCTACAGAAGTGTATACATGCAGTTTTTTGTGTGGAAATCCGGAAGCCATTTGTTTGAGCCCATTTGCTTATTTTGTTTATTGTTCCTTGTAGCTGCTGTTCTATACTTCGCATATTCTGAGAGTGATAGGAAATGCTGAAATCGTCAACGTATAAAGCTGCGTCAACGATTCTTGGAATGTGCTCAGTTACTGTATTTTTAATAGCAAAAAGGGTAGTGCTAAGCACAGACCCCTGAGGCACACCTTCTTGGATGAAAACCTTTGAAAGGATTGTCTGCAGCCTAACTTGGAATGTCCTGTGTTGCAAGACATTTTGGATATATTTAGGAAGATGTCCACGTAAACTAAGGAGGTATAGGTTTTTTGAAGGATTCCATAATGCCATGCCGTATTGTAAGCTTTTTCTATATCAAAGCAGATCATGACGTGATGTTCCTTTCAGATGAAGGCATTCCGTATACTGTTTTCTAATTTTATAAGTAGGTGATAGCGATTTTTCCTAAAACCATGCTGTGCCGGGTCAAGAAGATTATTACGAGCATTTATGATTTTTTCCATAACTTTGCCTAGGCAACTTGTTAAAGCAATTGGATGGTAGTTGCGTGGATTAGAAAGATCCTTTCCCAGTTTTGGGAAAGCCAGAATTATTGCATGATGCCAACTATCTGGAAACTGGTTTTCTAGGAAGATTTTGTTAAACAGTTCAAGTAATGCCATTTGGGATTGGTGGTCAAGTTCCTTTATCATCATGTAGTGAATTTGGTCTGGTTCTACAGCGCTTTGCTTTGTCTGCGACAAAGCTGTTTTTAATTCATGAAAAGTTAACGGAAGGTTGTACTGTTCATCATTTCTTGTGGAAAAAATCTGTTTGTTTTTCTATTCTTGCCTTGTATATTTGAAAACTAAGAGTATATGATGTGGTTGCTGATGTTTTGGCAAAGGTTTCGCCCAGTGCATTGGCTATTTCTGAAGGCTGTGCGGTGATTTGTCCATTCCAGTTTAGGATTGGAGGTGGATTAATCTGGTATCTTCAAAGATGGAAATCAAGAAGAGAATTTCTCACGATGACAAACTGCTTACCACGCCATCCTTGGCCCACATTGCCAGATAGAGAGCTAGAAGTGAACAAACTCAAGATTGGATGACCCCACAAGAAAAATTGCCTCCAGAACATCTGTACAGATGGAAAGTTTGGTGGTCACTCAACTGTCTTAGAATTGGCATGGGTAGATCCAGGGACAATTTGAAGAAATGGGGTATCCAACCACAAATTTCAACTCTGTGTGAATGTAGAGATGAACAAACAAAACATCCCATCAGCTGCCCCCTTTCTCCTATAACTTGCAACATGTTCGACCTCTTGTAGGCAACAGAGAACACTATTGAAGTGGCCAATTTCTGGGCAGAAATAGGGTAAAGAACTATATCCAGACATTTTTATTTTATGTGTTGCTATATATGTTTATGCTATTTAGCTATTTGTTCACTGGACTAATTTTTTTTTCTTCTTTTTTTTTAGCTATGTATGTCACTTAATATTTGAATATTTCTTAGAGGAACTTAGAGGAACTTCCCCAAGGAACTTGGGGCTTAGAGGGGAACAGGTATCCTGTGTGTTATCAGACACTCAGCCTAAAACACTGATGGATCCAATATCTCTCTATTACAGAAGATTTAGGAGAAGTCCGGTTGGCCTGCCTCCCTAAAATCCACTCATGCACACCTTCTCGATGGTAAGCCCTGTTACGTCACTTAGGTGGCAACGAACGTGTAGAGTGGTTCTCTTCAAGATGCCTGGTCAGCATGAAGAGGAAAAGACCAACCCCTCCAGCAATATGAAAGCACGACGAAACAAATGGCCCTCAGTCCCCAGCAGCTTTCACTCTCCCTCTTACGGCAGCGAGAGGATTAGGGTGGAAGCAGAGGGTGCTAAGAATCTCTGGGTACGACCAGGCTGCCATGCACGGAAACTGAACTTGGCCTGTTATAACGTAAGAACACTCATCGGTGAAGACAGGATATTAGAGCTGGAAAAGGAATTAGAAAATGTGAATTGGAATATCATCGGTTTGGCTGAAACAAGAAGAAGAAATGAATCACTTATAAGTTTATCAAGTGGAAATCTGCTGTACACCAATGGAAACAGTGAAAGGAGTGAAGGTGGAATTGGGTTTCTGGTCCATAAAGATTTTAAAAACAACATTTTGGAATTCAAAAGTACATCACCAAGAGTGTCAAGACTAATACTCAAGATTTCTAAGAGATACAAGCTAAAGATTATAATGATTTATGCACCAACATCGAGCCATGATGATGAAGAGGTTGAAGAAATGTACACTGAAATTGACTCTTCTAGATGAGCAGAAAACCCACTACACTATTATTATGGGAGACTTCAATGCTAAGGTTGGAAAAAGACAAAACAGCACAGAAAGGGGAACTATAGGAAATTTTGGAATTGGTGAAAGAAATGAAAGAGGTGAAAGACTTGTGGAATTTGCAGAATCTCAAGGACTGTCAGTAATGAACACTTTTTTCAAGAAACGGGTGAACAGAAAGTGGACATGGAAGAGTCCAAATGGATTAACTACTAATGAAATCGACTTCATCCTCACTAACAGAAGATATATTGTGAATGATGTTACCGTCCTGAATAAGGTAAATGTTGGAAGTGATCACAGAATGGTAAGATGTACACTTGATATAGATGTAGGAAAGGAAAGGAAAAAACTGACTCGAGTAAATAATACAAAGGTCTTTGAAATAACAGAGGAGGAGAAAAAGCAGTATGTACTGGAACTTAAGAACAAGTTTGAGCTTCTGCAGACTGCTCAGGACCAAGATATCGACGAGGAATATTACAACTTTTTGAAAGTGATAAAGCCCAAGAAACCTATAGGGAAAAAGAAATCCAAAGAAGAAAAAATTAGTCAAGAAACACTTGTCATGATGAACCGAAGACGACAAATGAAAAGCAAGAAAAACACTGACAGGGAGAAAATCGAGTATACTGAGTTATGCAAAGCCATTAGAAAGAGACTCAGAGAGGACATAAGATTTAACACAAGAAAAGTAGAACAAGCATTAAGGGAAAACAAAGGATTTAAATCAGCAGCCATGAGCAGTAATACAGAAAGACAAATGATACTGAAACTGAAGAATAGCGATGGTGTACTTATAAACAGCAGAGAAGGCATAATTCAAATAGCAGAAGACTACTATAGAGAATTATACAAGGAGCAGGGGAATGATGCCAGCAGTGGGGAAGATGGATTGCAAAGTAGCAACACATACGACATACCCAATATTCTTCCTGATGAGATAGAGCATGCATTGAAGAAAATGAAGAATCAGAAAGCCCCGGCGGAAGATGAAGTTACTGTAGAGTTGTTAAAATTGGGAGGAAGAGACATAACACAAAAACTGGCAAGGCTCTTCACAAAGTGCATTAGAAAAGGTGTGACGCCTAAGCAGTGGAATAATGCAATCATAGTTTTGCTGCATAAGAAAGGAGATAAATCAGAAATTGGAAATTATAGACCAATTAGCTTGTTATCCCACATCTACAAGTTGTTCACAAGGGTCATTACTAACAGATTAGAAAGAATACTGGATGAGAATCAACCGAAAGAGCAAGCTGGCTTTAGGACAGGATTCTCAACTATGGATCACCTTCATGTAATATCACAGCTAATGGAGAAAGCAAATGAATATAAAATACCATTATGCCTGGCATTTGTGGATTATGAAAAGGCATTTGACTCCATAGAGCATAAGGCAATGTTTCGGGCACTGGAAAGACAAGGCATTGATACCCCATATATTATGATTTTGAAGAAAATATACGAGAGTGCTACCTCCTTTATTAGACTAGACAAAGACAGTAGGAAATTTAAAATTGAGAAAGGAGTTCGACAAGGAGACACAATATCTCCGAAGCTGTTTACTGCTGCCCTTGAGGAAGCTTTCAGAAGATTAGACTGGTCGCAGAAAGGAGTCAATGTGAATGGAGAGTACCTAAACCATTTACGATTTGCAGATGACATTGTGGTCATAAGCCATGATCCCAAAGAATTAGAGGAAAATCTTAATCAGTTATGCACAGCTAGTAAGGATTTTGGACTAAAGATGAATATGGCTAAAACAAAAGTAATGATGAACAAGTATGCCACAGAAAGGGAAATAATGATTGAAGGAGCAGTAATTGAAAAGGTGGAGTCATATACTTATCTGGGACAAGTTATTAGCTGTAATAATGATAAATGGCTGGAAGTCAAGAGAAGAATAAATTTTGGATGGATAGCATTCAGGAAATATAGTCACATACTGAAGAGCAATATCCCAGTTTGTCTGAAACGTAAAATAATGGACCAATGTATACTCCCCATCATGACTTATGGAAGTGAAACTTGGGCACTCACCAAAAGAATGGAAGAGAAGCTGAGAACTACACAGCGAAGAATGGAACGAATCATATTGGGAATAAGACTGTTAGATAAGAAGAGAAACACATGGATTAGGCAACAAACTCAAGTAAAGGACATTCTTATCAAAACTAAAGAACTAAAATGGTCTTGGGCAGGACACATAGCTCGAAGACATGATGACAGATGGACTAAGAAAATAACAGAATGGTATCCAAGAGGAGCTAGAAGAAAACCTGGAAGACAAAGGCGGAGATGGATAGATGAAATTCATGAGTTTGTGGGTAGTAAATGGATGTCCAGTGCTCAAAACAGGAGGAACTGGAAAGTTGCTGGAGAGGCCTTCATCCTGCAGTGGATTGAAAATGGCTGATGATGATGATGTTCGAACACAAAATAAAAATTTTCTCAGTATTCTTACCAGCAGGAATAAAAAGAAAAAGGGAAGATTTGTTAGTCATCACAACAAATATTACAAATTGCTTGGATAGCGTGGCACTACAAAGAGAGGATATGCAAAGCAACAGATTCGGATACAGAGCTTTTTTTTTTTTTTTTTTTTTTTCCTGATAATGGATAGCTTAACCTTAAAAAATGCAACTGAAAATTGTCATCAAATAACAGAAGTGTTTACAAATATTTTGGCTACCTCAAGAAACAGATAAACCAAAACAACCATTTTAAAACACAATATCAGTAATCCACCTATAGCTTCACCTGCATATTCTGGATTCCTTTTCCAATAAATACTAGAAATGAATCAGAAGATAACTATGATTTAGTTGAACTTTGTTAACTGTATTTGTAATATTTACTAATAAAAAATAATTTTTTTTTTCAAATGTTTTTATTTTTTATCTTAACAGCAAGTCTTTCGGCAGGATTGTATTGACGATATCAACTTGTGATTTTTTCACTAATTAAAATTAGAAGTTCATCAAAGCTCTGCATCAACATCCTATAATATAAAAAAAAACTTCTCAGGAAACTTCCTGTGTGTTTCAAACATAACATAAAAATGTCTTGTTTTTAACCTATGCGAATTTGCTGGATGAATCCCCATCGTTGTTTTCTCTTTCTACTCGCAATTAATTATGCATAAATGTGCAATATACCCAACTAGAACAAGCTGTTATTGTTATTTTTGGAGCATTAGCAATTAAGGCCATATTGCTCCAGGGATATGCGATGGTCATTCCCTGACCTTTCCGCATCCTCCGTATTTGGTGGTGACGGGCTCGAACCCCGGTCTAATCAAGAAGCGTGTGCTACGTACTGCTGCTCCTGCCCACCGGGCTACGGAGGCGCCTCCCAACTAGAACAACATCCGTCTTGAAACTGAGAAGCTGGTGGTATCCAATGCAGAGTTCGAAACAATCTGACATTAGGAACACGACATGCAATTTAATGTTTTGGAAGCATTCACACACCCACAATTTAAGTGTTTGTGTAGTATAGGCCTTAGAATTTCATCCAAAAGTGAATGAAAACATAATCCACTACTGATTCATGTAATACTACAATCCAGTCATGTATGACACTTGTGGATAACCAGTATTTTAAATATCTTTGTATTTAATTACATTAATTACAATAATAGTTACTCTTATTAGACATTTAATGGGATAATTTTTTGTTAAACCATTCTGTAATCAAGACAGTAGATGCACGAGGATATAATGATACCTTTAAATGCTCATAATGTGCCCATTTATATTTTTCATTAGTTTTTCTTTTCCTAGCTAGCAAACTGGTGTGTACACTGTAAAAATAAATTGTCATATTCCTAAAATTAATAATTTTTTTTGCCCGCTAAATGATCTCACAGGGTGTAGTTTTTGCACCCCAACCTTAGAAGCTGATAGCATGACTGCACATGAATATTTCTCATTGGGTCTTCCTCCTAAGGTTGGGGGGGGGGGATCTTTCCTTTAATGGCCAAATATATGAAAATTGCTCTAATATTGTTTTCAAAAAGTTTTATTAAATAAAATGACAATATAAAAGTAGCAATTTTTTTCCCTTGCATAAGCTAATGGCTTTGATACCAATAACTCTTCAAACCTTAATACAGTCACAATAAAATTATCAAAAAGCCATTAAGTTTCCATAGAAATGTTAAATAACATAAAAAAAATAAATTTATTTGAATGCGAGAACAAAACTGATTCCTTCTAAAAAGTTGAAGCGTATGTGAATCTGGTTAAACAAGCTCAGTACCTTTATCTCATCGCTTAGTGGTCTTCATTTCTAAGTGTAATTTTACCAAATAACTCATCAGACTGTTCCTGAAAGGTACAAAAAATCTGAGCACGATTAGCTATTCCATTTTTATACAGTAAACTGTTTCAGACCAATTGAATTTAATAGTGTCCTCACTCACCTAATGTGCACTCCATAAATAACATTTGTGAAGTGTTCTGCAGATCAGTTTCCACGTAGATAAACAGACTTACAAATGAATCACAAATTGTACCATGCAACCTTTGATAGTTGCTACAGACTTTGAGGAGAGTGACACTATAATTTTTGAATGTTTTCTATTTAAAGTCAGCAGTCAACTAACTATTTTCAATGAAACCACACCTATAGAATATACTGGTTTGCTTTATATACATAGCTACTTTGCAAAATAAATATAATTACATAAAATAAAATAAAAAAGTGTTTTAGAATTTTTGAATACTTTTCAAATTATTGCTAGATAAACTCTAGTTGTAATTCCCCATTTTATCAATACACTTCCAATTATTTTAGGACACATCATTCATGTAATAGTGCATAATGATCTGAATCAATACCCAAATGATTTCATTTAATATTCAGAATAATCTTTCCTGTAGACTTTTTCCCTTCGAGAGATTCCAAAGCTTCATTGACCTGCAAAAGTTGGTACATAGCTGAATAAATAAAGTTAACAACTTAAAAAATACTAATAATATAATAAGCATTGTCAGAATGTCATTTAGAGGAGAAAGGGATTATATGTTACTCAAACTATAAAGAATTATATTTATCTTTTATTTAATTTCAGGAATGGGGGTCTGTGATCATCTAAGATGCTACATCTTAGATGATCACATCAACTGGAGAAATACAAGTGAATATCTCTTATCAACTGGGGGTAGGAGGAGGAAATACAGGTGAATTATGAAAATGTCACAAATGTACCATTAAGAAAACAGAAAATTTCATTGGACAGCCATAGAGGAATGAAAAGCTCTAAAGCAGGGGTTCTTTACCTTTTGCTTTAAGCGAGCATGATTTTGCAGCTTACAATATGTGCAAGCACCATACATTAAAATATAAATTTTTTTGCTTATTGATTAAAAATGCAATTTTTAATTTTTTTAGCTGTATTTACACATACAAAAATTTTATTTCTCAATTAAAAATTTTGGGCATTAATATTTATTACCTCATCAGTGTGAACCTTGACTTTGAAGAGATGATGCCAAACCTTTGAAATTAATTTCTCCATTATGAAGAGATGATCACAAATTTTCTTCCGAATGTGATTATTATTTGTTATTTGTTTGTTATTTGGTTTTTTTTTTAGGAGTATTAGCAACTAAGGCCATATTGCTCCAGAGATATGAGGTGGTCATTCCATGACCTTTCTGCATCCTCTGTATTTGGTGGTCATGGGCTCGAACCCCGGTCTAATCTAGAAGCATGTGCTACGCACTGCTGCTCCTGCCCACCTGGCTATGGAGGTGCCTCCATATGTGATGTCAACAATCTTGTCCTTTTGTTTTTGATATCTCTCTATACATTAAAAGTTTTCCTCCTAGTGATATTTATTCGAGCCAATGGGAGAAGAGGGCGAGGAAATTACGTCACTACAAATGCAATTAATTATTCACAACTGCCTCCACAACGTTCACCAACCTCGTGCATGTGCTTCCCTGTCTAACAATTGATGTATCATTGTAACGTTTTTTGTATATTAATGAATATTGTATATTTGTAAATATAGTAATTTAGTATTTTGTAAATATTTGTATAGTTTGTAAATATTTCAGTGAAATATTTTAGTCCTGCTCTTTGGGATGCAACAATATTCCTCATGCATCATAAAACCCGAAGCAAAGGGCCTTTTCCTAAGTGATCTATGTAAACACAGGTAAATAATTACATTATGATATTTGTTCCACCTTGAGAATTCCGCTCACTACAAATGCACGGAATTACTGATTAGATACCGAGATTAGATATCAAGAATAGTGACAGTGTTTTTTGTCTGGCAGCACCGGGGGGGGGGGGTCTCCCCCAACTCTGCGTTTTTACTGTGAAGAATACCACACTCTGCATAAGGCCAGGGTGTGTTTTGTGAAGTACTAGTGTGTTGTTCCTCTGGCCACTTAGCCTGGGGGGCCTGTGGAGATCCACTAACATCCCCAGTTTACATGTCCTGGCCCGCCGGGGAGGTGGGCCAGGACACAGAAGAGAAGAAAGCTCTGGCAGGGTGAATCCTGGTGTAACCTAGGCATCCAAGGAGAGCCCCCAAAAAATATATATTTTTTTTTGGGAAAGGAGATAATGAAGAGATAGGAAGAGGATGGGATAAAAGGAGCAGAGAACAGAGAGCGGGAGGACGATAGTTGAGGCACTTGCCTGATTTGAAAGGGGAGACAGTAAGGGTTTGTTTGTTTGTTATTTGGATTTTAGGAGCATTAGCAACTAAGGCCATATTGCTCCGGGGATATGCGGTGGTCATTCCCTGATCTTTCCACATCCTCCGTATTTGGTGGGCATGGGCTCGAACACCGATCTAATCAAGAAGCGTGTGCTATGCACTGCTGCTCCTGCCTACCTGGCTACGGAGGCACTGACAGTAAGGGGGTCCCTGGTACAGGACGCCCATTCTGGTCCAGAGGGTGGGAGTTGAAAGTGGGTGGTGGGGTGAGCCACCACGCAAAAGGGGGTAAGGTCACCCAGGGTGGGGGAAGGACACGCAACCATCCCAAGTGGTAGGAATAAAAGAACAAAGGGAAATAGATTCCTATGGTGGAGCGTGCTTTTTGCAGCTCTGTCCCACACTGGCCTGGGGGTTACCCTAATGGCCAGTGTCAGCATCCCACACCATGCCAGCTAGGAAAAGCTACAGCATGGTGTCAGCTTGGATAACCATGAGGCCTCTGAGGGCCTGCATAGCCATCAATGTCTTGTGAAGAGGCTAAGATAGAACATGTAATTTAATAATAACTTTCATTCACTCAACATTCACACAAATTTACTTTTTATAGTTTTTTCCTACACTTTGTTTTCTTTTGTATATTATATTAGATATCAATCAGTGCATTTAGACAGGTGTGTCTTTTACGTAGAAAATATTTGACTTACTCCATCCTACCTCTGCATATTACGTAAAAAGGGTGCACGGGGGTTGGCGAGCAGGGGGCAAAGCCCCTAGTTCATTAATGAAAAAGCACTTTCACACATATATGATCCAAACATAGAAAGCACTTTGAGCACTTCTCTTTGTAATAAAGGAAACTTTTTGCAGTCAGAAGAAACCCAGAATTTTAAAATAGTTTTGTATTGGAAAAGATATTTCAGAGATAAAGCCAACTGCATATCAACAAGTTCTAACTCAGCAGCTGCTACTTCATCTTGATTGAAAATTTGTTCCAAGTTACTGATTTCAAAATTTCTGTAATTTATCGTTAATTCAAATTTAGGGAAGTACTCTTTCAAGTATTCAAATCTTTCTTGGAGTTGGTCACTAAGATCTTTGATTACATTCATTACAAATGATGGCACTCCCCGACAGTTTCCTCCAGACATTTTTTAAGAGTAGGAAAATTAAGCAAATTTCCTTTTAAAATTTGATTCTGAAACACTTGAAATGTTTTTTTTTTTTTCAAATGCAATAATCTCCTTGTATAAAACTACCACAAATTTATCTTTTCCCTGTAGCCACAAATTTAACTCATTTAAAATTTAAATGGCTGAAGATCATGAATGAAAGTGTAATCTTGAAATCTTCAGTAAAAATTTCATTAAAAAGGTTTTCTTTATTGCTTTCTATTAGAAAAGCTTTTACTTCTTCAAACACCTCCCAAATTCTGGAGAGCACCTTTCCACAACTGAGCCAATGAACCCCTGTATGGATAATAAGATCAGAATGCAGTGCTTAAAGCTCTTCCAAAAATATTTTTAGAAGTCACTTATTTAAGGATTTAGCAATAAAATGGTTGATGACTTTAACAATGACTTCAAGACATCCTATAATTTATTTTTGATCTTTTATTCATGAACACAAGGCCTCAATATGAATCAAACAGTGATAATGTAATAAAATTAAGTATCCTTTCATCTCTATTAAGATAAGCAATAAGGCCTTTGTTTTTACATATCATGGAAGGCACACCATCAGTAACAATTGATACAAGTTTACTTAGATCAATTTTGTGCACTGTAAGGAATTTCATAAGTGCATCATATACATCTTTTCCAGTTGTATGACCAGTAAATGGCAAAATAGCCACAAAATCTTCTTCACAGCTGCCATCATGTTGAATCAAACGAACAAAGCACATGAGTTGTGATATGCCTGTAGCATCAGTCAACTCATCAAGTGCCATTGAAAAAAATACAAAACTTTCAATTATATCTAATAATTCACTGAATATTACATCTGCCATTTTATGAAATCTATTTGAAACTTTTATCATTACTCAAATGAATAGTTTTGGCAGAGCTAATCAAGGTAGCTTTCTGTTTTTCTGGTAAGATGCTAGCAAGCAGTTATAATGATGAGACTACACAATTTTTTATTATTTCACCACTAGTGTAAGGCAATAAATTCTTTTCAATTATATTTGATAAAATAAATGAAACTTCATTCGCTAACACTTTACTACTATTAGCTTGACCTAAATTTAAAATATTTTTCTGTCTTTTGAGTTTCTTTTTTTCTTCTTGAAATTTAGCTTTTCTAATATCACAAAATTTGGGGAAAGCTTCATGAAAATTTCTAAGGCATGTTTGGTAATGTCTTTCACAATTCGGGTTTCCAATGGCCAGCCAAACACACCTGATATAATAAGCAAATTACACCAGTTCCACTACTATTATCTATTACCAAATAATCATATTCCCAAGAGGATTTAAATGCATACTTTTTAGTTTTTTGTTTCTTTGTATTTGAAACGTGTAGGCCTAAATCAGACGACTGTGAAGGTAGTGTTAATGCATAATTTTTTTCTCTCATCATATTCATTTCAGTTTCTTTTCAAAAACTTATCCATTTTGAAAAGATTTAGTACCTTTAGTTAAATATGTTAAAAGAAAATATATTTAAGCATCTGCACACAAACTCAAAAAATTTCTTACTATAACACTTTCATCACCTTTAAAGTCAGCACTATACATATATGGTAACTAGTGAGCAAAACCCAGCAGAAACGTGTTAAAACCAGAAACAGAATCCCATAAGGCAGTATTCTCAGTCGTCTGTAGCAACGCTATGGTAACAATGATCATACTCTCAAAGTATTTTTCTTACTAAATAAATGTCAAATTAACAATAATTAATAAGAAAAAATTTTAAGAATACCATCAAAGTGTCAAACTTTGACCGTTTTTGATATTAAAATGTCACAAAATATATAATTTTCCTTCAATCACTAACAAAAGAAAGGATTTTCTAGCAAAGATTGGCATGGATTTTTGTAGAATATTGCAGAAAGTTGAGAAATAGAAAGCACCTTTCTTAAATACAAAGATTTATATATGAATTTTTTAGCTTAAGCAATGGTGCTCGTGAGCACCGTTGCTTAAGCTAAAAAATTCGGATTGGTTTGAAAGAGAGTGGGGGAATTAGAGATGCCAATTCAGAAGAACAGCGCCTATGGAAATATCTACAGAAAAGGCATACAGCAGAAACAGAACATGCATAAGACAGAGTGTAGAGACTTTGTAAGAGATGGGTGATTGTCCTCTTTTGAATGGAGTATAAAAGTATAAGAGAGGTTTTGGCACCCCCCCCCCCAAGATGTGGAAACAAATTCCATGGTAGGGCAGATTTAAGATTTGTACAGAGTGAGTAAGAAAAGTTACAATGAGAGCAAAAAAGAAAACCCAGTGTTTTAGATTCAGAAAAAGCAATATTTGTGATATGAGCCAACAGGGATTAGAAACCAGGGTATCCCTAACAGAGATATATGATCTTATCTTATAAATCTGAGTGTCATCAAAGATAATCATAGGAGCAATAATTTTTTTTGCAAGATATAAGAGAAGTCCAGTTTTGGAACTAATGATTTTTGAAACATTCTAAATACACTGTATTCATTTTGTATAAATGCGCTAAATAGGTTTTAGGAATATATTAAGTAAATAGGTAAAATGTACTATCTATGTCAAATACACTACCTGTTCTAATTTAAAAGAAGCAGAAACATGGGGTTCGATAAATTCATCCTCATACATATCAATTACTTCCTGGACTGTGTCATGATAAATATCATTAGCTTCTTTTCTGTAGTGAGTTAAGGACACTCCTAGCAAAGCACATGATTTGGGAAGCAGCTGACTAGTACTGATGTGAGGAACCTTACGTGAAGCAAATCCAGCAACAATAATTGAGCCTTCGTGAGCTACACTGAAATAAACAGTTACAAAACTGCATGAATTAAAAGCATTTCACCGTAGGTCAATAGCTAACCTCACCGAAAATAGTTTAAATTCTGTTTTTATATGTACCTTAAAATTTTGCCAAAAATTAAAATATGAAATAATTGGATGCCACAAACCATTCGGTTTTATTATCATTACATAACCAGGTAAATAAAAGTTAAACTGGATAGGTAAAAATTCTGTTTTTTGCTTCCTTATAGATAAAAAAAAAAAAAAAGGAAAAAAAAGGTAAACTACAGCCATTATCAACCCACTGCAGGATGGAAGCCTCCTGAATGATTCATGCTGAGGGAAAAGAACCATAATCTGCCATGCTGGTCCAGTGCACATTAGCAGATCGACCGTATTTAGTAGTCAGGGGCTTGAACCCCGGTCTACTCAAAGAGTATGTGCTACTGCACTCCCGCTCCTGACCACTCAGCTACGGAGGCCCTTATAAATAGCTTTCCTATAATTCTCTATCAAAGTTTCATTCGTATTTCATTCCTATCTTTTCTTTTCAGTTCTATGGAGAGATGTGACAAAAAAATTTGAACTTTAAATTATGGGAAAATGTTTGGAATATATTTGAAAAGAAATATTTTTTAAAATTTTAGACATAATTTTAATATTAAATTAAATTATGAAAAGTGTTTCAAGATTTGCCCCATTTGAGGGCAGAATGGAAATCCATTTCATTATCATTCTGATTATCTTCCAAATTCATTTCTGTCCTAACCAGCATTATCCTCTTACAAATTCAGAGTACCTTTTGCTTCTTTAACATATATTTAACTTAATAAGTAAATACTTTAAGACACTATTCATAATCAGAATCTATGGAATAAATCATAACACAATTACAAAAAAAAAAAAAAACGGCAACAATCAAAACTATAAAAATTAAACTATGGCAGTTCGATATAGATGTACTTTTAGGCTTCATTTGTATACAGGGTGTCTCAAAAATACATGGCATAACTTCAGGAATGAGTTCCTCATATGTAGACAATACAAATATTTTATATCAACATAGTTCCAGAAATGCTTGGTTCCCGAGTTATTAACCGGAATGTCTTATCACCCACAGGTGATTTCCTTCATCACAAGGTACTGTGGACATGTGTATATGTAAAGGGCGGCTCCTAGAACGTTTGTTCAACTCCGCCTCGTATCTCTGTGAAGAACAGTAGCACTACAAATGGGCCAGATATGTGTGTGACGTCGGTTTGTGTGTATTATGTGTGTTTTGTTGTTCTGTTCTGGCCGCTTGGTTACCCAGAAGCATCAGTCACCTGGACAGATGATTCTGGGTACTCGTCCACACCACGGGAAGGTGGGCCAGTCCATGTAAAGCACGTACTGTCTCAAGAGAGACTGACCCACCTAATGTTGTCAGAAGGTAGGCCAGGATCCTCTGGGGGCCCATTCCAGAGGGGAAAAAAATGATCACCCGTGGTGCTGGATTTGGAACCAAAATTATTAAAATAAAACATTTATGTAAATAAGTAATAAAATAAATAAAATTAAATTAAAAAAAAAATAAAAATAAATAAATAAATAAATAAAATTAAAAAAAAAAAGGAAGAAAGCACTTAATTTTGTCTGCAGGCCGAGGAAAATTTCATTTCTTGAGGATTTGAGTTTATGTATTATTAAAGATCTAACCAGCTATGCATCAGCAGGACCGTTGTGCTGCATCCTGTTGAGATCTGTCGACACTGAACGCCTTCGAAGAAATACGCCTTGAGCGAAAGCCTGAAGAATCTGAAATGACTCCGAGCTTTGAAGCAGAGACGACTCCTGTCCTGATTGAAAATTAGTAAGTGCTTGAAGAGGAAGTCTGAGATCGTCACACAGGGAGCAATGAAACAAGATGTGATCCCAACTCTCTGGTGATCCACACGAACAGAGGTCTGTTTGTGATAAATTGAACCTAAGAAGACTCTGGTTCATCGATCCATGTCCTGTCAACAGGTACGACGTGAATATGTCCATGCAGAACCACAATCGAACACGTTTATCAAGGAGAAATGAAACTTGTGGTATAAATTTTCTCGTTGTTGCACCAACGGGAGCTGTATCCTATCGAGACTGCCAAATGTTTACTAACTCGTTCCACAGTCTCCTTCTTTCTCTTTTAGCATCATCTTGAAGGTTGATGGTCATTCCAAGAAATTCGGTCTCAATCTGCCTTTTCAGTCTGTATAAAAAGCCTCTATAAGTAACTTGCAAGTCTAAAGGTAAAGTTCCGGCTAGTACTTGCAGAGCTTGCGTCGAGACTGTCCTGCATGCCTTAACTAAACACCGCAAAATGGCTCTCTGCAATGAGGCGAGTTTTGTAATGAAGTGTTTGAGCCATGCCCTGTGAAACCATGCACCGGCAGCATACGTGATTAGAGGGAGGAAAACTGCATTGTAATAAATCCTTAAAATTTTTCTGGAGAGCCCCCATTCAACACGAGACACCCTAACAATTGCACCAGTAAATCTACGTATTTTAGATGATAATTTTGTCAAATGAGGAATAAAATTGAGGCTGGAATCAATTACCACTCCTAGAACCTTGTACTCTTTAACTATGGGGAGACGAATGTTGTTGATCTTGACCAACGGAGGACGAGTGATATCCAACTTTGATCCAAGAATCATCATCTTTGTTTTTGACAAGCTGATTTTAAGCTTATTGGCCATAGTCCAATCGTAGAGATCCCGGAGAACAAAATTTGCGGTATTTTCAAGATCGACCCTAGAGTTACCATTTACCAAGATGGTGAGATCGTCTGCATACGCTATTATTTTGACGTTACCGAAAGATCGGGAGAGCCACTGCTGCAGCACCATGTTCCATGTAAAAGGACCCAATATAGAGCCTTGTGGGCACCCTCTAGATACTGATCTTGAAACTTGGCTATGTTTAGCCTTGACTATTATGGTTCTATTGGCAAAGTAATTGCGGATTAAAAGGTAAAGGTGGTTGGAGCACCTAGCCGATCGCAGACGCTCCAGGACGCTCTCCCATCAATGGGAGTCAAAGGCACCCTCGAAGTCAATGAAAACGGCCAGGGTATATTTATGTACCGAGTTTTGAACTGAAGAGACAAAGTCCACAAGAGCATCCTCGCAGGAACGTCCGGGACAGAACCCATATTGACTTCTTGAAAGCAGATCCTGTTCTACCAGTAGGGTATTCAATCTAATGGCCATTAGTCGCTCTAGCAATTTACCCAAGTTAGCCAGCAGAGCGATCGGCCTGTACGATCTAGCCGCTCCAGGAGGCTTATCCGGCTTTCTGATCAACTTAACTAGAGCGACCTTCCAAATTTCCGGAAAAGTTTCTTCCTGAAGGCATCTGTTGAATAAGTTTAGAAGAATGTAAGGTTTTAATTTCAAGACTCTGATGATAAAAATGTTTTCTATAAGATCTAGTCCTGGGCACTTCTGAACATTAACTTTATGGGAGACAGCCTGCAGTTCATCCAACGTAAAAGGTTCGGTGGTTGTTGAGGACACATAAAATTCATTGTCTGATCAGATTTTAGAATGAATAGGTAAGTCTGAGGTAGGATCATCCAACGGAAAAAGAGCATCTAAGATTGCATTTGTAGAATCATGCCAGTTCAGTGTTTCCACGGAGTCTGCCACAATTGAGCCAAATATGTTAGAACTAGAGGTTTTTCCTCTTACAATCTTGTATAGAAGACCCCAAGGGTTAGCATTTCCAGAGGTGTGAACGAAATTCATCCACGTTTCACGCTTTCGAGAGGCAATGGTCTTCACGTAGCTTTTCCTCAAAGAAGAATACTGCTGGTAAAAACGATTAACGTCGGCTTGGGGCCAGTCTCTATGCCTTTGGTAGTACCTACGGGCTCGATGAACTTCCCTTCTTAACTGCGATAACTCCTGCGTCCACCATGAGCACGTCTTCTGGTTAACTCTCTTTTTCCTAGAAGACTTATATGACGCTTTTATTATAGCATTTTGAATATAG
Organism: Mastigoproctus giganteus; assembly: GCF_048544385.1. Lineage (NCBI taxonomy): Eukaryota > Metazoa > Arthropoda > Arachnida > Uropygi > Thelyphonidae > Mastigoproctus > Mastigoproctus giganteus. The sequence continues at coordinate 236,368,588 of NC_143576.1, forward strand.
TTCACTTGATGAGAAATAGGTGAGGTTTCAAAAGAAGCAAGTTTCTATTCGTTAAGGTCCAGAAGAATGGAAGAGTCAAAAGCATTCCAGTCAATGTTTCTGATGGAAAATCTTATTATTTCTGGCTGTGAGAAAGTGTGTGAAGATGGAACGGTAGAATCAGGGGAAAGCATATAATAGATGACTCTATGGTCACTGGTGCACCAGTCCGTATACACGGTCCAGTCAGTAAGCCGCAAATCGAAGTGAGAGTTTGTCATCGTTATATCTATATTAGATTCTCCTGCATAACTTGAGAAAGTATGAGGGTGATGAGGCTTGTTGTGAATTGAAACACAATGATTAATTATGACCTCCTCCAAGAGAAGGCCACGTGCATCTGTAGAAGAGCTGTGCCAAAAGTTTGATTTTGCATTGACGTCCGATGAGATCAATATATTGCTGTTCGGTCCCAAAGTATTTATGACAGTCTCTAGGTAAGCAAGAGAGTGATTAAAGTCCTCCGATGGAGGGCAGTAGAGAGAAATTAAGTAAAAATTCATTACGGAGTGTGTGACAAGAACGCAGGTAGAGAACTGAGTGCAAAATCCATGAAGAACCGTGATGTCTAAAGAGTCATTAAGAATTAATATACAAGATTTGGGATTCTGGTCAACGGGTTGTATTATTCTCATTTTTAACGAGTAACCCAGGATTTTAGACTGTGGTCCAGACTGGACGCGTGCAAAATAAGGCTCTTGTATAGCGACAATGTCGATACAATTTGTCTCGGCAGAAAGCCTAATCTCGTCAGCTACTGCCCGAGATCGCTGCCCGTTTATCTGCATAATCCTCAGACGGCCTTTCTCCCTCACAGACGAAACTGGCGTAGAACCGTTTAGAGAGGTAGTGTTGTTTACATTATGTACAGAGTAATGAGTCAAATTACTCATAAGCGGTCCTTATTCTTGTGGTTTCTAATGCTCTTTTATATTCAGGACATTCACTGTCCTTTACAGAATGGCTGTACTCCCGTTTACGTCGCTTGCAGTTTACGCAGCAAGCCGCCTCTTCCTTATGAGGGCACTCAGAGAAAACATGACCACTGCGGGCACAGTGACCACACGAAGGGGATTCGTGGGAACAAAACTGTGCAGTATGCCCATATCCTAAGCAGAGGTAACACTTGGTTACAATTGTAAACCGACGGAATTTGTGAGAACTCCAAGATAAGAAAATCCTTTCTTGGGACAGAAGGCGTTTGTACATTCTTGGCGGGAAGCTTATTACCCAATTCACAAGTGACGACGACCTTGCACGTGTAGTAAATCTGAGAGCAATTTCCTGTTTACATTCCTCTAAGGAAAATCCATAGTCAGCCAAGTTTTTCACATGAAGATTTTCGATTATTTCTTCTTTAGTTAAATCTTTTGGAATGCCGTAAAAAAGCAAAGAGGGGTTTCCCATGCAAGGGCGACCGAGAGAGACGCCAGCCGAAGTAAGAGACTCAGAAGCAGATAAATTTTCTAAGTCTGTGTTGGTAGCAGTTTCTACAATAACTCCTTTATTTCGTATCATGCGTAGGGACTTAATTTTAACAGTCTTAAGATCAGACTTGAGGGTCTTAGTAACGAGATTTTTAACATCGCCACTTGTTTTGCACCCACTGGTGTCTGAAGCTCAAAGAATAATAACATTATCAGTTTTAACTTTCGGTTGTCCAGTCTTTTGTACCGATATTCGAACAGTGTCTGCATATGATCTAGGAACAGGAGAAGCAGGTAGTAACTCAGAATGATTAGGTTCTGGACATGACAGGTGTGGCTCCCTTATCAGCTGAGAATCGATAACCTCAGATCCCATCAGATCCTTTGATTTCTCTCGTCTGGCCGTATCTGAATTCATCACGAATGCCGGGCAGGTATTTATAATTCTATCAAGGAGATCTGTTCTGTTTTGTACCTCCTGATTAAGCGCCTTTAGTTTTTCGTTTTCAATGAGAAGTGACATTGTCACTGTTTCCAAATTATGCCACTTTTCTCTTAGGATGTTACCAGCTGTTTTAGTAATCTTGTTTCCCTCTTGGGAGAGAAACCCAGAAAAATCATTATGCAGTTTCGATATGGTACCCAGAATGACAGGTGCGTCCATTTCATTTAGCTTTGTTTGTAAGTTCAATTCATCTTCGGAGCCTGTATCCAACTTGTCATTCGTTGGCTCCCCCTTTGCGATATCACTATCCAACTCTGACTGTATATTTTTAGCCAGTGTTTTTTGCGTTGCAGAGTCCTGCAATGAGCCATCCAATTCCATCTGCTCAGTGGAAAGAGATTTCCGACGAAAAGTTTCATCTTGCGAAGACTCAGAATCATCCGATCCCTCGAGGGCAACTTGTGGATTTAATAACCCAGAACTTTCAGCCGTAGATACTGGCGGAAGAAACTCCTCAGTATTAGGAAGTTGTTTGTCATCCATGTGTAGGTTTAAGCGGGTTAAAGAAAACAGACGAACTAAATGCAGTTTAGTTATATCCGCTTCAGATGTCTTCCAGCTAAAGTTTGTCCCTTAAGGCACACAAAAGGCCACAGATTCCTAAAATATCTCACAGCAAAGCAACTTGTTGCCTGTGAGAATAATAGAAGAAAAGTTCAGTCGGGGTGGGGAGGGTTTAATCCCTAACTTTGTCGCCACGTGACGCAGTCCTTGACCTTGTAAGCACCGTATTGTCTTAAGCGACTATTGCTGCATTCCGCTGCTGAGTCAACTATAGACTGACTGTTCATTACAACAAAACACCGAAGCACACATGCCTAAAAATTAAATATTAACATATTACCTGTCCAGGATTCCTTTAGCGGACTCTATATCCAGATTCCGGTCATCATAAGCTCTCTGTCAATATGTAATTCGTGTATAATCCTTTTAGGTTTACTTTGATATTTGGATATTTTAACGGAGCACTGAATTCAATAACTCACTGTTCACCGCCACCTAGCGGACATCACAAGGTAGTGACAGAATCTGGTGGTTTTCCATTCCGACCATGTACTCAAATCAGGAGCAAGCAGATATGCACTTTATGTACTGTTTCACAGACGGCAATGCTCTGGAGGCTCGTCGTTTGTACCACAAAAGGTTCCCAGAACGAAGAGAGGAAAACGTTTGAAGGTATCCATCGCTGCCTTTGTGAACATGGGACCTTTACACCTCGTGCTGCCGACAGAAGATGACTAAGATCTCCTGGAGTAGAGGAGGAGATTTTGGATGTTATGCATGCCACTCCTGGAATCAGCACATGCAAAATAGCAATGCAACTGGCTGTTCAACGTTCGACTATTTGGAGAGTGTTGTGAGAACACCAACCGTATCCTTACCATCTGCAACGGGTATAGGCCTTGTCACCAGCAGATTATCCTGTGCGAGTAAAATTCTGCCAGTGGTTCTTGCAGCAGTGTGATATAACTCCTCACTTTCCTGCCTTAGTGATATTCACAGATGAAGCACAGTTCACACGAGACAGAATCCAAAACTTTCACAATCAGCACATATGGGCTGAGGAAAACCCACATGCAATTCTTCCATCACATCACCAACAGCGGTTCAGCCTCAACATCTGGGCGGGTGTTTTTGGTGATAAATTATTTGGGCCCCATGTACTTCCAAACAAACTCACAGGGCAAGCGTACAGAAACTTTCTGGAAAACAACATGCCTGATTTCTTGGACGACACGCCACTGATCATTCATCAACAAGCACACTTCATGCACGATGGTGCTCCTGCACATTTCAGCTACCTAGGCCGCGATTACCTGAATTGAAGGTTTCCTCGTCGGTGGATAGGTAGAGGTGTTCAAGTCTCTGAATTCAAAAAATAAGATTCTAATTGCTGGCTAACTTTATGCCTTACCATATGCTTTTTAGTGTGAAATTTGGAAGTTTAGAATTTTCATCTGAGCTATCATCCCCTGAATTGATTTTGGTTTTACCTCTGATGCCATTTCCACCAAATCCGCTTCACCAGCCTCTTCTTCTACCAGTAATTCTTGAACATCTTCAGTAATCGTATCTTTTTATATTTTTTTAGGAGCATCGGCGACTAAGGCCATGTAACTCTGTGTATATTGTCTATAAATTGCATGTGTCCTGAGGTCAATTTTCTGTTTTGCTGGAAGAAAAACCAGAGTTTCCGGGAGAAAAAAAACCATGATACCCTCACCTAACTCAGCCATTTTGTGAAACAGCCATAAAAATTACTTCCATCATCGACGGGATTCGAACTCAGGTCTTTTCCACCTAGTGTGGGGAGGAAGGTGATTCTATCAACCCACAAGGGCTTCAGTAGTGATATCATCAAAACCTTCCGCTGCTACCGACGTAGAAAGTTCTACTATCGCACTGATTCCGTTTTCTGCCAGTTGGACCGTATTTCCTGATTGAACTGACATACATTTTTTCAACACGCACCCGTTGGCAGTTTTATTTCTTTCAGCAATAAAGCTACGATTCTGATACAGTCCACAATTGAGAAATGTTTCCATGCTGCCATTACTTGAATAAATTCGGAATCAATTTTTTCCAAAATCCATTGTAATGATTTTCTGATGTAATGAGTTTTAAATGTGGATATAATGCCTTGATCTAATGGCTGATTGAAAGAAGTTGCATTAACCCAGTACAACTGTTGTGGTAGGAACATAACTTCAACGTTTGGATGACTTAAATCTTTTGGATGGCCTGGTGTGTTATCCAATAGTAATAAAACTTTGAAATCTAGATCTTTCCACAAGTTCAACAGCTCAGAACGTAACACTGGGATTTCCCAACAAAATAAAATACAGGAATTTCCCAATTTTTTTCACTAGTTTTCTCCTCACAAAACTCAAAAATACCCTGTTATGAGAGGTTTACTGAAATTCTCTAACAGTGTTAGAGCGAAACCGTGTTATACAAGTACCGTGTTGTGCAAGGATTACCGCAATTTATCAATCGGGTTAGAGTGAAACTGTATTGTAGAAGTACCGTGTTATATGGGAGTTGCCTATATTTATAAAAACCGGAATCATGCCCAATCTGCAAACTGCAAAATTACCTGAGGGTACCTGACCTGATGCAGGACTCTACTGTATTCGTTTTAATTGGGCATCACTTGAAAAGGAAAAGCTGGATCAACACCAAATTTCCAATATATGCTCTGCTAATCCCTGGGAAAGTTTTAGTCCCATTTCAGATTCCATAGCTCCTGTCATCCCCCCCAACACCATCTCACAAAAACATTTATAAATTTGGAATAGCTATTTTGATCCATTTCAGATTTTCAAAATTTACTTAGAATATTCTCAAGACACTTTTCTGCTAATCAAATTCATAGGTTAACCTATTTCCTCCCCTTGAAAAATACAGCTCCGCAAATCCCTCTTCATGGACTGCCAATTATGCAGTGACATCTTAGTAAACCCTTCTAAGTTTGTAATTCCTTAGACACTTATTTCTTAATCCAATTACTGGATCACTATGGTAGGTGATGCTGGTAAATATGTTAAACGTTAATCTATATACATAAAAGGAAGTTCACTTGAGAATGTGAAAAATTTCTTGTAATGACCAACAAACATGAGAATTAAGATCAAAATTTAATAAAATATAAGTTATATAAATATGAATAAAACACTAAATAGAATAAAACTAAATACAAAGTAAAGATAAGAATAATGAATAATAGTGCTAAAATAAAATAACAAGTAACTTGGTAGTGTGCTCCTTTATCAACTTAAAAGAATGTACGGCATGCAGTAGCAGAGGGTTCATGTAATACATGGTTCTCATATGACAGGAATAACTGAGCACAATAGTGTTAAAAAAAAAAAACACATAAACAAACAGAAGAAGAAATGGTTAATCAGACAACAGTAATGCAGTATGACACGCACAAGGCACATACCAGTGCTCACCAAATTGCAAGATGAGATTTTGATTTGGTGATTGAAAGTCCCTCTATTGTGATTCATAGTGGGATCTGCAATAGAAATATGAAATGCCAAAACTGCTATCAGGATTGTGTTGCTCACTTCAATAATAAGCATCAATGGCACAGCAATCAAAATCAGCTGTGTGAATAGCCTCCTTACTTTCTGAAATACAGTATTCCAACCTCCTGGCAGTCTCACTGATCTAGTCTGAATATTTAATACAATAAACAGAGCTACCTTGCAGAAGTAATGAATGTGTGACTTCAAATTCAGTTCCAATCTCTCACAAGAAAAAATGCTATAAATATGGAATGTCAGCCCCAATTCATTTGGAAACATTTCAGATATTCTTAGAACCTCAGCAGCAAAATTCACATGAATGGGTTAATCCTCTCCACCTGAAGTTCTGATTCACAAATCCCAATGACACAGCTACTGAGTATAGTATAGGAATTTTTTAAAATCCCTAAAAGTACTTCACTTGATAATCTTATCCTTGGATTAGTAGGCAATTCCACTGAATCTGTTACTCCATAAATATTTGCATTGACATGTTTAGAAGTGTTAAATACAGTTGAGTTTCATATTCTATTAATATTTGTTTTTAGAAGGGAGTTCATAAGCATTCATAAATGTAACTACTTCCTTTGATTTGTATTTGACTGGAAAATTTGCAAGATAACTATAGTAAACAAAATAATAGAAAATCTCAAAAAAAATAATAATAAATATTCCTTTGAAACGGCATTCATCAAAAACATATTTAGAAACATTTTACCAAGGATTTATCTCCAAAATTAAAAATTATTTCAAAGCAATTTATCAAGCTTACAAAGCACAAAATTAAAAGGGATCTAAGAGAATTTTTTTATAGGCATAATTGGTACCTTATTGAAAACTATAAGGTTAATTCCATTCAATTTACTCGTGCATGAAATACCGAATTTTTCTGGGTAATGGTGGCTGCCACATCTAGTTTTGTAAGTAGAATCTGCAGTTTGCAAATTTGCCATTCACAGTTAAGTTTTTTAAACCATGTTTCTTTTTGGATTATGGAGAGTTTCAACCTACTCTGACTACTCAAATACTCAGTTTGTGTTTTAATCATACTTCACCCATCACAAATCAGATGCTAGATCATTCACCAAACCTAACTCTGCTACAGATGTGGGTTCACTGGCCTGGAAGCTCTTTAATCGATCACATTCCTGAGTAATTTTATTGCCTGATAAGTTCACCATTCAATCAATCAATTCAATATAAAATCTTATTTGCTATTAGATTTGATGCCATAGGCTTGCTAATTAATGTCACTTGTGGTAAGTGTAAAAATTACTGAAAAAAGTCACACCACCAAGTTACTTGTTATTTTATTTTAGCACTATTATCCATTATTCTTATCTTTACTTTGTATTTAGTTTTATTCTATTTAGTGTTTTATTCATATTTATATAACTTATATTTTATTATACCCATACAATATTTACAACCCATACAATATTTTTAACAAAAATATTGTATGGGTTGTTAACCTAACTCTCACTCCCAACTTTTCCCAGGTCATTCACTTCATCATTTGTGGATTTGCAGTTTGTAGGCCTACTCAAGGATATAATTTCTCAGATGACGCACATAAGTGGACATAAAGTTAAATTGAAAAATGATGGTTACAGGACAGATGTACAGAAATTTTCTTTTAGCCAGAGTAATTGATTGTTGGAATAAACTTCCACCCAGTGTTGTGGAAGTGGGTAGTTTGAATAAATTTAAAGAACGATTGGAGAAATTATTAGAAGGGATGACCAAATAAAATGAGTTTTTTTTTTTTTTTTTAACTACCACTGCATAAACTTACTCCCCTTGCATCTTGTCACTACTAATATACTAATAATCCCATGAACAGTGGTCCTACTACATGTGTTAATTAGATGTTATTATAATGAATGACATTTAGGGCTGTCTTTCTCTTTTTATTTATTTATTTTTTTTATCTTTTAGAAAGATAAAAATTTACATAAAAAAGTTAAACAGCTGCTGCATGATAAAACTCATTACTCATCACATCAGAAATTACATTTACATAACTAGAAGACTATTCTATTTTTAAAAGCTTAAAGAAAACACATTATTACACTGTGTAATAAACCTGATACAAGAATTTCAAGATATTTATAGAAACTATTTACCTAGTATCCCAAAAGTTAACCAAATGTTTTCAAACTTAATTGCAAATAAAATAATGGAAAACTTGGATGTAGGCACTAACCATCTAGAATTATAATCAAAAAGCCTTTGGAAAATTTACGATACCTGTTCTATATTATGTGTCTGAAGACGTGGTAAAAAATTCAAAAAAGCCCTGTGATTACAGTTTTTCTGAAGTTTTAGACTGATATAATATCCAAGCCTGCCCAACAACAGGCCTCTCTAACAATTATTTAACACTGATAAATAAAGTAGTGTTTCTTTTGTATATTGGTTTCAGAATCACATATATAACTTTATATGTTTTTTCTTTTGTGTGTGTGTGTGTTTTACAACAATCATGCCCATTCAATGAAACAATCTAATCCTACTGTGAACACGCAGTGCAATGCAAGAGAGTATAAATGCACAAAATGTCTTGTAAACAAAAGTGCCAAAAGGTATATACTTTTAAGCCAGCAGTAGAGAAAACTATAAATGAACCCTCCATTCCCTATGTCTAAGATAAATAAAAACTAATACTTTATGACATTATAGCAGCTTTGCCAACTGTCACTTGTTCGAAGAGATCGGAGTTGAAATCTCATTGATGACTGCAGGGATACTTAAAGGCCTCTTCAATTGGAACTACTCCACCTGAGACCAATCAGCTGATCTCAGGTGGAGTAGAGTTTTCCTGTGAGTAATTCAAGCTACATAATATAAAATTCAGCCTATAAATAGCCACAATCTACTCATATGCACCATTAGCAGGGTGCTGATGTAGTGAGCCAAATACTGATTACCAAAAAAACAGTCAGTCCCATTCAAATATCCCACAATTTAACTAAATAAAACTAACAACGGACTGTTAAAGCTGCTGACAGAAATCAAACAGGCAATCAATAAATAAAACTGTCTTTTTGCCATACCTGTGGTTGAGGTAAGGGAGAAACATGAAAGCTGTTTTTCAACTCTCTCACAAGATCTAATTAACTAGCTAATTATGAACAGAAGAAACAAACTGGTCCAGTAAAAATCTAGCATTTTCTGCCTGTCTTCAAACTAGTTACACAACACAAAGCTCATTTTAAAGTCAACACAGTGATGAAATGGGGTGAGAACCACCTTTAATGTATCCAAACATAGCATAACAGTTAGAAAAATGCAAACATTTTAAATTTGTGTTAATCAAATAAATATTTAGTTCATATAATTTATTATTTTAACTAATAATTATTTTTTTTAAAGAATTAACTGTGGAGTAATATAGACAGGATATTTCTTAAAAGGCAATTTAGTTTTTGAGTTTCTATTCTAATATACACTGGTGAGCAAAACTTAAAGGACCAACACTATTTCTAAAGTGTTACAACCACAGAATCTTTACTTAAGGTACTCTTTACTGATGAGAGTAGGTTCAATCTCAGATATGCAGGGTGAGACCTTCTGCCAACCTCTTGGTTGGCACATGGTATCACCCCGCCAACATCACTGAAAGAGATCAATATGGTGGTCGAGGTGTTCTCGTCTGGGGAGGTGTTATCTTGGATGGATGTACACAACTCCAGATACTGGAAGGCAGTACTGTAATTGGTGCATGCTACTGTACTGAGGTAATCCTTCCCCATGTGCATCTGTGCCATGGTGCCATTGGCCCCGAGCTCGTGTTTATGGACGATAATGTCACACCCCATCGCACTACAGCTGTTGATATGCTTTTGGAAAGTGAGAACAATGTTCGTATAGATTGGCCTGCCAATTCCGCTGATCTAAATCCCATCGAACATGTATGGGACACTCTGGGCAGATGCCTAGCAGTACGTCCACACCCACCAGAAAATGTTCACCAGCTAAAGATGGCACTGACGGAGGAATGGATGATGTTACTGCAAGAACTTATCAACAACATTGTTCTAAGTATGAACAGGCAGTGCAAAGCCTGCATTGACATTAGGGGTGGCCATATCTCCTACTAAGGATCACCTCTTCCCTTTGTTCCATCTTTGACAGTGATGCATCTGTATCATGGCAGCCAGTGCTATGTTGCCATTTTTGAATAAAGTCCCTCTGCACCGTTTTGTTTCCGTTGTTGTGTCAGTGTTGTTTCCTTTGTCATTTCTGTACCTCACGAGGTTCTTTTGGTATGCTTTTCCCATATCCAGGCCACTCCTATGAGAAGCTACAGGTGAAAACCTGACTGGTCCTTAAATTTTGCACACCAGTGAGGGTGTAAACATTTATATTTAACATACCTTTCCAAACAGTCCTCAAAAATATCTCCCCCAAAAGCATCAAATATCACCTTAACTCCAGTACCACTGGTAACGTTCTTCACTGCACTAGTAACTTCCTTTTTATTGTAAGTGACAGATGAGAATGCTCCTTTATCACGAACAAGTGCTGCTTTATCTTCAGTGCCACATGCTCCTATAACCTTAAAAAAGTAAAATTATTCAACTGTCTGTAAGGACATATAGAAGAAAAGTAGATAAAAATTTACATTAACCCTTAAGTAGTTACATAAAAATGTATTGCTTAAATAGATGCATGTGGTTATGACACATGCAAACAATATCTTCATGCTGTTAGTAGTTATTTAAAAAAAAAAATTTTTAAGGTCAGTATTACTTGATTTTTTTTTTTTTTTTTTGGTTAATTAGTAATGCTGTGAAATTAAATATTGTATTCATAAAAATACTACTTATTTTTAAATGAATTTTAAAAACATAACTCTTGAAACATTTATAATATAATACAGCTATATATGAATGTCTTTCATTCATTTTGTATATTGGAAATATCAACTGTAAGATCACAGGTGAGGCAACCACAGCACAAAATGAAATATAAATATGGGCCAGCCTAGAAAGATTTCATGTAAAAGATTCATATTCACTTTTTATATGAGATTAGCAGGGATAAGGAGGTGATTATCCCCTTGTATAAGGCAATGGTCAGGACATGCCTTGAGTACTGCATACAGGTCTGGAGGCCTCATTTTAGGAAGGATGTAGAGTTGCTTAAGCATGTACAGAGAAGGGAAACAAGATTTGTGAGGGGAACGAAGGGGTCCTCTTACCAAGAAAGGCTTAAGTTCTGCAAATTGCACCTTCTGGAGACTAGGCACCTGCGAGGTGATCCGACTGAGGTGTATAAAGCCTTGAATGGTTTGAGCATGCTCAATGCTGATGGGATTCTTCCTCTTGCTCAGAATAATCACCTGAGAGGGCATAAATTCAAATTGAGGAAAGACAGATGTAGGATAGATGTGCGGAAGTTTGGCTTTAGCCAGCATGTAGTTGGTTGGTGAAACAGACTTCCATCCTCTGTTGTGGAAGTTGATAGCCTAAATAAATTTAAGGCTGAGCTCGACAGGTATTTGGAACGAATGGATGGATGAAATGGGAGTGTTTTTTTTTTTTTTTGGCTGATGTTGCATAAGCTTGCTTTGTTTTTTGTTTGTTATTTGGTTTTTAGGAGCATTAGCAACTAAGGCCATATTGCTCCGGGGATATGCGGTGGTCATTCCCTGATCTTTCCGCATCCTCCGTATTTGGTGGACACGGGCTCGAACCCCGGTCTAATCAAGAAGCATGTGCTACGCACTGCTGTTCCTGCCCAATGGCTACGGAGGCACCAAGCTTGCTTTCTTGCATCATATGCCTCTGCTAATGCTACTTCATTGTGTTGACACTGTATCTTGCCTATTTCTTTAAACTGCAGTCAGAACTATAATCTCAGAATAGTATTCTACACTAGCTTAAACTCCTTGGTTGCTCTCATTTTCGAAAAATAAAAGGCCAGTAATCTCAGAAACTCTAAACAGCACACCATACCATCATCTTCAGTGAATGAAGTGGAAAATCATAAACCTGACATGATTGACAGTAGCCCAGCCATGATAATTCTGTTCTTTATTACTCATAAACCATTTCTTTTCAAGTTCAAGTAACTGTTTGCTTAAACTCAATTAAATACACACAGAAATTTAGCCAAATCCTGTTGTCATCTGCACTGAGGTCATGAACAAAGGTAATTTTTTAAGGGTGAAACGTCTGTGAATGAAGAATATGCCTGGTGGTAGGCTCTGCCACGTGTAGTGTATGGGTATATGAGACTAAATAGATGTTTCAGACAGTTCAACAGACAAGCAAACTTCCTCTGCATCCTTGGGAGTATTTCTGTTACATGGAGCTCCAAGCAGATTTATATTTATTACAGTGCTTTAAAAACTGGCTATCTAAGACATGACTACATTCATGGAAAGTGCCTGATGAACACAATGTTGAAAATCACACTGTTTTGTTAAGGCAGACCTACTTTTTAAAAGCCACTGCACCATGAAATACAATGCTGAATGCTCCAATATTCCACAAGCAAATGATCTCACCAAAAACAGATTCTTATTATGCATGGTCAGGAGAAAAATGCTAAAAGAATATGCCATAGAACTGACAGAAATTATACTGAATAAGAAATAAAAATTTATCCAATTTATCTGTAAAATGACAAAGATTTCTGAACAATTAATTCCAAGTAAGGGCTCTGGTGCAAACTGCATATACCCCATTATTTGAGAGGAAGTGGTGAGGCAATACATCAAAACCATTAAGATTAATCATGAGGATGTTGTTGTTGTTGGGTTTAACGACACAAGGGCTGCTGTGGCCAAATTGTGTCTGAATCATAAGGATGTCATCAGATTCAGAAGTGATTCCTATAGACTGGAGAAATGCCAAAGTATTGTCGATCCATAAAGATGTTTACAGAGAATGAAGTGGGTAACTGCTGACTGACCAGAATGGCTTCAGTGGTAGGAAAAATCACACAAGCAAAGATTAAGAATTAAATACAAGGAATAGCAGTTTTCCAAAATGTTTTAAGGATATGGCCCTGGAAAGATTGTGCAAGGCTCAAGGGGTAGAATTTTTTTCAGCCTGGACTGTACTTGTTAACAGGAGAGATTGCTTCTACAGGGATGGGATACACTTAAATAGAAAGGGTGCAAGAATATTTGCTGATGCTATTGAGGCAGTGTTAGGTGGGTCGGAAAACTGCTAGCTTGGGGGGAGACAAAGACCAATAGATTGACAGTAGCCACTGGCAGAGGTGAAAGAGATTCTTGCACTGCTTCTATTAGAATGAGCAGAAGCCTGAAAAACAAGATGCATGGTATTTCAGAGACTGCTGGGAGCCATTGCGGTACAAGTAAACACATGGGTTGTGTTAGGGTAGCTAAGAATAGAAACAGGTGCAGGTATACTTGCGTGTACACCAATGCTAGGAGTTTAGTAAATAAATTTGATGAATTTGAGGTATTGCTCAAAACATCGAAGGCAGATATTGTTGGGATATCAGAGACGTGGTGTCACACAGATATAAGGGATGCAGAACTGCAATTTGGGGATTACAACGTCTACAGAAAGGATAGACAGGATAGGAAGGGGGGAGGGGTTTATGCTATTAGTTAAGAAACACATAAAAACCAAGGAAGTGAAGCCAGTCGACATCGCTGGACAGTGCAGTGTTGAGTCAGTTTGGTGTGACATAAACACTGGGAGATCAAAATTGAGAGTAGGAGTGTGCTATAGGCCTAATGACTCTGATGAGTATAATAAGGAACTGTACAGGGAAATAGAGTGGGCCAGTAAATCAGAGAGTCTTATAATGGGAGATTTTAATTTCCCAGATATTGACTGGAATTTGGGGGCTGGTTGAGGTTGTCACAGACATTCTCTCAGATATGCCAGACAAGCTGTTCTTACTACCTGGGAGTCTAAAACACTGATGGAACTGATATTCGGGTGACACTCAAGTCAAAGTGGACCCAATTTCGGCGAAGTCCGGACGGTCTATGACAGCCAAATCCTCTGCTTGCACCTTCACGATGGTGGGACTGTTAGTAATCCTGGGTATAACCTTCATGCATAAGTACATGGTGGGTGACCACCCAGGTGTGAACAAACGTAAGCAGGGGTCGAGGTGTGGCGCCCACACCACAGGGAGGAACGCCGCCCCTCTATGTTACCAGGCAGTACTAGGTGGTAGATGACTCTCATCAACCGGTGAAATACCACCACTTTGCTTATTGGAGGCTTGAAGTGGTGGAACCCATGTTTAGTCTCTAGAGCTAAGTTCCGGCCAACCCTTCCCTATCTCTTCCATCATGCAGTATGATTGATGATTTTTGAGGTTATGATGAATGTCGTGGCGAGATCCAATATTCCTTACATTTCGAGGGTACAGCTCTAAAACGGTGTTCGCAGGCCGGCCGCTAGTTAGTACACCGGACTGAACCTATTGGTAACTCTCTAGGAAGCTTCCGGATGGTGACTGGAGGGAGTCCGAGTAGTGTGTATGCGGGGAGCATTGTCGAGGCCATGTTATGTCAAGGATCTGGGTATATTCTTACCACATGTACGCCATATCCAAAAATTTCATTACTTCATACAGCATGTCCCACCCACTTTTTCTTACTATTGAATACACCATGAATTGTCAAAATAATAGAGCAAGCTTATCTGCGAAAAGATCTAAACCTCCCAAGGACTTCCTAATTCATTTCACAAATATACGTGGTCTCAATTCTAATCTCAAAGATGTCCATTTCCACTTGCAGTCTTCCAAACCCCATGTACTTTTTCTGACTGAATCTCAGTTATCAGTTGATTCAACTACTGCTCATCTCAGATGTCCAAATTATTTGCTGTATGATTCCTTTCGCCTCAAAGGTGGTACTTGTGAATATGTCCGTTCTGATATTCCCTGTCAAAGACTTGGCAATTTGGAATCTCCTCTCTTTGATCTTCTCTGGCTTAAAATCTCTCTACCTCATTGTGTAAAATTCATCTGTTGTCTCTACCGTTCTCCCAACTCCACTAATCACTTGGAGCTCTTTGACTTCCTCTCTTTGCAACTTGACTTTCTCCAGTCCAACTTTCCTAACAGTGAGGTAATTTTCCTTGGTGATTTTAACGTTCACAACTCCAGCTGGCTTCCGTTTTCTAGTCACACCGACCCAGCAGGTCGAGATGCTGAGGCTTTTGCAATTACTAATGACCTAGCACAGATTGTTCATTTACCTACAAGAATACCGGACAATCCTAATCATACAGCCAATACGTTTGATCTTTTTCTCACAAACAACCCTTCTAAGTACAAGGTTGAAGTGAGAGGTTCTTTAGGCACTTCAGATCACAACTTGGTGATTGCCTCTTCTCCAATGGAACCTTTATCTCATGGCTATTCCCAACCTCGTATTGTTTGGCATTACAAGAATGCAAAATGGGATGACCTGCGAGACTTCTTTTCTTCTTTTCCTTGGTCTGATTACTGTTTCAAAACTTCTGATTTCAACGTTTGCTCAGATCATGTCAGTGAAATTATTCTTGCAGGAATGGAATCCTTTATCCCACACTCCACTTTAAAATCTCGTCCTTTATCTAAACCTTGGTTTTCCAATAAATGTGCTAAGGCTGTCCAAGAGAAGAACGTTGCATATCGTAATTGGCTTGTTTCTAATTCTTCAGTTACATTTTCTGCCTACACCAAAGCTCGCAACAATTGTAAAGCAGTTATTAATCAGTCCAAACTAGAGTTTGAACAGGCTAAGAGTAGAAAACTTGCTTCTTGCCCTAATGGTAGCCAAGCATTCTGGTCTCTTGCCAAAGCTATTGGCTGCAACTTTTGCCCATCTCTGCTCCCACCTCTGTCCAAACCAGATGGTTCTGTTGTCACTTCAGCCAAGGATAAAGCTGACCTGCTAGCATCCCATTTTTCTTTGAGCTCATGTATTAATGATCTTGGTAAAACACCTCCCACCATTCCTAACACGCTCCATTCAATGCCTCCTGTGGTCTTCCATCAAAAGGATATCAGAAGGATTTTGATGAATCTTGATGCTAAGAAAGCTCCAGGTCCTGATGGTATTTCTCCACTTGTTCTCAAAACCTGTGCTCCTGAACTTACTCCTATTCTTTGCCGCCTTTTTTCACTTTCTTATTCCAAAGGTGTTTTTCCTTCTGCTTGGAAATTTGCTCATATCCAGCCAGTTCCTAAAAAGAGTGACAAATCCCTCCCATCCAATTATCGTCCCATTGCAATTACTTCTACTCTTTCTAAAGTAATGGAGAAATCAATTAACCGCCAACTCTTAAACTACCTAGAAACCTTCCATCTGATCAACGATCGCCAGTATGGATTCCGTCAGTGTCGATTATGTTACCCATTTATGGACTAATTCAATGGAAAGGTTCGGTGCAACACAAGTAGTTGCTCTTGACATCTCAAAGGCTTTTGATAGTGTTTGGCATAAAGGTCTTCTAAACAAGCTTCCATCTTATGGTTTGCCAACTGTTTTTAGTAATTGGTTATCCAGTTTTCTCTCTGATCGCTCACTGAGGGTGATGGTAGACGGCTCTCTGTCTTCTAACTTCTCCACTAATGCCGGTGTCCCCCAAGGTTCAGTTCTTTCCCCCACTCTTTTCCTCTTGTATATCAATGACCTTCTTACATTGACTGGAAATCCTATCCATAGTTTTGCCGATGATAGCACATTGCATTCAACTTTCCATTTTGAGAAACCTTGTCCAGCTCAATCAGCTTCAAGTTCTCGAAAATCTGCTGCCAATTCCTTAAATGCCAATCTTCAGGTAATTCTCCAGTGGGGCAAAGACAACTTAGTTGATTTCAACCCTTCTAAAACTCAATCTTGTCTTATATCTCGCAAAAAGGATTCTTCTGCTCCTATGCTTATCTTTAGTGACACTCCGATTTCTAGGCAAAATGATATATCTCTTTTGGGGATTACCCTGACTTCTAATCTCTCTTGGTACAAGCATATTACAAATATTGCTTCCTCTGCATCTAAAAAACTTGGTTTTCTCTTTCGCTCGCGGCGTTACTTTTCTCCCAATCAGCTGCTCACTCTGTATAAATCGCAAATCCGCCCTGCCATGGAATATTGTTCCCACATCTGGGGTGGTGCCCCCAAAACCTCTCTCAGGCTTCTTGATTCCATTCAGAAGAGGGCAGTTAGGTTAATTAATGATTCATCTCTAACAGAGTCTCTCCGCTCGCTGTCTCATAGACGCACTGTTTCTGCTGCATGCCTCTTCTACAGATACTTCCATGGGCACTGTTCTTCTGAATTGGCTTCTATAATTCCTGCTCTCTCTTTCAAAACAGTCCGAACACGTGCCGCCACCAGCCAACATCCATTTACTGTCCAACTTCAAACCCACAGAACCAACTTTTCATCTTCCTCATTTATTCATTCAACTGCCGTTTTCTGGAACAACCTTCCTTCATACGTATTTCCTGAAAATTACAATCTACAGAAGTTCAAGTCCAATGTCAACAAATATCTTCTTTCGTCTTCTCAATCTCCAACCCAAGCACGGTACTAAGTACTATAGGTTATAATACCTCTCGTGTTTGGGGTTCTCATAATAAAAAAAAAAAAAAACACTAGCAGGGCTTTTGTGGATTTATTGGATGATTGTTTTCTACATCAACATGTTCGGGAGGCAACTAGAGGGAGTAATACTCTTGATTTGATTATCAGCAGTGATTCTTCATGCATTAAGAAACTGCAGATAAATGAACCACTAGGTGGCAGCGATCACAGTGTGCTGAAGTGGGATTTACTCAAAGAGGTAACTACCATTAGGGGTAAAGGGAAGGGTTATTGCTTCCGTAAAGGCGACTACGATGGACTGAGACAGTATTTAAATTCTATACAGTGGGACCAACTGATGATGTTACCAACAGCAAATTCAAAATGGGAAGCATTCAAAGAACTTATCTTGGAAGCTACTAGGCTTTACATACCAACTAAGAAATATTGTTTAAGGTTTAGGCCAAAATGGATGTCAGATGAACTAATGAGGCATATGGCAGAGAAGAAAAATGCATGGGATACATAAATATTAACACATGACACAGAAGCCTATGATAGATACAAGTTGATATGCAACCAAGTTACAAAGGAGGTTAGGCAGGCGAAGGCAGATTACGAGAAATCCTTGGCAAGGGATGCAAAGAAAAACAGCAAAGAGTTCTTTACTTATGTAAACTCTAGAAGGAAGGGGATGAATCAGATTGGTCCACTTGATATTGATGGGTCAAGTGTTGATGATCCTGCTCAGGTAGCTAACAAACTAAATGAATATTTTGCATCGACATTCACACATGAGGACGTATTCAGCGAGGGGAATGCCAGAGGTGTATTCAACTCTAGCAGTAAGCTACAGAATCTTGAAATAACTGGGAGTAAAGTGGAGGAGAAACTGTTGAAGATAAACACAAGAAAGGCACCTGGGGTGTATGGGATCTATCCAGTTATATTAAAGGAGGCAGCAAAGGAAGTAAGCAAACCTTTAGCCATAATTATGAGAGCTTCCTTGGACTCAGGGGAGGTACCCATAGACTGGAAATGTGCAAATGTGACCCCAATTCACAAAGGGGGATCAAAGGCTGACACAAGTAATTATAGACCTGTGAGTTTAACTTCTGTTCCAGGAAAATTAATGGAGGCACTGGTTAAAGAAGCACTGCAGGATCATTTAGACAAGAATTCAGTTATAGCTCAGACACAGCATGGTTTTGTTAAGGGGAAGTCTTGCCTGACCAACTTGATTGGATACTATGATGCAGTCACAAAAGAACTGGATGCAGGGAATAACTTTGATATTATATACTTGGATCTTAGAAAGGCTTTTGATACTGTTGCACATGGAAGACTGCTACACAAATTGGAGCAGTGTGACATTGGAGGCAAATTGCTGCTATGGATAAAGGGGTGGTTGAGGGGGAGAAGACAGAGAGTGGTAATCAATGGACACTGCTCATCGTGGACTAATGTTATTAGTGGAGTCCCTCAGGGCTCAGTGTTGGGTCCATTATTGTTTTCTGTATTTATAAATGATATTGATGATGGTATATCGGGCTTAATGTCCAAGTTTGCAGACGATACAAAGGTTGGCAGGGTTGTCAAGGACACTACTGACACTATGCTGCTGCAACAGGATCTGGAAAGGTTGAGCAGATGGGCTGAGAGGTGGCAAATGAAGTTTAACATTGACAAATGTAAAGTACTACACATGGGAAACAGCAACCCCAGAGCAACGTATCAACTCTGTGGTACTACACTGACAGTGGTAGAGAATGAAAGGGACTTGGGGGTGGTTGTGCAGGCAGATATGAAGTTCTCTGAGCAGTGCTGACGGGCTGCAAGAGTAGCTCATGGAGTATTGTCAATGATATACAGGAATTTTTCCAGCAGGGATAAGGAATTGATTATTCCATTGTATAAGGTGATGGTCAGGCCACACCTAGAGTACTGTATACAGGTCTGGAGGCCTCATTTCAAGAAGGATGTAGAGCTGCTGGAACGAGTACAGAGAAGGGCAACAAGATTAGTGAATGGAACAAAGGGGTGCTCTTACGAAGAAAGGCTTAAGTTTTGCAAATTACAGTGTCTGGAGACTAGGCACCAGCGAGGTGATCTGATAGAGGTGTATAAAGCCTTGAATGGTTTAAGCATGCTCAATGCTGATGGGATTCTTCCTCTAGCTCAGAAAAATCACCTGAGAGGGCATAAATTCAAATTGAGGAAAGAGAGATGTAAGATAGACGTGCGGAAATTTGCCTTTAGCCAGAGGGTGCTTGGTTGGTGGAACAGACTTCCATCCCTTGTGGTGGAGGTTGATAGCCTAAATAAGTTTAAGGCTCAGCTGGACAGGTATTTTGAACGAACAGAGGGGTGAAGTGGAAGTGGGTTTTTTTTTTTTTTTTTTTTTGGCTGATGCTGCATAAGCTTGCTTTCTTGCATCAAATGCCTCTACTAATGCTAATGCTAATATGAATTTCCTTTAATAAACTTAAAATTATTTTCTATATTAATTTATGTGAGAACCAGCCCTGATGTTAGTTAGTAATGGAAAATAATGCAAAGGTTGAAACAGACACTTCATACATTCATCTGTCCTTATCCCCTAATAATTTGTTTAGTTCTTCCTCCTTAAAGTTATTCAAACTACCCACTTGCACAATAGGTACAAGTTTTTTACAACAATCAACTACCTGCTGACTGAAAGCAAATTTCCACACATCCATTCAGCAACAATAATTCATAAATTTAAATTTATGCCCCTGCTGGATTATCTTGGACACATGTATTGTCCAAGAATAAGAATGCCATCACTATTTAGCTTACTCAATCCATTCTAAGCCTTAAACCACAATCAGATCTCCTCACAGATGTCTAGTTTCCAAATGGTACAATTTTTAGAAATAAAGTCTTTATTGTTAAGAGTCCATTTTTGTTCCCCGCACTAATCTTGGTTCTTTTCTTTGCACCCCTTCCAATAAATCTACATCCATCCTAAAACAGTTCAGTTCTGTATACAGTACTCAAGATCATTAACAAAACCTGGTAAGCTATCCAAGCAGTCTGTCTGAACTGCTCAGAGAAAATCATGTCTGACTGCACAATTATCCCAAAGTCTTTTCATTCTCCACTACTCTGAGTGTCGTACCACACAACTGGTACATTAATCAGTACCCATATGCAGTGCCTTATATTTGTCAATGTTAAACTTCAATTGACACTTATCAATCCATCTGCCTAATTTTTCTAAATCTTGTTGCAGTATTAATGATATCAATATCATTTAATAAATAGCTAAAGCAACAACTAACCCAGCATTGATCCCATGGGAACTCCACCAATAATAATATTAGTTCCAGAAGAGCAGTACCACTGGTAACCACTCTGTCTTCTTCCACTCAACCATCCCCTTTATCCATAGCAGTAATTTGCTCCATCACTAATCCAAACTGCACAGCAAATTTGTCTTGGCCTAATGAGCAACTGTGCAGAGAAATAGAGTGGGCCGGTAAATCAGAATGTCTTATAATGGGGGATTTTAACTTTCCAGATATTGACGGGAACTTGTCGATTGGTCACTCGCACACTAGCAGGACTTTTGTGGATTTATTGGATGACTTTTCTACAGCAACATGTTTGAGAGGCAGTAATACTCTTGACCTGATTATCAGCAGTGATTATTCATGTATTAAGAATTTGCAGATAAAGGAATCACTGGGTGACAGTCATCACAATGTACTGATGTGGGAATTACTTAAAGATGTAACTATCATTAAGGCTAAAGAGAAGGGTTTTGCTTTCATAAAGGTGACTACAGGGGGTCTCGGAGAGTTTTTAAATTTTGTACAGTGGGATAAACTGATGATGTCACCAACATTGAATTCTAAATGGGAAGCCTTCAGGGACTTAATTTTGGAGGCTACTAGGCTTTTCATTCCAACTAAGAAATACTGTTCAAGGTTTAGGCCTAAATGGATGTCAGGTGAATTAATGAGGTTCATGGCAGAGAAGAAAAATGTATGGGATGCATATAAAGTATCAGGTGACACAGAAGCCTATGGCAGATATACGCTAGTCTGTAATCAAGTCACAAAGGAGGTTAGGCAGATGAAGGTAGATTACGAGAAATCTCTAGCAAACGATTCAAAGAAAAATAGATGGGTTGACTATTGATGATCATGCTCAGGTAGTTGATAAGCTGAATGAGTATTTTGCATCTACATTCACACGAGGTGTTATTCGATGACGGGAGTGCCAGACGTTTATCAAACTCTAACAGGGAGCTAAGTGCTTTTGTAATAACAGAGAGAAATGTGGAGGAGGAATTGTTGAAGTTAAACATAAAAAAGGCACCTGAGGTGGACGGGATCTATCCAGTTATATCAAAGGAGGCAGCAAAGGAAGTAAGCAAACCCGTAGCCATAAATATGAGAGCTTCCTTGGAGTTAAGGGAGGCCCCCATGGACTGGAGGTATGCAAATGTATCACCAATACACAAAGCAGGTTCAAAAGGTGACAAGTAACTATAGACCTATTATTTTAACTTGTGTTCTGGGGGAAATAATGGAATCACTGGTTAAAGAAGCATTGCAGGATCATCTAGACAAGACGGCAGTAATAGTTAAGACACAGCATGAGTTTGTTAAAGGGGTCTTGTCTGACCAATTCGATTGGATACTATGATGTAGTCACAAAGGAACTGATGACACTATCCACTGATGACATCTGCACCGCCCTCAACCTATGCTTATCAAGCAGCATCTTCACCTTTGAGGATTCAGTCTACCAGCAGGTACATGGCACTGCTATGGGTGCCCCTGTTAGTTCCATAGTAGCCAACATCGCCATGGAAGATCTGGAGGAGCAGATACACCTGAACCCACCTGTACCTATTACAACATGGTGCAGATATGTTGACGATATTTTTACTGTAATACCACGTGGCTCTGAAACAGCAGTACTGGAATACCTCAACTCCCTATCTAATTTCATCCAGTTTACTATAGAGTTAGAAGTCAACGACGCGCTCCCATTCCTGGATGTCTTAGTGCATCGCGTAGGCCCACGTCTAGAGACTTCGGTATACCGCAAACCTATGTGGTGCGGACAATTTACTAACTATGGATCCGGCCACGCACCCAGTCATCTCAACAGCACTGTCCACACCCTATTCTCCAGGGCTTGGAGCCATTCCAGCACTGATGCAATTAGGCGTAACAAGATTTCCCATGTGAAGGCAGACCTAACCAAATGTGGTTATCCATCCCATGTGCTAAACAGGTGCCTATTACAGGCACAAGAACTCACATCCCACCCAAGACCACCAAAACAAGACGATATACCGTCCACCTACATTCCCTATTATCCAGGGGCGTCAGGACGGATCTCAAAAATCCTCAGAAATTACAACATCAAATGCGTGCAGTTACCCTGCAGAAACCTAGGTTCACTTGTCTCCAGTGTGAAGACCCCTGTCACACCTCTCTTATGCAGCAATGTAGTATATCGCATCACCTGTAGAGACTGTGACAGCTGCTACATAGGAGAAACATCAAGACGTCTCCAAGATCGCCTTATGGAACATGACAGGGCAATCTGGCTTGCCGAAACTGACCAGTCCGCAGTCGTGGAACATTTTTGGGCCACCAGCCATGATCTCGATCCCAAACGTGACTTTGAAATAGTAGACTACTCACAACACTTTCGCCACCACCTATGGCTAGAGTCACTTAACATATTAAACAATCCAAAGGCGATAAACCACCACAAAGGCATACGTCTACACCCCATCCTAGAGACAACCATTTTAATGCTGGATAAATACTGGAGTAAAACAGCGCACGTCCGTGCAACAACAATAGAAAATGAATAGCGTGCCTCACTCTCAGCTCATTGCACTTATCCGTTGTATTTAAATCTGTTGAAAAAGAGACTCGTTAGTCTTGAAAGCTACTGCTACTTATTATATATTTTATTATATTATATTAAACTGGGTTATCATTGTATGTATATATTTTTCTTAACCATGGACCCCAGTACACCAGGCCCATTCGTTATACTTCCATCTTTTGTTGTGGAAGTTGATGGCCTAAATAAATTTAAGGCTGAGCTGGACAGGCATTTGGAACGAATGGAGGGGTGAAATGGGAAGGTTTTTTTTTTTGGCTGATGCTGCATAAGCTTTTCTGGAATCTATGTATATGATGTCAAAATAATTTTTTGCATCCAGTTCCTTTGTTATTGTGTCATAGTACCTAACTGGATTGGTCACACAAAATCACTCCTTAACAAATCTACTGTGATTGCTGTATAACTGCATACCTATCCAGATAGTCCTGCATTACTTCTTTAACCAGTGATTCCATTAATTTCCCTGAAACAGAAGCCAAGCTTACAGATTTATAATATTACTCACTTCACCCTTTGTGAATTGGGGACATATTCATAAATCTACAGTCCATAGAGATCTTGCCTGATTCTGAGGATAATCTTGTAATTATGACTAAATATTTGATTACTTCTTTTGCCACCTCTCTTAATATAACTGGGTCTATCCCATTCATCCCAGGTGATTTATTTCCATTTAGCTTCAACAATTTCTCTTCCAAATTCCTTTCAGTTATTACCTAGCTCCCTGTAATTTGATATACTTCAGGCATCTACACCTCTACAAAATTGCTCATGTGTGTATGTAGATGCAAAATATCTATTCAGTTCATCAGCAACCTAAGCAGGATTATTAACAGTTATACCATTCATATCCAGTAGACCAATGTGATTCATCCTTTTCCTTCTGGTGTTAACATAAGTAGTCTAGTACTTTTCTTTGCATTCTTTGACAGAGATTTCTCATAATCTGTCTTTGCTTGCGTAACCTCCATTATGACTTGATTGTTGAATGTTTGAAGAATTCTTCAAACTTTATACCATTGACTGGCGAATGTTTGAAGAATTCTTCTTCAAACATTCGCCACTACTCCCAACAGTTCATCTGACATCCATTTGGGTCTAACCCTTAACTTTTATCTGATACAAAAAGCCCAGCAGCTTCTATGATTACTTCCCTGAATGCTTCCAATTTAGAATTTGCTGTTGGTAACATCATTAGCTGGTCCTACTAAACAGGATTTAAACTGTCTGGGCCACAGTAGTCCCAGACAGGTTAAATCCTGTTTAGTAGGCCCTTCCCTTTGCCCTTGACAGTAGTTATACCTCTAACAAGTTTTCTGCTAGCTTTCTTACCATGGTTTCGAGCCTGGGATTAAAAACCGCAAGATTGAGTCAATCTGTGTTGGAAAGGACAAACATTTTTGGACTTCTTCTTGCTATGACTGAATTAATCAGTCCCTGGTGATGGTCGCTTGACAAAAATATCCAATTTTTCTTCTGACAAAGTGGAAGATAAAGATCTAAAATAGTTTGGTTTCCCCTCCAAGTGGATTAAAATCCAAAGCTGAATATCAGCATTCAAGAAGCTGTAAACATGTTAAGAAAGTCCCCCATCAATACACTGTGATAACTCCTGCCTTGTGGTTCAGTTTTCTGTAGATTCTTAATTCATGAAGAGTTACTGCTGAAATCAGATCAAGCATACTGCTTTTTCTCTTTGCATCTCTAACATCTCTGCTGGTGTAGAAAACATCATCCAACAAATCTACAAAAGTTCTGCTACTGTGTGAGTGACCAACCCAAGTTCCAATCAATATCTGGAAGGTTAAAACCCCCATTATAAGACATTATGATTTACCAGTCCACTTTGTATGCCTGTACAGCTGGTCATTACACTCATCACAGTCATTAGGCCTATAATACCCATCATTTTGGTGGGACATAACACTTATGTCCCACCAGACTGACTCAACACTGCACTGATCATCCATGCCAAAAGTTATTTTGGAAAATTATTTCTGCAGCTGGCTTAGAATACTTAAAAGTGGAAAATTAATTTATAAATAAATAATTTTTATTCTATAAACAGTGATGAGATCATATACGAGAATGCAGGTGATGATGTTAGACACATCTCGATGAGGAACTGAGCTAACTAACTTCAATAATTTTTTTTCTGATGAGTAGTAACATATTAAAAAATTTATTTAAAAACATTAAAATTCTTGCTTTATATACCAGTATGTCGTGGACACCAGAATAGTTAAAACTAAGGAAGTTCTTAACTATAAAAATGGATTCTGCTATTTTGTGAATTATTCATTAAATATTACCTTGGCTTTAAAAAGATTAGCAGCTATATCCACTGCAGCGAGGCCTAAACCACCAGCAGCAGCAGTGACAAGGACAACATCACTAAATTGGATAGAGAATAAAGCAGAATATATACTGTATTATTAAATATATTTAAAAGCAGGCTTTGAATTGAAGCTGATTATAGTTTCTGTTTACATAATAAACAGAAACTATAATCACAATTATGAGAGATGAAAAGATAAAAGTACTGCATTAGTATTTAAGCTATGTATAGAAAACTTATACAAATATATTAGACAAAAGCAGAAAGCACTGGCAAATCTTTCCAAAAAGACAAACAGCAGTATCTCTGCATTAGTTCCTGTCTATAAGTCACTTCTTGTCTTATTAGTAAATTTTAATATTTTCTATCTGATATGATTAATGATAATGTATTGAAAGCTCAAGTTATGTATCTAACTCCTCTACTTTTATGTATAATGGATCTAGAAATAAAATTATTTCTAACCCTATCATGTGTAAAAGGTGTATTACTACTAAATGTTAGTTCATCACAATTAGTCTTGTATCAGTAGTTGCACTGGCATTATATCCACAAACCCAGGGTTCTGATTAGGGAAACAAAGTGAAAGGGATGGAATTCTAAATTTTCAAACCCAGACAAAGAAACACACCAACCCAAAACATGCACCACAATACCACACTTTTTGCAGCCATGTGAATAATAATGTGCTTTGCATCACCCTCTTAAAGTTTAATATTTCCCTAACAACTTCCTCTACAGGTAGAATTATGTCATTTGAAGACATTATCCTGTCAAACTAATGTGATATTGCATCATCATTCTGTAATATTAGAGTGGCAATGCATCATCTTTTTTATAAAGGCATCCATCCACCTGCTGCTATCTGCCTTCACTTCCTATTCAACAACAGAGTATGGTACACACTCAGTTAACTCCAAGGAAGAAAAGCATAATTACTGCTCTTCATAGGAAGGGCTTTTCTAGATGCAAATAGCTGCAAAAGTTGGCTGTAACTAGTCTACTGTGTCAAGGTTACTTATAAAGAAACATGAGACTGGAGATGTCAAAAGAAAATTTGGAACTGGACTGAGACAGAAAAGTACTGCAGCACAGAACAGTTTTGAAATGTTTATGCTCCATGATTATTGTGCAAGTTCCACAGACCTAACATACTGGAGTAAATGCAAGCGAGAGAACTGTCTGACAAAGACTTGTGATAAATGCGCTGAAAGCACATATTAACCTGGTAAGAAGCCCTTACTGACCAAATTCATGAGGGGAAAAACTACTAACCTGGGTAAAGAACATGCTAATCGGACAAGTGAGCGATGGGAATCTGTAATATTCTGATGAATCCATATTTAACCTCCACTGATCAAATGGCAAATGCTACATTCATCATAGATCTCTAAAGAAGCTTATTACCCTCACTGTATTCAATCAGCCATAAAGTTTCTATTAGGCCAGATAGTTTGGAGATACATAACAAGCAAAGGAGTGGGCAGAATACATTTTATAAATGGTACTGTTAATGGTGACTATTACACAAACATTTTAAAGGAGACTTCTGTCTGTTATCAGAGACCTCTTTCAAGGAACAGAAAATTATTTTCCAACATGACTCTGCCCCTTGTCACACTGCACATAAGGTTAGTACAACATTACATAATCATTTAATACAATTTCTAGTATGCTAATTTTAACTTGTTTCAAATACTGTTTTATAATTTTTTTTATCTTTAGGTGAAAAAATTCATGCAAAATTGCAATATCTAATCCTTATTGCAGCCAGGAAATAGTCCAGGAATGATTTGAACCCAAATGAAAACTACTGGTGTGTTATGAGACAGAAAATTGCTGCTAAAAAGCAATTAAGCAAGAAAACATTGCAAGAAACCATTACTTGTGCATACATGGTACCATGAACTAAACAGCAATCTGTATTAGTACTAGTGCACAAAGCTGAGGTTCTTATACATATAAAAGTAACTACTAGAGTAGTAGGCCCAGATTCTTATATAGATAAAAGGATTAGTATGAAGTACTCAAAGAAAGTTCACTTAAACAGAATGGTACGAGTTTTCTCTCTTTAAAAAAGTAAAAATATCAGATACATCATTATCACGTTAGTGGAGATAAAATCTGATATTTTAAGCTGATTGAGTTGATATGGCTCAGCCAGATGTTTTAAAGCATTAAAAGAGAATTAAAAGCACAGAAGTCAACTGAAAAATTCAGACAATCAGTAATGATATGTTTAACACATAAAACACTTTTTTGCAATAGTCACATAAAGGAGGTTCAATGGCCCTCAATAAAAAGGAATGTGTCAAGTGACTATGCCCAACATGGAGTCTGACAAAAATAATTTCTTCTTTTCATATCTGCATAGACTAAAGAACTATAGCAATAATTACACATTGATATATTTTGTCCTGCATAAGACAGTATTTGCCAATGTTCAAGATGTATGACAGGACTATAGTTTGTATGCAAGATTAAAAATTTGCATCGACTCAGGGACCAAGTTTTTGCCTTATCTACCACCTGTTACCTTCAAACAATCCCAAGGGCTCACATCTGGTGAGTATGGACTTGGCACACCCAGGGTCTGAGCTGGATATAATCATTCTTTCTCTTTCTTGGTAATTCCCTGCTACTTCCTTTACTCTCTCTCTCTCTCTCTCTCTCTCTCTCTCTCTCTCAGGGTAACTCAGAATTTTTTTTTTGGCTGGTGCAGCAAAAGCCTCAGGCTTCCTTGCACTATATGGCTAATAATAATAATGACTATGAATCCAACAAAGCATGGTCATTCTGATAAAAAGTCAGTCAGGCTGGAGAACAAATACTCCAGGGAAGCAGGGGGATTGTGCAGATGAAGGTACAACAAAATTTGCTGCCACACTCAAATTATGAAGGAGCTCTGGAAACCAAATGACAAAAGTTGGTTAGCCCTAAGATGAGCATTACAGATTTTCCCATTATGATTCAAAGACTACTCACTGCATAGGAAGGTCTGACTAAGATTTCAATTTGATTTTTAATTGTATATTGTAATGAAAGTTGTATATAGCAAAGTGATAAAAATGGTTCATTTGTATCAACATAATACAATTTCAGAGTGGTGAAATGATCACTCTGGTAATTATACTGACAAGTATTACAACTAATGTCAGAAATAGCCACTGTAATCTGCTGGTAACATCATCAGCAATTTTTATCCCGTGTTTACTTTTAACTTACACAGTTTAAACTTCCTACACCCTGGATTTATTTGACATACCTGCTCTACTTGAACATGCAAACTTACATCACAATCACCAAGCAATAAATATATAACATCATTTTTTAAATTAGCATAAAAGCTTGATAACTACTGGCAGGCATGTCAATGCTTTATCTGAATTCATTTCATAACATTATAATGGCAAATCATATTTTAAGCATGGTTTCGTGGGGGAGTTATTTATTTATTTTTTTTTTTTTGGTCCAATAAGATACTATGCTTTATAATAAATAAAGTACACTAAACTTTATAATAAATAAAGCAACAATAAGCAAACACTTTTCTTATTATTAAATTTGGCATACATTTTCTTCTAACAAAGTGGGCAATACCCTTTTTCACCATTTATTTTATTAACATTTTGTTTCAGCAGTGTAGCACAACACAGCGTTGCATTGTAGCAGATTAAAGATTTAATATTAGTAGTGACAAATGATAAAAACTTCGCTTCCCACGTCAGCTGTACAGCTTCTGCAGTTCTTCCTTGAATTTATTTAAACTACCCACTATCAACAGTGTCCCCCCCCCCGTGTGTGTGTGTGTGTGTGTGTGTGTGTGTGTGTGTGTGTGTGTGTGTGTGTGTGTGTGTGTGTGTAGTCTGAGCAAGAGGAAGAATGTCATCAGCATTGAACTTGCTCAATCAATTCAAAGCCTTAAACACCTCAATCAGATCACCTTGCCAGTTCCTAGTCTCAAGATGTTGCAATCTGCAGAAATTAAGCCTTTCTTGGTAAGACCACCCTTTTGTTCCCTTCACTAATCTCACTGTCCTTCTTTACATCCATTCCAGCAGATACACACCCTACCTCATATCAGGCCTCCAGACTTGTATGCAGTACTCAAGATGCAGCCTAACCACTGCCTCGTACAATGGGATAATCACTTCCTTATCCCTACTAGCTGTCCCAGCAGCCTGGCTGCAATGCACAGAAAACTTCATATCTGACTGCACAATTACCCCTACACATCTTTTTCATTTTCCACCACCCTGAGTGGAATCCCACATTAGTGTACCACACAATTGGTATGTTAATCTGGGATTATTGCTCCCATATGCAGTACCTTGCATTCATCAATGTTAAACTTAATTGCTATTTCTCAGCTCATCTGCCTAACTTCAATGCTAATAAAATGGATCAGTCACAAAGTATTACATTTTGCTTTCATATTAAGGCATGCTTGATCTAACACAAATTGATGATATTTCATAATATTTGTAAGTAACACTTGTGTTAAAATAAGCATAAAAAAAAGCAGTCTTTTGATTCACTCTGCAAGGCTTGCCACAATTTTTCAATATTTGATGTACAATTCATTTAAAAACTGAATTACAGCTTCCTGCAGTCTCCTTTGAAGACCGCAAGAGGAGGCCACCTCTGTTTATTCAAGCATTATGTTTTCATCCAAAAATCAATTATTATACCTATCCCAAAGCTTACCATCAGATAGTATTTCTACATAGAGGGCAATCAGTCCCAAAACTTCCCTAAAAATCCCTGACTGTTCTAAATTCAAAAAGTGAGCAGAAAAATTAATCTGTGATTTCACACATACCACAACACAGATATTCACAAATGCCTATCTTCACAAATTTTCAAAGGCAGTTTTTTCAAAACTGATACCTATAATTTTTCCACACTCTGTCAAACCTATCAGAATGCATACAGCTACCGTTATATTTACTTTTTTATTTCTTAGTATTGATTAGACAGTGTAAGGATGCCAGAAGCTTTTGCTGCAGCAGCCAAAAAAAAGGTACTGATCCAACAGCATTCGAATTTTTCAAAACTGACTGCCTCAACTATCCACAGAGACAACTTATTCTAATGATTAACAGACTCATTTCTTTATTATGGAGTGAATGAGGGAAAACAAAAACACTTTAAACTGCATAGTAAATGTAATCATCTTAATACTCACATCAGATACATATAGGATTTAGGACTAAAATGCAGTTTAAATCCTCAACATAAAAATATAAGATCAAGGCAAAAAAAGTCCTACTTTTCATAATTTTGAAAGACCAAAATAGCATTAAGTATTTAATAAGTAACAATTTTTAATTTCCCATACCACATATAGCATTCAGCTTACACTGAACAACTTAGTAAACTAGGCACACCTTAGAGAAGATCTAACTGAGGTGTATAAGGTTATTACAGGAGAAAGCAAAATGAATGATGGCAAAATTTTCACTATTACAAACAATTCCAGAACCATAAATTCAAATTACAACAGAAGAGATAGACTGGACTGCAGAAAGTTTCTTTCAGCCAGGGAGTTTAATTATTGGAACAGATTGCCTCCTTGAGTGGTTGAGGCTGGTAGCCTGGGAAAATTCAAAGGTCAGCTGGTAGACACCTATGTGAGGATTGAGTCAAATAGGCGATTTATTTTATTATTAATTTCATGGTGAAGGGAACACAATGGTGCTCTTAACAAGAAAAGCTTTGGTTCTGCAAATTGCAGTGTCTGGAGACCAGGAACCTGCAGAGAAATCTGATTGAGGTGTTTAAGGCCTTAAATGGATTGAGCAAACTAAATGTTGATAGCATTCTTCCTCTTGCTAAGACTACACACACACATATGAGAGGGCATAAATTCAAGTTGAGGAAGGATGGTTGCAGGATAGATGTATGGAAGTTTGCCCTCAGCCAGCGGGCAGTTGATTGTTGGAACAAACTTACATTTGTTGTTGTGGAAGTGGATGGTTTGAATACATTCAAGGAAAAACTAGACAAACTCTTGCAGGGTATGGATGGGTGAAGTGTTTTTATTTTTTTTTTTTTTGGCTGATGCTTTACAAGCATGCTTCCTTGCATCATTTTCCACTAATAATACTAATACTAATTAATTATGTTTCTTTGGCTGGTGTACAGCAAAAGTTTCAAGCTTCCTTGCACCATACAGTTAATACTAACTTCTATACCACTGCTTTTACAGTGTGTAAACTTTGGAAGTACATATATAGTCTGTTTTAAAGGTTGCTTCAAACAATATATCCAATAAGATGTGAACTGCCTTTAAATGTTTCTATATAGATAAGAGATGCTGCCATCTCTTCCATCTCTTATCTGTATTTCAAACTAATTGTAGACACAAATATAACAGAAGGTTGCATGAAAATATCGGCTTCGAAAATCTGAGAAGATTATCGAAAGGTTCACTGCAGAAAAAAGTGATAACACCTGTTGTCCTCAGTCATCCAATTTGACTTAGAAATTCTGAAACTGAAAAATTTCTATGGGATTTACATTTAAAATTTGGTCAAAGTAAATCAATTAATATATAAATTGATGTAGAGGACATTACTGCATCAAAAAAAAAAAAAAAAAAAAGAGGTATGTTTATTCACTAATTTTTTATAAATTCTTTTTTTGACAATTTTACTCTGGTGTTGGGTAGGGCAGAAAGCCAAAATAAGAACATTAATATTTTAATGCATTTGTGTACAAAGTTTTAATTTTTATAAAATTTCACAAAAAAAACCCACAGAGCTGGCCACTGCTAAAAATTCGCTAAGTAAGGACCCAGCCACATGTGACAAACTCACTGCTGAAAGGTTAATACAAAATTGTACAAAAGCACACTTTGTTAAGAAGATATCCTGTACACAATAAAATAATAATTTAATAAAATACTCATTTTCTGTAATACTCATAATGCTTCAGAACTTCTTATCTAATTGTTAGTTAAATAAATAATTCAACTGTAAGTACAGTCTGTCCTCGTATAGCACGATAGTTGTGTTCCTAGAAACCCTCGTGCAATGCAAAATCGTGCAATATAAACAACAGGCCCTATGGGAAAAGTGGGATTAGGTGCCGACCACCCAAGATTGAACACACATTTGGAACCAAAACATTAAGTAAAACATAAAATACGTATTTTATTCGTAAAAAATTTATTATATTAAATAAAATAGTCGTAATAAAATACGTATTTTATTACGACTATTACGTAATAAAATATTGCTAATGCTTTTGCTTCTATCGTAAGAAAACTTGTTTTTTGTTTGATTTTCTATCCAAAGAGATGACAGCCGTTCCATCTCTTCCAATTCTTGTGTCTTAATCTAATGGATTTTAATTACACTTTGAGTTGTTCCCGCTATGAAGGTTGTTTTTATTTTCTCCGCATTCTTTGTAATTCTCGGCGTTGCCTCATTTAGGTCTGTAGCACGTGCAATATCACATGGTCTTTCGTTTCATATTTTTTCCTCTATCGATAGAGGCGGACTGGCCATAAGCCTTACCCGGGAAATCCCGGTGGGCCGGAGGCCGGTGTGATTTTGGCCATAAACCATAGTATGAGGCCACTATAAATTTTCCCGGGTAAGAATTTTTGACTCAGTCCGCCTCTGTTTATTGATATTGCTTCTTTTTTTTTTCTCTCTCTGAATCTGCAGTGTCTTCGCCAGGACGCTTCCTTTTCACACCTTTTAAGGAATAAAGCACAATTACAAAACGAGGAGG
Organism: Mastigoproctus giganteus; assembly: GCF_048544385.1. Lineage (NCBI taxonomy): Eukaryota > Metazoa > Arthropoda > Arachnida > Uropygi > Thelyphonidae > Mastigoproctus > Mastigoproctus giganteus. The sequence continues at coordinate 236,402,102 of NC_143576.1, forward strand.
CACGCTTAATACACATAAACAAAGCTGCGCACGTATAGCAACTGAATAAACAACACCGTAAAGGCCGAGATACACTATTAACACCCCACATTTTACTAAAGCACATTTTTGGGGGTTACTACCGTAAAACAATAAAAACAATTTCCAGTTTCGTTTCTGCTAGCGGAATCTGTTATAAACTGGTAGTAAACTCCATCTAATTGCATTTGCGATTATATCGATAGCTGGAATTGTGTTGGTTTTTACGTTATTATGATGAAATGTGTTTCCCCTTCACTGATATAAAACACAAATACATTTTCAGAATCTTCTTCATCACTATCGTGTTGCGTTCGGTGTGGGGTAATTCCGCGTTCGACTGCCATTTCTTGTAAACACAAAGGCGAATCGTGCATAAGCGAATTCGGTTCGTGTTATATAAGATAACGTTCCCCTATTTATAAATCGTGTATGATCGAATTCGTGTAATGTAAACACGTGTTATACGAGGACCGACTGTATTCAATTTTCTGAAACTAAATCTTAAGAAAAATAAATTTTAAAATAATCAGTTACATTAATTTTTTGATACTCACTCTTGCTCAAGACCTACCCTGCGCGCTGCAATTAATACAGTGGCATAGCTATCTGTCAGTGCTGCAGCTGATTCAAAAGACATATCGCTAGGAATTTTCCATATGTCCTAAATAAAGAAATAAGCAAAATGTTTTCAGCTGCACAGCAAGTTATACAGGACTTTTAAAATATTAGAGAACTAATTTTAATAAGATAAACTTTTTTGGACATGAATATATGGAGTTTCCCTTTCAAGCATACTGGAGCATTTACAACTAAATATATTCCATAAGACATTGCTATCTAAGGGAGTAAATAAGACCATAAGGCAGCAGCCAATATGTACAATAAGCACTTATTTGCAGGCCAAAATGCTAAAATCATTGCAGAATGCATATAAAGTGTAGAGGTAATCCTCAACTTAATTCAATTCAACTTATATAGATCTCCATTTATATCCCTAGTAAATTGCCAACTGTGTTATTATTTATGGCACATTGACCTTCAATTTTTATATTTCACTAAATATGCAAATACAGCATTGGTGCAGATCAAATAAGAAAAAAAAAATTAGATCCAGCTGTAATGTCATTACACTTAAGAAGTGTAACACATGCTTATGGCACGATACTTACTCACTTCAGCTTATAATTCTGCATACAAAAATCTTACATCATTCAGTCAGTCAGCATTCTGAAAATCTCCGGTAGAAAATGTCTAAGTATAATAATCCTGATGATTTTAATGGAATTTTATTTCACCCTTAAAAATGGCCAATAAAAGGAAAGGTCAGTGTCCAAATGATGGGTGTCATAAAGAAACACAGCAGAAAGACCTTATAAGTGAAAGAAAAAGTGATAACACTTATCAGGGATAGATTTTCGATGTAATTATTACACTTATAATAAGTACTATTGTACACATTATATATAACTTGTAATTGATCAAATATTTTATTTGTATACATAACTATAAAAAGTTGTATATCAGATCTTTTTCCAGGAATGTCACAAAATTCAGTTTCTCAAATTATCAAACCATTTCTAGCAACACAACCTGTCATAAGGCTGTGAACAGCTCATATACATGTGTGTAAGAATAAGTGAAAAAATTCTTCTTCTGAAGCGATCTAATAATTTTATGAATTTGAACTACTGGCTAAGTCAGCAAATACGGACATTGTAGGGATATCGAAGATGTGGTGTAACTTAGAAATAAGGAAGGTAGAAATTGAATGAAGAATACAAAGTGTACTGAAAGAACACAAGACAGGAGCAGGGGATGCACTTAGTTAAGAAGCATATCTAAGACACTGGTTGGTTGTTTAAGGATTTTATGGTGCATTAGCATCTAAGGCCTAAGACACTCCATCCAGTTGACATGGGTGGCCAGTGAAATTTCAAGTCAGTTTGGTATAACAGAATTGCTAGAAAAATAAAAATGAGAGTAGGAGTGTGTCATAGGCCTAATGACTGTGATGAGTATAAATAGCAACTATACAGAGAAAGAGAGTTGGCCAGTAAATCAAAAAAAACGTATAATGAAAATTTTAATCAAGGTATTAACTGGAACTTGTCAGATAGTCCAGCATTAGCAGAGGCATATGATGCAAGAAAGCAAGCTTATACAGCATCAGCCAAAAAAAAAAAAAAACCTTCCCATTTCACCCATCCAGTCACTCTAAACGTTTGTCTAGTTCAGCCTTAAATTTATTTAAGCTATCAACTTCCACAACAACAGATGGAAGTCTGTTCCAGCAATCCACTACCCACTGGCTAAAGGCAAACTTCTGCACATCAATTCTACAACTATCTTTTCTCAATTTGAATCTATGCCACCTCAGGTTCTTAATCTGAGCAAGCAGAAGTATCCCATCAGTATTGAGTCAGCTCACACCATTCAAGGCTTTATACACCTCAATCAAATCACCATGCAGGTGCCTAGTCTCCAAATGCTGCAACCTGCAGAACTTAAAGACTCTCTTGGTAAGAGCACCCCTTTGTTCCTCTCAATCTTGTTGCCCTTCTCTGTACTCATTCTAGCAACTCTACATCCTTCCTAAAATGAGGCCTCCAGACCTGTACACAGTACTCAATGTATGGCCTGACCATTGCCTTATACAAAGGAATAATCACCTCCTTGTCTCTCTAGCAAAATCCTATATATCATTGACAAAACTCCATGACCTGCTCTGGCAGCCCATCTGCACTGCTCAGAGAACTTCATATCTCACTGCACCATTACCCTAAGGTATTTTTATTTCTCCACCTCCCTAAGGACATTTTTCATTCTCCACCTCCCAGAGAAACGTACAACACAGTTGGTACGTTTCTCTGGGGTTACCACTACCCATATGAGGTACTTTGCATTTGTCAATGTTAAACTTCAGTTGCCACTTCTCAGCCCATCTGCCTAACTTTTCTAGATCCTGTTGCAGTAGCATACTGTCTTTACTGTCATTAACAACCCTGCCAACTTTTGTATCATCTGCAAACTTCGACATTATGTCTGATATACCTTCATCAATATCATTGATAAATACACAAAACAACAATGTGCCCAGCACTGAACTCTGGAGGATCCCATTAATAACATTAGTCCGCATAGAGCAGTGCCCATTTATTATCACCCTCAGCTGTCTCCAACTCAACCATCCCTTTATTCATTGTAGCAACTTGACCTTAATGCCATACCACTCCAATTTGTACAGCAGTCTTCCATGTGCAACAGTATCAAAAACTTTCCTAGTATATGATATCAAAATTAATTTTTGCATCGTTCCTTTGTGACCACATCATAACAGCCAATCAAATCGGTCAGACAAGACTTCCCTTAACAAACCTATGCTGTGTCTGAACTATTACTGCAGTCTTGTCTAGGTGATCCTGCAACACTTCTTTGACCAGTGACTCCATTATTTTCCCCAGAACAGAAGTTAAACTAACAGGACTATAATTATTTGTGTCTCCCTTTAAACCCCCATTGTGAATTGGAGATACATATGCACACCTCCAGCCCATGGGAACTTCTGTGAATTTATAGGATAACTATTTTCTACAGTAGCATGTTAGAGAAGCAACAAGAGGAAGCAATACTCTTGATCTGATTATCAGCAGTGATGCTTCATGCATTAAGAATCTACAGGTAAAAGATAAGCTAGTGGCAGTGATTACAATGTACTGACATGGGATTTACTTAAAAACATAACTTCGGTCAAGGGTAAAGGGAAGGGCTTTTGCTTTCATAAGGGTGACTACAGTGGTCTCAATTGATGATGTTACCAACAGAAAATTCTAAATGGGAACATTCGGGGAAGTAATCATAGAAGCTAATAGACTTTTCATTTCAACTAAGAAATGCTGTTCAAGGCTTAGATCAAAATGGATGTTAGATGAACTGATGAGACTTGTGGCATAGAAGAAAAATGCATGGTTGTTGTTTGTTTGTTATTTTGGTTTTTAGGAGCATTAGCAACTAAGGCCATATTGCTCCGGGAATATGCAGTGGTCATTCCCTGACCTTTCCGCATCCTCCGTATTTGGTGGTGACGGGCTCAAACCCCGGTCTAATCAAGAAGCGTGTGTTACGCACTGCTGCTCCTTCCCACCTGGCTACGGAGGCTCCGATAAAAATGCACGGAACGCATTTTTCTTCTCTGTCACAAAAAAAAAAGACCTGGGGTAAAATTATCAGGTGATACAGTAGCCTATGGGAGATATAAACTAGCTGGGCAAATGAGGTCTTTGGCAGAGAAAGCACAGAAAAACAGCAACTACTTATTTACCTTATGTAAGGCAGATTCTGTGAAGTGTTTGGCAAAGAAAAACAGCAAAAATTTCTTTACTTATGTAAACATTAGAAGGAAGGGGATTAATCACATTGGACCACTTTATATCAAAGGTGTAACTGTTGATGACCCTGCTAAGGTTGCATTCACATATGAGAAATTCTTTAGGTAATTGGATGCCAGAAGTTTATCAACCTCTAACAGGGAACTAAATTATTTTCTGATAATTGAGAGGAAAAGTGGAAGAGAAACTGGTAAAGCTAAACATAAAAAAGGTACCTGGGGTGAATGGAATCTATCCAATTATATTCAGGGAGGCAGCAAAGGATGTAAGCAAACCCTTAGACATAATTATGAAAGCACCTTTAGATTCAGAGGAGGTCCCCACAGACAGGAGAAGTGAAAATGTATCCCCAATTCACAAAGGGGGATCAAAGGGTGATATGAGTAATTACAGGCCTGTTAGCTTAACTTCTGTTCCAGGGAAAATAATGGAGTCACTGGTTAAAGAAGTAATGCATGACCATCTAGACATGTGTGCAGTTATACTTCAAGCACAGCATGAATTTGTTAAAGGGCAATCTTGTCCATCAGATTGATGTGTTAAGGGATCATCTGATTGAGGTGTTTAAGGCTTTGAATGGATTGAGCAAGCTCAATGCTGATGGCATTCTTTCTCCTGCTCAGACTAAGCATATGAGAGATGAATTCAAACTGATAAAGGATGAATGCAGAAAAGATGCGCAGAAGTTTGCCTTCAGCCAACAGGGGGTGGTGGAGTATTGGAACAAACTTCCAAATGTTGTTGTGGAAGTGGATAGTTTGAATAAATTCAAAGAAGAACCAAACAAACCTTTGGATGTACAGATGATACAGGAAGGTTTGTTTTTTTTCTCCTGCTCATGCTATATAAGCTTGTTTTCTTGTATCATTTACCACTACTAATTCTAATAGTTTGGAAAGTGTAAAAAAGTAGGAATAAGTACACCAACTTAGTAATCTTCAAATATATCTAGGTGGCATTCCTAGTCACCAGATCTCAATCTACTTTCCACTTTTCTTATGCCAATATCTGCTTTATCTCTACAAATTTTATCAAATAATGTTAATACAACATAATGATATATACTGAATGGCAACATTATTAGGTACACCTACCCTTTTCAGGTAATGTAGTGCTCCTTCAATAATGGCATCATGTGTTCATATCATGTCACAGCATAGTCACAGTTTTGGAAACTGTGACTATGCTGGAGTTTTCACATGCAACTATCTCTTGAGTAGATTGAGAGTGGTCCAATAACCAAATAACATCCAGCCAATAACAATCCTCTGTTTGGAAACAGCATGTCAACGCAAGAGGCCAATGGAGGCCAACAAGACTTGTACAGAGTAATAGAAAGGCTATAGTAAGTCAAGTAACAACCAAGCACAACAGTAGTAACCAAGGAGGCATTTCAGAACACACAACTCATCATACTTCTTCAAGAATGGTATATCATGGCTGACAACCAAACTGGGTTCTATGCCTGTCAGAAAAGAAAAACAAGAAGGCTAAGGAATACCAATGCTGAACACAGTGAAACACATAAACACAGGAAAAACGTTACCTGGTCTGACAAATCTTAGTTTATGATGCTTCTTGCTGATGGGAGGACCAGAATATGATTAAAACAGGTAGTGATGGTGTAGAACTGTGTTTTTTCTATGCACATTGGGCTCCTTATACCAATGGAGTAACATCTAGATGCCACAGATTATCTTGAAATTGTTTCTGACTGGGTGCATCCCTTCATGGTTGCAGTGTATCTATCTGTGAATGGGTTCTTCCAACAGGATGATGCACCATGTCACAATGCAAGAACTGTACAGAACTGGTTCCAGCAACATGAGAGTGAATTCAGCCGACTGTGGTGGCCTCCTCAGTCATCAGATCTCAATCCAACTGAGTACCTGTGGAATAAGGCACTGACTCAATTGCTTACCACGGTTGTGGGAAGCAATCAAGTAAACATGGACCAGCATCCCTGTAGTAAGCTTTGACATTTCACTGAGTCCATGCCACAAGAAATCCAGGCTGAGGGCAAAAGGGGGATCTGATTGCTATTAGGTAGATATACTGAATAAAGTGCCCACTCAGTACATATGCACACAGAATATTCCCACTCTTCTACATACAAAAAAAACAGGCTCATAACATGTCCAGAAATGCTTCCTTTCTGAGTTATAGCCATTTTTATGTGTTTGAAAAGTGATGGCAAAAACCACTTCTAATGGGTATGTTCTCGAACACAAGAAAGAGCAATTGTAACTAGCATAACTGACACTCTTTAATGCAGATTTTCAAGTGCCCTTTCTGTTCAATAATTAGCTGCTCAAACTTGGCAGCAATACTGGCATTGAAGTAACAGCTGATGGTGCAAACATTAAAAATCCCAGGCAAGTACTGAATTGAATTATAGGTATGCTGAATGTGAGGGAGTAGATCTTTCTCATGTTCCCAAGTTTTTCACATTATTTTTCGTATAAGAGGTGCAGCAATAAAGTACCCAGACTAATGCGATAAAAAAAACACAAAGTGAATGAGCCTCAAAATTGGTTTCATTTTTATATAAAGTAATCACCACCTGGTTGAATCCACTTATTATACAGTTCTAAAAGTTTCTGAAAAGAGTCAGCGAAGGCATCCAAAGAGATGTTCATTTCAGCAGTTACATTATTCTTTATGTCCTCAACATCCTGAAAACAGCCCTCAAAGGAAATCTCTTTCCTTTGAGGGCAGTTTTCACCTTGAAAAAGAGGAAGAAATGAAGCTTAAGCATCATAACTGTGTAACAGACATGCAATTACCAGTAAAGCAAACAATATATGAACTAACAAACTCTGATAAATAGATGTTGGCGGCAAATAATTTCATTCTTAAAAACAGGTTTTTAAATAAAAAAAGTCAGTGCATAACATTCAGATCATTCAACTCATTACTTTTTTTTTAGCTTCTTTACATATAGCGTTCATCTACATCAGTGGTCGCCAAAGTGGTTGATATAACATTGTTAGGGGTCGATTCGGGCTCAGGGATCGATAGAAAAATATAAGACATCATTGTACAGGTAATATTTAATTCGGTTAACTTGGATTACCTCCATCCTGAATGGCAACACAATTAAGAGTGAATCATGGGAACAGTGACATGAATAGGACCTGTAAGATGGAGCAAGGTCATGAAAATAGTTACGGAGGCCAATCAAGTAGGCCAAAATGACGTATTTACCAATAAACGGATGTCGGTGGTTCCCGCCTGGCTGGTGCAGCAGGAACGAGATTGCAACAAGTGCGTGGTTGCTAATTTACTTATACTTACACGTATTCGATCCCAGTCTCATTTTTGCGCATCGACATACAAGTGAGCGTTAATGTTCTAAAATTCATCAACATACATATTATAATTCAATCGTTATTCATTCACAAACTAAACTTCTCTATGTTGAAGAGTTGAGCAGGGCTGGTAGTTTTGTACATCCCACAGAAATATGTGAGTAGGTATATTATTTAGACTTATTACTTTTGCTTGCTGACTTCAATTTTAATTATTGTGTTACAACTCCAGTAACTACAATGGCAGCTTCAGATTCTAAAAAGAAATGCAGACAATATTCATTAGAATAATTGAAACTTGGGTTTATTGCTTCATTAACAAACGAAACAAGGCCTATGTGTCTTCTTTGTGAAAAAACTTTTAGTAACGATTCAATGAAACCAGCAAAAATGAAAGATCATCTTCAAAGACTCCATCCCGATAAGAAAGATAAAGATCTTGACTTTTTTAAACTGAAAGAAAAATACACACATCGACCAACTATAAAATCATTTATGAAAGCACCTGCCGAAGCTGACAATAAACAAGGATTAACAGCCTCCTACAATATTTCTTTTAATATAGCAAAAAAAAGAAAACCACATACAATTGCAGAGGACATTGTTATACCCGCAATCAAAGAAGTAATTGAAACCATAATGAAAAAAGATCCTGGCCCTGTTTTAAAATGCTTACCATTGAGTACGAATACCGTGAAAAGGCTGAAGATGTAGAAAAAACTGTAGTATCAGAACTCAAAAATAGTAAGTTCTCCATCCAACTTGATGAATCTACATTCGATAGTTCTATTCTTATGGCTTACGTAAGATATTATAGTAAAACCAAACATCAAATTATTGACGAATTTTTATTTGCAAAATATCTTGAAAGTGATGGAATGGGGTTGACAATTTTTCAGCAATTGGAGGAATATTTAAATAAGTATGATATTCCATTTACTAATATAACAGCAGTAGCCACAGATGGCGCACCTGCAATGGTGGGCCGTTATCGAGGTTTCGCTGCCTTTCTGAAAGAAAAAGTTCAAAGTGTATGTAATATTCACTGTATGTTGCACCGAAACCATTTGGTGGCAAAAACTCTCAGTGACGAACTGCATGATACTCTAAGAGTTTGTATTAAATCTATTAATTAAATATGAGCTCATCCACTTAAATCGTGATTGTTTGCCAAACTTTGTGAAAAAAATGAAGTATCAAACCAATTACTCTTGCATACTGAAGTAAGATGGTTGTCTAGAGGTGCAAGTCTACAAAGATTTGTTGAGTTGTTCGACTCAACCCTAGAGTTTCTTACAGATGTTAATTTGTTTTTAAGTGATGAACTGAAGAGAAATAAGAATCATATTTTCTACTTGGTGGACTTATTTTCAAAATTTAATGTCATACAGACCCATCTACAAGGTAAAGATGTCACGATTATTCAAGCTTGGACGATTCTTTTAGGCTTCCAAGCTAAATTAGCCTTATTTAAATCATCATTGTTACAAAAAAGATTTTCAGTACTTTTCGAATCTACGGAAATTGGAAGTAAAAGATGAAGACTTAGAAATATACACAAAACGTCTTCAAAATTTGAGCAATTATTTTAAATTGCACTTTGCAGATTTTGAAAACATGCACATTCCAGATTGAATTATCAAGCCATTTTCTGCAGATATTGAAAATATCGAATGCAACTTACAAGATGAACTTATTGAATTGTCAGTTGATCTTGAAGCTAAGACACTTTTTAAAAATAAGACTTTAAGTTACTTTTGGACGAATATAAATGTTGTAGAAAAATATCCAAAGCTTTCTGAAGTGGTACTCCCCTTTTTGCTTGCATTTCCAAGCTCGTACATGGTTGAAGCTGGTTTCAGCGATGTTAATTCCATTTTAACAAAAAAAGAAATAAGCTGGATATAGAATTCTGTGGCGATTTAAGGCTGAAACTTACTAATTTTGAACCCAACATTGCTAATCTTGTCAAGAGTCACAAAGCACACCCTTCAATTGACGTTAGTAAATTGTATACTGAGTTAAAAATAGTCTTATTTTCATATATATAAGGAAGATTGTATTATTGTTATTTTGTTATCTAAATTAAATTTTATATATTATTTATCCCTCCTATCAAATATGTAATGTTAAGAAGGACGTCAAAAACAAAAATGTATCCCTTTGACGTTAAGCCAATATAATAATATATACTATATTACACATACAGTCAGTCCTCGTATAACATGTGTTTACACTTCACAAATTCGATCATACACGATTTATAAATAGGGGAACGATATCTTATATAACACGAACCGAATTCGCTTATGCACGATTCGCCTTTGTGTTTACAAGAAATGGCAGTCGAACGCAGAATCACCCCCAACCGAACGCAACACGATAGGAATGAAGAGAAGATTCTCAAAATGTATTTATGTTTTTTATATCAGTGAAGGGGAAACACATTTCACCATAATAATGTAAAAAACAACACAATTCCAGCTATCAGTATAATCGCAAATGCAATTAGATCGAGTTTACTACCAATTTATAACAGATTCCACTAGCAGAAACGCAACTGGAAATTGTTTTTATTGTTTTATAGTAGTAACCCCTAGAAATGTGCTTTAGTAAAATGTGAGGTGTTAATAGTGTATCTCAGCCTTTACGGTGTTGTTTATTCAGTTGCTACACACGCGCAGCTTTGTTTATGTGTATCAAGTGTGTCTCCTCGTTTTGTAATTGTGCTTTGTTCCCTAAAAATGAGTAAAATACTTAAAAGGTGTGAAAAGGAAGCGTCCTGGTGAAGATACTGCAGATTCAGAGAGAAAAAGAAAAGCAATATCGATAAACAAAGGTGGACTGATTCAAAAATTCTTACCCGGGAAAATTTATAGTGGCCTCATACTATGGTTTATGGACAAAATCACACCGGCCTCTGGGGTTTCCCCGGTAAGGCTTATGGCCAGTCCGCCTCTGTCGATAGAGAAAAAATATGAAATTGTGAAACGCTTTGAGCGAAATGAAAGACCATGTGATATTGCACGTGCTACAGACCTAAATGAGGCAACGCCGAGAATTAGAAAGAATGCAGAGAAAATAAAAACAACTTTCATACTCAAAGTGTAATTAAAATCCATTAGATTAAGACACAAAGAATTGGAAGAGATGGAACGCCTGTCATCTGTTTGGATAGAAAATCAAACAAAAATTACGTATTTTATTACGATTATTTATTGTGTTTGGTAATGTTTTGGTTACAAATGTGTGTTCAATCTTGGGTGGTTGGCACCTTACCCCATTTTTCCCATAGGGCCTGTTGTTTATATTGCACGATTTTGCATTGCACGAGGGTTTCTAGGAACGCAGCTATCGTGCTATACGAGGACTGACTGTACAATAAACACTAACTATAAAATAAACAATCTAAAACCTCACATGAGCATCTTTTTTGCTTGTCCTATTATAATTACGTAATAGTAAAATAGAGGGGGTCGATAAAAAGTCAAGAAACTCTTAAAGGGGTCGACAGTCAAAGAAAGTTTGGCGACCCCTGATCTACATGGTACCTCATGGAGTCCATGCCTCAATGACTAGAGGCTATTCTGAGCACTGACAGAAATGTTACCATTATAAGGATGTGCTATTAACACAATGTTTGTATTACTGGGTAAATAATGCCCAGTAATACAAAAATTACTGGGCATTATTTATACAAAGGGTGACAATCAAGTTTCCAGACTGGTGCAATAAAAAGCATATAAAGTGAAAGAGCTCAAAAATGATTTTATTTTTATTCAAAGTAATCATTGCCTGAATTAATCCACTTATTATACTGTTCTAAAAGTTTCTGAAAAGAGTTAGAAACATCAACTAAACAGAAGATGTTCAGTTCAGCAGTTACGTGTTTCTTTTATGTCCTCAACACTCCGAAATCTTTCTTTTCAAAGTATTTTTCATCTTGGAAAAGATGAAGTCAGCTGGTGCTAAATCGAGAGCATAGCACAGATGGTTGATCTGTACAGTGCCATGTTTCTTAAGAAATGTCTTCACAAATGCAGAATGGGTGGAGACGGTGCCATGCAATAAGAACCAGCTCCTTTCTCTTGAAATTGCAGCCTAAATCAGGAAATGTGTTTCAATAGTCTTTGAAGCAGCTATACAGAGAATGCAGCATTGACTCTTTCCCCTTTAGGTATGTATTCCTTATGAATCACACTCTGTTTGTCGGTCGAAAAACATTATTAGCATCATTCTGATCCTGGACGTCTGTAAACGAAACCTTTTGGGCCTTGGTGATGATTTTGAAGTCCATTGCATACATGCTTCGTCTCTAGGTCATACTGAAACATCCAACATTCATCTCCAGTGACAATACAGTCAAGGAAATTAGAATTGTCTTGACAAGTCTAGATAAAGTCTTTGCGTGATGACACTTTTTGTTGCTTCTGCTCATCCCGAGGCTCTGAAGCACAAATTTTGCATGCACCTTCCTTTTTCCTATATCTTCATGCAGAATTTGATGAATCATCTCCTATTCATATCCATTCAACTCATTGGCTACCATTCTGAGGAAAGATGTAAGGGTCAAACAACAATCTCTTGCCGCAATTTGCGAACTTTTGCAACTCTGTTCGATTTCATGAGGTTGATGCATGTCTAGTTCTTGGGTCATCACAAACATCCTCTCCTCCTTCTTCAAGCTGCTTATACCATTCAAACACAGTGGTACAACTTTACATTTCATCACCACAAACAGTTTCAACATTTCATACACTTTTGTTGCAGATTTTCCCAATTTAAAGAAAATTTGATATTTGTTTACTCCATTGCAAAATCGTGACACAGAACGTTGACACTAACAAAACTGGTCATTACTTGCAACCTGTCAGCTTACTGGATAATCTCTGTACCATCATCTGTTGGAGCAAGTCTGAACAACAGCATAACACTTCTGTTTATTTTCAAACTCATCAAACATGACCAAAACAGCACCAGTCCAAGAACTTGATTGGCACACCTTGTGAAATTGGCATAAGAGGATGTGGGTCAACCTATCGATTGAAATTTAGTGCAAAAACAGGTAATTACTCCATATTTATTTATTTTACAAAAAAAAAAATAGCAATGAGAAAAGTATCCAGAGAAAACAGGAGAATTATTTTTAATAAAATTTGCACTGGATCTGCACTAACAAAATAAATAAATTTGCCAAAATATCAGAAATGATAGAATTTACTAATAATTCAATGGGAAAAAATAAATAAATAAAAAATTTAGAAACTTGAAAACTGTATTTTACTAATAAATCATTATAAAAATACACAATTCATAAAACTACAAATTCATAACTGCTACATATTTTTAATACCGCCTTATTTTTATGATAAAAATTTATTGTTTGATTCAAATTATACCATCTGGGGAACTTCAAATATTTTAAGGCACAGATAATAGAACTGTACTGAATTCTCACCATTTTTTCAAGAATACATTCCTCGGCAAATCCAGAGAAATGTTCTTTGTTCAGACCAACAATTCTGTCTCCTACAGCAAATCCAGAGACTTCAGAACCAACTTCGATAATTTCTCCAGACAACTCATAACCTAAAAATTAAATCCATTCATAAATCAAATTAAATACCTGCAAGCACTAGATTATGTGCAGTCAAAGTCAAGTTCGAATGTATTATCATTATACAGATTAGGAATTAAATGACATTTCCTATCAAAGGAGTGATCATTAATAAAATAAATGATCACACCTTTGCAATTCTAGGATAGTAATGAAATCCACAGAAAGATATGCATACCACTATATATTTCTTCATATAAAAATTGATGCACCAAATTGATATTACTTCCACACAGATTTACAGTATTTTCAAACTGCTGAAGATAAAAGATGGGTAATATTTGCACTTTGTTACATTTCAGACTTGCTCGGGTAACAAATAAGATACCTCTGGGGGTTAAACTTCTATACTGTACTGAAAAGGGTTTACAAAGCCTCACTATGTGCGATAGGTAGCCCATGGTTACTATCACCATGTGAGATCTGATTCGTGTGGCAATTCTTTTTATGGGGTAGAACTGGTGTAAGGAGGATGTGAGTTAACTTATCAACATGGAATTTGCACCAAGGTCCAAGAAGGGTATTCTAAATAAATCCAGAAATTTTAAAAAGAAAAAGCTGCTATTCCAAATTTATCATATTTTTCAGGGTGAGGGAGATATGGAATCAGAATTGAGTCTAAAACTGCTTCAGGGACCACAGAAACAGGTACTGAAAATATGGTGTCAATTTAACTTTTCATTCCAGAACAGGGAGTACAAAACTCAGAAGTGCTCATGGGATGCACAAACAGTTTTCAGAGAGGCTTGGGAGCTGCAACAGTGTGCACACCCATGAGAGAATATTAAATACTAAATATAAATACTGCCACATATTTCCTATTGCCCATCTCATATCTCATGAAAGCTAGTATAAGTCATAAATTTAATTTAAATTTTATGTGAGTGTAATTTCCTTCTCCTTCAAGTATCACCATTATAGAGTTAATACATGAAATTTGACATGTGGAGAAGGCACACAAAATATGTTTAAGGGCTAAACAGTTGTACTAAAAGCTTCTGAAGGACTAAAAGAGCATAAGCTGAAAATTTAGTTTCAACCTATTTCCTTTTTTCCCCCCTTAAGAGCAATGCTCAGAAAAAAAAAAAAACATGTGCTTCCAGTTATTATAGAGTTCAAAAGTTATAGAAACAAAAAAAACAAATTTCTATTTTTCTTGGTCCATTTTAATGAAATTTGGAATGGCTTAACATATCTTTCTAAAGTCCCAAATATAAAATTTTAAGAAAATTGGTCCAATAAGAGCCAATAGGTGATATAAGTATTTGTAAATGCATCTAAAAAGGCATAGCTGAATGTGGAAATTACAAAGGAATTTTGCTCCTTAATATGGCAAGTAAATTCTATGCAAGTATCTTAGAGAAAGTTAAAAGTATCGTTAAATGTACCCTTTGGAAGAACTGGTCATGTTTAAACCAAACTGGATGCTGTAAATAAATACATACACAAAAAAGTAACAGAAAAGCCATGGAAACAAATAAAACTGTATTTAAGATTTCTTGAAGATGAAAAGAATATGATAAAAGTACCTAAGTAAAAACAACTTTTAGAAAAAAAGTAGCAAAAAGGATAATCTTTTGAGTGAATGAAAATTTTGTATAACGTGGAAAATCTGCAGTGATAATTGAAAGAAAAATTGGAAAATGGTTTAAGATTAGACTTGGAGTGAGACACCACTTTATTTAATAATTTTTTTTATAAACATTTAATTAAATAATTTTCTTGTTTATACTTGGGCACAACTACCTGGTCAGTAGAGTTTACAATAAATCAATCAATACAAATGTTAATCGTATTTAGCAGTCATGGGTTTGAACCCTGGTCCACAGAGTGTGTGCTACTGCACTCATGCTCCTGACCACTCAGCTATGTCAGGTCTGTATGTTACTGACAAAGCTTAGCATGTAAGAAATAAATGTTGGATTATTATATGCAGATATCATGTAAGACCTTAAAAAATCTTTGAATAAATTAGATGAAGGGCATGAAAATTAGGTACACAAAAACAAAAGTATGAAAGTTAGGGGAAGAGGAAAATTTTAGGAATACACTAAATAACCAAAAATTTAGTTTTTGGTTTAATCTGCACTCAAATTTGATATTTGACCTTTAATCCCATCAAGGCCACATTTAAAATTCACTGTATAAATGATTAAACAGTTCAAGAACTCGTTTACGAGTGGCTCAGTCATTTAAAAAAAAGACAAGACTACAAAAACTTAACAGCAAAAAATAAAATAAAATAAAATATTTAAAAAGTGAGGAGAAAATTATAGTTGGAATTATCAATACTTAATTATTTCTAGTGTATAGTATGGGTCATTATAATTAGCCTTGCTATGCTAACTAGCTACACTGGAATTGAAAAATAATTCAAATACAGAAAGCTCACCTCTTTAAGCTACTAATCTCCTATGGCCAGGGCCAGCTTCGTGGGTGATTGAGCAGTGCAGCTGCCAAATGCCTCGCAAATTCACTGATTAGTTGAAAATCTCAAGTCACAATATGAAGTCACTCTTGCATTCCAATTCAAGAAATTGGATGAATAAATTGGATGAAAATGAATAAATAATATATTTGATTTTATCCTTGAGGGGCTCCCATACATTGTTTCTTTTTTAAAATAAAAAAGTAAGTATTTGACTTAATAGAAAGTTGGAGAGAGTGCACCAAAAAATCTCGCACAGGGCACTGATGGATTCATGGCCGGTTCTGCCTACGGCCTATTTTATTAGATGCATAGTATTGGGTGAAATCAAATTTGCCATAATATATTATTTAATTTTGGGAGGAAAAACAAAAGCTCCATTCTGCATCACCAAAAGACTAGAAAAGTCTTTAAAATTTTGGTTTAGGTATTGTTATGCACAAACCTCCTTAATTATTAATTTTTATTCTTTGTTTACAGTGACATATATTTTTGGAACTAATAATTAACTCACAGATGCTTCTAGTATACTGTATTAAAATTATATTAATCCAAGTATCAGAAGACACCCAAATTATATTTTAGACTGTAAAATTTAAACATCCTCCACCAAACATTAACACAATGCACATGATAGAACAATGTTAATAAAGATTCCAAGAAATTTCTATATACAGCCATTCCATCTATGTGATCAAGGAGAGAGGGTACAGCAATAATTTGCCAACTCTATATTAATAGGATATAAAATACATATATAAATAATGCATTGCTTAAAGGGTTAATTTTTTTGTAGCTACTAAAATGTAGTTTACTAATATACTATACTTGCAAACAGACTAGCTCCAGTGGTTGTCACATTTTCTGCCCTCTGTTATACGGACTTGTTCTTTGTGTAAAATTTTGTTCATTTTGAAATCTTTCTGCTTTAAATCTATGGTAAAGTTAGTGGTTGTGCTGATATGATTAGATTGGTGTAATTTATTTCTTATTCAAATCAAGATCTCATAAACTGAAGTTAAGAGCAAATTCTGGTACAAAAATTTTGTAGGGGCCAGTCCGTCAGTACATGAAATAAGTATAATTCTTTAATATTTCTTTTGTATAATTCTGTAGGTATATAGCCAGTATTATAAGAGTTTTATAATACTAATGTAATACAAATATATTGCTGTAATAAAGTGGAAATAGTATAGTGGCATTATTGTACTGGAATATAATAGTGTTACTGATAGTACTGTGAACTGTTAACATAGAGCTCTAGAGCTATAATTTTGGCTTTTTTTTTTTTTTTTTTTTTAACTAAATTATGCATTTGACTAATGAAGCAAAACATATGGCTCAAAGCAGCAAGGATGCCTTGGCCCGAGTGGGAATTTCAAGGCAATTTCAATGTAGGAGTACAAACATGAAACACGAGAATCTTTTGTGTGTGTGCTAGATGTGGAGAGAGAGAGAGAGAGACGAAATTAAATAGAAATTAGTGCTTTTGATGGGTAAATTTAAGTGCTTACTGATTACTGCTTTACTACTAAGAAAAACATGGTTATGTCTCCAAAATTATCACAGAAATATGACAGTATTACACCACAGAACTATATCCTTTTGAAACTGTTCCATGTCAATGACTGTTGTATAAACTAAAGCAATGTGGCATTAGATGCAAGTTGGTAATATGGATAAAGGGGTGATTAAGTGGTAAAAGACAGAGTGGTTATAAATGTCACTGTTCTTCATGGACTAGTATGATGAGTAGGGTACTGCAATGGTCAGTTTTGTGCCACATTACTGTTTTTAATTAGTGACATAGATGTAGAAGAAGAGAATACAGCAGAGCCAGTGGAAGCAGTAGCTAAAATAAATTTAATAAGTTTTAATACAAGTAGCTATCAGGGTGACGAACCCCTTCCTCAGCAAGAAAGGTACATATGTACAGAAATGCAAACATGACATAAAACGTTAGGAATGGAATAAATTATACTAAATAGGCTGTGCATGATCAGATGAGCCAGATTGGGTGATTGCTGTTGGTGCACAGCGTGCATATGGGATTGCTGCTAGCGTTTATCTTGCTTCAAAACTATTAACTCCAAAATTGGGTGTAGCCTTGTACCTCCTGTGATTTAAAACTTTGTGAGAGCAGGATATATTTAGGAACTCTAACCACAGGCCGTGATAGTAGTGTCGAGACTGGTTGATCACCTCACTATTGCGTCTGGGGTTGAGGTCATGACGAATTGACCAAAACTGCTCTGCGACTGCAGTGTTCAGAGTCACCCAGGCGGAATGGACCTCTCGTGTTCTGCAAGGCGGACCTGAAGACATCTGGAGCTTTCCCCTACACAACAGCTGCCACAATCATGGCTGGTTGGTTTTTTTTTTTTTTTTTAGGAGCATTAGCAACTAAGACCATATTGCTCCAGGATATGCGGTGGTCATTCCCTGACCTTTCCGCATCCTCTGTATTTGGTGGTGACGGGCTCAAACCCTGGTCTAATCAAGAAGCATGTGCTACGCACTGCTGCGCCTTCCCACCTGGCTATGAAGGCGCCTACACAATCACGGCAAGTAATCCGGTATACAATGCCACTGTGCAAGAGAGGGGCAATGGGCATTTTTACTCTCGAGACCAGAGATCGTAAACTCCTACCAGGAAGTTGTATGGATATCATACAGTACTCACGCAGGATATTAGAAATCTGGTCTGAGGCACCCGGGTAATACGGAATATAAGCAATAGGTACACTGTCATGAGGGAACGAGGGCCTCGGGTGAGTTGCTCTTGTGCTTGTAATAAGCACCTATCTAACACACAGGCTGGGTATCCACAATTGGTGAGGTCAGCTTTTACTCTAGAAAGCTCAGTTCACCTGGCTTCCTCTGAGCTGGAATGGCTCCAAGCTTGAGCGAGTAGAGCACTTGCAGTGCTGATGACAAGGGGCATGGGATGATCTGTAGTTCATGAATTGCCCACAGCACATTGGTTTCTGGTATACCAAGCTTTCCAGACGAGGGCTCATTCACCTCACAAAAACATCTACGGAAGGAAGCGTCCCGTTCACTTCCAATTCCGAAAAGAACTGGATGAAGGGGGAGAGGGAGCTGAGATACTCTAACAGTGGCGCATCTGAACCTCGGGGAATGATGGTGAAAATATCATCCACATAGCTGCACTACATGGTGATTGGTACCGGCGAGTTCAGGAATATGTACAGGGAAACAGAGTGGACCAGTAAATCAGAGAGTCTTATAATGGGGGATTTTAATTTCCCAGATACTGACTGGAATTTGTGGGTTGGTCATTCACACACTAGCAAGGCTTTTGTGAATTTATTGGATGATTGTTTTCTACATCAGCATGTTCGGAAGGCAACTAGAGGGAGTAATACTCTTGATCTGATCATCAGTAGTGATTCTTCATGCATTAAGAATATGCAGATAAAGGAACCACGAGGTGGCAGTGATCACAGTGTGATGAAGTGGGATTTACTCAAAGAGGTAACTACCATTAGGGGGGGGTAAAGGGAAGGGTTTTTGCTTTCGTAAAGGCGACTACGGTTGTCTGAGACAGTATTTAGATTCTATACGGTGGGACCAACTGATGATGTTACCAACAGCAAATTCAAAATGGGAAGCATTCAAAGAATTTATCTTGGAAGCTACTAAACTTAACATACCAACTAAGAAATATTGTTCAAAGTTTAGGCCTAAATGGATGTCAGATGAACTAATGAGACATATGGCAGAGAAGAAAAATGCATGGGATACATTTAAATTAATGGGTGACATGGAAGCCTAGGATAGATATAAGCTGGTCTGTAACCAAGTCACAAAGGAGATTAGGTAGGCAAAGGCAGATTATGAGAAATCTTTGGCAAAGGATGCAAAGAAAAACAACAGAGTTCTTTAACTATGTAAACTCTAGAAGGAAAGGGATGAATCAGATTGGTCCACTAGATATTGAGGGTTCAACTACTGATGATCCTGCTCAGGTGGCAAAGAAACTAAATGAGTATTTTGCATCTACATTTACACATGAGGAGTTTTTCACGGAGGGAAATGCCAGAGGTGAGTTAAACTCTGGCAGTGAGCTAGATGATTTTGTAATAACTGAGAGGAAAGTGGAGGAGAAATTGTTGATGATAAACATAAAAAAGGCACCCGGGGTAGATGGGATCAATCCAGTTATATTAAAGGAGTCGGAAAATGAAGTAAGCAAACCCTTAGCCATAATTATGAGAGCTTCCTTGGACTCAGTGGAGGTACCAATGGACTGGAGATGTGCAAATGTGACCGCAATACACAAAGGGGAACACAAGTAATTATAGCCCTGTTAGTTTAACTTCTGTTCCAGGAAAATTAATGGGGACACTGTTAAAGAAACACTACAGGATCATCTAGACAAGACTTCAGTTATAGCTCGGACACAGCATGGTTTTGTTAAGGGAATGTCTTGCCTGACCAATTTGATTGGATACTATGATGTTGTCACAAAGGAACTGGATGCAGGGAATAACTTTGATATCATATATTTGGATCTTAGAAAGGCTTTTGATACTGTTGCACATGGAAGACTGCTGAAAAAATTGGAGCAGTGTGGCATTGGAGGCAAATTGCTGCTATGGATAAAGGGATGGTTGAGTGGGAGAAGACAGAGCGGTAATCGATGGACACTGCTCATCGTGGACTAGTGTTATTAGTGGAGTCCCACAGGGTTCAGTGTTGGGTCCATTGTTGTTTTCTGTATTTATAAATGATATTGATGATGGTATATCAAGCTTAATGTTTATCCAAGTTTGCAGACTATACGAAGGTTGGCAGGGTTGTTAAGGACACTAACGACAGTACGCTGCTGCAACAGGATCTAGAAAAGTTGAGCAGATGGGCTGAGAGGTGGAAAATGAAGTTTAACATTGACAAATGTAAATACTACATATGGGAAGCAGTAACTCCAGAGTAACGTATCAACTCTGTGGTACTACACTGACAGTGGTAGAGAACGAAAAGGACCTGGGGGTAACTGTGCAGGAGATATGACGTTTTCTGAGTAGTGCAGACGGTCTGCAAGAGTAGCTCATGGTGTCTTGTCAATGATATACAGGAATTTTTCTAGCAGAGATAAGGAGGTGATTATCCCCTTGTATAAAGCAATGGTCAGGCCACACCTTGAGTACTGTGTACAGGTCTGGAGGCCTCATTTTAAGAAGGATGTAGAGCTGTTCGAACAAGTACAGAGAAGGGCAACAAGATTGGTGAATGGAACAAAGGGTTGCTCTTACGAATAAAGGCTTAAGTTTTGCAAATTACAGTGTCTGGAGACTAGGCACCTGCAAGGTGATCTGATTGTAGTGTATAAAGCTTTGAATGGTTGGAGCATGCTCAATGCTGATGGGATTCTTCCTCTTGCTCCGAATAATCGCCTGAGAGGGCATAAATTCAAATTGAGGAAAACAGATGGAGGATAGATGTGCAGAAGTTTGCCGTTAGCCAGCGGGTGGTTGGTTGGTGGAACAGACTTCCATCCCTTGTTGTGGAAGTTGATAGCCTAAATAAGTTTAAGGCTCAGCTGGACAGGTATTTCGAATGAACAGAGGGGGGAAATGGGAGCGTTTTTTTTTTTTTTTTGGCTGATGCTGCATAAGATTGCTTTCTTGCATTATATGCCTCTATTAATGCTAATGTGTTCCTCTAACTCCTCCATTGCAATGTTGGCAACAACAGAGCTCTAGACGTAGACACAGATGTAGTCAGCAAAGTGGTTAATGACAGTATTCTGAGTATGCTACTTCAAGATCTACATAAACTAAGCAGATGGACTGAAAATGCCAACTGAGGTCTAACATTGGTAAATGCAGAGTAGTGTATTTGGATAACAATAATCCCTGAATAATATACCATTTCACATCAAACTCAAGGCAGTTGATACTGATAAAAGACTTAATGGTAATTGTATGGTTTGCAACATATGTTCTCTGAGCAAAGCATATGGGCTGCTAGGAGAGCTCATAAGATTCAGTCACTACCACAAAATAAATTTGTCAGTATAAACAAAAAGATGTTTATCGTAATATATAAGGCAATAATTAGACCATATCTTGAATACTGTATATGAGTTTGAAAACCTCATTTTAGGAAGGATGTAGATCAGTTGGAAAGGGTGCAGAGAAGAGCAATGAGGTTGGCCAGGGGACACAAAAAGGTATTGTTACCAAATATGATTAAGGTTCTGTAAATTACAGCAACAGGAAACTGCATGGAAATCTAATTGAAGTGTTTAAGATTTTGAAAGGCAAGAGCAAATTAAATGCTGATGGCATCTTCTCTCTCTTTCTCAAACAACACACGAGACAAATGAAAAGGATGGTCAAACAGATGTACAAAAATTTGCCCTCAGCTAAAGAATAATTATCTATTAGAATAAATTTGTATTTAATGTTATAGAAGTCATTAGTCTAAGTAAATCCAAAGTAAATTAAGTGATTAAAAAGTTTGTGTTTTTTTTTTTTACTTGATATTATATATAGCTTTTCTTTTTTTAGAGGCAAGTAGCATCAACTAAATATAGTTGATGCTACTTGCTTCCTTGCATCATTTCACTAATAATATATTTAGAAACTGCACCTTTAATCTAAACTAACTCTCACCCCGTAATTATGTTACTGATCCAACAATCAGCTTTAAAAGATATTAATTTTAATGCTCAAGAAAACTACATACATAGTGAAATTGTGTTCCATTCTGAGAAGAAAATAAAAAATATTAGTAAGTAGAAGCCCTTTTAACTGACCTACACTCCCCTTCCCTCTTTAAAACATACTGTCTGATGCCCACAACACACTGCAATGTACCATTCAGTATGATTACAGCTAGAGTAGCACACCACACCTACTTGTTGAGTTGTACACTTCCTGAGAGGTCAGTTGTGCATTTGTTCCAAACCACATTTGCATCAGTAAAGTTATGTTATTGTAATTACAGTATATGATTTAAATTAACGAAACGTGAGCAAAACAAAAAATTATTCTTTCTATGCAAACTCAATTGAATGCTTTGGAAAGACTCAATAAAGCTGATGGTCTAAAAAAATATTGCTGTTGTTCGGCAAGACAACTGTAAAAGATTGGGGGGGGGGGGAAGGATTTTGCACTCTGTTTTACAAGTGTCATTAAGTTCTTATTCCACTTTAAAGAAATAAAAATTAGAAATAGTAGACAATGCATTATGGTTGTGATTTATGCAAGGAAGACAACATAGAACTTCAAATCAGCAGCATCAAAAAATGACCTTGGCCTTATTAAAAAGACTGATGGTGCAGAAAGTTTTATAGAAAGTGACAGATGGCTTGTACTTGAGGAAAAATGTCATCGTATTTATGTATAATATGATGAATTTTCTAACATTCACATTAGAAAAGAGAAAGATAGTTATACACTGATTAGCCTACTGCTCAAAAATTTATGCAACATTTAAGATAATTTATTAACAGAGAAAAATTGATTGGAGAATAATTCTATAATATGTAAGAAACAGGTATAAATTATAAGATGTTACCTTTACAAACAATGTCAAAAAAAGTGGAGCTTAGTGCACCAGGATCTTTCATAGAAAAAAATTCAAAGGGAGAATTATGGTAGCCACCTGCAGCAATGCAATGGGAACTCACAAATTGCTACTTTTTGTTGTTGGTAAATCAGCTAATCCTAGAACTTTTAAAAAATATATAAATTATTCATCTCTACTTTACTCCAGACTACTACCACTCAGAAAAATCAAAATGGATGGACTCTACCTTATTCAAAGAATGGGGTTTTTTTTGTTTTTTTTTATTACCTTCTGTAAAGAAAAGTTAAAAGAAAAACTTACATGAAAAGAATAGTCTCTTTCTGAATAATGCTCCTTCAAATTCTAATTGTGAGGAACTCAAAGACTGGGGACACAAAAGCCATGATTTTACCACTGAATGTAATGTCCATAATCCAGCCTATGGATCAACAGTTCTAGAATGTCCAAAAGAGGTGACATAGGTGAAAGCTTTCAAGTTCAATTTTGCAAAAAAAAAAAAAAAAAAACTGAAGACATAAAAATACATCTCACAGAATCATTAAAAGCTATCAATCAAAGATATGTATACAATATAGCACTAGAAAGGAACAAAATTCAACATTTGCTAAATCTTGATTAATTTTGTTTTCAATAAATATATATGCATACATCTGTTTAGATGAAGAAATGTGAAGTTTTGCGGTATAGTACCCCACTTTTTTTTTTATAAACATTACATTGGTCCAAGGCTGACAATGCTAACAGAAGTCCTGAACTACAAGAAGATAATAAAGAACACATCTTAACAGATTTCAGAAAAACTGAAGGTTTCAAAGATTTACAGCAAGAAGATATATAATGGATTCAACAATGTTTTCCAACAAACCAATGATTTGTTGGAAAACAAATGAATACATATATTTGTATGAATGATTCTCAAGTCACACCATGGCCAAAACAGATGGATCTAAAAATGAAGAAGAGATTGGATCAAATCCAGAGCCAAAAATCATCAAAATCATCCAAGATACAGCTTTACATTACATTGAACAACAGTTAACAATGTAATGTTTATAAAAAAAAGTGGGGGTACTATGCTGCAAAACTTCACATTTCTTCATCTAAACAGATGTATGCATATATATTTATTGAAAACAAAATTCTTACGGTACATATGTATACTTTTTTATGATTCCCTTCTTTAACCAACTTTTTCAAATCAAAAAGCTACCAGTCCCAATCGCATTAGATAAGAGGGCTTCTACTGTATAAACAAAGTAATCATACAATCATTTATGAACTCATTACCAGGAATAAATGGCAGTGCAGGTTTTATATCATACTCTCCCTGACACATAAGTAGGTCAGTCACATTTACGGCACAGGAATGAACAGCAACTCTGATCTAAAAGATAAAAGCAAGAATAAATGATTCTTTTTTTAATTTAATTTTACACTTCTCACAAAACAGATATATCCCATACTTTGCACATGTAAGTAATTTGATATTAAACTTATTTCAATGAATACTAAATAAAATATAATATACAAGGTGTGATTAAAAAGTTCCTGGTATATAAAAAACAGTATATAAAAAAAAATTATGAATTTTTATGAATGTTATTTTAAAAAAATGTAAGCTACCTTCTTCCTGGAGTCCTCCCCTTGACACTTGATACAGCAAGCCCAATAAATCTGTTGCTGGTATAAGCATTTACAGAACTCCTGTTTTGTTATCTCTTTCTTTGAGTGCAAAATCTCAAGTTGCATTTGAGGGAAAAAGTTTAGTTTTCGGGAACAAGAAGAAATTATAGGTTGTTAGAGATGAAGAACAAAGGGGATGGAATACCACAATCATATTATTCCTGATCAGAAATTGTCATGCATTCAGACTGAAATGTAAAGTAGTATTGTTTTGATGTACTAAACCAAAGCTATGCTAACTAATAATATGCATAAAATAACCTTGGCTATTTTCACCAGGGGCTAAACTAAAACCATGGGGCTTGTACTGTGCTCTGACAATTTTAGATTGTACAGGAAAGAGTTCATTCTCTGCCCTCTACAATTTAAACTTTATTTCATTAATTTCATTTTGCATTCCTATCAGAAATGCACCTAGGATGAAAACTATATTTGCCCATGCCTTGGTATATCCCTGACTAAACTAATCCCCAGAATATCATTTTTTATCATATGGAAGATGTAGTGCATCTTCCATTACTAACTGTTTCAGAAATACAGACTGAATGTTTGACTCAGTGCCAAAAAAAATCTTAAAGCACAATCCCACTGATATTGAAAAACCTACCAAGAGTAACTTAACCAACTGACTGCGCGGCACTACACTCAGAGTAGTGGAAAATGAAAAAGGCCTGGGGGTAAATGTGCAATCAGATATGAAGTTTTCTGAACAGTACAGACAGGCTGCAAGAGTAGCTCATAGGTCTTGTCAATAATATTACCCCAAGGGCTCACATCTGGTGAGTATGGGCTTGGCACACCCAGGGTTCTGAGCTGAATATCATCATTCTTCTCTTTCTTGGTTTTCTACTTCTGACTTGCTCTCGTTCTCTCTCTCTCTCAGGGTAACTCGGAAATTTTTTTTGCCGTTGCAGCATAAGCCTCAGACTTCCTTGCATCATATTTCTAATAATAATATATAGGAATTTAGCTAGCAGGGATAAGGAGGTGATTATCCCCTTGTATAAGGCAATGGTCAGACGACACCTTGCGTATTGTATACAGGTCTAGAAGCCTCATTTTAGGAAAGATGTAGAGCTGCTGGAATGAGTACACAGAAGGTAAATGAGATTAGTAAGTGGAACAAAGGGTTGCTGTTATGCAGATAGCCTTAACTTCTGCAAATTGTAGCATCTGGAGACTAGGCACCTGCAAGGTGATCTGATGGAGGTGTATAAGGCCTTGAATGGTTTGAGCAAGCTCAATGCTGACGAGATTCTTACTCTTGCTCAGATCCCGCACCTGAGGGGGCATAAATTCAAATTGAGGAAAGACGGTTGTAGAGTGGATGTGTGGAAATTTGCCTTTAAGCAGCGGATGGTTGATTGCTGGAACAAACTTCCATCTGTCGTTGTGGTTGACAACTTGAACAAATTCAAGGCTGAACTAGACAAACTTTGAGTGAATGGATGGGTTTTTTGGTTTTTTGTTTGGCTTGCAAAAAAGCAACCTTTCTTTTGCAAGAAAGCTTGCTTTCTTGCAAGATTGGCATTCTTCTTGCATCATATGCCTCTGCTAATGCTAACTTGATCAACTTGCTCTTGACATCCAAGAACTGCTTAAACCAGCTTTTCTATGACTTAAGAGAAATGTGACTGTGCTCCGGCACTCTGCATATTCTTTAGATCTAGCTCCCAAGATTTCTTATTTTCAAAAATAAGTTTTTTCACTGAAAAGGCATTTTTAGGTATTTTACAACTCTATTAAAAATTGCAGGATACGCTGAAAAGTTTCAAAAAAATTGGGACACAAAATTCTTCCAATAGTAGAAGAACTATTGGATGCACATCATCAAGGAGGTTACTTTGGGAATGATAGAATAAAATGCAAGGTAAGTGGCAACTGTGATTTTAATGCTATCCAAGAACTTTTTGGTTACCCCTTTTGTGTGTGTGTGTGTGTGTCATTAAAAAAATACATTGTATAGAAAAAAAGATGCATATCCTAACAGAAGAACTCTGAGATTTATAGAATTTTCTGGATATGATAAACACATTTATGTAATAAATAATGAATAAAAATAATAATGCAGTAAAACCTTCATTTAACAGACTATCCACTAAACCTAATGTCCATTAAATTCAGTAGAAATACATACAATCACCAAAATTGCTAGAATGTTGTATAACATTTACTAGTTGTGTGGAGCACAAAAATTTCAAATTTTGCCATGTTGTATAATGGCAATGAAAACACTGAAACTTATTCACAGTGCAGTAGTGCTCTAAGTACCTTTGCTTTAGTTTCATATGATGTCTTCCTGATATCTGAGAGGTTCAGCAGACTGACAGAAAGGGAAGACGAAGGAAATCCTGGGATGCTACAATGTGAATCTTGTAAAGGGTGCAACACCCATGAATTTTGTTTTACATAATTCCTTCATAACACTAGGAACTCTTAACATGCCTTAATTCCAGAATTTCAACAAGATACTTCAATAAAAGAGAACAAAAATTCCACGTATAGTATTTCAGTTTTTCTGTCTGATACTGTAATGATAAATGAAAGTAAGGCCAACCTCCTCATTAGTTATGAATTAACCTGCTTTATTATTGATGTGTATAAAGCCTTGAATGGTTTGAGCAAGTTCAATGCTGATGGAATTCTTCCTCTTGCCCAGATTAGTCACCTGAAGGGACAAATTCAAATTAAGAAAAGACAGTTGTAGGATAAATGTGCGGAAGTTTGCCTTTAGCCAGCGGGTGGTTGATTGCTGGAACAAACTTCCATCTGTTGTTGAAGAAGTTGACAACTTAAATCTAGATAAACATTTTATATTAAATGAATGGGTGAAATGGGAAGGGTTTTTTTTTTTTTTTGACTGATGCTATATAAGCTTACTTTCTTGCATCATATGCATCTACTAATGCTAGTGCTAATTATTAAAGATGTAAACTGATGTTTAACTGCTGTTAAAGTATTTAATTATTTTAAATTAAAGGTTTATTGTAATAATAAAATAAGTGATGAAATTGGCAAATAATTTTACTTAATTTTATAATTAACCCTTTTAAATTTAGAGGGGCAATTTATCGGTGCTGAGAGAGGAATATCAGTAATTAAAAACACTAAAATATAATATAATTTTTATTTTGGTAGTGTCTGAAGTTGCTGCACAATATTTTATTTTTTATTTTTTTTTGCCCAATATTGTACAAGCTAAGCTTCCTTTCTTGCATCATTTGCTAGATATAGATATGCAAGGGCTGCCCAACAAAGAATGATCATAATTTTTTTTTTCACAACATACCTTTATTAATCATCCATATTTTGATGGTCCTTTTCAAAGAAGTCCCAATTTGATGAAATCCACTTACTCCATGTTTCTGCCATTCTTCAAAAACATGGTGGAAGTCATTTTTGACATGCATTTGAGAATTGCCTCCAATGTCTTTGCAACTTCTATGACTGGAAACCTTTTCCTCACAGTGACTCCTTTGTAACTTTGGAAATTTAAAAAAATCACAGGGTGCAAGGTAAAGGCTGTAAGGCGGATGAGAAACACATTTAACACAATGTAGACTGTCTGGCAGCAACTAAAGAATCAAGAGAGAATCTACATTAAATGGGGATCCCACAGATTCCAGGAGCATGTGGCAATCCCGAAATGCTTCCAGTGTTGTAAATATGGCCACACAACCCATACGTGTACACAAACAGAATCAACCTGCGGTAACTGCTCTGGCAGAGGACATGAATATAAAAGGTCCAAACAAGGAGCAAGATCCAACCTGTACAAACAGTAAGGCAGGGAAAATGGACCATTCGCATTCTATCAGAGACCCGAACTGTCCAGTTTATCTTAAAGTAAAAGGGTTATACCAGTCACGAACCGACTATGGAGAGATGCCCTAAAGAGTACAACAGATCCAAAATTGCAATAATATAGCATAATGCGCAGAGAGCTAGCGCAGTGGCCCAGCAACTTAGGGTCATAGCGGATGAGGAAGCAGCTGACGTCCTACTACTACAGGAACCATATACCCACTCAAAATAAATGGGTGGATATCCGGCAGCATACAAAATAGTCCATGACGAGAGTGACACCCCTTGGGCTGCAGTTGTGGTCCGCAATCCCAATTATACTGTGACTAAAGTAACACAGATTTGTGCACCCTGGGCGGTGTGCCCACATCTTAATGCCATTGGGCCAAATCTATGCTGTGGCCCTTTACAGCAGGCCGGGCAAGGGCAAGGACATCGCACCCATCACCAGGTACTTGCAGGCCTTGACCGACATGCTCCCTGATCAAAGGATCATAATTGGGGCAGATGTAAACTGCCGCTCCCCTATTTTAATTTAGCTTAGAGTGAATCAGATCTAACAGGCAGAAAATTGAGTAGAGGTGCAAGAAAATAAATTAAATTACTTAGGGGGGTTAAAGGGTTCCCTCTCTTACCCCTGGTTTTAAATCAAGAAACAAAATTATGGAAAGGAATATTAGCATCAGTAGAGGTATATGATTCAAGAAAGCAAGCATATGCTGCATCAGCCAAAAAAAAAAAAAAAAAACCCCGCTTCCATTTCACCCCACCATTCATTCCAAATACATGTCCAGCTCAGTCTTAAATTTATTTAGGCTATCAGCTCCCACAAAAATGGATGGAAGTCTGTTCCACCAACCAACTACCCGCTGGCTAACGGCAAACCTCCACACATCTATCTTTCCTCAATTTGAATTTATGCCCTCTCAGGTGATTATTCTGAGCAAGAGGAAGAATCCCATCAGCATTGAGCATGCTCAAACCATTCAAGGCTTTATACACCTCAATTAGATCACCTCGTAGGTGCCTAATCTCCAGACACTGTAATTTGCAAAACTTAAGCCTTTCTTCGTAAGAGCAACCCTTTGTTCCATTTACTAATCTTGTTGCCCTTTTCTGTACTCATTCCAACAGCTCTACATCCTTCTTAAAATGAGGTCTCCACACCTGTATAGAGTACTCAAGGTGTGGCCTGACCATTGCCTTATACAAGGGGATAATCACCTCCTTATCCCAGCTAGAAAAATTCCTGTATATCATTGACAAGACACTATGAGCTACTCTTGCAGACCATCTGCACTGCTCAGAAAACTTCATATCTGCCTGCACAATTACCCTCAGGTCCTTTTCATTCTCTACCACTGTCAGTGTAGTACCACAGAGTTGACACGTCACTATGGGGTTACTGCTTCCCATATGTAGTACTTTACATTTGTCAATGTTAAACTTCATTTGTCACCTCTCAGCCCATCTGCTCAACTTTTCTAGATCCTGTTGCAGCAGCGTGCTGTCATTAGTGTCTTTAACAACCCTGCCAACCTTCGTATCGTCTGCAAACTTGGACATTAAGCTTGATATACCATCATCAATATCATTTATAAATACAGAAAACAACGATGTACCCAACACTGAACCCTGGGAGACTCCACTAATAACATTAGTTCACGATGAGCAGTGTCCATTGATTACCACTCTGTCTTCTCCCACTCAACCATCCCTTTATCCATAGCAGCAATTTGCCTCCAATGCCACACTGCTTCAATTTGTGCAGCAGTCTTCCATGTGCAACAGTATCAAAAGCCTTTCTAAGATCCAAATATATGATATCAAAGTTATTCTTTGCATCCAGTTCCTATGTGACTACATCATAGTATCCAATCAAACTGGTCAGACAAGACTTCCCCTTAACAAACCCATGCTGTGTCTTAACTATTACTGCAGTCTTGTCTAGATGATCCTACAATGCTTCTTTAACCAGTAATTCCATTATTTTCTCCGGAACACAAGTTAAACTAACAGGTATATAGTTACTTGTGTCACTTTTGAACCCCCTTTGTGAATTGGTGATACATTTGCACATCTCCAGTCCATGGATACCTCCCCTGAGTCCAGGGAAGCTCTCATAATTATGGCTAAGGGTTTGCTTACTTCCTTTACCGCCTCCTTTAATATAATTAAATAGATCCCATCCACCCCAGGTGCCTTTTTTATGTTTATCTTCAACAATTTCTCCTCCACTTTCCACTCAGTTATTACAAAATCATCTAGCTCACTGCTCAGGGAGGGGAATTGGCATTCGCCTCCCTGAATAACTCCTCATGGGTGAATGTAGATGCAAAATACTCATTTAGTTTGTTAGCCACCTGAGCAGGATCATCAACAGTTGGAACCATCAATATCCAATGGACCAATCTGATTCATCCCTTTCCTTCTAGAGTTTATGTAGGTAAAGAACTCTGTATACACGCAAGTATACAAGCACCTATTCCTATTCTTAGCTACCCTAACACAACCCATGTGTTTACTTGTACCGCAATGACTCCCAGCAGTCTCTGAAATACCCTGCATCATGTTTTCCAGGCTGCTGCTTTTCATTCCAATAGAAGCAGTGCAAGAACCACTTTCACCTCTGCCAGTGGCTACTGTTAATCTATTAGTCCTTGTATCCCACCAAGCTAGCAGTTTTCCTATCCACCTAATACTGCCTCAATAGCATCAGTAAATATTCTTGCAATATATCATCCAACCACTGCAAAGCAGTGGGAGGAGCTAAGTTTATCCATGCTCCATGTTGCAAAGATCCATGGATAAAAGTTGCTTTCAGAAGTTTAACCCTTATTTTAAATAATTAAGTAAATATTATTTTAAATAATATATACTTAATATTATTTAAATATACTTATTTTAAATAATTAAGTACATTGTTGAAAATGACGGAGGGAATGGCATTATAAAATGGTAATCCTGCACTTTTGTGTTGTGAGTAAAGGTGAGCCCCCAAGTCACTGCCAGCTTCAACCTGGCCTGAATATTTTTCTGGAGGGCTGTTCCGACTTGCTGAGCATGTCTGCATGTCACTATCTGCCAGTCTGTGTGCTGGGAATTGTCACAGAGCATGCGCAACACTCCGTATCTGCCTATCCACATACATTCCGACGGAGCAGTTCTGACTTGACAAAGCGTGCGTGACATACGATATCCGCCGGTCTGTGTTCAGAATTGTCATGGAGCATGTGCGATACTCACTGTATCTGCCGGTCTGTATATGTACTGGCAATGTACTGTACTGACAGTAATTTTTTTACTATTTTTGGATAGGTTTCGATAACACAATACTCCTGAATCAATTGGGGGAAATACACGTGTGTGTGTATAAATATATATAAAAAGTTAAAATCATTGGATCTATAGCATTAAGTACTATATGTATTTTTATTTAATTCACCTTTTCACAAATGTAGTAATTCACAAATTATTACAAATAATCACAAAATATACTCATTTTCAGGCAATACAAAATATATTACCTGAAAATAAAAATTAATAACAATTACCTATTTCCATTATCATTTTTATAATAAAATTCGGTAAAGATTCAATATAGGGTACGGCCAACCAAAATGGCGACGAGGAAAGGAAGGGGGAAAGCAGTGATTGACGGGTTTTGACTCCACCCACTCACTGCGTTCCCCCTCCTCTCCTCGCCCGGCGGAGGCGAAGTGACACGCAGATGGCACGTGGCACAGCAACGAAAGTGAAAGCTGAAAACAAAGGATAAAAGCGAAAATCAGAAAAATCCACATACAAAAATACACGTTTCTACGAGTTCGCGAAATGTCACGTGACATTTGAATTTCAGAAAACTAACCGTTTTCTCGACCGCAGGTAATACAGCACAACGTAAAATTCGCCAGGGAATTGCAAAAAAGAGTATTTCGCGAGCATTAATTAACAACGAGAATTGCGGATACACGTGAACAACAGAAATGGTTATGATGATTTTTTTTAAAAAAAAGGTTGTTTACTATCCGATTTCACCAGCATTAACAATGAAAATTTGAAGATTTTCATGAACATTTTTTTCAAAAAAAAGGTTGTTTACTATCCGATTTCACCAGCATTAACAATGAAAATTTGGGATGCACATCATCAGAAAAGCTAAAAAAACAAAGAAAACCACTCACCTGATCGGTGAAAATGCTTCTTTCAATCCTGAGTGGCGGGCTTGTATAACACAGAAACAGCTTTCAAAAAACATACCTAATACATACCTAAAACAAAGGAATTCACACCTGCACTCAACGTGGCAGCACTACAAATCACAGCTGCACCCAACGTGGCTGAACTACAAATCACAGCTGCACCCAACGTGGCTGAACTAGAAATAAAATCACGAGGAACCACAGAAATGGGGGGAATTAGGAATTACTAATCAGCCAATTAGAAGGCTCAGAAGAGGAGGAAAGTGGCCACGTCACTTTCATCAGCCGACATTTCAAATTAAATTTAATTTTTTTTTTTCTGGGGGCTCTGCCCCCAGACCCCCGTCAATGTGGGGGCTCCAGCCCCCACACCCCCGGGATTATTCAGCCGTTTAAGTATTATTTTTTTTTTAAATTTTTTCTTTTTAATAACGATGATTAAACCACGTGATTAATTACGATGATTAAACCGCAACCACGTGACATCAAAACGTGATATCAATATCGCGTGCCACGCACTGTGACACGGGTGACACGCACTTCGTGGCACCAGTGTCAGTTGTGATCTTGAGGACGTAATTGACTCCGCCCACTGGGTGGAGCCGTCTGCCTTCATTCTCTTCATTCTCATTGGCTGTACCCGCAACTGAATCTCAACCTAAAATTCTTACGCAGTCAGGAATTTTTTTTATTCTTTCTGAAAATTAAAAAGAAAATTATTGCAAGTACGTACTTGCCAGCATCGCATGCTGTCAAGTCGGAACTGCCTGTCAGAATATGATTCACGCCAGGTCGGAGCTGGCGGTGACTTGCGGGCTCACCGTGACTCCCGACACTAAACTGCAGGATTATGTATAAAATTGTCTGCTACATTTTCATTTCACCAAATGTGATTAGCTGCTTAAACTGTTAATGATTTAAGTTTCAATAACTTTTCAATAAATAGAAAATATACCTCTTCGTTCTTTAGTTTCTTTCGCGATTTTATTTCTTTAACTTCCAGTTCTTTTCCCAATTCCTCTAAAACTGCAGCTTTGTAGCATTGTCTAAGCTGCACACTAAACATTATGGGCCATTTCACCTGAAGAAATACTTCTTTACAAAGTTTCGGTGCAGTTAAATTTTTTCCCATCCAAATTAATGAGCTGTTCAATTTGCAATATCGGGAAATATTTCTGAAGTTACAACTCTGAATTGATGAAATAGTTAACAAACCGCTTTGAAAGTGACCTTTCGCCCCAAAGCTTGTTCTTAAACAGTAACTGCATAACTGAGAAATATTTTTCGAAATCATTTTAAGTAAACTGAACAAATCACCAAATTTTAAGATACAGTCAATGGGACAAGCACTTTACTTTTTGGATTTAACCAACATACATAAGAACCACATTGAAACGTCAACGACTGTTGATTATAAACGTACGCATTTTGTTGTCTTATTATTCAAACCACAGCTGAAATTCCAGTGTGCGCCCACATATGAAACTGATTTTGAAATACAGAGACTACAAAACAAAAACGGCTTCTTAAAAATTGCACTAGCAACTTCGCTAACGCCCAACTAAGGAAACACACACTTCTCAGAAATGCATATTTTCTACATGTGGCGCCATGGTGACAAGAAATACTAGAAATTCTCTTATTGGTTGAAATTTTAGAATTATTTTCGTGAGTAGTCGAATCGGAAATTTCAAAAAAAAAGTAAAAACTCAACGCTCATATATAAAATATATTATTTTTAATAAGTCAGAAGGTTGCTTCGCTCCCCTCTGACTTGTGTCACACGAACCTGAATTATAAATTTTTATATTTAATTAGGTTGGGGCTCATATTTGGTGAGTATGGGCTTGGCAAACCTAGGGTTCTGAGCTGGATATCATTCTTCCCTTTTCTTGCCTTCTTGGCGATTCCCTTCTATTCCTGACACACACACTCTCTCTCTCTTTCTCTCTCAGGGTAATACGGGAATTTTTTTTTCTTTTTTTTTTTTTTTTTTTCAGGCTGGTGCAGCATAAGCCTCAAGCTTCCTTGCACCATATGGCTAATAATAATTTTTAATGGGGGAACCCCCCCTAATCACCCTCTTCTAATCATTAAAAAATATACAAAAATTATATTATATTATTTTATTAGCTAAAAAACAAATTAATAACGAAACCGACATTTTTATATTTGATTATAAACAACATTGGCTCACATCTGATGACTATGGGCTTGGCACACCCAGGTTCAGGTTCCTGAGCTGGATATCATCATTCTTCTCTTTTTTGGTGATTCTCTTCTACTTCTCTCTCTCTCTCAGGGTAACTCGGAAATTTTTTTTTGGCTGGTTCAGAATAAGCCTCAGGCTTCATTGCACTATGTGGCTAGTAATAATAATTTCTTTTCAATTTTTTTCTTTTTTTATTGATTTTTTTAATTCGTTTTCCGGTAATACAAAGATTTTTAGCTCACCACCAAATACGGAAGATGCGGAAAGGTCAGGAATGACCACCGCATATCCCGGAGCAATATGGCCTTAGTTGCTAATGCTCCTAAAAAACCGGCGGAATTACTTAGCAAGTACAGGTCACTGTTGAAAAAAAGCCGTGAATTAGGGTTGAACTTGAAAGTGTCTGCAATTCTGCCCAGACACGATAGGAGGGAGTATATGATGAGAGCCTTGTCGATCAATTCGGCCCTGGAGGGATTGTGCAAGGCTCAAGGGGTAGAATTTTTTTCAGCCTGGACTGTACTTGTTAACAGGAGAGATTGCTTCTACAGGGATGGGATACACTTAAATAGAAAGGGTGCAAGAATTTTTGCTGATGCTGTCGAGGCAGTGTTAGGTGGGTCGGAAAACTGCTAGTTGGGGGGGATACAAGGACTAATAGATTAACAGTAGCCAGTGGCAGAGGTGGAAGTGATTCTTGCACTGCTTCTATTCAAATGAGCAGAAGTCTGAAAAACAGGATGCAGGATATTTCAGAGACTGCTGGGAGTCATTGCGGTACAAGTAAACACATGGGTTGTGTTAGGGTAGCTAAGAATAGAAACAGGTGCATGTATACCTGCGTGTACACCAATGCTAGGAGTTTGGTAAATAAATTTGATGAATTTGAGGTATTGCTCAAAACATCAAAGGCAGATATTGTTGGGATATCAGAGACGTGGTGTCACACAGATATAAGTAATGCGGAACTGGAATTTGGGGAATACAATGTGTATAGAAAGGATAGACAGGACAGGAGCGGAGGAGGGGTTATGCTATTAATTAAGAAACACATAAAGTCCAAGGAAGTGAAGCCAGTCGACATCGATGGACAGGGCAGCGTCGAGTCAGTTTGGTGTGACATAAGCATAGGGAAATCAAAATTGAGAGTAGGAGTGTGCTATAGGCCTAATGACTCTGATGAGTATAATAAGATATTGTACAGGGAAATAGAGTGGGCCAGTAAATCAGAGAGTCTTATAATGGGGGACTTTAATTTCCCAGATATTGACTGGAATTTGTGGGTTGGTCACTCGCACACTAGCAAGGCTTTTGTGGATTTATTGGATGATTGTTTTCTACATCAGCATGTTCGTGAGGCAACGAGAGGGAGCAATACTCTTGATCTGATTATCAGTAGTGATTCCTCATGCATTAAGAACCTGCAGATAAATGAACCACTAGGTGGCAGTGATCACAGTGTGTTGAAGTGGGATTTACTCAAGGAGGTAACTACCATCAGAGGTAAAGGGAAGGGTTTTTGTTTTCGTAAAGGCGACTATGATGGTCTGAGACAGTATTTAAATTCTATACAGTGGGACCAACTGATGATGTTACCAACAGCAAACTCAAAATGGGAAGCATTCAAGGAACTAATCTTGGAGGCTACCAGGCTTTACATACCAACTAAGAAATATTGTTCAAGGTTTAGGCCTAAATGGTTGTCAGATGAACTAATGAGACATGTGGCAGAGAAGAAAAATGCATGGGATACATACAAATTAATGGGTGACATGGAAGCCTATGATAGATATAAGTTGGTCTGTAACAAAGTCACAAAGGAGATTAGGCAGGCAAAGGCAGACTATGAAAAATCCTTGGCAAAGGATGTAAAGAAAAACAGAAAAGAGTTCTTTACATACTTGAACTCGAAAAGGAAAGGGATGAATCAGATTGGTCCACTGGATATTGATGGTTCAACAGTTGAGGATCCTGCTCAGGTGGCTAACAATCTAAACGAGTATTTTGCATCTACATTCACCATGAGGAGTTATTCAGGAAGGAGAATGATGTAGGTAAAGTAAACATTGGCAGTGAGCTGGATGATTTTGTAATAACTGAGAGGAAAGTGGAGGAGAGATTGTTGGGGATAAACATAAAAAAGGCACCTGGGGTGGATGGGATCTATCCAGTTATATTAAAGGAGGCAGCAAAGGAAGTAAGCAAACCCTTAGCCATAATTATGAGAGCTTCCTTGGACTCAGGGGAGGTACCTATGGACTGGAGATGTGCAAATGTGACCCCAATTCACAAAGGAGGTTCAAAGGCTGACACAAGTAATTATAGACCTGTTAGTTTAACTTCTGTTCCAGGTAAATTAATGGAGGCACTGGTTAAAGAAGCACTGCAGGATCATCTAGACAAGAATTCAGTTATAGCTCAGACGCAGCATGGTTTTGTTAAGGGCAGGTCTTGCCTGACCAATTTGATTGGATACTATGATGTAGTCACAAAAGAACTGGATGCAGGGAATAACTTTGATATTATATATTTGGATCTTAGAAAGGCTTTTGATACTGTTGCACATGGAAGACTGCTGCACAAATTGGAGCAGTGTGGCATTGGAGGCAAATTGCTGCTATGGATAAGGGGATGGTTGAGTGGCAGAAGACAGAGAGTGGTAATCAATGGACACTGCTCAACGTGGACTAATGTTATTAGTGGAGTTCCTCAAGGTTCAGTGTTGGGTCCGTTGTTGTTTTCGGTGTTTATGAATGATATTGATGATGGGATATCAAGTTTAATGTCCAAGTTTGCAGATGATACAAAGGTTGGCAGGGTCGTTAAGGACAATACTGACGCTATGCTGCTGCAACAGGATCTGGACAGGTTGAACAGATGGGCTGAGAGGTGGCAAATGAGGTTTAACATCGACAAATGTAAAGTGCTGCATATGGGAAACAGTAACCCCAGAGCAACGTATCAACTCTGCGGTACTACACTGACAGTGGTGGAGAATGAAAAGGACCTGGGGGTAATTGTGCAGGCAGATATGAAGTTCTCTGAGCAGTGCAGACGAGCTGCAAGAGTAGCTCATGGTGTCTTGTCAATGATATACAGGAATTTTTCTAGCAAGGATAAGGAGGTGATTATTCCATTGTATAAGGCAATGGTAAGGCCACATCTTGAGTACTGTATACAGGTCTGGAGGCCTCATTTCAAGAAGGATGTAGAGCTGCTGGAACGGGTACAGAGAAGGGCAACAAGATTAGTAAATGGAACAAAGTGTTGCTCTTACGAAGAAAGGCTTAAGTTTTGCAAATTACAGAGTCTGGAGACTAGGCACCGGCGAGGTGATCTGATAGAGGTGTATAAGGCTTTGAATGGTTTGAGCATGCTCAATGCCAATGGGATTCTTCATCTTTCTCAGAATAATCACCTCAGAGGGCATAAATTCAAATTGAGGAAGGACGGATGTCGGATAGATGTGCGGAAATTTGCCTTTGGCCAGCGGGTGGTTGGTTGGTGGAACCGACTTCCATCACTGGTTGTTGAAGTTGATAGCCTAAACAAATTTAAAGCTCAACTGGACAGGTATTTCGAACGAACGGAGGGGTGAAATGGGAGTGGGTTTTTTTTTTTTTTTTTGTTTTTTTTGGCTGATGCTGAATAAGCTTGCTTTCTTGCATCATATGCCTCTGCTAATGCTAATGCTAATGCTAATGCTAATAACAAACAACAAACAATTGTCCATGGGAAAAACATGGTGAAGTTAAGTCAACACCAACTTTAGATAATGTTTGACCTTGACTTTAATTATTGTCATACTAAAAGCCAATTTCACAGGAAACTGTATTCGTTGAAAAATTAAGTTAAATTCCCCTTCGTTTGAATACATATGAATCCGTGGAATATATGCTTTCGTCCAGTTCTGTCACCTGTGACGTATACAGAAACCAAACATTTCATCCTTATTTCCAATACACGTAGTCATTCTTTATATCTAAGTTTCTTAAAACCATAGTAATTTATGCGGAAGTAAACCTGAAGGCTCCAGAGAATAAAGTGTTCTGGGTGTTACAGAGTTGTATTCTTCAGCATTACAACTATCTGGCATAATTTGGTCTGATGAATAAACTACTGTATTTTCAATTCTCCTGGAATCTTCATTTCGGATTATTTTTTTTCATTCTGCGAACAGTATTATTTGTTGCGACTAAATTGAAACTTTTCTTCCAAAGGAGTTTCGATACTTCCAAAAAGTTTCAGTAGAGCTATCAACAATTTGTGATTTTTTTTTTTTTTTTTTGCTCTTTTCGTATCTTTCTTTTCTTAATTGCGAAACCTTTAACTTATTATAATCGCTTTGTTTTCTTCGATATCAGGATTTTTAAGTGCTGCTTCATACTCTTCAATATCTCTTCTTTCCTTCTCAGCCTTTCTGATACGATCTTTCTCGCTGTGGTACATGCAGATTAATGCTGCATATATCAGAGAGTGCCTATACCACAGAGTGACGTGCCTAGGCTTAGTCTTTGAGACAGAACTGTCAATCACTTTGTTGTAGTAAAGGCGGACCTCGATTAACGCGATTAATTCGTCCCGCGAGCGCATCGCGCAAAGCGGAAACGCGTTAATCCAATATCATAACCAATAGGAAAAATTATAATTGGTCCTTGACCTTCTGGAATGTCCATAAAGAATTTTAAAAATTCTTTTAAAATCACTTTTTAATTGTATATAATGTAAAAGATAATGAAAATAATTATGGAATTAAATATTCATTGCATAAAACAGCGGTTCTTAAACTGTGCGCCGCGGAATATTTTAAATTTTCGAGAAAAACACAGCGATACTCGACATCTGTCGGACACCGCGCGAACTACTAGCTCGAGGTAGTTCACAGTTTCAGCATTTCTTATTAAGTTGTTTGGATCTATCTACTAAACGAAACTGTTAGGTATTCCTTTTGGTCTGGGTGCGCCTTGAAAAAATTACTGAGACATTAAAGGCGCCGTGAACCGAGAAACTTTGGGAACCTCTGACATAAAATACACAATGAAGAAATTACTGTTGCGGAAATATTTGAACAGTGTTGACTTTCTCTTTTCATCAATCAATTTCCGATAGCCGACAACAATCTTCTCTGTGCCCTGGCGAAATAAATATCCCAGAGAACATGAAACCTTTTGTTTGAGGTTCTATGCGATACGAAAGATTTCATCTAGTTCTTTTACCGTTATCTTCTTCGCGGTAACATTTTCATCTGGCTCATTTAAAAATTTGAATTTTTAAATGCAAGTCTGCATTGACTTTATTAGCAGGAGACAAAAACGTCTTTTTTCCGATGGTTTATGGAACACACCGAGGCGGGCAGCAGGCAAACGTTTGTTTATTGACCGTACGACTCGCAGTAAGCTTAACGCGCGATTCAAATCTTTTTCGACTATCACATAAAAAAAAAAAAAAAAAAAGATCGCGTTAACTGGAAATTTGCATCGTGAAAAGTGGTATCATTTTTCAAATAGCGTTAAGTGAATATCGCGTTAATCGAACTCGAGTTATGCGAGGCCTAGCTGTATAATGCAATAGCAGTTAGCCTCGCCTTGCTGAAAGTAAAAGTGTGCAGGTGAAAAAGCGATATTATCCAAAATATTTTTTTGTATGTAGATAAGGAACACAGTTGAAGAGTTTCTGTTATAGATATTGAAGGTTTTGGCACAAGGGCTACAACGACCATATCGTGCCTTTCAAATTAATATAATAGTTTCAAGTTTGAAAGTTTTTAGAAGTGAGAGAACATCCTCATCTTCTTTAGAAAGGAGAAAAATTCATCTAGGTGTGCTCCATTTACCTATAACAACGATGTGGTTCATTGTTCTAGGTTCTATAACAACGATGTGCTTCGTTGTTCTAGGTTCCTGTAAACTTCTGTGGGATAGGAATAATTCTGTCCTTGTATTTTGATAATAGGCACAGTCATGTAAAATGTTTCGCTGAGAGAACATTTTAGCAGTGAGTACACCTTGTAGGGCCTTCGTTACTGAGAAGGTAAACATGAGTTATATGAGAGTCCAATGGGTGCTCTTGCAAGAACGACTTCTTTTCCTGGTGCTGGAATTCCAGAAGGAAGAATGTCTTCATTTCTATAAGTTTATTGTTGCTATGCTCTTGCCATATATTTTTCCATTGAGGACTGTAGGCTTTTCATATAATGGTTTTGAAGTCTTCCACAGGAATCTTCACATCAATTACATTTCACTTTATTGGTTTTTTTTTTCTGCCTGATCTGCGT
Organism: Mastigoproctus giganteus; assembly: GCF_048544385.1. Classification (NCBI taxonomy): domain Eukaryota; kingdom Metazoa; phylum Arthropoda; class Arachnida; order Uropygi; family Thelyphonidae; genus Mastigoproctus; species Mastigoproctus giganteus. The sequence goes on from NC_143576.1 coordinate 236,443,602, forward strand.
TTTCATTTCCGATATTCCACAATGAGCTGGACAACATCAAGATACCACTGTATGTTGTTTGTCTTTCAGCTGGATCAGTTTTGATCTGATTTGTTTCAGCAGGGGATGATAATTGCGTGTTTCATTCTTCATTGAGTTGATTCTGTGCACTGGTTTAAGAATCTAGATAATTAAGACTTAGGTAGATAGTAAAACGTTCTACAGAGAAACTGATGAATTCTGTTGGTAGAGAAGCAGAAACAGTGAAAATAGGTAAGACTGCCAAAGCACCTGTCTTGTCTGATTTCGAACCATCAGTGTACAACTGATTACATTCAGCATAACTTTGGATGTGGAACCATGAAGTTGTCGTATTATTATTTATTATTATTACTGTTGCTCTTAAATTATTTCTCCCTGATAAGGGGTTCCACCTCGTGACGGGTATTGCTACCAAGTACACAGGGTGGTTTGTTGTTATGTCTGGTGTTACTGTTGGTCGAGGAAGTGTCTCACTATCCTACAGGTGTTCACGATTGCTACTTTCTGAAGTTCCTTGTAGGGGTTCGCTGAGAGACCTATTGCAGCTAGGCTGTTATGTAGTGTATTTGGCACCATACCTGTGGTTCACACGATGATCGGGATGGTCGTTACTTGTTGCATATCTTAGGATCGTCTATTTCCTAATTTTTCCCCATGGGTTTTCTGCAGGATGCCATTGTTGGGTACCGTTATGTCAATCAGATCGGTAGCCTCCTTTTCCTTCTTATACACAAGGGTTATGCCCGGTCTGTTGTGTGCGATTGTCCTATCGTTATTATAGTGCGGTCCCAGTACAGCTTGTGGGTTGGGGTTTCTGGTACTGCCTGGGGTTCTTACCTGTAGTAATATACACTTTCTTCAACCAACTGGTATTTCCTTTTTTTTTTATGTGAATCCCAAACACGAGAGGTATTAGAACCTATAGTACTTAGTATCGTGCTTGGGTTCCTTGCTAGTTTCTGACGTATTATCCTGGCTACCTGTTCGTGTCTATGAATGTGCTCAGTCTGGGTGACCACTGTGCATCACGAGGTGGGTGATGTGCTGGATCGTTTCTGAGGCCAAGTGGAAACGTTTACATTTGTCATCGAACACTCCGGGCTCCTTGGCGATGATGAATTTTCTATAATGTTGATTACCTGCTCTTGGATAGCGAGCATGAATCCTTCAGTCTCAGGGAAGAGCGTCCCGCTTGTGAACCATGCATCGGAAGCAATTTTATCTATGTGATCTTGAAAGAGATCTTTGTAGTATCTGACAGGGTGTGTCTCTGCCGATCTTTCTAGCTTCGTTTGTGCCTCTGGTTGGGGGAACTCCTCGCTTATTTTGAGTGGGGTATACCGCTTGTCTATCTTCTTTATGGCCTGCTGGAGTGCTGCTGTGTGTTTCTGGAAGTAATCCTTCAGGTTAACTATCGGTCTCTTCTGTTGCTCAATGAGGTCTATCAGTCCCCTTCCTCCTTCTTCCCGGGCAATTGTCAGTCTCTCCACAGCAAATTTCGGGTGGTGTTAGCGGCTCTTGGTCATCATTGTCCTTGTCTTTCTCAGTATCCTCCAGTTTGGTGTTAGTCCAATCTAATACCTCGAAGGAGTATGTTAGCACTGGGATAACCTAAGTTATAGCCTTAAACAGCTATGTTAGCACATAGCTGTTTAAGGCTATAACTCTGTTCCCTCCATTCAGCTTTGCTTTCAGCAGGCTTCTGAGTCTCTGGTGATATTTTTCGGTCAGGCAGGCCTTAATTTTCTTGTGCTGTAACTGCTGAGCCTGCATCATCCCCAAGTATTTCTATGCCACCCCCCTCTTCCAGGGATTAGATCTCTTTACCACTCTGCAGCTGGTGGTTTCAGTTGACTAATTTTCCCTGGGGCAATCCGTGGCTGTTTCACTTATCTAGACCAAATTCAATCCTAATACCATTGCTGAATTTTTCGGTGATCTCGGTAGTTGCTGAAGGTGCTTCTCGGTTCCCGCGTAGAGCTTGATGTCATCCATGTACATCACGTGGGTGAGGGTGTACAGGTTCTTTCTTCCTTCTTTGAGGTTATATCCGTACTTGCTACTGTTGAGCATGGTAGATAACGGGTTAAGTGTTAAACAGAACCACAATGGGCTCAGGGCATCTCCCTGAAAGATTAATTGATATCCCAATATTACAACAAAAATTACTGAAATATGGTATAAGGGGAAGAATCAATCAACTCTTAGCATGTTATTTAACCAAAAGAAAAATAACAGTTGAAACAGAAAATACAAAGAGAAAATCATATAATGTGAGAGGAGTACCCTAGGGCTTTCACAGGGTCAATCATGTTCAACATCTATATAAATGATATATTCGAAGTAATAAAGAATTCCTTTATAAAAATTTATGCAGATGATATAATCTTATATACAATTGGAAAGAACCTGGCAAAAATGGCTAAAGATTTACAGCAGGATGTAATACATTTACAAACTTGGTTGCATGATAATAAATTAGCACTCAGCTTTGAAAAAACTAAATTTTTGGTAATTAAACCTCCTCATCAAACCTTGGACATTCATCCCTCTATTAGATTACATAAATATGAATGCCTATATTACCAGAATTTCCAGAATTGCAAATGTCTAACTGTGTAAGAAATTTCAAATCATTGTTACCTTTGGTTATGGATTGACTACAGTCTTAGTTGAGCAATGTATATAACAAATTTGTACAAAAAAAAAAAAAACGAGATTTTATGTGTACTTTTTTCGCTACATTAAGAATAAGTTAAATCTTAGAACAAAACTTGCCTTATATTATGCATTAGTGGACTCCCAACTCAATTATTTAGTAAATGTATGGGCACGAACAAATATAACTGAAATAAACAACTTAATTAACAGGATTTTGAGACTTTTAATGGGGACAAACTTTTGGAATGACCTGAATAAGAGAACGCAATTTTTGTTGAAATATAAAATACTTTATCGAGTTCAAAAACTGAAGTTAAATTTAATCTCGAAAAATCTTAACACTATTTTTTAAGAGTCGAATCTGCAAAGAAATGTCTCACATAATTTAAGGAACCCAAAAGCAATTGTTTTGTCTCACCCTAGGGTACTAAATAGATTTGGAGATAGGTATACAATGAATATAATAAATAACTTGTTGTCTAGTGTAGATTTCGGGCTCAGGAGAAGTTATTCTAGCTCCAAATTAAAATTCTTAATTAGAAAATTTTTATACTCAATGATACAGTAGATTAGAATTGCTATGCAGATAAATTGCTATCTCTGTTTGCAGTGCGCAATATACTATGTGTTGTGATTTCATTTTCTTTTCTGTTAGATAACAAATTTGTATGCAAAAAAACTTGTAAATGAAGAATTACAACTTGTAGTCAAGAAATTTACTTTTCTTAACAAGTTCATTCATTGTAAACAAATTGTATTGTATTGTATTATTATTATTATTATTATTATTGATATGGTGCAAGGAAGCCTGAGGCTTATGCTGCTCCAGCCAAAAAAATTCCCGAGTTACCCTGAGAAAGAGAGAGAGAGAGAGGAATCACCAAGAAAGAGAAGAATGATGATATCCAGCTCAGGACCCTTGGTGTGCCAAGCCCATACTCACCAGATGTGAGCCCCTGGGGTATGTTTAAGCTTGCCAGAGAATGCGTACTTTTTTTTTTTTTTTTTTTTTTCAAAATGTCCTCCGCTATTTTCAGCCATTCCGCTGACAAAGCGGCAATCAGCTAAACTGTTGTTTTTTTTTTGCAGTTATTATGAACTGCATCACTCGAAATGTCTGTTTACATTAACGACTGTGATATTAGGCTTATGAGCAGTGCAGTTGTTCTACCATTGTACCTAAGGCTTTGTAGCTCCTTATGGATGGTTGATCACCTACGATCGATATTATTCAAAGATCTTTCACACTTGATTTTAGGAAATTCAAACAATCTCAGTTACACGCTCAGAACAGCTACAGATGTACATACAATTACCATCCCATATCGAAAGTCTTTGGATTGGTTGTCGTAAGATTTTCGGCGCATTAGCAACTTAGGTTATATTGTACCGTATATGTTATGCCTGTAAATTGCATGTGTTCTCAGTGGCGCGTTATACCTTCACGGGGCCCAAGGCGAAATGGAATTTGAGGCCCCCAAAATTCCCTTCAAAGAAACAAACGGAAACCATGAGTTTATCGCTATATATCGGATATCCGCTGTATTTGTGCTCCTCTGTGCTATTGTGTCACTCAATATTTAATGTTTTTACACTCGTTCATTTACGTTTTACAGTCAATAAAATCAAAAACTACCGATTATTCAGCTGTACTTCAGTTCTGCTTTGGCATTCACTCAAAACCGGCTGATAACATTGTTGCTACCTTTTTTCTACTACTGTACTACATTGTGCATAACGGGAACAGCGGCATCGGTAACATACAAGGCAGTCTTTATTTTTATAATTAACGCAACTATTTAAAGTAGAACTAAATATAAAATTTCATCAAAATCGTTAAAACATTTTCGAAAAAAAAAAAAGGTAATTTTCAAATTATTCTTCAAGTAAAGTTTATTAACCTTTGCACCGTAGTAGCGTAGCTACCCTTTTTCGGGCCCGGAGGCAAAGAACACGTTAGGGCCCCTACTTAATTAATGAAAATTGCAAAAACAGGAGACAGCCAAAGACGCCGGGTCCCTAAAGGGCCCGAGCCGAAAGGCAATTGCCTTGCCTGACTACATGGTAATTACGCCACTGCTTGGAACGTAGAAAGTTCAGTTTCCGATAAAAAAAAAAAAAAAAAAAAATCACTTAAAAATATTAGTAAACACAGCAATGAGTTTTTGAAACAGTGATTTTGGGGCCCCCCCCTCTGATCGGGGCTTAAGCCTAGGACCCCGATCAGAGGGGCCCCATCCTATATCCTATAAGCAAAAAAGATGTCTTTTTTGCCTATAGGATAACGCGTCACTGTGTGTTCTGTGGTTAATTGGATGTTTTCTGGATGAAAAACCCTAGTTTTCGGGAGAAATTCGCGCTTCCCTCACTTGAGACCGAATAACTCAGATACGTTGTAAAGAATACCCATAAATATTCCTCTTATCAACGACGGAGTTCGAACCCAGATCTTTTCTAGCCAGTGTAGAAAAGATCTGGGTTCAGGGAAAAGATCAACCCGTGCCGACGTTAACTTTTCCAGAATTAAATATGGATTTTGGGCCAAAAAAAAAATATTTACAAAATATAAAATTATATAAAATTTAAAAAGGAAGTTGACCATAACAATTGTGCTACCCACTAGGGCAGAAAGTCAGATTCTGTCCAGATTAACAACCCCATATCAGACAAACGAGGTTTATATTGATGTTGATTATGTTAGCATTAGTAGAGGCATATGATGCAAGAAAGCAAGCTTATGCAGCATCAGCCAAAAAAAAAAAAAAAAAAACCAGCTCCCATTTCACCCCTCCATTCGTTCCAAATACCTGTCCAACTTGGCCTTAAGTTTATTTAGGCTATCAACTTCCACAACAAAGGACGGAAGTCTGTTCCACCAACCAACTACCCGCTGGCTCTACCCTGCATCTGTTTTTCCTCACTTTGAATTTACGCCCCTCTCATGTGATTATTCTGAGCAAGAGGAAGAATCCCATCAGCACTGAGCATGCTCAAACCATTCAAGGCTTTATACACCTCAATCAGATCACCTCGAAAGATACCTAGTCTCCAGACACTGTAATTTGCAAACTTAAGCCTTTCTTTGTAAGAGCAACCCTTTGTTCCATTCACTAATCTTGTTGCCCTTCTCTGTACTCGTTCCAACAGCTCTACATTCGTCTTAAAATGAGGCCTCCAGACCTGTATACAGGATTCAAGGTGTGGCCTGACCATTGCCTTATACAAATTTGTACAATGGGATAATCACCTCCTTATCCCTGCTAGAAAAATTCCTGTATATCATTGACAAAACACCATGAGCTACTCTTGCAGCCCGTCTGCACTGCTCAGACAACTTCATATCTGCCTGCACAATTACCCCCCAGGTCCTTTTCATTCTCTGCCACTGTCAGTGTAGTACCACAGAGTTGATACGTCTCTCTGGGATTACTGCTTCCCATATGTAGTACTTTACATTTGTCAATGTTAAACTTCATTTGCCACCTCTCAGCCCATCTGCTCAACTTTCCCAAATCCTGTTGCAGCAGTGCACTATCATTAGTGTCCTTAACAACCTTGCCTACCTTTGTATCGTCTGCAAACTGGGACATTAAGCTTGATATACCATCATCAATATTACATATAAATACAGAGAACAATAATGGACCCAACATGAACCCTGAGTGACTCCACTAATAACATTAGTCCACAATGAGCAGTGTCCATTGATTACCACTCTCTGTATTCTCCCCCTCAACCACCTCTTTATCGATAGCAGCAATTTGCCCCCAATGCCACACTGCTCCAATTTGTGCAGCAGTCTTCCAAGTGCAACAGTATCAAAAGCCTTTCTAAGATCCAAGTATATAATATCAAAGTTATTCCCTGCATCCAGTTCTTTTGTGACTGCATCATTGTATCCAATCAAATTGGTCAGGCAAGACGTTTCCTTAACAAAACCATGCTGTGTCCGAGCTATAAGTGAAGTCTTGTCTAGAAGATCCTGCAGTGCTTCTTTAACCAGTGCCTCCATTAATTTTCCCTGGAATAGAAGTTAAACTAACAGGTATATAATTACTTGTGTCGCCCTTTGATCCTCCTTTGTGAATTGGGGTCACATTTGCACACCTCCAGTCCATGGGTACCTCCCCTGAGTCCAAAGAAGCTCTCATAATTATGGCTAATTGTTTGCTTACTTCCTTTGCTGTCTCCTTTAATATAACTGGATAGATCCCATTCCCCCCCCGGGTGCCTTTTTTATGTTTATTTTCAACAATTTCCCCTCCACTTTCCACTGAATTATTACAAAATCATGAAACTCGCTGCCAGAGTTTAGCTCACCTCTGGCATTCCCCTCCCTAATGTGTGAATGTAGATCCAAAATAATCATTTAGTTTGTTAGCCACCTGAGCGGGATCATCAACATTCCATTTTTTTGTATACACAGTTATTTACAAATTATATACAAAAAACTTTCAAAGAAGATATATATATATATACAGTTTTATATTCATTAGCATTCTCATTATACATATATAAAATTCTATATTATATATGAACACGTGTGTGTGTTTTACCTGTATCAAGGTGGCTCCTAGGCCTAAGCCCATCTTCACCTTGCACGTCTGTGTTGGTGCAGAAACTCTGCAAAGCTTTTTATTGCTTGCGTACGTCCACCTTGCCACCAGGGAGCAGCCAACACCTAGGCAGCAGCTGCCAGTCCCCAGGCACAAGTAGCCAAGCCTGGGTCTACTGTCACCTTTAGTGCCTTGTGCACAAATTCCGCACCCACCGGAGATAGTGCAATACCGGTCGGTGCCAGCAATCCAGTCCCCAGGTTGCCCAAACCTAGAAACCAGCAACAAAAAAAAAAAAAAAAAAAAAAGAATGAAGAATATCCAAGCCTCAGCAGCAGCAGGTACAAATCAATTTGGAAAACTCCAATAAACTTATTTACATTTATTATTGTCAGATTTATATTCGATTTTGGATTTGAGTTCGTCAACAGTTGGATTTGGATTTCAGGATCATCAACAGTTGAACCATGTTGTAGCGATGTGTATTCGCAAGAGACTTCTGGTACAGTACACAAAATCCATGGAGAGTGTTCTATTACTTTTCGCTGTGCAGTATATTTTTTTATTCATCGTGACGAGCGACACCGCCCAATTTTTTCTGGTCAGTCACGCCACCCACTTGCGGTTCGTTGCACTTATGTTCATATTTTTTGGCTGTTGAAGTATGAGAAAAAAATGTCAGGTATTGAGTCAAGTATATTAACAATTTGCGCATTTATTTGTTCCAGAATAAATTAATTGTGTTCATGTGCCTAAATTTTTATATAAAGTCTGCACTGGAACTGTGAAATAGTAAACGATTCGTTAACTTGTACTTATAGATGATCTCCGTCAATTCTATAAAACTTTTTTTTGAAGTTTTTCAACTGGAAGTAGGCTTGTCACATTTTAATATCCAAGAAGGACTTTAAATTTTCCAGAATTAAATATGGATTTTGGGCAAACAAAAAAATATTTAAAAAATATAAAATTATATAATATTGAAACAACATCTGCGTTGTGCAAACTTGATGCATATCTTTGATTCAGTTTCAGCGTGTTTGATAGCTGCCGTTTCCTGTTTTTGATACTCCAGTACCGCATCTATACACAGTGGCTTGTTTACTTTCATGCGGTGCAGGGCAAAATGGAATTTGGGTGAGGGGGCATCTAAAGAAAAAAACTAATAAAGATCATTTTCAATTTCATTTTATTATCACAACAAAACAAACATTATTTAACATAAGAACTAAATAAATTTTTTTATCAAAATCGGTAAAACCATTTTTGAAAAAAACGTAATTTTCAAATTAATCTTCAAGTAAAAAGTTCATTGACCTTGGCAGGTAGAAAGTTCAGTTTCCAATAAAAATCACTTAAAAAATAGTAAAAATCAATGAGTTTATGAAACTGATATTGGGTCCCCCCCCTGATCGGGGCCCTAGACAGATGTCTTTTTTGTCTATAGGATAATGCACCACTGCCTGTACAATAAACAATATGCATAATGTGGATCTTCAGTATTCATTTTTATGCAATTCATTTTTTATTCTTTTCCAACTCTTCTGTGTAACAGTTTAACCAATATGTATTGTAAAGATTACTAACTGCTAATTCATCCCAAGGGCTCACATCTGGTGAGTATGGGCTTGACACACCCAGGGTCCTGAGCTGGATATCCTCATTCTTCTCTTTCTTGACGATTCCCTTCTGCTACTGACTCTTGTTATTTCTCTCTCTCTCTATCAGCTATGCCTCTGGCATATGGTACCACAAAGCAATAGCAGTGACAAATATAAAGAAACTTGACACGATACAGCGCTCCATACTGCTGACTATATCTAGGGGGTACCTAGATATAGCCCCCCCCAACCTGTAGATTTTCTAGACAGGCCTAATGTATAACATCACAAAAGGCAGAACAGTAACCTGCCTTGCCTATACCATGGACCCAACAAACACCCTCATGTTTGAGAGAAGACGACTTGATACTCACCTAATGCGGATATGGCAGGACCACTGGACCAATTCCACCAAGGGAAACATCACCAGGAAATTCATCCCCAAAGTCTCCACACTGGTTTTTCCCAGGTCTACATGCTATCTTCCTGCTAATGGGACATGGACCCATTAGGGAGAAACTCTCCATCCTAGGCATCACTAACAATGCACTATGTCACTGTGGACTCCCTGAAAAGTGGGAGCGCCTAATGTACAGATGTGAACTATACAAAGATCTCAGATGCCAACTAATAACAAAAATGTATTACCTGCCACTAGACCAGGAACATCACATCCTGAGTGATGAAAGGCACTAAATGCCTTCAAGATATTTACCCATGATCTCTTCGAGAAACGAAAAACTTTCCTGCTCAACTAAGACATAATTCTGACATTGAATGTCTCTTCAGTAGCAACCGAGGTATACATCCACCCACAATCAAACCAAGCCTGGTAACAAAACTGATAGTACAACCTGGACATGACCTGTTTAGAAACAATCTCTTCACTGGATACGACACTTACCTGATCTGGACTCTGCACCGACCTTGACAACCTGCAGCTCTGCTGCCAGTGCCATCTGGTGATTTGTTTCACCCTCCCTTGTGTGGTACCTGTAACCCCTCACCCCAGCAGGGGGAGGAAAGGAGTTCTGTCCCCCCTGCTTCTTCTGGTGAGGCATGGGCCTGCCACACTGACTGGGATCGCCTTCGCTAACAGCCCCATACTTCTGTCTTTACTCCCCACTCTATCTATATGCATTCGAATGCCCACACATCTAAATTTAAACATGTCAAATTAACTGTGATCACCAGTTTTTGGCTTTTCCAACTTCAGCATTCCCCTATATATATATATATATTTTTTTTTTAGGTTCTTGCCACTGAAATCTCAGGAAATTAGGTCGCAGGACCTGCCAAAGTAAATAATTATAATACTGGTGTACCTGGTCTGCCTCCATGGGGTGAAGTGGGCCAACGTTAGGAGCCCATTAGGGGGAGCCCAGCGGCTAAATGACCAGAGGAACAATGGCACACAACACTACACATATGTGTACAAAACCCATACACCTTTAAACCTCTGGCATTGACAGTGTTCTGTTTCACACCCACAATGTATACTATGCGGAGATCAGGGAAACCCTTGGTGCCGTTTGACACTAAACACACTCTACTCTACACTCGCTCTCTTTCAAGGTAACTCAGAAAAATTTTTTTGGTGGTGCAGCGTAAGTCTCAGGCTTCCTTGCATCATATGGCTAATAATAATAATATGTGACAGTGCATGCAGTTGCTATGGTTTCCACAGAAAGCAGACTACCTTCTATATGCAAAAGCATCAATTGGTAAAGTAGGGGTAAAAACAACAGGTGGTTCAAGTTCACTCATTTATCCTACTACTCTGTACTAATTCTATGGAAGAGAAGGCATGGTGAGTGACCTTGAGGTGATTTGTTTTCTCCCTGCTTTAGTTGGTATGTATGTACTCCAAAAGATACTGGATGAACTTTCAAATACATATGCTCGGAATGAGCCTAACTAAAAAGAATCCAACAAGATTGCTGTAAACACTTGTTCACATAAATTTGTTTATTTTATATTAACTTGAAAAGCCACACAACCAGAGGCTGACTGGTCATAAGACTTACCAGTGTTTCTCAGGTAAGTCTTATAGCCAGATGTGGACTGGATGCCATTGAAGGCCGGTGTGTTTTTCAGTATTACACTCTGACATCAGATACATTTCTATTTGGTTTCTGCAGTAAGAATTTTTGAAACAGTCTGTCTTTGGAGACAATTGACTTAGCATTAGCATTAGAAAAGGCACATGATGCAAGAAAGCAAGCTTATATAGCATCAGCCAAAAGAAAAAAAAAAAACTTCCCATTTCATCCATCCATTCACTCTAAATGTTTGTCAAGTTCTGCATTGAATCTATTTAAGCTATCAATTTCTACAACAACAGATGGAATTTTGTTCCAGCCGCTGGCTAAAGGCAAACTTCCACACATCTATCCTACAATCGTCTTTCCTCAATTTGAATTTATGCCCTCTCAGGGTATTATTCTGAGCAAGAGGAAGAATCCCATCAGCATTGAGCATGCTCAAAACCTTCAATGCTTTATACATCTCAATCAGATCACCTTGCAGATGCCTAGTCTCCAGACACTGTAATTTGCAAAACTTAAGCCTTTCTTCGTAAGAGCAACCCTTTGTTCCATTCACTAATCTTGTTGCCCTTTCTGTACTCGTTCCAACAGCTCTACATCCTTCTTAAAATGAGGCCTCCAGACCTGTTTACAGTACTCAAGGTGTGACCTGACCATTGCCTTATACAAAGGGATAATCACCTCCTTATCCCTGCTAGAAAAATTCCTGTATATCATTGACAAGACACCATGAGCTACTCTTGCAGACCGTCTGCACTGCTCAGAAAACTTCAAAGCTGCCTGCACAATAACTCCCAGTTCCTTTTCATTCTCTACTACTGTCAGTGTAGTACCACAGAGTTGATACGTTACTCTGGAGTTACTGCTTTCCATATGTAGTATTTTACATTTGTCAATATTAAACTTCATTTCCCACCTCTCAGCCCATCTGCTCAACTTTTCCAAATCCTGTTGCAGCAGCGTACTGTCATTAGTTTCATTAACAACCTTGCCAACCTTCGTATCGTCTGTAAACTTAGACATTAAGCCTGATGTCAATATCATTTATAAATACAGAAAACAACACTGAACCCTGAGGGAGTCCACTAATAACATTAGTCCACGAAGAGCAGTGTCCATTGATTACCACTCTCTGTCTTCTCCCACTCAACCATCCCTTTATCCATAGCAGCAATTTGCCTCCAATGCCACACTGGTTCAATTTGTGCAGCAGTCTTCCATGTGCAACAGTATCAAAGGCCTTTATAAGATCCAAATATATGATATCAAAGTTATTCTTTGCATCCAGTTCCTATGTGACTACATCATAATATCCTATCAAATTTGTCAGACAAGACTTCCCCTTAACAAACCCATGCTGTGTCTTAACTATTACTGCAGTCTTGTCTAGATGATCCTACAATGCTTCTTTAACCAGTGATTCCATTATTTTCTCCGGAACACAAGTTAAACTAACAGGTATATAGTTACTTGTGTCACTTTTGAACCCCCTTTGTGAATTGGTGATACATTTGCACATCTCCAGTCCATGGATACCTTCCCCGAGTCCAGGGAAGCTCTCATAATTATGGCTAAGGGTTTTCTTACTTCCTTTACCGCCTCCTTTAATGTAACTGGATAGATCCCATCTACAGTTTATCTTCAACAATTCCTCCTCTACTTTACTCTCAGTTATTACAAGATTATCTAGCTTACTGCCAGAGTTGAATACACCTCTGGCATTCTCCTGCCTGAATAACTCCTCATGTGTGAATGTAGATGCAAAATATTCATTTAGTTTGTTATCTACCTGAGCAGGATCATCAACAGTTGAACCATCAATATCAAGTGGACCAATATAATTCATCCCCTTCCTTCTAGAGTTTACATAAGTAAAGAACTCTTTGCTGTCTGTTTTTCTTTGCATCCTTTGCCAAAGATTTCTCGTAATCTGCCTTTGCCTGCCTAACCTCCTTTTTGACTTGGTTACAGACCGGCTTATATCTGTCATAGTCTTCTGTGTCACCTATTATTTTATATGTATCCCATACATTTTTCTTCTCTGTCACATGTCTAATTAGTTCGTCTGATTCATCTAATTAGTTCATCCATTTAGGCCTAAATCTTGAACGATATTTCTTAGTTGGTATGAAAAGCCTAGTAGCGTCCAAGATTAATTCTTTGAATGCTTCCCATTGTGAATTTGCTGTTAATATGAAAAGCCTAGTTGCTTCGAAGATTTATTCTTTGAATGCTTCCCATTTTGAATTTACTGTTGGTAACATCTTCAGTTGGGCCCACCGTATAGAATTTAAATACTGTCTTAGACCACCGTAGTCACCTTTACGAAAGCAAAATCCCTTCCTTTTACCCTTCATGGTAGTTACCTCTTTGAGTAAATCTCATTTGAGCACACTGTGATCACTGCCACCTAGTGGTCCTTTATCTGCTGATTCTTAATGCATGAAGAATCACTACTGATAATCAGATCAAGAATATTACTACCTCTAGTTGCCCTCCGAGCATGCTGCTGTAGAAAACAATCATCCAATAAATCCACCAATGCCTTGCTAGTGTGTGAGTGACCAACCCACAAATTCCAGTCAATCTCTGGAAAATTAAAATCCCCCATTATAAGACCCTCTGATTTACTGGCCCACTCTATTTCTCTGCACAATTGCTCATTATACTCATCAGATTAATTAGGCCTATAACACATACCTACTCTCATTTTTCCTTTCCCAGTGCTTGTGTCACACCAGACAGACTCAACATTGCATTATCCCCCAATATCAAATAGCAATTGGATGCACGTCCTTAGATTTTGTGTTTTTTAACTGGCAGCATAACCCCACCTTCCTTCCTGTCCTGTCTATCGTTTCTGTACGCATTGTACTCCCCAAATTCCAATTCTGCACTGCTTATGTCAGTGTAACACCACGTCTCTGATATCCCAACAATATCTGCCTTTGATGCCTTGACTAGCACTTCAAGCTCATCGAATTTATTAACTATACTTCTAGCATTGGTGTACATGCAAGTATACATGCACCTGTTTCTACCCTTAGTTACCCTAACACAGCCCATGTATTTACTTGTTCCACTGACTCCCAGCAGTCCTGGAAATGCCCTTTGCCCTGCTTTCCAGGCTGCTGCTCAGTTGCATTTCAAAAGAAGCAGTGCAAGAATCACTTTCATCTCTGCCAGCGGCTACTGTTAATCTATTAGTTCATGTATCCCCCCAAGCTAGCAGTTTTCCAACCCACCTAACTCTGGCTCGATAGCATCAGACTTCCATGGGAGGATGCCTACTTAAAGCCAGGTTTATGGCAACCCTAGATCTGGAAAGTGTTGAACTGAATACGTTCCAGAGCAGTTGTAGAACTGCTCTGGAGTGGCATTCCATTTCAGCCAGAGGTTGTGTATTTGTGTTTGAGATAGTTCATCCTTTGAATTCAGGATTTGTAAAATACTGTACTATTAGTTTTCTTCCAGTGCTAGTATGGTGTCTGACAGATACCACTGTTTAAAATTGTTCTGTTTTTTCTAAATTTGTAAATGAAATAAAATCCTCCCATTTAACTTTGCCCACCAATATTTAATTTGTATAACTGAAAAATGACAACGGAAAATACTATATGAACAATATTTTCTGTTTTCATTTTGATATAGTATGAATTACGAGACATTAATTTTTTGTTTGGCATTTAGCAGACGCCAGGCAAGCAAAAGCATCTTTTTTCTAGGCAATTCATATTCCTACATAGTATCTGTGAGATCCTGGTGACAGGTGTCTAATCTCTGTGTGGAGCTTTAGTTTTGCCAGCTAAATGTAAGCAATGCAAGAATAAAGATATGTGCATCTGCATTTCAATCCAGAGGACTGGGGACCTTGAAAATTGTAAAAAATGCAATAAAACTTTCCTTATTATTATTATTATTATTATTATTTTCTCTTGTTTATTTTCATTTGACATTTTTATAATAAATAGATATTTTTCAGTTCAGTAGAAAACCTAAAAATTAATGTTTTTATAATTAAAAAAAAAAAAAAAACGATGTCTTACAGACACCATACAAGCATACAAGCATCTTTGTTAAATTGACAGCACAAGTGATGGAAGGCTTAAAATAGAATTCATGCAAGGAAGCTAGGCTTCCACATATTTGCTTGACCCATCCTTAAATTTATATAAGCTTTAATATCTACAAGATGGTGGTTATTTGTTCCAACAGTTTAATGACCCATTAGCTAAAATACAATTTTCTTATGTCCAGTTTACAACTACCTTTTCATTTTTATTATTATTATTATTATTATTATTATTATTAGTCATATGGTGCAAGAAAGCAAGCTTATGCAGCATCAGCCAAAAAAAAAAAAAAAAAAACCTTCTCATTTCACCCATCCACTCGCTCCAAATGTTTCTCTAGTTCTGCCTTGAATCTATTTAGGCTATCAACTTCCACAACAAGAGATGGCAGTCTGTTCCACTAACCAACTACCCACTGGCTAAAGGCAAATGTCCGCACATCTATCCTACATCTTGTCTTTCCTCAATTTGAATTTATGCCCTCTCAGGTGATTATTCTGAGCAAAAGGTAGAATCCCATTGGCATTGAGCATGCTCCAACCATTCAAGGCTTTATACACCACAATCAGATCACCTTGCAGGTGCCTAGTCTCCAGACACTGTAATTTGCAAAATTTAAGCCTTTCTTCGTAAGTGCAACCCTTTGTTCCATTCACTAATCTTGTTGCCCTTTTCTGTACTCATTCCAGCAGCTCTACATCCTTCTTGAAATGAGGCCTCCAGACCTGTATACAGTACCATACAAGGGAATAATCACCTCCTTATCCCTGCTAGAAAAATTCCTGTATATCATTGACAAGACCCCCATGAGCTACTCTTGCAGCCCATCTGCACTGCTCAGAGAACTTCATATGTGCCTGCACAATTACCCCCATGTCCTTGTCATTCTCTACCACTGTCAGTGTAGTACCACAGAGTTGATACTTTGCTCTGGGGTTACTGTTTCCCATATGTAGTACTTTACATTTGTCAATGTTAAACTTCATTTGCCGCCTCTCAGCCCATATGCTCAACCTTTCCAGATCCTGTTGCAGCAGCACAGCGTCAGTAGTGTACTTAACAACCCTGCCAACCTTTGTATCGTCTGCAAACTTGGACATTAAGCTTGATATACCATCATAAATATCATTTATAAATACAGAAAACAATAATGGACCCAATACTGAACCCTGAGGGACTCCACTAATAACATTAGTCCATGATGAGCAGTGTCCATTGATTACCACTCTCTGTCTTCTCCCCTTCAACCATCCCTTTATCCATAGCAGCAATTTGCCTCCAATGCCACACTGCTCCAATTTGTGTTGCAGTCTTCCATGTGCAACAGTATCAAAAGCATTTCTAAGATCCAAATATATAATATCAAAGTTATTTCCTGCATCTAGTTTTTTTGTGACTGCATCATAGTATCCAATCAATTTGGTCAGGCAAGACTTTCACTTAACAAAACCATGCTGTGTCTGAGCTATAACTGAAGTCTTGTCTAGATGATCCTGCAGTACTTCTTTAACCAGTGCCTCCATCAATTTTCCTGGAACAGAAGTTAAACTCACAAGTCTATAATTATTTGTGTCAGCCTTTGATCCTCCTTTGTGAATTGGGGTCACATTTGCACATCTCCAGTCTATGGGTACCTCCCCCGAGTCCAGGGAAGCTCTCATAATTATGGCTAAGGGTTTGCTTACTTCCTTTGCTGCTTCCTTTAATATAACTGGATAGATCCCATTCACCCCGAGTGCCTTTTTTATGTTTATCCTCAACAATTTCTCCTCCACTTTCCTCTCAGTTATTACAAAATCATTACCAGAGTTTAAGCTCACTACCAGAGTTTACTTCACCTCTGGCATTCCCCTTCCTGAATAACTCCTCATGTGTGAATGTAGATGCAAATTACTCGTTTAGTTTGTTAGCCACCTGAGCAGGATCCTCAACTGTTGAACCATCAATATCCAGTGGACCAATCTGATTCATCCCTTTCTTTCTAGAGTTTACATAGGTAAAGAACTCTTTTCTGTTTTTATTTGCATCGGATTTTGCCACTTTGCCAAGGATTTCTCATAATCTTCCTTTGCCTGCCTAATCTCCATTGTGACTTGGTTACAGACCAGCTTATATCTATCATAGGCTTCCATGTCACCCAATTTATATGTATCCCATGCATTTTTATTCTCTGCCGTATATCTCATTAGTTCATCTGACGTCCATTTAGTCCTAAACCTTGAACAATATTTCTTAGTTGTTATGTAAAGCCTAGTAACTTCCAAGATAAGTTCTTTGAATGCCTCCCCTTTTGAATTTGCTGTTGGTAACTTCATCAGTTGGTCCCACTGTTTAGAATTTAAATACTGTCTCAGACCATCGTAGTCACCTTTACGAAAGCAAAAACCCTTCCCTTTACCCCTGATGGTAGTTTCCTCTTTGAGTAAATCCCACTTCAGCACATTGTAATCACTGCCATTTAGTGGTTCCTTTATCTGTAGATTCTTAATTGGTTAGGTTCTTAATTGATTCATAATTAATGCATGAAGAATCACTACTGATAATCAAATTAAGAGTATTACTCCCTCTAGTTGCCTTCCGAACATGCTGATGTAGAAAACAATCATCCAATAAATCCACAAAAGCCTTGCTACTGTGTGAGTGACCAATCCACAAATTCCAGTCGATATCTGGGAAATTAAAATCCTCCATTGTAAGACTCTCTGATTTACTGGCCCACTCTATTTCCCTGTACAGTTTCTTATTATACTCATCAGAGTCATTAGGACTATTGCACACTCCTACTCTCAATTTTGATCTCCCACTGCTTATGTCACACCAAACTGACTCGACACTGCACTGTCGAGCAATGTCGACTGGCTTCACTTCCTTGGATTTTATGTGTTTCTTAACTAATAGCATAACCCCTCCTCCCTTCCTATCCTGTCTATCCTTTCTGTACACATTGTACTCCCCAAATTCCAGTTCTGCATTCCTTATATCTGTGTGACACCACGTCTCTGATATTCCAACAATATCTGCCTTTTATGTTTTAAGAAATACCTCAAATTCATCAAATTTATTTACGAAACTCCTAGCATTGGTGTACATGCAAGTATACATGCACCTGTTCCTATTCTTAGCTACCCTAACACAACCCATGTGTTTACTTGTACCGCAATGACTCCCTGCAGTCTCTGAAATATCCTGCATCTTGTTTTCCAGGCTGTTGAGAGAGAGAGAGAGAGAGAGAGAGAGAGAGAGAGAGAGAGAGTCAGAAGTAGAAAGGAATCACTAAGAAAGAGAAAAATAACAATATCCAGCTCAGGATCCTGGGTTTGCCAAGCCCATACTCAGAAGATGTGAGCCCCTGGGGTAAATAAATGCTTTAATCAAGTCCCAACAAACCTATATAGTTTTGAGAATTTGTAATACACGAAACTGAAGCCCCTCCCTTTATATAGGGATACTTTATACCAGTAGTGTGCCTTTTTCCTTTCTCTGCACCTTTTTGGCAGGTCTCTATTAGCATTAGCATTAGTAGAGCCATTTGATGCAAGAAAGCAAGCTTATGCAGCATCAGCCAAAAAAAAAAAAAAAAAAGAAACCACTTCCACTTCATTCCCGACATAGTCCCTTTAGCCAGTGGGTGGTTAATTGCAGGAATAAACTTCCATCTGTTGTTGTGGAAGTTGATAGCTTAAATAAATTCAAGGAGGAACTGGACAAACTTTTAGAGGGAATGGATGTGCTTATATCCATTCCCTTGTATGCTTCCTCATATGGTTGTTTTCTTGCATCACATGCCTCCTACTATGTACAGTAATTGATGAGGCTTAATCCTTAGTGGGGTATGCCTTATATTGTGGCACAAGCAGTCGTACATTGGTCTTTTACCCGTTTGATATTTTGATCGATAGTCCTGTATAATTCAAATAAACATTTAAAGTAGTACAAATATGAATGAAATGTAAAAGCCTTTAGTTGCATATATTTATAAAAAAGATATTGCATGTCACAAAAAAGAGTTGCTCAAAACTTCTCTCTTAACACAAAAGCTTTAATCATTACCGGGTCATTATAAAGGCCTTGTGCAGTTTTAAATTTTCATAACTTCTGTTCTATACATGATAAAATCAATCTGTAAAAATCGTTGGAAATGTAATTTAGTGAAGTTTAGTATGTACTAAGAGTGATTCATTTATTTTATTATTATTATTACTAGCCACATAGTGCAAGGAAGCCAGAGGCTTATGCTGCACCAGCCAAAAAAAAAAATTCAGAGTTACCCTGAGAGAGAGAAGTAGATGGGACTCACCAAGAAAGAGAAGAATGATGATATCCAGCTCAGGACCCTGGGTGTGCCAAGCCAATACTCACCAGGTGTGATCCCCTGGGGTTTTTTTATTGTAGTTTAGCAAAAGTTTTATTATTATTTATTTATTTTTTGCAGAATTAGGCTTGACCAAATGGCTTCAATAGAAGAGAAAGTAAATTGTGTGCTGTGGTTTACCAAGTGAAAGTCTGTAATTGCAGTACAAAAAAGATTTAGAACCCATTACAACCAAGATGAACCACATGGGAATTCCATAACTAACTGGATGAAAAAGTTTAAAGAAACAAGTTCCGTCAATGATAAATGACGATCTGGAAGGCCAAGCATAAGTGAGGAAAGTGTGGCATCTTTGGAGCTGGGTATTCCTGACTCAACATTACATAAAATTCTCATAGTGAAACTTTACATGAAACCCTACAAAATTCAAGTCCACCAAATGTTGCTGGAAAAGGCCACCACGTTCACCAGATTTTAGCCCATTGGATTTTTTTCTGTGGGGACATGTTAAGATTATTGTTTATTCAACAAAACCTCACTCTTTAGATTATCTTTGGACTAGGATAACTAATGTGATTCAGGGTATTACTGAAAATCAACTGCAAAACACATCTGTAGAACTTCAGAATCGTATCTCAGTTTGTATACATAATGACAGTGGATATGTTGAGAATTAACAATCTCAAGAATAAATGTATATAAAACTGTAATAAATTCTTTCACTTACCCTTTTTTCAGATTGATTTTATCATATACAGAATGGAAGTTTTAAAAATATAAAACTGCACAAGGACTTTATAATCACTCTGTATTACATTATTACCCAAAAATTTTAATACATTGAAAGTACTTTAATCTCTGGCTGAATATTTTTCACAATCTCAACAAAATACGACACTGTGCTACATTTTTTCTTTTTTTTTTTGCTGTGTAATATGCACATCTGCCTTCATTATCACCACATGGTTTCTTTGGACACAGCTCACTTGGGTGCAAAGTAACTTTTGAATGAAAATTTTTACCCTTGTTGGCAATGTGATATTTTGTGAATGAGCATGCATATGTCTCTTTATCAAACTGAGGGTGAGTACTGTCATAAATATGTAACGTCGAGGCCTTCTGTATTCTTTTATTTGGTGAACTATGTACACATTTATGCCCGCTATATTCATCATAGAAAAAAGAAAAAAAAAAATTGTCAGTGGCCACTAATTGCTTTGTCCCGGATTGAATATGTTCCTTTCATTTCATCACCAACATCCACTTCTCCTTTTGTTTTGTCATACAGAGTAATAATTTCTGGTTTATTTTCTATGTTAATGCTAGTTTGATCAGTCGTGGCATTATTATGCATGGTAGAAATCATTATCACATTCCTGTTTTTTTTTTTTGGTACATAGGATACGGTGGTAATATAACCATTGAAATAAAATTTACTGGAATGAATGGCTCTGCCCTTGATATTCACCAGTTCGGGCAATAGCTTGTGCTTGTTTTTCCTTATTGTTCCTAAAAAGAGTCAGGGTGTGTTCATCTCTAAGTTTTTCTGTTAGGGGATAGAGGCAAGCCAATTATCAATGGTAATATTCCTACCGATGATATAAATTGGCTGGAGAAGTCATTTAACCACATCAATTAGGACATTGCTCTGTGCAAAATATTAGTACTGTATGTGCAATGATTTTATCCAGCATAACATCAGAAATGTATAACTTCCAGACATCAACATTAGAACTAGCATTACTCACTTCATGATGTAAGGCTCTAACATGAGTAACTATGTTATGTTGTTTAGTTCTCACTTCTCTGTGCAGTGGTGTTAATGTACAGATAGTCTCAAGATCTTCTCCAAGGATAATATCATCAGGCTCACTCAGTGAATCCTTTTTAAGCAGAACCATTTCCTTCATATTTGTATCAGTATTGTGTTCTTCTAAGTCCTATAAAAAATCATCTTCCCTTGATTCATATCCTCTTATTTCCAGTTTGTCATCACTTGTTCCTGTTTTTAGCAGCATTCTATGAAGTTGCTGGCGAAGGTAAAGAAAGCCAACACGAGAACGATGAGAAACGTCAGATAACGTACGTGGAAAATTAGTTTCCCGATACAGCACTTTAGCACTGTTTGCTCGGTAAACAGATGGTAGGTGTTATCGGTCTGGAGCAAAGTCAAGAACGATATATTGATTGACAGGTAGGCGTGACAAACAATGAAATGATTGGTGCACGAACACAAAACACGATAACATCTGGTTAATACCATTTTAGTAGCACTCAGAAGCACTAATGGTAACTTGTCCTAATGAACACTTTCCATAATGGTGAAAAAAGGTCAGGTTACCTCCACTTGGATCCCATGGGAGCTTGAACCCCTCCCAAAGTGGAGGGGGTAACCTAACATTTTTTCTTTAGAATCACAGTCATATTTAGAAATACATTCATAAAAATACAGTCATAAAAAATTTATTTTTTATGACTGTATTTTTATTCTCTTGTTCAATAATATGCCCTAATAGTGAAAAAAGGTCAGGTTACCTCCACTTGAATCCCATGGAATCTTGAACCCCTCCCGAAATGGAGGGGGTAACCTAACCTTTTTTCTTTAGAATCATGTGGACTAGCGCATAAAATGTTTATTAACAAAATATTATTTTTTTATTACTGTACTTTTATTTTTAAAGACACTCGTGCAGATACACACGTATCATAACGTCAATCAACACCTCAACAGCTATTCACTGTATATATTTATATATATACGTGGAATCTTTCTTTCTTTTCTTATATTATTTCCTAACCTAACATTTAAGGTTAGGTCACTAAATATAAGGAAACTGTTTCTATTATTTCCTAACCTGCCATTTAAGGTCAGGTTATGAAATATAATGAAAAATAAAGAAACCTTTTCCTTTTTTCGTAACCAAACTTAAATCAACAGTATAGTTAAAACACTCATGAACTGCAAAAATCTGCTTTTAATAAGGAGAAAAAAACATAATGAAGAACAAAAATGAACAGAACGAAACTTTTATTAATTTAGTTTTCATCAAAAAATCAACCAATGTTTTATTTTCCTTACAAATTTATTCCATCTTTAAAAGATTCATTGCTACTATTACCTGTTTACCGTTCATTACAAAACTATTATGCACCATTCTTTACTCATAAATACACATTATAATGCCAACCAATGATTATACAGTAGCTTGTCCTCTGTCGCGCCCACCACCAATCATTTCATCGTTTGCCACACCTACCTGTCAATTACTATATCCTTCTCGATTTCGGCTCCAGACCAATAACACCTACCGTCTGTTTACCGAGCGAGCAGCGCTAGAGTCCGGTATCGGGAAACTAATTTTCCGCATAAGTTATCCGACGTTTCTCGCATTCTTGTGTTGGCTTTCTTTACCTTAGCCGAAGTTGATTAACATAATGAGGAGTTTGTAAATCAAAATTGTCACCCATATTAAAAGATGCACTTTAGTCTGAAAAACCAACAACACAAAAAATAAAACTCACGTTTTAGGATGTGTGATAGTCTAAAACAGTGTTTCTCAACCTTTTTTTATTCGCGTACTACTTCTGTACTACTTCTACTATTGGTGCTACTTCTGTTTCTTATCATCCTTAATGATGTTGATACCAGAATGCAGGGGAAGTTTTTAAAGCTTGCTGATGATTTATAGGTAAGAAGGTTGGTTAACAGCGAGATCTAGGCCATATTGCTCCAGAATAACTTAGCTTGGTTGCACAAATTGTCTGAAAATATGGAAACTCTAATGCTTCTGAATGTAAGGTTTTGCACATAGGGAACAGAAATCCATTAGTTAAAAGTGGTTTAAACCACACAAGCATTATTATTCAATCAGACATGAAATTTTCAAGTGTGAACAGGTGACTAGGATGGCATGTGGTTTTACTGGCTGATATACACAACCATTGCAACAAGGAAAAGAATGTTACTATCTCTTTATATAAGATAATCACATTTAGAATATTCTGTTCAGGTCACACTTGAAGAAAGACATGAGACTTCTAGAAAGGGTTCAAAGAAGGGCAGCCAGATTGGTAAAGAGTGCTAATAAATATCCATATGAAGAACAACTTAGAAGGTTCAAACTGCAAAGTTTGGCAACTAGTTATTTTATGGGGACCTGATAGATGTAATAAGGCCTGTAAAGGAATCAGTAAAATAAACGAGGGACGTATGTTTTCACTAGTAGGAGAAACATCACTCATGAGGCACAAATATAAAATTTTGAGGAATAACAATGGTTGGATCTCATCTAGGGACATAAGTTTAATTTTGGGCAGCATGTCGTAGATCATTTTAATAGATTGCCTGCCGTGTCGGTTGAAGTGGAGAGTTTGGTAGTGTTCAAAGCAGAACTGGATATACACTTTTTGGTGATAGGAAAGGTATGAGTGATTGAGAAATTTTTCCTTTTTTTTTTTTTTTTTTTGAAAATTGCAGAAAAAAAAAAGTTTACTTTCTTGCATTTTGCCATTATAATATTAATACTAAATATCAGTCATTTCATTTATAGAAATATTTTTACATGAAAGACTACAGAAGCATGCAAAAATAAAAATTAAATAGTATAGTATAACATGTTTAAATAAGTTTTGTTATTTTGTATAAATTGCACATCTAACCATATATATATATTTACATATTGAGAAGGAGAAATGTCAAGAATAATGAGAGCATGTAGAGTACATAAATTTGGGTCACCTAAAGTGCTACAGATTGATAAAGATGCTCCAGTTCCCCCAGTTGCAGAAAAACAGGCAAGTTCTATACTCCTTTTATATTTTTAATCAAACATATAGCAGAAATTATCCAGGAATAGATCCAGTAAAGTAGATATTTTATTTTATTGTGGTCAAATAGACAAATAATAAATGTTATGCATATCAAGCTACTGCTGTATGTGTAATGACCAAAACGAATTTTTTTTTTCACTGCACTATATTTTTTGTACTTAATGATTTTGCTTTGGATAACCAAAGTTTAGATAGATGTAACTATTGTATTTTTTAACAGTACAGAAATAATTAGAACATTCTGGAGCATGACACAGGATTTTTGACAAGAGTTTAGCAATCAGTAACAAGTTTGATATTAATGATTTTTTTACAGAGTGGAGCTGCCTTTGTGAATTAGCCTTTATTTTCTTAATTACACTCCCCTCTTATTCATACCCTATATTGTGTACAGCCTGCCTACTAATATAACTGTAGTAATTAATATTCACCAGTACTTATTCTTCTGGTTAACTGATGAAAGAATATTTCGAAAAACTCTGCTTGTAATGAGGAGAAAATCCACATAAGTTTTGTTACTAGGAGCTTACTCCTTACCCAAGAAGTAGCAACTTCTGCTATTAGGGCAGACAGTCAAAGCAATTAGCATGATCATATAAACAACAAGAGTTCTCATGAGATATGGCTACACTAATGCAGACCCAAAGGGAGAGAGAAACCATAATTATCATGTAAATGAATAAGTGAATACCTTTAGCACGTAGCGAGCATTCACACATATCAGGTTTCACACTTCCATTCTGAAAATGGTAATGAAGAGGGTTTGTTTATAATTCTTAACTAGACATTGGACGTATGTTTGGTGATGGGATCATTCCTTTTCCATTGTGTGTTGTTCAAGCACTAGGGACATATGTCCTGGCTTCGACATCCAGTCAGATGCTGAGATTGAATAAACTTTTGGGAAAGCTTCGAGCAAAAGGGAAACCTCGGAACACCAGGAGAAGTAAGGTGATCTTTGAACAAGAGTTATAGTGGTAAGAGAGTTCCAAGAGAACTGACGTGCCAGTCTTGCACACAGTCGCCACAGCCATTGAAACCAAGTGTTCATACAAAATTGAAGACTTCAAGAAGAACACCCAAGAGCAGAGAAGGTGGATTGAGTTCCTAAAGATCCTGAGGAAAATTGTGAGACCTCATAAAACTGGTAAGTGAGAGCCTACATAAAAGAAGTATGACGAGCGAGAGTCTGAGCTAAATAGGAATGCATTATTATTGACTTATGGGAAATGATAATGGCCAAATGATTTCTTCCTGGTATTATGCATTTTTATATACTTACAATGAAACCTAACTGTAAAATTTATGCGCTGAGTTAAAGTAATGAAGATTTCAATGCATTTATTGTGTATAATTATTATAGTATTAGTCAGAATGTTATTCAAACTTAGGCAGAAGATTATTACTTAATGAATGTATGTTTAAACCATTACTGGTCATATGCTAGGGTCAGCCAATAGTTGATGATTTTTAGAGAGAAGTTCTATCTCCTTCCTAAATATTTACTCATGTTCTAACCTGTGAGTGTTGTATATGCTTAGTTTTAAATAAATGTTTCTTTGTTTTCTAAATGATTTCCTCTCTATTAATCCTCATCCACACCAAATAACACCAGAATTATTAGGAACAAGATATACATAAAAGATTGTTGTGGCATTGAATATTAAGCAACCGGCATTGTAGAATCTTCAATGAAAACACAATACCAATCCAAACTGCAGTATTCGTGGGGTGTTTTCCCCTTGAATATTGAGGATACAGAAATTGTGTCCTATAAACTACTGTTAACTACTAGATGCTCATTTTGGGAGGGAATGACGGCCAATATAGAGGGCAGCAGAAGTACTCTGTGACAATTGGAGCCGTGTAACACCCGAATGCCATTGTGCTAACATTTTTTTCTATAAGAAGGAAATGCAGAGAAGAAAATATAAATCACTCCCTAACATATGATCCACATAATTATTAGTTTTCCCCATATTTTATTAGTTACTTTCATTATTATTTTAGTAACTGGAAAAAAAATACTGAATGCTTATACAGAATTTGCCTTCTGCTCTATGATAATTTGTAGTCTTGTTATGAATTCTGGTGCTAACCCACCTATAATCCAAGTGGAACAAAATAAAAGTTTGTGATGAGATTTTAAAGAGGGCGATCCTCAGTGTTACAGCTTCTTATGTTAGCGGTTTTGTATATGTGTGCCGATTCTTGAGTATTTACAATTCAACAGTCTTCCATGAGTACTTTTACTGTTAAGCTGTCCCCTCGTCTGACCTTGATGTTTCCACCTACTTAGTTATTTCTGTAATGAACTGTTGAGGGGTCTAGCTGCAAAACTTGCCAAGTCTATTTCTTTGTAATGAAGGACTTGATGAATTTCAAACCTCAACTAGTGTTGTACTTGGAGAGTTTGCATCTAAATTCAAATTACATTAGATTTTATACTGAAATTACATTAGATTTTATACTGAAATTACATTAGATTTTATAATATTGTAGCTTTTTCAAGTAATATTTGATAAGTTTTAAATATTCATGAGTCATTCATAACCCAATTACAAAAGAAATGGACTTGGTGAGTTTTACATTTAGCTCCCCCAGTTAAGGAGAAGAGTTTGTCACCTCTTATTTTTAATTGCTTGATCTCCTCCATCAAAATGCAAAAAAAAAAAAAAAAAATCCTAGGGTCAGCCAGAAACGGAATTTTTATTTCTGTGAAACAGTCTTCTATGGCTTCCTCAACATTGTCTCTGTTCAATAATTCAGTTTATGTTCTTCAGATAGCACATTCCACCAACTTATCATCACATGTACTTTTCATTTGGCATGCAGCATCCTTTTTTCTGTCCTCCACTTGCTTTTATTTCAGATGATTAAAAGTTGTAAAGACTAGTCATTATATGTATAATATTAGCATTTGCATTAGCATTAGTAGAGGCATTTGATGCAAGAAAGCAAGCTTATGCAGCATCAGCCAAAAAAAAAAAAAAAAAAAAAAAAAACCCACTTCCACTTCACCCCTCTGTTCGTTCAAAATACCTGTCCAGCTGAGCCTTAAACTTATTTAGGCTGTCAACCTCCACCACAAGGGATGGAAGTCTGTTCCACCAACCAACCACCCGCTGGCTAAAGGCAAATTTCCGCACGTCTATCCTACATCTGTCTTTCCTCAATTTGAATTTATGCCCTCTCAGGTGATTTTTCTGAGCTAGAGGAAGAATCCCATCAGCATTGAGCATGCTTAAACCATTCAAGGCTTTATACACCTCTATCAGATCACCTCGCTGGTGCCTAGTCTCCAGACACTGTAATTTGCAAAATTAAGCCTTTCTTCGTAAGAGCACCCCTTTGTTCCATTCACTAATCTTGTTGCCCTTCTCTGTACTCGTTCCAGCAGCTCTACATCCTTCTTGAAATGAGGCCTCCAGACCTGTATACAGTACTCTAGGTGTGGCCTGACCATCGCCTTATACAATGGAATAATCACCTCCTTATCCCTGCTGGAAAAATTCCTGTATATCATTGACAATACTCCATGAGCTACTCTTGCAGCCCGTCTGCACTGCTCAGAGAACTTCACATCTGCCTGCACAACCACCCCCAAGTCCCTTTCATTCTCTACCACTGTCAGTGTAGTACCACAGAGTTGATACGTTGCTCTGGGGTTGCTGTTTCCCATGTGTAGTACTTTACATTTGTCAATGTTAAACTTCATTTGCCACCTCTCAGCCCATCTGCTCAACCTTTCCAGATCCTGTTGCAGCAGCATAGTGTCAGTAGTGTCCTTGACAACCCTGCCAACCTTTGTATCATCTGCAAACTTGGACATTAAGCCCGATATACCATCATCAATATCATTTATAAATACAGAAAACAATAATGGACCCAACACTGAGCCCTGAGGGACTCCACTAATAACATCAGTCCACGATGAGCAGTGTCCATTGATTACCACTCTCTGTCTTCTCCCCCTCAACCACCCCTTTATCCATAGCAGCAATTTGCCTCCAATGTCACACTGCTCCAATTTGTGTAGCAGTCTTCCATGTGCAACAGTATCAAAAGCCTTTCTAAGATCCAAGTATATAATATCAAAGTTATTCCCTGCATCCAATTCTTTTGTGACTGCATCATAGTATCCAATCAAGTTGGTCAGGCAAGACTTCCCCTTAACAAAACCATGCTGTGTCTGAGCTATAACTGAAGTTTTGTCTAAATGATCCTGCAGTGCTTCTTTAACCAGTGCCTCCATTAATTTTCCTGGAACAGAAGTTAAGCTCACAGGTCTATAATTACTTGTGTCAGCCTTTGATCCTCCTTTGTGAATTGGGGTCACATTTGCACATTTCCAGTCTATGGGTACCTCCCCTGAGTCCAAGGAAGCTCTCATAATAACATTATATGAAGTCTATTCATAATATGAAGTCTATTCGAAAAGTATCCAGATTGCTATGCTATAGTGACAATTAGCATATTTACATGTTGAACCAACTTAATAACCTTTGAAATAGTGTACTTCTGAGGTGATGCACTTATCACAACAATTTTCCAGCTCTAAGAAACACTTCTGGAAAGCTGATTTTGTAATCTTCAAAAGCTGAGCTGTCATATTATTCTTTATTGTTTGTACATCATAAAATTGATGTCATTCTAAGGAACCAAGTCACATGGAGCAACATCTGACGAATCAGAAGTTGCTGGACTTGATCCACAAAAGCAATCTACAATCTGGATGGTCTAACATGATTCCAGACCATCCAGATTGTAGATCACTTTTAACATACTCAGCTCCCTATCTCATTGAAATGATGGTACTAATGAGAATTGTGTATGACAAGTTTCTACAGGGATAGGATACACTTAAATAGAAAGGGTGCAAGAATATTTGCTGATGCTATCTAGGTAGTGTTAGGTGGGTCGGAAAACTGATAGCTTGGGGGGATACAAGGACTAATAGTTTAACAGTAGCCGCAGGCAGAGGTGAAGGTGATTCTTGCAAAACTTCTATTAGAATAAGTAGCGACCTGGAGTGAGGGGGTGTTGGGGGTTTCAGGTACGGATGGTAGTCATCGTGAAATAGGTGGGTATATGGGATGAATTAGGGTAACTAGGAATAGGAGCATGTATACCAATGCTAGAAGTAAATAAATTTGATGAATTTGAAGTGTTGGTCAAGACATCAAAGGCGGATATTGCTGGGATAGAAGAGACGTGGTGTCACACAGATATAAGGAATCCAGAACTGGAATTTGGGGAGTACAATGTGTACAGAAAGGATAGACAGGATAGAAAGGGAGGAGGTGTTATGCTGTTAATTAAGAAAAACATAAAATCAAAAGAAGTGCACCTAGTTGATATAGATGAACAGTGCACTGTTGAGTCAGTTTGGTGTGACATAAGCACTGTGAAAGCAAAAATTAGAGTAGGAATGTGTTATAGGCCTAATGACTCGAATGAGTACAATGAACAATTGTACAGAGAAATAGAGTGGGCTAGTAAATCAGAATGTCTTATAATGGGGGATTTTAATTTCCCAGATATTGACTGGAACTTGTGGTTTGGTCATTCACACACTAGTCAGACTTTTGTGGATTTATTGGATGATTGTTTTCTGCAGCAGCATGTTCCAGAGGCAACCAGAGATACTAATACTCTTGATCTGGTTATCAGCAGTGATCATTTGTGTATTAAGAATTTGCAGATAAAGGAACCACTAGGTGGCAGTGATCACAGTGTACTGATGTGGGATTTACTTAAAGATTTAATTACCATCAGGGGTAAAGGAAAGGGTTTTTGCTTCCATAAAGGTGAGTACAGTGGTCTCAGGCAGTTTTTAAATTCGGTACAGTGGGATCAACTGACGATGTTACCAACAGTAAATTCTAAGTGGGAAGCATTCAAGGAATTAATCGTGGATGCTACTAAAAGTTTCTTACCTATTAAGAAATATTGTTCAAGGTTTAGGCCTAAATGGTTATCTAATGAACTAATGAGACTTGTAACAGAGAAGAAAAATGCATGGGATGCATATAAATTATCAAGCGACTCAGAAGCCTATGGCAGATATAAGCTAGTCTGTAATCAGGTCACAAAGGAGGTTAGGCAGGCGAAGGCAGATTACGAGAAATCCTTGGCAAAAGATGCTAAGAAAAACAGCGAGGATTTCTTTACTTATATAAACTCTAAAAGGAAGGGGATGAATCTGATTGGTCCACTTGACATTGATGGTTCGACTGTTGATGATCCTGCTCAGATAGCAAACAAACTGAATGAGTATTTTGCATCTACATTCACACATGAGGAATTATTAAGGTTTGAAAATGGCAGAAGGTTATCAAATTGTAGCAGGATACTTAATGATTTTGTAATAACTGAGAGCAAAGTGGAGGAGAAATTGTTGAAGTTAAACATAAGAAAAGCACCTGGGGTGGATGGGATCTATCCAGTTATATTAAAGGAGGCGGCAAAGCAACTAAGCAAACCCTTAGCCATAATTATGAGAGCATCCTTGGGCTCAGGGGAGGTTCCCACAGACTGTAGATGTGCAAATGTATCCCCAATTCACAAAGGTGGATCGAAAGGTGACACGAGTAATTACAGACCAGTTAGTTTAACTTCTGTTTCGGGTAAAATAATGGAGTTACTGGTTAAAGATGCATTGCAGGATCATGTAGACAAGACTGCAGCAATAATTCAGACACAGCATGGGTTTGTTAAGGGAAAGTCTTGTCCGACAAATTTGATAGGATATTATGATGTGGTTACAAAGCAACTGGATGCAAAAAATAATTTTGATATCATATATTTGGATTTCAGGAAAGCTTTTGACACTGTTGCGCATGGAAGACTACAATGGATAAAAGGATGGTTAAGTGGGAGAGGACAGATGGTGGTTATCAATGGGTGCTGCTCTTCGTGGACTAATGTTATTAGTGGAATCCCACAGGGTTCGGTGTCGGGTCCACTGCTGTTTTGTATATTTATCAGTGATATTGATGAAGGTATATCAGGCTTAATGTCAAAGTTTGCAGATGATAGAAAGGTTGGCAGGGTTGTTAATGACAGTAATGGCAGTGTGCTACTGTAACAGGATCTAGATAATTTGGGCAGATGGGCTAAGAAGTGGCAACTGAAGTTTAACTTTGACAAATGCAAAGTACTGCATATGGGTAGAAGTAACCCCAGAGAAACGTACCAACTGTGTGGTATTACACTTAAGGTGGTAGAAAATGAAAAAGACCTGGAAGTAATTGTGCAGTCAGATATGAAATTTTCTGAGCAATGCAGACAGGCTGCAAGGGCATGTCATGGGGTTTTGTCAATGATATATAGGAATTTTGCTAGCAGGGAAAAGGAGGTGATTATCCCTCTGGTCAGGCCACGCCTTGAGTACTGCGTACAGGTCTGGAGGCCTCATTTTAGGAAGGATGTAGATTTACTTTAGCGTGTACAGAGAAGGGCAACAAGATTGTTGAGGGGAATGAAGGGATCCTCTTACCAAGAGAGGCTTAAGTTCTGCAAATTGCAGTGGCTGGAGACTAGGCACCTGTGCGGTGATCTGATTGAGGTATATAAAGCCTTGAATGGGCTGAGCACGCTGAATTCTGATGGGATCCTTCCACTTGTTCAGATTACGAACCTAAGGGGGCATAAATTCAAATTAAGAAAAGACAGATGTAGAATAGATGTGCGGAAATTTGCCTTTAGCCAGCGGGTGGTTAATTGCTGGAACAAACTTCCATCTGTCGTTGTGGAAGTTGATAGGTTAAATAAATTTAAGGAGGAACTGGACAGGCATTTGGAGGGAATGGTGTGATTTTTTTTTTTTTGGCTAATGCTGCATAAGCTCGTACATTTGCTTTCTTGCATCACATGCCACTACTACTACTACTACTACTAATTCAAATTGAGGAAGGATAGCTGCAGGATAGATGTGTGGAGGTTTGCCTTCAGCCATTGGGTGGTTGTTTTTTGGAACAAACTTCCAACTGTTGTTGTGGAAGTGGGTATTTTGAATAAATTCAAGGAAGAACTAGACAAATTATTGGAGGGGATGGACAGGTGATTTTATGTTTTTTTGGCTGATGCTTTATAATTTATAAGCCCTTTAATAAATTCATAAGCTTGCTTTGTTTATGTCATATGCCACTACTACTGTTACTATTGCCAATAATAATAATATTTGGATTTTCATATTTAATTATTAAATGTAAACAAGTGGAATGGGTGTTTTGGTTTCACACATTATCAACTTGACTAGTTTCATCTCTTCCTGCTCGCAGTTCATCCATTTGGTTTTGACTACTGCCATTTGAATAATGCTGATTTCCCATGGCACAGATCATTTAGGAATGGTTTAGGAGCATGAGGATGGTTTTACCAAACTTTCTTGGCCTGCATTGGATCTCATTCCTGTTGAACATCTATAGATTGAGACAAAACAAGCAATTCAATGTAGAAATTTGCTACTGTTTAATCTAAGGTAACTGCAGGATGCAATTGAGCTTGCATGAGCCAGCATCCTTGTGGAATGCTTTTGGTATTATGTAGACAGAGCCAGACCAAGGTATTTCCATACCCGGGCAGAAAGGTTTTTTGGCACCCTTTTACTAAGGTTATGTATATTTCTTGCCTCATTGTTCTTCTGTTTTTGGCACCCCTTAAAGAATTCCACCCCAGGCAAGGGTCCTACTAGCCCATGCCTTAATCCGGCACTGATTGTAGAGTACACACTTCAACAACTTCGGACTGTTTTGAATACTAAGGGAGGTACTACTTGCTGTTGGGTCTGTGTACTGAAAACCTAATAAACTGGTATCCACAAGAACCATCTTTAAATTGAATGGAATCATAGAGTAAGTAATTAGGGCAAGCAAGGCAAATGGTAGTTGAGGAAATTGACAGTTAAGATTTTTTAGAAAAGAATAAGTGAAAAATTATATATGGATATTTTTATTTTTTTTTCATAGATGTACTTGTTCCATTAGTTTGACTGTTCCGATTTTTCATTCATATGAAGATTCAGGAATAAATCTCATGTGATGTAGTAGGTTTTAGGTATGCCATGTATAAAGCAGTGTTATACTCAACTTTTTTAGTAAATGGTAGAATTGGTAGAATTTCTTCCCTTCCTGCCCATATTACTATTCCAAATTTCAAATCTGTGCAGCACATCTGGGCAGAGTTAGAGGCAGCAAGGTTAATGTTAAAATTGTAAAACATCCCTATTATTATATTGCTTTTTTGATTAATAGTTTATACATAATTAGCATATTGCTCTTTTAAATATCCAAAATTTTTATTGAAAGATGAAATGATTTTGAATTATATTTATTTATATGAATAGGTTTTAATTAAAGTTAAAGCTTCAGGTGTAAACCCTGTAGACACATATATCAGAGAAGGTGCATATTCTCAATTACCTCCACTACCCTATATTCCTGGAAAAGATGGATCTGGTGTAATTGAGTCTGTAGGAAGCCAAGTAACTGAGTTTCAGGTGATAATTAATTTTCAAAACTAATAAATAAGAAAAAATGAGTATGCACAGTAATCTATTTATGTATTTTGAAATGGATATTACATTTAAAAATACCTAATTTTGAATTATGTATTTTTAGATGAAGAATTCAGAATTTTACATGTGTCACAAGTAAAATTCAAACTTTTTCAAGGAAGTAATGTTGAAGCAGCTGAAAAACAGTCACTAAACCATATGATTGTTTTGTTAAGTAGAATTTATTTTATTCATATAGAGGTTAAGAAATAACAACGGTTATATGCAGGCGCCTCCGTAGCTAGGTGGGAAGGAGCAACAGTGCGTAGCACACGCTTCTTGATTAGACCGGGGTTCGAGCCCGTCACCACCAAATACGGAGGATGCGGAAAGGTCAGGGAATGACCACCGCATATTCCCGGAGCAATATGGCCTTAGTTGCTAATGCTCCTAAAAACCAAAACAACAACAACAACGGTTATATGCAAATGTAAATCCACATACACAGCAGTGGTATACTCAACTATTTTAGTAAATATAGTATTGGTGGAATTCCAACACAGTTTACCTGCTTAACTAGAATGGTAATGTTAATAGATTCCTTTTGGAATCTGTCACCAGGTCTAACTGCTAGAAAAGAAAGGACAAATATAGCAGGCTAGACTGAAACATTAGCATTAGCATTAGTAGAGGCATATGATGCAAGAAAGCAAGCTTATTCAGCATCAGCCAAAAAAAAAAAAAAAAAACCCTCTCCCATTTCACCCCTCCGTTTGTTCGAAATACCTGTCCAGTTGAGCTTTAAATTTGTTTAGGCTATCAACTTCAACAACAAGTGATGGAAGTCGGTTCCACCAACCAACCACCCGCTGGCCAAAGGCAAATTTCCGCACATCTATCCGACATCCGTCCTTCCTCAATTTGAATTTATGCCCTCTGAGGTGATTATTCTGAGAAAGATGAAGAATCCCATTGGCATTGAGCATGCTCAAACCATTCAAAGCCTTATACACCTCTATCAGATCACCTCGCCGGTGCCTAGTCTCCAGACTCTGTAATTTGCAAAACTTAAGCCTTTCTTCGTAAGAGCAACCCTTTGTTCCATTTACTAATCTTGTTGCCCTTCTCTGTACCCGTTCCAGCAGCTCTACATCCTTCTTGAAATGAGGCCTCCAGACCTGTATACAGTACTCAAGATGTGGCCTAACCATTGCCTTATACAAGGGAATAATCACCTCCTTATCCCTGCTAGAAAAATTCCTGTATATCATTGACAAGACACCATGAGCTACTCTTGCAGCTCGTCTGCACTGCTCAGAGAACTTCATATCTGCCTGCACAATTACCCCCAGGTCCTTTTCATTCTCCACCACTGTCAGTGTAGTACCGCAGAGTTGATACATTGCTCTGGGGTTACTGTTACCCATATGTAGTACTTTACATTTGTCAATGTTAAACTTCATTTGCCACCTCTCAGCCCATCTGTTCAACCTTTCCAGATCCTGTTGCAGCAGCATAGCGTCAGTAGTGTCCTTAACGACCCTGCCAACCTTTGTATCATCTGCAAACTTAGACATTAAACTTGATATCCCATCATCAATATCATTCATAAACACCGAAAACAACAATGGACCCAACACTGAACCTTGAGGAACTCCACTAATAACATTAGTCCACGTTGAGCAGTGTCCATTGATTACCACTCTCTGTCTTCTGCCACTCAACCATCCCCTTATCCATAGCAGCAATTTGCCTCCAATGCCACACTGCTCCAATTTGTGCAGCAGTCTACCATGTGCAACAGTATCAAAAGCCTTTCTAAGATCCAAATATATAATATCAAAGTTATTCCCTGCATCCAGTTCTTTTGTGACTACATCATAGTATCCAATCAAATTGGTCAGGCAAGACCTGCCCTTA
Organism: Mastigoproctus giganteus; assembly: GCF_048544385.1. Lineage (NCBI taxonomy): Eukaryota > Metazoa > Arthropoda > Arachnida > Uropygi > Thelyphonidae > Mastigoproctus > Mastigoproctus giganteus. The sequence continues at coordinate 236,479,123 of NC_143576.1, forward strand.
ACAAAACCATGCTGCGTCTGAGCTATAACTGAATTCTTGTCTAGATGATCCTGCAGTGCTTCTTTAACCAGTGCCTCCATTAATTTACCTGGAACAGAAGTTAAACTAACAGGTCTATAATTACTTGTGTCAGCCTTTGATCCTCCTTTGTGAATTGGGGTTACATTTGCACATCTCCAGTCTATGGGTACCTCCCCTGAGTCCAAAGAAGCTCTCATAATTATGGCTAGGGGTTTGCATACTTCCTTTGCTGCCTCCTTTAATATAACTGGATAGATCCCATCCACCCCAGGTGCCTTTTTTATGTTTATCCTCAACAATCTCTCCTCCACTTTCCTCTCAGTTATTACAAAATCATCCAGCTCACTGCCAATGTTTACTTTACCTACATCATTCTCCTTCCTGAATAACTCCTCATGCGTGAATGTAGATGCAAAATACTCGTTTAGATTGTTAGCCACCTGAGCAGGATCCTCAACTGTTGAACCATCAATATCCAGTGGACCAATCTGATTCATCCCTTTCCTTCTCGAGTTCAAGTATGTAAAGAACTCCTTTCTGTTTTTCTTTGCATCCTTTGCCAAGGATTTTTCGTAGTCTGCCTTTGCCTGCCTAATCTCCTTTGTGACTTGGTTACAGACCAACTTATATCTATCATAGGCTTCCATGTCACCCATTAATTTGTATGTATCCCATGCATTTTGCTTCTCTGCCACATGTCTCATTAGTCCATCTGACAACCATTTAGGCCTAAACCTTGAACAATATTTCTTAGTTGGTATGTAAAGCCTGGTAGCCACCAAGATTAGTTCCTTGAATGCTTCCCATTTTGAGTTTGCTGTTGGTAACATCATCAGTTGGTCCCACTGTATAGAATTTAAATACTGTCTCAGACCATCATAGTCGCCTTTACGAAAACAAAAACCCTTCCCTTTACCTCTGATGGTAGTTACCTCCTTGAGTAAATCCCACTTCAACACACTGTGATCAGTGCCACCTAGTGGTTCATTTATCTGCAGGTTCTTAATGCATGAAGAATCACTACTGATAATCAGATCAAGAGTATTGCTCCCTCTTGTTGCCTCACGAACATGCTGATGTAGAAAACAATCATCCAATAAATCCACAAAAGCCTTGCTAGTGTGCGAGTGACCAACCCACAAATTCCAGTCAATATCTGGGAATTTAAAATCCCCCATTATAAGACTCTCTGATTTACTGGCCCACTCTATTTCCCTGTACAATATATTATTATACTCATCAGAGTCATTAGGCCTATAGCACACTCCTACTCTCAATTTTGATTTCCCTATGCTTATGTCACACCAAACTGACTCGATACTGCCCTGTCCATCGATGTCAACTGGCTTCACTTCCTTTGACTTTATGTGTTTCTTAATTAATAGCATAACCCCTCCTCCCCTCCTGTCCTGTCTCTCCTTTCTATATACATTGTATTCCCCAAATTCCAGTTCCGCATTACTTATATCTGTGTGACACCACGTCTCTGATATCCCAACAATATCTGCCTTTGATGTTTTGAGCAATACCTCAAATTCATCAAATTTATTTACCAAACTCCTAGCATTGGTGTACACGCAGGTATACATGCACCTGTTTCTATTCTTAGCTACCCTAACACAACCCATGTGTTTACTTGTAACGCAATGACTACCAGCAGTCTCTGAAATATCCTGCATCTTGTTTTTCAGACTTCTGCTCATTTGAATAGAAGCAGTGCAAGAATCACTTCCACCTCTGCCAGTGGCTACTGTTAATCTATTAGTCCTTGTTTCCCCCCCAACTAGCAGTTTTCCGACCCACCTAACACTGCCTCGACAGCATCAGCAAAAATTCTTGCACCCTTTCTATTTAAGTGTATCCCATCCCTGTAGAAGCAATCTCTCCTGTTAACAAGTACAGTCCAGGCTGAAAAAAATTCTACCCCTTGAGCCTTGCACAATCCCTCCAGGGCCGAATTGATCGACAAGGCTCTCATCATATACTCCCTCCTATCGTGTCTGGGCAGAATTGCAGACGCTTTCAAGTTCAACCCTAATTCACGGCTTTTTTTCAACAGTGACCTGTACTTGCTAAGTAATTCCGCCGGTCTCCTACTCTTAATATCATTAGTGCCAACGTGTACAACTATATCACCTTTTGTGCCCTTAAAAGATGATATCCGCTCTACAACGTCATCAACCTTTGCCCCTGGCAGACATACCCTGGTCCTATTCCACCTATCCTTTTTACAAAGCATGTTCCCCGTTTCCCTGACAATAGAGTCACCAACAACTACTAGTTCCTGTGGGACCAGCGCATTCTGCCTAGGGGGCTGCCCCTGTGTTGCCTGTAGACCAAGTGCAAGCCCTGGCGTTGATGTGGGCAGCTGAGAGCTTGATGGGCCCCTCAATTTATTTCCTTCGAGGGCATCCACCCTGTCCTTCAAGGTCTCATAAAGGCCCATAACAACGCTGAGTTGTCGCCTGATTTCCTTGCACTCCTTACATCGTGCACACACAAAGACATCCCCCTTGGCAGTATCATGTCCCGTACCCGACTGCTCCGCAAACATCAAGCAAACAGTGCATTTTAATAGACTGTGATTCAGAGGGCAACTGCCCCCCTCAGTTCTCCCCTGAACCACAGCACTCCCATTAGCTTGAGCCTTTTGCTTTGCTGCTCTGGTCAGAGTCATGATTCCAATTTAATTCAATAAAATTTAAAACAAAAATTAAATCCTTAAGTTATATCCCAAAACAGTTATGTTATATATATATATATATATATATATTTTTTTTTTTTTTCGGTATCTAGTGTTCCCTTTATACAACTTCCGTATCACGTGTACCACTATAGCTATGTATTAATTATTTGTTACGATTAAGTCGTTATATATATTTATAGAGTTAAAAATACAATTTAATTGACAATAAAGTTTATCAAGATTAATAGATTTACTGATTAATTGACAATATTATATTATGCAGTATACTACACTAAGCTTATGCTATCGTGTAAAAATGGCGGGAATTCACGAACGGTATTTCTACGGACTCGTAAGTATTGATTAGCTTCGAAATCTCGCTATCTCAATTTAGAATAAACTAAGGATCCTGACTAGGTCTATAATCTACTTATAGAAGATAATTTGATAAAACAATTGGTTAATAAATCGACTAAATTTGGTTAAAAGACCTCCCGTTCAATTTGTGACACGTGGATTTGATACCGTTACCGATACTAAGTAATATCTACGAAATCTCTGTCTAAGTTAAACTTTAAACTAAGTATCGTAACTAGGAATATAAAGCTACTCTAGAAAATAAGTTAATATGACAATTTAAACTAATAAAGCAGAAAATAAATCAGGAAAAACTTCTCTGTTTGAAGAGCTTTAAGGAGCAATGTCTGCACAGGCTAACCTCACACCGAAACTTCAAGAAAGAAGGAAACAAATTCTTTCTTTCTTAAAATAGGAAAGAATCCAATTTAGCCTTACTGTATTTGTATTTCCTTTTCTATTAGAGACAATTTCATTTTAATTAAAGAAATAATCATGTGGTTTAATTAGCATTTTTCTGCCATTTCAGTGTTATTTCTTAAGTATACTTTGCAATTATACTTTTTAAAATACAGTAATACCCCGAAGTTACGCGATAGGTGGGTCCGACGAAAATCGCGTAAGTCGAATTCGCGTAAGTCGGGGTACAACTTTGCATATAAATACATATAAATTTTGCTCAATTGGGACCAAGGACTAACAAAAACACTAGTTTAGAAGAAAAATATTAATAAAATTGCAGTTCTGTATACATATTAATACAAAATATGTATTAAAAAAACAAATGACTTCCGTTAAAAAGTTATTTCGATGTCGATGGCTTCATAAAATCTAACAAATTCGTCTGACGACACAGCGCCTTCTTTTTTTCACGCAGAATTTCTTCGTAGCAAGCTAATAATTTTTTTTATTCCTTGCTTTGTAGCTATAACGCGTTCTTCGTTGGAGTCTATGTTTTCTAAAATTTTTAAGCCCTTTTCAATTTTCAACCTGTCAAGTTTGCAATTGTCATGTGCTTTTCGCCGTTGCTTCATTTAGGCCTGTAGCACGTGCAATATCACATGGTCTTTCATTTCGCTCAAAGCGTTTCACAGTTTCATATTTTTTCTCTATCGACAGAGGCGGACTGGCCATAAGCCTTACCGGGGCCAGTGTAACCCCGGTGGGCCAGTGTGATTTTGGCCATAAACCATAGTATGAGGCCACTATAAATTTTCCCGGGTAAGAATTTTTGACCCAGTCCGCCTCTGTTTATCGATAATTGCTTTTCTTTTTCTCTCTGAATCTGCAGTGTCTTCACCAGGATGCTTCCTTTTCACACCTTTTAATTAAGTATTTTACTAATTTTTAGGGAATAAAGCGCAATTACAAAACGAGGAGGCACGCTTGATACGCATAAACAAAGCTGGGCGCATGTAGCAACTGAATAAACAACACCATAAAGGCAGAGATACACTATTAACACCCCACATTTCTAGGGGTTACTACCATAAAACAATAAAAATCCAGTTGCGTTTCTGCTAGTAAAATCTGTTATAAACTGGTAGTAAACTCGATCTAATTGCATTTGTGATTATACCGATAGCTGGAATTGTGTTGGTTTTTACGTTATTATGGTGAAATGTGTTTTTCCCTTCACTGATATAAAAAACATAAAATCAGCAAAGTTGAATTTTGTTCATCTTTCGCTCTCATTCTCCGCCGTCGCACCGTATATCGATAACATATGAAAAACGACCTTGAAGATAGTGGGCGGCAGCGTTGCCAAACGAAAAAATCAAGAACCGCGTAACTCCGAGTTCGCGTAAGTCGGGGTAGCGTAAGTCGGGGTATTACTGTATACTATTTTATTTATTTATTTTTTCACTCACTCAATGTGGAACCTAGGCCTTTTTAGATATATAGGCACCTATTGTTTTTACCATATTTGTCAGTCTGCCTGTCCATCCATCTATAGGTCCATCTGCATCTAACAACTCAACTCACAGTGGATAGATTTTCATGAAATTTTACTTGTTCTTCTAGAAACATTTATTAAAATCTTCCAAACAGGAATCTAGCAATTATTATTTCTGTTTTTTTTTCATATAGTTTATTTGGAAAAAATAAATTCATAGATTAAATATAATTTTAATACAGATTTGTTAGCTGTAGACAATCCATTCATGCTTTGCATGTGTTATTATCATGACCATAACATTGCTTGTGAAGAGACATACAGAGAGGGGAGAGGAGAAAGTTTAAAATGTTTATGGGCAAAGAGTAATAAACATTATACAATTATAATTAAACTTAATGGCTTAATTTAAAGAACATAAAATTTTACAGTTTTATTAAGTGTTCTAACAATTAGTTACTATTGTAATCTTAGTAATTGAGTGATAAGAAGATTACTATATTTACTTTTTACTTTTTTCAATATCAATACTATGTTTTGGGTGAAATAAGGGTTTTTTTTTTTTTTTTTTTGGCTGATGCCATATAAGCTTGCTTTCTTGCATCATGTGCCTTTGCTAATGCTAATGCAATCACAGAAAAAACAAAAAATTCAGTTAATTAAAAAATAATTGAATATGCTTGAAATGTAATGCACTGTATACATTACCTAACTTTTTTTTTTTTTTTTTTTTTTTTTTTAATATTAAAGCTTCCTTTAAGCATACCAAACTCTAAAAGTTTTCATTTATATTTTGCATTCTAACAAGTGACAGTAATATTAATTAAGTATAAAAGTATATACTTGATTTGTATTCTAAAATTAATACCGCATAATGAAAAATATGGTAAAAAAGACAGAAGATATTTGTTGACATTGGACTTGAATTTCTGCAGATTGTGATTTTCAAGAAATATGTGTCCTTTCCCTTTTTGCTATCATAACTTTTTTTTTTCATTTATCTATCAATTTTTTTCCTTATTTTCCCCTTCTTCTCGTACCTCTGTTTTTTGGAACAAAGGTAAAAGGGATAAAATCAGGAAAAATTGGTGCTTTGAGTTTGGAGTTGGAACAGTGAATGGATTAGATTGATTACATATGTGTTAAAAAAATGAAAACTTAGTTTGCTGTCATATCATTAACTCTGTTTTGTTTTTAACAAACGCCAGAATATTTCTCACATCATCATCATCATCAGCCATTTTCAATCCACTGCAGGATGAAGGCCTCTCCAGCAACTTTCCAGTACCTTCTGTTTTGAGCACTGGCCATCCATTTACTACCCAAAAACTCATGAATTTCATCTATCCATCTCCGCCTTTGTCTTCCAGGTTTTCTTCTAGCTCCTCTTGGGTACCATTCTGTTATTTTCTTAGTCCATCTGTCATCATGTCTTTGAGCTATGTGTCCTGCCCAAGACCATTTTAGTTCTTTAGTTTTGATAAGAATGTCCTTTACTTGAGTTTGCTGCCTAATCCATGTGTTTCTCTTCTTATCTAACAGTCTGATTCCCAATATAATTCGTTCCATTCTTCGCTGTGTAGTTCTCAGCTTCTCTTCCATTCTTTTGGTAAGTGCCCAAGTTTCACTTCCATAAGTCATGGTGGGGAGTATACATTGGTTCATTATTTTACGTTTCAGACAAACTGGGATATTGCTCTTCAGTATGTGACTATATTTCCTGAATGCTATCCATCCAAAATTTATTCTTCTCTTGACTTCCAGCCATTTATCATTATTACAGCTAATAACTTGTCCCAGATAAGTATATGACTCCACCTTTTCAATTACTGCTCGTTCAATCATTATTTCCCTTTCCGTGGCATACTTGTTCATCATTACTTTTGTTTTAGCCATATTCATCTTTAGTCCAAAGTCCTTACTAACTGTGCATAACTGATTAAGATTTTCCTCTAATTCTTTGGGATCGTGGCTTATAATCACAATGTCATCTGCAAATCGTAAATGGTTTAGGTACTCTCCGTTCACATTGACTCCTTTCTGCGACCAGTCTAATCTTCTGAAAGCTTCCTCAAGGGCAGCAGTAAACAGCTTCGGAGATATTGTGTCTCCTTGTCGAACTCCTTTCTCGATTTTAAATTTGCTACTGTCTTTGTCTAGTCTAATAAAGGAGGTAGCACTCTCATATATTTTCTTCAAAATCATAATATATGGAGTATCTATGCCTTGTCTTTCCAGTGCCCGAAACATTGCCTTATGCTGTATGGAGTCAAATGCCTTTTCATAATCCACAAATGCCAGGCATAATGGCGTTTTATATTCATTTGCTTTCTCCATTAGCTGTGATATTACGTGAAGGTGATCCATAGTTGAGAATCCTGTCCTAAAGCCAGCTTGCTCTTTCGGTTGATTCTCATCAAGTATTCTTTCTAATCTGTTAGTAATCACCCTTGTGAACAACTTGTAGATGTTGGATAACAAGCTAATTGGTCTATAATTTCCAATTTCTGATTTATCTCCTTTCTTATGCAGCAAAACTATGATTGCATTATTCCACTGCTTAGGCGTCACACCTTTTCAAATGCACTTTGTGAAGAGCCATGCCAGTTTTTGTGTTATGTCTCTTCCTCCCAATTTTAACAACTCTACAGTAACTTCACCTTCCCCCGGGGCTTTCCGATTCTTCATTTTCTTCAATGCATGTTCTACCTCATCAGGAAGAATATTGGGTATGTCGTATGCGTTGCTACTTTGCAATCCATCTTCCCCACTGCTGGTATCATTCCCTCGCTCCTTGTATAATTCTCTATAGTAGTCTTCTGCTATTTGAATTATGCCTTTTCTGCTGTTTATAAGTACACCATCGCTATTCTTCAGTTTCAGTATCATTTGTCTTTCTGTATTACTGCTCATGGCTGCTGATTTAAATCCTTTGTTTTCCCTTAATGCTTGTTCTACTTTTCTTGTGTTAAATCTTCTTATGTCCTCTCTGAGTCTCTTTCTAATGGCTTTGCATAACTCAGTATACTCAATTTTCTCCCTGTCAGTGTTTTTCCCGCTCTTCATTTGCCGTCTTCGGTTCATCATGACAAGTGTTTCTTGACTAATTTTTTTCTTCTTTGGATTTCTGTTTCCCTATAGGTTTCTTGGGCTTTATCACTTTCAGAAAGTTGTAATATTCCTCGTCGATATCTTGGTCCTCAGCAGTCTGCAGAAGCTCAAACTTGTTTTTAAGTTCCAGTACATACTGCTTTTTCTCCTCCTCTGTTATCTCAAAGACCTTTGTATTATTTACTCGAGTCAGTTTTTTCCTGTCCTTTCCTACATCTATATCAAGTGTACATCTTACCATTCTGTGATCACTTCCAACATTTACCTTATTCAGGACGGTAACATCATTCACAATATATCTCCTGTTAGTTTTTTTTTTTTTTTTTTTTTATGAGAGCCCCAAACACGAGAGGTATTATAACCTATAGTACTTAGTACCGTGCTTGGGTTGGAGGTTGAGAAGACGAAAGAAGATATTTGTTGATATTGGACTTGAACTTCTGTAGATTGTAATTTTCAGGAAATACGTATGAAGGAAGGTTGTTCCAGAAAACGGCAGTTGAATGAATAAATGAGGAAGATGAAAAGTTGGTTCTGTGGGTTTGAAGTTGGACAGTAAATGGATGTTGGCTGGTGGCGGCACGTGTTCGGACTGTTTTGAAAGAGAGAGCGGGAATTATAGAAGCCAATTCAGAAGAACAGTGCCCATGGAAGTATCTGTAGAAGAGGCATGCAGCAGAAACAGTGCGTCTATGAGACAGCGAGTGGAGAGACTCTGTTAGAGATGAATCATTAATTAACCTAACTGCCCTCTTCTGAATGGAATCAAGAAGCCTGAGAGAGGTTTTGGGGGCACCACCCCAGATGTGGGAACAATATTCCATGGCAGGGCGGATTTGCAATTTATACAGAGTGAGCAGCTGTTTGGGAGAAAAGTAACGCCGAGAGCGAAAGAGAAAACCAAGTTTTTAGATGCAGAGGAAGCAATATTTGTAATGTGCTTGTGCCAAGAGAGATTAGAAGTCAGGGTAATCCCCAAAAGAGATATATCATTTTGCCTAGAAATTGGAGTGTCACTAAAGATAAGCATAGGAGCAGAAGAATCCTTTTTGCGAGATATAAGACAAGATTGAGTTTTAGAAGGGTTGAAATCAACTAAGTTGTCTTTGCCCCACTGGAGAATTACCTGAAGATCGGCATTTAAGGAATTGGCAGCAGATTTTCGAGAACTTGAAGCTGATTGAGCTGGACAAGGTTTCTCAAAATGGAAAGTTGAATGCAATGTGCTATCATCGGCAAAACTATGGATAGGATTTCCAGTCAATGGAAGAAGGTCATTGATATACAAGAGGAAAAGAGTGGGGGAAAGAACTGAACCTTGGGGGACACCGGCATTAGTGGAGAAGTTAGAAGACAGAGAGCCATCTACCATCACCCTCAGTGAGCGATCAGAGAGAAAACTGGATAACCAATTACTAAAAACAGTTGGCAAACCATAAGATGGAAGCTTGTTTAGAAGACCTTTATGCCAAACACGATCAAAAGCCTTAGAGATGTCGAGAGCAACTACTTGTGTTTCACCGAACCTTTCCATTGAATTAGTCCATAAATGGGTAACATAAGCCAGAATATCACCAGTGGATCGACACTGACGGAATCCATACTGGCAATCGTTGATCAGACGGAAGGTTTCTAGGTAGTTTAAGAGTTGGCGGTTAATTGATTTCTCCATTACTTTAGAAAGAGTAGAAGTAATTGCAGTGGGACGATAATTGGATGGGAGGGATTTGTCACCCTTTTTAGGAACTGGCTGGATATGAGCAAATTTCCAAGCAGAAGGAAAAACACCTTTGGAAGGCGCCTCCGTAGCCAGGTGGGAAGGAGCAGCAGTGCGTAGCACACGCTTCTTGATTAGACCGGGGTTCGAGCCCGTCACCACCAAATACGGAGGATGCGGAAAGGTCAGGGAATGACCACCGCATATCCCGGAGCAATATGGCCTTAGTTGCTAATGCTCCTAAAAACCAAATAACAACAACAACACCTTTGGAATAAGAAAGTGAAAAAAGGCGGCAAAGAATAGGAGTAAGTTCAGGAGCACAGGTTTTGAGAACAAGTGGAGAAATACCATCAGGACCTGGAGCTTTCTTAGCATCAAGATTCATCAAAATCCTCCTGATATCCTTTTGATGGAAGACCACAGGAGGCATTGAATGGAGCGTGTTAGGAATGGTGGGAGGTGTTTTACCAAGATCATTAATACATGAGCTCAAAGAAAAATGGGATGCTAGCAGGTCAGCTTTATCCTTGGCTGAAGTGACAACAGAACCATCTGGTTTGGACAGAGGTGGGAGCAGAGATGGGCAAAAGTTGCGGCCAATAGCTTTGGCAAGAGACCAGAATGCTCGGCTACCATTAGGGCAAGAAGCAAGTTTTCTACTCTTAGCCTGTTCAAACTCTCGTTTGGACTGATTAATAACTGCTTTACAATTGTTGCGAGCTTTGGTGTAGGCAGAAAATGAAACTGAAGAATTAGAAACAAGCCAATTACGATATGCAACGTTCTTCTCTTGGACAGCCAGTGAGGATGAAGTCGATTTCATTAGTTGTTAATCCATTTGGACTCTTCCATGTCCACTTTCTGTTCACCCTTTTCTTGAAAAAAGTGTTCATTACTGACATTCCTTGAGATTCTGCAAATTCCACAAGTCTTTCACCTCTTTTATTTCTTTCACCAATTCCAAAATTTCCTATAGTTCCTCTTTCTGCGCTGTTTTGCCTTTTTCCAACCTTAGCATTGAAGTCCCCCATAATAATAGTGTAGTGGGTTTTCTGCTCATCTAGAAGACTCTCAATTTCAGTGTACATTTCTTCAACCTCTTCATCATCATGGCTCGATGTTGGTGCATAAATCATTATAATCTTTAGCTTGTACCTCTTAGAAATCTTGAGTATTAGTCTTGACACCCTTGGTGATGTACTTTTGAATTCCAAAATGTTGTTTTTAAAATCTTTATGGACCAGAAACCCAACTCCACCTTCACTCCTTTCACTGTTTCCATTGGTGTACAGCAGATTTCCACTTGATAAACTTATAAGTGATTCATTTCTTCTTCTTGTTTCAGCCAAACCTATGATATTCCAATTCACATTTTCTAATTCCTTTTCCAGCTCTAATATCCTGTCTTCAATATCCTGTTTCTCACATAATTTGCTTAAATAGTTTCCAGACAAAATGGCATATGTAGCTTCCTTTGTCAAAAGAAATCATGACTTTTTGACTGCTCAAATTAGCAGCCATTCTCCAGGCATGGAAATATATAAAGTCATAAAAGAAAATAGATGACAAAACATATAAATATCTCAACTCCAACAGTTCTGAAACTCCATTTGTATTCAGCAGCATTTAAATCTATAAAGATGGCCTCCCACCCCATTCTGTCTCATCATTAATGGAATGAATGACCCATTATTTTGCTGCCATAGCAAAATAGCTGGAAACTTGCTTTCCAAAATTATATCCCCTCAATCTCCCCTCCCTTCCTCTTCCTCCCAGAAATTCCGAGGAACTCATAAAGGCTTCAACAGACTTTCTTACAAAATCAAGATTTATTGGCAAACTTTATAATTCTAATTTTAAAATTTCTCTTCTCCAACCATACTCAGTCCATTGTTGACAGATGTCTTCCCCAGAACCTGTCTCATTCTCTCAACTAAAAATTTCAGCACACAAAACATCTATGATGGTATTTAAACGTTCTTTATCTCCTAACAGACCTCCTTTAATTAGCATTAGCATTAGCATTAGTAGAGGCATTTGATGCAAGAAAGCAAGCTTATGCAGCATCAGCCAAAAAAAAAACCCACTTCCACTTCACCCCTCTGTTCGTTCAAAATACCTGTCCAGCTGAGCCTTAAACTTATTTAGGCTATCAACCTCCACCACAAGGGATGGAAGTCTATTCCACCAAACAACCACCCGCTCGCTAAAGGCAAATTTCCGCACGTCTATCCTACATCTGTCTTTCCTCAATTTGAATTTATGCCCTCAGGTGATTTTTCTGAGCTAGAGGAAGAATCCCATCAGCATTGAGCATGCTTAAACCATTCAAGGCTTTATACACCTCTATCAGATCACCTCGCTGGTGCCTAGTCTCCAGACACTGTAATTTGCAAAACTTAAGCCTTTCTTCGTAAGAGCACCCCTTTGTTCCATTCACTAATCTTGTTGCCCTTCTCTGTACTCGTTCCAGCAGCTCTACATCCTTCTTGAAATGAGGCCTCCAGACCTGTATACAGTACTCTAGGTGTGGCCTGACCATTGCCTTATACAATGGAATAATCACCTCCTTATCCCTGCTGGAAAAATTCCTGTATATCATTGACAGTACTCCATGAGCTACTCTTCCAGCCCGTCTGCACTGCTCAGATAACTTCATATCTGCCTGCACAACCACCCCCAAGTCCCTTTCATTCTCTACCACTGTCAGTGTAGTACCACAGAGTTGATACGTTGCTCTGGGGTTGCCGTTTCCCATGTGTAGTACTTTACATTTGTCAATGTTAAACTTCATTTGCCACCTCTCAGCCCATCTGCTCAACCTTTCCAGATCCTGTTGCAGCAGCATAGTGTCAGTAGTGTTCTTGACAACCCTGCCAACCTTTGTATCGTCTGCAAACTTGGACATTAAGCCTGATATACCATCATCAATATCATTTATAAATACAGAAAACAATAATGGACCCAACACTGAGCCCTGAGGGACTCCACTAATAACATTAGTCCACGATGAGCAGTGTCCATTGATTACCACTCTCTGTCTTCTCCCCCTCAACCACCCCTTTATCCATAGCAGCAATTTGCCTCCAATGTCACACTGCTCCAATTTGTGTAGCAGTCTTCCATGTGCAACAGTATCAAAAACCTTTCTAAGATCCAAGTATATAATATCAAAGTTATTCCCTGCATCCAGTTCTTTTGTGACTGCATCATAGTATCCAATCAAGTTGGTCAGGCAAGACTTCCCCTTAACAAAACCATGCTGTGTCTGAGCTATAACTGAAGTCTTGTCTAAATGATCCAGCAGTGCTTCTTTAACCAGTGCCTCCATTAATTTTCCTGGAACAGAAGTTAAGCTCACAGGTCTATAATTACTTGTGTCAGCCTTTGATCCTCCTTTGTGAATTGGGGTCACATTTGCACATTTCCAGTCTATGGGTACCTCCCCTGAGTCCAAGGAAGCTCTCATAATTATGGCTAAGGGTTTGCTTACTTCCTTTGCTGCCTCCTTTAATATAACTGGATAGATCCCATCCACCCATCCACTACTACTACTACTACCCCAGGTGCCTTTCTTGTGTTTATCTTCAACAGTTTCTCCTCCACTTTACTCCCAGTTATTTCAAGATTCTGTAGCGTACTGCTAGAGCTGAATACACCTCTGGCATTCCCCTTGATGAATAACTCCTCATGTGTGAATGTCGATGCAAAATATTCATTTAGTTTGTTAGCTACCTGAGCAGGATCATCAACAGTTGACCCATCAATATCAAGTGGACCAATCTGATTCATCCCCTTCCTTCTAGAGTTTACATAAGTAAAGAACTCTTTGCTGTTTTTCTTTGCATCCCTTGCCAAGGATTTCTCATAATCTGCCTTCGCCTGCCTAACCTCCTTTGTAACTTGGTTGCATATCAACTTGTATCTATCATAGGCTTCTGTGTCATGTGTTAATTTGTAAGTATCCCATGCATTTTTCTTCTCTGCCATATGCCTCATTAGTTCATCTGACATCCATTTTGGCCTAAACCTTGAACAGTATTTCTTAGTTGGTATGTAAAGCCTAGTAGCTTCCAAGATAAGTTCTTTGAATGCTTCCCATTTTGAATTTGCTGTTGGTAACATCATCAGTTGGTCCCACTGTATAGAATTTAAATACTGTCTCAGTCCATCGTAGTCGCCTTTACGGAAGCAATAACCCTTCCCTTTACCCCTAATGGTAGTTACCTCTTTGAGTAAATCCCACTTCAGCACACTGTGATCACTGCCACCTAGTGGTTCATTTATCTGCAGATTCTTAATGCATGAAGAATCACTGCTGATAATCAAATCAAGAGTATTACTCCCTCTAGTTGCCTCCCGAACATGCTGATGTAGAAAACAATCATCCAATAAATCCACAAAAGCCCTGCTAGTGTGTGAGTAACCAGCCCCCAAATTCCAGTCAATATCTGGGAAATTAAAATCTCCCATTATAAGACTCTCTGATTTACTGGCCCACTCTATTTCCCTGTACAGTTCCTTATTATACTCATCAGAGTCATTAGGCCTATAGCACACTCCTACTCTCAATTTTGATCTCCCAATGCTTATGTCACACCAAACTGACTCAACACTGCACTGTCCAGCGAATTAAACTTAATGGTTCCAGTATTCCATATATATGAGTAAAACCAAACATCTTAGATCAGTTATAGATAACCGTCTGACATTCTATTCTTTTTACAAGATAAACAGAAAAATTTACCTTATTGGCTCCAGTATTCCTTATTTGTTCTTTCATTTTTTATCATCAGAAGTCACTTACAGGATGCGAATAATGGTTTTGACTTCCTATAAAGAAACAGGCTTATCCAAATTTTTATTTTATTTATTTTTTATTTTCCTTTATTATCATTATTTATTTTTGGTGCCCTGGGTTTGGGCCACTCAGGGTACAGGATTTAATGCTGGTACTCACTGGTATAGCATTACTTCCAGTGGGTGCGCTTTAAGGCAGATAATGATTTTAGTGCCTGAACTGGGCAGGCTTCACAGTGTACCAGAGCAGAGTTAAACTGATGTTCAGGTGCCACCTTACATAAGATACTATACGTGTCTACATCTCATTTTTTCCCTGTCTTTTCTCATCCACAATTTTCCCACAGCCCCAGGTTTTTGCTATCCAGCCAAAGAAAAAAAATAATAATAAAAAAATTTTAAATAAAATAAAAAAACTACTTTTGTTGTTCCCTCTTTATGCAGATAAATATCCATCTAACCTTTGAATTTTTTTAAGCTATCAGCTTCAACCACGCATGGAGGCAACTTATTCCATTAATTAATAACTCTTTGATTAAAAAAAAAAACTTTCTACAATTCTCTCTAAACCTTTTTAGCATTAGTAAAGGCACATGATGCAAGAAAGCAAGCTTATATAGCATCAGCCAAAAAATAAAAAAAAAACCTCATTTCACCCATCCACTCGCTCCAAATGTTTGTCTGGTTCTGCCTTGAATCTATTTAAGCTGTCAACATCTACAATGACAGATGGAAGTTTGTTCCAGCAATCAACCACCCGCTGGCTAAAGGCAAACTTCCACACATTTATCCTACAACTGTCTTTCCTCAATTTGAATTTATGCCCTCTCAGGCGATTATTCTGAGCAAGTGGAAGAATCCCATCGGCATTGAACATGCTCAAACCATTCAAGACTTTATACACCTCAATCAGATCACCTCACAGGTGCCTAGTCTCCAGACACTGTAATTTTCAAAACTTAAGCCTTTCTTCGTAAGAGCAACCCTTTCCATTCACTAACCTTGTTGCCCTTCTCTGTACTCATTCCAACAGCTCTAGATCCTTCTTAAAATGAGGCCTCTAGACCTGTATACAAGGTGTGGCCTGACCATTGCCTTATACAAGGGGATAATCACCTCCTTATCCCCGTTAGAAAAATTCCTGTGTATCATTCACAAGACACCATGAGCTACTCTTTCAGACCGTCTGCACTGCTCAGAAAACTTAATATCTGCCTGCACAATTACCCCCAGGTCCTATTCACTCTCTACCACTGTCAATATAGTACTACCACACAGTTGATACATTACTCTGGGGTAACTGCTTCCAATATGCGGTACTTTACATTTGTCAATGTTAAACTTCAGTTACCGCCTCTCAGCCCACATGCTCAACTTTTCTAGATTCTGTTGCAGCAGTGTACTGTCATTGCCTGCCAATCTTCGTATTGTCTGCAGACTTGGACGTCAAGCCTGATATACCATCATCAATATCATTAATAAATACAGAAAACAACAATGGACCCAACACTGAACCCTGGGAGACTCCACTAATAACATTAGTCCATGAAGGGCAGTGTCCATTGATTACCACTCTCTGTCTTCTCCCACTCAACCATCCCTTTATGCATAGCAGCAGTTTGCCTCCAATACCACACTGCTCCAATTTGTGCAGCAGTCTTCCATGTGCAACAGTATCAAAAGCCTTTCTAAGATCCAAATATATGATATCAAAGTTATTCCCTGCATCCAGTTCCTTTGTGACCATATTATAGTATTCAATCAAATTGGTCAGACAAGACTTCCCCTTAACAAAACCATGCTGTGTCTGAGCTATAACTGAAGTCTTGTCTAGATGATCCTGCAGTGCTTCTTTAACCAGTGCTTCCATTAATTTTCCTGGAACAGAAGTTAAACTAACAAGTCTGTGATTACCTGTATCTCTCTTTGATCCTCCTTTGTGGATTGGGGTCACATTTGCACATCTCCAATCCATGGGTACCTCCCATGAGTCCAAGGAAGCTCTCATAATTATGGCTAAGGGTTTACTTACTTCCTTTGCTGTCTCCTTTAATGTAACTGGATAGATTCCATCCACCCCAGGTGCCTTTCTTATGTTTATCTTCAACAATTTCTCTTCCACTTACTCTCACTTATTACAATATTATCTAGCTTACTGCCAGAATTTAATACACCTCTGGCATTCCCCTCCCTGAATAACTCCTCACGTGTGAATGTAGCTGCAAAATATTCATTTAGTTTGTTAGCTACCTGAGCAGGATTATCAACAGTTGAACTGTCGATATCAAGTGCACTAATCTGATTCATCCCCTTCCTCCTAGAGTTTACATAAGTAAAGAACTCTTTGCTGTCTGTTTTTCTTTGCATCCTTTGCAAAGATTTCTCGTAATCTGCCTTTGCCTGCCTAACCTCCTTTGTGACTTGGTTACAGACCACCTTATATCTATCATAGGCTTCCATCACCCATTAATTTATATGTATCCCATGCATTTTTCTTTTCTGCCACATGTCTCATTAGTTCATAATGACATCCATTTAGTCCTAAACCTTGAACAATATTTCTTAGTTGGTATGAAAAGCCTAGTAGCTTCCAAGATTAATTCTTTGAATGCTTCCCATTTTGCCGACCGGGCTAGCCGGGTGGGTAAAGTGCCTGCCTGGCAACCAAAGGTCACGGGTTCGATTCCCGCCTCGGGCTTGGATCAAAGTACTGAAAAAACCTTGGGAGGTGCAATATGGCCACAGAAGCCTATGCGCCAACAACTACCAAAAAAAAAAAAAAAAAAGCTTCCCATTTTGAATTTGCTGTTTGTAACATCATCAGTTGGTCTCACTGTATAGAATTTAAATAATGTCTCAGACCACAGTAGTCACCTTTACGAAAGCAAAAACCCTTCCCTTTACCCCTGATGGTAGTTACGTCTTTGAGAGAATCCCACTTCAGCACACTGTGATCACTGTCACCTAGTGGTTCCTTTATCTGCAGATTCTTAATGCATGAAGGATCACTACTGATAATCGGATCAAGAATATTACTACCTCTAGTTGCCTTCCGAACATGCTGCTGTTGAAAACAATCATCCAATAAATCCACCAATGCCTTGCTAGTGTGTGAGTGACCAACCCACAAATTCCAGTCAATCTCTGGAAAATTAAAATCCCCCATTATATGACCCTCTGATTTACTGGCCCACTCTATTTCTCTGTACAGTTTTTTATTATACTCGTCAGAGTCATTAGGCCTATAACACACTCCTACTCTCAATTTTGCTTTCCCAATGCTTATGTCACACCAAACTGACTCGACACTGCACTGTTCAGCCATATTGGCTGGCTGTACTTCCTTGGATTTTATGTGTTTCTTAACTACTAGCATAACCCCTCCTCCCTTCCTGTTCTGTAGTAGTAGTAGTAGTATTAATAGTAGTAGTGGCATGTGGTGCAAGAAAGCAAGTGTATGAGCTTATGCAGCATCAGCCAAAAAAAAAAAAAAAAAAAAAAATCACACCATTCCCTCCAAATGCCTGTCCAGTTCCTCCTTAAATTTATTCAACCTATCAACTTCCACAACGACAGATGGAAGTTTGTTCCAGCAATTAACCACCCGCTGGCTAAAGGCAAATTTCCGCATATCTATTCTACATCTGTCCTCTCTTAATTTGAATTTATGCCCCCTGAGGTTCGTAATCTGAACAAGTGGAAGGATCCCATCAGAATTCAGCGTGCTCAACCCATTCAAGGCCTTATACACCTCAATCAGATCACCGCGCAGGTGCCTAGTCTCCAGCCACTGCAATTTGCAGAACTTAAGCCTCTCTTGATAAGAGGATCCCTTCATTCCCCTCACCAATCTTGTTGCCCTTCTCTGTACACGCTCAAGTAAATCTACATCCTTCCTAAAATGAGGCCTCCAGACCTGTACGCAGTACTCAAGGCGTGGCCTGACCATTGCCTTATACAGAGGGATAATCACCTCCTTTTTCCTGCTAGCAAAATTCCTATATATCATTGACAAAACCCCATGACCTGCCCTTGCAGCCTGTCTGCATTGCTCAGAAAACTTCGGGGTTCGAGCCCGTCACCACCAAATACGGAGGATGTGGAAAGGTCAGGAAATGACCACCGCATATCCCGGAGCAATATGGCCTTAGTTGCTAATGCTCCTAAAAACCAAATAACAACAATCAGAAAACTTCATATCTGCCTGCACAATTACTCCCAGGTCTTTTTCATTTTCTACCACCTTAAGTGTAGTACCACACAGTTGGTACGTTTCTCTGGGTTTACTTCTACCCATATGCAGTACTTTGCATTTGTCAAGCTTAAACTTCAGTTGTCACTTCTTAGCCCATCTGCCCAAATTATCTAGATCCTGTTGCAGTAGCACAGGATCTAGATACAACTGAAGTTTAACCTGTCTATCTTTTCTATACACCTTGTACTCCCCAAATTCCACTTCTGCATTCTTTATATCTGTATGACACAACGGCTCTGTTATCCCAACAATATCTGCTTTTGAAGTTTTGACCAACACCTCAAATTCATCAAATGTATTTACCAAACTCCTAGCATTGGTGTACACACAAGTATACATGCACCTGTTTTTATTCAGCTACCCTAACACAGCCCATGTATTTACTTGTTCTGCAATGACTCCCAGCAGTCTCTGGAATCCCCTGCACCTTGTTTTCCAGGCTTGCTCGTTATAATAGAAGCAGTGTGCAAGAATCCCTTTCACCTTTGCCAGTGGCTACCGGTAATTTTTTAGACCGTGTATCCCCCCAAGCTAGCAGTTTTCTGACCCCTCTAACTCTGCCTTGATAGCATCAGCAAATATTCTTGCACCCTTTCTATTTAAGTGTATCCCATCCCTGTAGAAGCAGTCTCTCCTGTTAAGCACAGACCAGGCTGAGAAAAATTCTACCTCTTGAGCCTTGCACAATCTCTCCGGAGCCGAGATGATCAACAAGGTTCTCATCATATACTCCCTCCTATCGTGTCTGGGCAGAATTGCAGACACTTTCAAATTCAACCCTAACTCACAGCTTTTTTTCAACATTGACTTGTACTTGTTAAGTAATTCTGCCGGTCTCCTACTCTTAATATCATTAGTGTCAACGTGTACAACAGTATCACCTTTTGTGCCCTTAAAAGATGATATCTGCTGTACAACATTATTATTATTATTAGCTATATGGTGCAAGGAAGCCTGAGGCTTATGCTGTACCAGCAAAAAAAAAAAAAAATTCCTGAGCCACCCTGTGAGAGAGAGAGAGAGAGAGAGAGAGATTGAGAGAGAAGGGAATCACCAAGAAGAGAAGAATGATCATCAACCTTTGCATCTGGCAGACATACCCTGGTGCGTGCTGTTCCACCTATCCCTTTTGCACAATATGTTCGCCATTTCCCTGACAATTGAGTCACCGACAACTACTAGTTCCTGTGGGACCAGCGCATTCTGCCTTGGGTGTTGCCGCTGTGTTGCGTGATGTTCAAGTGCAAGCTGTGGCATTGATGTGGGTAGCTGAGAGCTGGATGGGTCCCCTCAATTTAAACCTTTCAAGGGCATCCACCCTATCCTTCAAGTTCTCATATAGGCCCATAACAACGCTGAGTTGGCGCCCGATTTCCTCACACTCCTTACATCATGCACAAAGACATTCCCCTTGGCAATGTCATGTCCTGTCCCTGATTGCTCCACAAACATCAAACAGCAGTACATTTCACAAGGCTGTGGTTCAGAGGACAACTGCTCCCTCAGTTCTCCCCTGAGCCACACTACTCCCATCAGCTTGAGAGACTTTTGCTTTGCTGCTCTTGTCTGAGTCATGATTTTGATTCAATTTCAATACAAAATTATAACCCTAAACTTATATCCCAATGCAGTTATAACATTATATATATATATTTCAGTATCGAGTATTACCTCTGAGTTATGTTATATGATTTCCGTATCTCCTATAAAGTTATATGTATTAATTAATAATGTTATGTTTGTAAAATCTAAGTTGTTATATATATTTAGTTAAAAAAAAGTACAATTTGATTGACAATGAAGTTTAATAAGATTAATAAATTTTACTGATTAATTGATAATATTATGCTATACTAAGCTAACTGATTTTTAATACAGTGCTACATGTTTCTCTATCTAGTTCGGGATATACGTTGTATCGTATAAAAATGGCGGCAAGTTAAGAAAGGTAAATCTACGGACACTAAGTATTACTTAACTTTCAAAATAAACCAAGGAGCTTGACTAGGTCTATAAGCTACTTATAGAAAATAATTTAATATTACAATTAAATCAGTAAAATGGCTAAATATAATTAAAAACTTGTCCAGCACGTGGATTCGATACTCTTACTGATACTAAGTAATAACCTACAAAATCTCTATCTAAGTTCAAATTAAAAAGTATCGTAACTAGGAATATAAAGCTACTTCTAGGAAATAAATTAATATGCCAATTTAAGTCAATAAAACAGCAAAATTTTAAGAAAAACTTTTCTATTTGCTGGTGCCATAAAAACTTTGTCCACACAAGGATTTTTGTAGTCCACATATTTACCCTCTTTCCTCATATGGCTGCCCTTTTGCTGATCTTATCAGGTATGTTTCTCATCTTTGGACCCTTTCAAAAGCTCAATGTGTTTCTTTAGGTGTTATTAGCATTAGCATTAGTAGAGGCATTTGATGCAAGAAAGCAAGCTTATGCAGCATCAGCCAAAAATAAAAAATAAAAAAATAAATAAAATAAAAAAAAAATAATAATAATAATAAAAAAAAAATAAAAAATAACCACTTCCACTTCACCCCTCTGTTCGTTCGAAATACCTGTCCAGCTGAGCCTTAAACTTATTTAGGCTATCAACTTCCACGACAAGGGATGGAAGTCTATTCCACCAACCACCCACCCACTGGCTAAAGGTAAATTTCCTCACGTCTATCCTACATCTGTCTTTTCTCAATTTGAATTTATGGCCTCTCAGGTGATTATTCTGAGAAAGAGGAAGAATCCCATCAGCATTGAGCATGCTCAAACCATTCAAGGCTTTATACACCTCTGTCAGATCACCTCGCCGATGCCTAGTCTCCAGACACTGTAATTTGCAAAACTTAAGCCTTTCTTCATAAGAGCACCCCTTTGTTCCATTCACTAATCTTGTTGCCCTTCTCTGTACTCGTTCCAGCATCTCTACATCCTTCTTGAAATGAGGCCTCCAGACCTGTATACAGTACTCTAGGTGTGGTCTGACCATTGCCTTATACAAGGGATAATCACCTCCTTTTCCCTGCTAATAAAATTCCTATATATCATCGACAATACACCATGAGCTACTCTTGCAGCCCTTCTGCACTGCTCAGAAACATATCTGCCTGCACAACCACCCCCAGGTCCCTTTCATTCTCTACCACTGTCAGTGTAGTACCACAGAGTTGATACGTTGCTCTGGGGTTGCTGTTTCCCTATGTAGTACTTTACATTTGTCAATGTTAAACTTCATTTGTCACTTCTCAGCCCATCTGCTCAACCTTTCCAGATCCTGATGCAGTAGCATAGTGTCAGTAGTGTCCTTGACAACCCTGCCAACCTTCGTATCGTCTGCAAACTTGGACATTAAGCTTGATATACCATCATCAATATCATTTATAAATAAATTAATAAATAATAAATTAATAAAAATTAATAATAATAATAAAAAAAATAATAAATAAAAAATAAAATTAATAAATCAATAAATTTATAAATAAATTATGGAATACTGTGTCCAAGTATGCACACAGTATTCCAAATAGATTGTACAATTACCTTGTACAGTGGGACAACAATGCATTCAAGCAAATGTTGGCTAAATCATCAATAGGACACAGTGGGCCTCTCCATGCATCCTGTCTTCAATACACAGGGAACTTTATCTCTGCCTGTATTGTAACCCCCATATCCCTTTCTTCGGCTACTTTTTTTAATTTCAACTCCACCAAGTGCATAAGTTAATTTGAAGTTGCTATTCCTCAAGTGTAAGACCTTGTAAGACATGTTCAGTATGTCCTTCATTTTGATGGACAGATTCCTGAAAGCATACATCAGTGTTTGCAATGATATGATAATACACATCTTCATCCTGCCGACCGGGCTAGCCGAGTGGGTAAAGTACCTGCCCGGCAACCCAAAGGTCGCGGGTTCGATTCCCGCCTCGGGCTTGGATCAAAGTACTGCAAAAACCTTGGGAGGTGCAATATGGCCACAGAAGCCGATGCGCCAACAACTACCAAATCAAAAAAAAAAAAAAAAAAAAAAACACATCTTCATTAATTTTGATAATTTAATACAACTAAACAATCCACACGAAATCTGCTATACTCGTGAATCAAGTTCACAAGTATAGCGGATTTCTTGTGGTACAACTTTTCTTCTTTTGAGAAACCCCTACAAGAAAGAGTCAGACATTCAAAAATATCTGCAATTGTGATAATCAGGATAATGGTACCGTTATATGTGAGGACTGAAAATAGTGTGCAAAAAATTTATTACAAGAAATCTTTGGCAAGGGATGCAAAGAAAAACAGCAAAGAGTTCTTTACTTATGAAAACTCTAGAAGGAAGGGTATGAATTAGATTGGTTCACTTGATATCGATGGGTCAACTGTTGATGATCCTGCTCAGGTAGCTAACAAACTAAATGAATATTTTGCATCGACATTCACACATGAGGAGTTATTTAGCGAGGGGAAAGCCAGAGGTGTATTCAACTCTAGCAGTAAGCTAGAGAATCTTGTAATAACTGAGAGTAAAGTGGAGGAGAAATTGTTGAAGATAAACACAAGAAAGGCACCTGGGGTGGATGGGATCTATCCAGTTATATTAAAGGAGGCAGCAGAGGAAGTAAGCAAACCCTTAGCCATAATTATGAGAGCTTCCTTGGACTCAGGGGAGGTACCCACAGACTGGAAATGTGCAAATGTGACCACAATTCACAAAGAAGGATCAAAGGCTGACACAAGTAATTATAGACCTGTGAGTTTAACTTCTGTTCCAGGAAAATTAATGGAGGCACTAGTTAAAGAAGCACTGCAGGATCATTTAGACAAGACTTCAGTTATAGCTCGGACACAGCATGGTTTTGTTAAGGGGAAGTCTTGCCTGACCAATTTGATTGGATACTATGATGCAGTCACAAAGGAACTGGATGCAGGGAATAACTTTGATATTATATACTTGGATCTTAGAAAGGCTTTTGATACTGTTGCACATGGAAGACTGCTGCACAAATTGGAGCAGTGTGACATTGGAGGCAAATTGCTGCTGTGGATAAAGGGGTGGCTGAGGGGGAGAAGACAGAGTGGTAATCAATGGACACTGCTCGTCATGGACTAATGTTATTAGTGGAGTCCCTCAGGGCTCAGTGTTGGGTCCATTATTGTTTTCTGTATTCATAAATGATATTGGTGATGGTATATCAAGCTTAATGTCGAAGTTTGCAGACAATACGAAGGTAGGCAGGTTTGTCGAGGACACTACTGACACTATGCTGCTGCAACAGGATCTGAAAAGGTTGAGCAGATGGGCTGAGAGGTGGCAAACGAAGTTTAACATTGACAAATGTAAAGTACTACACATGGGAAACAGCAACCCCAGAGTAACGTATCAACTCTGTGGTACTACACTGACAGTGGTAGAGAATGAAAGGGACCTGGGGGTGGTTGTGCAGGCAAATATGAAGTTCTCTGAGCAGTGCAGACGGGCTGCAAGAGTAGCTCATGGTGTATTGTCAATGATATATAGGAATTTTTCTAGCAGGGATAAGGAGGTGATTATTCCCTTGTATAAGGCAATGGTCAGGCCACACCTAGAGTACTGTATACAGGTCTGGAGGCCTCATTTCATGAAGGATGTAGAGCTGCTGGAACGAGTACAGAGAAGCGCAACAAGATTAGTGAATGGAACAAAGGGGTGCTCTTACGAAGAAAGGCTTAAGTTTTGCAAATTACAGTGTCTGGAGACTAGGCACCAGCGAGGTGATCTGATAGAGGTGTATGAAGTCTTGAATGGTTTGAGCATGCTCAATGCTGATGGGATTCTTCCTCTCACTCAGAATAATCACCTGAGAGGGCATAAATTCAAATTGAGGAAAGACAGATGTAGGATAGACGTGCGGAAATTTGCCTTTAGCCAGCGGGTGATTGGTTGGTGGAACAGACTTCCATCCCTTGTTGTGGAAGTTGATAGCCTAAATAAGTTTAAGGCTCAGCTGGACAGGTATTTTGAACGAACAGAAGGGTGAAGTGGAAGTGGTTTCTTTTTTTTTTTTTTTTTTTTTGGCTGATGCTGCATAAGCTTGCTTTCTTGCATCAAATGCCTCTACTAATGCTAATTCTAAAATGCAAAATGTCTTGCATAAACAACTGTGTGATTACACACAGTTGTTTATGCTGTTTGTTTGTTGTTTGTTATTTGGTTTTTAGGAGCATTAGCAACTAAGGCCACATTGCTCCGGGGATATGCAGTAGTCATTCTCTGACCTTTCCGCATCCTCAGTATTTGGTGGTCACGGGCTCGAACCCCGGTCTAATTAAGAAGCATGCACTGTGCACTGCTGCTCCTGCCCACCTGGGTTGTTTATGCAAGACATTTTTAAAAATGTGTGTTTACATATAGTTGTTTATGCAAGACATTTTGAATTATAGTTTAGTTTACACATTTTGAATTATATTGTAGTTTACACAGTTGTTTATGACTTTCTACTGCAGTAGAAAGTCAATCTGAAACATATGTAGATATATTGCGATGAGATGACAGTTTTATTGAAAAAGAGGAGTCCATTTAAACCATAATTTGGCAAGGCTATCCGCATAGTCATTTTCTCCCTCCATGATTATTTTTTTCATGAAGCTGCCATTAAAGTTTTGTTGCCCAGAACCTACATTCTGCTTGCTTGCAGTCCTATTCAAATGAAAATAAACTGAAAACCACACGTTGCGTAACACACTGCATTTCTTCCCCTCTGCCCATGGGATAAATTGAATTCTGTTTTTCATTTTAAGAAGGCTTATTCAGTGCTGTAACCTTGAAGGAGAACAATTTCAAATCAATTTGAAGCATTTGTTGAGCAGAACACCAAGATAATCCAAGTTCTCGAGTTGCTTTCCTTGACTTTCCTGGCCTACACTCCATTGTGCCTTGAAGGGCTGAAACATTTGCTGCAGAATGAATACTAACTGCACAAGGTCATTTTCATTCCTTTACAGATACTTTCTCTTAAAACTGCTGAGATAAGCAAAATATCATGTTTCTTGGAGATTCCCAATTTGTTTAAAAAAAAATTCAAAAATGTTCTCTGTGCAGCAGTTATACTTTGTTTCAGTAAATAAAAAGCACACCTTTTAGTCTTCTGTTTTTATTGTCTGATAATTATTTTTATGCATAAAGTAACATTGCATGAAAAGGAAAATAGTGAACTGCATGATTAAGAGTTGATAGAAGTAACTAATGCTCCCAGTAATAATTTTATTGTTTTTTTTCAGCCAGGGCAGAGAGTTTTCATATGTCAGAGAACTATGGGTCATGGAACATGTGCTGATTATACAGTTGTTGACCAAGCATATGTGTTTCCACTTGATGACTGCCTCACATTTCAGCAAGGAGCAGCTATTGGAATTCCATATTTCACTGCCTATAGATCATTGATTATGAAGTAATTATAAAGTATATGAAAGTTTAATAAATAGATGCTAGCATAATTAAGTCACTCTTATATAATTAGAATTAGCATTAGTAGAGGCATATGATGCAAGAAAGCAAGCTTATGCAGCATCAGCCAAAAAAAAAAAAAAAAAACCGCTCCCATTTCACCTGTCTGTTTATTCCAAATACCTCTCCAGCTCAGACGTTATAGCCTTAGTAGCTGATGCGCCAATAAAAATCAAAACAAACAAACTCCAGCTCAGCCTTAAATTTATTTAGGCTATCAACTTCCACAACAAAAGATGGAAGTCTGTTCCACCAATCAACTACCCACTGACTAAAGGCAAACTTCCGCACATCTATCCTGCATCCGTCTTTCTTCAATTTGAATTTATGCCCTCTCAGGTGATTATTTTGAGCAAGAGGAAGAATCCCATCAGCATTGAGCATGCTCCAACCATTCAAGGCTTTATACACCTCAATCAGATCACCTCGAAAGGTGCCTAGTCTCCAGACACTGTAATTTGCAAAACTTAAGCCTTTCTTCGTAAGAGCAACCCTTTGTTCCATTCACTAATCTTGTTGCCCTTCTCCCTCTTTTTACAGCCTGGACTGTACTTGTTAACAGGAGAGATTGCTTCTACAGGGATGGGATACACTTAAATAGAAAGGGTGCAAGAATATTTGCTGATGCTATCGAGGCAGTGTTAGGTGGGTCGGAAAACTGCTAGCTTGGGGGGAGACAAAGACCAATAGATTGACAGTAGCCACTGGCAGAGGTGAAAGAGATTCTTGCACTGCTTCTATTAGAATGAGCAGAAGCCTGAAAAACAAGATGCATGGTATTTCAGAGACTGCTGGAAGCCATAGCGGTACAAGTAAACACATGGGTTGTGTCAGGGTAGCTAAGAATAGAAACAGGTGCAGGTATACTTGCGTGTACACCAATGCTAGGAGTTTAGTAAATAAATTTGATGAATTTGAGGTATTGCTCAAAACATCAAAGGCAGATATTGTTGGGATATCAGAGACGTGGTGTCACACAGATATAAGGGATGCAGAACTGCAATTTGGGGAGTACAGCGTCTACAGAAAGGATAGACAGGATAAGAAGGGGGGAGAGGTTATGCTATTAGTTAAGAAACACATAAAAACCAAGGAAGTGAAGCCAGTCGACATCGCTGGACAGTGCAGTGTTGAGTCCGTTTGGTGTGACATAAGCATTGGGAGATCAAAATTGAGAGTAGAAGTGTGCTATAGGCTTAATGACTCTGTTGAGTATAATAAGGAACTGTACAGGGAAATAGAGTGGGCCAGTAAATCAGAGAGTCTTATAATGGGAGATTTTAATTTCCCAGATATTGACTGGAATTTGGGGGCTGGTTACTCACACACTAGCAGGGCTTTTGTGGATTTATTGGATGATTGTTTTCTACATCAGCATGTTCGGGAGGCAACTAGAGGGAGTAATACTCTTGATTTGATTATCAGCAGTGATTCTTCATGCATTCAGAATCTGCAGATAAATGAATCACTAGGTGGCAGTGATCACAGTGTGCTGAAGTGGGATTTACTCAAAGAGGTAACTACCATTAGGGGTAAAGGGAAGGGTTATTGCTTCCGTAAAGGCGACTACGATGGACTGAGACAGTATTTAAATTCTATACAGTGGGACCAACTGATGATGTTACCAACAGCAAATTCAAAATGGAAAGCATTCAAAGAACTTATCTTGGAAGCTACTAGGCTTTACATACCAACTAAGAAATATTGTTCAAGGTTTAGGCCAAAATGGATGTCAGATGAACTAATGAGGCATATGGCAGAGAAGAAAAATGCATGGGATACTTACAAATTAACACATGACACAGAAGCCTATGATAGATACAAGTTGATATGCAACCAAGTTACAAAGGAGGTTAGGCAGGCGAAGGCAGATTACGAGAAATCATTGGCAAGGGATGCAAAGAAAAACAGCAAAGAGTTCTTTACTTATGTAAACTCAAGAAGGAAGGGGATGAATCAGATTGGTCCACTTAATATTGATGGGTCAACTGGTGATGATCCTGCTCAGGTAGCTAACAAACTAAATGAATATTTTGCATCGACATTCACACATGAGGAGTTATTCAGCAAGGGGAATGCCAGAGGTGTATTCAACTCTAGCAGTAAGCTACAGAATCTTGAAATAACTGGGAGTAAAGTGGAGGAGAAACTGTTGAAGATAAACACAAGAAAGGCACCCGGGGTGGATGGGATCTATCCAGTTATATTAAAGGAGGCAGCAAAGGAAGTAAGCAAACCCTTAGCCATAATTATGAGAGCTTCCTTGGACTCAGGGGAGGTACCCATAGACTGGAAATGTGCAAATGTGACCCCAATTCACAAAGGAGGATCAAAGGCTGACACAAGTAATTATAGACCTGTGAGCTTAACTTCTGTTCCAGGAAAATTAATGGAGGCACTAGTTAAAGAAGCACTGCAGGATCATTTAGACAAGACTTCAGTTATAGCTCAGACACAGCATGGTTTTGTTAAGGGGAAGTCTTGCCTGACCAACTTGATTGGATACTATGATGCAGTCACAAAAGAACTGGATGCAGGGAATAACTTTGATATTATATACTTGGATCTTAGAAAGGCTTTTGATACTGTTGCACATGGAAGACTGCTACACAAATTGGAGCAGTGTGACATTGAAGGCAAATTGCTGCTATGGATAAAGGGGTGGTTGAGGGGGAGAAGACAGAGAGTGGTAATCAATGGACACTGCTCATCGTGGACTAATGTTATTAGTGGAGTCCCTCAGGGCTCAGTGTTGGGTCCATTATTGTTTTCTGTATTTATAAATGATATTGATGATGGTATATCAAGCTTAATGTCCAAGTTTGCAGATGATACAAAGGTTGGCAGGGTTGTCAAGGACACTACTGACACTATGCTGCTGCAACAGGATCTGGAAAGGTTGAGCAGATGGGCTGAGAGGTGGCAAATGAAGTTTAACATTGACAAATGTAAAGTACTACACATGGGAAACAGCAACCCCAGAGCAACGTATCAACTCTGTGGTACTACACTGACAGTGGTAGAGAATGAAAGGGACTTGGGGGTGGTTGTGCAGGCAGATATGAAGTTCTCTGAGCAGTGCAGACGGGCTGGAAGAGTAGCTCATGGAGTACTGTCAATGATATACAGGAATTTTTCCAGCAGGGATAAGGAGGTGATTGTTCCATTGTATAAGGCAATGGTCAGGCTGCACCTGGAGTACTGTATACAGGTCTGGAGGCCTCATTTCAAGAAGGATGTAGAGCTGCTGGAACGAGTACAGAGAAGGGCAACAAGATTAGTGAATGGAACAAAGGGGTGCTCTTACGAAGAAAGGCTTAAGTTTTGCAAATTACAGTGTCTGGAGACTAGGCACCAGCGAGGTGATCTGATAGAGGTGTA
The DNA here is from genome assembly GCF_048544385.1 of Mastigoproctus giganteus. Taxonomy (NCBI): domain Eukaryota; kingdom Metazoa; phylum Arthropoda; class Arachnida; order Uropygi; family Thelyphonidae; genus Mastigoproctus; species Mastigoproctus giganteus. Next base: position 236,508,848 of record NC_143576.1, read on the forward strand.
TAAAGCCTTGAATGGTTTAAGCATGCTCAATGCTGATGGGATTCTTCCTCTAGCTCAGAAAAATCACCTGAGGGCATAAATTCAAATTGAGGAAAGACAGATGTAGGATAGACGTGCGGAAATTTGCCTTTAGCGAGCGGGTGGTTGGTTGATGGAACAGACTTCCATCCCTTGTGGTGGAGGTTGATAGCCTAAATAAGTTTAAGGCTCAGCTGGACAGGTATTTTGAACGAACAGATAGGTGAAATGGAAGTGGGTGTTTTTTTTTTTTTTTTTTGGCTGATGCTGCATAAGCTTGCTTTCTTGCATCATATGCCTCTACTAATGCTAATGCTTTTCTTTCTCTGTGCTCGTTCCAACAGCTCTACATCCTTCTTGAAATGAGGCCTCCAGACCTGTATACAGTACTCAAGGTGTGGCCTGACCATTGCCTTATACAAGGGGATAATCACCTCTTTATCACTGCTAGAAAAATTCCTGTATATCATTGACAAGACACCAAGAGCTACTCTTGCAGACCGTCTGCACTGCTCAGGAAACTTCATATCTGCCTGCACAATTACCCCCAGTATCTTTTCGTTCTCTACCACTGTCAGCGTAGTACCACAGAGTTGATACGTTGCTCTGGGGTTACTGCTTCCCATGTGTAGTACTTTACATTTGTCAATGTTAAAATTCATTTGCCACCTCTTAGCCCATCTGCTCAACTTTTCTAGATCCTGTTGCAGCAGTGTACTGTCATTAGTGTTGTTAACAACCCTGCCAACCTTCGTATTGTCTGCAAACTTGGACATTAAGCTTGATATACCATCATCAATATCATTTATAAATAACAATGACAATGGACCCAACACTGCATCCTGAGGGACTCCACTAATAACATTAGTCGCGAAGGGCAGTGTCCATTGATTACCACTCTCTGTCTTCTCCCACTCAACCATCCCATTATCCATAGCAGCAATTTGCCTCCAATGCCACACTGCTCCAATTTGTTCCGCAGTCTTCCATGCACAACAGTATCAAAAGCCTTTCTAAGATACAAATATATGATATCAAAGTTATTCCCTGCATCCAGTTCCTTTATGATCACATCATAGTATCCAATCAAATTGGTCAGGCAAGGCTTTCCCTTAACAAAACTATGCTGTGTCCAAGCTATAACTGAAGTCTTGTCTAGATGATCCTGCAGTGCTTCTTTAACCAGTGCCTCCATTAATTTTCCTGGAAGCAATTCTTATATCATCATTATTATTTATTATATAATTTGCAGTATTCATCAAATTTAAAATATTTATTCATCCTATGGTATTTAAATGAATATAAATACATATGTCACAACCTGAACTTGTGCAGTTATTCTTCAGTGTGAGTAACAAATTAATTCATACAATGCCCTTCTAAAATGTTGACAACAATATATTCAAGCACATAGGTTGATCTTTAGTGGCACATGGTCTGCAAGTAATCTGGTTTTCATGGTGACTTCAAACAGTAATGTTATTTCATTACTATTTGAAAATGACCTTGAGATCAGTGAGATCCTGCATATTGATGGTTGATGGAGTGCTCTGTATACCTTTATTGCACAATTTGAGTCTTGTGGGCTGTGATGTTACCTTGGAACAGTCCAACGTTAGCATTATGGGATGGCATCTACATGTTAAGCAATGCAAATGCCATCTGTTGGTCATATGGCTGCCTTATCACTACTTTTCTGAGGGCAACATAAAAAAAAAGCCCATAGGCCTTTGGTTATGTAGTGAATACCACTGTTTTGAAAAATTCACAGAAGCTTTATATCTGCAGTGATAGTGGGTGCAGCCAGGCAACCAGTAATAAATGTTTTTGTAACTATATATTTCAGCATACCAGAACATTCTGCTGCAGCCATATAGGTGCATATACTGCCAACAAAATAAATCCCATTTGTGGTAGGGTAGTGGCCAGTTTTGCATAATGCCATTAATTATCATGTTTTATTAGTATTTGCTCAAATACAGTTTGAATACTTATCCTTCATTTGTGTTTAAATTAAATCATGTGAACCTGCCCACATGATTTAATTTAAACACAGATGAAGGGATACGTGAATTTAATTTTTATTTAATTTAAACACAAATGTAAACATTGGCAAGTTTGGGTTTGGTGGCACCCAACCATTTTGGCCATATCTGAATCATTTATATGTAATTACTATTGATTGATGACCCTTATTTGCTGTTGAACTAACAGCATTTGTCATCTGGCTGCCTGCACCAGTCCATTCCTACATATATGCATTGGCTCCAGCTACATTCTATATTAGTGAGAATAATATATGATTTCCATGTTGTTAGAATCGTCTGATGATCTCTGCTACATGGAAACATTGCATAATCACTAAACCATAGATTTTCCAGAGAATCTTAAGCACACAAATTTAGTTATATTAGCATATGCAGGAGGAGAAGTACTCTGAACTTTGGATACTATGTATCTAATTTTAAATTCATCTTCTTCAGGAACATGCCCTTATGGCAACTGCCACTACCACCACCATAGCAATCTCTGTAATTAAGGAATGGTATGGAACTGCAATAAATTTGATAAACGTCATGATTTCTAATTGCTTCTCTGTTAACTCTTTTCTTTTAGATTGAGAATAAAATACTCCATACCTGTCATAATCCTGTTACTACAGAATCTCCTCTGTTCTTTCAGCAAATGCTAACATTTAGCATATACTTAGAGCATATTATTTGAGAAGCAATAAGTAGTCATTAATAATATGCTATTAGCGGTCATTAATAATATGCTATAAGCAGTCTTCGATAATATGGTAATTAATAGCCATTTAATGTAATTCTCAGGAATGGTATGTATAATTTGCATAGTTTTCTTGCAGTTTGACCCAAGAACACACACTTCTACCAGCGAATGCATGATACGGATATGAGGGACAGGTTCTAGTGCTATTAAAATAATAATTTTTTTGTCCTCTGCTGTGGTTTTCCATGCCAGCTTAGTCAACACTATATTTTGTCATCTGGCACTCAGCTGGAGAGGTTGGGATTCAATACCTGTTGATGACTGGAGGAATTTCTAATATCCACTTCAGTTGAGGCTATAGTTGGCATATCATAGATAAAGGGAGTAAAGTTTCCTGCTCTGATTTCCTGCCTTATTCAAAGTTTTTGAACCTGCACAACATGCAGAACAACCTATGAACATACATGCTCAGTGAATGATTGACATGCTCCAGCCCCATTAAAATAACAATTTGAATTTTTTATTTAGCATTAGCATTAGTAGTGGCATATACACCATCAGCCAAAAAAAAAAAAAGAAAAAATCCTTCCCATTTCACCTATCTATTCGCTCCAAACATCTCTCCGGTTCTTTCTTGAATCTATTTAAGCTATCAACTTCCACAATGTCAGATGGAAGTTTGTTTCAAGCAATCAACCACTTGCTGGCTAAAGGCAAATTTCTGCGCATCTATTCTGCAATTGTCTTTCCTCAATTTGAATTTATGCCCCCTCAAGTGCATAATCTGAGCAAGAGGAAGAAACCCATCAGCCTTGAGCTTGCTTGAACCATTCAAAGCCTTATACACCTGAATCAGATTATCTTGCAGGTGCCTATCTCCAGATGCTGCAATTTGCAGAACTTAAGTCTTTCTTGATAAGAGCACCCCTTTGTTCTCCTCACCAATCTCATTGTCCTTCTCTGTATGGGATTAGACAAATATCTGAAGAAAAGCAAGTGGATGTGGTATCAACCCAAGAACCATATTGGGCTATAATTCAATCTGATCAGAAATCTAGATTATTAGGATATCCCTTATATTCAAGAGTAATACACTCCATGCTAGATGAGCCTAAGTCGGGTATTGTAATCTTTAACAGAGAATTGGATGTAGTGATTGTACAAGGTTATGTAATTCATATGCTGCTTGTGTAATGATTGCTTCGGTGTCAATCCGGTTTTATCTCATATCTGCGTATTGCTCTCCTTCCATGGACTTCAATAATTTTCTAGACTACTTGGAGCATGCTTTACTAATATTAAGACCACATAATGTAATTATAACAACTGATGCTAATCCCAAATCTAGCATTTGGCATAGTTCAATAACTGATATGAGGGGTTTGATGCTGGAAGATCTTATTTATAGTCATAATTTATATGTGGTAAATAAACCCAATCAGCTATCAATGTTTAGTGGAGCAATGGGAGAATCTAATATCGATATAACTATTACAACAGCTGGGTTATGGAACTGTTTGTACGAATGGCGGGTATTTTCGGACTGGACTTCTAGTGATCACCGGGCTATTTCATTCTACGTTGATAGTGTACAGCCATCCCAGAATGTACAGGGTCAAATTCCAGAACTAATTAGATTTTCACTTAAAACAATGAACTGGTCAATGTTTGAGGATTCTGTCTGCATGGATTTTCTGACACATAAGCAATAAGAATTAATAAACTTACCTGCATTGGTTGTAGTTAGGTATATTCAAGATTCTATTACAAAGGCGGCCTATAAGTCTGCTAGAAAAAAGATAAGTTCTACTGAATCATGTGCCTGGTGGTCACGAGATTTAGCATTGCAACGTAGATTGGTACATCGTGCTAGGAGGCAATTTCAGCAGCATTGACACTGGTCTCCCAGTGAGGTTGTTAGATTACATTAAGAGTACATAGCACTGAAAAATGATTACAGAAGAGCAATAACAATTTGTAAGAGGGAAACATGGAAATTATTCGTCCAAGAGTCGGGGAATTCAAATCCATGGGGTCTGTTGTATAAAATTACAAGAGACAAGCTATGCAATTCGGATGTTTTTAATACTGTGCATACAAGTTCGACAGAAACAATAGGATGGATGGATTCCATTGAAGCTATAATTTATAAACTATTCCCACAAGATGATTCCTTGGAAGATACGGCAAATCAGACTTCAATAAGAAGAGAAAATGTAACTCAGATAACTATGGAGCCATTTACACTTAATGAATTAGCATGTATAATTGGAAAATTAAATTTTAAGTAATGTCCAGGATATGATTTGATAGAGAATGAATTTATAGCACGGTTTTATACATTGTTTCCGCAGTTGTTACTACTACTATATAACAAACGTCTTGCAGAAGGATATTTTCCACCAGATTGGTAGGTAGCTTTATTGAAGCTAATCAAAACGCCTGGTAAGCCCCTCTCAGATCCTGGATCCTACCGGCCAATAGCCCTTCTAGCTAACCTTGGCAAATTACTGGAAAGGTTGATGGTTCTGTGCATTACGCAGTTAATAGAGCAGCATGGAATGATATCAAATAAACAGTATGGGTTCACATCTGGAAAGTCAGCAGAGGATGCTTTAGTGGACTTTTGAACACACATCGAGAGTTCTGCTTCAAATTATGAATTGGTCATTTTTGTGGATTTTCCGGATGCCTTTAACTCAGTATGTTAGGAGGCTGCTCTTGCTCAGTTGAGGATAGCTGGATGTGCTCAAGAATTATATAAATTGTTTGGAAGTTATTTTAGTGACAGATATGTAATTGTTAAATCTAAAACCTTTTATATTAAAAAGCAGGTTTATTGTGGTTGTCCCCAAAGTTCAATTTTAGGTCTTTTCATATGGAACCTTGTCTTGCAAAATTGGTTAGCTCGCTCCTTTTCTAACTGTAGGACAATAGCTTTTGCCGATGACTTAACAATTATAGTGGCTGGGAGTTCGAGGAGTAGTCTTGAACATAATGCTAATATTGTATTGACTGATTTGCATCTCTGGGCACAAAACTATAAGTTAACTATTAATCCGTATAAAACTAAAATGATGCTTTTTAAAAGCAAATTGGACCCTAGCCGACCTCCACAAATAAAGTTAAATGGTATTCGGCTACCAAAGACATCTGAAGCTAAATATTTAGGAATAGTAATAGATTATAAATTCTCATTTTTTCCACATATAACATATTTAGGAGCTAAAGTGAAAAAGTTCTCTGGTGCTATTATTTGTGTTTCTAAGTCTGACTGGGGTTTATCTCACAAGACTCTTTCATTATATTATAAGGCAGTATTTCCCCCCATGATAACATATTCAGTGGGCGCTTGGTTTCATCAAGCTGTGTTGGTGAGGTTTCAAGCAAAACTCAACTCTATACAAAGATCAATGCTTCTCAGCATGTTGAGAGTATGTAGGACCGTATCTACTGCAGAAATTCAGGTGTTGGCCAGGGCTATTCCTTTGGCCTTGTTCCTGATATACCGAGGACTATGTTATTGGATTAAGAAGAAGATTCCTGCTACTTTTCATAACATTACAATTGATACTCAGGCAGATATTAAAAGGGAAAAGAAGTGGTGTATAAAGGAGATAATTAACCGATGGGACACTGGAACTGCGGGATGGGAGACAAATTTATTTCTTCCAGAGATGACATTTCTCCTAGATAAAACGGCAGCTGAATGGTTTACGCCTGGATTAGAGTTGCTTTATATAATAACAGGCCATGGCTCATTGAACGAGAAACTATTTGCATTAGGATTAACAAATACTGAATTGTGTTTTTGTGGAGCCAAGGAAAATTGGTTTCACATTTTGTGTGAATGTAATATTTATGATAGTGCGCGATCAGTAATTAGTGATCTCCTGGTGAATGTGATTCCTGGACAGCAGTTTCATCTCTTGATGGAATGAGATAAACTTCAACTGTTACAAATCTTTGCTAAAGCTGCATTTGATCTAAGAAAAGTATGCTTCCACAGTTAAGAACTGGTTAACTTTGGATAATTAACTGGGATTAATGTGGTGTTTGTAGTTACAGTAGGCAAGTTTTTTTTTTTTGTTTTTTTTTATCCATTTATTTTATTTTATTTTATTTTTATTATTTATTATTATTTTTTTATTATTTTTTTTATTTTTTAACTCTGGAGTGGGCCCTCAGAGCGTTTTTTTTTTTTGTCTCATAAACTGAGACGTAAGGCGTCCCATCTACTGAAACTGGCCTACCTTCCCGTGGTGTGGACGAGTATCTGGAAGCAGCCTTCCCGGCGATTGCTGCTTCTAGGTAGCCAAGAGGCCAGCACATCACAACAACACAACATACATAAAATACACAAACATCACATTACTCCAAGTCTGGCCTAGTTTATAGTGTCTGTTAACACCTACAGTAATACGAGGCGGATTTGAACTAATGTTCTAAGAGCCACCCTAAAAATAACACATGTCCACATGTCCTTCTCTGTACACATTCCAGCAACTCTACATCCTTTCTAAAATGAGACCTCCAGACCTGTATGCAGTACTCAAGGTATGGCCTTATACAAAGAGATAATCATCTTCTTATCCCTGCTAGCAAAGTTCCTGTATATCATTGACAAGACTCCATAAGCGGCTCTGCCAGCCTGTATGCACTGCTCTGAAAACTCATATCTGATTGCACAATTACCCCCAGGTCTTTTTCATTCTCCACTACAATCTCAATGGTAGCAGAGAATGAAAAACTGTGCTGCACTACCTGGGTGTGGTACCGCACAGTTGGTATGTTACAGCAGCGTACCATCATTACTGTCATTAACAATTCTGCCAAACTTTGTATCATCTGCAAACTTGGACATAAAGCCTATTATACCTTTATCAACATAGTTGATCAATATAGAAAACAACAATGGTCCCAACACCAAACCCTGTGCAGACTCCTCTAATAACATTAGTCCATTTAGGAGTTGCCTGTGCGGACGTGCCTTTCTGCCGCTCTTGGAACAGAGAAGTTTTTTCTGATTTATTTTCTGCTTTATTAGTTTAAATTGACATATTAACTTATTTTCTAGAGTAGCTTTATATTCCTATTTACGGAACTTAAGTTTAAAGTAACTTAGATAGAAATTTTGTAGGTATTACTTAGTATCGGAAAGGGTATCAAATTCACGTGTTTACCGTTCGTAAATAGCCGCCATTGTTACGCGAAAATTAATCAGTAAAATCTATTAATCTTGTCGAACTTCATTGGCAATTAAATTGTACTTTTAACTATACATATAACCACATAGGTTACGTAACATAAATAATTAGTAAAAATAAATAATTAATACATAACTTGATACGGAAGTTATATAAAGAGATATCGTAGCTAACACTCATTACTGAAACATAAATATAGCGTTATAACTGTGTTGCGATATGTTTAGGATTTAATTTTGTACTGAAATTGAAATTTTATTGAAAGTAAATCGAAATCATGACTCAAACCAGAGCAGCAAAGCAAAAGGCTCAAGCTAATGGGAATGCTGTGGCTCAGGGGAGAACTGAGGGGGGGCAGTTGCCCTCTGAATCACAGCCTTTTAAGATGCACTATTTGCTTGATGTTTGCGGAGCAGTCAGGTATGGGACGTGATACTGCCATGGGGGATGTCTTTGTATGTGCGCGATGCAAGGAGTGTAATTAAATCAGGCGACAACTCAGCATTGTTATGGGCCTATATGAGAGCTTGAAGGACAGGGTGGATGCCCTCGAAGGATTACAAGTGAGGGGCCCATCAAGCTCTCAGCTGACCACACCAATGCCAGAGCTTGCACTTGGTCATCGCGCAACACAGCGGCAACCCCCAAGGCAGAATGCGCTGGTCCCAAAGGAACTAGTAGTTGTTGGTGACTCTATTGTCAGGGAAACGAGAAACATGCTTTGTAAAAAGGATAGGTGGAACAGGACCAGGGTATGTCTGCCAGGGGCAAAGGTTGATGACATTGTAGAGCGGATATCATCTTTTAAGGGCACAAAAGGTGATATAGTTGTACACGTTGGCACTAATGATATTAATAGTAGGAGACCGGCAGAATTACTTAACAAGTACAGGTCACTGATGAAAAAAAGCCGTGAATTAGGGTTGAATTTGAAAGTGTCTGCAATTCTGCCCAGACACGATAGGAGGGAGTATATGATGAGAGCCCTGTCGATCAATTCGGCCCTGGAAAGATTGTGCAGGGCTCAAGGGGTAGAATTTTTTTCAGCCTGGTCTGTACTTGTTAACAGGAGAGACTGCTTCTACAGGGATGGGATACACTTAAATAGAAAGGGTGCAAGAATGTTTGCTGATGCTATCGAGGCAGTGTTAGGTGGGTCGGAAAACTGCTAGATTGGGGGGATACAAGGACTAATAGTTTAACAGTAGCCACTGGCAGAGGAGAAAGTGATTCTTGCACTGCTTCTATTGGAATGAGCAGCAGCCTGGAAAATAAGATGCAGGATATTTCAGAGACTGCTGGGAATCATGGGGGTACAAGTAAACACATGGGTTGCGTTAGGGTGGCTAAGAGGAAGAGCAGGTGCATGTATACTTGCGTGTACACCAATGCTAGGAGTTTAGTAAATAAATTTGATGAATTTGAGGAATTGCTCAAAACATCAAAGGCAGATATTGTTGGGATTTCAGAGACGTGGTGTCACACAGATATAAGGAATGCAAAACTGGAATTTGGGGAATACAATATCTACAGAAAGGATGGAAAGGATAGGAAGGGAGGAGGGGTTATGCTATGAGTTAAGAAACACATAAATTCCAAGGAAGTGAAGCCAGTCGACATTGCTGGACAGTGCAGTGTCGAGTCAGTTTGGTGTGACATAAGCATTGGGAGATCAAAATTGAGAGTAGGAGTGTGCTATAGGCCTAATGACTCTGATGAGTATAATAAGAAACTGTACGGGGAAATAGAGTGGGCCAGTAAATCAGAGAGTCTTATAATGGGAGATTTTAATTTCCCAGATATTGACTGGAATTTGGGGGCTGGTCACTCCCACACTAGCAAGGCTTTTGTGGATTTATTGGATGATTGTTTTCTACATCAGCATGTTCGGGAGGCAACTAGAGGGAGTAATACTCTTGATTTGATTTATCAGTAGTGATTCTTCATGCATTAAGAATCTGCAGATAAATGAACCACTAGGTGGCAGTGATCACAGTGTTCTGAAGTGGGATTTACTCAAAGAGGTAACTACTATTAGGGGGTAAAGGGAAGGGTTATTGCTTCCGTAAAGGCGACTACGATGGACTGAGACAGTATTTAAATTCTATACAGTGGGACCAACTGATGATGTTACCAACAGCAAATTCAAAATGGGAAGCATTCAAAGAACTTATCTTGGAAGCTACTAGGCTTTACATACCAACTAAGAAATATTGTTCAAGGTTTAGGCCTAAATGGATGTCAGATGAACTAATGAGGCATGTGGCAGAGAAGAGAAATGCATGGGATACATACAAATTAACACATGACACAGAAGCCTATGATAGATACAAGTTGATCTGTAACCAAGTTACAAAGGGGGTTAGGCAGGCGAAGGCAGATTACGAGAAATCCTTGGCAAGGGATGCGAAGAAAAACAGCAAAGAGTTCTTTACTTATGTAAACTCTAGAAGGAAGGGGATGAATCAGATTGGTCCACTTGATATCGATGGGTCAACTGTTGATGATCCTGCTCAGGTAGCTAACAAACTAAATGAATATTTTGCATCGACATTCACACATGAGGAGTTATTCAGCGAGGGGAATGCCAGAGGTGTATTCAACTCTGGCAGTAAGCTAGAGAATCTTGTAATAACTGAGAGTAAAGTGGAGGAGAAATTGTTGAAGATAAACACAAGAAAGGCACCTGGGGTGGATGGGATCTATCCAGTTAAATTAAAGGAGGCAGCAAAGGAAGTAAGCAAACCCTTAGCCATAATTATGAGAGCTTCCTTGGACTCAGGGGAGGTACCCATGGACTGGAGATGTGCAAATGTGACCCCCAATTCACAAAGGATGATCAAAGGCTGACACAAGTAATTATAGACCTGTGAGTTTAACTTCTGTTCCCGGAAAATTAATGGAGGCACTGGTTAAAGAAGCACTGCAGGATCATCTAGACAAGACTTCAGTTATAGCTCATACACAGCATGGTTTTGTTAAGGGGAAGTCTTGCCTGACCAATTTGATTGGGTACTATGATGCAGTCACAAAAGAACTGGATGCAGGGAATAACTTTGATATTATATACTTGGATCTTAGAAAAGCTTTTGATACTGTTGCACATGGAAGACTGCTGCACAAATTGGAGCAGTGTGGCATTGGAGGCAAATTGCTGCTATGGATAAAGGGGTGGTTGAGGGGGAGAAGACAGAGAGTGGTAATCAATGGACACTGCTCATCGTGGACTAATGTTATTAGTGGAGTCCCTCAGGGTTCAGTATTGGGTCCTTTATTGTTTTCTGTATTTATAAATGATATTGATGATGGTATATCAAGCTTAATGTCCAAGTTTGCAGACGATACGAAGGTTGGCAGGGTTGTCAAGGACACTACTGACACTATGCTGCTGCAACAGGATCTGGAAAGGTTGAGCAGATGGGCCGAGAGGTGGCAAATGAAGTTTAACATTGACAAATGTAAAGTACTACATATGGGAAACAGCAACCCCAGAGTAACGTATCAACTCTGTCTGACAGTGGTAGAGAATGAAAGGGACCTGGGGGTGGTTGTGCAGGCAGATATGAAGTTCTCTGAGCAGTGCAGACGGGCTGTAAGAATAGCTCATGGTGTATTGTCAATGATATATAGGAATTTTTCTAGCTGGGATAAGGAGGTGATTATTCCCTTGTATAAGGCAATGGTCAGGCCGCACCTAGAGTACTGTATACAGGCCTGGAGGCCTCATTTCAAGAAGGATGTAGAGCTGCTGGAACGAGTACAGAGAAGGGCAACAAGATTAGTGAATGGAACAAAGGGGTGCTCTTACAAAGAAAGGCTTAAGTTTTGAGAATTACAGTGTCTGGAGACTAGGCACCAGTGAGGTGATCTGATAGAGGTGTACAAAGCCTTGAATGGTTTGAGCATGCTCAATGCTGATGGGATTCTTCCTCTTGCTCAGAATAATCACCTGAGAGGGCATAAATTCAAATTGAGAAAGGACAGATGTAGGATAGATGTGCGGAAATTTGCCTTTACCCAGCGGGTGGTTGGTAGGTGGAACAGACTTCCATCCCTTGTCATGGAAGTTGATAGCCTAAATAAGTTTAAGGCTCAGCTGGACAAGTATTTCGAACGAACAGAGGGGTGAAGTGGAAGTGGTAATTTTTTATTTATTTATTTTACTTTATTTTTTTTTTGGGTGATGCTGCATAAGCTTGCTTTCTTGCATCAAATGCCTCTACTAATGCTAATGCTAATGAGCAGTGTCCATTGATTACCACTCTGTTTTCTCCCACTCAAGAATCCCTTAATCCATAGCAGCAACTTGCTCTTAATGCCATACTGCTCCAATTTGTATAGTAGTCTTCCATGTGCAACAGCATCAAAAGCATTCCTGAAATCTAAGTATATGATATCAAAATATTTTTTGCATCCAGTTCTTTTGTGACAACATTGTAGTATCCAATGAAATTGGTCAGGGAAGATTTCCCCTTAACAAATAGTTTCATGCTGTGTCTGAACTATAACGGCCTGTCTAGATAAATCCTGCATTGCTTCTTTAACTAGTGACTCCATTATTTTCCCTGGAACAGAAGTTAAACTAATAGGTCTGCATTTTAGGGTGCCTCCATAGCCATGTGGGAAGGAGCAGCAGTGTGTAGCACACGCTTCTTGATTAGACCGTGGTTCGAGCCTGTCACCACCAAATACGGAGGATGCGGAAAGGTCAGGGAATGACCACCGCATATTCCTGGAGCAATATGGCCTTAGTTGCTAATGCTCCTAAAAACCAAATAACAACAACAACATGTCTGTGTTTACTTGTGCCACCCTGTATCCCTCTTAGTGAATTGGGGGTACATTTGCACATTTTCCATCTGTGGGGACCTCCCACAAATCCAAGAATGCTATCATAATTATGAGAGCATTCTTGGATTCATGGGAGGTCCCCATGATACACATTGTTATTTGACTGGTGTGGACAATCCACCTTTAGGTGGATAAGATTTATTGTGTTGGATTAATAGGTTTATGAGATCAGCCAGCCCTCTCCTCCCCCTACTTCCATCTGAATAAAAATTTTGGGATGATTTTCTTCTAGGATGCACCTATAATTAATAGTAGTTTAAAAATTTTCTCCTGTCTTCAATTAACTGATGTAAAATAATGAATGACACATTTTTTAAATTTCAATTATGTATGAAAGATTATTGTTCATAATACCATTTTCTGTGGTATTTCATTAGAATGTATTGCTATGTCCAAACTGTTTACAAGTTTAGTATATCTGAATTTATTATATCTGAACACAAGTTTATTAAATCTGAATCTGCAACAGATGGTCTTTTAAGTTTACCCAAGTAACATTGTCTACACATTATGAAATTATTTTAAAGACGAAATGCACAGGGCATAATAGCATATGTGTTTAAATAACTATATAATATCGGTGTAGATACACCACAGTTTACCCATAAATTAAACTACATATGTAGTGTAAATAACAGTATTTTTCACTGCTAGAGAAGCATTACTTATTCAAAGTAGTGCTTGTTGTTTGTTTGTTTGTTATTTGGTTTTTAGGAGCATTAACAACTAAGGCCATATTGCTCTGGGATATGCGGTGGTCATTCCCTGATCTTTCCGCAATCTTCGTATTTGGTGGTGACGGGCTCGAACCCCGGTCTAATCAAGAAGCGTGTGCTACGCACTGCTGCTCCTTCCCACCTGGCTACGGAGGCGCCCCTCAAAGTAGTGCAATACCTGGTACCTTGTTGTGGAGGTAGCCACAATATAAGATACATTGTATCTCATTTGTTCACCATTTGGCATCTCTCATATTGTGGAACCACTTCGCAACTGTGATGGCATGTTTGCATTATCAAGGTACCTGCCCACTGACCGATGATAGGCCAACGGCTTTGAATGGTGCCATCTGGGTGATGGTATCCACTGAGAATAAATAACAGTAGTCTTCTCTTCTAGAGTTGTGTTACTTATTTGAAGTAGTGCAATACTTGGCATCTTGTGGAAGTAGCCACAGTATGAGATACAATTAAAAACGATGCCTTTACACTACCTCCGTAGTTCAATTTATGGGTAAACTATGGTGTATCTACACCGATATTATATATATACAGTCAGGTATGCTACAGTGAACGATGCTACAATGAACAGTTTTTACACTACCTACGTAGTTTAATTTGTGGGTAAACTATGGCATATCTACACCGATATTATATATATATATATATATATATATAATTATATTTAAATAATGTTGAAAAAGAAGTATTACTTAATAAAAATAAAAAGGAGGGTACAGCACGCATCAGAGGCAGCAAAAAGCATATTCCTCTACATGATGCTTGAAATATAGTCATATAAATTAAAATAAGGTTTAAAATAAAATAAAACAAAATAATACCAGCAGTACGGCAAGACAAGAGCGAAAAAACAAAATTAACCTAAATTCAAATCTAAACAGGGAGGGAAGAGAGAGGAAACAAGAATAAAATATATTGCAATGGAAACTCTAAATTAATTTAGAATATCTAATTATACGAACAATAATTCATTAAAATTTAAAGCCAATTAAATAGAAATTTAGCGGTGCCCCCTCTGATGGGCACCAGGTCCAAATTAATGTGAAATATCACCAAACAGAGATTTAAACCATACACAACAAAACAAAAATATAAAAAATAGACTGACCATTATGCCCCATCTCAACAGAGGACCACAAGGCCAATAATGGTCAGGGAATCGCTGCATTTCGAACGCTAAACAAATCACTGCAAAGGCGAAACGATCGCAAGATCAGTCCGCCACACCGATCCACAGATCGAACCGCCAATGCAGGGAATTGAACAGCGGTGGTCCTGATGCAGCGAAAATCAAAAATAGAACAGACAAAAGCACTCCAGTGCAAAGCCACACTACTGACACAAATAAACTTAACCCGTTTATATAAATGAATAAACTATAGATGGCAGTACAGGCACAGCGTTAGCAATTCGCCCAATACTATCATGTGACATAATTATATTTAAATAATGTTGAAAAAGAAGTATTACTTAATAAAAATAAAAAGGAGGGTACAGCATTTATATATCATTTATATAAACGGGTTAAGTTTATTTGTGTCAGTAGTGTGGCTTTGCACTGGAGTGCTTTTGTCTGTTCTATTTTTGATTTTCGCTGCATCAGGACCACCGCTGTTCAATTCCCTGCACTGGCGGTTCGATCTGTGGATCGGTGTGGCGGACTGATCTTGCGATCATTTCGCCTTTGCAGTGATTTGTTTAGCGTTCGAAATGCAGCGATTCCCTGACCATTATTGGCCTTGTGGTCCTCTGTTGAGATGGGGCATAATGGTCAGTCTATTTTTTATATTTTTGTTTTGTTGTGTATGGTTTAAATCTCTGTTTGGTGATATTTCACATTAATTTGGACCTGGTGCCCATCAGAGGGGGCACCGCTAAATTTCTATTTAATTGGCTTTAAATTTTAATGAATTATTGTTCGTATAATTAGATATTCTAAATTAATTTAGAGTTTCCATTGCAATATATTTTATTCTTGTTTCCTCTCTCTTCCCTCCCTGTTTAGATTTGAATTTAGGTTAATTTTGTTTTTTCGCTCTTGTCTTGCCGTACTGCTGGTATTATTTTGTTTTATTTTATTTTAAACCTTATTTTAATTTATATGACTATATTTCAAGCATCATGTAGAGGAATATGCTTTTTGCTGCCTCTGATGTGTGCTGTACCCTCCTTTTTATTTTTATTAAGTAATACTTCTTTTTCAACATTATTTAAATATAATTATGTCACATGATAGTATTGGGCGAATTGCTAACGCTGTGCCTGTACTGCCATCTATAGTTTATTCATTTATATAAACGGGTTAAGTTTATTTGTGTCAGTAGTGTGGCTTTGCACTGGAGTGCTTTTGTCTGTTCTATTTTTGATTTTCGCTGCATCAGGACCACCGCTGTTCAATTCCCTGCATTGGCGGTTCGATCTGTGGATCGGTGTGGCGGACTGATCTTGCGATCGTTTCGCCTTTGCAGTGATTTGTTTAGCATTCGAAATGCAGCGATTCCCTGACCATTATTGGCCTTGTGGTCCTCTGTTGAGATGGGGCATAATGGTCAGTCTATTTTTTATATTTTTGTTTTGTTGTGTATGGTTTAAATCTCTGTTTGGTGATATTTCACATTAATTTGGACCTGGTGCCCATCAGAGGGGGCACTGCTAAATTTCTATTTAATTGGCTTTAAATTTTAATGAATTATTGTTCGTATAATTAGATATTCTAAATTAATTTAGAGTTTCCATTGCAATATATTTTATTCTTGTTTCCTCTCTCTTCCCTCCCTGTTTAGATTTGAATTTAGGTTAATTTTGTTTTTTCGCTCTTGTCTTGCCGTACTGCTGGTATTATTTTGTTTTATTTTATTTTAAACCTTATTTTAATTTATATGACTATATATATATATATATATATATACTATCATTGACTTATATTAAATAAAGTTAAATTATAATAAAATGAATAAATAATTAAGCATTCATTAGAGGCAGCGACATGCAATTCCTCCATATGAAGCTGAAATACATCCATTATTTTAAATTAAATAAAACATAAGCCAGTAGTATGGCAAAAACTGTAGAGCGAAAATTAACATAAAAATAACCCAAATAAACAATCGAACGAAAAGAAAG
This sequence comes from Mastigoproctus giganteus, assembly GCF_048544385.1. Classification (NCBI taxonomy): domain Eukaryota; kingdom Metazoa; phylum Arthropoda; class Arachnida; order Uropygi; family Thelyphonidae; genus Mastigoproctus; species Mastigoproctus giganteus. Next base: position 236,525,514 of record NC_143576.1, read on the forward strand.
AATAGATATAAATAGTAGCCCAGAAACCCTAATATAATTTTGATCTTTAAATCCAATTAACAAAAACTATACAAATTTTAGGATAATGCCAATTAGTTATTAATTTAGCGGTACCCCCCCCCCCCGAGAGGTACCAGTTCCGAAAGACGTGAAATATCACCTAAAGAGGGTTAAAGGAACTACCAAACGATAACAAAATCAAAATAAACTAAAATAAAATAGAATAGACTGACCATCATGCCCCATATTGACAGAGGACCACGAGGCCAATAATGGTCATGGAATCGCTGCATTTCAATCGTCATACAAAACATCGCAAAGGCGGAAATATTGAAGAACCAAACCACCCTTCCATTCTCCGATAGATCAACCAATGCAGAGGATTTGCATGGCGGTGGTCCTTATGCAGTGAAAATAAACTATAGAACAGACAGCACTCTAAAGCAGAGCCACACCACTGACATACTGTAAGCTGAATCAGCTTATATTGAAGAAAAAAAGAAAATAGATGGCGGCACTGGCGTTGCTAAATTAGCATATCGACCCATTACTATTGAATTATATTAAATGTTGACGAAAATTAAATTATAATAAAAAATTAAAATAATTAAGATAATTAAGCAATGCAGTGATTCCATGACCATTATTGGCCTCGTGGTCCTCTGTCGATATGGGGCATGATGGTCAGTCTATTCTATTTTATTTTAGTTTATTTTGATTTTGTTATCGTTTGGTAGTTCCTTTAACCCTCTTTAGGTGATATTTCACGTCTTTCGGAACTGGTACCTCTCGGGGGGGTACTGCTAAATTAATAACTAATTGGCATTATCCTAAAATTTGTATAGTTTTTGTTAATTGGATTTAAAGATCGAAATTATATTAGGGTTTCTGGGCTACTATTTATATCTATTCTTTCTTTTTGTTCGATTGTTTATTTGGGTTATTTTTATGTTAATTTTCGCTCTACAGTTTTTGCCATACTACTGGCTTATGTTTTATTTAATTTAAAATAATGGATATATATATATATGCAGTTAGGTATGCTACAATGAACAGTTTTTATCAATAAAATCAGGATGCTACAATGAACGTGGAGGAATACTATGGGCCGACGTCGCACACGCGTGCGCATGGTGTGTTGGGGCCTTCCTGCTTTGATTAGAGCATCAGTTATCATTTGTAAGGTTCAATTATTAGTTTAGTTCAGTTATCTGCTTATTTGCCCTTTAGCAGTGAAAATATTTTTTAAAATTATTCTGCTATATAATTTTAGCCATGAGCCGGCAAAATAGAGTGAGAAAGCTAATTAACTTAGACATTAAGAAAGAAATATTTTCCATGAGAAAAAGTGGAAAAAGTGTAGGAGATCTAAGTGCTGAATATGTTATGGCTAAATCAACAATCAGTACACTTTTAAAAAACAAGGAAGAAATAAAAAGTGCACAGGTCACAAAGGGAATCTCTAGGTTAAAATTCATGTTGTAATATCACGGAAAAGATGGAAACTTTTCTATTAATGTGGATTAATGAAAAACAAATGGCAGGTGATAGTGTCAGTGAGGCGATTATTTGTGAAAAGGCCAAACAGTTATTTGAGGAACTTGGTGCTAAGGCTCCTAGTACAAGTATCAGTTCTCTGAAGGAGTTTTTTGGCACCAAGAGGTAGTTTACCGGATTTAGGAAAAAGAACTGGATTACACAGTGTTGTGAAGCGTGGTGAGGCTGCCAGTGCAGATAGGGACACTGCTGAGCAACATCATGAGAAATTTAAGAAAATAATTGTGGATGGAGGCTTTCTTTTGCAGCAGGTGTTTAACTGCGATGAAACTGGGCTTTTCTGGAAGAGAATGCCTTGCAGAACATATATCATGAAGGAGGAGACCACCTTGCCTGGCCATAAGTCAATGAAAGACCGGCTTACATTGCTCTTTTGTGCCAATTCTTCGGGTGACTGCAAGGGCAAACCACTGCTCGTGTACCATTCAGAGAACCCCAGAGCTTTTAAAAACATCAGGAAAAAATGCCTTTTTTGTGGCGTTCCAACCACAAGGCTTGGGTGACCAGGAGTCTTTTCTCCAACTGGGTGACTGAGGTGTTTGGCCCCACTATCTGTGACTACCTTAGTGAGAAGGATCTTCCATTGAAGGTTCTTTTAGTCATGGACAATGCTCCAGCCCACCCTCCTAATTTGATGGAAGAATTACCAGATGAGTTCAGTTTTATCAAGGTTCACTTCTTGTCACCTAATACTACTCCTCTCCTCCAGCCTATGGACCAGCAAGTGATTGCAAATTTTAAAAAAACTCTACACTAAGGCACTGTTCAGGAAATGTTTTGAGGCCACTTCTTCCAGTGATGCGACTTCTTCCACTGAAGTCCCCTTGGAGCCACAGCGTCAGGCCACGATGGCTTTCAACAGTTGGAGGAAGAGCCTGTTGTGCAGGAAATTGTGTGTCTGGGCAGTTCCAAACTTATAAATTGTCCAAACTTATAAAAGATTATCACCCAGATATTGCCACTGTGGAAATGGGCCTAATCATTTTAATGACACCTTGATGGCCCACTTTACGAGGGTCCAAAAATCCAGGATAAAGCAGTCAGCCCTGGATCCATTCATCAAAAAGGTGGACAAATGCCCTCCAACTGATGAACCTCCCACAGGACAGTCACCCAAGATGAGTAGGAACAATGACTCCTCTCCTTCCACCTCTGTGTGATTTTTTATGATTTTTATTAAAGTTTGTTTATATTTTCACTGGGGGAATATTGTTTATGCTTTTCATGTGTGAAAGATTTTTTATGCTTTTATTGTGGAAAGTTCGATTATAGTTTTCACTATAATCGAATTTATTATAATGAAAAGGATAAAAATTGTTTATCCTTTTCATGTGCATTAGATTGTTTATGATTTATTAGGGAAAGTTTGTTCATATTTTTCACTAAGGAAACATTGTTTATGCTTTTCAAATGTTTTATGTTTTAATTTTAATTTTATTTTATTAATTAAAATTATCAAATTTTAATTTTATATTATTTTTACACTTATATTTTTCATTTTGTATTATATTTTTCCTGTTTAAATCGTTGTATTGGATGGTAACTTTGCTCTAGACTGTGGGCCTGGAACGGATTACCCCTAAATACATATATTTCAATGTATGCTAGAACGAACAGATGCTATAACGAATGAGGTTCCAGAACCAATTACATTCATTCCAGCATACCCCGATGTGTATATATATATATATATAATTATGAAATTATAAATACAAATAACCAGAAATGTTTACTCTTGTTTGTCATTCAGGGTAGATTAGTATTTTGGACAGTCCTCAAGTCTCGAAACTTAATAAAGTTTCGAGACTTTAGGACTGTCCAAAATACTAATACGAAGTGAAAATGAAATTTTCACTTTTCTGAAAGTGATAAACAAGTATTATCTTCTTTGAACTATTGTCTCCACCACAACAAATGTGTGTTACATAAAACCATTATAGGCATGTTATGGTCTTAGTTGCTGATCTGCCAATAACTGCTCAGCAACAATGATAAAGATGACTTTATCATTGTTGCCGAGTATTCATCAATGATAAAGATGCTTTATCATTGATGAATTGTAGGCATTCTGGTAATAAAGCTTCACTAACGATGCACGTCTTCATTCCAAGTTTTATATTGACTTTCTGCAGCTGCTCACCTATGGTGTGATCACCTATGGATGTCTTTGTTTAATGGGTTCTGTGTGCATTAAGCTTTATCTTTTAGTGCTATCTGATTTACACACTTACAGCACCAATTCCGTATTGTCTGGATATTGTTCTTTACAAATTTGAGATTTGTGTGATTAACTGTTTTTCGTGTTCGATACATTAAACGAACTTTTTCGTTTAATGTATCTGTGCCACTTCTTCATTAACATAGATAATCAAGAGTTAATTTGTTTAAAATTCTTCCAGAGCTCATGCCTTAGCTAATGAAACAGTGTTGGTACATGGAGCAAGTGGAGCTGTTGGCCTGGCAGCAGTGCAGCTAGCTCATGCTCTGAAAATGAAAGTAATTGGAACAGCTGGCACACCAGAAGGTATAAAGCTAGTAAAACAGTGTGGAGCTGATCATGTTTTCTACCATAAAGACAAGAAATATATGGATAAAATTATGGTAAGTTTGAATTTTGAGGGTGTTGGTTTATGTTAGTTATATGGATTGTAAGTTTTTTACAGTCTTTTAAAGTATGGTAATTACTTTTATTAGCCTTGTATATTGTGAAGGTAACCTGGATAAACATCTGGATGCCAATGGTTAAGTCTAATAAAGACTTAATCATTGGCATTTAATAACCATTCTAACAATAACCTGTCATTCTAATAACTTGTCATTCATATATTTTGCATTTCACTATTGATATTTATGCTGTGAATGGAAGCTACCTCTATAAAAATGTGGTCTGACAATAATTATTAAGTTTATTTTTTATTATGATGCTTGTATATGGCCAAAGCCTCTAATTTTTTTCATTGAAAGGTTCAACAAATTTAAATATTCTCATGAACTCTTATGTTCTATTTTTTGAAATTGAAATAAAAAAAAAATCTCTCAATTCCTGTTACCTGTTAGCATTAGCATTAGTAGAGGCATTTGATGCAAGAAAGCAAGCTTATGCAGCATCAGCCAAAAAAAAAAAAAAAAAAACCCATTGCCACTTCACCCCCTCTGTTCGTTCAAAATACCTGTCCAGCTGAGCCTTAAACTTATTTAGGCTATCAACCTCCACTACAAGGGATGGAAGTCTGTTCCACCAACCAACCACCCGCTGGCTAAAGGCAAATTTCCGCACATCTATCCTACATCTGTCTTTCCTCAATTTGAATTTATGCCCTCTCAGGTGATTCTTCTGAGCTAGAGGAAGAATCCTATCAGCATTGAGCATGCTCAAACCATTCAAGGCTTTATACACCTCTATCAGATCACCTCGCTGGTGCCTAGTCTCCAGACACTGTAATTTGCAAAACTTAAGCCTTTCTTCATAAGAGCACCCCTTTGTTCCATTCACTAATCTTGTTGCCCTTCTCTGTACTTGTTCCAGCAGCTCTACATCCTTCTTGAAATGAGGCCTCCAGACCTGTATACAGTACTCTAGGTGTAGCCTGACCATTGCCTTATACAAGGGAATAATCACTTCCTTATCGACGCCTCCGTAGCCAGGTGGGAAGGAGCAGCAGTGCGTAGCACACGCTTCTTGATTAGACCGGGGTTCGAGCCCGTCACCACCAAATACGGAGGATGCGGAAAGGTCAGGGAATGACCACCGTATATCCCGGAGCAATATGGCCTTAGTTGCTAATGCTCCTAAAAACCAAATAACAAACAAACAAACTTCCTTATCCCTGCTGGAAAAATTCCTGTATATCATTGAAAATACTCCATGAGCTACTCTTGCAGCCCGTCTGCACTGTCAGAGAACTTCATATCTGCCTGCACAACCACCCCCAAGTCCCTTTCATTCTCTACCACTGTCAGTGTAGTACCACAGAGTTGATACGTTGCTCTGGGGTTGCTGTTTCACATGGCGCCTCCGTAGCCAGGTGGGAAGGAGCAGCAGTGCGTAGCACATGCTTCTTGATTAGACCGGGGTTCGAGCCCGTCGCCACCAAATACGGAGGATGCGGAAAGGTCATTCAGGGAATGACCACCGCATATCCCGGAGCAATATGGCCTTAGTTGCTAATGCTCCTAAAAACCAAATAACAACAACAACAGCTGTTTCCCATGTGTAGCACTTTACATTTGTCAATGTTAAACTTCATTTGCCACCTCTCAGCCCATCTGCTCAACCTTTCCAGATCCTGTTGCAGTAGCATAGTGTCAGTAGTGTCCTTGACAACCCTGCCAACCTTTTTATTGTCTGCAAACTTGGACATTAAGCTTGATATACCATCATCAATATCATTTATAAATACAGAAAACAATAATGGACCCAACACTGAGCCCTGAGGGACTCCACTGTTTCTTAAGTGTCAGCAGTGAATTCTGTGCTATTTTCTTTTCATGGATTCCAATCTATTTGGTATATGGACATTTTTAGTAGACACCCTTGCTAAATTCTATCTAAATGTACTTTGCCTATTAAGTCAGTCCTGTGTCAGTCCTCATTGCTGTTCCAGCAATCTTTAAAATAATGACAGTCAGATGGATAAAAATTGTTTGCTCTAATAGTATTTAGTATTCTTGAGTCTTCAAACTATTGTCTATGGACCTGAAAAACATCGTAAAAACAGTATGGGTGCCTTTATATCACCAATCAGTTTTTTTTTTGTTTTTTTTGGAAAAAAGGCAGGAAAAGTTTAAAATGGGAATCATTAAAAAATTATTCTTAATTTTGGAATTATATTGTATAATATGATCAAAAAATATAATTAGAAACAAAAAAAAAAAAGTAAACTGCAGCCATTATCAATCCACTGCAGGATGGAAGCCTCCTCAACAATTCATGTTGAGGGAAATGGACCATAATCAGCCACGCTGGTCCAGTGCGGGTCGGCAGATCGACCATATTTAGCAGTCAGGGGCTTGAACCCCAGTCTACTCAAAGAGCGTGTGCTACTGCACTCCCACTCCTGATCACTCGGCTATGGATGCCTCAATTAGAATTAGAAACAGTGGTCTTATTATCCAAAATAAAATAAAAAATTCCTGCTTGTATAGCAAAATCTCATGGTAGCAAGTGGGTAAAGAATGAAGGAAACCAAAACTCGGAAAAGTTACCATAGCAATACGTTTTTTTTTTTTTTTTTTTTTTTTTATTGGCATTAGTATTAGTTGAGGCAAATGATGCAAGAAAGCAAGCTTGTACAGCATCAGCCAAAAAAAAAAAAAAAAACCCTTCCCATTTTACCCATCCGGTCACTCCAAATGTTTGTCTAGTTCAGCTTTAAATCTATCTAAGCTGTCAACTTCCACAACAACAGATGGAAGTCTGTTCCAACAATCAACTACCTGCTGACTAAAGGAAAATTTCCACACATCTATTCTACAACTGTCTTTCCTCAATTTGAATCTATCCCCCTCAGGTTCTTAATCTGAGCAAGCGGAAGTATCCTGTCAGCATTGAGCCTCTCAAACCATTAAAGGCCTTATACACCTCAATCAGATCACCGCACAGGTGGCTTAGTCTCCAAATGCTGCAACTTGAAGAACTTAAGCCTTTCTTCATAAGAGCACCCTTTTGTTCCTCTCACTAATCTTGTTGCCTTTCTCTGTACTTACTCAAGCAACTCTACATCCTTCCTAAATTGGGGCCTCCAGACCTGTATGCAGTATTCAAGGTGTGGCCTGATCATTGCCTTATACAAGGTGATAATCACCTCCTTATTCCTATATATCATTGACAAGACTCCATGACCTGCTCTGGCAGTCCGTCTGCATTGCTCAAAGAACTTCTTATCACACTGCAAAATTACCCCCAGGTCTTTTTCATTCTCCACTTCCCTGAGAGTGTAGTACCATACAGTTGGTACATTTCTCTTGGGTTACTGCTACTCATATGCATTGCATTTGTCAATGTTAAACTTCAGTTGCCACGTCTCAGCCCATCTGCCTAACTTTTCCAGATCCTGTTGCAGTAGCATACTGTTTTCAAGCTCATTAACCACCCTGCCAACCTTTGCATCATCTGCCATCTTGGACATTAAGCCTGATATACCTTCATCGATATCATTGATAAATACACAAAACAACAATGGACCCAGCACTTAACCATGGGGGTCTCCACTAATAACATTAGGCCATGAAGAGCAGTGTACATTGATTACCACTCTCTGTTGTCTACCACTCAATCATCCCTTTATCCATTGTAGCAATTTGCCCTTAATGCCATACTGCTCCAATTTGTACAGCAGTCTTCCAAGTGCAACAGTATCAAAAGCTTTCATGAAATCCAAGTATATGATATCAAAATTATTTTTTGCATCCATTCCCTTTGTGACTGCATCATAATATCCATTCAAATTGGTCGGAGAAGATCTCTCCTTAACAAACCCATGCTGTGTCTGATTACTGCAGCCTTGTCTAAATGATCCTGCAATGCTTCTTTAACCAGTGACTCCATTATTTTCCCCAGAATAGATAGAAGTTAAACTAACAGGTCTATAATTATTTGTGTCACTCTTTGAACCCCCTTTGTGAGTTGGGGATACATTTGCACATCTTCAGTTCACGAGGACCTCCCCTGAATCTAAGGATGCTCCCAAAATTATGGTTAAGTGTTTGCTTACTTCCCTTGCTGCCTCCTTCAATATAACATAGATTTCATCCACCCCATGTGCCTTGTTTTTTGTGTTTAACTTCAAGAATTTCTCCTCCACTTTGCTCTCTGTCATTACAAAATCATTTAGCTCCCTGTATACTTCTGTCCTCCCCTTCCTTACAGAATTCCTCATGTGTGAAAGTAGATGCAAAATACTCTTTCAGTTTGTCAGCTATCTGAGTAGGATCATCAACAGTCGAACCATCAATATCAAGTGGACCAATCTGATTCGTCCCCTTTCTTCTAGAGTTTATATAAGTAAAGAAGCCTTTTTGTTTTTCTTTGCATCCTTTGCCAAGGATTACTCGTAATCAGCCTTCTTTTGCGTAGCCTCCTTTATGACTTGATTACAGACTAGCTTATGTCTGCCGTAGGCTTCTCTGTCACCTGATAATTTATATGCATCCCATGCATTTTTCATCTCAGCCACGAGCATCATTAGTACAGTTGACATCCATTTTGGTCTAAATCTTGAACAGTATTTCTTAGTTGGTATGAAAAGCCTGGTAGCTTTCAGTATTATTTACTTTGAAGACTTCCCATTTAGAATTCACTGTTTTTAACATCATCAGTTGATCCCACTATACAGAATTTAAAAACTGTCTGAGACCACTGTAGTCACCTTTACTAAAGCAAAAACCCTTCCCTTTACCCAAATGTTAGTTTCCTCTTTAAGTAAATCTCACATCAGTACACTGTGATCACTGTCACCTAGTGGTTCCTTTATCTGCAAATTCTTAATGAATGAATAATCACTGCTGATAATCAGATCAAGAGTATTACTCCTTCTGGTTGTCCCTCAAACATATTGCTGTAGAAAACAATCATCCAATAAATCCACAGAAGTCTTGCTAGTGTGCAAGTGACCAACACACAAATTCCAGTCAATATCTGGAAAGGTAAACTCCCCATTATAAGACATTCTGATTTACTGGCCCACTCTATTTATCTGTACAGTTGTTTGTTGTTCTCATTAGAGTAATTAAGCCTATAACATACTCCTACTCCCTGTTTTGCTTTCGAAGTGCTTATGTCACACCAGACTGACTCAACATTTCACTGTCTACCTATGTCAACCGGATGCACTTCCTTAGATTTTGTGTTTCTTAATTAATAGCGTGGCTCTGATATCCCAACAATATCTGCCTTTGATATCTTGACTAGCATTTCAAATTCATCAAATTTATTTACTATACTTCTATCATTGGTGTACAGGCAAGTATACATGCACCTGTTCTTACTCTTAGTTACCCTAACACAGCCCATATATTTACTTGTTCCGTGCTGACTCCCAGCAGTTCTTAAAAACCCCAGCAACTTGCTCTCTAGGCTGCTGCTTATTCCAGTAGAAGCAGTGCAAGAATCACTTTCACCTCTGCCTTGGGCTGCTGTTGATCTTTTAGTCTGTGAATCACCCCAAGCTAGCAGTTTTCCAACCCACCTAACACTGCCTTGATTTCATCAACAAATATTCTTGCACTCTTTCTATTTAAGCATATCCAATCCGTGTAGAAGCAGTCTCTCCTGTTAGCAAGTACAGACCACGCTGAAAAAAATTCTACCCCATAAGCCTTGCACAATCTCTCCAGGGCCGAATTGATTGACAAAGCTCTCATCATATACTCCCTCCTATCATCAGAATTGCAGACACTTTCAAATTTAACCCTAGCTCGCAACTTTTTTCAATATTGACCTGTACTTCTTAAGTAAATCTGCAGTTCTTTTACTCTTAAGGTAATTAATGTGTATAACAGTATCACCTTTTGTGCCCTTAAAAGATGATATCTGCTCTACGTCATCAACGTTTGCTCCTGGCAGACACACCTTGGTCCTGTTCCACCTCTCCTTTTTGCGTAATATATTCCCCATTTTCCTGATAATAGAGTCACTGACAATAACTAGTTCCTGTGGGACCAGCACATTCTGCCTTGGAGATTGCCGCTCTGTTGCCTGATGCACAGGAGTGAGCTCTGGCAGTGAGATGGGCAGCTGAGAACTTGATGAGTCCCTCATATTAAAGGTAACTCCGTAGTCAGGTGGGCAGGAGCAGCAGTGTGTAGCACACGCTTCTTGATTAGACATGGGTTCGAGCACGTGACCACTAAATACGGAGGATGCGGAAAGGTCAGGGATTGACCACCGCATATCCCTGGAGCAATATGGCCTTAGTTGCTAATGCTCCTAAAAGCCAAATAACAACAACAACAACCCTCATATTAATTTCTTCGAGGGCATCTATCCTATGCCTCAAACTCTCATAGACGCCCCTCAGAATGCTAAATTGATGCCTAATTTCTTCAAACTGGTGTCAGCACTTTATCTTTAGTTTTAATAACAATGGATCAAATCATTCTACTGTTTTTTTTTATCTTGTCAAGTTCGTTGGTTAAAGGGAGGTTGAGCAGGAGAAGACAGAGAGTGGGAATCAATGTATGCTTCTCTTCGTGGACTAATGTTATTAGTGGAGTCCCACAGAGTTCGGTGTTGTTTTGTATATTTATCAATGATATTGATGTAGGTATATCAGGCTTAGTGTCGAAGTTTGCAAATGATTCAAAGATTGGCAGGGTTGTTAATGTCAGTAATGGCAGTGTGCTACTGCAACAGGATCTAGAAAATTTGGGCAGGTGAGCTGAGAAGTGGCAACGGAAGTTTAACATTGACAAAGGCAAAGTACTGCATGTGTGCAGTAGGAACCCCATAGGAACGTACCAACTGTGTGGTACTACACTTAGGGTGGTAGAAAATGAATAAGACCCAGCAGTGATTGTGCAGTCAGATATGAAGTTTTCTGAGCAGTGCAGACAGGCTGCCAGAGCAGGTCATGGGGTATTGTCAATGATATACAGGAATTTTACTAGCAGGGAAAAGGAGGTGATTATCCCTTTGTACAAGGCAATGGTCAGGACATGCCTTGAGTTCTGCATACAGGTCTGGAGGCCTCATTTTAGGAAGGATGTAGAGTTTCTTAAGTGTGTACAGAGAAGTTCAACAAGATTTGTGAGGGGAATGAAGGGCTCCTCTTACCGAGAAAGGCTTAAGTTCTGCAAATTGCACCTTCTGGAGACTAGGCACCTGTGAGGTGATCTGATTGAAGTGTATATGGCCTTAATTGGGTTGAGCATGCCAAATTCTGATGGGATTCTTCCGCTTGCTCAAATTACGAACTTGAGGGGTACAAATTCAAATTGAGGAAATTTGGTTGTAGAATAGATGTGTGTAAATTTGCCTTTAACCAGTGGGTGGTTAATTGCTGGAACAAACTTCCATCTGTCATTGTAGAAATTGATAGCTTAAATAAATTCAAGGAGGTGCTGGACGAACTTTTAGAGAGAATGGTTGTGTGAAATGAAATTTTTTTTTTTTTTTTTTGGCTGGTGCTACATAAGCTCATAGGTTTTTTTGCATCATATGCCTCTATTACTACTACTACTACTCACAACTTATCAAAATTAATAATTGTAGTTATTACTTGAGTTGACCAATTAATTATTAATTTAATTTCTGATTTTTTTTTTTTTATTGTTTAATAGCTTTTACTTCTAATATACTTTCAGGAAATCACAGATCACGGAGGTGTTGATGTCATTCTGGAAATGTTAGCAAATGTTAATCTTGGTGTAGATTTGCTGCTTCTTGCACCCAGAGGAAGAGTCATTGTGAGTTACTTATTCTTAAAAATATGTAAACAAAGAAAATGCAAAACAACATACAGAAAATAGCAATTAAACTATAGAGTAACTGAAATTAAACTTAACTTATTCAAGCTCGTTTAGAAAAGCAACAGTTATTCAATTTGGACTGACTGTATTTGATGAAATTATTGTATACTATGTGGAAGCTTGGGGAGGGAGGAGTTTTATTCTTTTTGCCACCAGGTAATACCTTTTCAGTATAAATATGCTATAATACAATAGATCATACTTGCTAATTATGAGTTAAATGCATATACAGTATCAGCTGATAAGGAAGCCTATGATAGATATAAGCTAGTCTGTAATCAAGTTACAAAGGAGCTTAGGCAAGTGAAGGCAGATTATGAGATATCTTTGGCAAAGGATACAGAGAAAAATAGCAAAGACTTCTTTACTTATGTAAACTCTAGAAGGAAGGGGATGAAACAGATTGATCCATTTGATATCTATAGTTCAACTGTTGATCATTCTTCTCAGATAGCTGACAAATTGAATGAGTATTTTACATCTACATTTGCACATGAGGAATTCTGCAGGGAAGTGGAGGCCAAGAGTTTATCAAACCCTGACAGAGAGCTAAATGATTTTGTAATAACTGAGAGGAAAGTAGAAGAGAAATTGCTGATGTTAAACATAAGAAAGGCACCTGAGATTGATGGGAACTATCCAGTTATATTAAAGGAGGTAGCAAAGGAAGTAAGAAAACCCTTAGCCATAATTATGTGAGCATCTTGGACTCAGAGGAAGTCTGTGTGGACTGGAAATGTGCAATTATATTCCCAATTCACAAAGAGGGATAAAACGGTGAAACGAGTAATTACAGACCTGTTAGTTTAACTTCTGTTCCGAGGAAAATAATGGGGTTACTGGTTAAAAAAACATTGCAGAATCATCTAGACGAGACTGCAGTTATAGATCAGACATGTTATTAGTTTGTTAAGGTGAAGTCTTATATGACCAATTTTATGGGATACTATGATGTGGTCACAAAGGAACTGGATGCAAAAAATAATTTTGATATCATATACTTGGATTTCAGGAATGCTTTTGATGCTGTTGCACATGGAAGACTACAGTACAAATTGTGTTGGAGCATTGGCATTAAGAGCAAGTTGCTGCTATGGATAAAGGGATGGTTGATTTGAAGAAGACAGAGAGTGGTAATCAATGGACACTGCTCTTCTTGGACTAATGGTATTAGTGGAGTCCCCCCCAGGGTTCGATGTTGACCCCATAGTTGTTTTCTGTATTTATCAATATTGAAGAAGGTATATCAGACTTAATGTCCAAGTTTGCAGATAATACAAAGGTTGGGAGGGTTGTTAATGACAGTAATGACAGCACGCTACTGCTTCAGGATCTAGAAAAGTTGGGCAGATGAGCTGAGAAGTAGCAACTAAGTTTAACATCTTCAGACAGACTGCTATGACATATCATGGGATTTTGTTAATGATATGCAGGAATTTTGCTAGCAGGGATAAGGAGGTCATTATCTCTTTGTATAAGGCAGTGGTCAGGCCACACCTTGAGTACTGCATACAGGTCTGTAAGCCTTATTTTAGGAAGGATGTAGAGCTGCTGGGATGAGTACCCAGAAGGGCAACAAGATTGGTGAGAGGAACAAAGGGGTGCTCTTACCAAGAAAGGCTTCAGTTTCTGCAAATTGCAGCTATCTGGAGACTAAGCACCTGTGTGCTGATCTGATTGAGGGTTTGAGCAAGCTCAATGCTGATGAGATTCTTCCTCTTGCTCAGATTGCCACTTGATGGGCATAAATGCAAATTGAGGAAAGGTGGTTGCAGAATAGATGTGTGGAAATTTGACTCTAGCAAGCAATTGGTTGATTGCTGGAACAAATTTCCATCTGTCATTATGGAATTTGATAACTTAAGTAAACTCAAGGAAGAACTAGAAAAACATTTGGAGGGAATGGATAGGGGAAACGGGAAGTGTGGTTGTTTTTTTTTTTTTTTTTTTTTTTTGTTTTTTTTTATATAAGTTTACTTCCTTGCATGCAAGTATACATTCACCTGTTTTTACTCTTAGTAACCCTAATATAGGCCATGTATTTGTTTGTTCCATGAGGACCCCAGAAGGCCTTCTATTCACCCACACTTTGCTTCCCATGCTGCTGCATGTTCTAATAAAACCAGTTCAAGAATCTCATAAATCTCTGCCTGTAGCTGCTATTAATCAGTGAGTTTGTGTATCCTCACAAGCTAACAGTTTTCTTATCCACCTAACACTGCCTCAATAGTTAATGGCCTCACATTAACTAGCAGTCCTATCCATAATTTTGTCAGTTATAGTATACAACCTTCCACTTTCTAATTCAATCCTGTGTGGAGAGGAAAATTTAGATAACTTTAATCTTTTTAAAACTCAGTGCTATCTTATTTCTTGTAGGAAAAAAAAAAAAAAAAGTCTACTTCTCCCATAATCATCTTGAACGACAGTTAGATTTCAGACATGGTTACATATCTTTACTGAGAATAACTGAATTCCAACCTCTCTTTTCATAACCATATCACAAATATTGCTTCCTCTGCATCAAAAAATTGGGCTTTCTGTTTCACCCTTGGCATTATTTTCTTCTAAATAGCTGCTAACTCTGTAAATCACAGATATGGCCAATTATGGAATATTGTATCTGGGATGGTGCTTCTGAAATTCCTAGACTCCATCCAAAAGAGGGTTGTGAGGCTAATTAATGATTCCTCCCTTATTCTACTCCTAGTCACACAGATGTTCAGTTTCTGCTACATTTCTTTTCCACAGTGTTCTATGGGCACTACTCTTCTGAAGGAGCATCTGTAATTCTACCTTTTTCTTCCAAATTGGTCTGAGCACGTACATTAGCTAAGCCAATAACTATTCATAGCTGAGCTCCATATTCACTGAATTAATTTTTTGTCTTTTCAGTTTATCCTTTCTGCTGCTATTCTTTGGAACAACCTTGGTATTTCATGAAAATTTCAATCTTCATAATACTATAGGTTCCAATACCTTTCATATTTGGGGGTCACCTTAAAAAAAATAAGATGGAATAAAATAAAATAAATATAGCACAACTGCAAAAGATAATAGCTAGCATTCTGTGCCTGAAAAGAAAGCAATGACGAGAAGCTTATCTTTAATAACAAAAAGGGCTATCTTCAGAACATCTTGCCAGCATCAGCTGTCGCAGCAACAGAAGAATTTTTGAGGTGAATGCAAACATTACTTTGACCCATACTGGAATAAGCCCTCTGATATAATGGAAGACCAATTCTATTTATAATACATACTGGCATATATTGGGGTAAGCCCTCTGATGTAATAGAAGACCGATTCCCTTTGCTCTCAGCAGTAATTCAGACACAGCATGGGTTTGTTAAGGGAAAGTCTTGTCTGACAAATTTGATTGGTTATTATGATGTGGTTACAAAGGAACTGGATGCAAAAAATAATTTTGATATCATATATTTGGATTTCAGGAAAGCTTTTGACACTGTTGCACATGGAAGACTATTGTACAAATTAGAGCAGAATGGTATTAAGGGTAAGTTGCTACAATGGATAAAATGATGGTTAAGTGGGAGAAGACAGAGGGTGGTAATCAATGGGTGCTGCTCTTTGTGGACTAATGTTATTAGTGGAGTCCCACAGGGTTCGGTGTTGGGTCCACTGTTGTTTTGTATATTTATCAATGATATTGATGAAGGTATATCAGGCTTAATGTCGAAGTTTGCAGATGATAGAAAGGTTGGCAGGGTTGTTAATGACAGTAATGGCAGTGTGCTACTGCAACAGGATCTAGATAATTTGGGCAGTTGGGCTAAGAAGTGGCAACTGAAGTTAACCTTGACAAATGCAAAGTACTGCATATGGGTAGAAGTAACCCCAGAGAAACATACCAACTGTGTGGTACTACACTTAAGGTGGTAGAAAATGAAAAAGACCTGGGAGTAATTGTGCAGTCAGATATGAAGTTTTCTGAGCAATGCAGACAAGCTGCCAGGGCAGGTCATGGGGTTTTGTTAATGATATATAGGAATTTTGCTAGCAGGGAAAAGGAGGTGATTGTCCCTCTGTATAAGGCAATGGTCAGGCCACACCTTGAGTACTGCGTACAGGTCTGGAGGTCTCATTTTAGGAAGGATGTAGATTTGCTTGAGCGTGTACAGAGAAGGGCATCAAGATTGGTGAGGGGAATGAAGGGATCCTCTTACCAAGAGAGGCTTAAGTTCTGCAAATTGCAGTGGCTGGAGACTAGGCACCTGCGCTGTGATCTGATTGAGGTGTATAAGGCCTTGAATGGGTTGAGCACGCTGAATTCTGATGGGATCCTTCCACTTGTTCAGATTACGAACCTAAGGGGGCATAAATTCAAATTAAGAAAAGACAGATGCAGATTAGATGTGCGGAAATTTGCCTTTAGCCAGCGGGTGGTTAATTGCTGGAACAAACTTCCGTCTGTCATTGTGGAAGTTGATAGGTTGAATAAATTTAAGGAGGAACTGGACAGGCATTTGGAGGGAATGGTGTGATTTTTTTTTTTTTTTTTTTTTGGCTGGTGCTGCATAAGCTCATACACTTGCTTTCTTGCATCACATGCCACTAGTACTACTACTACTACTACTATTACTCCTACTCTCAAAGATTCCATTAGTAGTATTTTTTAAGTAGCTAAGAGCTGTCATTTCATTTTATGTGTCCTATTAGAATGTTTTAATTTTAAACTTATGCTATTTAGTATTTAATGGTCTTAATAATGTATACTGTAGCTTAATTGCTATTACAATATTAATGTTCTAGGTGATCGGATGCAGAGGAAATGTCACAATTAGTCCCAGAGATATGATGGGTCCCGAGACTTCTGTTACCGGTGTGGCCTTATTGGTATCTACTGAGGTAATAAGTGATGAATGTACAACATAGAACCCTACAGAACAAATTACTAAATTTAACTCAAGTTGTTTTGTCCATTAATATCTGAAGTAATTCACAATAATAATCCCCTAATAAAGCATATTTATGATTAATTTCTGGGTTGGTTTCATTATTAGTATAGCCATATAGTGCAAACAAGTTGTCTCCTCAGGTAGGAAGCCACACTTTTGCTGGAGGCTTTTGTGTTGCCAACAAAAGGGGAAAAAAAGGTAGATAAGAAAATACAAATTATGCACTTCCCTCCTGGTGTAGATAAGCTTCGTGTACTGTACACACAGTGGCAGTTCTGCTTACCAAAAGTGGCCCACTGGGCACTCACATCCTTTTGTCTGGGCTTCGAGTCAAGCAACCTGGACTTGTTGTCCATTTAAAGTTTGAGAATAGGTTGAGGTTATTTCGGCCCCAAGGCCTCTAATCATTCACTTTACCTGATGAGACTGATTCCCTTGAGTTCCAGCTATTCTGAGGGAAACTTTGTAGGGAACCAACTACTAGATGGTTTGATTAGTCTTTCACCCCTATATTCGGGTCTGACGATCGATTTGCACATCAGAACTGCTGCGGACCTCCACCAGTTTCCTTTGGCTTTGTCCTGCCAAAGCATAGTTCACCATCTTTCAGGTCCCAACCTATATGCTCTCACTCAGAAACCTTTGAATTTCTTCAAACTGTCAACTTCAACTACCCACAGAGGCAACTTGTTCCAATAGTCAACAACTCACTGGCTAAAAGAAAACTTCCTATAATCTAGTCTAAATCTCTTCCCCTGTAATTTGAAATTATGGCCCCTTGTTCTGGTTCTTTATAACAGTGAAAATTATGCCATTATTTGTTTTACTAACCCCTCTCAGAGCCTTATAAACCTCAGTCAGGTCCCTTCTAAGGTGGCTGGTTGCCAAGCTCTGTAGCCCACATAATCAAAGTCTTTCCTCATACGGTCACCCTTTTGCCAGTCTCACCATGTGAGTTGCCCACCTTTGGACCTTTCCAGAAGCTCAATGTCTTTTTTCAGTTGATGCCTCCATACTTGGACACAGTATTCCAAATGGAGTCTTATAATTGCCTTGTACAGTGGAATTATGACCTCCCTATCTCTACAGAATATTGTTCGATAAATCATCGATAGGGCACCATAGACTTTCCTGGCCGCCTGTTTACGCTGCTCAGATAACTTCGTGTCTGCTGGTATTATAACTCCCAGACCCCTCTTTACCTGTGCAATTTTTAATTCAACCCCAGAAAGTGTATTATTTTGGTAGTGCTATTCCTCAAGTGTAAGACCTTGCATTTTGCTGCATTAAAACATAGTTGCCACTTTACTGACCATTTTTGAAGCCTGTTAGGTCATCCTGAAGGAGCACTGCTTGGCACTGATCATTAATGACTCTCCCAATCTTTAAGTCATCAGGAAATTTTGAAATCATACCCTTTATCCCTTCATTGATGTCATTTATGAAAATCAGAAACAACAGGGATCCAAGAACCGATCCTTGGGGAATCCCACTTCTGGTGTTGTATTAATCTGAAGAATATCACAGCCTTCTGCCCTGCAGCCACCCTTCAGTCTGTTTTAGAATCTTTCCAGTAATCCTAACTTGTTCCAGCTTATACAGTAACCTCTCACACGGCACGCAGTCAAATGCTTTGCTAAAATCCAAATAAATTATGTTGAAATTGTTTCCTACATCCAGATATAAGTAACTGTGTCAAAAGAGCTTACTAGGTTAGTTAAACCTGTCCCTTAACAAAACCATTTTTTGTGTCCTTCAGAATGCCATTTCTTTCTAAATGTCCCTGAATTGTACTGTTAATCATAGCTTTTAAGACTTTACCTACCACCACTGAATTCAGACTAACCAATCTGTAGTTAGTGGCTTCACTCTTAGAACCACCTTTATGTATTTTAAATAGACTGGCACTTTTCCAATCCAAAGGAATTTTCCCTGAGTCCAGTGATACCCTCATAATTAACCTCACTGGTTTAATGCACTCTCTGGCCATTTTCCTCAAAATTACTAGATATATGCCATCAATGCTAGGAGCCTTACTTGCCTTTATGCTCAAGTTTTTCCAATAATCAGTAAATTTTCGAAAACACTAATTTCATATGGCACAAACTCACTCGCACAGCCTCTCATCAGCAGGGTCTTTTGTCAGTAAAGTATTACAGAGTACCTATTCAGTTCATCAGCAACATCAGTTGGATTATATCAGACTTTCCTACACCCAGTACACAAGGGTCCAGTCTGATTTGTTTCCTTCTTTGTATTCACATACATTAAAAATTACTTGTCCCCATTCTTTGCTCTTGTAGCCAGTTTTTCTCATACTTAGTCTTTGCCTCCCTAACTTTGTTTGTGATACTGTTACAGATCAACTTGTAGCTGTTGTAGGATTCAGTACTTTTCATTGCTGTGTAACTTTCCCATGCTGTCATTTTCTTCTCTATTAGACTGGCAAGCTCCGTATTCATCCATTTTGGCATCCTCCTCACAGTATTTTCTTAATGTTATATATACATTTGTGACTTCTGTGATTTTTGCTTTATAGGTATTCCATAATTCAAACCTATTCTCCTTCCCTCTGCAATTTTCCAAATTATTTAGATGCCGTATAGCAGCGGTGGCTAACAAGTCGATCGTGATGAATTTTAAATATATATAAAAAATAGATTAGTCAATATCTAAATGTTATTATTATGAGCCCCACTGCATATGCTTATTGCAAATCCGTTGAACCACGTGATTACACTTGTCGGCGTGCAGCCGCTAGACTTGTCTAGTGAAAATTCACGCAGTTACATTGCGGAGAGCATAGTGTATGTGTCAAATTCTTATTTAGCTTACTTAATATTAATAACTGGACAATGCTCGTACTTTAATTTAATACCGTTTGATTTAAAATGAATACTATGAAAAGGAGTAAAATGCATCATTTTCATCCAGAGTGAGAACTAGAATTCTTTTTTTGTAATGATAAAAGAAACATATTCTTCAATTTGCAATGCTTCCATGGCTATACCCAAAAAAGGAAATTTAGAAAGCCACTTCAATGCACTCCATGGTAAATATCAATCAGATTTTCCACCTAATAGTGACCTTAGAAAAAAGAAATTAAAAGCACTTAAATCCAGATTATTCACACAACAAAATTTCTTCGTGATACCTAACTTACAATCTACAGCAGTAACTGTAGCATCATTTAAAGGTGATTCATCTTCTTGCAAAAAAATGCAAACCATTTTCTGATGGTCAATTCATCAAAGATGCATTTTTAGAAATAACAGATTCTCTTTTTGAAAATTTTAAGAACAAAAATGAAATTAAAAGTGCTCTGCAATTATCTCGAAATACTGTGACATGATGCATCAAAAAAATTAGTAAAAATGTGAGCGAACAATTGCGTGCTCATATTGCTAATTGTGTGTCCTTTTCTTCACAACTGGATGAATCTACAGACATCAGTGGTACAGCTCAGTTGCTCGTTTTTGTTCATATAGTTTTTGATGATTTTGCCACTAGAGAAGAACTTCTGGGTATGGTTTCGTTAAAAGAAAGAACTAGAGGTCGTGTTATATTTAATGCATTCAAAAATTTTATTGAAAAAATAATAAATAACAACAGATGGAGCTAAAGCAATGACAGGGCATCTTAACGGATTCATCGCATTGTGCCAAAATGTGATGAATTCCCAGATTTTTTGAGTTACCATAGTACCATCCACCAACAAATGTTAGCCAGAAAAAGATTAAATACTAAAAGTGTTATGGATATAGCTTTCTAAATCGTGAATTCCATCAGAGGACAATCTCTTCAAAGGAGACTTTTCAAAATGCATCTCGATGAAAATGAATAAGATATGATATTATACACACATGAGGTGGCTGAGTCGGAATAAGTTTCTACAGAGATTTCGAAATTTTCTGAATGAAATTAAAAATTTGTTGATCAAACAGGAGATGATTATCAGCAGCTACAAGATACGGGGTGGTTGTGTGATCTGGCTTTTTTGGCAGATTTTACCAGTAAATTAGGTGATCTGAATTTGGAATTACAAGGAAAAAATAAAAATGTGGGTGACGTGATTAGTAGTATTTCTGCATATAAATATCAAATTTTGGCAATAGATAAGGATCTCAACGAAAAAAAAAATTCAATCATTTTGCAAATATGCAAGATCATTTGCAAAAATATCCTGTTTTTGAATTTAATAGTAAGAAATATGTTTCTGAAATTGAGAAAGTTGTGCATGATATTGAAATCAGATTCAGTGATTTTAAAACAATTGAAGACATTTTTCAATATATTTCTTATCCATTTAATGTCGACTTAGATATGAAACAAATTGCAGAAAAAATTGCTGAGATTTTTCACATGGAGAAAATATTACTTGAAAATGAAATTATTACATTGCAAAACGATTTGTAAAATAATAAGAGGAGTTTACCTCAATATAGTACATATAACACTAACATAAGCAAGTGTTCTACGTACTATGTTGAGGTAAACTCCTCTTATTATTTTACAAATATTAATATCAACGTAGAACATATTGAGTATTACAGCTCTGATTCATACTATCTAATTGCGAAACGATATATTCCTAAAAGCTAGATCACAGAAAAAGACTTTCAGAAATATGTTTGCTGAGAAAAGTACTCAAATGTAAAAAATTGCAGTGAACTTTTAAATTCCTGTTTTGGTTCCACATATCTATGTGAATCGGCCTTTTCGTATTTGAAACAAACAAAGACGAAGAATTGCTCTACTCTTACATGAAAAATGGACTTGCATACAGAAGCTTCTTTACGGTTGGCCTTATTACAATATATCCCTGATTTTGAAAGCTTGGCAGATAACACGAAGACACGAACTTCACATAACTTAAAAATTTAAATATGAATTTAAAATAAGCTTTCTGAATTGTATTTAATTTTAAAATTTGTAAACATTTTTCAATATGTGTTGATTAACTTTTTTAACCATGTGCAATTAAATTCTTGAGATGGTAGATCGCGGCACATTTTGAAGAAAAAAAGTAGATCGCATCACAAATTAAGTTGACCATCCCTGCCATATAGTGTCTTTAAATTGCCATAGTCCCCTCTTCTGAAATTAAAACCTTTAACTACATCATCTTTCTTTATCTTCAAACTAATGATTATGCGATCACTACCTAGCAATGGTTCCTGTACTTTAAGCACTGTGATGTCATCTGATTTGTAAGTAATGATGAGGTCAAGAATATTTTTACATCTAGTATTTTCTCTAAAATGTTGATACAAATAATAATGATCTAGTTTATTTAAAAATTTTGTTCCCCCATGTTGAGTTTTCCTCCCACTTATTCCATTCAATTAGGGACAGATTGAAGTCACCCATAATAAAACAGTCACGCTTGCTTGCCCATTCCATCTTCACATAGAGACCCATCATACTCTTCACAATTTCTAGTCTATAGAGTACTCTCACTGTCATACCTTTGCTTCCAACTAACCCACACCATGCTATGCTGGCAGATGTAACTTCTGATTCAGCAAAAGTTCTTTTCATGCTCAAGCTGATTTTGATAAGAAGCATGAACACACTACCCCCCTCTATCTTTTCTAAATACATTATAAATACCATAGTGGAATTTGTCATCCCTAATTGCCAGATGTCACCACATTTCTGTTAGCCCTATTATGTCAGCGTTAGTTGTCCTAACCAGGAGTTCAAATTCAGCCATTTTATTGACACTTTTCAGATTACTGTAGACACATTTAAGACTAAGTAATCTTCTATAGTTAACTACCTTGACACAACTCTTGAAGTTATTTAGGTTTATATGCAAAGCTTTACTTCAACTCATTTGAAATGTTGCTACTCTCAGAACATCTTATCAATGTTGGCTGTTGTGGCAACAAACTAGAATTCTTGAGGTGATTGCAAGCATTACTTTGACCCACATCATCAGATAAATGCTGATCTAAATTAACCTTCCTCCCCCCCAAACTAGCAATTCCCTCAACCCTTAAGGCATCCTCAGTGATACTGGAAAAAATCCTTGCCCAATCTTTGTTCAAATAAATACCATCTCTACAAAATATATTCCTTCTACCTACAAATACAGGCCATGCTGTTAAGAATTTCCCCCCTAGAGCTTTGCATATTCCCCCAAGTCTTGAGTTAATTCACAAGGCTTTCAGCATATAATATGATACCTTCTGTCATGTCTGGGTGAAATTGCAGACACACTAAATTTACTGAAACTGGCATTTTATTTGTAATAATCATAATACAGTAAAGCTTTAATTTTACCGGCTAATAGTGAGAAGGGGTATTTATGAAATCAGAAGTTTTTTTTTTTTTTGAGACCATTTGCACCCTACATAATTGAAACTTTAAACAGATACTCTGTATATTTATGTATTAGAAATGCCAAAATAAAATTAAACAAGAAAAAGCAAGTTTTTATATATGTTTACATTATTGGTTTATACCATCTATTACCATGACCATCTATTAGTTCCTAGAAAAACTTGATTCAGAGTTAGAGTTAAGAAGCCAAAATTGAGATGCTAGTGAATCTTGAGAGTCAGACTCTAGCCTTGCTTTTTACAATACCTGACACAACTTGTTTTTTCATGCCATGTTTTTTACCAATGCGAGAAACAGCCACCCAGAATCTAACTTCTCAAACAGCTTTAATTTCTACGCAGTGCTGAATTGCTCGCACTTTCTCTTTTCATGGGTCTTCTTAGGGCCATAATGATATGTTGTAAATGTTAACAAAGCACAGTCAAGCATGTATCCATAGATAGATGGGGACACATGCTATTGACTTCCACGATTGAATATGTGCTTTCGATTTTTTTGTCTCCTGGACACACTCAAAATACACACTAGTCTTAGTCAAATTTTTTTCATCTGTTAAATCAAGGTCTATAAAATTGTGGGTTAACTGTATTAAGAAAAGAAAAATCATTTTATTTCCAATCTGTGTTATAGTCATATTAATTCTATGGAGGATTCTCACTTTGACATAAACTACCAACCACCTTAGCATTTCATAAGCTTAAACAGGTTATCAGTGTATCAAAATTCACTATTAAGCTGAATGAAAATATCTGATTCCAGGAAATTAGCAAAAGCATTTGCACACTACTTTGTACAATATGGTTAGATAAAAATAACCAACATAACGAAACAGGCCTACGCGCTCTGGATTCATTAAGAAATTTATTATAGTTACACACAGAGCGTACAAATAAAGAAGAAATATATGAGCTTTCGGCTATATGGTAGCCTTCATCAGAATTAAAAATACATGAATGGCAGTTGGAATGGAGATGTGCACTGCCAGGTGCGTGAGACGCGAGGTTTAATTGTTTGTTGACGCTTGTGGCTGTGACGCATGATGACGTGGCCAGCGTTTGTCCAATGATAGAACTACTGACTCTGTGATCGGGTTGACTTGGCAACCACTGTTCCTGTTCAAGGATTTATCCGAAGATTTTATATTTAACGATTCCAACCAGGTACGCTTTAGGTAATGGTGGGATCTGTCTACCACCACGACATCGCGGTGTGGGTCGATGTCGTGGTGGGTTGTCCAGACATGCTCGGCGATAGCTGAGTGTTCTACATCTGCTAAACGGATCGCTCTTTTGTGCTCCGAGAGACGTTTCTCGAGTCGACGTCCAGTCTCTCCAAAGTAGCAGCTAGTGCAGTCACGGCAAGAGATGCGGTAGACCAAACCGCTCTGCAGAAGGGTGGGGACAGGTGTTTTCACGTTGGAAATGAAAGAACGCAGTTTCTTGCCTGGGAGTTGGATGCACTTTATCCCGTGTGTTCTTAGGATTCTACCGATCTGTTGTGACAGGTTGGGGTAGTATGGGATAAATGCCCTCGTGGATGGCTCGTCACCGTTGGTGTTGTAGCTGGTCGTCACGATGTCACGTGTCTGTAGATCACACCTGTCGAGGACGTCAATGGGGTAGCCACACCTCGTAAGGTCTACTTTGACCCTGGTGATCTCTTTGCGTCTTTCATCAGCGGAGCTGGAGTGTGTCCAGGCGCGAGTAAGCAAGGTTCGGGCAGTGGAGAGGAGGTGGCCTCGCGCGTGTGCTGACCGGAAGTTGGTAAACTGGCCAGCACACATGGGCTTACGATAAACTGTAGTCCTCAGGTATGTGTCTTCACGTCGGACAAGTGTATCTAGGTATGGTAAAGAGTTGTTCGACTCCAGCTCAATCGTGAATTTTATGAAGGGCGATAGTGAGTTGAGGTATGATAGAAGTCGCTGACCTGAGTCTCTAGGGATGACCACGAACACATCGTCAACATAGCGACACCAAAAGGCGATGTGATCTGGTGCGTGTGTAAACGCACGTCCCTCTAACTCCTCCATCACGATGTTTGCTGTGACTGAGCTGACGGGAACCCATGGCCGTGCCATGTATCTGCTGGTAGACTGAGTCATTAAATATGATCGCACCCCCTGTTAAGCACAGTCTGAGGGCGGCGGAAATGTCATCGGGTGTGAGACCAGTTCTTTCGTTGAGGGTTCTATCATTGTCCAAGAGTTGTTTTGCACAAGAAATGGCAAGTTCCACAGGGATGGAGGTAAAGAGCGATATGACGTCGAACGATGCCATAACTTGATCCTGCGAGATTGATACAGTGCGAATCCTTTTTATGAATTCAACACTGCTGGAGACGGTGTGGGTGGTCTTGCCAACTAGAGGAGAAAGAAGTCTCGAGACAAATTTAGACAGCTCGTAAGTCGGTGAACCACAGCAGGATACAATTGGTCTCAGTGGTGTGTCTTCTTTGTGCACTTTCGGTAGGCCGTAAAACCGTGGGATCTGACATCCGGAGGCACTGAGGTGATTACGGGTTGACTGTGTGATCTTCCCTTGTTTCAGCCAACTGTTGATGAGGATATTCACCTCTGATTCCCATCGTTCTAAAACTCTGTTGGGGTTGATGGTCAGGGGTTTGTATACGGTAGTATCTCGTAAAAGTAGTAGCGCTTTCGCCATGTAATCAGTGTGGTCCATTACAACCGTACGGCGGCCTTTGTCTGCCGGTAGAATGACGATGGACGAATCCTGTTTCAATGCCTTGAGGGCAGAAAACTGTGTACGGTTGAGGTTTGAAGAGACGGGGCGAGCACGGTGTAGAACTGCTGCAGTCTTCAAGCGGATTGTGTTGGCTACATCTTCTGGGAGGCGTGATAAGCTGGCTTCCACACCTAAGGCGATGTCGGTGATCGGCGGGTGCTTAGGAAGAACGGCAAATGTCATGCCAAGAGTCAATAAGTTTATTTGGTCTGCAGATAACTGTTTGCTGCTTAGGTTCAATACGAAGTCCGTGGAATTTGTGAGAGGGGTATTACGTTGGCTGCGAAATTGACGGGATTCATTAATCAAATTATTAAACTTACGTTTCTGTCGGGCACAATAAAGATCTGATTCTCTGACGGCCTGGTGACATAAAGTGTTGACCACATCGGTGTAAACGGGATCGGGAATCAGAGTCTTAAGGTCGGCTAGTAGGGTTGCCTTGCTCGCTGAAGCACGTTGTATGTCATGATGGAGGCAGCCGATCCATATGCGCAGAGTTTTGAGGCCGAAGTTCCGACAGGCACGTCTCATGCGCTCATTAGAAAACGGTTGTTTGTAGCGAAACCCTTTCGGTATAATCTCGTTAGCTTTGCACCTATGCGCAAACCTCAGGTGTTGTCTGCTACGGGCTATAAAGATAAAATCTTTCTGTAGTCTCACGACCATGTCATATGCTGGTTGGCCAAGAATAGTACGAACATAACGAAACAGGCCTACGCACTCTGGATTCATTAAGAAATTTATTATAGTTACACACAGAGCGTACAAATAAAGAAGAAATATATGAGCTTACGGCTATATGGTAGCCTTCATCAGAATTAAAAATACATGAATGGCAGTTGGAATGGAGATGTGCACTGCCAGGTGCGTGAGACGCGAGGTTTAATTGTTTGTTGACGCTTGTGGCTGTGACGCATGATGACGTGGCCAGCGTTTGTCCAATGATAGAACTACTGACTCTGTGATCGGGTTGACTTGGCAACCACTGTTCCTGTTCAAGGATTTATCCGAAGATTTTATATTTAACGATTCCAACCAGGTACGCTTTAGGTAATGGTGGGATCTGTCTACCACTACGACATCGCGGTGTGGGTCGATGTCGTGGTGGGTTGTCCAGACATGCTCGGCGATAGCTGAGAATCCTAAGAACACACGGGATAAAGTTCCACAGGGATGGAGGTAAAGAGCGATATGACGTCGAACGATGCCATAACTTGATCCTGCGAGATTGATACAGTGCGAATCCTTTTTCTAATGAGCGCATGAGACGTGCCTGTCGGAACTTCGGCCTCAAAACTCTGCGCATATGGATCGGCTGCCTCCATCATGACATACAACGTGCTTCAGCGAGCAAGGCAACCCTACTAGCCGACCTTAAGACTCTGATTCCCGATCCCGTTTACACCGATGTGGTCAACACTTTATGTCACCAGGCCGTCAGAGAATCAGATCTTTATTGTGCCCGACAGAAACGTAAGTTTAATAATTTGATTAATGAATCCCGTCAATTTCGCAGCCAACGTAATACCCCTCTCACAAATTCCACGGACTTCGTATTGAACCTAAGCAGCAAACAGTTATCTGCAGACCAAATAAACTTATTGACTCTTGGCATGACATTTGCCGTTCTTCCTAAGCACCCGCCGATCACCGACATCGCCTTAGGTGTGGAAGCCAGCTTATCACGCCTCCCAGAAGATGTAGCCAACACAATCCGCTTGAAGACTGCAGCAGTTCTACACCGTGCTCGCCCCGTCTCTTCAAACCTCAACCGTACACAGTTTTCTGCCCTCAAGGCATTGAAACAGGATTCGTCCATCGTCATTCTACCGGCAGACAAAGGCCGCCGTACGGTTGTAATGGACCACACTGATTACATGGCGAAAGCGCTACTACTTTTACGAGATACTACCGTATACAAACCCCTGACCATCAACCCCAACAGAGTTTTAGAACGATGGGAATCAGAGGTGAATATCCTCATCAACAGTTGGCTGAAACAAGGGAAGATCACACAGTCAACCCGTAATCACCTCAGTGCCTCCGGATGTCAGATCCCACGGTTTTACGGCCTACCGAAAGTGCACAAAGAAGACACACCACTGAGACCAATTGTATCCTGCTGTGGTTCACCGACTTACGAGCTGTCTAAATTTGTCTCGAGACTTCTTTCTCCTCTAGTTGGCAAGACCACCCACACCGTCTCCAGCAGTGTTGAATTCATAAAAAGGATTCGCACTGTATCAATCTCGCAGGATCAAGTTATGGCATCGTTCGACGTCATATCGCTCTTTACCTCCATCCCTGTGGAACTTGCCATTTCTTGTGCAAAACAACTCTTGGACAATGATAGAACCCTCAACGAAAGAACTGGTCTCACACCCGATGACATTTCCGCCGCCCTCAGACTGTGCTTAACAGGGGGTGCGATCATATTTAATGACTCAGTCTACCAGCAGATACATGGCACGGCCATGGGTTCCCCTGTCAGCTCAGTCACAGCAAACATCGTGATGGAGGAGTTAGAGGGACGTGCGTTTACACACGCACCAGATCACATCGCCTTTTGGTGTCGCTATGTTGACGATGTGTTCGTGGTCATCCCTAGAGACTCAGGTCAGCGACTTCTATCATACCTCAACTCACTATCGCCCTTCATAAAATTCACGATTGAGCTGGAGTCGAACAACTCTTTACCATACCTAGATACACTTGTCCGACGTGAAGACACATACCTGAGGACTACAGTTTATCGTAAGCCCATGTGTGCTGGCCAGTTTACCAACTTCCGGTCAGCACACGCGCGAGGCCACCTCCTCTCCACTGCCCGAACCTTGCTTACTCGCGCCTGGACACACTCCAGCTCCGCTGATGAAAGACGCAAAGAGATCACCAGGGTCAAAGTAGACCTTACGAGGTGTGGCTACCCCATTGACGTCCTCGACAGGTGTGATCTACAGACACGTGACATCGTGACGACCAGCTACAACACCAACGGTGACGAGCCATCCACGAGGGCATTTATCCCATACTACCCCAACCTGTCACAACAGATCGGTAGAATCCTAAGAACACACGGGATAAAGTGCATCCAACTCCCAGGCAAGAAACTGCGTTCTTTCATTTCCAACGTGAAAACACCTGTCCCCACCCTTCTGCAGAGCGGTTTGGTCTACCGCATCTCTTGCCGTGACTGCACTAGCTGCTACTTTGGAGAGACTGGACGTCGACTCGAGAAACGTCTCTCGGAGCACAAAAGAGCGATCCGTTTAGCAGATGTAGAACACTCAGCTATCGCCGAGCATGTCTGGACAACCCACCACGACATCGACCCACACCGCGATGTCGTGGTGGTAGACAGATCCCACCATTACCTAAAGCGTACCTGGTTGGAATCGTTAAATATAAAATCTTCGGATAAATCCTTGAACAGGAACAGTGGTTGCCAAGTCAACCCGATCACAGAGTCAGTAGTTCTATCATTGGACAAACGCTGGCCACGTCATCATGCGTCACAGCCACAAGCGTCAACAAACAATTAAACCTCGCGTCTCACGCACCTGGCAGTGCACATCTCCATTCCAACTGCCATTCATGTATTTTTAATTCTGATGAAGGCTACCATATAGCCGAAAGCTCATATATTTCTTCTTTATTTGTACGCTCTGTGTGTAACTATAATAAATTTCTTAAAAATAACCAAGTTCAGCTTATTGTAACCTTTTTTTTTTTTTTTTTCTTTCATTCAATGTAGTCTTAAGAGGAATGATTTCTCACTGACATATGAAATATTCTTTAAAACACATAAAGGATAACGAGCTTTCCTCGTAGTCCAGATGACATTCTACTGGTTTTCTGGAGTCATTGCCTTAACTTGCCTTTGGCTCTATTACGAATATCTAATAATTAATTAGTTGAGGAGTTTTTCCTGCCTAGCTAAAACCTGGATTTATCAAATCTCCCAGAAGTACCCTAAAGTTGAAATTGAGAATCACTGTTCTGTTCTTGTTAAATACACTTGCAAAAAAAATTTTTTTTTTTTTTTTTTTTTTAAACCCTCCAGGTCTTACCCTGGGAGAAAGAGTGACAAACAAAGCAAAGGTTGGTTTTAAAAATAGGAATGAAGAGAAGATTCTGAAAATTAATTTTTTTATATGATTGAAGATTCCATGGAAGTGTAAACACATTTCACCGTAATAACCCATTGAATTCCAGCTGTCGGTATTATCGCAAATTCAATAAAGTCGAGTTTACTATCCGTTTATGATAGATTGCACTAACAGAAAAGCCCAGTAAACAGGGTGACTACTAATTGTTTATATTATTTTATGGTTGTGACCTCCAGAAATCTGACCGAACCACATGGTACGGTCTGAGACAAAAGTAGGATAATCTCCAGTGCTGCAGTTTCCTCCCTCCCCGATTAAATGGCATGTTAGCATTAGCATTAGCATTAGTAGAGGCATATGATGCAAGAAAGCAAGCTTATGCAGCATCAGCCAAAAAAAAAAAACTTCCATTTCACCCCTCCGTTCGTTCGAAATACCTGTCCAGCTGAGCCTTAAATTTATTTAGGCTATCAACTTCCACAACAAAGTATGAAAGTCTGTTCCACCAAACAACTACCCGCTGGTTAAAGGCAAATTTACGCACATCTATGTTACATCTGTCTTTCCTCAATTTGAATTTATGCCCTCTCAGGTGATTATTCTGAGCAAGAGGAAGAATCCCATTAGCATTGAGCAAGCTCAAACCATTCAAGGCTTTATACACCTCAATCAGATCACCTCGCAGGTGCCTAGTCTCCAGACACTAAACTACTCTTGCCTTATACAAGGGAATAACCGCCTTCTTATCCCTGCTAGAAAAATTCCTGTATATCATTGATAAGACACCATGAGCTACTCTCGCAGCCCGTCTGCACTGCTAAGAGAACTTCATATCTGCCTGCACAATTACCCCCCAGGTCCTTTTCATTCTCTGCCACTGTCAGTGTAGTACCACAGAGTTGATACATTGCTCTGGGGTTACTGTTTCCCATATGTAGTACTTTACATTTATCAATGTTAAACTTCATTTGCCACCTGTCAGCCCATCTGCTCAACTTTTCTAGATCCTTTTGCAGCAGCGTACTGTCATTAGTGTACTTAACAACCCTGCCAACCTTCGTATTGTCTGCAAACTTGGACATTAAGCTTGATATACCATCATCAATATCATTTATAAATAACAATGACAATGGACCCAACACTGCATCCTGAGGGACTCCACTAATAACATTAGTCCACAATGAGCAGTGTCCATTGATTACCACTCTCTGTCTTCTTCCACTCAACCATCCCTTTATCCATAGCAGCAATTTGCCTCCAATGCCACACTGCTCCAATTTGTTCAGCAGTCTTCCATGCACAACAGTATCAAAAGCCTTTCTAAGATCCAAATACAGTAAACCCCCGCTATTCGCGGTATCTGTATTCGCGGTTTCGCGTATTCGCGGTCGCTGATTTAAACCTAAAAAAATGTGAATTTTAAAGCGCCGTGAACATTTTCCGCCATGAAAAAAACATGGGTGTGGCTAAAATCATTTTGCCCAGTCCACAGAGTAGTACAGTCAGTCGTCGTATAACACGTGTTTACACTACACTAATTCGATCTTACACGATTTATAAATAGGGGAACGATATCTTATATAACACGAACCGAATTCGCTTATACACGATTCGCCTTTGTGTTTACAAGAAATGGCAGTCGAACGCGGAATCACCCCAACTGAACGCAACACGATAGGAATGAAGAGAAGATTCTGAAAATGTATTTATTTTTTTATAGCAGTGAAGGGGAAACACATTTCACCATAATAACGTAAAAACCAACACAATTCCAGCTATTGGTATTATCGCAAATGCAATTAGAGTTCACTACCAGTTTATAACAGATTCCACTAGCAGGAACGCAACTGGAAATTGTTTTTATTGTTTTATGGTAGTAACCCCCAGAAATGTAAAATGTGAGCTAGTGACGTGTTAATAGAGTTATCTCTGCCTTTATGGTGTTGTTTATTCAGTTGCTACACGCTCACAGCTTTATGTGTATCAAGTGTGCCTCCTCATTTTGTAATTGTGCTTTATTCTCTAAAAATGAGTAAAAATAACTTAAAAGGTGTAAAAAGGAAGTGTCCTGCGCTCAATGGGTGGGGGGTGACAAAATCGCGAGTGCGGATGTTTTAAGCTAATCCTTGTTCAGTATGTGTAATGCGCTTGTCATAGAAGGTTTTATCTCTTGCTTTTAATTGATACGTTTACAAAAGTGAAAAATCTACCATTTTGCAATGTGTTGATGTAAACAGACTTTTTCGAGCGTGTTAAAGTTAAAAGAAAGTGACTTTATTGTGGACAAGTTCTTTTCTAATCCTACAAAAATATGGCTGCGAATAAAAAGGGAATTGTGAAAAGATCAAAGAAGGTGATGACATTAGCGAGTAAAACTGTTAGACAAAATTTCTAATGGTGAAAGTGTCTCCTCAGTGGCAAAACATTATAAAATCAACGAGTCAACGGTACGATCAATCAAGAAATCGGAAGAAAAAATCCGCCCTGGTGTCCGTGAAAACGCGCTAATTGCATCAAAAATTTGTTCTGTAACTCGTGATGTGAAATAAAAAAAAATGGAAAAGGCTTTAAATCTGTGGATAGAAGACCGAACTCAAAATAAAATTCCGTTAAGTTCACTCATCATTCGTGAAAAGGCAAAACACCTTTATCAACACTTTAGTGAAACTGGTGAAAGCACTGGTGGGATAAGTTTTTTAGCCAGCAAAGGCTGGTTTGAAAGATTTAAAAATCGATATGGTTATTTTTCGCCCAGCAACCCATGTTCTTGATATGTTTTTGAAAGGTTTCTTTAAAATGTCTAATAAATATGTACAGTATTACATTTAATAAATTGTTTCTTATTTTCATTTCGATGCCTTATGCTTTTTTTTTTTTTTTATGTACTTACTCTCTACGTTTGTCTATGTACATAGTCATATTATGTAGGTAAATACACATAATACGTACAGACAAAATTTTAGACTAATTTTTGTTATATATTTCATACTTTGGAACGGAACCCTTTTATTACCATGGGCGCCATAACTCAGTATTCGCATTTTCAGTATTCGCGGAATTTCTCAGGAACGTAACCCCCGCGAATAGCGGGGGTTTACTGTATATGATATCAAAGTTATTCCCTGCATCCAGTTCCTTTGTGACCACATCATAGTATCCAATTAAATTGGTCAGGCAAGACTTTCCGTTAACAAAACCATGCTGTGTCCGAGCTATAACTGAAGTCCAAATAACCGGAATCCACTGTATAATAAAATAAAAACTATGCAAAACAAATAGCAAAGACTAAATTATCAGTGAAACCCGATCAGTTGTTTAAATTGTTCTTTTTGCTCTGTAACATTATACATAAGAGAAGAACCAACAATTCAATTATGATAAAATTTATTTTTGTAAATTGTGTAAATTAAGTATTTTGGTCCCATTGGAAAACTTTGCTGTAGTTTCCTGAAGCAGTTTGTGACAAATTCGTGCTGTAATATGACTGGAATCTAATAAACTATGAAAATTAAGAGCTTTCAAATTTCTTTATGATTAATTTTTATTCTATATGTTAAACTAATTTTACCAGCATATCAGAGCAACGCAGATTGAAAAATGCACAGGATATATTACAGGGTTGTGAATACCTCCAAGTTATGAATACCCCACCTACAAACTTTGTGCACAAAAACAATGCTCCACAAGTTGTAAAGAGCAAGCACATATTATTCACCATATTAGAAACTGCCATAAAGAGAAGAGTACACCAGATAAAGAAATTTTATTTGAAAGAACAACTCAAAAATTTTTTTTCATACAAGCAATAATAGGCTTTTGCATGGGCTGCTTTTGTGGCCTGACCCATTTCCAGGCCAAGAAATTGGATGAAGAGAACCCATTTTTTACTCACCCCAACTTGCCAAATATAATCCCTCTGGATTTTTTTTTTCTTTTAGGGTTACATTAAGGAAGAAGTATATCACACTAAAGTTCAAAGTTTAAATTAACTCAATGCACTTGTCAACAGCACATACATTTGCTTCTGTGTGGACACATTATGGCCCAGTTGCCCTTGTACCATAAGCCCAAACAAACAACATTTGCCTTCTGTGATGCTACTGGACAACTGTTCGAGTGAAATTGAATATCATTTTCTTATATTCTTTCTCTGGTATACTTTTCTTTTTGTAACAGTTTGTAATGTGATGAATGCTATATGCCCACCCTGTACAGTATAATGTCATTAATGAATAATCTTTGAATATTTATTTATAATTCTCCAAATGAAATACAATCGAATAAAAGTTGCTGTATCAGTGTATACAAACATGAAAATTAAAATGCATTATGTCAGCCTAATGCTTCATTGTATAATTGCAGGACAAAATTTCTTTGCAGTTTCCCACTAGTGAATTATCGGTGAATTGCTAATCTGATTTTCCTAAAATAGCAACAGACAATCACTTAACCTACTAACAAATTTCTCCATGCCATAAATTAATTGCAGAACACAAACATACTTTAATTCTAAAATATTTTACATTATTGTATTCATTTCAAGGTTTGAGCAATGGCAAGAAATGTATATAAATAATTTTATTACAGTACTAAAAATTAAAAAAAATTTATTTTTTTTTTAAATTACAGTACTGTGCAATGAAATTTTCATTTATTCTACATGTCAGATTCAAGGGGGGATAAAGAGAAAAAACATTTAATGTGCTGTCTGGCCCACTTAGGTACCAGTTTATTTGAGTTACCAAATACCCAAATGCCAGATTAGTGTATATGTTCACAGAGTTAGTTTGCACTTCCAATTATTCACTTCCACATTTATCCAAGACTAACTAACTAACGAGTTAGTTAGTAACTGACAAATACTAACTCGTTTGAAAAGGGGGCCATTTATGAATGGTCTCAGATCTTTTCCTAATACATAGCCACTGTAGCCAATGGTTTGAGACTTTTTTTTGAAAACATAGCCACAGTATTGCTACAGAGGCATTGCTTTTAAATTACTAATTACAGATATTTGACAGATTAGATAACAGATAAAGTGACCGATATTTAATAAAAATATTCTAAAAAAGTTGAAATCATATTGTGAATCATAATTTTTGTGTGTTTGATTAACTTATGTTTGTTTATTCATTTAATATAGGAAGAATGGAAAGAAACTTCATCAGCTGTGCTAAATGGAATTAAGCAAGGATGGGTTAAGCCAGTTATAGACAAAGTCTATTCTCTTGATCAGGTTGCAGAGGCACATCATGACATTATGCATTCAAAAGGAGCTAAAGGCAAACTAGTCATTCTACTAAATGAAAATGAGAAAGATTTGAAATAATATTGCTGGAGAAAAGTGTACGTAAATGAAATTAAACAGTTATTTTTCATATCTTTGTGTGTAATATTTTCAACCTATTTCCAAAAACAGAAGCAAAGCCATGAGAACCACACATCTCTCTCTCTCTCTCTCTCTCTCTCTCTCTCCTCTGCACCCTTGTTCACATGAAAGTAGAGAAATATCAGAAAGTTCTGGGTGTTCTGGATTTCGTTATAGATTGTTTTTATTTTGATCTTTCATCTTGAAATAGGGTGGCAGCCACAGTCCACTCCAAATGAAATTTGCAGTACATAATAGGGGGAATACTTTATTGTAGTGATTTTATTTTAATATGTTAATTTATTTTGAGAAGGTGGTCATTCAAACTATACACACATCACTATGGAACTTCATTATCATCCAGTGACATGATTTCCTCAAATGCAGCTGTGTGTAGTGAAGCAACTTTCCTTTCTTTCATAGTCATCTCCCATTTCACTCCTATATTGGTTAGCTAATCCTCTCTCAGCTCTAAAATGGTGTTTAGTAGGTCAGATGCCAGATAGTCCACCATACCGAACCTATTAGTAACTCTGTAGGAGGTTTCCGGATCAACTAAGTGTATAATCTTACTGCCTCTACTCTGTCAGATAGTAACTGGAGGGAGTCCAAGTACATGTTGTGTAGTGTATGTGGGGGCAATTGTCGAGGCAACATTATGTAAAGGAGCTGGGTATATACTTCCTATGTGTACACCACATCCAAAAATTTTATTACTACATACAACAAGTCCTTCCCACCTTTTCTTACTACTGAATACATCATTAATGGTCAACTAATTTAACCCCAGGGGCTCAGCTGGATATCTTCATTCTTCTCTCTCTCTCTCTCTCTCTCTCTCCCTCTCTCCGTAGCTAGGTGGGCAGGAGCAGCAGTGTGTAGCACACGCTTCTTGATTAGACCGGGGTTCAAGCCCGTGACCACCAAATATGGAGGATGTGGAAAGATCAGGAAATGACCACCGCATATTAACAAACTCTCTCTCGGGGTAATTCAGAAAAATTTTTTTGGCTGATGCAGCAAAAGCCTCAGGCTTCCTTGCACCATATGGCTAATAATAATAATAGAACGAACTTATCTGAAAAGATCTAAACCTCCCAAACACTTCCTCATTCATTTCATAAATATATATGGTCTCATTTCCAATCTCAGTTATGTCCATTTCCACTTACACTTCTGACAATCCCAATTATATCTTGATTCAACTACTGCTCATCTCAGTTGTCCTAATTATTTGTTGTACGATTCCTTTTGTTTCGAAGGTGGTACTTGTGCATATATCTACTTTGATATTTCCTATGGGAGGCTTGGTGATTTGGAATCTCTTTTTGATCTACTGTGGCTTAAAATTTCTCTACCCTAGTCCATCAAATTCATCTGTTGCCTCTATCATTCTCTCAACTCCACTAATCATGTGGAACTCTGACTTCCTCTCTTTGAAACTTGACTTTCTCCAGTCCAACCATTCTAACTGAGGTAATTTGCCTTGATGATTTTAATGTTCACTACTCCAGCTGGCTTCTGTTTTCTAGTCACGTACCCAGCTGGTTGAGATGCTGAGGCTTTTGCAGTTACTACTGACCTCACACAGCTTGTTCATTTACCTACCAGAATACCGGGCAATCCCAACCACAGCCAACACGTTTGATCTTTTTCTCACACACAATCCTTCTAAATACACGGTCGAGATGAGTGGTCCTCTGTCACCTCAGACCACAAATTGGTGATTGTCTCTTCTCCAATGGAGCCTTTCTCTCTTGGCCATTTTCAGCCTTATATTGTTTGGAATTACAAAAATGGGATGATCTGCAAGATTTCTTTTTTCCTTTTCCTTTGTTAGATTACTGTTTTAAATCTTCAGTTGTCAATGTTTGCTCAGATTGTGCCAGTGAAATTATTCTTGTAGGAATAAAATATTTTATTCCCCACTCCACCTTAAAAAAATCTCATCCCTTGTCTAAACCATGGTTTTCAAATAAATCTGCTACAGCTGTTCAAGATAAGAATGTTGCATATCGTAATTGACTTGTGTCAAAATCTCCAGGTTCATTTTCTGTCTACACCAAAGCTTGCAACAATTGTAAAGCAGTTATTAATCAGTCCAAACTAGATTTTGAACAGGCCAAGAGTAGAAAACTTGCTTCTTGTCCAAATAAACCCTACCATGAAATATTGTTCCCACATCAGAAACAGTGCCCCCAAAATCTCCCAGGCTTCTAGATCCATTCAAAAGAGGGCAGTTAGGTTAATTAATGACCCATCTCTAACAAAGTTTCTGCTTTCTCTGTCTCATATGTGTTCTGCTTGCATGCCTTTTCTACATCAGTGGGCATTGTTCTTCTGAATTGTCTTTTCTAATGGCCCGCTCTCTCTTCCATACCATTTGAAACAACCAGTCAGCATCGTTTTACTGTCCAACTTCAGACTCGCTGAACCAACTTTTCTTCTTCCTCATTTATTCCTTCAACTTCCATTTTCAGGAACATCCTCCCTTCATACTTATCTACTGAAAATTACAATCTAGAGTAATTCAAGTCTAATGTTAATAAGTATCTTCTTTCATCTTCTCAACCTTACCCATGCACAGTAGTAAGTACTATAGGTTCTGATGCCATTGTGCTTGGGGGTTTCATTTTAAAAAATCATAATACTCGCCATGTATCTTTTGTCTTTACCATGTCTGTGTGTGCATGCAATTTGCAGCATTGTGCAGGCAGAAATACCTGGATGGAATAACTCACGATTTTTTTTTTATTATTATTTAATAAAATCCAAATTTAAGGGTGTTTTTTAACCTGAAATGGCTCCACTTATGTTTTACCTACCGGCTAAATGTCTCTAGGCTTCTTTTAATATTTTACATATTCACTATCCAAAATTTAAAAAAAAAAAAAAAAAAAAAACTTTTTTGGTATGGGATTATTTGCTGGTACCCACTGGTCTATGTTTTTTTTTTTTTTTTTTTTTTTGTCATTAGGGCAGTAACAGCTATAGAACAGGTTTTCAATGTCAGATTTCTTACATTTTGAGGTGTGTCCCACCTGCTCCTCATGTAGATGGGCTCCTTGTAGGCTTTCCAGGTGATGCCTTCTTGGTGGCAAAGTAGCCAGAGAACTAAACAAAAACACACTGCACAAACATAACATTACACAGATTTTGGGCCTTTTACAGAAAGCTTTAATCATCACAGTGTACCAAGCTGGAGTTGAACTGATGTTCAGGGAGTGCATCTACATAAGATGCTGTAGAGGTTTACATGGAAAATTTTACGAGAAAAACTCTACCCTGCACCCGAGATGAGCCAACTTCAGTACCTGATTGAAGAAGCCTAGAGAATTCCTTGAATAATAGACAGGAATCAAACTCAGTCCTCTTCAGTTGGATGGCCTGTGGCAGTGGATCATGTTAACTAAGCAGCCATGGACTATCATTTTTAGTTCATGTGAGGAAGCTCCTAGAACAGTATTTCCTAACCTTTTTTTGAAAATGTGGTCTATTTTTACAATTCTGTAAGCTTTGTAAATTTTGACCCAAGTAAATTTTGGGAGAGAGAGGGTCTTCCATGGGGAATCTGTGAAATTATAACATCACATGCATTAAATGGAGGTTCACCCTATTTGCACCAAAGGAAAGAAATGTACACCACTTAAATTGATCATCTTCAGCATTTAAATGTCATTGCAGTTTATTTGGTTTTAGTAATCCATTGGAAAAAATATCCATGCATAGGATGCATTACAGTCCTTCCACACCTTGTATAATTATTGAAGTAAATCTGTACTTGCTGTATTTGTCAATTTACCTTCTTTTTGCTGAAGTCTTTTTCAAATAAAGAGTTAAATCAAATTAACAATACAGTGCTATACTAATAAAACACCTGCATAAGTAGGATTTTGCTAAAACAGTTGTCAGATTGCTGCTTTAATGAAAACCATGTGTACATGTTAAGATTGGGGGATGCCAGCTGATTATGAGTTAACAAAAAAGTAAAGCTGGATGGGCATCTTTTAAGAATTAGCATAAATTTATCACTGTGTGTTGTGATGTAGGAAGCAACATAGTTAATATGTTTGCCAGCATTTTATTAAATATAAATATACTTTCACAATGCTTAGTAAATTTTTTCAGCCTGTGATTCCCTAACCATATTTGAGTAGGGATCCATAGGTTGGGAATCACTGTAATAGAGTACTCTGATGGAACTATATGTATGCTTTAGGGATATTAAATGTTTGGACAAAGTCAGGCTGACATGAAAGATGATTTGACCAAACTCACGTAATGTTTCCAAAATTCCAATTAAAGAATCATAAAACATCAATTTAGTATCAGTGTTCTTTTTAAATATAATTTGCATAGTACTACAGTGTTGAAATTAATAAAGTGATTTTGAAGCAAATTAAATAAGTGTACATTATTAAGTTTGTGATTAAATATTAATTTTTTTAATTTATCTTATTTTATTTATGTTATGATTATTATCTTATTTATCTTTAATTTCTTTTTTAATTTATTTAAATAATCAATTTTTTTTGAATATTAGTAATTTTAATTTAACAGTTATTTTAGTTAAATAAT
Source organism: Mastigoproctus giganteus (assembly GCF_048544385.1). NCBI lineage: Eukaryota > Metazoa > Arthropoda > Arachnida > Uropygi > Thelyphonidae > Mastigoproctus > Mastigoproctus giganteus. The sequence goes on from NC_143576.1 coordinate 236,565,607, forward strand.
TTTCTTTTGTAGAAATATTAAATAATTTTATAACATTGAGGGCATAGGGAAGTTATTCTAAATTTTGTAAAATTTCGATAAAATCTAAATTATATATAATCTTCATAAGGCTTCATAATCAGCCTTTGTATGTACACATATGCCATGTGTACATATACTCTCCTCTAAAAATTTGGAATCACCTTTCATTTTTCTTAATTTTCAAAGTTTTTATTAAAATAGGACCAGCTTGTTTACCAATTTTTATTAAAATATTTTCTGTTATGTATAAAAATAAAAAAAAAAATTAAATAGTAATTAAGAAATTTCTAGACTATTCGAAAATACTCCAGAAAAGTTTAGGTGGCTCCTGAATGAGACCTTTAGATGATTCTAGCATGTTTTGCAATAATATAAATTGAGGAGTAAGAGCTGTAACTTATAAAATCAAACACCCATCATTCAGAAAGAATGGTGCAAGTTTTGTGTGTTTATTGATAAACGTGGCAAGAAATAAGGAACTGAGTGGTGAAAAGAGAAGTGCTATTATAACTGTATAAAGAAAGTTATTATATGAGAAGTATTCGCAAAAAACTAGGTGTCATATAAAATAGTAAAAACTACCATTCAACGAATTCAGGAGACTGGCAGTTTGAAGGACAAACCATGAGCAGGACAACTGCACATAACAACAGAAGTGCAAGATAAGACCATAACACTGATTTCTAAATGCAAATCGGCAACCTGCTGCACCTGAAATCTGAGTTGAGTTTAATAAGAACAGAAACTCCTGTGTGTACATTCACAGTAAGCTTCATGGTCGTGTAACACTCCAAAAACCATTATTAGACCTGGAAAATTAAAATAAACGTTTGGGGCTAACTGCCATCAACATTGGACAAATAAAGAGTGAATAAAAGTATTGTGGACAGATGAATCAAAATTTGAAACTTATAGATCCAAGAGTAGAGTGTTTATGTGAATTTAGCCTACAATTAAGGACGTTTAATTTTTGTTTAGTCAAGCACAGTGGCAGTTCCATCATGATGTGGGATTGCTTTAGATTTTCTGGAGTTTTAGCATTAGTAGAGGCATTTGATGCAAGAAAGCAAGCTTATGCAGCATCACCCAAAAAAAAAAAAAACTTTCACTTCACCCCTCTGTTCGTTCAAAATACCTTTCCAGCTGAGTCTTAAATTTATTTAGGCTATCAACTTCCACAACAAGGGATGGAAGTCTGTTCCACCAACCAACAACCCACTGGCTAAAGTCAAATTTCCACACATCTATCCTACATCTGTCTTTCCTCAATTTGAATTTATTCCCTCTCAGGTGATTATTCTGAGCAAGAGGCAGAATCCCATCAGCATTGAGCATGCTCAAACCATTCAAGGCTTTATACACCTCTATCAGATCACCTTGCCGGTGCCTAGTCTCCAGACACTGTAATTTGCAAAACTTAAGCCTTTCTTTGTAAGAGCAACCATTTGTTCCATTCACTAACCTTGTTGCCCTTCTCTGTACTCGTTCCAGCAGCTCTACATCCTTCTTGAAATGAGGCCTCCAGACCTGTATACAGTACTCAAGGTGTGGCCTGACCATTGCCTTATACAAGGGAATAATGACCTCCTTATCCCTGCCAGAAAAATTCCTGTATATCATTGATAAGACACCATGAGCTACTCTTGCAGCCCATCTGCACTGCTCAGAGAACTTCATATCTGCCTGCACAATTACCCTCAGGTCCTTTTCATTCTCTACCACTGTCAGTTGATACGTTTCTCTGGGGTTGCTATTTCCCATATGTAGTACTTTACATTTGTCAGTGTTAAACTTCATTTGCCACCTCTTAGCCCATCTGCTCAACCTTTCCAGATCTTGTTGCAGCAGCATAACATCAGTAGTGTCCTTAACAACCCTGCCAACTTTTGTATCGTCTGCAAACTTGGACATTAAGCTTGATATACCTCAATATTATTTATATATCAGAAGCCCTCAATTTGCTTCCGTTTATCATTTTAAATGAAAAAAAAAATGAAAAGTTCACCAGGTGCAAACTAATATTTAGTTGAACTGCTTCTGACCTAATGGACAGCAGCACACTGTCAAGGGCATTGACAAGATCAATTTCTGAAAATAATCAACTGATAGTTCATGGTTCCAAACACGAATTATGGCTTCCTGAAGTTCACAAAGGGTCTTTGGTTTCTTTCTGGCAACTGCAGATTACACACGATGCCAACAGTTCTCTATAGGATTCAGGTCCGGGCTGTTTCCTGGCCAGCTAAGAGTTGTAATGGACCATTATTCCAACCATTTTTTCACCTGTAACAAATGTATCAAACCTCTAATGCAGAAATCAAGCTAAAGTAACTACAGAAGTGCCTACTTACACTTTTTGCTCGATGATAAGGAGCAGAGTCATCCTGAAAGATGCACTTACTTGGCAGGTTGAAATGGTCTCTAATGGTTCGCAGCAATTTGCCTTCCAATATAGCCAGGTATCCATTGGCATTTATGGAACCTTTTATAAACTGCAGGTGACCTACTCCGCGATACGGAATGTACCCCCGTATCATTTGGCTGCTGGATGGTATTCTTCACCACATCTATGGCAAATCGTTTTGTCTCCAATTCAACCTGGAACCATGCAGGTTGAATTTCTTCTCATCCGAGAAAATAACTGACTTCCACTGCTTGGGGGTTCATTTGACATGCTCCTTACACCAAATTAATTGGGCCTTTTTCATTTTTTGTGTGAGGAGAGGCTTCAAGTCCATTTTTGAAGAGGCATTTTCTGACTGTTACTGCACTTGCTACCACTCCTGTATGCACTTTCCATTCTCTTTTCAGCTCAGACAAAGAAGATTTACAGTTTTTAAGGCATAAGTGCTTCAAAATGCAGTCCTGTTTTGGCGTAGATGCTCATTTGCATCCAGTCAGTGGAACCAGTCATTGCATCCAGTCATTTTCCTGTCAGTGGAACCAGTATTCTTGAGTGTGAAAATAAATCTACTCACTGTTGACTGATTACAAGACGCTCTAAGTAATATGATGGGAAGAACATCCTCACATAAAGCAACAATAGCACTTTCTTTGTGGCATCAACTGCACGTAACTCGCCATCCTGACAAGCAAGGAATGACTGCAACTCTTGCACAGCGTGCTTATATAGCTGAAAGTAACAGCTGATGCAATATTACGTCATCACCTGTGCTTGTCAATCTTATCTGATTCAATCTGTAAGAAATATTGCCATATATGTTATTCGGACGACAATTACAATTTTAAGGGGTGATGCACTTTCTTTGAACACCAGTGTAAGTACTCTAGAGTTTCATGAGCTAAGTGAAAAATATCTGTACAGAAAGGATATTTTGATAAATATGTATATATACAGGGTGATTCACTACCAGTGCGACAAACTTGAAGGAGGTGGAGGGGCCACAAAGACGAATCGGAATCACATAGCATTGCAGGGCCTGAAATGCTTTCGTCATGCGATAGAGGACATTGAACGGGAGGTCGCATGAACAGCGATCCCGCTGGAAGTTAGCATTTGCGAACTGGTTCCCGAGGCAGTAGGATGGACGAGTATTCAAATGTTGAACTGGCTGACATGCACCTCACGTATGGAGCTGCGGACTGTAATGGGAGCCCCGCTCTGCGCTTGTACCAGGAACGTTTCCCGCACAGGCGTGCTCCTCATCATACGATTTTCGCACGTGTGCACAGGTTACGTGAGACTGGTTGTTTCACGAGAGGTACCATGAATCGAGAGTGAACGATGAGGACGCCAGACTGAGGAGAATGTCCTACGTCTTGCAGAAGGCAATCCGAGTATGAGTACTCGAGCAATAGGCCAACGATTGGGTATTTCCCAATCCACTGTATGCAGGATACTGTCAACAAACCAAATGAGTTCATAACATCTGCAACGCGTCCAATCATTGGAGCCTGTGGATTATCCACTCTGGAGGACTTTTGCTACTTGGTTTCTTCAACAGAGCGGCAGACAGCGCATTTGCTGCATCCGTATTGTTCACGGATGAGGCAAGTTTCACAAGAGAGGGAACCTTCAATCAACATAACGCCCATTTGTGGGCTTTGGAGAACCCCCATGGTATGCGAACACGTGCAACTCAATGCCGTTTCTCTTTCAATGTTTGGGCCGGCATTGTTGGAGACCACCTCATTGGCCCATACCTTCTGCCCCCTCGTCTGGACGGTAGGGCATACTTGCTCTTTGTACAGCAAGTCCTGCCCGAACGTATTGAAGAAGCTCAGTCGTTGCGCCGCTCAATGTGGTTCCAGCATGATGGGGCTGCCCCCACATTACACCAATGACGTGTGCCAACACCTAAACGTTACATTTGGACAGCATTGGATAGGTCGTGGTGGTCCGGTTCATATTGGCCTGCTAGATCACCGGACCTATCATGCCTGGACTTCTGCTGGGGTCAAATGAAGACATTGGTGTAGGAGATCCCCGTTGATTCAGTTGAAGACCTCGTCGCTTGCATCTCTGTAGCTGCCAGGGAGATTTGAGACATGCCAGGAATCTTCCAGAATGTTAGTGATTCCATGCGGCGGCGCTGTGAAGCCTATGTGACTGCTTCTGGTCGAACTTTCGAACACCTGTAGCATGACTTTTTGCCAATGTAAAACTTGTCATTAAAATGATTTCTGTTACACTAACGGGTTGCTGTTTCTGTTCTTTTTCTTTGCTTACGCAACCTCCTGCATGACGAAGGCATTTCGGACCCTGCAATATTATGTGATTCCGATTCGTCTTTGTGCCCCCTACACCTGCAAGTTTGTCGCACTGGTAGTGAATCACCCTGTACACTTTTACTTGCATGAACATATTCAATTTACCACTGCTCTAGCGTCGGAAGCTTTTTAGCTTTTTTTTACTGTGAGCTATGTATATGTTGTATATATATGGGTTTTAGGAGCATTAGCAACTAAGGCCATATTGCTCCGTATATATTGTATATAAGTATATAAATTGCATGTGTTTTGTGGTCGAATTTCTGTTTGCTGGACAAAAAACCATGCTATCCCCACCTGAGACCAACTAACTCAACCATGTGAAAAAGGCCCATAAAAATTCCCCTCATCATTGATGGGATTGGAACCCAGGTTTTTTCCACCTGGTGTGGGGAGAACAGCAATTCTGCCAACTGTGTTACACACGAGCAGTAGCACTCTAATCCTATGTGCCATAAGTAGGCAAAATAAAATTTTCCGCCCTAAATGGTGAATACTAATAAACGATAACCAATCAGAAAGCAATATCAAAAATATTTTTGGTGCCCTCCTGAACTGCCACCAGTAAGCAATGCTTACTTCACCTACCAAATTGTGGCAACCCTCCCCATGAGGTCAAAATATAAATATTGCAGGAACCTAGTTTTGAAAATTTTTAAACCACAAAAAAATAAGGTAGGAATAGGGGGAAAAAACATAGGGTCAACCGGTAATTTCTTACCTATATCATTATTTGTATCTGTAAATTGCATGTTCTCTGGTCGATTTACCTGTTTTGCTAGATGAAAAAAAATTCCTGTTTCTGGGGGAAAAACCTTGCCAAAACACCTCAGACCAACTAATTCAACCACAGTGTGAAAAAGTCCATTAAAGTTCCATGCGTCATCGACGGGCTTCAAGCCTTTTCTACCTGGTGTGGAGAGGACAGTGGCGATACCACTGTGCTAGAGCGCAGACAGAGGGAATCACCGAAAAAGAGAAGAATGATGATATCCAGCTCAGGACCCTGGATGTGCCAAGCCCATAACAGATGTGAGTCACTGAGGTCTCTATCGTCGTTGGGAAAGAGTCCCAAGTATTTGATTGGCAGTTTGAGTCCAGTTCAGAGTTTCAGTATTATTTGAGATTATTGTATTAAAGATATCACCAGGAGTTAATTTATTTCTACTGATTTTATATATAAGACCCTACAGATTTTTATTATTATTATTAGCCATATGGCGCAAGGAAGCCTGCGGCTTATGCTGCACCGGCAAAAAAAAATTTCCGAGTTACCCTGAGAGAGAGAGAGAGAGAGAAGTAGAAAGGAATCACCAAGAAAGAGAAGAATGATGATATCTAGCTCAGTACCCTGTGTGTGCCAAGCCCATACTCATCAGATGTGAGCCCTGGAGTTAAATATCTGTTCGTTATGTGGAAATTTCTTTGTTCTACGAAAACAATTTTTTTCTCTATCTCTCTCTCAGGGTAACTCGGAAATTTTTTCTGGCCGGTGCAGCATAAGCCTCAGGCTTCATTACACCATATGACTAATCATAATAATAATAATTATTATAATAAGATTACAAGAGACTTCACTGGGAATGCATTGTTCGCACCTCTGGCATCAGGCAACTAGTGCTGCTACTAAGCACGAATTAAGAGCCAAAGAGATTATCAGTCTGCAACTCAGTGGTACTCGTAAATCCTATCCAATTACTTACCTAGAAGTCGTGCTAGTCATCTGATTGGTTAACGTTTACCAGCATTCAACGCGTAGTAAAATAATTCATTTTATTTATTTGAAATAAATACAGTACAGTACATTAAATTGCAAACTTATGTTAATTTACTTATCTGAATCCTTGTTTCATATTTATATTTTGCAAGGTTATCCCGAATATGGGTATAACGCCGTACTTCGGCGAGAAAGAGAGGAAGAAGGCAGTGATAGGATGTGAAGGCACCTCTCACTCACTGCTTTCTCCCTCGCCTGCATGTTACCAGGGGATGTCACATGACATCACAATAAGTCAGCAGAAATGACAAAAAGAAACGGCAAAATGGCAATTTTTTTTTTGTTAAAAACTGCTAACAAAACACCACATACAACCACTGATTCTCCCCCTTCTGTACCTTACTAGGCGATTTCTTCTTCTTCTTCTTCTTCTTTGGTCCTTAGCTGGCAGCTGGGGGAGGCGGTTGGCCACGCAACCAGTATGCTGCTGTAGGTGCCGCAGGGTTTCGGACTTGCTCTGTGATGTTCTTCCATACCTTACGATCCATGGCTTCAGTCCTGGCCTGGTTAAGGTCGAGACGTCGGCTCTTCAAGTCATCTTCCACTTGCTTGGCCCACGTTTTCCTAGGCGCGGTCCGTTGGATGCTCCATTGGGTGGGTCGTTGTCTCCAAAGGAGTGTGGATGGTATTCTGTTCGTGCCCATTCTACATACGTGGCCAAACCATCTGAGCCTTCGCTTCTGGATTTGGTCGGCAATGGTTGGTTGCTGTTGGCATCTGGCGCGGATGGTATCATTAGTGATGCGGTCGCGAAGAGAGATGCCCAAGATCTGCCGCAGGCATCGCATTTGGAATACCTCAAGTTTGTTCAAATCTAACTTGAGACAAATCCATGTTTCCGATCCGTAAAGAAGAATGGGCAGGATCAAAGTCCGGAAGAGTCGGATTTTAGTCTTTGTGGAAATGTTGGTCCTCTTCCACAGACACCATTTGAGCGAGGGGAACGCAGTGGCCGCCTGTCCAATTCTGCTGTGAATTTCCATGGTGGATGCAACTTTCTTCTCCTGGACCAGCGACCCAAGGTATTTAAAGTCCTGCACTTGCTCGATCTGGACGCCTTCGAGATAGATGGTGGCTTGCGACCCATCTGTTGTCAGGGCCTTTGTCTTACCAGCATTGATCTTCAAACCGTATGGCCGGGCAATGCGGGCAATGTCGTAGAGGATTTCCGTGGCTTCAGCGTCGTTACCGGCAAGGATAGCACTATCATCAGCAAACATCAGGTCAGTCACATAGTGATCCTTGTCATATTGTATGCCCTGTCTGTTTCTGAATGCTTGCCTCATAATGGCGTCGACCACGATGTTGAAAAGCAACGGGGAGGCTACATCCCCTTGGCGGACTCCAGTTTGGATGGTAAATTCCTCAGATAAATCGTTCTGGATGCGCACCTGGCTGGTTAAACCGTTGTATGCAGTTTGGAGGAGTGTGATGACTTTTCGAGGTACATGTTCAACCTCTAGTAGTTTCCATAAGGCAGGCCGGTGGACACAGTCGAAAGCAGACTTAAAGTCAATGAAAACAATGACGGTTCGCTGTCCACACCGGATCCTCTCCTCCATCAGCTGACGAATGGCAAAGATTTGATCACAGCATCCTCGCCCGGGTCTAAATCCTGCCTGTTCTTCTCGACTGGTTTGCTCGCGATGTTTTTGCAGTCTTGACTGGATAATCTTCATAAAGACCTTTCCAATGATGGAAAGGAGGCTGATGCCACGGTAGTTCTTGCAGTCCCGGTTATCACCTTTCTTGTGGATCGGTACGATAATGGCTTTCCTCCATGTTAACGGAATTTGTTCAGTGCACCAGATGGTTTTGAGGAGTGAGTGTAGTCGGCGAAGCAGTACATCTCCCCCGGCTTTGATCGCTTCTGTGGTGACTTGGTCCACTCCTGGTGCCTTGCCATTCTTCAGGGATTGTATGGCTGCTTTCACTTCTTCTACTGTAGGCTCAACATCGACCATGGAGACCTCAGGGGGGTCGATCGAGAGTGCTGTTGCTGGCGGTCCCTGAGGTGGGTCGTGATTATACAGAGCTTTGAAGAATTCACTCCACCGTTGCAGGCGTTCGGATGGTGATCGCACGAAGGTCCCATCAGCATTCTTGATGTTGTCACTAGTCAATTTAGTCTTTCCACTCAGACATCTGAGGGTGCGGTAGAGAGTGCGGTACTCGTTTTTGGATGCCGCCACTTCAAGATCGTCTGCCACTTGGTTCCAGTATGCTTCTCTTTCTGCTGTCATTCTTTGTCGGACTTCTCGGTTTAGCTGCCGGCACCGTTCAAAGTCGACCAACTTTGCCTGTTTCCGTTTGTCCACGAGGTCGAGGCACTCGTCTGATATCCATGGTTGCGTTCGACGTCGGGCAGGCGATTTAATGCACGTCAACAGAAATGCTGTTTTTTCTTTTTTTCTGGGGACTGCTGCCCCTGTGCGTAGAAGAAAACCCCCTCAATTAAAGTGCAAAACAGGACAAAATCCTGTTTTGTCAATAGAATTTCTCTGGAAGCGATTTAACACCCTACGCTGGAGAGCGAAGCACACTTACTTCATTCCAACGATCCAGCAACTACTAACAGATATCTTCAAACCACTGTTTATCCGGTTATTTTATACGCTGCTGAAATTTGGGCATCTGCGTTGCCCTCACTTCAAAAACCGTATTCTCGTGTGAATACTGTACCCCGAAATGGGCCCCAAATATGCATCGCCGACCCCCTCAATTGAGAACTGACATGGGCTCACATCTGGTTAGTAGGGGCTTGGCACACCCAGGGTCCTGAGCTGGATATCATTATTCTTCTCTTTCTTGGTGATTCCCCTCTCCTTCCGACTCTCTCTCTCTCAGGATAATTTGAATTTTTTTTTAGCTGCTGCAGCATAAGCCTCAGGCTTCCTTGCACTACTTGACTAGTAATAATAATAATAATAATGGTTGTGCAGCTAAATGTACTTAGGCTACATAAGTTAATTGACAGCAGACGTTTAATCAGTACAGTAAAAATGTACACAGGAGTGATAAACGCCTCAAACATCTGGGATTAGTCAGTGGCACAATCCTCTGCCATCCTTGAGGTCATACCCCACACTAATCCTCAAATATCACCGGTTGAAACTATGTAACCGTTTTTTACCTGCCCAGGCACTCCCCAAAATTCAGGCACTGCTCCACCTTGGAATTAGCCTGCAGAAAATGGCTACCGACTACAAATACCGTCGCATTCTCCTCGAGTGGATTGCATCTGTTGAACTAGGATAAATTCTTCCAAACTGTTACGATGTTCAGTTCAGTTTCTCTTTATATTTTCCTATTTATTATAATTTCATTTTTACCTTTTTTAATTTTTGTGTAACTCATAATTTCCCATGTAACTGTTATTTTTACAAATTTAAGCACATGTATCATTCCTTAATATAAAACTTTTCCATAATGTAAAACTCCTGGACATGTCGAGAATTATTGTTTCTCGACATGTACCGTGCTTAGCAGCAATAAAACAAGTTCATTGTTAATAATACTAAATGTTTAAACCATAATTTTTATTATAGTATTTGTAGTTCTTTAAGAATAAACACTTAAGACAGAGGGTGGAAAACTCAGAAAACTTCATATCTGACTGCCCAATTATTAACAATAACATTAATAATAACTCCAATAATAACATTAATTCACGAAGAGCAGCAAATGGGTGCTGCTCTTCGTGAATTAATGTTATTATTGGAGTCCCACAGGGTTCGGTGTTGGGTCCTCTGTTGTTTTGTATATTTATCAATGATATTGATGAAGGTATATCAGGCTTAGTGTCGAAGTTTGCAGATGATAATAGGTTGGCAGGGTTGTTAATGACAGTAATGGCAGTGTGCTGCTCCAACAGGACCTAGTTAATTTGGGCAGATGGGATAAGAAGTGGCAACTGAAGTTTAACCTTAAAAAATGCAAAGTACTGCATATGGGTAGAAGTAACCCCAGAGAAACGTACCAACTGTGTGGTACTACATTTAAGATGGTAGAAAATGAAAAAGACCTGGGAATAATTGGGCAGTCAGATATGAAGTTTTCTGAGCAATGCAGACAGGCTGCCAGGGCAGGTCATGGGGTTTTGTTAATGATACATAGGAATTTTGTTAGCAAGGAGAAGGAGGTGATTGTCCCTCTGTATAAGGCAATGGTCAGGCCACGCCTTGAGTACTAAGTACAGGTCTGGAGGCCTCATTTTAGGAAGGATGTAGATTTGCTTGAGCGTATACAGAGAAGGGCAAGATTGGTGAGGGGAATGAAGGGATCCTCTTACCAAGAGAGGCTTAAGTTCTGCAAATTGCAGTGGCTGGAGAATAGTCACCTGCGCGGTGATCTGATTGAGGTGTATAAGGCCTTGAATGGGTTGAGCACGTTGAATTCTGATGGGATCCTTCCACTTGTTCAGATTACGAACCTAAGGGGGCATAAATTTGAATTAAGAAAAGAGAAAATACAGATGTAGAATAGATGGGCGGAAATTTGCCTTTAGCCAGCGGGTGGTTAATTGCTGGAACAAACTTCCATCTGTCGTTGTGGAAGTTGATAGGTTAAATAAATATAAGGAGGAACTGGACAGGCATTTGGAGGGAATGGTGTGATTTTTTTTTTTTTTTTTTTTGGCTGATGCTGCATAAGCTCATACACTTGCTTTTTTGCACACATGCCATTACTACTACTACTACTACTACTACTACTTTTCTAAGAGCATTTCGTATTATTATTTGTCCATAGTGGGTTTTTTCCTACTTTGCACTTTAATTGACGGGATTTCGTCCAAGTTAATTTTGTCCGGACGTAGCTTCCCCCACACTCCCGATAGTATAAAGAGAACCTGACACTAACAACGTGTACAATTACTGCGAAAAACATCAAATCCTCAAGAAACAACTCGGAAAAAAAAAAAAAAAAAAAAATCTCACCTCATCAGTCCTCGCAGGTCCGCTGGTAAACGTCACAAAACAGTTGTATTCCGAATCTATAAAATGCACACTCATACACTATTCCATTACAGTCTTACATCTATCCTTTTGCAAACGGAACAACAGCACAATAATTTCGCATTTTTTGCTAAAATAAGAAGCGAATCTGAAATTCAATCAAACAATCAGAAACGCAAACGAGGTAAATGACGCATTCCCAATAATCAGCCAATCATAGAACTCGACCGGACAATCACTCCGTTCTTCGGCCACACCCGCAACAGATATACCCATGTTCTGGAGTTCAGCCAGAATAATATATACGATACTCTTTTTAGCAAGGCAATGTACAGCATTCAGGGGTTCTTCAAAAGATTTATATGAAAATGATAACAGTAACTTTTTAGAACTTATCGAAACAATTGCTAAATTTGATTTTAAAGTATTCGCCATATTTAGAAGCCCGAAACGAAAAATATCGTCCATTATTTGGGTGATAAAATACAAAATGAAATTATTGAAAAATCCGCAAATCGGAGTTGCTGTTCCAACACAAACCACAGATGCTCGATGGGATTGATGTCTGTGGAATATAGAGACCACGGCAATACCTGGAAGAAAGGGTGCAAGAATATTTGCTGATGCTATCGAGGCAGTGTTAGGTGGGTCTGAAAACTGCTAGCTTGGAGGGAGACAAAGACCAATAGATTGATAGTAGCCACTGGCAGAGGAGAAAGTGATTCTTGCACTGCTTCTATTATAATGAGCAGAAGCCTGAAAAACAAGATGCATGGTATTTCAAAGACTGCTGGGAGCCATAGCGGTACAAGTAAACACATGGGTTGTGTCAGGGTAGCTAAGAATAGAAACAGGTGCAGGTATACTTGCGTGTACACCAATGCTAGGAGTTTAGTAAATAAATTTGATGAATTTGAGGTATTGCTCAAAACATCAAAGGCAGATATTGTTGGGATATCAGAGACGTGTGTCACACAGATATAAGGGATGCAGAACTGCAATTTGGGGAGTACAACGTCTACAGAAAGGATAGACAGGATAAGAAGGGGGGAGAGGTTATGCTATTAGTTAAGAAACACATAAAAACCAAGGAAGTGAAGCCAGTCGACATCGCTGGACAGTGCAGTGTTGAGTCAGTTTGGTGTGACATAAGCATTGGGAGATCAAAATTGAGAGTAGAAGTGTGCTATAGGCTTAATGACTCTGTTGAGTATAATAAGGAACTGTACAGGGAAATAGAGTGGGCCAGTAAATCAGAGAGTCTTATAATGGGAGATTTTAATTTCCCAGATATTGACTGGAATTTGGGGGCTGGTTACTCACACACTAGCAGGGCTTTTGTGGATTTATTGGATGATTGTTTTCTACATCGGCATGTTAGGGAGGCAACTAGAGGGAGTAATACTCTTGATTTGATTATCAGCAGTGATTCTTCATGCATTAAGAATCTGCAGATAAACGAACCACTAGGTGGCAGTGATCACAGTGTGCTGAAGTGGGATTTACTCAAAGAGGTAACTACCATTAGGGGTAAAGGGAAGGGTTATTGCTTCCGTAAAGGCGACTACGATGGACTGAGACAGTATTTAAATTCTATACAGTGGGACCAACTGATGATGTTACCAACAGCAAATTCAAAATGGGAAGCATTCAAAGAACTTATCTTGGAAGCTACTAGGCTTTACATACCAACTAAGAAATATTGTTCAAGGTTTAGGCCAAAATGGATGTCAGATGAACTAATGAACTAATGAGGCATATGGCAGAGAAGAAAAATGCATGGGATACTTACAAATTAACACATGACACAGAAGCCTATGATAGATACAAGTTGATATGCAACCAAGTTACAAAGGAGGTTAGGCAGGCGAAGGCAGATTACGAGAAATCATTGGCAAGGGATGCAAAGAAAAACAGCAAAGAGTTCTTTACTTATGTAAACTCAAGAAGGAAGGGGATGAATCAGATTGGTCCACTTGATATTGATGGGTCAACTGTTGATGATCCTGCTCAGGTAGCTAACAAACTAAATGAATATTTTGCATCGACATTCACACATGAGGAGTTATTCAGCAAGGGGAATGCCAGAGGTGTATTCAACTCTAGCAGTAAGCTACAGAATCTTGAAATAACTGGGAGTAAAGTGGAGGAGAAACTGTTGAAGATAAACACAAGAGCACCCGGGGTGGATGGGATCTATCCAGTTATATTAAAGTAGGCAGCAAAGGAAGTAAGCAAACCCTTAGCCATAATTATGAGAGCTTCCTTGGACTCAGGGGAGGTACCCATAGACTGGAAATGTGCAAATGTGACCGCAATTCACAAAGGAGGATCAAAGGCTGACACAAGTAATTATAGACCTGTGAGCTTAACTTCTGTTCCAGGAAAATTAATGGAGGCACTGGTTAAAGAAGCACTGCAGGATCGTTTAGACAAGACTTCAGTTATAGCTCAGACACAGCATGGTTTTGTTAAGGGGAAGTCTTGCCTGACCAACTTGATTGGATACTATGATGCAGTCACAAAAGAACTGGATGCAGGGAATAACTTTGATATTATATACTTGGATCTTAGAAAGGCTTTTGATACTGTTGCACATGGAAGACTGCCACACAAATTGGAGCAGTGTGACATTGGAGGCAAATTGCTGCTATGGATAAAGGGGTGGTTGAAGGGGAGAAGACAGAGAGTGGTAATCAATGGACACTGCTCATCGTGGACTAATGTTATTAGTGGAGTCCCTCAGGGCTCAGTGTTGGGTCCATTATTGTTTTCTGTATTTATAAATGATATTGATGATGGTATATCAAGCTTAATGTCCAAGTTTGCAGATGATACAAAGGTTGGCAGGGTTGTCAAGGACACTACTGACACTATGCTGCTGCAACAGGATCTGGAAAGGTTGAGCAGATGGGCTGAGAGGTGGCAAATGAAGTTTAACATTGACAAATGTAAAGTACTACACATGGGAAACAGCAACCCCAGAGCAAAGTATCAACTCTGTGGTACTACACTGACAGTGGTAGAGAATGAAAGGGACTTGGGGGTGGTTGTGCAGGCAGATATGAAGTTCTCTGAGCAGTGCAGACGGGCTGCAAGAGTAGCTCATGGAGTATTGTCAATGATATACAGGAATTTTTCCAGCAGGGATAAGGAGGTGATTATTCCATTGTATAAGGCAATGGTCAGGCCACACCGAGAGTACTGTATACCGGTCTGGAGGCCTCATTTCAAGAAGGATGTAGAGCTGCTGGAACGAGTACAGAGAAGGGCAACAAGATTAGTGAATGGAACAAGGAGTGCTCTTACGAAGAAAGGCTTAAGTTTTGCAAATTACAGTGTGTGGAGACTAGGCACCAGCGAGGTGATCTGATAGAGGTGTATAAAGCCTTGAATGGTTTAAGCATGCTCAATGCTGATGGGATTCTTCCTCTAGCTCAGAAAAATCACCTTAGAGGGCATAAATTCAAATTGAGGAAAGACAGATGTAGGATGGACGTGCGGAAATTTGCCTTTAGCCAGCGGGTAGTTGGTTGGTGGAACAGACTTCCATCCCTTGTGGTAAAGGTTGATAGCCTAAATAAGTTTAAGGCTCAGCTGGACAGGTATTTTGAACGAACAGAGGGGTGAAGTGGAAGTGGTTTTTTTTTTTTTTTTTTTTTTTGGCTGATGCTGCATAAGCTTGCTTTCTTGCATCAAATGCCTCTACTAATGCTAATGCTAATGCTAAGCCTTCCTCATGTTCCGCGGACCAGTCTCGAGCAATCCGGGCGGTGTAGCATGGCGCATTATCCCGCTGAAAGACTCACCGCCAGAGGGAAACATCGTTGCCATGAAAGGGTGTACTTGTTCAGCAATGATGTTTAGGTCGGTGGTAGACGTTAAGAAGGCTGAAGCGAACTCTGCGTAATGAAGCGAGTGGTTATATCCCGAACCCGAAATCACCGTGTTTGTCGAAACTGGTGCATTGAACATGTGACTTGGAGCCAAATAGGATACAGTTCTAACAGATATTTATTTAAAGTATACCCAGTAAAATAAAATAAAATAAAATATTTTTTTTATTTTATTTTACTGGGTATACTTTAAATAAATATCTGTTAAACTATGGACCCCAGTACTCCAGGCCCATTTGTACTGGAAATATTTTATTTTATTTTATTTTATTTTATTTTACTGGGTATACTTTAAATAAATATCTGTTAAACTATGGACCCCAGTACTCCAGGCCCATTTGTCACTATAGGATACAGTTCTGTTCTCTGATGAGTTCCGTTTTAGCCAACAAACAGATGATAGACGTTATATGATCTGGAGACAACAAGGAATGCGTTATGATCCCTCAAACATCAGATAAAGTAACTTGTAGTAGTAGTAGTAGTAGTAGTAGTGGTGGCATGTGATGCAAGAAAGCAAATGTATGAGCTTATGCAGCATCAGCCAAAAAAAAAAAAAAAAAATCACACCATTCCCTCCAAATGCCTGTCCAGTTCCTCCTTAAATTTATTCAACCTATCAACTTCCACAACGACAGATTTAAGTTTGTTCCGGCAATTAACCACCCGCTGGCTAAAGGCAAATTTCCGCACATCTATTCTACATCTCTCTTTTCTTAATTTGAATTTATGCTCCCTTAGGTCCGTAATCTGAAGAAGTGGAAGGATCCCATCAGAATTCAGCGTGCTCAACCCATTCAAGGCCTTATATACCTCAATCAGATCACCGCGCAGGTGCCTAGTCTCCAGCCACTGCAATTTGCAGAACTTAAGCCTCTCTTGGTAAGAGGATTCCTTCATTCCCCTCACCAATCTTGTTGCCTTTCTCTGTACACGCTCAAGTAAATCTACATCCTTCCTAAAATGAGGCCTCCCGACCTGTACGCAGTACTCAAGGCGTGGCCTGACTATTGCTTTATACAGAGGGATAATCACCTCCTTTTCCCTGCTAGCAAAATTCCTATATATCATTGACAAAACCCCATGACCTGCCCTGGCAGCTTGTCTGCATTGCTCAGAAAACTTCATATCTGCCTGCAATTACTCCCAGGTCTTTTTCATTTTCTACCACTGTCAGTGTAGTACCACAGAGTTGGTACGTTTCTCTGGGGTTACTTCTACCCATATGCAGTACTTTGCATTTGTCAAGGTTAAACTTCAGTTGCCACATCTTAGCGCATCTGGCCAAATTATCTAGATCCTGATTCAGTAGCACACTGCCATTACTGTCATTAACAACCCTGCCAACCTTTGTATCATCTGCAAACTTCAAATAGAGGTACCGTAACTGTCCAGAGGTGCCTCGAACCCCATGTGCAACATTTTTGGGTACGATTGGCATAGATTTTTTTTTTCAATTATGACAACTCCATTGCACACAGAGCTGATGTGGTGAAGGAATATCTTGAAACTGAAAATATCTAACGACTATCGTATTAACTACGATCACCAGATCATCGAACATGTGTGAGTTGGCTGTCGTCGCATTTTGCGCCGACAGCCAACTCCTCAGTCACTTTGTGAGCTACGGTCTGCTCTGTTGGAGGAACAGGATTTTTGGCCACAAAATATTATAGATACCCTTATACGGTGCATGGTTCACTGCTGTCAGGCCTGTTTAGCCGTTGGAGGGATTATACGCCGTGCTGATGTCATGTGGCTATATTTTTGAGCATCTTGTATAGATTTCTGTAATGTGACCTTTTTGATAATTCTTATACAACCCCTATAAATGTTCTTTATAGCTGTCCGAGGTTTCTCGCTGTCTCTGATTTCATCGTAATTCTTTGGTACACCACCATACCAAATTTTTCCCTGCTTCATCGCAAGCTGCACGAGTTACACCAAAGCAATGTATTGAAATGCTTTAAGATAGGGTTCTGGAATTGCTAATTTAAAATTTCAAAGTAATTCATTCTTATCCCTACGTAAGTTTTGAACTTAAATTTTGAAATTGATTGGAAACTAAGCAATTTCTATTACACTTAATATATAAAGAACTCAACAACTATGAAAATCTTGCTCTATGATGACGTTTGGAACTAAATTTCGGAGTTCGTTATGAAGTCTTGAAAAAAGTTGTCCTGCACATCTAATAGAAACTTCGGTGTTCCAGACCTTTACGCTTAAATCTAACTTGGAATTAAGCTGAATTACTTTGTAATTTCAGTCTCGTGATCTAGAACAGCACAGTGTTCCTCTCACGCAACATCTAAGGTTCATAACAATTTTTAGATTGAACACATTGTGTTACTTTCATTTCAAGCTCAAGGTGTGGTGCATTGCCCATTTGGCAACCGGCTAGCTCTATATAGTATGTGGTCTTTCTGAACCATGACCAACTGTTTTTCATAGGTCACGATGTTTCGGAATCCTGAGAAGTTCTAGAACGTTCTAAAATCCATATTATGTTAAGTGTCTGAAATCCTGCCATTTTTTCATTTTGAAAGTTTCTGAGCTCGTTTTCTCGTGGCATATATCGATTATAAATGTCATGCTTGCCTTCTTCAGCTTTATTTATATCTTCCTGCTACTGCACTTCTTCTTTACAATATTGGTATAAAATGGGATTATTCTGCAGGTATGCTTTAGTATACCAGGTTGTTGTTGTAGTTGGGTTTTTAGCAGAAAGCGTTTCGTCGGTTGACGGCGTGGCAGATCCCCCTGAACGGAGCTGTTACACAGAGTGGGTGCAAGGCCCATAACTGATGCCGTGTCTTTCGCTTGCGATCCCCTTGGAGTCCGGATGCTTGGGAGTGCAGTCCTAAGTGATTGTATACTCCACCTAAGGCTAAATACTACCGATAGCAAACAAGTACCGTGAGGGAAAGTTGCAACGAACTATGAAGAGAGAATTCCAAAGTACATAAGTACTAAGGCCATGTTGCTCTGTATGTGTTGTCTGCAAACTATGTGTGTTCTGTGGTCAGTTTTCTTTTTTTGAACGAAAAACCGAGTTTCCGGGAGAAAACCTCATGCGACAATCACTTGACACCGACTAACTCAGCCACGTTGTGAAAACTGCTCATAAAAATTCCTCATGTGATCGACGGGACACAAACTCAGCTCTTTTCCACCCGGTGTGGAGAGCTAGCAATTCTACCAACTGCGTTACCCACTAGGATGCACTGCGTGCCCTTACTTTTTTGTACCTAAAAAACTTAAAACGGTGAAGTGTTGGTGATCCCGCACAGTAGCACATGAATTTAAAATTTAGTTTCAGATCGAAATCTCTTCCATCGGGGGAAAGTATTCATGGGCTGGACATAGGTGAGATAGGAACATATGTAATGTATATCTAATTCCTATATTATTCCTATCTAATCTCTTGGGACACTGAACCAAGCAAGTAATTTTTTGTATAAATGTCTTCATGCAATTAAGAAAATTAAGTAAATATATATTAAAAAGAATAAATGAATGAAAAGTTAATATTGAATTAAATGATAGAGTTTATTATTATTTTGGGATATTTACTGGTTTCTAATCGCATGGCAACGTGGGGTTCCTGCATAATGACACGTACGTTTTTTTCACCTCGTCACATGTTGTATTGCTTCCTTAGATTTATAGTCGTCCAGTTGCGTATCTTTTTATAATTAATAGAAGCCTCTTACGGTATTTGCCTTTCTCGTGACAAAATTACAATACGTTTGGATTATGGAATTAAAATAAGTAATTGAATTGTAATGGCCAGAAGAATTTTATTTTCTGATGAAGCGATTGTTCCGCAACGTGTTTCTGTTTAGGTCTCTCAATTTCATTCATGAATAACAACTTTTTGACTTTGGGTGTGATAAACGCTCGTAATTACGTGTAACTGTATTAATATTCTGCAAATAAAAGTAAGTAAATGTTATGATATTATTTCTGTATTTTTAATTTTTAATTTAGTTGACTGATGATTACTGAACAGAGAAAAGGCATATGAACAGTGTCGGATCCAGTAAGAGCGATTCTCCATCCCCTGAGTTAGCATTAGCAGAGGCATATGATGCAAGAAACAAGCTTATGCAGCATCAGCCAAAAAAAAAAAAAAAAAAAACCACTTCCACTTCACCCCTCCGTTCGTTCGAAATACATGTCCAGCTGAGCCTTAAATTTATTTAGGCTATCAACTTCCACGACAAGGAATGGAAGTCTGTTCCACCAACCAACTACCCGCTGCCAAAAGGCAAATTTCTGCACGTCTATCCTACATCTGTCTTTCCTCATTTTGAATTTATTCCCTCTCAGGTGATTATTCTGAGCAAGAGGCAGAATCCCTTCAGCATTGAGCATGCTCAAACCATTCAAGACTTTATATACCTCTATCAGATCACCTCGCTGGTGAATAGTCTCCAGACACTCTAATTTGCAAAACATAAGCCTTTCTATGTAAGAATACCCCATTGTTCCATTCACTAATCTTGTTGCCCTTCTCTGTACTCGTTCCAGCAGCTCTACATCCTTCTTGAAATGAGGCCTCCAGACCTGTATACAGTACTCAAGGTGTGGCCTAACCATTGCCTTATACAAGGGAATAATCACCTCCTTATCCCTGCTAGAAAAATTCCTGTATATCATTGACAAGACCCATGAGCTACTCTTGCAGCCCATCTGCACTGCTCAGAGAACTTCATATCTGCTTGCACAATTACCCCCAGGTCCTATTCACTCTCTACCACTGTCAATATAGTACTACCACACAGTTGATACGTTGCTCTGGGGTTGCTGTTTCCCATATGTAGTACTTTACATTTGTCAATGTTAAACTTCATTTGCCACCTCTCAGCCCATCTGCTCAACCTTTCCAGATCCTGTTGCAGCAGCATAGTGTCAGTAGTGTCCTTGACAACCCTGCCAACCTTCGTATCGTCTGCAAACTTGGACATTAAGCTTGATATACCATCATCAATATCATTTATAAATACAGAAAACAATAAAGGACCCAATACTGAACCCTGAGGGACTCCACTAATAACATTAGTCCACGATGAGCAGTGTCCATTGATTACCACTCTGTCTTCTCCCCCTCAACCACCCCCTTATCCATAGCAGCAATTTGCCTCCAGTGCCACACTGCTCCAATTTGTTCAGCAGTCTTCCATGTGCAACAGTATCAAAAGCCTTTCTAAGATCCAAGTATATAATATCAAAGTTATTCCCTGCATCCAGTTCTTTTGTGACTGCATCATAGTATCCAATCAAATTGGTCAGGCAAGACTTCCCCTTAACAAAACCATGCTGTGTCTGAGCTATAACTGAAGTCTTGTCTAGATGATCCTGCAGTGCTTCTTTAACCAGTGCCCCTCCTTTAATTTTCCTGGAACAGAAGTTAAACTCACAGGTCTATAATTATTTGTGTTGGCCTTTGATCCTCTTTTGTGAATTGGGGTCACATTTGCACATCTGCAGTCTGTGGGTACCTCCCCTGAGTCCAAGGAAGCTCTTATAATTATGGCTAAGGGTTTGCTTACTTCCTTTGCTGCCTCCTTTAATATAACTGGATAGATCCCATTCACCCCAGGTGCCTTTCTTGTGTTTATCTTCAACAATTTCTCCTCCTCCACTTTACTCTCAGTTATTACAAGGTCCTCTAGCTTACTGCCAGAGTTGAATACACCTCTGGCATTCCCCTCGCTGAATAACTCCTCATGTGTGAATGTCGATGCAAAATATTCATTTAGTTTGTTAGCTACCTGAGCAGGATCATCAACAGTTGACCTATCGATATCCAAGTGGACCAATCTGATTCATCCCCTTTCTTCTGGAGTTTACATAACTAAAGAACTCTGCTGTTTTTCTTTGCATCCCTTGCCAAAGATTTCTCGTAATCTGGCTTTGCCTGCCTAACCTCCTTTGTAACTTGGTTACGGATCAACTTGTATCCATCAGGTGCCTCCGTAGCCAGGTGGGAAGGAGCAGCACTGCATGGCACACGCTTCTTGATTAGACCAGGGTTCGAGCCCGTCACCACCAAATACGGAGGATGCGGAAAGATCAAGGGAATGACCACCGCATATTCCCAGAGCAATATGGTCTTAGTTGCTAATGCTCCTAAAAACCAAATAACAATCAAACAAACAACTTGTATCTATCATAGGCTTCTGTGTCACGTGTTAATTTATATGTATCCCATGCATTTTTCTTCTCTGTCATATGTCTCATAAGTTCATCTGACATCCATTTAGGCCTAAACCTTGAACAATATTTGTTAGTTGGTATGTAAAGCCTAGTAGCTTCCAAGATAAGTTCTTTGAATACTTCCCATTTTGAATTTGCTGTTGGTAACATCTTCAGTTGGACCCACTGTTTAGAATTTAAATGCTGTCTCGGACCATCGTAGTCGCCTTTATGAAAGCAATAACCCTTCCCTTTACCTCTGATGGTAGTTACCTCTTTGAGTAAATCCCACTTCAGAACACTGTGATCACTGCCAAGCAGTTCCGTTATCTGCAGATTCTTAATGCATAAAGAATCACTACTGATAATCAAATCAAGAGTATTACTCCCTCTATTTGCCTCCCGAACATGCTGATGTAGAAGCCAATTATCCAATAAATCCACAAAAGCCTTGCTGGTGTGTGAGTGACCAACCCACAAATTCCAGTCAATATCTGGGAAATTAAAATCCCCCATTATAAGACATCTCTGATGTACTGCCCACTCTATTTCCCTGTAAAGTTTCTTATACTCATCAGAGTCATTAGGCCTATAGCACACTCCTATTCTCAATTTTGATCTCCCAATGCTTATGTCACACCAAACTGACTCGACACTGCACTGTCCAGCGATGTCGAATGGTTTCACTTCCTTGGATTTTATGTGTTTCTTAACTAATAGCATAACCCCTCTTCCCTTCCTATCCTGTCTATCCTTTCTGTAGACGTTGTACTCCCCAAATTTCAGTTCTGCATTCATTATATCTGTGTGACACCACGTCTCTGATATCCCAACAATATCTGCCTTTGATGCTTTGAGCAATACCTCAAATTCATCAAATTTATTTACCAAACTCCTAGCATTGGTGTACACGCAAGTATACATTCACCTGTTTCTATTCTTAGCTACCCTAACACAACCCATGTGTTTATTTGTACCGCAATGACTCCCAGCAGTCTGAAATATCCTGCATCTTGTTTTTCAGGCTTCTGCTCATTCCAATAGAAGCAGTGCAAGAATAACTTTCACCTCTGCCAGTGGCTACTGTTAATCGATTAGTCTTTGTATCCCCCAAGCTAGCAGTTTTCCGACCCACCTAACACTGCCTCGATAGCATCAGCAAATATTCTTGCACCCTTTCTATTTAAGTGTATCCCATCCCTATAGAAGCAGTCTCTCCTTTTAACAAGTACAGCCCAGGCTGAAAAAAATTCTACCCCTTGAGCCTTGCACAATCTTTCCAGGGCCGAATTGATCGACAAGGCTCTCATAATGTGCTCCCTCCTATCGTGTCTGGGCAGAATTGCAGACACTTTCAAATTCAACCCTAATTCACGGCTTGTTTTCAACAGTGACCTGTACTTGTTAAGTAATTCTGCCTGTCTCCTACTCTTGATATGATTAGTGCCAACGTGTACAACTATATCACCTGTTGTGCCCTTAAAAGATGATATCCGCTCTACAACGTCATCAACCTTTGCCCCTGGCAGACATACCCTGGTCCTGTTCCACCTATCCTTTTTACAAAGCACGTTCTCCATTTCCCTGACAATAATCGCCAACAACTACTAGTTCCTGTGGGACCAGCGCATTCTGCCTTGGGGTTGCCGCTGTGTTGCGTGATGAACAAGTGCCAGCTCTGGCATTGATGTGGGCCCCTCAATTTAGTTCCTTCGAGGGTACCACCCTGCCCTTCAAGCTCTCATACAGGCCTACAACAACGCTGAGTTGTTTCCTGATTTCGTTACACTTCTTGCATCGCGTGCACACACAAAGTCATCCCCCATGGCAATATCATGTCCTGTACCTGATCGCTCCACAAACATCATGCAAGCAGTGCATTTTAAAACCCTGTGATTCAGAGGGCAACTGCCCCCCTCAGTTCTCCTCTGAGCCACAGCACTCCCATTAGCTTGAGCCTTTTGCTTTGCTGCTCTGGTTAATTCCAACAAGTACAGTATCGTGCATTTTATTATCGTATGGTAACTGTTCGAGTTGCATGTATATTATATAAAGGCTGGTAAATTCAAATTTTATAATATATATAAAATTCGAATTTAATTTTCAATTGTGTCAGACACATTGTTGTAGCCTCTACCCCACCTCCCAGAAAAACTCTATGGGACCAACTCTCGGTACAAATAATATTGGATATAAGGGACTCATCAGAGCCTCAATGAGGAAGTTTGCTTTTTGCCACCGGCTTTGAAAGTGCCGGTGGCAGTAAGTTTCGAATAGCGAAAAATTTCTATGCGAGGAACTCTAGAAGCAAACTCTTGAAGTTCACCTGTGGGCAGCGGGTTGATGAACACTGCAAAAAGTTGCCTCCCAAATGACAGAGGCAATGAGTCTGGTGAATTCCAAAGTGGAATTAGATTATTATTTTGTAGGCATGGGAAAAGTATAAATGTTTTGTTTTATTTTATTATTATTATTACTTTAATTAATTTTTTTTTTTTTTTTTTTGACTGATGAACAAAAAAGTCAGCTTCTTTGCATGAATTGCCTTGGTACATTTCCAGACAGTTTAATATCTGATTTCAAGTTATTCAGGTAGATATCTGCTGCCATATTCTCATTAAGCCAATTAGATTTTGGATAGTTTTAAAGACAATTAGTTGTGTGATGAGCAGTTGAATGTTGTTAGGAAACTTGTTAATTATATACAGGCAATGCCCATATAACACGGTACTTCTACAACATGGTTTCGCTCTAACACGATTGATAAATTGTGGCAATCCTAGCACAACATGGTACTTATATAATACGGTTTCGCTCTAACACGGTTAGAGAATTTCAGTAAACCTCACACAACAAGGTATTTTTGAGCTTTTATGCGGAGGGAAACCCTGCTATTATTATGTTGGTTGCAATTTTTCAACATTTCCTCGCTGTTGACTCGCTAGTCAAAAAAAATTACCGAGAAATCCGTGAACTTTTGGAAAATTCTAGATTTCAAAGTTTTATTACTATTGAATGACACAACAGGCTATCCAAAAGATTTAAGTCATCCACGCATTGAAGTTATGTACTAGGTTAATACAACCAGTTGTACTAGGTAAATACAACTTCTTTCATTCAGCCATTAGATCAAGGCATTATATCCACCTTTAAAACTCATTACATCAGAAAATCGTTACAATGGATTTTGGTAAAAATTGATTCCGAATCTATTGAAGTAATGGAGGCATGGACACATCTCTCAATTGTGGACTGTATCAGAATCAAAGCTTTATTGCTGAAAGAAGTAAAACTGTCAACAGGTGCGTGTCGGAAAAATGTATGGCCAGAGTTAGTTCATTCAGGAAATATGGTCGAACTGGCAGAAAACGGAATTGGTGTGATAGTAGAACTTGCTCTGTTGATAGGATGGGAGCCCACTGGGCTAGCCAGGTGGGTAAAGTGCTTGCCTGGCAACCCATAGGTCACGGGTTCGAATCCCGCGTCTGGCTTGGAGCAGAGTAAAACTTTGGGAGGTGCATTATGGCCACAGAAGCTGATGTGCCAACAACTAACAAAAAAATAAATAAAAAAAAAAAAGATAGGAGGGGGAAGGTTTTGATGATATGACTACTGAGGTCCTTGTGGGTAGCACAGTTGATAGAATCACCCTCCTCCCCACACCGGCTGGAAAAGACCTGAATTTGAATTCTGTCAATGAGAGGAGGAATTTTTATGGGTCTTTGTCACAACATGGCTGAGTCAGTCAGCTCAGGCAGCATGGTTTTTTCTCTTGGAAACTTGGGTTTTTCGTCCAGTAAAACAGAAAATCGATCTCAGGACACGCAATTTGTAAACAATATACACAGAGTAACAGGGCCTTAGTCGCTGATGCTCCTAAAAAAATGAAATGGTTACTGATAGAAAAAGAGGCTGGCGAAGCGGATTTGGTGGAAGTGGCATCAGAGGTAAAGCCAAATCAATTCAGAAGATTGATAGCGCAGATGAAAATTCTAAACTCCCAAATTTTACGCTAAAAATCATATGGGAAGGCATAAAGTTAGCCGAGCAATTAGAATCTTATTTTTTGAATGCAGATTCTTGAATGAAAGGAGCCCAAAGTTCAAAAGGGAGCTTCCAAAATGCTTAGTTCCATGCGATGAAATTCACAAAGATTTATCAAGCAAGAGCAAACAAACTCAGATTACTGATTTTTTAAAGAGAGCAGAATATACATGAAATCTAGAATGGTGTATTTTTGTTAGTTTTGTTAACATTTTGTTAAAGAAATAGTGTATTTTAGTTTTGTTAACATTTTGTTAAAGAAATAGTGTATTTTAGTTTTGTTAAAATTTTGTTAAAGAAATAGTGTATATTTTTGTTAGCTTTTGGAACGTAACTCCCCCCTTTTTGTACTTTTTCTTAGTCCCGTATAACACGGTTTCGCACAACACGACATTTTATAGGAACCTAACTACTGTGTTGTACGAGGGTTACCTGTAATGAGTTTAGTGCCAAATCACATAAAGCTGAAATAAGTTGTGGGATAACAATTGGATTCACTATCAATAATAGAACTATCTCTCTATCTAACTAAAATATAGAACTGCTATCAAACATTTTGTAATTTGTAAAATTCAGTCTTTCCAATAGTCTTGTATTGAAGTAATTTTAATGGAATGCTTTCAGAGGCAAAAATCTATAAATTCTGGACCCCCCCCCCCCACCAGTAGCTGAATGGTGCCCATGTAATCTTTAATAATTTTACTAAACTTGCTGTCAGGCCCTCCTTATGGTGGTCAACATGGCAGTATGGTAGTTTTGCCACTGAATGTTGTTAATATTTACATGTTCTATCTGATACGAACAGATCTTTATTGAATTTATGGCTTAGATTATTGAACATCTTAACATGAGATTTAACACTATAATCTCTGGTGACTTTAGACTTCTGCTGCCTTTCTCAATAGGAATCATTGTCCCAGTCGTGATATTACTTAAAATTTTTGATTATCATGTCAGATCTTAAAGGACACATCTCCTTTTGATTATTCCTTTCACAAATGAAAGCAATAATCAAAAGGAGATACTTTTACTTTTTGTTGTGAACATTCAGCGATTCTGTTAACAAATTAAAGCAGACCATCAGTCTATTTGGTAAGATAAATTCCTTTTCTATAAAATTTCTGAACATTCCTGACATGCTTGAAGAGCTTAGTATTTTTCTATAGCAGATGGTCTCATTATCTTCTTGACCTGATCATCACTTATAATCAAAACAGCTACACTATCTGCTGCTTTTAAAGTTATGTAACATTTTGTCAGTTTCCTAATGTTGATGTGGTGATTAGCACTGGCATTAACATTAGTTGTGGCATACAATGCAAGAAAGCAAGTTTATACAGCATCAGTCAAAAAAAAAAAAAAAAACTTAATTTCACTTATCCATTATAATAAGGAACTTTATAATAAGGAATTATAATAAGGAACTGTACAGGGAAATAGAATGGGCCAGTAAATCAGAGTGTCTTATAATGGGAGATTTTAATTTCCCAGATATTGACTGGAATTTGGGGGCTGGATACTCACACACTAGCAGGGCTTTTGTGGATTTATTGGATGATTGTTTTCTACATCAGCATGTTCGGGAGGCAACTAGAGGGAGCAATACTCTTGATTTGATTATCAGCAGTGATTCTTCATGCATTAAGAATCTGCAGATAAATGAACCACTAGGTGGCAGTGATCACAGTGTGCTGAAGTGGGATTTACTCAAAGAGGTAACTACCATTAGGGGTAAAGGGAAGGGTTATTGCTTCCGTAAAGGCGACTACGATGGACTGAGACAGTATTTAAATTCTATACAGTGGGACCAACTGATGATGTTACCAACAGCAAATTCAAAATGGGAAGCATTCAAAGAACTTATCTTGGAAGCTACTAGGCTTTACATACCAACTAAGAAATATTGTTCAAGGTTTAGGCCAAAATGGATGTCAGATGAACTAATGAGGCATATGGCAGAGAAGAAAAATGCATGGGATACTTACAAATTAACACATGACACAGAAGCCTATGATAGATACAAGTTGATATGCAACCAAGTTACAAAGGAGGTTAGGCAGGCGAAGGCAGATTACGAGAAATCCTT
This sequence comes from Mastigoproctus giganteus, assembly GCF_048544385.1. Lineage (NCBI taxonomy): Eukaryota > Metazoa > Arthropoda > Arachnida > Uropygi > Thelyphonidae > Mastigoproctus > Mastigoproctus giganteus. Next base: position 236,593,321 of record NC_143576.1, read on the forward strand.
GGCAAGGGATGCAAAGAAAAACAGCAAAGAGTTCTTTACTTATGTAAACTCTAGAAGGAGAGGGATGAATCAGATTGGTCCTCTTGATATTGATGGGTCAAGTGTTGATGATCCTGCTCAGGTAGCTAACAAACTAAATGAATATTTTGCATCGACATTCACACATGAGGAGTTATTCAGCGAGGGGAATGCCAGAGGTGTATTCAACTCTAGCAGTAAGTTACAGAATCTTGAAATAACTGGGAGTAAAGTGGAGGAGAAACTGTTGAAGATAAACACAAGAAAGGCACCCGGGGTGGATGGGATCTATCCAGTTATATTAAAGGAGGCAGCAAAGGAAGTAAGCAAACCCTTAGCCATAATTATGAGAGCTTCCTTGGACTCAGGGGGGAGGTACCCATAGACTGGAAATGTGCAAATGTGACCCCAATTCACAAAGGAGGATCAAAGGCTGACACAAGTAATTATAGACCTGTGAGCTTAACTTCTGTTCCAGGAAAATTAATGGAGGCACTGGTTAAAGAAGCACTGCAGGATCATTTAGACAAGACTTCAGTTATAGCTCAGACACAGCATGGTTTTGTTAAGGGGAAGTCTTGCCTGACCAACTTGATTGGATACTATGATGCAGTCACAAAAGAACTGGATGCAGGGAATAACTTTGATATTATATACTTGGATCTTAGAAAGGCTTTTGATACTGTTGCACATGGAAGACTGCTACACAAATTGGAGCAGTGTGACATTGGAGGCAAATTACTGCTATGGATAAAGGGGTGGTTGAGGGGGAGAAGACAGAGTGGTAATCAATGGACACTGCTCATCGTGGACTGATGTTATTAGTGGAGTTCCTCAGGGCTCAGTGTTGGGTCCATTATTGTTTTCTGTATTTATAAATGATATTGATGATGGTATATCGGGATTAATGTCCAAGTTTGCAGACGATACAAAGGTTGGCAGGGTTGTCAAGGACACTACTGACACTATGCTGCTGCAACAGGATCTGGAAAGGTTGAGCAGATGGGCTGAGAGGTGGCAAATGAAGTTTAACATTGACAAATGTAAAGTACTACACATGGGAAACAGCAACCCCAGAGCAACGTATCAACTCTGTGGTACAACACTGACAGTGGTAGAGAATGAAAGGGACTTGGGGGTGGTTGTGCAGGCAGATATGAAGTTCTCTGAGCAGTGCAGACGGGCTGCAAGAGTAGCTCATGGAGTATTGTCAATGATATACAGGAATTTTTCCAGCAGGGATAATCAGGTGATTATTCCATTGTATAAGGCGATGGTCAGGCCACACCTAGAGTACTGTATACAGGTCTGGAGGCCTCATTTCAAGAAGGATGTAGAGCTGCTGGAACGAGTACAGAGAAGGGCAACAAGATTAGTGAATGGAACAAAGGGGTGCTCTTACGAAGAAAGGCTTAAGTTTTGCAAATTAGTGTCTGGAGACTAGGCACCAGCGAGGTGATCTGATAGAGGTGTATAAAGCCTTGAATGGTTTAAGCATGCTCAATGCTGATGGGATTCTTCCTCTAGCTCAGAATAATCACCTGAGAGGGCATAAATTCAAATTGAGGAAAGACAGATGTAGGATAGACGTGCGGAAATTTGCCTTTAGCCAGCGGGTGGTTGGTTGGTGGAACAGACTTCCATCCCTTGTGGTGGAGGTTGATAGCCTAAATAAGTTTAAGGCTCGGCTGGACAGGTATTTTGAACGAACGGAGGGGTGAAGTGGAAGTGGTTTTTTTTTTTTTTTTTTTTTTTTGGCTGTTGCTGCATAAGCTTGCTTTCTTGCATCAAATGCCTCTACTAATGCTAATTACCTCCAAAAGTTTTAGTTTTTCCTTGAAATCATTTAAGCTCTCAACTTCAATGACAGTTAGAAGTTTGTTTCAGCAATCAACATCCTTGCCGGCTAAGGGGAAATTTCTGCACATCTGTTCTACAAATTTGAGCAAGAGGAAGAATCCCATCAGCATTGGGCTTGCTCAAAGCCTTAAATACCTCAATCAGATAAGCTCACAGGTGCTTAGTCTCCAGATGCTGCAGTTTCCAGAAGTCAAGTCTTTCTTCGTAAGTGCACAACTTTGTTCCCCCTCGCCAGTCTTGTTGCTTTTCTCTGTACTCGTTCCAGCAGCTCTACATCCTTCCTAAAATGAGTCCTCTGTACCTGTATGCAGAACTCAAGGTGTGGCCTAACCACTGCCTTATACAAATAGACAATGACGCTGCCAGCAAAATTCTTGTATATCATTGACAAAACTCCATGAGCTGTCGAGGTTGCCTGTCTGCACTGTTCAGAGAACTTCATGTTAGACCACACAATTACTCCCGGCGCCTCCGTAGCCAGGTGGGAAGGAGCTGCAGTGCGTAGCACACGCTTCTTGATTAGACCGGGGTTCGAGCCCATCACCACCAAATACGGAGGATGCGGAAAGGTCAGGGAATGACCACCGCATATCCCCCGAGCAATATGGCCTTAGTTGCTAATGCTCCTAAAAACCAAATAACAAACAAACAAACACAATTACTCCCATGTCCTTTTCATTTTCCACTGTCCTCAGTGTAGCATCACACAGTTCATACATTACTCTGGGATTACTGCTACCCATATGCGGTCAAATGTTAAACTTTAGTTGCCATTTCTCTGCCATCTGCCTAATATCTGTAGATCTTGCCATTAACCATCCTACCAATCTTTTTATCATCTCTAAACTTAGACATTAAGCCCGATATACTCTCATCAGTAGTACTAATAAATACAGAAAACAACAATGGGCCCAGCACCAAACCGTGTGGGACTCCACCTATAATATTAGTCCATGAAGAGCAGCGTCCGTTGATTACCACTCTGTCATCTCACCCTCAACCACCCTTTTATCCATTGTAGCAACTTGCCCTTAATACCATACTGCTCCAATTTGTACAGTAGTCTTCCATGTGCAACAGTATCAAAAGCCTTTCTGAAATCCAAGTATATGATATCAAAATTATTTTTTGCATCTGGTTCTTTGTGACTTGTAGTATCCAGTCAAATTTGTCAGACAAGGTTTACCCTTAACAATTCCATGCTCTGTCTGAACTATAACTGCAGTCTTGTCTAGATGATCCTGCATTATTTCTTTAACTAGTGACTCCATTATTTTCCCTCTAACAGAAGTTAAACTAACAGGTCTGTAATTACTCATGTCACCTTCGCCTGAATTCAAGGATGCTCTCATAGTTATAGCTAAGGGTTTTTTTACTTCTTTTGTTGCCTCACTTTATATAACTGAATGGATACCATCCACCCTAGGTGCCTTTCTTATATTTAACTTCAACAATTTATCTTTCACTTTTCTCTCAGTTATTACAAAATCATATTGCTCTCTGCAAGCATTTGATGAACTTCTGGCCTCCACTTCCCTAGAGAATTCCTCATGTGAGAATGTAGATGTAAAATACTCATTCAGATTGTCAGCTACCTTGAGCTTCTTTCTATACTCAGTCGTGTGTTTTATGAAAACCCCAAACACGAGAAGTATTAGAATCTATACTACTTAGTACCGTGCATGGGTTGAAGGTTGAGAAAATGAAAGAAGATACTTTAGCATTAGCATTAGTAGAGGCATTTGATGCAAGAAAGCAAGCTTATGCAGCATCAGCCAAAAAAAAAAAAAAAAAAAAAAAAAAACCACTTCCACTTCACCCCTCCGTTCGTTCGAAATACCTGTCCAGCCGAGCCTTAAACTTATTTAGGCTATCAACTTCCACGACAAGGGATGGAAGTCTGTTCCACCTACCAACCACCCGCTGGCTAAAGGCAAATTTCCGCACGTCTATCCTACATCTGTCTTTCCTCATTTTGAATTTATTCCCTCTCAGGTGATTATTCTGAGCAAGAGGCAGAATCCCTTCAGCATTGAGCATGCTCAAACCATTCAAGACTATATACCTCTATCAGATCACCTCGCTGGTGCCTAGTCTCCAGACACTGTAATTCGCAAAACTTAAGCCTTTCTTCGTAAGAGCACCCCTTTGTTCCATTCACCAATCTTGTTGCCCTTCTCTGTACTCGTTCCAGCAGCTCTACATCCTTCTTGAAATGAGGTTTCCAGGCTTGTATACAGTACTCTAGGTGTGGCCTGACCATTGCCTTATACAAGGGAATAATCACCTCCTTATCCCTGCTAGAAAAATTCCTATATATCATTGACAATACACCATGAGCTACTCTTGCAGCCCGTCTGCACTGCTCAGAGAACTTCATATCTGCCTGCACAACCACCCCCAGGTCCCTTTCATTCTCTACCACTGTCAGTGTAGTACCACAGAGTTGATACGTTGCTCTGGGGTTGCTGTTTCCCATATGTAGTACTTTACATTTGTCAATGTTAAACTTCATTTGCCACCTCTCAGCCCATCTGCTCAACCTTTCCAGATCCTGTTGCAGCAGCATAGTGTCAGTAGTGTCCTTGACAACCCTGCCAACCTTCGTATCGTCTGCAAACTTGGACATTAAGCTTGATATACCCATTAGTCCACGATGAGCAGTGTCCATTCACATTAGACGTGAACTTCTGTAGATTTTAATTGTCAGCAAAATACATATGAAGGAAAGTTGTTCTAGAAAACAGAAATTGAATGAATAAATGAGAAAGAAGAAAAGTTGGTTCTGTGAGTTTGATGTTGGACAGTAAAAGGATGTTGACTGGTTGTGGAATGTATTTGGACTTATTTAGAAGAGATAGGGGAAATTATAGAAGCCAATTCAGAACAGTGCCCATGGAAGTATCTATAGAAAAGACATGGAGCAGAAACAGAATGTCTGAGACAGAGTGGAGATGCTCTATTATAGATGGATTATTAATTAACATCCATCATTGATATGGAATCTAGAAGACTCAGAGGTTTTGGGTGCACCGCCCCAGATGTGGGAACAATATTGTATGGTAGGGCAAATTTGCGATTTCTACAGAGTGAACAGATGTTTGGAAGAAAAGTAATGCCAAGAGCAAAAGAAAAACTCCAATTTTTTAGATACAGAGAAAGCAATATTTGTAATATGCTTATGGTAAGATAGATTAGAAGTCAGGGTAATTCACAATGCAGATATTTGATCTTGCCTAGAAATCAGTGTGTCATCGAAGATAAGCATAGTAGCAGAATTCTTTTTATGAGACATAAGACAGGACTTAGTTTTAGAAGGATTGAAATCTATTAAGTTATCTTTGCCCCACTGAGAATTACCTGGAGAAGAACATTCATTCAAAAGTTGAAGCTGTTTGTGTATGGCAAGGTTTTGCAAACTGGAAGGTAGAATGCAATGTGCTATCATCAGTAAAACTTAAGGATAGGATTTCTGGTTAATGCCGTCATTAATATACAAGAGGAAAAGAGTGGAGAAATAGCTCAATCGTGCAGAATACGAGAATTATTGAAGAAGTCAGAGGACTGAGAGCCATCTACCCTCACCCGCAGTGAGCAGTCAGAGAGAAAACTGGATACCCAGTTACAGTTGAAAAACCATAAGATGGAAGCTTATTTAGAAGACCTTTATGCCAAACATGATCAAAAGCCTTTGAGATGTCAAGAGCAACTACTTGAGTTTCACCAAACTTTTCTATTGACTTTTGGCCATAGATGGGTAACATAGCCAGAATATTACCAATGGATTGACGTCAACAGAATCCATACTGTAAAACGTTGATAAGATGGAAGGTTTCTAGATAGTTTAAGAGTTGGTAGTTAATTGATTTCTCCATTACTTTAGAAAGAGTAAGTGCAATGGGATGATAATTGGATAGAAGGGATTTGTCAACCTTTTTTAAGAACTGGCTGGATATAAGCAAATTTCCAAGCAGAAGGAAAAACACCTTTGGAATAAAGAAAGTGAAAAAAGGTGGCAAAGAACATGGGTAAGTTCAGGAGCACAGGTTTTGAGAACAAGTGGAGAAATACCATCAGGCCCTGAAGCTTTCTTAGCGTCAAGATTGTTCAAAAACCTTCTGACATCCTTTAGACAGAAGACCACAGGAGGCATTGAATGAGCATATTGGGAATGGTGGGAGGTGGTTTACCAGGATCATTAATACATTAGTTGGAAGAAAAATGGATGCTAGCAGGTCAGCTTTATCCTTGGCTGAAGTGACAATAGAACCATCTGGTTTTGACAGAGATGGGAGCAGAGATGGGCAAAAGTTGTGGCCAATAGCTTTGGCAAGAGACAAGAATGCTTGGCTACCTTTAAGGCAAGAAGCAAGTTTTCTACTCTTAGTCTGTTCAAAATCTAGTTTGGACTGATTAATAACTGCTTTACAACTGTTGCGAGCTTTGGTGTAGGCAGAAAATGAACCAAGCTAATTATGCAGTATGCTTCTCTTGAACAGCCTTAGCACATTTATTGGAAAACCAATAACAGATGAGAGTTTAAGGTGGAGTGTGGATTAAAGGATTTCATCCCTACAAGAATAATTTCACTGACACGATCTGAGAAACATTGACATCTGAAGATTTGAAACAGTAATCTGACAAAGAAAAGAAATCTTGCAGGTCATCCCATTTTGCGTTCTTGTAATGCTAAACAACATGAGGTTGAGAATGGCCATGAGAAAAAGGCTCCAATGGAGAAGGGACCATCACCAAGTTGTGATCTGAGGTGTCTAGAGGACCACTCAACTCGACCGTGTACTTAGAAGGATTGTTTGTGAGAAATCAAGAATTGGCTGCTTGTTTTGGATTGTCTGGAATTGTGGTAGGTAAATGAATAATCTGTGCAAGGTCATTAGTAATTGCAAAAGCCTCAACATCTAGACCAGCTGGATCCATGTGACTAGAAAATGGAAGCCAACTGGAGTTGTGAACATTAAAATCAGCAAGGAAAATTACCTCACTGTTGAACAGGAGAAAGTCAAATTTAAAAGAGAGGAAGTGAAAAAGTTCCAAGTAATTAGTGGAGTTTGGAGAATGATAGATACAACAGATGAATTTGACAGTGTGTGGTTGAGAGATTTTACATCAGAGAAGATTCCAAATTGCTAAGTCTCTGAGGGAATATCAGAAAGGACATATGCATGAGTACCGCCTTTGAAGAAAAAGGAATCATACAGCCAGCCATTTGAACAACTGAAATGAGCAGTGGTTGAATGAACCGATAACTGGGATTCTGTCAGAAAACGTACATGGTGTTTGGCATACTGCAATTGGAAATGGACATCATTGAGATTAGAACTGAGACCACATATTTGTGGAATGAATAAGGAAGTGTTTGGGAGGTTTAGATCTTTTAGCTGATAAGTTTTTTCCATTATTTTGACAATTTGTGTATTCAGAAGTAAGAAAGAGTGGCGAGGACATGCTGTATTAAGTCATTCGGGTAAGTTGCTACAATGGATAAAGGGATGGTTGAGTGCGAGACGACAGAGAGTGGTAATCAATGGACACTGCTCTTTGTGGACAAATGTTATTAGCGGAGTTCCCCAAGGTTCGGTATTGGGCCCATTGTTGTTTTGTATATTTATCAGTGATATTGATGAGGGTATATCAGGTTTAATGTCTAAGTTTGCAGATGATACAAAGGTTGGCAGGGTTGTTAATGACAGTAAAGGCAGTATGCTACTTCAACTGGATCTAGTTAAGTTGGGCAAATGGGCTGAGAAGTGGCAACTGAAGTTTAACATTGACAAATGCAAAGTATTGCATATGGGTAGCAATAACAGAAGAGAAACATACCAACTAGGTTGTTCCACACTCAGGGAAGTGAAAAGTGAAAAAGACCTGGTGGTAATTGTGCAGTCAAATATGAAGTTCGCTGAGCAGGGCAGGTCATGGGGTCTTGTCGATGATATATAGGAATTTTGCTAGCAGGGATTGGGAGGTGATTATCCCGTTAAAAAAGGCAATGGCCAGGCTACACCTAGAGTACTGTGTACAGATCTGGGGGCCTCATTTTAGGAAGGATGTAGAGTTGCTAGAACAAGTACAAAGAAGGGCAACAAGATTGGTGAGGGGAACAAAGGGGTGCTCTTACCAAGAAAGGCTTAAGTTCTACAAATTGCTGCACCTGGAGAGTAGGCACCTGCAAGGTGATCTGATTGAGGTGTATAAGGCCTTGAATGGGTTGAGCAAGTGAATGCTGATGGGATTCTTCCTCTTGCTCAGATTAAGAATTTGAGGGGCCACAGATTCAAATTGAGGAAAGACAGTTGTAGAATAGATGTGTGGAAATTTGCCTTTAGCCAGTGAGTAGTTGATTGGTGGAACAGACTTCCATCTTTTGTTGTGGAAGTTGATAGTCTAAATAAATTTAAGGCTGAGCTGGACAGGCATTTGGAACGAATGGAAGGGTGAAATGGGAGGTTTTTTTTTTTTTTTTTGGCTGATGTTGCATAAGCTTGCTTTCTTACATTGTATGCCTCTACTAATGCTAATGCTAATGAAATTGTATAAAGTTACTCCCTTTGTTAACCTGGGAAGAAAATAATAAATAACATTTCAGAATTTTGTTGTTTTGAGACATTCATTCTGTGAAAAGACTTCATTCTTAATTTTCTGCTCCATTCTTGATATTTTTGTCCCATTTGACCATTTTATTAAGATTTGAAGCTCTCATTGAATCTGCATTCCCAATAGAATCCTCCTTTCTTCAAATTTTTTTTTTTGTGGTAGTCCTGTCTAGATAATTTTTTTTTTATACTTAAGCGAAAAAATTAATAATTCTCTCTCTGTTGTTTGACGGTATTCTCAGTTCTGTAGTTTAGCCTATTAGCATCTATATTTTAGTATTAGTATCAGCAACATGATGCAATAAAACAAAGCTTATATTCTACAAACAAAAACAAAAAACCTCTTCATTTTCCCATGATTTCCAGTAATTTGCCTAAACCTTCTTTAAATTTATTTAAACTATTCACTTTCAATACTACATAAAGTTTATTCAACAGTCAATTACTCTCTGAGTGATTGCAAATTTCCACACAGTTGTTCTACAACCACTGTTCTTTTCTTTTTTAAATTTATGACTCCTTGTGTTCATTATTTGAGAATGTTGTTTAGGCACTTAGACCATATTGTGGCAAATTGTGTAATGTCAGTACAGTTGTGTATTCATTAGCTGATTTGCATGTTGTGCAAGTTGAAAAACCTTGAGTAACTTGAGGAGGGGGCCCCTAGTGCATCTAAGATTGGATAACTACAGCTCTGATTGAAGAAACATATAGAAATTCTCCTAGTTTATGATGTGAATCAAAACCACACCTCTCCAAACAAGTGACAAGACCACTATACTGTTACAGAGGACAACTGCAAAAGAGTAAAGATGTTATCAGCATTTAATTTTCTTAATCCTTTTAAAGCCTTAAACAATCCTTCAATCAGGTTTCCTCACAGATTCCTAGTTTCCAGACACTGCAGTTTACAGATAGCTGCATCTTTCATGATAAGAAAATTCTTTTGTAACCCCTAAAAAATTTGTTACTCTTCTCTTGTACCCTTTCCAACAGATCTATGTCCTTCCTAAAATGATGTTTCCAAATCTGTATGCAGTATTCCAGATATGGCCTAACCATGCCTTGCACAATGGGATAATTACATCTTTGTTTTGGTTGGCAGAGTTCCTGAATATTAGTGACAGAGCCCTATGAGCTGTTCTAGTAGCCTGTTTGCACTCTCAGAGAGCTTCATATCAGACTGTACTGTTAACCCAAAGTTTTATCAATTACCCAAGTTTTGTGCTGCCCAGATGATATATTATTTCAGGATAACTTTTATACAAAAGTGCATCATACATTTATCTGTGTTAAACCTCACTTGCTATTTTTCACCCATATGCCTAGTTTATTTAAATTATCTTGTAGCATACCCTGATTTACTGTATTAACCACTATACCCACATTTGTAGACAAAAACTTCAGTATTTCAGTTCAGTTCTTTCAGACAATTCTTTGTCTGAGAGAATTCTCTCACCTTGGTTTTAAATACTTTTTTTTTCTCCATTCTCAAAATATTGAACCCCATGAATAGCCATTTTCTCCTCTTTGCATTCTAAGGATTTCTTTTTCCTCCTTTGATATTACACATTTGATCTTAATTTCACTATGATCAAAAGGGTGTCCCCACTGCAACTAATCTTCTTGAAATCACTATTTGTAGTACTGTTGCCGTTAATCATGAAAGTTTTCGCTTGACCTGGTGTAATACCTCTTCTCTGCATCTATGGTGTTTGACACTCCAAATTACCCGATCTTCTTGAAAATTTTTGTGATGAAAGGTGATCTTTTCCATTACATTCAGGAATTTATTCAGAACCATACTCCTAGTATGGTCATTAATGGGTATAGTTAAGTAGATAACATAGGCTTTGATATTAAATACAAATGAAGACACTTCTCTCTATGCATTCATGAAAAGTAATTTAATGATATTTAACTGGTATAAAATTAAATTAAAAAAATTATCACAATCTTAGAATTTTCCAGTGAATTATAAAATTGAACACAAATTATGTGATATATTTACTTTTACATTTTTTTTTAATTTATATAATAACAAGGGATATTAATAGGATAATAGCAAGAATGCCTTCTGTTATTCTTTTAATTTTTAAAGTGGCTTTTTTGCCAGATATTGCAGTGTTTCCATTTTGTTCTTTTTAAACCAAGTGTTCACAATCCTTGCTTTGTGGTATAGAATGTTATTGTGTGTTTGTGGGTGTAACAACCACTTCCATAAAATTGCCATAATACACAGAATTTTCCTGAAAATTATTCATAAGAAATGCATGTATTTGCCAAAATTACTAGAACATTTTGAGAAACTGTAGCACTATGAAATTAAAAAAAAAATAAAGCATTAAAAAACAAAACACAAAATGAGTTAGGTATAGTACTTCAACCACACAAGTTATGTCAATAGTCATAAAGGAGAAAAATGCTTCAGACAGTATTTTGGTTTTTATAACTGATAAGTGTATTGATAAATGACAATAGAGCCAGCATTTCCATTTGCTGTGAGTTAAATTTGTGTTATTGTTAAGTAAAACTGAAAGCTTTTTTAATTTAACTGAAAGATGGTAATTTAATGATGGCAAATACCACCAGGTGAACCAGTTGTGTGGGATCTTGTATGCACAGAAATCATGGTTTAGTAGATACTGTTTGCTTTTTCCAAAAGTCTATTAAATCAGTTATTTGTTGCCATGGTTTCCCAAACTTACTTGAGTTACACTTTAGGTGTGCCACGAATACTGAGTGAACTCAGTATTCGTGGCACACCTAATGAGTACTTGCCATTGGTTTCAATATAGGTTTACCAAATCTTGTGGCACACCAAAGTGCTGGGGCATACGGTTTAGCAGCACTGGTTTATTACTTGATTTACAATTATCATGTACTTTAACTTTTTTTGTCCTAGTTCCACAAAATTATGGAACATAGTTTTGTGTAACTTAATTAATTTTATTTGTAATATTAATAAGTGCTGAGGTTTTCATATTTTATATCTTTCTAGAAAAGTAAGATGACAAAGCTCTTTCAGTGGCTATTTGGACTTTGTACATTTGTGGGACTTTGGTCATCTATGTTATCAGGACAGATACCATTGAGGATTCCTGCTTCATGTGTTTTTCATGTTTGGATGGTAAGCATGACTTAATGCATGAGAAACTGGGTATTCCAGATTGTCATTTTAAAATGATTTTTATTGTGACTATATTTTAAATATCACTTTATTAACGTATGAATATCTTTTTAATTACAGTAATTATGATTAACTACATTGCCTATACAATAATATTATATTGCACTTACATTGAATATGTTACCATGAACAGTTTTCATGGACATTCTATGTTAAACTATATTTAAATTTTTAAATTTTCATTTAATTTTTAATCTGTGCTAAGTTGTGAGATGGAATACCAGCACAGTCTTTCATTTTATTTGTTGCAGTCAGTAATAGGTTATTTATTTATTTTTTCTTTTATCTTCTGAATATTTCCAAATATTTGTTTGTTTCTGTTTTTGTATAGGGTAAGAAAATGTGCCAAATTTAACCACAATTTATCTGTTCACTGGTCTCTGACCTGTCAGTTGCTTTCATTCACTGAATTTATAATTTCTTGGCACAAGTTTGTCCATCTCTCTCCCACATATGTACACATTACTGTACATATGTGGGAGAGAGAGAGAGATAAATGTTAATGTTTTTTTAATGGTCATTAATTTTGAAGATTTGAACTTTAGGAAGACCACATTTCTCGTGTATATATAAGGTTTAATCAAAAAGCTTAGCGAAATGATTCTGTAATTCTTGACTGCATAGCAATAGTTAAAAGATTGAGAACCAGGCTTACAACAATATCCTTGAGCATGCACCTAGTATGTAATGAGCATAGTATGTGCATGCTCAAGGATACTGTTGTAAGCAGAAATCTGCTTTGAGTGAATATTTGCTTGTCCTATTTTTCATTGGTACAGAAAATTACAAAGTTTGAATGTGTAAACATTAAATTTTGTTGTAAACTTGGAAAATCAGCTACAAAAACATGTAAAATGCTCATTTCAGTTTATGGAGATAATACTGTGGAAGAAAAAAAAAAAAACAGTTTGGTGAAAAATTTTTTTTTTCACTTGAAAATGATAAAACAAGTGGTCATGGTAAATTTCCCAAAATGATCAAAATATCAGTGGTTCACACCATTATTTGATCAGATTGACGACTAACCATTTGAGAAATTGCTAAGGAGACATCCTTTCACTTGGTTTGGTTATGGCCATTTTGACTGAAGATTTTGGCATGAGGCAAGTGAGTGCCAAGTTTGTTCCATGCATTCTTACTTGGGTCCTTGTTTCTTGTAGGTTGTTTGAGCAAGCTGTGTTGGATCCTGCATTTTTACCAAAAATTTATAACCGGTAATGACTTGGTTATATGGATATGACCAAGAGATAAAGTTTCAGGCTCCCAGTGGAAATCATCAACCTCACCAAGGCCAAAAAGAAAGGTGCAACACTCAAAATCATGTGTAGGTCATGCTGATTGCATTTTTTGACAGTGAGAAGGAGGTGGTGTTATGAAATTTGTTCTGAGTGGTATTACTATTAATGGAGCTTTTTTTTGGATTGGCCACTTTGAAAAGAACTTTTGGAGTGTGGCTTACATAAAAAGAATTTCCCAAGAGTATGAGAAATTTGAGTAGACTATTACGAGGACAGGTGCAGGTGAAATTGTTTAATGTAGCAATATAAGATAAAGTAAATCTGGAGAACAGTTAAAATGTTTTGAAGAGTGAAGTGTGTTTATGTCAACAGTAAAGCAAGTATTGCAAGAAGGTAATGAGTCATTTGTGGTCTGAAGTAATTGTGGTCAGCTATTGTTTCCCAGTGTCAAAAGGTGAGCAAAGAGGAAGGAAAAAAAATAGTGCTAGATCATTTAAGTATTAGTAGTGGCAAATGATGCAAGAAAGTATGCTTATAAAGCATCACTGCAAAAAAAAAAAAAAAAACCTTCCCACATCACTCATCCATCCTCTCCAATAATTTGTCTAGTTCTTCCTTGAATTTATTTAAACTACCCACTTCCACAACAATAGGTGTCAGTTTGTTCCAACAATCCACCACCACCCACTGTTTGAAGGCAAACTTCTGCACATCTACCTTGCAGTGATCCTTCCTCAATTTGAATCTGTCCCCTCATGTGCAGTCTGAACAAAAGCCAGAATGCCATCAGCATTGAGCTTGCTCAATCCATTCAAAGCATTAAACATCTCAATCAGATCACCCCATAGGTACCTAGTCTTCAGATGTTGCACTTTGCAGAAATGAAGCCTTTCTTGGTAACGTTTCAGACATTTTGACAGATGTCCTATTCATAGAAAGATTCGCAAGTTTTATGTTTTGAAGAAAACAAGCCCAATTATCAGGTAACTTCTCCATATTTTAAAACAAGACATAAACTTGGATTTTGTATGTTTTCAGTATCTTCAACAGTTTGTCAAACAAATGGGATTTTCATGGGATAAAGTGTCAGTCTGATCACCATACAATTTTGATTGAAAGGAAGGAAATGGCAAGTTGGAGAACTACATATCCTTGAAGGATTAAGAAATATAGAACAGAGGGTTTCCTTTTGTGTACCTTGACAGATCTTATGTTCATTCATCACATGTTAAAAACTTATGCTGACATATGTCTGATAAGCATAGAATTGAAATGTCTAATGGAAAAGGCTCTGTAACAGTACATGCTGGTTAGAAGTGATGCTTTATCAATAATGTGCTTTTAATATTCTCTGCACCTGTTCCATATCATAACTATATATGGAACAGGTGCAGAGAAGAGCAATGAGATTAGTCAGGAGCACAAAATTGTTCTCTTACTAAGAAAGACTTCTGCTCTAAAGATTGTCTGGAAACTTGCCACGAGACATGATTGAAGCTCTTTAAATAGATTGAGTAAACTAAATTCTGATAGCATCTTTACATTCTCAGATGATTCATGCAATGGAATATAAATTTAAAATGAAAAAGGATGGTTGTGGGATAGATTTGCAGAAATTTGTTTTCAAGCAGAGAGTAATTGATTGTGGGAACAAAACTTCCATCTTGTTCTGTGGAAGTGGGTAGTTTGAATAAATTTAAAGAAGAGTTAGACAAATTATTTGAGGGGATGTGTGATAATGTGAGTAGTTTTTTTTGGCTGGTTCTGTATTAGCTTGTTTTCTTCATTTATTACTAATACTAACTAACTTGAAAAATTTCAGATGGGTAGAACAACAACTTTTACAGAATTTAGCATTAGTAGAAGCATATGATGCAAGAAAGCAAGCTTATATAGCATCAGCCAAAAAAAAAACCCTTCCCATTTCACCTATTCATTCACTCCAAATGTTTGTCCAGTTCTGCCATGAACTTAAAGTTGTCGACCTCCACTACAACAAATGGAAGTTTGTTCCAGCACTCAATCACCTGCTGGCTAAAGGCAAATTTCTGCACATCTATTTTACAACTGTCTTTCCTCAATTTGAATTTATGTCCCCTCAAGTCAGTCTGATTAAGAGAAAGATCCCATCAGCATTGAGCTTACTCAAATCATTCAAGGCCTAATTTATTTGTCACCTTTATTTATAAGTGCATATCTGAAAAAAGCTGTCATAGTAGAATTCTTATCAAAGAATATAATGTTACATGAAACTAGAGATTTTGGATATTTATTTATTATTAATATAAAATATACACAACAGGCATGTGCCCAGTTAAAGTGTATAACAGGGCAGAAAATACACAGGAGGATACAATGGTTGTTCATTAGCAAAAGAAATAAATAGAAGAATAACACACTAAGTACAATGATAGTTCATTTCAAACGGAATAAGTCGAACTCAAGGAAATAAAAATATGGTATTCATGACATCCTTAGTTCAGTATCTTGAAGAGAATCGCGGAGATCAGGCAACAGCAGGAGACATCATCACACGCACACACAAGAATTGTTCAGGATGTATTTCATCTTGAGCTCCTCTGTCAGCCAACCAACCTACACCAGGTTCTGTGAAACTCTTTCCTGTCCACAGCCATATCCAGATTATACTTGTTCATGAGTGCCATAGTTCTCTTAAAGAAAGAGTTCTTGGATGTCTCTAACCTAAGGGGTGCTTAGTGTAGGTAAGATGTTTATGCCCCCATCCTGCTGTTCTAAAATCAGAAAACAAGTTCTGATTTTAAAACCGCAGCAAGTGGGAGGATAAATACCCTAGGCATGTCAACCTCGGAGGACAGGGGTTTGGGGGAAAACAGTGAGTGGCACCTGCCATTCACTCCCTTCTTCCTGACTTTTAGTTGAAGTGTGGAGTGGTACCCAAGATCTGAATTTTTACCTATATTGCAATAAAATAAAACAAAATAAGAACTTTTAATGAGTAAGAAGTTAAATTAGAAAACATTTAAATTTAAACATTTAGATTTAAACATTTTTCATTATTATTTTTTTACATTGAATTGTAATAAAAATTTTTTTTTTTAAAATTTAGTGTGTTTATGTATGTGTTCGAATTTTCATTTTTCAGTTAAAAAATATAATACTAGCCAATATTAAATTTTTTCAATGTTTGTTGCACAAATTATCATTTAATCAATATAATGTTAAATTATGCAATTGATTTTTGCTCTGGATCACTTAAGTCACATTTATAAATAACAGAAAATGTTATAATATTGCAAAGTATTACGCTTTCCCACCCGGCTACTTCATAATGCCACCCGGCTGGAAAAATTTCTGGGGAGAACACTTATGACATTTTATGGATTATGCCATATTGTGTCAGCTTAAGTCCTATTGTATTAAAGAACTATTATATTAAAGGACAGGTAGCTTAAAATAATGCTAGTAGTCTTCTCAATGAAGTGAAAATTGCAGTTGCCAGAATATACTCTGGTGCAATGGAAAAAATGATGCTGCAATCATATGATGAAAATTGAGGGCACATTACTGAAACAGTTTTCTTGATGAAGCTGTTGATAATATTACTGACCTAAATCGTGATTCAACTGACTCCAGTACCAATATCAAACAGGAAAAATCAAAATAAAAAGTACAAGGACTGGTACGAAAGTAATGCCTTCTAATTTTTTGCTTTCAAATGTGGTGTCATAGATCATTTCGCATGTCACTGAGTGTTCACTAGAGGTCTCTAGTTTCATCATACTGAGTGGTGCTGTGATCAATCTCATGAGTGCAGCACACAGTTCAAAATGGTGGATGTTACAGATATATGTATTAAGCAAAGAGTGGTGATTGAATTTCTTACCAAGGAAGAAGTGACACCTATTGAAATCCATATGCGTCTCAAAAATGTTTATGGTGACAATACTGTAGATGTGAGTGCAGTTAGACTTTGGTAAGACACTTTAAGAGTGGGGAAAGTGACGTTGTCCACAAGCCATGAAGCGGTTGGCCAGTAATGTCGGTGACAATAGATAACAAAAGCCAGATCGACGTGCTGATTGAAGAGGACTGCTGCATCACAACACACGAATTGTGCAATGCAGGAGATATGGGGGAACCTGCTGTGATAATCATCGTAAAGGAACTGAGCTATAACAAGGTTTGCACTTGGTGGGTCCCGAAAATGCCGACACATGAGCACAAAGAACAGCACCATCAAAATTCACCGTGCAAGAAAAAAAGTTCAAAAGCCAGCCTTGTGTTGGTAAAATCATGGCGAGTATGTTTTGGGACAAACATGGGGTCTTGCTTGTGGACTTCTTGGAGCATGGCACCACAATCAACTCTGATCAATATGTGGAAGCATCGAAAAAGTTTAAAGCCTGCATCTGTAGAGTTCATCCAGACAAAAACCTTAATGAGGTTCTTCTCCATGACAACGCACGACCACACTAGTCTGTGCATGATGGAGGCTATTGCAAAACTGGGGTGCACTGTTCTCCCTCACCCCTCTCATAGTCTGAATCTTGCACCTTCTGACTATTACCTCTTTGGCCCACTGAAGGATGTACTCCGTGGAACCCATTCTACAGACAATGATCGCGAAGCCCTCTGGAGCAAGAGTAAGGACTTTTACAGGATTGGAATACAGCATCTGACTCGGAGATGGCGGAAGTGCATAGAAAATGATGGTGACTTTGTGGAAAAATAACTGTTTATTAATGATTGAGGATTAATTGATGTAAAAGGCATAGTTGTAGGAATTAAATTTTCTGAATAAAAAAATAGGAGGCATTACAGGTTCTTTTCTAAGTGGTCAGGCTATACCAAGAAGTTTTTAAACAGTTGAGAGATGCAATCTGCCATAAAAAAAAATCCTGAAAATGGCAACATGGTGCATTGTCCTTCACCATGACAATGAGCCATGTCACTTGCCATCTGACAATTTTTGACTGACAAAAACATTCTCATTGTGCCACCCACTTTATTTGTCCAATTTGGCACCATGTGACTTTTGACTGTCCCCAAAATTAAAACAGGACATGAAAGGGAAGTGTTTGTGTCAATTCAGCCCAATAGAACAAGTGTGTGCTTGCAAAAGATGATAAAGGTAACTGTGGGAGGAGACAAGGTGCACTGTTTAAAGAAATTTAATATCTTAAAAAAAAAAATCAGTATTTATTCATTAATTTAATGGAGTATAATCAATAACATATAGTTCATTTTAAAAAAAATAACAAAGCAAGAAGCATACATATTAACATTAAAAAATTCAAAGAAAACAAACTTATTTGGGTGTTTCTCCCTCACCCAGTGGGAAAATTGCTGAACCTTTAGAGAGATATGCTGCTGCATCAGTCATATTTTTCTTTTATTTATTTCTTTTATCACTTCATTAAAGTTGTATGGAGCCATATTCCACATTCCCTACACAGTTGTCAAATTCTGATAAATCTACATTATTGTCAAATGCTTTAAATATGTTATACCTTCTTTCTTTTATTACTCTCTCTTTGTTGGTTTTTTCCTGTTTTTATTGGGTTGCAAGTTTGCTTTTTTAAAATATTTTTAGTTTTATGTAAAGATTTATTCTAAACATTGTCTTTCCCAATGTGGTCATCACAGATTATAAACAGAAAAATTTATATTAGTTAACTGTTTATTTATGTTGTTGGGAGAAATGTGTATCTTTAGAACAAGGGAAATAAAGTTTTAAAGGGGGAACAAATTGAATTTTTTGTTTGAGAATCTGACATTTGCAAAAAAATAAATGTAGCTGAGGTTGATGGGATAGAATTCTGAGCATTGATAGCAGTGAATGTTAATGAATTTTTATTAGAATGTGATGGTGATTCTGCTGAAGTAGTAGCAACTGATAATGCATGTGTGAAGTGCCTGCATGATGATTTTGAGATTGAAAAAGAAGATAAAATGGAGAAGAAAATATGATTTACAAGCTTTTTATGAAAAGGATTGCACCTGGCATCTTGTAATTTTCCTAACTTTGATTTTATAGTACAGTTTTAATGATTGAAAATGTTTTTCCTGTGGTTGAAGTGTATGTGTGGTATAGCTTGGTAAACCAAAGAATTATTACATTGTTTTTATCTCCTATTTCAAGTATGTTGATTGTATTTCAATGGGTGCCATGGCCATCTAAAATCAGTTAACTGTTACCAGCTGTTTTATGTTTAAATCTAATAAAATTCATTTCATTAAAGAAAGAATCAATTCATATGTGGCATCTCTCCTGAAACTGCGAGAGAGACGTCACATATCACCACATGATCTAAAACACTGTGTACAAATTTAAACCATTCTTATTCACTTAATACTGATATCTAATGATGGCTTAAAACTGAAGAATTTAGATAAAGCATGATAATAATAAATCTATAACAAATACAAATTGTAACCCTAAAAATTTCAACAGTAAAACTTAACTACACGTTGAGAACTTGGTTTGAAAACCACCCCTCTTTGAAAACAGAAATAAAAATAGTGATACTAGACCTTTCAAGGTCTAAATGAATACTACAACTAATACTCTAATAGTGGCTTAACTGAGAGATATAATTCTTGTGGTGTCTCTCCCTCAGCATCTTCCCTGTCTGTAGAATATTAAAATGCAACCATTTATCATTGAGTAAAATTACTTTTTTTTTTTTTTTTTTTTTTCAGTATTACCAGATACTGAAAAAAAAAAAGGATGACATCACATAAAAGTAGTTATCTGAGATAATGTGGCTGTTGCTAGCTTTCATATATGATTCATTTTGTTCCAAAAAAATTTTTTTTATAATAAATATATTTAAAATTAATTCAGTGTAAATTTTTTGTTTCAGGTGCCAGTGTATACTTTGTTTGTATTTGGGGTAAGTTTTGATTTGTTGTTTATTATTAGAAAACTCACTTGCTCTATTATGACAAAAACAAAATGCATATGCAGTCATTTCTCAATATACATGCTGAGAAATGGCTTAAAATTTTAGTTTAATGCATTTGAACATGTACCAGTTCTCAGTTTGGGAGGCATCAGTATTTGTATGGTGAATGTATTTTATTCATTTTTTATTCATTTCTTTTATTGATTTTATTAACTGATTTTGAGAGTTTGCTAAAATTTAAATATTACGTAGGTCAACATGCTACATAGAAAATTTGTCACACTGCAATGGTTTTGCACTAACTATAATTTTAAATTATTGTAGAATTTTTTGATAGTTACAATTTTTGTTTATAAATTGTGATTATTTGCATTTAACATTGAATTTAAATTTGTTTTTCTGTATTGTAGCACAGTGGAATTTTGTTAATACAAACTTGGTTTATACAACACTCTCACCTATACAAAGCACATTGTTCTCCTGCTAGAAGATAGGCTTTTATACATAACATATTTATTACAAAATTTGGTTTATATATTACAAAGTCGGCATTTATCCTGTGAGAAATAGCTATCTTGTATGGATAATATAATCCTAATTAATTCAAGTTCAATTTATTCCCAAACAAAATGCCTGCAGAGAGAGTATTTCAATTGTGGAAAATTAATTAAAGAAAGATTTGCTATTCTGTTATGCTGCAAAGTATTTGGCTGTACAAAAGTGTATCCAATTGTGATTTGGAAATTTTTCAAGCCAAGATGTTTTAAAGTAGTTAACCAACTTCTATGCAGGTATGGGGTAACATGGCTTGCAGTCAGAAGTTTTCAGTCTTGGTGATTGAGCGTGGACAGAAGAATGCCCTTTCAGAAAAAAAGGGACATTTTGAAGATTCTGATTATTGTACAGTGATTTTTCTAGTCAATTAAGATGAAGATTTCTTCTAATACCATCAATTTGGTATTAGAAGGATTGAAAATGTCAGAAGGTTATCAAATTGTAGCAGGGTGCTTAATGATTTTGTAATAACTGAGAACAAAGTGGAGGAGAAATTGTTGAAGTTAAATAAAGAGGAAAAGAGTGGGAGAAAGCACTGAACCTTGGGGAAGTTTGTAATACTGATTACATATTTTCATTTCATTTATATTGTGCTCTTGTCAGCAGGTAGCACAGTGGTTATAATCACTAGCCTCCAACACTGAGTGGAAAAAAGCCCAACTTCAAATGTCACCAATGACATGAGGAATTTTTATGGGCTTTTTATTGAAACCTCATAGCCTTAATTGCTTTGGCACTTAACATGCACACACTACTGCATACAATTACATTGTTTCTTTTTTCATTGTTTCTCTTATAAATAAAAGCAAACTTTTTTTTTTTAGCAGTCCTCATTATTACAAAAGTGAAAAATATAGATCCTTGAACTTTGTATTAATGAGATTCTATAGGCGCCTCCGTAGCCAGGTGGGAAGGAGCAGCAGTGCGTAGCACACGCTTCTTGATTAGACCGGGGTTCGAGCCCGTCACCACCAAATACGGAGGATGCGGAAAGGTCAGGGAATGACCACCGCATATCCCGGAGCAATATGGCCTTAGTTGCTAATGCTCCTAAAAACCAAATAACAACAACAGTGAGATTCTACTGCTGTAAAATATAAAACTGCTTTATTGATGTAGCCTTGCCTTAGGTTTAACAAATCAAAAAAGTATAAAAGAGAATATGGAAAAAAAATCTAGTGTGAATTAAAAAGTTAAACTATAAAACTTGGTAGGAAAAAAAAAATAGATAAAAGCATTAAATAGAAATTCATGGCCACCAATATGTAGTGTCTGCATTGGTCAAAATTTTTGAAATTTACCTGATCTGTTCTGATGATTTTGGAACCAAGAGCAAATTCAAATAAGTTATCCATACCCTAATGAAACCCAGTCTCTTTTTTTTTTTTTTTTTTTTTTTTTCACACTAACCCTGGTCTTTCTGTGTTGGTAACAAATCTCATTCTGAATGTATTTTCAAGAATATATTCTCAGAAATACATTCTTGTTTGCTACAATTCAGGTTTCTTAGAATTCCTTGTAGTCCTATTTGATACTGGAACTACAAGAAACAATAAACCAACCACACCAGTGCTATGCTAAGCCACTTGGAACCAACCAATGAAGCTAGTAGAAGTGGCTCTAAAGTAACTGCCAGCAATTGGCATCCTAGGCAAATCATGCATTTGGTGAGATGCCAAACTCCAAGGGTAAGTGTAGTGTATGCTGAGGTTTTTGGTGCACTAAAACCATATTGTCCACCTCTAAGGATGGGTCAGCCTTGAGTACAGGAGAACACTTAATAACGTAAGTGTAGTGTATGCTGAGGTTTTTGGTGCACTAAGACCATATTGTCCACCTCTAAGGATGGGTCAGCCTTGAGTACAGGAGAACACTTAATAACGTATGATGTGTATACACTTGGGTTATACAATAGTAAAATACTTAAGTAATTTTTGTGTAGTATGGTGCACAGAAAATATAGCAAAGTGCTCACTGTAGAGATAGAAGCCAGGGGTTAGTACTGATCTGTCATTATTCAAAACAGATTTACTCATAGGTGTGCTCAGAGGGAAGGCTGACAGGTTTAGTTTCCTTGAAGAGACTTGATCAGGAGAAAATAGAAGTTTTTCTCCAGATAAAAGCAACTGATCAGCCCCTCGTCCTCAGGCACTTATAGATTTACTGTTTGCTTAGAAAAATTAGTCAACAAGACTTATTTCTAATGATATTTTTTGATCTTATTATTTAATATAGTGACAGAATTAAGAATAAAATTTTGGCATTCTCTATTTTTCAACTATTTTCATTTTTTGCCTTTTATTTCAAGAAACATTGACTAACTTGGTACACATATGCCTGGAACTGTGATTTTTTTTTTTTTTTTTTTTTTTTTTTAACATGTCTGCTACATTGTTAAGAACTAATCTTAACCATGTAACAGGTGTGTTAAAAAATAAATAATAAGGTAATACATAATAATGTTATAAAAAATAAATAATATGGTAGTCCTCAGTACCAGCTGAGCATTTTTTCGTATTTATATTTAAGTTGTCTAATTTTATGTAGTTTTACTTCAATAGAGATATTTAAATTGAATGTGTTCTACTGGCAGACATATAGAAGAAAATATTTTGTAATTTTAGGTAATTTCTGCTGTAATAGTGTTACACAGGGTATATACATTCAAAAATTGTCCGGAAGCTGCTGAAGAGATTAGAAAAGTAAGTATACTAGGTTAATATGTACAGTAAAATTATCCTCACAACTGGCATAGTGCTTATGAACACTTCCTTCCACATAATTTGAAAAAGTCCTGAGTTCAAATCCTGTCAAGATGAGAGGAATATTTTTCACACCATACCCCAAGTTAGTTAGTTTCAAACCAAGTATAGAGTAGGTGCAATACACTGACATCTCCTAGTCTTTTTGAGTTGGTCCAAGTCATTGAATTAAGGAAACCATTCAATGAATGTTTTTTTTTTTTTTTTTAAACTGAACCTCATTTAAACAGCAAAATTGTAATAATCTAAGGCTTGCTAATTAAAATTCTGTCTAACCCATTCGTTGGTGAGTTTGCTGCATGTTGGATGGATTCTTTGCAGCGAATTTTCTAGCAGCAGGCCCTGTGGATGATTTTTTTTATGGAATTTGTAAAAATGAAAACTTTGTACATAAATATCTTAAAATATTAGTTTTCTTAATTTTATTGTATTGCCCAACATTAAAAAAAAATTAGTCAAAAATAAAATTAGAATTAAAAAAAAAAAAGTTATAATAAAAAAAATTGTAAATGTAATCCACTGGTACTTTTCTGGGTCTTTTTTTTTTTTTTTTAAATTCAGTAATACACTACATTTATTTATAGTATAAATCAGAGCCATGATGCTCAATACATTCTATTTTGCTTTCAATATTTGTAGAAGAATAGGAGAAATTTGCCTCAATGTGATATGTAGAACACTTCTGTATGATACTCTCCAGAAATTAAAATGAATATGTTATGGACAAAGTGATTAAAAAGCAGATTGGGCATTATTCATACTGCCTAGGCACTATATATAAGGACTGGAGATATTGGGCAGAGTGATAAAAATGTGTTAATTTATTACTTTGACCGGGCATTATAAATAATGTTTCCTGATCTCTGGGCAGTGTGATATCCTATAGAGTTACAAAATATTTTTCAATGATTTTAACTTACTGTGTTGGTCTGAAGGTTTGTTGCCTTCAGTAAAGATTATGCATGCTAATTAACAATGAAACAAACTATGAACTCTTAAATTAAGTATTAAACAGTTATTTGTAAATTACATGGTTAAAAATTCTTAAAAATTCAAGTATGACATTTCGAATATCCAAACACACAAAAAAAAACAACACATTCTAATCCAGTATTTTTTTTATTTTATATAGATTTGTTTTAGAAAATTTGATATAAATAAAACATTATCCTAACATTAAATTAACAAGTCTTCTTAAAATAAACACAAAAATAATACATAACAGCATTGAACAAAATAGCTTTAGTTACAAACAAAAAATCGAAAGCAAAATGAATTAAAAACAAATAAAGCTAATTTTTATTTTTAAAAATGAATCGAGAAATTTGTCATATAATTTTTCCTATTTATTCGAACAATTGAGACTTTGTTGGCATTTTTAATTACATATTTTTTTATCTTTCTGACATTTACATCTATCAGAATTACAGCCACCTTTGCAGTTACATTTATTGTAACCTTGCCCTTCTGAAACCAATGACATCCTTGAGCATTCTCTCAATGAAATTTCCATATCTGGTACATCTTTAACGGCCAAGAAATTTTCTTTGCAAGTAGTAAATTTGTTTCTGGAATACAGTGGGTTTAATTTTCCATATTTGGTGCCCAATTTATAGGATATTTTGAATATGAGGTGTTTAGGATTTTCTTTGCTTGCTTTTTTTAGATTTGAAAGAGCAGATTTTCTAGTTGTAGATATATTTTTCATTGTTTAGAAGGATTAATACTTTCAATGAAAGTATTAATCCTTCTAAACATGAATTGTTGGCATTTGGTGAAAATGAAGTTAGAAAATTGTCAATTAGAGTTAAATGCAATTTGTGGATTATTATTAGCCCTATGGTGCAAGGAAGCTTGAGGCTTATGCTGCACCAGCCAAAAATAAAAAAAAAATTCCTGAGTTACCCTGAGAGAGAGAGAGAAAAGTAGAAAGGAATCACCAAGAAAACGAAGAATGATGATATCCAGTTGAGGACCCTGGGTTTGTCAAGCCCATACTCACCAGATGTGAGCCCCTGGGGTCAAATACCTAATTGGTAAGAAGGTTTCGGGGGAATTGAAGCATTTGATAAACGCTGTGAGTACAATACCAATTTCACCGAGTGAATGCGAACGAGGATTTTCACAAATGAATCTGATTGCCAGCCCAACCAGCGCTTCGTTGATGACAAAAACAGTTTCTTCACTACTGTTTCTTAAAACTGTAGGCCCACTGCTGTGACCCCCTTTGATCCAGCAAAATATGTCGATTCGTGGCTGCTTCGGAAACGGCATTCAGCAATCGACACACAAAGAGGAGGTAAAGAAGTCGGCATAGCGTGTCAGATGAGAACTTAATAAAAATTTGGAATATTCTACAAAAACTTTATTATGAAATTATTTTTACTTATTTTACTTATTTTTTTATATACTTGAATAATAAATTTATGCTTAATAAACTGTGTTAATATACTTAATTTGTTGTTCTTATTCTAAAAACATTACTACTAAAGTAACAATATCAGGGGAAAAACTTTAGAGTACTTTTCATATCCTTTTAATTTTCAATTTTTCCTAATAGCAAAGAATGAGTACCGGCACCTATTTTTTTCCAAAAAAAGCACTGGATATATGTAATATCGAAAAGGTTAATTCAAGATCATCCTCCAGCAAAAAAGAAAAAAAAAAAGCAAGTTTTAAATGATAATAACTTGCACAAGAATTTACAGGCTGGTCCGTATTATAAGTTATTTAAAAAATAGTGTATCTCTTTTTTTGGGGGAATAATTTGAATGTAGGAAAAGGACCAAGAACCTTATAATAAAGGAAAGGGTTGAAATTGTAGAGAGGCATTCAAAATATGAAAATGCTGCTGAAGTTGAATGCCAGTTCAAGCAGTTTTTTTAGACATAAACCCACCCACAATAAAGCAAATTTTGATGTTTGAAGTGGAACAGTGCACAGTCTATCGAATCCTGGTAGATGGCATCTCAAAGACATCTGCTGATTTGGAACTTGTAAGAGAGGATGTCAAAAGAAATCTCAAAAGTGAAGTTTGAAACTTAGGTATTAGATCATCCTAATACCAAATTCCTTTATGATTAAATAGAATCATAAAGGAATTTGAATACAAAGTTCATCATCCCATGTTCCTACGAAGTTTGGATGAGGATGATCCAGATAGAAGATTGGAATTTGCTGATTGGTTTTGGCCACGTTACAAAGTGTTACAAACCCAGATACTGTTGACAATGTTTTTGTGGATTGATAGAGCCACATTTAAACTAAATGGAACTGTTAATTGCCATAGCTGTGTTTATTACTCTCTTAGCAACTTCCATTTAGGAGGGATTTAAACATTTCTGGCTTCACAGTCTGGAATG
This sequence comes from Mastigoproctus giganteus, assembly GCF_048544385.1. Lineage (NCBI taxonomy): Eukaryota > Metazoa > Arthropoda > Arachnida > Uropygi > Thelyphonidae > Mastigoproctus > Mastigoproctus giganteus. The sequence continues at coordinate 236,619,810 of NC_143576.1, forward strand.
GAATTTGACAGGAGAGCAGTTCAAAATCAGTTTTCAGTATTTTTTTTTTATTATTTTTATTATTATTATTTTTTTTTTCAATGAAAGATGGAGAATTTTCAAAATCTTAGATGAAAAGTTCCCAGATCAGTGGATTGGACGGCTGGGTTTCCTTGCCAGCTTACTAGAATATAATGAATATGTATAACATTAAATTTATAAAACACTTATAATATTAATTATTAGACATAAACCCACCCACAATAAAGCAAATTTTGATGTTTGAAGTGGAACAGTGCACAGAATTGCATAAAAAAAATTTAATTCCATCAGATATGGAATGAAACATTACACTTCTGTGGCCAAATCGAACCATATCTGAACAGTCATTTCTTACATATGATTTAAGAGGAATTACATGCTGGAAAATATATGAAAAAAGAAAGTGCTGGTCACATTACTCAAGGCCTTTAACATTTGAAACAAATAGTACCAGGAGAGAGGTAAATGTTGACATATCCTGGTCAAGTGGTTGCATATACTGTGGCAATGAGAATATGACCAGAAATGTAAAGCTTTGTTGCATTCATCTTTTAGGTAGTTAAAACATTAAGAACTTTTTTCCATGTTTAATATATTGTTTGGTTCATTAGTAACTGCATATTACATCAATATCTTAACGGTGAATTTTCTGTTTCCTGTCTTTACAGCAAATAAAAGAAGCAAAAGAGGATTTGAAATTTAAAGGCTTTGTGTTTGATGAGTAAATTGTTAAAACTTTTATTTTTCAAGGAAATTCTTCCATATGTAACATTGAGGACCATCAGTGTATAGTAATATGTATGATGTGAAAGTAATACAATTCCTTCTTTTGTATATAAAATTGAGTTAATTTTTATTAAAACATTGAAAATACTGACTTTGTTTGATTATGCCATTAAGGACTAAAGAATGCAAAACTGGTTTTAGTGTATGTTCAAAACAGTGCAGCTTTACTGTCTTTATTTTTAGAAGTGGTAACCTGTTAGTGGACACTAAAAAAAAAAAAAAAAAAAAAAAAAAACAACACACTTTTGCACTTTTCAACCACCTTGCCTGCCTGCCCACCTATAAGGTTTTTCTCCTTTGGATTTCCTAAAAATTGAAATGTCTGCTGAATAGGACAAAATGATTTCTGTGCATATAAGTTTCTAACCAGAATATTAGAAATTGCAACTGTGATAGTTTAATCCTTTTGCATGTATACGTTTTTCATGTGTGGGCTCTGTAAAGTACAAATATGCACTGTGTTGACTTTGCATGAGCAGTGCCTCTTTATGTTGGAATGGACTGGTCTGTGATGCTGGTGAAGGCTCAAAAAAAATCAAGAATGGCTGATATAAAATAGTTAAACAGGTGGCAATCAGCGAACCATTCTTCCTTGCAGACAACCTGGGAGGAAGAACAGATTGGTATTAAGATCTTTCCAACTTTAAATGTGCAATGATTGTGGGGCATGATGTGCAGGTGCCAACACCTCAGCAACAGTCAATGTGGTTAAGTGCTTCCATGCTGTGGTATCACGAGTTTACCTTGACTGGCTCATCAGCAGTTGAAAAACTAGTCAAAGGTCACACTTTGGACATCCATGTGCAGTTGATGCCCATGGTATGAGCACCATGTCTCATCGTGTAACAGCAGTGATGCAGCACAGTATGCCAGATAACCCCTCCCAGTACAGTGTAGGAATAGCAAGACCAATATCCACATGGACTATGTGCCGGACATTAGCTTGTACAGGCTATGGCAGCTGACATCCATCATGGATACTGATGCTTGTTGTGAGACAAAATAACTGTGCCTTGCATGGGCATGTCAGCAAACATTTGACAACCAGTGAGGAAATCTGTTGCCTGTACATGCTGGGAAATATTAAAAATTAATATTAATTAAAGGATTTGCCATCTTGAACAGATGGTGAATCTGATCAAGATGTGCCATGCTGCAAGGCCCAGCAGGTTGCTAACTGGTTTCAGGAACATGAAAATGAAGTCTCTTTTCTTCCATGGCCACCCAACTCAACCCAGTTGAGCATGTTTTGGACCTACAGGAAAAGGACACTGGATGATATGGCCACCCACCTGACAATGTGTGGGCATCATCTCCACACGACCATGCAACACCTTGTGGAGTCCATGTCAAGATGTGTAAGGGCTATATTATGTGCAAAAGGTGGCCCACCGAGGTATTAGGTAAGTATTGCTAAAGCAAAGCCAACTCAATGTATAACTATGCATAAGCACCTATTGTCTTTAACATGTCTGTCCATCTGCATGTTACAATTGCATTGCCAGTGGATTGATTTTTCATGTCAGCTAACCCTTCCCAGTACAGTGTAGGAATAGCAAGACCAATATCCACATGGACTGTGCCAGACATAGGCTATGGCAGCTGACATCCATCATGGTTACCAATGCTTATTGTGAGATAATAACTACCTTGCATGGGCATGTCAGCACCAACATTTGACCACCAATGTGAATTAGTTCTAAATTTTATATTTAATTCTTTTAGAAAGATTTGCCGAGCTCTCCCAAATTTTGTTGAAATTGTACAAACAGAAATCTAGCTGTTATTATTTTTTTCCATACAGTTTGTATGGAGAAAGAAATTCACGGATTAAATATGCTTTTAATACTATTGTTATGTATGACTTGGGAACATGGTGTTACTGATGGAGAGATATAGCAGAAGTGACTTAAAAAAAGTATATGGAAGAATACTTTTTAGAAAAACTAAACGGCTAAGTTTAGAGAACAAAATGATAGTTATAACATTAGCAATTAGTTGATAAAATATTTACTTCTTACTTCTATTAATAACAAAGAGAAAAAATTCAATGAATCTAAGCAGCAAATTGAACTGTATACATTATATAATTTGTTTATCTTCTGAATCTATCTAAATATATTTGTCACTTTTAGTGCAGGTTAAGGAAATTTGCTGAATTCATTCACAGTTTACAAGTACAGTCAGTCCTCGTATAGCACGATAGTTGTGTTCCTAGAAACCCTCGTGCAATATAAACAACAGGCCCTATGGGAAAAATAGGGTTAGGTGCCGACCACCCAAGATTGAACACACATTTGTAACCAAAACATTACCAAACACAATAAATTATCGTAATAAAATACTTATGTATTTTATTATCACTATTACGTAATAAAATATTGCTAATGCTTTTGCTTCTATAGTAAGCAGACTTGTTTTTTGTTTGATTTTCTATCCAAACAGATGACAGCCGTTCCATCTCTTCCAATTCTTTGTGTCTTAATCTAATGGATTTTAATTACACTTTGAGTTGTTCCTGCTATGAAAGTTGTTTTTATTTTCTCTGCATTCTTTGTAATTCTCAGTGTTGCCTCATTTAGGTCTGTAGCACGTGCAATATCACATGGTCTTTCATTTCGCTCAAAGCGTCTCACAATTTCATATTTTTTCTCTATCGACAGAGGCAGACTGGCCATAAGCCTTACTGGGGAAACCCTGGTGGGCCGGAGGCCAGTGTGATTTTGGCCATAAACCATAGTATAAGGCCACTATAAATTTTCCTGGGTAAGAATTTTTGACCCAGTCCGCCTCTGTTTATCGATATTGCTTTTCTTTTTCTCTCTGAATCTGCAGTGTCTTCACCAGGATGCTTCCTTTTCACACCTTTTAAGTATTTTACTCATTTTTAGGGAATAAAGCACAATTACAAAATGAGGCATGCTTGATACATAAACAAAGCTGTGCGCGTGTAGCAACTAAATAAACAACACCGTAAAGGCAGAGATACACTATTAACACCTCACATTTTACTAAAGCACATTTCTAGGGCTTACTAAAACAATAAAAACAATTTCCAGTTGTGTTTCTGCTAGTAGAATCTGTTATAAACTGGTAGTGAACTCGATCTAATTGCCGACCGGGCTAGCCGAGTGGGTAATGTACCTGCCCGGCAACCCAAAGGTCGTCGGTTCGTTTCCCGCCTCGCACTTGGATCAAAGTACTGCAAAAACCTTGGGAGGTGCAATATGGCCACAGAAGCCGATGCGCCAACGACTACCAAATCAAAAAAAAAAAATCGATCTAATTGCATTTCCGATTATACCGATAGCTGGAATTATGTTGGTTTTTACGTTATTATGGTGAAATGTGTATCCCCTTCACTGATATAAAAAAAAAAATACATTTTCAAAATCTTCTCTTCATTCCTATCGTGTTGCGTTCAGTTGGAGTGATTCTGCGTTCAACTGCCATTTCTTGTAAACACAGGCAAATCGTGCATAAGCAAATTCGGTTCGTGTTATATAAGATATCGTTCCCCTATTTATAAATAGTGTATTATCAAATTCGTGTAGTGTAAACACATGTTATACGAGGACTGACTATTGTGTTGGTGAAAGAGGTAGTTTTTTTTTTTTTTTTTATTATCACTAGGAAATAGCTTGCTATGCAGGCAGTTTGGTTATATATAACTTAATCATTCATTAGCTTGGGTAAGATTTAAAAAAATAATAATAATAAGCTACCTATTTCACCAATGATAAACAGTGATTCACATTGTTCAGTCTGCTTGACTATCTTAATGCAATAATACTACCTAGGTTTCCATCACAATCTGAAATGAAGATTTATGCTATTGCAATAATACGGAACATGAACATCACATGCGCAAAATGGTACTTATTCCTTACTTAATTAGTAAATGCTAAAAAGTATTGAGAAAAAGAAGGGGTTACATTCTAAGCCATTTGAAAAATAGAGAATTTTTAAACAATGTAAATTTTAGTTCCAATATTTCTATATAGAATGGCAGGTCTTACATTTAGAATATATAGGATCTACCATTATAAATGGTTTACTTAGTAAAGGTGTGCACATTTGAGAAGTTCCTGTACAATGTTTTGAAAGTACCCAAACTGAAATACAGTAATCTTATTTTGATACAATCAGGATAATTGAATAATATTCAACATATTGTTTGTTCTATATATCTTAAGATATGAATTAAACTTTTCAGTAATTAGTTGTCAGATTTTCTTTTGGTTTACCAACCGTTTTTATAACCCAGTTTTATGGCCAGTCATGACAGATTTGTTTACCAAAAATCTGCCATGAAAAATAATTGCAATATATGCTTGTATTATATTGTGATGGTCTAGAGTCCTAAGCTATAAAATTATTTCCTTCTCACAATTACTAGACATGCCTTCAAAAAAAGATGGATTTTTCATTTGAAATTTTGAAGTTCTCCTTTGCAGGTACAGTGGTGAATTATCCAGAAATAGATGAAATTGAAATACTACCAGATTTTGTGCATTTGTGTGAATCCAGTTACTGTGCATAACTAACACAGCTGTGTCAGGGTGAAAATGTTTTGAAGAGCCAGGCAACAAGCAACTAATTAAGGTATAGGTATTATAAATAAAGGGGAAAAAAATCTGTTCAACAGTTGAGCTTTTAAAGGTTGAGATGGGGGAAACAGTAGCTGATATTAAATTAGGATACAGTTTTTCAGGTAACTATTACAGTATTGTGAATGATTTTTTGTTGTGCTGTGATGATCGAGTGGGAAGATAATGAAAATAAAATTGGCCTATCTTATAAAAAAAAATCCTGTTCGTAGTGGTTGCATATGGCTGTGATAGACCCCAATACAACCAATAATTTTTAAAGAATGATCATCTAATGTTCTGAAAACTGCATTACAGTAAAACTGATCCACAACGATAGAACTACAGTAATACACAGTTCACATAAATGAGAAACTAGATACAAATTTGATTTCTTTATACATCAAACTTTACAAATCAGAAGAAATATTGACTTTCTTAAGTCTAACATTCATAACTTGAGTAAATTATGTTTTCAGAATCATCTGGTAGATATGGGATACACTTAAAACTGCTTCTACAGGGATGGGGTACACTTAAATAGAAGGGGTGCAAGAATATTTGCTGATGCTACGAGCCAGTGTTAGGTGGGGGTCAGAAAACTGCTAGCTTGGGAGGGAATACATGGACTAATAGATAACAGTAACTGCTGGCAGAGGTGAAAGTGATTCTTGCACTAATTCCATTGGAATGAGCAGCAGCCTGGAAAACAAGATGCAGGGGATTTCCGAGAGTGCTGGGAGTCATTGCAGTACAAGTAAACACATGGGCCGTGTTAGGGTAGCTAAGAATAGCAACAGGTGCATGTATACTTGTGTGTACACCAATGCAAGGAGTTTGGTAAATAAAATTAATGAATTTGAGGTGTTGGTCAAAACATCAAAGGCAGATATTGTTGGGATATCAGAGACGTGGTGTCACATAGATATAAGGAATGCAGAAATGGAATTTGGGGAAATGTTTATAGGAAGGGTTATGCTATTAGTCAAAATACAGATAAAATCCAAGGAAGTACAGCCAGTCGACATGGCTGGACAGTGCAGTGTCGAGTCAAAGGCAGATATTGTTGGGATATCAGAGACGTGGTGTCACATAGATATAAGGAATGCAGAAATGGAATTTGGGGAAATGTTTATAGGAAGGGTTATGCTATTAGTCAAAATACAGATAAAATCCAAGGAAGTACAGCCAGTCGACATGGCTGGACAGTGCAGTGTCGAGTCAGTTTGGTGCGACATAAGCACTGGAAAATCAAAATTGAGAGTAGGAGTGTGTTATAGGCCTGATGAATATAATAAACAACTGTATAGGGAAATAGAGTGGGCCAGTAAATCAGAGTGTCTTATAATGGGGGATTTTAATTTCCCAGATATTGACTGGAATTTGTGGGTTGGTCACTCACACACTAGCAAGGCTTTTGTGGATTTATTGGATGATGGTTTTCTACCAGAATGTTTGGGAGGCAACTAGAGTGAGTAATACTCTTGATCTGATTATCAGTGGTGATTCTTCATGCATTAAGAATCTGCAGATAAAGGAACCACTAGGTGGCAGTGATCACAGTGTGCTGAAGTGGAATTTACCCAAAGAGGTAACTACCATCAGGTGTAAAGGGAAGGGTTTTTGCTTTCGTAAAGGCGACTACAGGTGTCTGAGACAGTATTTAAATTCTATAAGGTGGAACCAACAGCAAATTCAAAATGGGAAGCATTCAAAGAATTAATCTTGGAAGCTATTATATTGTTCAAGATTTGGGACTAAATGGATGTCAGATGAACTAAGGAGACATGTGACAGAGAAGAAAAATGTATGGGATACATACAAAATAATAGGCGACACGGAAGCCTATGATAGATATAAGCTGGTCTGTCACAAAGGTTAGGCAGGCAAAGGCAGATTACGAGAAATCTATGGTAAAGCATGCAAAGAAAAACAGCAAAGAGTTCTTTCCCTATGTAGAATCTAGAAGGAAGGGGACGAATTGGATTAGCCCACTTGATATTGATGGTTCAACTGTTGATGATCTTGCTCAGGTTGTCGTTATTTGGTTTTTAGGAGCATTAGCAACTAAGGCCATATTGTTCCGAGGATATGAGGTGGTCATTCCTCTGATCTTTCTGCATCCTCCGTATTTGGTGGTCACGGGCTCGAACGCCTGTCTAATCAAAAAGCGTGTGCTACGCACTGCCGCTCCTGCCCACCTGGCTACAGAGGCGCCCCTGCTCAGGTAGCTAACAAACTAAATGGTTATTTTGCATCTACATTCACACATGAGGAGTTATTCAGGGAGGGGAATGCCAGAGGTTAATTAAACTCTGCCAGTAAGCTATATGATTTTGTAATAACTGAGAGTAAAGTGGAGGAGAAATTGTTGAAGATAAATATAAGAAAGGTACCTGGGGTGGATGGGATCTATCCAGTTACATTAAAGGAAGTAATCAAACCCTTAGCTATAATTATGAGAGCTTCCTTGGACTCAGGGGAGGTACGCATGTACTAGAGATGTGCAAATGTGACCCCAATTCACAAAGGACAATACAAGTAATTACAGACCTGTTTAACTTCTGTTCCAGAGAAATTAATGGGACACTGGTTAAAGAACCACTTAAGGATCATCTAGACAAGGCTTCAGTTATAGCTCGGACACAGCATGGTTTTGTTAAGGGGAAGTCTTGTCTGACCAATTTGATTGGATACTATGATGTGGTCACAAAGGAACTGGATGCAGGAAATAACTTTGATATCATATATTTGGATCTTAGAAAGGCTTTTGATACTGTTGCACATGGAAGACTGCTGCACAAATTGGAGTAGTGTGGCATTGGAGGCAAATTGCTGCTATGGTTAAGTGGGAGAAGACAGTGGTAATCAATGGACACTGCTCTTCGTGGACTAATGTTATTAGTGTAGTCCCTCAGAGTTCAGTGTTGGGTCCATTGTTGTTTTCTGTATTCATTGATGATGGTATATCAGGCTTAATGTCCAAGTGCAGACAATACGAAGGTTGGCAGGGTTGTTAATGACAGTATGCTGCTGCTACAGGATCTAGTAATGCTGTGCTGAAAGGTGGCAACTGAAGTTTAACATTGACAAATGTAAAGTACTGCATATGGGAAGCAGTAACACCAGAGTAACGTATCAACTGTGTGGTACTACATCTGGCAAGGGTAGAGAATGAAAAGGACCTGGGGTAACTATGCAGGCATATATAAAGTTTTTTGTGCAGTGCAGATGGTCTACATGAGTAGCTCATGGTGTCTTGTCAATGATATACAGGAATATTTCTAGCAGGGATTAGGAGGTGACTATCTCCTTGTATACGGCAATGGGCAGGCCACACCTTGAGTACTTTTTTTTTTTTTTTATGTAAACTTCAAACACGAAGGTAATAGAACCTATAGTACTTCGTACCGTACTCGGGTTGGAGGTTGAGAAGACGAAAGAAGATATTTGTTGACATTGGATTTGAACTTCTGTAGACTGTAATTTTCAGGAAATACGTATGAAGGAAGGTTGTTCCAGAAAACGGCAGTTGAATGAATAAATTAGGAAGATGAAAAGTTGGTACTGTGAGTTTGAAGTTGGACAGTAAATGGATGTTGGCTTGTGGCGGCACGTGTTCGGACTGTTTTCAAAGAGAGTGCGGGAATTATAGAAGGCAATTCAGACGAACAGTCCCATGGAAGTATCTGTAGAAGAGGCATGCAGCAGAAACAGTACGTCTATGAGACAGAGTGGAAAGACTGTTAGGGATTAGTCATTAATTAACCTAACTGCCCTCTTCTGAATGGAATCAAGAAGCCTGAGAGAGGCTTTGGGACACCACCCCAGATGTGGGAACAATATTTCATGGCAGGGTGGATTTGCGATTTATAGATTTATACAGAGTGAGCAGCTGTTTGGAAGAAAAGTAACGCCGAGAGCGAAAGAGCAAACCAAGTTTTTTAGACGCAGAGGAAGCAATATTTTTAATGTGCTTGTGCCAAGGGAGATTAGAAGGTAGGATAATCCCCAAAAGAGATATATCATTTTGCCTAGAAATCGGGGTATCACTAAAGATAAGCATAGGAGCAGAAGAATCCTTTTTGCGAGATATAAGACAAGACTGAGTTTTAGAAAGGTTCAAATCAAGTAAGTTGTCTTTGCCCCACTGGAGAATTACCTGAAGATCGCCATTTAAGGAATTGGTAGCAGATTTTCGAGAAGTTGAAGCTGATTGAGCAGGACAAGGTTTCTCAAAATGGAAAGTGGGATGCAATGTGCTATCATCGGCAAAACTATGGATAGGATTTGCAGTCAATGGAAGTCATTAATATACAAGAAAAAAAGAGTGGGGGAAAGAACTGAACCTTGGGGGACACCGGCATTAGTTGAGAAGTTAGAAGACAGAGAGCCATCTACCATTACCCTCAGTGAGCGATCATAGAGAAAACTGGATAACCAATTACTAAAAACAGTTGGCAAACCATAAGATGGAAGCTTGTTCGGCAATTTGCTAAACACGATCAAAAGCAAATACCTGTGTTTCACCGAACCTTTCCATTGAATTAGTCCATAAGTCAGAATATCACCAGTGGATCGACACTGACGGAATCCATACTGGCGATCGTTGATCAGACGAAAGGTTTCTAGGTAGTTTAAGAGTTGGTGGTTAATTGATTTCTCCATTACTTTAGAAAGAGTAGAAGTAATTGCAATGGGACGATAATTGGATGGGAGGGATTTGTCACCCTTTTTAGGAACTGGATGGATATGAGCGAATTTCCAAGCAGAAGGAAAAACATCTTTGGAATAAGAAAGCGAAAAAAGGCGGCAAAGAATTAGCATTAGCATTAGCATTAGCATTAGCATTAGTAGAGGCATTTGATGCAAGAAAGCAAGCTTATGCAGCATCAGCCAAAAAAAAAAAAAAAAAAAAAAAACCCACTTCCACTTCATCCCTCTGTTCGTTCCAAATACCTGTCCAGTTGAGCCTTAAACTTATTTAGGCTATCAACCTCCACCACAAGGGATGGAAGTCTGTTCCACCAACCAACCACCCGCTGGCTAAAGGCAAATTTCCTCACGTCTATCCTGCATCTGTCTTTCCTCAATTTGAATTTATGCCCTCTCAGGTGATTTTTCTGAGCTAGAGGAAGAATCCCATCAGCATTGAGCATGCTTAAACCATTCAAGGCTTTATACACCTCTATCAGATCACCTCGCTGGTGCCTAGTCTCCAGACACTGTAATTTTCAAAACTTAAGCCTTTCTTCGTAAGAGCACCCCTTTGTTCCATTCACTAATCTTGTTGCCCTTCTCTGTACTCGTTCCAGCAGCTCTACATCCTTCTTGAAATGAGGCCTCCAGACCTGTATACAGTACTCTAGGTGTGGCCTGACCATTGCCTTATACAATGGAATAATCACCTCCTTATCCCTGCTGGAAAAATTCCTGTATATCATTGACAATACTCCATGAGCTACTCTTGCAGCCCGTCTGCACTGCTCAGAGAACTTCATATCTGCCTGCACAACCACCCCCAAGTCCCTTTCATTCTCTACCACTGTCAGTGTAGTACCACAGGGTTGATACGTTGCTCTGGGGTTGCTGTTTCCCATGTGTAGTACTTTACATTTGTCAATGTTAAACTTCATTTGCCACCTCTCAGCCCATCTGCTCAACCTTTCCAGATCCTGTTGCAGCAGCATAGTGTCAGTAGTGTCCTTGACAACCCTGCCAACCTTTGTATCATCTGCAAACTTGGACATTAAGCTTGATATACCATCATCAATATCATTTATAAATACAGAAAACAATAATGGAACCAACACTGAGCCCTGAGGGACTCCACTAATAACATTAGTCCACGACGAGCAGTGTCCATTGATTACCACTCTCTGTCTTCTCCCCCTCAACCACCCCTTTATCCATAGCAGCAATTTACCTTCAATGTCACACTGCTCCAATTTGTGTAGCAGTCTTCCATGTGCAACAGTATGAAAAGCCTTTCTAAGATCCAAGTATATAATATCAAAGTTATTCCCTGCATCCAGTTCTTTTGTGACTGCATCATAATATCCAATCAAGTTGGTCAGGCAAGACTTCCCCTTAACAAAACCATGCTGTGTCTGAGCTATAACTGAAGTCTTGTCTAAATGATCCTGCAGTGCTTCTTTAACCAGTGCCTCCATTAATTTTCCTGGAACAGAAGTTAAGCTCACAGGTCTATAATTACTTGTGTCAGCCTTTGATCCTCCTTTGTGAATTGGGGTCACATTTGCACATTTCCAGTCTATGGGTACCTCCTCTGAGTCCAAGGAAGCTCTCATAATTATGGCTAAGGGTTTGCTTACTTCCTTTGCTGCCTCCTTTAATATAACTGGATAGATCCCATCCACCCCGGGTGCCTTTCTTGTGTTTATCTTCAACAGTTTCTCCTCCACTTTACTCCCAGTTATTTCAAGATTCTGTAGCTTACTGCTAGAGTTGAATACACCTCTGGCATTCCCCTTGCTGAATAACTCCTCATGTGTGAATGTCGACGCAAAATATTCATTTAGTTTGTTAGCTACCTGAGCAGGATCATCAACAGTTGACCCATCAATATCAAGTGGACCAATCTGATTCATCCCCTTCCTTCTAGAGTTAACATAAGTAAAGAACTCTTTGCTGTTTTTCTCTGCATCCCTTGCCAAGAATTTCTCGTAATCTGCCTTTGCCTGCCTAACCTCCTTTGTAACTTGGTTGCATATCAACTTGTATCTATCATAGGCTTCTGTGTCATGTGTTAATTTGTAAGTATCCCATGCATTTTTCTTCTCTGCCACATGTCTCATTAGTTCATCTGACATCCATTTTGGCCTAAACCTTGAACAATATTTCTTACTTGGTATGTAAAGCCTAGTAGCTTCCAAGATAAGTTCTTTGAATGCTTCCCATTTTGAATTTGCTGTTGGTAACATCATCAGTTGGTCCCACTGTATAGAATTTAAATACTGTCTCAGTCCATCGTAGTCGCCTTTACGGAAGCAATAACCCTTCCCTTTACCCCTAATTGTAGTTACCTCTTTGAGTAAATCCCACTTCAGCACACTGTGATCACTGCCACCTAGTGGTTCTTTTATCTGCAGATTCTTAATGCATGAAGAATCACTGCTGATAATCAAATCAAGAGTATTACTCCCTTTAGTTGTCTCCCGAACATGCTGATGTAGAAAACAATCATCCAATAAATCCACAAAAGCCCTGCTAGTGTGTGAGTAACCAGCCCCCAAATTCCAGTCAATATCTGGGAAATTAAAATCTCCCATTATAAGACTCTCTGATTTACTGGCCCACTCTATTTCCCTGTACAGTTCCTTATTATACTCATCAGAGTCATTAGGCCTATACCACACTCCTACTCTCAATTTTGATCTCCCAATGCTTATGTCACACCAAACTGACTCAACACTGCACTGTCCGGCGATGTCGACTGGCTTCACTTCCTTGGTTTTTATGTGTTTCTTAACTAATAGCATAACCCCTCCTCCCTTCCTATCCTGTCTATCCTTTCTGTAGACGTTGTACTCCCCAAATTGCAGTTCTGCATCCCTTATATCTGTGTGACACCACGTCTCTGATATCCCAACAATATCTGCCTTTGATGTTTTGAGCAATACCTCAAATTCATCAAATTTATTTACTAAACTCCTAGGATTGGTGTACACGCAAGTATACCTGCACCTGTTTCTATTCTTAGCTACCCTAACACAACCCATGTGTTTACTTGTACCGCAATGGCTCCCAGCAGTCTCTGAAATACCATGCATCTTGTTTTCCAGGCTTCTGCTCATTCTAATAGAAGCAGTGCAAGAATCTCTTTCACCTCTGCCAGTGGCTACTGTCAATCTATTGGTCTTTGTCTCCCCCCAAGCTAGCAGTTTTCCGACCCACCTAACACTGCCTCTATAGCATCAGAAAATATTCTTGCACCCTTTCTATTTAAGTGTATCCCATCCCTGTAGAAGCAATCTCTCCTGTTAACAAGTACAGTCCAGGCTGAAAAAAATTCTACCCCTTGAGCCTTGCACAATCTTTCCAGGGCCGAATTGATCGACAAGGCTCTCATCATATACTCCCTCCTATCGTGTCTGGGCAGAATTGCAGACACTTTCAAATTCAACCCTAATTCTCGGCTTTTGTTCAACAGTGACCTGTACTTGTTAAGTAATTCTGCCGGTCTCCTACTCTTAATAGGAGTAAGTTCAGGAGCACAGGTTTTGAGAACAAGTGGAGAAATACCATCGGGACCTGGGGCTTTCTTAGCATCAAGATTCGTCAAAATCCTTCTGTCATCCTTTAGACGGAAGACCACAGGAGGCATTGAATGGAGCGTGTTGGGAATGGTGGTAGGTGTTTTACCAAGATCATTAATACATGAGTTGGAATCAAAATGGGATGCTAGCAGGTCAGCTTTATCCTTGGCTGAAGTGACAACAGAACCATCTGGTTTGGACAGAGGTGGGAGCAGAGATGGGCAGAAATTGCGGCCAATAGCTTTAGCAAGAAACCAGAATGCTCGGCTACCATTAGGGCAAGAAGCAAGTTTTCTACTCTTAGCCTGTTCAAACTCTTGTTTGGACTGATTAATTAATAGCTTTACAATTGTTGCGAGCTTTGGTGTAGGCACAAAATAAAACTGAAGAATTAGAAACAAGCCAATTACGATATGCAACATTCTTCTGTTGAACAGCCTTAGCATACTTATTGGAAAACCAAGGTTTAGAAAAAAGACGAGATTTTAAAGTGGAGTGTGGGATAAAGGATTCCATTCCTGCAAGAATAATTTCACTGACACAATCTGAGCAAACGTTGACATCAAAAGTTTTGAAACAGTAATCCGACTAAGGAAAAGAAGAAAAGAAGTCTCGAAGGTCATCCCATTTTGCATTCTTGTAATGCCAAGCAACACGAGGTTGGTTATAGTCACGAGATAAAGGTTCCATTGGAGAAGAGGCAATCACCAAGTTTTGATCTGAAGTGCCTAAAGGACCTCTCACTTCGACCGTGTACTTAGAAGGGTTGTTTGTGAGAAAAAGATCAAGCGTATTGGCTGTATGATTATGATTGTCCGGTATTCTTGTAGGTAAATGAACAATCTGTGCAAGGCCATTAGTAATTGCAAAAGCTTCAGCACTAGAAAACGGAAGCCAGCTGGAGTTGTGAACATTAAAATCACCAAGGAAAATTATCTCACTGTGAGGAAAGTTGGACTGGAGAAAGTCAAGTTGCAAAGAGCTCCAAGTGATTAGTGGAGTTGGGAGAACGGTAGAGACAACAGATGAATTTGACACAATGAGGTAGAGAGATTTTAAGCCATAGAAGATCAAAGAGAGGAGATTCCAAATTGCCAAGCTCTGACAGGGAATATCAGAACGGACATATGCACAAGTACCACCTTTGAGGCGAAAGGAATCATACAGCGAATAATTTGGGCATCTGAGATGAGCAATAGTTGAATCAACCGATAACTGAGATTCTGTCAGAAAAAGTACATGGGGTTTGGTAGACTGCAAGTGGGAACGGACATCGTTGAGATTAGAATTGAGATCACGTAAATTTGTGAAAAATTTAACCCCGGGGGCTCACATCTGGTGAGTATGGGCTTGGCAAACCCAGGGTCCTGAGCTGGAGATCATCATTCTACTCTTTCTTGGTGATTCCTTTCTTCTCTCTCTCTCTGTCAGGGTATTTTTCTCTCTCTCTCTTTGGGATTTTTTTTTTTTTTTTTTGGCTGGTGCAGCATAAGCCCCAGGCTTCCTTGTACCATGTGGCTAATAGTAATAATAATAATAAATGAATTAGGAAGTGAATTAGGAGTACTGTATACAGGTGTGAAATTCTCATTTTGAGAAGAATGTAAAGCTGCTGCAGCGAGTGCAGAGAAGGGAAACATGATTAGTGAATGGAACAAAGGGTTGCTCATTCGAAGAAAGGCTTAAAATTTGCAAATTGCAGTGTGTGGAGACTACGCACCTGCGAGGTGATATGATTGAGGTGTATAAAGCCTTGAATGGTTTGAGCATGCTCAATGGTGATGGGATTCTTCCTCTTGCTCAGAATAATCACCTGAGAAGATAAATTCAAATTGAGGAAAGACAGTTGTAGGATGGATTATGTGCATGTTTGCCTTTAGCGAGCGTGTGGTGGATTGCTGGAACAAACTTCCATCTGTCGTAGAAGTTGATAGCTTAAATAGATTCAAGGCAGAACTAGACAAATATTTGGAGCTAGTGAATGATTGAAGTTAGATTTTTTTTTTGACTGATGCTATATAAGCTTGCTTTCTTGCGTCATGTGCCTTTACTAATGCTAATATAAAAGCATTTATCACTAATTGTTTATTCATTTATCTACGTGTATTACCCATCTTAAAACCCTTAAGTGTGTTTGTTAGGACTATATCCAGCACAAGTTTTCAGAGTATAGTAAGATTTCAATATTTGCGCTCCTTTTGTGCGTGGGTACATTTTCATGGAGAAGCAAAACCCAATGAATCAAATTTCGTCATCTTGTTTCCTGAGTTACAGTTTTTAATTTTAGCACAAAATGGGTTTCTGGCAACCCATCTTGCACAAACTTTGGACATTCTCAAATGCTCATGTATTATTGTTAAAATGATTCCTTTGGTAATGTTAAGCATTTCAAGTTCAGAGATTTTAATTCTTCTGATTTCTAAAATTTTTTCTTCAATGACCGGAGTTGATTCAGAATTGATTGCTTCATATGGCTGCCCAGACTGGTTCATTATCAACTATCTCCTGTTCTCTTTTGAACTCTGCTGACCATCTTGTAATAGTAGAATAACTGAATGATACTTAACATTAGCCATTCTTTTATGGATTTTTTTTAGCATTTCTATCGTTTTTGGTCAAAAATTTGATTAAGGAATGATGTTTTATTTGCTGGATATTCATTCTTCCACCTACCAACATAAAAAAAAATTAATTTTAGAAACTGCATAAGACACTGACATGCAATTTTTTCATGTATTATTTTATAAGACAAACCATCAAAATAACCTATTCTATAATTTATTAATGAATTCTGTTCTCAGAACTTTTTGATCACTCTCATACATTATGCTATGTTATACTGTTTCATATCTAATCCTATCAGCTGCTGATTTACCCGTTCAATATTTCATTTGCCTCCAGTATGAGCAGTGTCCTACTATCTGCATTACACCATACTATCAATATTAGTTGTGTAACTGCTAGGTTTGCCTTTATTGTAATCCGAGTAGAAGAGCAGAGCAAAGCATTTGGTACTGAGTAGAGCTTACAATACCGGTAAAAATCTTAGTATCGGTATTTTTAATTTATGAAACCGGGGTACCAGTATTCCAAAAACAACCGTTTCTCTCAATAAATTTTGATGACAACTAGGTGCAATAAATTAAGGAAAAGACAAGTACTGTAATTACTTGAATTCATGTTTTAAATAAACTTTTATTGCAATAATAAATATTCACGAAAAAAATCATTAAAATACAGTTATTCTAAAAACAAAGAAATACATATTGTTACTGCAAAGTTTAGTTATGTTTAAGCATCCACACTACCTGTTTGAATAAAGTGAGCTCTTAAGAAACATAAGCAATTAATAGTATGATCGTTTAAAATGGATCTAATTTTGGAAAAATCAGTATTTGATAAGATCCATATTAAAATTAGAATAAATTGTATGTATGTATGTATGTATCAAATACTGAGATAATCACAGACGATCTCAGTCCATGTTTTCTAGGCTTTTAACTTTTTTAGCAAAAATAGTTAAAAATATTTCATTAATTTCCAACTCAAGTTTATCTTTTAAAATCTCATTGGCGTCAGACAATTTCTTATTTTGGAAAGAATTTGCGGAACGCTGATGTTCTGTTCCACGTTGGTCTTCCATGGTTGAATTATGTTCATCATTTACTGAAGGAGAAAGACGTTTCATTAAGCGAAGCATAATTTCACTATAGTATCTTTATTGAGTCTGGGAGAGAGCAAAGAGTGGGGATAAAGAATAAAGAAGAGAGCAAAGAGTGCAGTTAAGGAATTCTTCACATATATAAATGCAAAGAACAGAAGGGCAAATCAGATTGGACCCTTATGTAATGGACGTGGGACAGTATTAGATATCATAGCTGAAGTTGCAGATGAACGCAACAGTTACTTAGTATCGATATTTACATTAAAAAAAAAACCTTTGTGTCAATGAGATGTTATGGAAGTAAAGTTGAAAAAATATAATTAATAATGTTGAAATTTCAAATGATTATTTAATGAGAAAACTTTTGCGACTACAGGCAAGTAAGGCTCCTGTGGTTCATGGCATATACCCTATAATCTTAAAGGAGGCTACAATTGAGTGCATTGAACCATTAAGGCTAGTTACGAGAGCATCACTGGACTTAGGAGAGATTCCATTGGATTGGTGTAAATTGGAACATAAAGGCGGTTCTAGGAGTGTCATGGGAAATCACCGACCGGCCAGTCTAACTTCAGTAGTAGGAAAAATCATGCAGGCAATGATCAAGGGTGGAATTCAGGATCATTTAGATGGAAATGGAATTCTGTAGGATACACAGCACGGTTTTGTAAAGGGAAAATCATGTTTAACAAATCTGGTTAGACATTTCGACAGGTCACTTGTGAGCTGGATTTAGGGAATAAATTCAACATTATTTGGATTTCAGAAAAGCATTTGACTCAGTTCCACATGAGTGGTTACTTTATAAGTTGGAGCAGGCTGGAATCATAGGGAAAATCCTTAGATGGATAGCACGATGGTTTGAGGGCACAAGGCAGAGGGTTGTGATAAATGGTTATTTCTCAAATTGGGTTAATGTAAGAAGTGGGGTTCCCCAAGGATTAGTATTTGGGACGTGAGGTCTAAACTTGTAGATGATGTAAAGATCAGTAGAGTATTTAATGATCATCGCCAAGCACAGCTTCTTCAGAGTGACCTAGATAGACTTCCGGGATGGTCAGAAAAGTGGTAGCTATGCTTTAATTCAGCAAAATGCAAGGTCTTACACCTGGGGAACGGCAACCCCAAAATAACTTATACACTTGGTGGAGTTGAACTAAAGTAATGGAGGAACGGTGCTTGGGAGTTACGATATGGTCAGACACAAAGTTGTCCGAGAATTGTGGACAGGTTGCAATGTTGCATGGTGTCCTATTGATGATTTATCGAACATTTGCTAGTAGAGATAACGTCATAATCACATGAAGGTGATTTTATAATCTTTATGTGATTAAATTATAAACAATTATTTTTTTAAAATTAGTACCGAAAAACCAGTATTTTTTGTATCAATACCAAAAAAAAAATGACCGGGATCCCGGTATTGTAAGCCCTAGTACTGAGTACGTATATGTTTGCGTGCATAGCAAAAATACTCTACATTTCTCAGCATATTACATCAGGATACAATTTTTTTAAAAACTGTATGTTACTTTGGTTCCTTTGTGTCTGTTCTATCATTTCATTTCAAATAACTTAAAACATTCCACTCTTTTCAAATTGATTTACTGTACAAGTCACTTCAGTTGATTTTTGTAAGATCAACTAAAGATATCTATTCACCAATCAAGGAGAGCAGCATCACCTTTCCATTGCCAGTGTTTGAGATTATAAGTACAGTAAACAACAAGAATATAACCTGCTTGCAGATTACATCAAACATTTGTGACTATTAATATTTAAATAACCTTGAATGAGTAACTAGTATAGTAAAAGCTTTTTTTGTCAATTCTTTGAACACTATGTTCACATAATTGGTAAAAAAAAAAAAAAAACAGTAGGTAACAATAGTAAAATAAATTTTGGACATGCACAAAGTAACCATGCTGTAATTAACAAAAAAATGTGTACATATGGGAAATCAAAATAAGATTGAATTTATTTTTTAAATAAAAAAAAAAATATATATATATATATACTGATGAGCCAGAACATTATGACCAGCAAATCATTATGCAAATCGAAGCAACTGCAAGTGAACTATGGCACGTGCATGGTATAAAAAACACCTGATACTGAGCTCTGTTAATCAGTGTTACTCTTGTTCTTCACATGGGAAAGGCAGTGGACTTAAGCGAGTTTGACAAAGGCCAAATTGCAATGGCCAGACAGCTGGGTCACAGCATATCCGAAACGGCACGGCTGGTGGTGGGGTGCTCACGGTCAGCCGTGGTTAGTACCTACCGAAAGTGGTCCAAGGAGGGGGAACCCACAAACTGCCGACAAGGTGATGGATGACCACGGCTCATCCAATGCTCGAGGTGAGTGAAGGCTCTCCCGGATGGTATGTGGCAACAGAAGGGAGACTGTGGTGCAATTCGCTGGTAATTGGAATGTTAGTGATGGGAGTAATGTCACAACACAGTACATCGAACCCTGCTGAAAATGGGGCTGCATAACCGCAGGCCACTCAGAGTGCCCAACAGTTCACTGGCAATAGTGCCTGCAATGGGCACATGAGCATCGAAACTGGACATTGAGTGATTGGAAGTAGGTTGTCTGGTCTGATGAATCACATTTCCTGTTGCACCATGTGGACGGCCGGGTACGTGTGCGTCATTTACCTGGGGAAATGATGGTACCTGGACCATGGGACAAAAACAAGCTGGTGACAGCAGTGTCATGCTTTGAGCGATGTTCTGCTGGAATACCCTGGGGCCAGTCATCCATGTTCCAGGCACCCTGATGTCTGCCACCTACCTAAACATCCTAAACATCATTGCTGACCAGGTACCCTTTTGTGGCAACGGTCTTCTCCTCTGGCAGTGCAGTCTTTCAGCAGGATAATGCGCCATGCCACACCACCCAGATTGTTCGAGACTGGTTTGTGGAACATGAGGAAGACCTCCAGGTATTGCCCTGGTCTCCAAATTCCCCAGACATCAATCCCATCAAGCATCTGTGGTTTGTGTTGGAACAGCAACTCCGATCTGCATCTCAACCACGGACCTTACAGCAGTTAAAGGATCTGCTAGTTACGTGTTGGTAACAGATACCACAAGACATTTAGAAATCTTGTAGTGTCCATGCCTTGCCGGGTACAAGCTGTTTTGGCTGCACACGGAGGACCAACATCATATTAAGTAGTTGGTCATGTTTTGGCTCATCGGTATAGTTCTAATTTTTTTTATATAGTAGGTGCTACCAAGTGGTAATTATTTTAGTTCTAGTTTTATGAATATCCTTAATTTGACGTGACATTTAATAATTGATCGTTATCTGACTGCCTTGATTTGCATTCTGTAATAAAAGCAAATAAAATTATCATCATAATACAGGGTGTCTAAAAAAGAATGGTGGGGTTTTGATAGCCAATAATTGGGAAAGTAATAAAGATTAAAGAAATGAAATTCTATTTTAAACAGTCAGTCAAATAGTTTGTAACAAGCTTAGTAAATTTCTACATGCACACCATTTGCTCTGCACATGTCCAATCTATATTCTACTTCATTCCATACATATTGCAGCATCTCTCGGTACCTGATCAGCAGCTTCTTGGATTCTTAGTTTCAAATGGTCTGAGTCATGAATGCTTTCCATATAAACAATTCTTTGCATAGTCCCAAAAGAAACA
Organism: Mastigoproctus giganteus; assembly: GCF_048544385.1. Classification (NCBI taxonomy): domain Eukaryota; kingdom Metazoa; phylum Arthropoda; class Arachnida; order Uropygi; family Thelyphonidae; genus Mastigoproctus; species Mastigoproctus giganteus. The sequence continues at coordinate 236,640,822 of NC_143576.1, forward strand.
AAAGAAAAAAAATCAAGGTTTGACACCTTGATTTTTTATTTTGGGACTATGCAAAGAATTCAGGGCTCCTAAGTGGCCATGGAATGGATCTCCCCTGCCAATCCACCTTCCAGGAAATTTTACATTAAAAACATACCCTGTGCATTTAGTCTTTAAAATACATTATCATTTGTTCACCATTTGGCATCTCTGATATTGTGGAAACACTTCACAACTGTGATGGCATGTTTGCATTATAAGGATACCTACCCACCCACCGATCATAGACCAACAGCTTTGAAACAGTGCCATCTGGGTGGTAGTATCCACTGAGAATAACAGTAGTCTTCTCTACTAGAGAAGTGTTACTTATTTGACGTAATGCGATACCTGGTATCTCATTGTGAAGGTAGCCACAATATGAAATAAAATTTAAAACGATGCCGTTACACTACTTACATAGTTTAATTTATGGGTAAACTATGGAGTATCTAAACTGATATATAATTAAAAACATTTGCTGAGAAGCGTGGTGGTGTCCTATCTTGCTTAAAAATTGTTTGAAAGGCCATTTTCTTTTAAATGAGGGAAAAGAAAATTTTCTAGCACGTCCAAGTAAATCTGCATTAGTTTTCCCCAAATAAAAATAGCTCAAAGATACGATCACATGTTAATCCCACAACCAAATATTCACCTTGGGGCTTATCACAAATATGTTCTTTAACCACACGACGATTTTCTGCTTCCCATACTGGCCATTATAATTTACGCATCCACTGACATGAAACGTGGCTTCATCGCTGAACACTGTGTTTAAGAAATTTGATTTAACAGAAAATTTGCATATTCAACACACTGTGGCTTGTCAATGCTGAATCTGGTACAAAAGTTGGATTTTGTAACAGATTTTGTTTGGATTTGTCGTCTATGTAACACATCCTGCATTGTTTGTTGATTTCCAAAATTGTAAACTACAACTACGAACTGATTTCCCTGGGCTGTGAATGCAATTGTCTAATGATTTCCATGACTTCATCCAATGTTCTTAGCCTTGCTGTGCTTTTCTTTTTTAAAATACTACCAGCGTCTTCAAACTAACAAGGCCACCTTCTGATGCTATTCTCATGTGAAAGATCTATTAAATTCATGCCAAAAATGTTACACAGTAATAAATGACTTCTGCTTGGCTAGCAACAAAACACAATACACTTTTTCTTTTAGAGTAAACATGGCTGCCATCCTTGATACTGGGAATGAAAATGTTCAAAATTTACTTGTTTTGGATATACCCCACTATTCTTTTTCAGACACCCTGTATGCACTTCATGTTTTATTAACCCTTTACTTGGGGCATTTGTGGTAAATGTCCACAAAAGCAGCTTAAATTTGAAAGTAAAAATATCCATTAAAGTGATGTCACTGTAAATTTTAGTATTTCTTCATTGTTGGTTTGTCTTTTGATCTGTAGCATTAATTCTTTGTTTTAAGGTTTCACCATAAAAAATAATAAAAGGAAAGTGTTTTTTAGGCTTGGTGAAGCAAATTCTTGAACATAATTATCAAGCGTTTCAAAGTAGGAATTTAAAATTAGCTACATCTGGCACCATTATAACCTTTAATCTGAAGCAAGTGAATGGAAATGCCTGCCAGCCTCATGGGTTGTTTGTCTGCAGTTAGGAGCCAATCAATGCAGCTTGCAGTTTTTTCGATATTTGTTTCTTTCAAGGTTTGTTCATTGACAGTGATGATAATGCCCAAATGCAGGCATTAAAAATATGTTATGAAAAATAGCACATGTGTGAAAGCTGTCAGAAGAGAGGTTTATTTAAAAAAAAATTATACACATTTCCAATATAAAAATGAATTTTTCACTACCCCACTCAATAAAACATTAAAAATTAAGATGCCTCTTAAAAGTAAGCAAATTTGAATTATTTAATGCTTTTAATCCAAGCATATCAGTGGCAAAAAAAGTCCACCATGTGCCTGCTAATGTTATACCATTCACATGCCTGGTAAAGGGTTAATTTTATGCTCAAAAAGGATCTAGCTGCAAAGAAAATGACTATAATTGGTGACTGGTACTAGAATATAAATATGCTGGTTACTAGAGCTATCTGGCTGCTGAAATGCTGGATAGCAAAGCCTTCACTGTAGTCACGGTATCACATCATTTACAATTCAGGTGATGCCATACAGGACACATTGGAAATGGTTGTCAGTATATTGAACAATATATTATGTCATAACTGAGTAGAATGTGTGCTAAATTACCAACAAAATCATTCTATTGGTAAAAATATTTTGTAGAAGTATACTAGAGGTATGTCTTCTTCACATTCAAGAAAAATTATGCAAAGCAACAACTTGGGCATGCATTAAAGCAATCTCTTGATGAACTTTACAGATGTCTAAAAAGCAGCATACTTCAGTTAAATAAATCCACAAGATAAGTTGAATTTCAAATCTGTTTATTAGACTTCAGTCTACTATTTAAAATTACAACTGATTTCTAATTTACAGAATACATAGAAATAAATGCAAATAAATTTGCAACCACATAATACCTAAAATGCATACAGTAAATGTGATAGAAATTACTTAAAAGCAGCAAGCGGCTCATCAAACTGTAAAATGCTAAACATCTTATGGACAATGAATCTACCACTCTGCAAAACATGGTGGTTTTACAAATTATTTCTCTGTGAATCATTTTAACAAAAATAGAAATTCATAAACCAGATAGTTTAATTTTTCCCCCCCCATTATGACATGAAATTCTTAATCTAATTAATGTTTATGAGGAATGTAATGGCAGTGGAAAGAGATGAGCAACAGAATATTTTGTAAAAATGGGTTAATGACATGAAGAGATGTTGTAAATTGCTATTTAAGTAAACAGCATTTTAGTTTCACAAAAAGCATACAGGATAATGAAGATATAAAATTCTTGCATTACAGTTATTCCCAGTAAACAAATATTAGAAAAATATAAAAAGAAGCAGATACAATATGGCTTCTGTTGCAGCCATTCTTGTTCCTAATGTGAAGAATGGACTGTTCAGTGAAAGGGCACTGTGATTGAGATTCATGATGGAATAAAATGTTTGGATGTGGTTCCAACAGGGGGAAAAATAACCATGAATAGTAAATGGACAGAATGAAGCAAAATCTCCAAGTGCAATTTCCCAAACAGCACCAGAGAAAATGACCCAATACCTCATCAGCAAAACCAGAGTCAGCAAAATTTCGGCATACAGGACCCTGTCACTACAGTTTTCTCATGACATAATAGTGCATTGTTGAGGGATTTACAGAATACACATTAAGTGCATTTAGGTCCCCACTGCAGAGCTGTGATCAATCCTATCTAAAAGTAAAAACAGGCATCGCACCACTACAACAGAAAAGCATCATGTACAGTAGTCAGAGAACTGATGTTGATAAGTCAGCCATAACCATGGCTGTTTGGGTGTTGGGCACAAATCACCTATCTAACTCCACACGAAAAGAAATCACTGGCACCTCAATAACATTTCCACAGGGGACAGTCTGAAGTGTTGTTTGTGAAATATGGTCATCATACATACAAAAGGGAACAAAGGCACACAACAATACATCCTGTTTTTGTAAATGTTGCATCATTGAAAAATACTTGTATGACAAAAGTTGGAGGTGATACATACAGAAAATTTAAGTAGTCAACCAGCACAATAGCAACAGGAGTGCTCTTTCAGGCTCTGATCAATCACCACAGTCTTGCCAACTCATATTTAAGAACATGGAAAGACAAGTAAATGAAGAAGGGAAAGACTGATTCTTAAAAAGACTTGAAATTAATTTCTTCTGCCAGTTGGAACCACATCCAAAGATTACTTTGAGAATGGATAGAAAAAAAAAATTTGATTAGCTGTAACAGAGTTGCAGCAGTTCAAGAAAAAATCTCTAGATATTACTTATTACTCAGGTTAGCACAGAGCACATTAAGGTTACTGCTGAAACATTAGAAATGTCATCTTAACAGTTATGTATACTTGTATACAAGAGGATAGAGATTTAATGAATGCAGAGAACCAGTCAGCTGAAGATCATGTGCTGAAACCAGATTAATTCATTTTAAGCTGTAGAGAGAAGATTACAATATTAGCTCATAAAACAATAATCATACAAGTACAGCAATTAATAACTAACACATTTTTCCGCTGCTAGTTATTTAAAATGGATAAGTCAAATTCATTCAAAGAAAAGTTTGACAGAAAATAACTTATTCCATAAAATTATAAAAAAAGTCAGCCACTTCAATACGGTGATAGTGACTTTCAGTCAGGTTGATAAGCAACTGTTACCAAACTCCACTGCTAAAGCCAAGCAGTTAATTTACAATGGCAAGGTTTTTAAATCAAACAAGTGTTCTTTGTTCATCTGTATTCCCCGGGCTGAAAATCAATTGTGCAGGTAAACATAGTGACTAAAGTAGGGAGAAAACAGATGGTTAGGGGTTACTCACTTATTCCTTACTAACACATGGAAGAAAAGTCTAGTGAGTGACCTTATGCTACCTGTCGTTTTTCTGCTTAAAAGCAAAAGTACCAAACTAAAATCTTGGAAATGCCATTAGTGAAATATATGACTGTTAAAGCCATTAAAACTAAACCGTCTGGGTTAGCAAGAGCAAACATATGTACTCCAGACTCAAAACTGTTGGTAAATATAAACAATATGTGTATCTCTCTCTTTCAGGATAGACATCCTACACAAGAGATAGACATGCAAAGAAAATCACATTCTCAACTTTCAATTTCTCTGTCAATTTTTATTCTGTATCTACAAATGTAAGAGGGTTTGATATAAGCTCCCAACAGTGTCCTTTATATTTTATGAAGTGAAAAATAGTAAATATTTGCACATATTTCTGAAAAATATGGTCAAACACTGTTAGAGATCATACAGTAGCAAAAATACAAAGCTCATTCTACAAACCCTTCTTTTCCATAACTTTTTATACATCATTATTGCTTGGTAAATAGGACCTCAAAAAATTAACTCAACAGCCAATAACACTGAGATACTTACAAATTTAATAACTGATTATTATATATCTTATATAATAAGATATATATATTATTTCAAGGTCTGAAATACAACATAGGTCTTAAAAGACACAAACGAAAACATCTGCCTTCTTTAACATCAATGCGATTAATAAGGCTTAGGATGTTGATGACTTTTTATTTTTTTTCTGAGAAGTCCAGTGGAATGCTTAATAAATAAATGTTTCATGGTATCTGGTTTCATTTTACATTTTTTAACTATTTCTTAATGTTACAACATTTTTAAATAATTTGGGACATTTTTAGTAACTTTAGAATGTTTTTCAGTTGCAGAACCTCTCTGTACATGATTGGCCAAATTACCATATGACATTTGAATAGGTCTTGTAAATCAGCATACAGCTGTTGAAATTTGTTATAAAGAGAATATAGGTGTACATTATATGAGGTGTGATCTAAAAGTTTGGGGACTGAACTGATATTTGTAAAATAAAGCTTACAGCCATTTAAATAGATCTCCTTTGAAATGGTTTCCTTGACACTAAATTTCTAAAACTTTTAGAAGCACTCCTGATAGGCTTCTTTTTGAATAGGTAACAATTGCTGTGTTACATTCTGAGTAATCCCCTCAGCTTTTGTGAATCCATGTCCTTTCAATTTTTTTTTTTTTTTTTTTTGTTTAAGAAACAAAAAATGGAGATAAATCCAGTATGGCAAATAGGAGACCGCAATGATGAAATATTTTGCAAGAAATACTTGAATGGAAGGCACCAAGTGTACAAGGTCATTATCATGATGCAAGTGACAATTCCCTGAAGCATACTTTTCCTATCATTTTCTCCAAACAACATTGCCCAATTACTGTAGAACTGTTTTGTGCATCCCTGGTTCACAATTTCATAATGAATAATTATGAATTTGCAAGTTAAAAAAAAATCAAGTGTGGTTCAGCATCAGTACACTGATAAAGATCTTAACATGTGAGAACTCTCTCTGCTCTTAAAAGCATTAGCAGTGGCAAATGATGCAAGAAGGCAAGCTTATTCAGCATCAGCAAAAAAAAAAAAAAAAAAAAAAACCAAACAAAAACACCAACCATTCCCTCCAATAGTTTGTCTAGTTCTTCCTTGAATTTATTTAAACTATCAACTTCCAACAACAACAACAACAGATAGAAGTTTGCTCAAACAATCAACCACCCATTGGCTAAAGGCAAACTTCCACACATCTATTCTGCAAGCATCCTTCCTCAGTTTGAAATTGTGCTCCCTCATGTGTGGTCTGAGCAAGAGGGAAAATCCCATCAGCACTGAGCTTGCTCAATCCATTCAAAACCTTAAACACCTCAATCAGATCACCTTACCGGTGCCTAGTCTCCAGATGTTGCAATTTGCGAAACTGAAGCCTTTTCTTGGTAAGAGCATCCCTTTGTTCCCCTCACCAATCTTATTTCCCTTCTCTGTACTCCCTTCCAACAGCTCCTATCCTCTCTATGATCAGTGAGGTAATCTTATTTTCCTTCTCTACTCGTTCCAGCAGCTCCACATCCTCTCTGTGATCAGTGAGGTACAAACTTGCCTGAAATGAATCATATTCCAAAATTATTAAAATTGATGTCTCACAAGAAATAGAAATACCAGTTTCACTAGCAACTTTGCAAATAATTAAATGTCAATCACTCTTGATTAGATCATGAATATGAACCAACTTTGATGGCCATCTTTAAACTTTACGAACCAAAAAGCTTTCAAATGACACTTTTGAAAACTGTTTTAACATTTCGTGGGTTTCTGTTTTACTTTTTACTAATTTGATGCAAATTTGCTGCTCAACAAAATCACTTATTTCAAAATGTGATGAAACACAAAACACCCATTCAATGTGTATAATTCACACTGGCTGCAGATAAAAGGGGGCGATTCATGCATAATCATGTGTAGATAGGCCAATGAACATGACATGACATGACAAGATGTAAATCACTGCCACTGCAATTTCAAGATACAAAGCCAGTCCCTGAACTTTTTGATCACACCTTGTATGTATAAACAATGAAGGTTAGGATTTACCCAAAAGAACTGTTACAACTGAACTGAAAGCAAAAGTTTTGCAGGTTAAAATGTGAAGTGTCCTCTAAAGACAGTCATTTAAAAAAACTGGTGTCCAAATTTTGTAAAGTTACTTTTTTTAAGAGATGGATCTACACCAGGGTTTTTCAAACTGCGGGTTGCAAAATAAATAAAATAGGTCGTGACTAACAGAAAAAAATGCACAGAAATGTTTGGAATACAGCTTATAAAATAAAACTTTTCTGAAAGCGGTTCATTTCTCTTTACACTTTTTTTTTTTTTATATTCTCTGGAGACCAGTTTTCAGTTTCGAATTACTTCAGAAAATGTAATGTACAGGCAATCACAGCATAACATGGTTTAGCTCTAACATGATTGATAAATTGTGGCAATCCTCGCATAACACAGAGAATTTTGGTAACAGGGTATTTTTGTGCAGGGAAAACCTTGCTATTATGTTGGATGTAATTTTTCAACATTTCCACTCTTTCTGAATTCCCGCTGTTGACTCGCTAGTCAAAAAAATTGAGAAATCTGTGTATTTTATTTTATTGGGAAATTCCCATGTTACGTTCTGTGCTATTGAACGTGTACTTGTTGAAAAATCTAGATTTCAAAGTTTTATTACTATTGGATAGCACACCAAGCCATCCAAATGTTGAAGTTATGTTCCTTTAAAACTCATTCCATCAGAAAATCGTTACAATGGATTTTGGAAAAAATTGATTCCAAATCTATTGAAGTAATGGAGGCATTGACACATCTCTTAATTGTGGACCGTATCAAAATCATAGCTTTATCACTGAAAGAAGTAAAACCGTCAACGTTAAATGCATGTGGAAAAATGTATGGCCAGAGTCAGTTCAATCAGGAAATATGATCGAACAGGCAGAAAATGGAATCGGTGTGATAGCAGAACTTGTTACGTCAGTAGGAGGGGAAGGTTTGATGATATGACTACTGAAGCCCTCGTGGGTAGCACAGTTCATAGAATCACCCCCCCACACTGGATGGAAAAGACCCGAGTTTGAATCCTGTTGATGAAAGGAGGAATTTTTATGGGTCTTTTTCACAATGTGGCTGAGTTAATTGGGCTCAGGTGAGGGCAGCATGGTCTTTTCTCCTGGAAACTCGGGTTTTCCGTCCAGCAAAACAGAAAGTCGACCTCTAGGATGTGTATTTTTGTTAGCTTTGGAACATAACCCCCTTTTTGTACTTTTTCTTAGTCCCAAATAACACAGTTTCACACAACAAGACATTTTACAGGAACCTAATAACCATGTTATACGAGGGTTACCTGTATTCGTAATGATGTGGAAGGTTTATCATAAAGAAAATAGTGTTACTTTTTTCTGTATTAAATTCTAAAAGGAATTGCATTGTAGTGATATAGCTGTTCCTTATATTGTACTTAATGCTGTATTGCTATGGGAATAGGGGAGAGCAGAGTTCCCCAGTATGGCCCTGGAAAACCAACAAAGGTGCTGGCAAGATAAGGATGCCGGCCCCGTGGCTAGCAGTCAGTGGCTGGCCAGAGAGCATTGCTGGGGCACGGGTTTGTGTTGTTTGATTTTTTAAAATTTACTTTGCATTCTTTTTTATTTTACTTCTTTAATTTAGCCGCTACACTTTACAAATCACAGCGCCCTAACATCTAAATTGACAACAAGAAATTACCCTTGAAATGGACCGTTTCATTATTAGGAAAAAGAACGATGAAGGAACAGAAGCAGCATCAAGTTCAATGGGTACGTCTGAAAATGTAATTTCTACAAACATCTTGAAAGATATTAACCAGCAAACTTTGACTTCTTCTGAGACATCTGATAAAAAGGTCAAATTCAAATGAAAATGACAGGCCTCAGTGTAAAATCTGTAATGATATTCTTGCCAATGAGTTTGAAACCCTCAAAACTAAAAAGACATTTGGAAAAACAGCACCTCGAACTTGTGAATAAGCCCTTAGAATATTTTCAATGAAAGAAACAAGATTTACAGTTATCAGCACAAGTTTTTACTCGTCATTTTACAACTGTTAATGAGAAAGCTTTATTGTTATTGTATCTTGTTGTATATTGTGTGGCAAAAGAGAAACTGCCTCACACATTTGCTGAAAAATTAACAGTTGTATCTGTCAGTGACAATACAATATCAAGTAGAATTTGTTCAATTGCAGAACATTTAGAAGCAATGCTTATTATGCAACTGCAGCTAGATTTTGCAATACAGCTGGACGAGAGCACCGGTATTACAAATTGTGCTACACTTTTAGTTTATGTTAGATATGAGCGGCAAGATGATTTTGTGGAGGACTTGCTAAGTTGTTTAAATTTGACTTTGTATACAACTGGCTCAGATATATTTGCTGCATTAGAAAAGTGTCTTGTTGAGCAGTATAAATTAAACTTAAACAAACTGCAAGGGGATTACAAGTGATGGAGTAGCAAATATGACCAGAAAACAGAGTTATTAAAAGATTTTTAGAGGCAACTGATAATGCTATTTGGAATCACTGTTTTATACATCGACAAGCTTTGGCATTGAAGGGAATTTCGATGAATCTTAAGGATATATTGAAAAAAGTAGTTAAGATTGTGAATTTCATCAAAGGAAGCTCATTAAATAGTAGAATATTTAAAATATTCTGTTCAGAGATTGGAGCTGAACATAGCCACTTACTGGATCACACAGAAGTTCGTTGGTTGTCACAAGGTAGGGTACTTAGCAGGGTGTATGAATTCAGAAATGAGATTCATATCTTTTTAGTGGAAAGAAACAATCACTTGGCACAACTTTTTGAGGATGATATTTGGGTTACCAAATTGGCTTACTTAGCCAATATTTTTGGTATTCTTAATGAGTTGAACTTAAAACTTCAAGGAAAGAATGATAATATATTCCAACATATTGAATATACTGAAAGGTTCCAGAAGATGTTAAGGTTATGGAAAACAAGACTTCAAAGTCATCGACCTACCTATTATGTTTCCAATATTGTTACAACACACTGAGGAGAACATTGTCAACAAAGATATTTTAAGCAGGTTAAAACTTGAGATATTGTCACATCTCACTTCTCTATCTCAGAGTTTTAATAATTATTTTCCAGGGTAGAAATGTGAAACAGTAAAGAAAAGCTTTTGGATAAAAAATCCATTTACGTTTCAAAGTCCTGAGTCAGTAATTGAGTTAAACTTGATACCTGAAGATGAGACTGAATTGCTGCATCTTAATAGTTCATTTACACTGAAGAATGATCTTGAGAAATTACGTTTGTCATCATTTTGGATTAAGGTTAAAGGAGAATTTCCACTATTAAGGAAAAAAGCTATTTTGATACTATTACCTTTCACGACTACTTATTTGTGTGAACTAGGATATTCAACACTAACTCAATTAAAAACAAAGATAGAAACAGGCTCAACACTGCACCAGAAATGCATGTAGCACTGTCTTCTTATATTCCCAAGTGGAATCAACTACTTATGAACTATCAAGCACATCCATCTCATTAAATAAAAATCTGTATTCAAATGTATATTGTTTAACTGCGCAGTGCATTTTTGCTAATTTTGCAATTTCTTGTTCAAATGTTTCATTTTTATTATTTTTACTTTTTCCTAATGTTAATAAATTGACATTTCTTCATAAAAATGGATATATGCAATTAAATATGTACCATCCATAACAAATATGCAGCATTGGTCAATAATGAATAAATTAACATAATAACTCACACAAAGTTTGTGTCTTTAATTTATCACACATGTACTGGGTCACAATACAAAATGTGGTTCCTACAGTGGGTCACAGTCAAAAACACTGCTCTACACTGTACTTTAAACTGTGAAAAACAAAGGTGGCTCCAAAAAAACACTTCACCTTACTTCAAGTATACCTACTGTGATAAACACATTCAAGCAGTCCAACATAAAAGATTAATTTGTGTTTTTGGTCAATGTGGTGATTGAAACTATTGAATCTGATAATCTCTGCCACATTTCTTTTAGCAACAAAGGGTTTGGAGAAAGTTAATTGCTCAGTAATCTGCAAATTGTTTGGTGAGTCTATATCTGTTATGACCAGAGTTCAGCATGACTTTTTTTTTAATGATACTGCTCTAAATATGATTAGAGCAGCTGCAACAATATAAGCATTCTATTGTAGAATGGTATATAGAACTTGGTTTTTCTTATGCTTAAACATAGAACAAATTGCTGAAGTACAGTGAAATTTTGCAAACATTGATGCACATGTTTAAAAAGGATTTTTGAAAGCATCAGCTCATTTTGAATATTTCAAAAAGAAGCCAGTGGGCCTAGCATTACCTCTACAACCAATGATAACAGGGTGGGTTTTTTTTTTTTTTTTTTGATTTGGTAGTTGTTGGCACATCGGCTTCTGTGGCCATATTGCACCTCCCAAGGTTTTTGCAGTACTTTGATCCAAGCCCGAGGCGGGAATCGAACCCACGACCTTTGGGTTGCCGGGCAGGTAGTTTACCCACTCGGCTAGCCCGGTCGGCGAACAGGGTGGGAAACTTGGTTAAATGCCTGCATTTATTATTATGAGAACTTCAAGATTAAGAGAGGAGTCAAGAGCAATTGAAAAAAAAAAAAAAAAAACATTCATCTGAATTGTCAAAGATATGTTCCCCAAACCAAACACTGAGGGTACTTTAGCATGAATGAAATCAGATTTCTGGATTTCATCAAAACCAATCACAAGCCTAGAAAAGAGAGGCTAGACATTGCCCTAATTCAGAAAGTTGTAGAATGATTTCAATGAAGACAGAGTTGAACAATCCATGTCAACCAAATTAAACAAAGTGCTAAATAACAATTTTAAACTGTGTGAAATTTGCAGTATCCTATCTGGAGAAAAAAAACTAATTTATCTAGTTTTTATATAAGAACTTCTGGCAGACAATGATTGTTTCATTTCCTTTATTCAATAGCCAGAGCATGCATTCTGTTATCAGGTGCAGTGCAGTATAAGTTCAAACATCAAAAGTTTTTTTTTTTTTTTTTGATTAAAAAAAAAACAAACAAGCAGGAGCTTACAACCAATCATTATTAGCAAGAATACAATCATCACCATATTTAGTGATGAATGTATCTGACGATCAATACCACATATTTCACGTGGGATGTGAACCTCTGTCAACTGAACTACTTGTGTGCAACTACACACCTGCACTTGACTACCTGGCTGTTCACAGAAATTCAGATCTATGAAAGTTTATTTTTGTAGTGATTTATGTTAGTAATTAATGTTTGGTCAGAAGTCAAATGTGAGTAATTACTGTTTTGTCAAACAGCAAGTAAAAACTGGCAATACTGCATCACTCTTTTCATTTTATATAAATTTTCCACTTTTAGGTCATTTTTGAAACATTCTAAAGGTAAACAAGGCACTATTTTAAGGATATTTTCCAGAAAATTTAAGTCATCAACATCCCAGCCCTAGGCAATTAATATAATCTTTTTAGCTAGAAAAATGACATTAGGGAAAGTGGCAGTTTGAAACACCTTTTTTAATTCAATTTTGTTATCTGAAGAATTTTAGTATTCATTTAAGTATAAACAGTCTTCTTTAAGTCTTAATCATGTTAAGAATTACACTTGAATAATGAATATTAATAATAATTTACAGCCCTGGTTAGATGGTCTTTTAAAATATCTATGGAGAAACAACTATCACTCGGTAAATCTCTTATAATTCTGTTACATTAACAGATAATGATGGATGGATGATTGAACTGCATATAAATATAAAGCATATACATCAGAGAAAATGAGCTATTGCCACCAAAAAAACAGAAATATTAAATTTCTTCAGAAAAGTGAGGCTTTAGTCTATATATATATATATATATATATACAGTATGTACATCACTGCATAGTTACTATAACAAGTTGGAATGTAATATGACTTTTTTAATATTCAACTGGATTTTTTCCCCACAATCTTCTATCAACTAAACTGGAGGCAGTTGATCAGCTCTCTCCTCCCAACTTACAGGTAAAGTCAGCCATATAATGTAACCAAGACCACTACAGGCAAAATGGTGAGCAGTATAGACAAAATGGAAACTAAGCCGATGGCTTCAGAACAGTTTTACCAACTCATTCAGACATAAGATCAAAATTACTATAACACATACTCTAAAGAAAAAATAATTTTTCTGAAAGGAAGAATCTGATGGAATGTAGTTTGATATGCTGATTGCAGGTTAAATGCATAAAATCTCTACTGACTGTTAAGTATGCATAAATAATGCTCTTATTGGTCACGTGACATGGTTTATGACAAGCAAACTTGTTAATAACTTTGCAGATGCAATAGTGTAGGTGCAAATTTGAGATTGGGTTATTGGGTATCATGGCAGATGCACAGAAAGTGAAAATTCTTGATTCAAGAAAATCATGCATTGTTTAGAATAGCTGTAACATTTGTCTTTTTATATCTGTTCCTCGTACAATTTTCCTTAAATGGAAACTAAGCTGACGGCTTAGTGTCATCACTATTTCTGTGTTTCTGAGTTTCAAGATAGAAAAAATCCATCTGTGGCACCCACAGACTTTTTCTCAAAGTAATGAATGACAAAATGGCAGGAACTACTTAATACTTGGGGCAAACCTAACCCGCGCCCAGAGAGTCCATGGAATATATTTCCATAGATATTACAATTTCTAGATTCATATTTATAAAAACAATGTAAGTATTGAATGTGAATATGTTTAACAACTTTTATTCATATAAGTTTAGGAAGTATCCCACAGTCACCTGATTTGCCAATCAGGTTAGTACTTGAAATAATGCTTTTACTAATCAGTTGAGAACTTTTAATTGAATAAAATAAATTTCCTGCTTCTACTCTGTAAAAGCAACACAGGGAATTAACTGCAGAAAAACGAGTATTGTGTGGTATTGTGTTTTTGAATACATAAATAAGTATGTATTCATTCTGAGCAAATTAAGTTGGGCCGCTATTATGTTCCACACTTCCAAGAGATCTCTGAAGTACAGTTATTGCTACTAATCAATAGCATAATTTAAGATTCTTCCTATTGGTGTAAATTTGTGAATCAGAGGGGTAATGTAATATTAAGAGAAGAGCACTTGAAGATGATGTATGTAATTACCAGACTGGTTCACTACTTTTATGCATACAAAAAGATTTACAACTCACAGGCATTTGAAAATCTTGATGGAAAAAAAAAACCCTCATCTCTATGTACTGTGTTATATGCATGCAGTCCTGAGAAAGCAAAAATGAGTAACAAGTAATAGGCATTTAAATTAGAAATACTCTGTGATTCACTTATTTTACTCTGTTATAGTTTAAAGATCAAAGAAACAGTACAATGCAAGGGTGTCAACCTGGTTGCTCATGGGCTGTAACTCAATGTTGTCAATTTTTTGAAGTTCATATGTTTTAACATATATGAAAGTGATGGTAAGTAGTGATAATTAAAGAAGGCATACCAAGTTTTATAAAATTTCAATAACACTCACAAATTTGTATCTTAAGCATTTCTAATCAGGAGATGGTTTTTATGCAAGAAATCAATTACACAAAAAATATTCAGTATATTTTTTTCAGAAATGCCACACTGGTACCTGTGTGGTGTGTCCACTAGTCTGAGAAGACTGCAGAATATGGCCTATGAGTATTTGAGTCTGTCACTCCAAGCATAAAGAAAATCAAAGAAGTACTGTTTAGCGGACTTGCACCTAGAAAATTTGTTGTGTGAGTAGGAACAGCCTGAATTCAAACAACTAAATGTAAAAACAGTCAAGTTTTTCAATGTAGATTAACGCTTTGGGATCATGTCTTATTCCTCATCAATAAATTTAATCTTTTTTTTATTACTTTAATCTATAACAATGAAATATAAGAAAGAGTACAATTCAATATTTTAGCTATTTTAACTTTTCAAATAAACCTAGTTACAAAATTTGAGAAAACAGTTTGCATGTCTTTTCCTGTTATAATTTTACATGCAGAAATAGCATAAAAGCCATGAAAAGGCTATGCTATTCAATCTGAAACATCTCATCAAGAATTAACAAAATGTTCCGGGTCTCAGAGATTGTGAGTGCATTTATTAAATTCCAATATAAAATTTCTTGTATGATAATAGCTAGCAAAAGGCCCTTGTAGAGATATGGTTAGCCAACTGGAACTTCTGAGTATTCAGCATGCCAGTCATTATTTGTGCAAAAGAGATTAAGAATTTAAAGTACTACGGGGTAGGATATTCAACATTACTTGATCAGTAGTTAATTGATTTTTCAAAAGTCAAACAAATCAACTCAATCTTCAGTTTTAAGTGAAAACAGGGTATATGCAGTGCAACACCAGCAGAGACTGCCTTTAGAAAAACTCAAGTTATGGATAAGTAATTTAGTCTTTCAAAGTTGTTCAAACCCAGCCCACTTTTAACTGATTGTCTCAACTTCTGCCAAGAGCTATTTTAGCATTAGCATTAGTAGAGGCATATGATGGAAGAAAGCAAGCTTATTCAGCATCAGCCAAAAAAAAAAAAAAACACACACACACACACACCACTCCCATTTCACCCCTCCGATCGCTCGAAATACCTGTCCAGTTGAGCCTTAAATTTGTTTAGGCTATCAACTTCAACAACAAGTGATGGAAGTCGGTTCCACCAACCAACCACCCGCTGGCCAAAGGCAAATTTCCGCACATCTATCCGACATCCGTCCTTCCTCAATTTGAATTTATGCCCTCTGAGCTGATTATTCTGAGCAAGATGAAGAATCCCATTGGCATTGAGCATGCTCAAACCATTCAAAGCCTTATACACCTCTATCAGATCACCTCGCCGGTGCCTAGTCTCCAGACTCTGTAATTTGCAAAATTTAAGCCTTTCTTCGTAAGAGCAACCCTTTGTTCCATTCACTAATCTTGTTGCCCTTCTCTGTACCCATTCCAGCAGCTCTACATCCTTCTTGAAATGAGGCCTCCAGACCTGTATACAGTACTCAAGATGTGGCCTAACCATTGCCTTATACAAGGGAATAATCACCTCCTTATCCCTGATAGAAAAATTCCTGTATATCATTGACAAGACACCATGAGCTACTCTTGCAGCTCGTCTGCACTGCTCAGAGAACTTCATATCTGCCTGCACAATTACCCCCAGGTCCTTTTCATTCTCCACCACTGTCAGTGTAGTACCGCAGAGTTGATACGTTGCTCTGGGGTTACTGTTTCCCATATGTAGTACTTTACATTTGTCAATGTTAAACTTCATTTGCCACCTCTCAGCCCATCTGTTCAACCTTTCCAGATCCTGTTGCAGCAGCATAGTGTCAGTGGTGTCCTTAACAACCCTGCCAACCTTTGTATCATCTGCAAACTTGGACATTAAACTTGATATCCCATCATCAATATCATTCATAAACACCGAAAACAACAACGGACCCCAACACTAAACCCTGAGGAACTCCACTAATAACATTAGTCCACGTTGAGCAGTGTCCATTGATTACCACTCTGTCTTCTCCCACTCAACCATCCCTTAATCCACAGCAGCAATTTGCCTCCAATGCCACACTGCTCCAATTTGTGCAGCAGTCTTCCATGTGTTACAGTATCAAAAGCCTTTCTAAGATACAAATATATATCAAAGTTATTCCCTGCATCTAGTTCTTTTGTGACTACATCATAGTATCCAATCAAATTGGTCAGGCAAGACCTGCCCTTAACAAAACCATGCTGCGTCTGAGCTATAACTGAATTCTTGTCTAGATGATCCTGCAGTGCTTCTTTAACCAGTTGCCTCCATTAATTTACCTGGAACAGAAGTTAAACTAATAGGTCTATAATTACTTGTGTCAGCCTTTGATCCTCCTTTGTGAATTGGGGTTACATTTGCACATCTCCAGTCTATGGGTACCTCCCCTGAGTCCAAAGAAGCTCTCATAATTATGGCTAGGGGTTTGCTTACTTCCTTTGCTGCCTCCTTTAATATAACTGGATAGATCCCATCCACCCCAGGTGCCTTTTTTATGTTTATACTCAACAATCTCTTCTCCACTTTCCTCTCAGTTATTACAAAATCATCCAGCTCACTGCCAATGTTTACTTTACCTACATCATTCTCCTTCCTGAATAACTCCTCATGCGTGAATGTAGATGCAAAATACTCGTTTAGATTGTTAGCCACCTGAGCAGGATCCTCAACTGTTGAACCATCAATATCCAGTGGACCAATCTGATTCATCCCTTTCCTTCTTGAGTTTAAATAGGTAAAGAACTCTTTTCTGTTTTTCTTTGCATCCTTTACCAAAGATTTTTCGTAGTCTGCCTTTGCCTGCCTAATCTCCTTTGTGACTTGGTTACAGACCAACTTATATCTATCATAGGCTTCCATGTCACCCATTAATTTGTATGTATCCCATGCATTTTTCTTCTCTGCCACATGTCTCATTAGTTCATTGACAACCATTTAGGCCTAAACCTTGAACAATATTTCTTAGTTGGTATGTAAAGCCTGGTAGCCTCCAAGATTAGTTCCTTGAATGCTTCCCATTTTGAGTTTGCTGTTGGTAACATCATCAGTTGGTCCCACTGTATAGAATTTAAATACTGTCTCAGACCATCATAGTCGCCTTTACGAAAACAAAAACCCTTCCCTTTACCTCTGATGGTAGTTACCTCCTTGAGTAAATCCCACTTCAACCCAATGTGATCACTGCCACCTAGTGGTTCATTTATCTGCAGATTCTTAATGCATGAAGAATCACTACTGATAATCAAATCAAGAGTATTGCTCCCTCTTGTTGCCTCACGAACATGCTGATGTAGAAAACAATCATCCAACAAATCCACAAAAGCCTTGCTAGTGTGCGAGTGACCAACCCACAAATTCCAGTCAATATCTGGGAAATTAAAATCCCCCATTATAAGACTCTCTGATTTACTGGCCCACATTATTTCCCTGTACAATATCTTATTATACTCATCAGAGTCATTAGGCCTATAGCACACTCCTACTCTCAATTTTGATTTCCCTATGCTTATGTCACGCCAAACTGACTCGACACTGCCCTGTCCATCGATGTCGACTGGCTTCACTTCCTTGGACTTTGTGTTTCTTAACTAATAGAATAACCCCTCCTCCCCTCCTGCAGTTTTGGTTATTTCAAGCCAAATTAACATAAATTAAATATTATGCAATATTTTATTTTTGCTATACCTTTTCCTCTTAGAAAGACAAAAACTTTAAGAAACAAATTTTAACAATAAATGCACTTGTCATCTAGTTGACTGGCAACTCATTTTTGCTTCCAATTGTCTGTTATTGAAAGCTTTCTCAGATAATCAAGAGTACGTTTAGATTTCATATCAAAAAATTTTTCACGAAATTTTCATCCAGAAAAACAAATTTGACAAAACTTTGCACTGACCACGCAGTTTTGCTTATTTCAAGCCAAATTAACATAAATTAAATATTATGCAATATTTTATTTTTGCTATACCTTTTATCCATGGTAAAAGGTATAGCAAAAAGTAGAGTAAAAGGTAAAGCTTTTACCTTTTACCCTTGTAATAAACCATGGGTTTATTAGCAGTTGCATATATCTTTTTGCCTAGAGGTGATGATTATGTAAAGACACATTGAAAATGCTATATGGCACATGTTTACTGCGTAAAATAAGCTATTATTGGTCTAAGTAGTCGAATAGCATAACATTTTCACTAATTTAAAACCTATTTCTGCTGGTAAAACTGAGTAATTCTTCAGAATTCCTCTCCATTACTGACTTCAAAACTTAGTGCAAACTACAACAATTTGAACTTTCTACAAATTATAGCCTCTTTTCAATTTATGATATATAGCAGGGATGGTCAACAAGTCGATCGTGACTTTAATTTCGGTCGATCAGAATGAATTTTAAATAGAGCACATAATATACATATATATATATACATATATATATATATACACACACACATACACACACTGTAAAATAGATTTGTCAAAATCTAAATCATTATGCGCCCCGCTGCATATGCTTATTAAAATCCATCGAACCATGTGACTACTCTTGTTGCTGTACAGCAGCTAGGCTTGTCTAGTGAAAATTTGCGCAATTACATAGTGGAGAGCATAGTGTATGCATCGAATCTTATTTAGCTTACTTAATATTAATAACTGGACAGTACTTATGTTAATTTAATACCCTTTGATTTGTTGTTGTTTGTTTGTAGTTTTGTGGCGCAAAAGCTGCTTCGGCTATATTGTGCCTCCCTTTGATTTAAAACGAATACTACAAAAAAGAGTAAAACGTATCATCAAGAGTGGGAACTAGAATACTTTTTTGTAATGATAAAAGAAAAATGTTGTTTGATTTGCAATGCTTCTGTGGCTATACCCAAAAAAAGGAAATTTAGGAAGGCACTTCAACACACTCCATGGTAAATACCACATGGATTTTCTGCCTAATAGTGACCTTAGAAAAAATAAATTTAAAATAACTTAAATCCAGATTATTCGCACAACAAAATTTCTTCATGAAATACGATCAAATACAATACAAAACTTACAATCTACAGCAGTAACTGTAGCATCATTTAAAGTGAGTCATCTTCTTGCAAAAAAAAAATGCAAACCATTTTCTGATGGCCAATTCATCAAAGATGCATTTTTAGAAATAACCGATTCTCTTTTTGAAAATTTTACGAACAAAAACGAAATTAAAAGTGCTCTTCAAGATCTGCAATTATCTCGAAATACTGTGATGCGATGCATTGAAAAAATGAGTAAAAATGTGAGCAAACAATTGCGTGCTCATATTGCTAATTGTGTATCCTTTTCTTTACAACTGGATGAATCTGCAGTTGTCAGTGATACAGCTCAATTGCTTGTTTTTGTTCGTATGGTTTCGTTAAAAGAAAGAACTAGAGGTCTTGATATATTTAACGCATTCAAAAATTTTATTGAAAAAATTAAATTACCACTATTTAAGCTCGTATCAATAACGACAGATGGAGCTAAAGCAATTGTGGGGCATCTTAACGGATTCATTGCATTATGCCAAAAGGGTGATGAATTCCCAGATTTTTTGGTTTACCACTGTATCATCCACCAACAAGTGTTAGCCAGCTAAAGATTAAATACTAAAAGTGTTATAAAAATCGTGAATCCCATTAGAGGACAATCTCTTCAAAGGAGACTTTTCAAAATGGAATGTGATGAAAATAAACCAGATCTGACATTACACACAGATGTGAGGTGGCTGAGTCGGAGTAAGTTTCTACAGAGATTTTGAAATTTGCTGAATGAAATTAAAAAATTTGATCAAAGAGGAGATGATTATCAGCAGCTACAAGATACAGAGTGGTTTTGTGCTCTGGCTTTTTTTGGCAGATTTTACCAGTAAATTAAGTTATCTGAATTTGGAATTACAAGGAAAAAATAAAAATGTGGGTGACATGATTAGTAGTATTTCTGCATATAAATATCAATTTTTGGCAATGGTTAAGGATCTCAAAGAAAACAAATTCGATCATTTTGCAAATATGCAAGGTCATTTGCAAAAATATCTTATTTTTGAATTTAATAGTGAGAAATATGTTTCTGAAATTGAGAAAGTTGTGGATGATTTTGAAACCAGAGTCAGTGATTTTGAAATAACTGAAGACATCTTTCAATATATTTCTTATCCATTTAATGTGATAAATTTCTTATCCAGTTTCTTATTCTGAAACAAATTGCAGAAAAAAAAAAAAAAACGCTGATATTTTTCAAATGGAGAAAATATTACTTGAAAATGAAATTATTACATTACGAAATGATACCTTCCTAAAAGCCACATAATTAGAGAAAGACTTTTGGAAATATATGTTTGCCGAGAAAAGTACCCAAATGTAAAAAAAAATGCAGTGAACTTTTAAATTCCTGTTTTGGTTCCACTTATCTATGTGAATCAGCCTTTTAGTAATTGAAATCAAGACGAAGAATTGCTCTACTCGTATGGATTTTCATACAGAAGATTCTTTACGGTTGGCTTTATCACAGTAAATCCCCGATTTTGAAAGCTTGGCAACACGAAGACACAAACTTCACATAAATTAAATTTTATGTAAGAATTCTGAATTGTATTTAATTTTAAAATTTATAAACATTTTTAAATATGTATTGATTAACTTTTTTAACCACGTGCAATGAAATTCTTGAGCTGGTTTAACTGAAAGTGTCATGAAAATTTTCATAGGCTTAACCCTTTGCAGTGAATTGCCACAAATATAGATTTTCTAGTAATGAATGACATTTGTACATAACATTTGTCCACAACTTAATATAAATAGATACACTAAATGTTTAATTAGATAATGCAGCAAAATAAATGAAATACTGGAAATTAAAGGCAACACAGAAGCCAATTACCTCAAAGTTTTATAGTCTATGCTTATGAATAGCCACTTAACACAGTGAAGTCTTTGGTATATAACATGAAGTTTTAAAAGTCATGTCATTAGTTAAAAAAAAAAAATTTGAACTGCTACAATTGGAAAATTGATCCAAATGTAGGACCTAATTTAGCACAATGCTAGCTATGTTTTGAGGTTCACCTAAATCTTATTAGACCTGGTAAAGCAGAACAGGAAAACTAGGAATGATTCCCAATTTGTGTTACTTTTTAAATAATTCGAACAAATCTTCAGCTATAAAAGCATATAAAAACCTATTAACTCCGAGCTATAGGTCTCTTCAGTGTAAAATATATTCGATCCTCAGTGGCACAAAAATTGAGAATTATTGCCAATTATTTATTATCTGTGTTTTATTTAAATTCATTGTATTCAACCTCTTCACAGCAGTCACTGTCTGGGATGCATATTATAAAGTTGTGTAAACAGTGGTAATCTACTTAAGTTCTGAAAGATAAGATAGTAATGAGCACATAGGTACAAAAAAATTATACAAAAATATAGTATTATGCTGGGGAATAAAACTGGTTCCACTAAGAACAGACCACAACCAGGATGGCCACAAAAAACAGAACAATGTGCAGGTGTGAGTACATCTATGGATTGTTAATCAAAGAAATGACTTCATAAAAGGTTACTTGGAAGCATGTGGACTCAGCAAGATGGGGCACCAGCTCATTCTGCCATTAGCCTGTGGAAATTCATCAAAATGTCCTGAGGCAAGTGGCCTCTCAAATTTTACCTACTCATCTTCACATGCCATCCTGAAGTCTAGGTCACTGTCAACATGTAACAATGTGTTAATACAGGTTCATTAACATACTGTTAATGCAGGTTGAAACAACTGAGAAAATGAAACAAGCTAGTCAAGATATGCATTGGTACAAACAATACAGCAGTACAGTAACAATCACAAGGCACCCTTGGACAAGTAACTGTTGTTAGTAACATTTCATCATTTACATTTATCACATCTTTTTCTCTCTTTTTTTTTGGAGGGGGCAAACACTAATATCACAAAAAAAAAAAAAAATATATACAGTAAACCGCCGCTATTCGCAGGGGTTACGTTCCTGAGAAATGCCACGAATACTGAGTAATGACTCCTATAGTAATAAAGGGGTTCCGTTCCAAAGTATGAAATATATAAGAAAAACTAGTCTAAAATTTTGTCTATGTATGTATTATATGTACCTTCATAATATGAAAATGTACATAGTGAAATGCAAGCATATGGCATCGAAATGAAAATAAGAAACAATTTAATATTAAATGTAATATTTATTAGAAATTTCAAACCAGCACCTTTGCTATCCAAAAAACTTATCCCGCCAGTGCGCGGGATAAGTTTTTTGGATCCCACATCCCACAAATGATGAGTGAACTTAACGGAAATTTATTTTGAGTTCGGTCTTCTATCCTTTTATCACAGTAAAATCTTTTATTTCCAAAAAACTTATCCCGCCAGTGCGCGGGATAAGTTTTTTGGATCCCACATCCCACAAATGATGAGTGAACTTAACGGAAATTTATTTTGAGTTCGGTCTTCTATCCACAGATTTAAAGCCTTTTCCATTTTTTCTAATTTAACATCACGAGTTACAGAGCAAATTTTTGAAGCAATTAGCGCATTTTCACGGACACTATGGCGGATTTTTACTTCCGATTTTTTGATTGATAGTACTGTTGACTCATTGATTTTATAATGTTTCGCCACTGAGGAGACACTTTCACCATTAGAAATTTTGTCTAATAACTGAATTTTATTCGCTAATGTCATCACCTTCTTTGATCTTTTCACATTTCCCTTGTTATTCGTAGCCATATTTTTGTACAGGTTAGAAAGAACTTGTCCACAATCAAGTCACTTTCTTCCATTAACACACTTGAAAAAGTCTGTTTTACACTGCAAAACGGTAGATTTATCACTTTTGTAAGCATATCAATTTATAAGCATATAAATTAAAAGCAAACGATGAAACCTTCCATGACAAGCACATACTGAACAAGGATTAGTGAGAAACATCCACGCTCGCGATTTTGTCACCCCCCCCCACACACACCGAGCGCTATTTGACTGGGAAAGATAATTTTAGCCACGCCCATGTTTTTTTATGGCAGAAAATGTTCACGGCGCTTTAAAATTCACATTTTTTTAGGTTTCATTTTATATTAAATCAGCGACCACGAATACAGATACTACGAATAGCAGGGGTTTACTGTGTATATATATATATTTCTGGCCAATGCAAGAGAAAACTTCTCTTTCTGAAACATTTCATATTTGTTTAAGCACTCACTATCTCATTCTAACATGGCAGTCCAGGATGATTACTTGCATCTAGATGTGTAATAAAACAAGCAAACAATTTCTGAGTTTTATGCTAAAATGTAAATATGGCTCCCATTGTTGATGACAGCAGTGTGCAACTCACAAAGTGCTTGCTGGAGGATGAAATGACTGATACTGCATTCTGATAAGTAGGAATGTTAATACAGTCATCTGCAGATTTATGAAAATAAAAAAAAAAGAGCCCAGAGGACATAACATTTAGGGTAATTTACACACTCGGTGATAGTGAGCTGTTTCTTGGTAGAATTTATTCAGGTCTGCATTATAAAATATAATGTCACACCATCATAACACCCAATAACAATCTGTTCAACTGACTGATAGACAAGATGAATCAGCCAGCATGTAGCGGGAAAGAAAGTTGCCGATAAAGTTTAGTCTCTTTCTTAACCTTTGCCAAACTGAGTGCCACTTTCAGATCTACAGAAACAGTTATAAAATTTAGAAAAAGACACTATGGTTACTATTACCTTTCTGTCTCTAAAATCTCAATCACGCAAATTATTAAAATGCCAAGGTGATATTACTGAATTCAAAAATACTTAGCATACCTACCTGCTGAAATAAAACCACAAACAAGGCTACTAGCCAAAACTTAGAGATAAATTTATAATTTGATATACAGTTCAGTTTAGCTGTATATATATCTTTACAAATGTCAACTGACAATGCTTAATTTATACTGACAGCTGCTTAAACTGACATTTTCAACATAAAAAAATTAAGCAGGGCGGTCTTTTTCAATGCTATGATGTTTGTTAACTGACTTTTTTTTTGTGAAATATTATGGGATAAATCAAACACATTCCAATGTTGCTTCTTCCAGTTGCATTTGATTGTTCATGCACAGTTTTAAAATTTATTACAGAATCTGGAAGAAGCAATGTAATGAAGTCATTCCTTATATTCCATAATTATTCACTAAATCACGAAGCCATTGTTCTCACATTTTTTGCTAAAATAATTGATGCAATTTTGTTTAAGAATGTTGCCTTAATTTTTTTTTTTTAAATTTCCTTTCCAATTATTGTCATACTTATTGTGTTTAACTGTATTTAAAGACTAAATGCACAAGGCATAATTCCATATGGGTTTAAATTAACTATATAATATCGGTGTAGAAACACCACAGTTAACCCATAAAATTAAACTATGTATGTAGTGTAAAGGCATTGTTTTAATTATATCTCATATAATGAGAGATATAATTAAAATTTAAAACACACTACATACATCCTCGAGGCTGTCACAGACATTCTCTCAGATATGCTAGACAAACTGTGCTTGCTACCTGGGAGTCTAAAACGCTGATGGAACTGATATTTGGGTGACACTCAAGTCAAGTGGACCTAATTTCGGCAAAGTCCGAATGGTCTCTGATAGCCAAATCCTCTGCTTGAATCTTCATGATGATGGCAGTGTTATTAATCCTGGGTATAACCCTCATGTGCAAACTCACTGTGTGTGACCACTCAGTGCGAACCAACATAAGCAGGGGTCGAGGTGTGGCACCGGCACCACACGGAGGAATCCCCCCCCCTGTGTTACCAGGCAATACTAGGTGGTAGATGACTCTCATCAACTGGTGCAATACCACCACTTTGCTTATTGGAGGCTTGAAGTGGTGGAACCCATGTTTAGTCACCAGAGCAAAGTTCAGGTCAACACACCCCCATCTCTTCTGTCATGATTGATGTCTTTTGAGGTTATGATGAACACCATGTTAGTTGTCTGACGGCAATGGGGGTTCCCCCCATCTCCGCATGATGAACACGGCGAGATCCAAGTTTCCTTACATTTTGGGGGTGCAGCTCTAAAACATTGTTTGCAAGCTGGCCACTAGTTAGTACACTAGACTGAACCTATTGTTAACTCTCTAGGAGGCTTCCAGATCAGCTAGTGTATAATCTTGCTGCTTCTACTCTGCCAGATAGTGACTGGAGGGAGTCCGAGTAGTGTGTATGTGGGAGGCATTGTCAAGGCCATGCTATATCAAGGATCTGGGTATATTCTTACCTTGTGTATGCCATATCCAAAAATTTCGTTACTTCATACAGCTTACCCCCCACTTCTTCTTACTACTGAACACACCATGAATTGTCAAACTAATAGAGCAAACTTATCTGCAAAAAGATCTAAACCTCTCAAACACGTCCTAGTTCATTTCACAAATATGTGGTGTCAGTTGCAATCTCAGTGATGCCCATTTCCACTTACAGTATGCTAAACCCCATGTACTTTTTCTGACAGAATCTCAGTTATCGGTGGATTCAACTACTGCTAATCTCAGTTGCCCAAATTCTTCGCTGTATGATTCCTTTCACCTCAAAGGCCATACTTGTGCATATGTCCGTTCCGATATTCCCTGTCACAGACTTAGTAATTTGGAATCTCCTCTTTTCAATCTTCTCTGGCTTAAAATCTTTCTACCTCAGTCTGTCAAATTCATCTGTTGTCTCTACCATTCTCCCAACTGCACTAATCACTTGGAAATCTTTGCAGTTTGACTTTCTCCAGTCCAACTTTCCTAACAGTGAGGTAATTTTCCTTGGTGATTTTAATGGTCACAACTCCAGCTGGCTTCCGTTTTCTAGTCACATAGATCCAGCTGGTTGAGATGCTGAGGCTTTTGCAATTACTAATGACCTCACACAGATTGTTCATTTACCTACCAGAATACCAGACAATCCTACCTATACAGCCAACACAACTGATCTTTTTCTCACAAACAACCCTTCTAAGTAAAAGTCGAAGTGCGTGGTCCTTTAGGCACCTCAGATCACAACTTGGTGATTGTCTCTTCTCCAATGGAGCCTTTATCTCATGGCTATTCCCAACCTCGGGTTGTTTGGCATTACAAGAATGCAAAATGGGATGACCTGCGAGATTTCTTTTTTCTTTTCCTTGGTCGGATTACTGTTTCAAAACTTCTGATGTCAACATTTGCCCAGATTGTGACAGTGAAATTATTCTAGGAATGGAATCCTTTATTCCAAACTCCACCTTAAAACATGGTCCATTATCTAAACCTTGGTTTTCCATTAAATGTGCTTAGGCTGTTCAACAGAAGAATGTTGCATATCGTAATTGGCTTGTTTCCAATTCTTCAGTTTCATTTTGTGCCTACACCAGAGCTCGCAACAATTGTAAAGCAGTTATTAATCAGTCCAAACTAGATTTTGAACAGGCTAAGAGTAGAAAACTTGCTTCTTGCCTTAATGGTAGCCAAGCATTTTGGTCTCTTTCCAAAGCTCTTGGCCACAACCATTGCCCATCTCTACTCCCACCTCTGTCAAAACCAGATTGTTCTATTGTCACTTCAGCCAAGGATAAAGCTGACCTGCTAGCATCCCATTTTTCTTTCAACTAATGTGTTAATGAGCTTGGAAAAAACACCTCCCACCATTCCCAGCACGCTCCATTCAATGCCTCCTGTGGTCTTCCATCTAAAGGATGTTAGAAGGTTTTTGACAAATCTTGATGTTAAGAAAGCTCCAGGTCCTGATCTCCATTTGTTCTCAAAACCTGCACTCCTGTTCTTCGTCGTTTTTCTATTTTCTTATTCCAAAGGTGTTTTTCCTTCAGCTTCGAAATTTGCTCATATCCAGCCAGTTCCTAAAAAGGGTGACAAATCCTTCCCATTCAATTATCATCCCGTTGTATTACTTCTACTCTTTTTAAAGTAATGAAGGAATCAATTAACCGCCAACTCAAACCATCTAGAAACCTTCCATCTGATCAATAATCGCTAGTATGGATTCTGCCAGTGTCAACCCACTGGTGATATTCTGGCTTACGTTACCCATTTTTGGACAAATTCAATGGAAAAGTTTGTTAAACTACAAGCAGTTGCTCTTGACATCTCAAAGGCTTTCAATTGTATTTGACATAAAGGTCTTCTAAACAAGCTTCCATCTTATGGTTTGCCAACCATTTTTTGTAATTGGTTATCCCATTTTCTCTCTGACTGCTCACTGAGAGCGATGGTAGATGGCCAGCACACTTGTCTTCTAACTTCTCCACTAATGCTGGTGCCCCTCAAAGTTCAGTTCTTTCCCCCACTCTTTTCCTCTTGTATATTAATGACCTTCTTCCATTGACCAGAAATCCTATCCATAGCTTTGCTGATGATAGCACATTGCATTCCACTTTCCAGTTTGAGAAACCTCGCCCATGCTCAATCAACTTCAACTTCTAGAATATCCGCTGCCAATTCCTTAAATTGCCGATTTCCAGGTAATTCTCCAGTGGGGCAGAGACAAGTTAGTTTATTTCAACCTTCTAAAACTCTGTCCTGTCTTATATCTACCAAAAAGGATTCTTCTGTTCCTATGCTTATCTTTGGTGACACTCTGTTTTCTAGGAAGATGATATCTCTTTTGGGGATTATCTTAACTTCTAATCTCTCTTGGCACAAGCACATTACAAATATTGCTTCCTCTGCATCTAAAAAACTTGGTTCTCTTTCGCGCCCGGCGTTACTTTTCTTTCAAACAGCTATTCAATCTGTACAAATCGCAAATCCGCCCTACCATGGAATATTGTTCCCACATCTGGAGTTGTGCCCCCCAAACCTCTCTCAGGCTTCTAGATTCCATTCAGAATAGGGCAGTTAGGTTAATTAATGACTAATCCCTAACAGTCTTTCCACTGTCTCACAGACAGTCTGTTTCTGTTGCATGCCTTTTCTATAGATACTTCCATGGGCACTGTTCTTCTGAACTGGCTTCTATAATTCCTGTTCTCTCTTTCAAAACAGTCCAAACACATGCCACCACCAGCCAACATCCATTTACTGTCCAACTTCAAACTCACAGAACCAACTTTTCATCTTCCTCGTTTATTCATTCAGCTGCCATTTTCTGGAACAACCTTCCTTCATACTTATTTCCTGAAAATTACAGTCTACAGAAGTTCAAGTCTAATGTCAACAAATACCTTCCTTTGTCTTCTCAACTTCCAACCTATGCACGGTACTAAGTACAATAGGTTTTAATACCTCTCGTGTTTAGAGTTTCACTAAAAAAAAAAAAAAAAAAAAGTTTCATTTTATGGTTTAACTATGGTTTATCTACACCAATATTATATAATTAATTTAAGCCCATATGGAATTATGCCTTATGCATTTAGTCTTTAAATAGAGTATCATTCTGTTCACCATTTGGCATCTCTCATATTGTGGAATTAACTTCACAACTGTGATGGCACGTTTACATTACCAGGGTACCTGCCCACCCATCAATGAAAGGCCAACAAGCTTTGAAATGTTGCTGTCTGGGTGGTGGTGTCCACTGAAAATAAGTAACAGTAGTCTTCTCTAATAGAGAAGCGTTACTTATTCAAAGTAGTGCAATACCTGGTATCTCATTGTGAAGGTAGCCACAATATGAGATTTTATACTACATATGTAGTTTAATTTTATGGGTTAACTATTGTGTATCTACACCAATATTATATAGTTATTGTGCTTAACATAGCATTAAAATTGCATTCACTCAAGGAATGCAGTTTTAATACTAAATATATCTAATATTGTTTTCCATAAAAGAAAAGAAAATCTGAATAAAAATAAAATAATTGCAACTGATAATGATGACAGTGCTTAATTAATGGCTATAATGCCAAAATAAAAAACATAAATAAATTGTCAAAATTCTCTGAACAGTATTGCTAGCTGAGGCATCCAACGTAAGAAAAATCAAATTCAACCAAAGAGAAAACTGCAAATCCAACTAAAAGAGTGCATGATAACACATTGGATACGTTACAATGTGGATATATGAGTATAACAAACAAGGAAGACAGAAGGTGGGTTTACTGTAAAACATCAAAGAAAAAACCATTACTATCAATTCAAATGGCTGCAATGATACATTATAAAACACACAATGTTCTCTATAATAAGCTTCAGTCAAACTGAAGTTTGCACAAATTAAAAAATTCTGATAGTCTCAAAAGGTTATAAACCATTTGAAAACACTTTTGTCTTTTATTATGAAAACTTTAGCTTGCTTTAGGCTTATTCGGCAAAAAAAAAAAAAAAAAAAAAAAAAGTGGATGCAAGTACTGTGGATTTCCGGACTGGCAAAGAGTTTTTCAAAGCTCCTTTCTTAACATCCTCATTTCTTAAAAAAATTACATAGGCCAACATGCTAGAGTGTATGCAACTGCAAAGGGTTAAATGAATTAAAAAAAAACAAAAAAAAAAAAAAACAAAACAAACAAACAGTAAGGAGTCTATATGATTAGAGAATCTTTAATTTCAGGGGGGATGTAATTTATATAGACCCTTCAATTTAATTTATTTTCAACAGATCTAAATTATAAAAATACAATACAGTACAATTGCCATTCAAAATAGCATATATACATAAGTGTTTCAATTAAAAGGCATCAGGGTTGTTGTTGTTGTTGTTTGGGGTTTAATAGCGCAAGAGCAGCTTCTGCTAATTGCGCCTGTTCAAGTTTAATTTCCGGTTATGCTGTTACTGATTTGACATATTAGATATGGTTGGTTGGCACCAGGGTCTTACCAAGCTTGTTTCTAGGTTTAGGCCATCTGTTGCCTGGACCTTTACTATTAGATTATGGCAGAAATTTTCAAATTTATGTTAAAATTGGACTAAGTATTATTGTTTAATTTAAAGATTTCTAATTTTAAAATTTGACTAATCAAATGTTTTTTTGCAATAGAGAAAAAAGCAGTTTAAGTTTTCTGAAGGAAATGTAAACCAATTTGAAAAAAACAAAAGAAAAAAAAAATGGTTGCAAGCATGAGACACATGCAATGCACAACTGCCCTTGTACAGATAAAAGTGTATAGTGATAAGCGAAAAATACAACATACAACCATTATGTTAATTTTTTCTTCAAATAAAATTGGTTTGCATTTGTTTCAGAAGTACAGCGATGATATTTCTAGACTAAACTGATAGTATGGACCAACTTTCTCACTAAGAAAAACATAGTTGATTGGATAAAATTTAAATTTAGAAATCAAATTCTAAAAAGGCAATACTTAGCTAGATGTGCCTTTTAACTGAAACCCCCTGTGTATGTGCACACAAAGAAATACAGCACATTATATTAGGGTTGCAATGAAAGTAAATATATAAGAAACTTGATAACTTATTTCAGTTCAAACACCAGTTCATAACTAAACTAAATCTCACCCACAGTAATAATCTAGGATCCAAAACACACACTTAATTCAGCATCTAAATTTGATGCATATTCTTGAATTAAGAATGTACTAAAAGAATTTAATGAGCAAATAAAGTTTTTATTTTTCTTTAAAGCTAATGCAAAGTATTTATATATGCATAGTTCAAGAATTAATAACCTCTATTATTGGCTTAGACAACAATAAGCAATATTAATTCAGCTATAATTTAAAAACAAGTGCATGAAAAATTCACTATACATATCATTCCTATTCCTTACTAATTTTCTTTACGATCATTTTATAATATTTCATAACTAATTACTTTATGATATCCTAAAATAAACATTCTAATAAAAGAAGGTGATTTGTAGATTTTATGGGTATTAAAATAGCGAACAGGTTTTCCATTCCACAATATGTTGCAAAGTAAGCATATGATTTGCTTCAATGCCATGATTATTTTATAAAATCTAATCTATTCTTAATTTTGCTTTTAACCTAAATGATCAATACTGGACTGGATTCTTCCCCTTATATATGAAGTAATTATTCAAACAGTATAAAATCCAGATTTTCAATATAAAATTTAATATAGATCTATTTTTTTCATTAAAACTTTTCTTTTCATTTCACTGTTTAATAAAAAAAATTAAAAAAAAAAAAAAAGAAAGGTGTGTTACCAACACTTTGCTAACTGATATAACAGATATCCTTTATACACTGTTATCATAAAATATAAACCTGCACAGAAATCATATTAGTATTACTCCATATGTCACAGCAATGCATGATACTTGATAAAATTATTGTATCTGTGAAAAATGTTACTACATATGCTTGAAAGTATTTGCCAGGCATTTCCAAATGACCATTCAGCAATGCACACTGTGCCTTCAACTGCCTTTTGTTTATACTTAAAAAGGTAGTGGAACACTAGTGTGCATGCAGTGGTATTGGACTGACAACAGTGCCAATTACTTATTAGCATAATGAGAAAAAAAAGCACCTGTTCATCAGTGGACTTTTATAACTGGCAGTAAACCACTCAGAAAAGATGAAACAAAACACACAGACACAGCCACATGTCAGATATAATCACAATTGTCCATTGTTATAGGAGTTATTCATTTTAACTGCAAGCTGTGGGAGAAGAGAATATTTTTCTGTTGGGATAACAGTAGTGGCTTCCCAGTAATAAATGAAGTATGAAGGCTAATCAAAACCACAGGAAAATTTTAACCCTTGTAAAAAATTGGATGGTTTGGAAAGGAAGAGCTTAATACTTCAAAAAACTTTATCAGGATGATGGGGGTGGGGTGAAGACCTAACAGATCCAAAAACAAGAATTAAAACTGCCTTATCACTGTGACAGAGAGGCTACACAGAAATGCAGTTGCTGATATTGTTGGAAAATGGTTGGCAAATATTATCAAAGTATGATGAATTTCATTAATTCTGGGTTATACTCTGCTTATAAGAAGTACCAAAGTAGCCATGGCCTTGGAGAATCATTAATTGTAACAAAAACAAAATTTGAAAAATAGCCCTTATTACTTTTCCTTTATGTAGAACTGATTCATTTTTAATGATTGTAACATAATTGCCTATGGTTATTTAGCATTACATGTTTAAGAACTTTATGTAAGGTATTTACAAAAATAACCCTGCACTTCATAAGATATTTTCATCATATGGTCCCTACACTTCAATGTAATTTCAGTGGTGGCCAAATTTCCAGGATAATTTTATTATAGCAAATTTTTTTTAGCATATTATTCAAATTAAGTTAAAACTGTTCACACTGAAACAAAACAAGTACAGATAATAAAACAAAATTATGTATTAAAAGTATAAAGACACACTATAACCATCGCATTGGTTAAAAACTATCTTTTAAAAATAAGGGAATAACACAAAATCTGTCCAGAATTTATTTATTATTATTATTATTTTTTTTTGAATTTCTCTACATGGAATGATGTTTTATAAGACCAAAATGAGTAATTTTCATATACACAGACCTGATTCAGTTTTAATGGGTAGGAATGTAATCTCCTGTGGTTATTTAGCAAAACATCATTCAGGATTCTTAAAAGATTCATCACACAGAGCAATTAAATTATCTGTTTACTATGCAAAATATCAGACAAAAATTAAACTATCTTTCAAAAGAAAATTACCATCACAAATATATACAAAAGTAAAACCATAAATCTACTAAAAACAATGAACTGACATAAGCTTAATAATTTATATGCACATGATTTATATAAAAACATATTAAGTAAACATTTTAATGATTGTCTTTATAATATGTGCTTGGACAGGGAAAAGGGTGCAAAACATCATTAGAAATATTTATTCAGAGATTCCTTAAAAAAACTTTAAAAAAGAACATTACAATTTTCCAGATATTTAACCAATTTAAAGGGAAGATTGGGTATTACATTACCCGATGAAAGGCACAGTTACTTTTGGCTTAATAGTGCAGTTTAACCCTAACAATTAGATATGATTTTCTCAAACAGAAAGAATAGCAACTGTTTGATTATCTCAGATTTTTTCTCCTTATACCTATATATTTGTGTGTGTGTGTGTGTGTGTGTGTGTGTGTGTGTGTGTGTGTGTGTGTGTGTGTGTGTGTGTGTGTGTGTGTGTGTCAATATCCACCATAGCTATTGTTTATAACATATATGAACCATGCGCAAAAAACTAAGAAATATATGCAGTAATAACTAGCAGCAATGTAAGTAAAATTTTCTTAAATTATACTTTACAAGAAAAAAAAAAATTTTTTTTTTTTTTTTGTTTTGAGAGTGCACCTGAAGTTTTGCTTCAATAAAACAATTTACAAAAGAATGATATATAAAAACATAAACAACATATTTTTGTACAATACATCCTAATAATATAATTAAATAACCTAAATGCTACTGTTTTATATTACCTACTGATACCTCCAGTATCACTTACTACAACACTGGAAACGAGGCTTGATAGGCCTACTATTGATACGAAAGCGGTCATCATCTTCATGAGCTTTCAGATGACCTGCAACATCATGAAAATGCTTCATCTCTGTTGTTAATGTAATAAATGCAAGTCCAATATTGGTATCTTCTTTGGCACTAGTTTCTATGACAGATATTATATTTGGAAGTTGTTCTGTTAGTTGTAGTGCTTCTTCATAAGGTACTTCTCGCATAGATTCCAAATCGCATTTGTTACCTAAAGAGTAAAGAAGAAAATTCCATAAAAAGGCTTTCAAAACTCATTGGCACATTTAGACAAACTTTAATCATATTAAAGTTTGTCTAATAATAAATCTAAATAATAATAATTACAAAAAAAAAAAATGTACATAAAAGGTGTGACCTGTTATTTTCATTTGCTATTTTATTCATGAACGAGTGTGTCAAACATGTTTGTAATATAGCCTGTTTCTCAATTTTTTCACAAAAGTTGATTTCCTCATTTGTTCCTATTGCTTTGAGAAAGTAAAGTTCACTGATAAATGATAATGGCGGTGAGCTTCTGAACAATGATGTCTGCATGTGTTCCACTTCATTTTAATCACCAGCTTGGTTACATGTTAAAGTATCCAAAATTACCAATTTTGCTTCTTATTGCTTGTTTCTCTGATTTCGAATTTCCAGTTTATCAAAATTCATAGAGGCAGCATTTTAGTTTATCACTCTGCAGACTCCACAAAATGGATCCTATTAGACACATATGGCCAGTTTGTTGCCTATCCCTTGATATAGACTATGCATGCATGCACACACATTGCTGTGCCTCTTGTACTGTGCTGTCATTTGATCTGCTTTATATAATTTGATACATAAAAAGCAAGCAGAAAGATGCCAAGGGATTGTGTGGGTATTCAGTATGATAAAGAGTCAATAGTATAACCTAAGTAACCTTGAGACAGTATGATAGTCAGCACCAAATCTGCCAATGCAAGTATCACAGACACTGCAGAATACCAATAAGGTAGGGTTCCATCCATCCTGTTTGGGAAAATACACACACAGAGCTGATATTCCTCCAGTTGTGGAAGCACATAATTCTCTGACAGGTCAAGACAGATTTGTTCCATTAATTGACTTTTCAGTAAAAAAAAAAAAAAAAAAAAAAAAGAACCAATAATCTGCTCATGACAAAGCCCACACCACACAACACTGCCCTTCAGACTATCATGCATTTTTCAGGCACTGCATGTGGGTTCTCAGATTCCCCATGTGGACATTGTGGGCCTCATTTACATGCAACATTGCAGTGGCAAACAATTCACATGCTGGCCTGTCTGTTGGTGATAATTGAACACCATTTAAACTTTATAGGCAGATAATTAAAGCCTTTTATGAATGATAGTGAACTGTTGATTTTGGAATTTGAAGTTCTTGCAAAGTGTGTCAAAAAAGCCAGTAATCTATGAAGTATGAGGAAAACAAACATTGTGATCTATTCTTTGTAATGGTGAAAACTACATTAATTATTTTTTATCAGATCAAAAGTTATGCACTTAGAAGCATGTGCTACACACTGTTGCTCCTGCCCACCTGGCTATGGAGGCACCAACCTATATGTTGTACAGAAATCAAAATTTGGAAAATCCCCAAAACTGGCTAGTCACATTCTGATATTGCCAGATAAGGGGTTCTATACTTATTTAATTATGATGATTAGGTTAGGTTACCACAAAATGGATTAAAGAAACTTTTATTAATACTAATAGCAGATAATACCTATAGAAGAAAAACACAGGAAATTACTGCATATTTACCAAGCTGGCAATGTGCCAGGAATATTTCCATTTGTGTAGCAGGAGTCACATTATAGCACAAGATTCAAATTCAAAGTCTTATGTGTTACTGTGTGCATGTGGTTATACAAACAATTGGTATTATAAAAATATGCAAATGGATAACTGGCATCTGTATCAATGAGAAAAATCTGTACATATCCAAGAAAATTGCATTCAATGTTACTGAAACCTGATAAAGAAGCATTAAATGATAAATTGAGTATATGCAGGGTTGTACAACCTTTTTAGGCTGGGGCTGAAACAGATAAATTGCTAAGATCACAAACCACAAGACCAATTCCTCACCAGTAATCATGCATTTTTTGAAATAGAATTTAATTTTTGTATCTACACTTGTCATTAATTTTTTTTTTTTTTTACATTTAATAATTAAAGATGAAAATCCACCAATTATTATATAATACTAAAGCATTCCCATTATATGATTATAATAATATTGCTAAATTTTGAGAAAAATATATAAAAATTGAATATTATTAAAAACAGATATTTTAAAAAGGCAATGTGAAATTACATTTTCTGACAAGCTAGTCTTCATACTTGGGGGATGCATAACTTCGAAGGTTGCCTACATGGCCACGGCTGCACAATGTGGAGTGGGCTGCAAATTTTAAAAAAGTCAATGTGAAATTACATTTTCTGACAAGCTAGTTTTCATACTTGGGGGATGCATAACTTCGAAGGCTGCCTACATGGCGACGGCTGCACAACGTGGAGTGGGCTGCATATTGTCTGCAAAGCTAGGACACCCCTGGAGTATAATAATCAAGCAAGCAAAGCATTCTAGTGTGGCAACAGGATTTTCAGAATGATTCATAAAATGG
Source organism: Mastigoproctus giganteus (assembly GCF_048544385.1). Lineage (NCBI taxonomy): Eukaryota > Metazoa > Arthropoda > Arachnida > Uropygi > Thelyphonidae > Mastigoproctus > Mastigoproctus giganteus. The sequence continues at coordinate 236,677,564 of NC_143576.1, forward strand.
GATTTAAAGCCAAGTAAAAGGTAAACGTTCTCCAAGTTTCTTATTGCCCATGAAATGTGAAAAAACTCAAATTATTTGATGGACAAATTTGATTGAGATGCTATAAGACTAACAACCCAGAAGTTTTATATTTAAGATAAAAAAGTATCAACTATACTTTAAATTAATTCCAGTGCTAAAAAACGAAATTTAATTAAATAGTCCTCTTGCTCCCAGATCCATAGATAGGAAGTATGAATATTGTTCTCAACAGGAGGAACTGAAATAATAATGAACGTTGCAGGTACAAGCAAGGTAGTAACTTTAATAGAAACTACAGGTATGAATTAAGTAAACAAATGAATGGAATAAATTAAAAATAAAACAAGAAGTATCTTTCAAGTCTGAGAGACTTTTCATCAGCTGGAACATAAATGTTAATATGAAACAAAGAATGCCTGGGCATGGTCATGTAAGGCAAACAAAGTGTGACACGAGTGCAAGCAACAGAAGGGACAACCAATGGTTAGAACCAGATGCCTGTGGCTGTGAATGCAGGGTATGCATTTATTAATGTCAACGTTTATCACAATGCAGAATAACTGCCTCCATGATTGGATGTATGCGCATGCCTCTGTTGCAGTTAAACGTACTATGACAACCGGATATACGGAGTGATTCGATTCATACTCTTCTTTCTTTGTTTCATATTAATGTTTATGTTCCAGCTGATGAAGAGTCCCTCAGACTCAAAAGCTACTATTTGTTTTATTCCATTCATTTGTTTATCTTAAATTGTACTTGTAGTTTCTATTAAAGTTACTACCTTGCTTGTACCTGCAATTTATTATTATTTCCATTCCTCTGGTGGAGAACAATATTCATACTTCCTACAAAATTTAATTGTTAAAATTCTTGCCATGATGAGATTTTGTTGGGAGAAATCTCAAAACAGAAAAAAAAAGTTTTAATGGAAAGAAATGACATCACACTCAAGAGAATAAAGTATATACAGGAAATGAAACTAATAAGAATAAAACATTTTAAAATATGTTTAATATGAAGCCTCCGATTTAAAGTATAACATATATTTTCTAATTCTGATTACCAAGAGTTCTATATCTTATCTATAAATTCAAGTATGGTCACAGGCTTTTGAAACTATGGCAAAAAAAAAAAAAAAAAAAAAAAGTGTTTCACATTTTCCACATGCATTGACTCAACTGAACTTTGAATTTCCCAAACTCTTGGCCTTAACTTATTCCAATAATTAACAGCTCACTGCTAAAGGAATCAACACAACGAACCCAAGTGCTTTAGAACTTACCTTCCCATTTCAGATAATAGGTATGGCTAATTTGGTAATGCCGAGGGGACTATCTTCTGCAGGTAAGCAGTACTTTAAATGATGGAAGATATAAACATTGTCAACTACACAAGTTGATCTGTCAAAATCATGTTAGAGATGGAACATGTTAAAAAACAGAGAATTCATTTGGTAATTCTGTTTGGACTGTCTGGATAAAGTAAAGTTTGCTGAAGATTTATGTTTCCGATTTAAGAATTACTTTAATTTTTTAGAAATTAACAAGCCATTCTCAATGGTGTACTGTCCACAACCCATGTATTTAATAATGAAATTACATAATGTCACAGACATGACTGTTATCTCGCAAGTGGGCACCTTGAATATTGTGGCATGGCAGTTGAATTCAATTGCATTTATTAGTTTACATGTGAATATCCTGTTTGTCAACGTACAAGTTGAAATTAACTGTGAACATTTATATAGGTTTCATTTTTCTGTTATTTTAATTCATTTTTTTAGTTATTATGGATATTAAAAAAAAAAAAACATCAATAGAAATAAGTTTACAGGTTAAATAAATTAGATAAATGTATGCAAAAATGCTAGACTCAGTTATTTTTGAAATTTTTAACAAAAGAATTTGATAAATATAAAAAAACTAAACAATAAAAACATTATATGCACATGAACATGATGTGAAGAATAACTACAACAGGAAAGTGCCTATGTATAAAACAGTATAATGCAGGAACAGTTTGTATTACAAAAAAAAAAAAAAATATATATATATATATATACCTACCAATAACAAGGAGAGGAATATCTGGTACAGTATAACGACAGACTTCTTCTACCCATCGTTGAACATTAAGAAATGTTGAGTGTTTTGTGATATCATAAACTATGATCACACCATTTGCACTGCGATAGTAACTCTGTGTAATTGTGCGGAACCTCTCCTGTCCAGCAGTATCCCATATTTGGAGCTTTAAAAAAAAAGAAAATTAGTAGGAGAGCAATAATAAAAATGTATAAAAATAACAAGTTATCACTGACTATTTAATAAATCTTTAAATCCAACAAAGACAAAGCCAGTTCTAAGACAACTATAAAAATTTTGTTAAACTAATGTGTAAGTTGCCTAACAAAAAGAATACCTGTAATTATTTAGTTATGCAACTCTTCACATCAAATGGGGAATTTTTTTTTTTAAAGCTGCTATATAAACTTGCTTCCTTGTACCATTTGGCAATACTAATACTAAACGCTTAACTGTTAATCTGATTCACATACTGGTCCCAGGTGTCAAAAAAAAAAAAAAAAAAAAAAAATCCATAAAAGTTTCTCCCATCCTAGTAATTCTCAAGCTGAAGCCAGAACAAGAAACGGGCACTTCTACATGATGTGAGAGCCATTTTTAACATCTTGTAGGTTTCTGTTGCACTTTCCCTAATTTTAAAACAAACTTAAATGCAAATTTGCTACTCATTGAATCATTAATTTTAAAATGTGACAAAAGACAAAACAGCTTCTATTCAATAGATGCTAATTCAGACTGACTGTAGACAAGTAGGTGATCTGCATGTGACCCCATCTAGATGGGTCACTGAACACGTTGCAACAAGTCTGTACAACTCACTACAACACTGCAATTTCGAGATACAAATCCAGTCACTGAACTTTTTGATCATACCCCATATAAGATGACCACTGCAATGTTTTGGAATTCTAATTAAACCTGTCTTCAGGCCAATTAATGTGCTGGCAAAAGGAATAAGGTATGGAACTTCATCCTAGTTCCTTTGTATTTCTTTTTCTTTTTTTTTTTTTTAAATAATCTTAGAAATTTTGAATCAGACCTTATAATTTTAAATGCTATTACCATGAGAAGCAACTCTAACAATTATTTTCAATCATGAAAATGCTTTTATATTGTTTCCACAAAATTGGTTATCTACTAGAGTAATATGATAGCCAAATGTTCATTATATAAAAATGAACTTTGCATCGTGTAAAAATATTATAAACAAATTTTGCTACAAATAATAAATATGTATAGCAAAATGCTAGATTATTAAAATATTCAGACCTTTAAGTAATCAGGTTACAGAAGTTCTCTACAATTTTGTCTTTTTACAAGTTTTTGTTTGGTGACACTTCAGTCTCAATACTTCACATATGAAAGAGCATTCAAAACTTTTAAATTCAATTAGTTTAGAACTATTTTGCCTTCATACTTCAAACACCAGTGCAGCATTCCTCAAATGAAAAGGAACTTACTTGCTCAAACAGGTATCCCCTATATTTATTATCATGATATGAGTTGGCCTTCACCCACTTTTTCATAAAAGCACAACTTTCCCACCCCGCCTAGGTAAAACAAATAAAGGAGACAGTCATGCAGCTGTAAGCTACTTTATAAAACCAGTTCCTTTCTTTCACTATTTTGTAATAATCTGATAAATTAATGAACTTCCTATAGCATAGCATATGGACAAAAATAAAACATTTCCTCACAAACTACAATTTAGCTCCCTTTTTAAATATTATAGAGTCTGTTATAGTAACTTAATATAGTATTGCCTCTTTACTCAAGAAGAATAGACAGAAAAAAAAAAATGCATAATGATACTCCTAGTAATGTTACACTAAGAAACAGTAATATTAATCACTTAGTATTCATATGATGATGGCTGACACATAAAAGTGCCCCTATGTTTGACTTAGTTGGAAAAAAAGTCCAACTCTATGTTACCTTCATTATATTTACATTCAAGTTATGTTCGGGTAAATTTTATATTATACAGTTATCCAATTTAAAATAAACTTCATCTGAGAAAAGTAAGCCTCTTTTCTCAGATAAAGCAGTGGGAGTAGCTTACTAAGTTTTGTTCAGGTATAAAGGTAGTTCTGCAGGTGTTAAAACGTCTGAACACAGACATTCAAACACATGCAGTTAATCATTAAACACAAACTGTTTAGCAAAACTTTACCCAATGCAGTTATCATCTTATTGCAATTACCTCAAATATTTCCAAAGTAATGAAAAATTGGATCACAATCAACTCTTAACTATTTTGAAATCTTCCAGTGATTATTGATATTCAATATAGATTTCATCAGTACAAATCCATCAGTGATATCTTGGCTGATGTCACTCATCTTTGGACAAACACAACATTCCATATTGCTCTACTGTATACACAGATATAATTACTCTCATATATCCACTAAATTAATTCCCTAAATAGTAATAGTAAGGGAAAAATGATGCAAGAAAGCAAGCTAATATAGCATCAGCCAAAAAAACGCCCACACTTCACCTATCCATACCATCCAAGAATTTGTCTAGCTCTTCCTTGAATTTATTCAAACCATCCAATTGACAACAGATAAAAGCCAGTTCCAACAATCAACCATCGACTGGCTGAAGGCAAACTTCTGCACAACTATCCTGCAACTATCCTTCTCAACTTGAATTTATGCTCCCTTGTATGTAATTTCAGCAAACGGAAGAATGCCATTAACATTTAGCCTACTCAATCCATTCAAGGTCATAAACAACTCAATCATATCACTCCACAGGTGCCTAGTCTTCAGATGCTTCAATTTGTAGAACAGAAGCTGTTATAGGTAAGAGCACTTTTGTTCCCTTCAGCAACTTGGTTGCCCTTCTTCTGCACCCATTCCAGCAGATCTACATCCCTCCTAAGTAAGGCCTGCAGACCTGTACACAGTAATCAAGATGTGGCCTAACCATATCTTCAGTACTGTATGACCTTGTACAATGGGAAAATCACCTTCTTATCCCTGATAGCAAAGTAGTAGTAGTAGTGGCATGTGATGCAAGAAAGCAAGTGTAAGTTTCAGTATATATCATTAGCCATTATAGGTAAGAGCACACTTTTGTTCCCTTCACTAATCTGGTTGCTCTTCTTCTGCACCCATTCCAGCAGATCTACATAAGTAAGGCCTGCAGACCTGTCCTGGCAGCCTATCTGCACTGCTCAGAGAACTTCATATCTCACTACACAATTAGCCCCAGGACATTTTCATTTTCCACTAACCTGAATGTAATACCACACAGTTGATAAGTTACTTTGGGATTACTGCTACCCATACAAAGTAGCTTGCTCTAATTTTTCCAGATCTTGTTGCAGTAGCATACTGTCATTACTGTTGCTAACCACCCTGCCAACCTTTGTATCATCTGCAAACTTAGACAATAAACATAACATATCTTCATCAGTATTATTAGATATTGAAAACAACAATGGGCCCAGAACTGAATCTTTTGGAACTCCACTAATAACAGTCCACAAAGAGCAGTGCCCATTGATAACCACTCTTTGTCTTCTTCCACTTGACCATCCCTTTATCCATAGAAGTAACCTGTCTTTAATACCACATTGCTCCAGTTTGTACAGCAATCTTACGTGCCACAGTGTCAAAAGCCTTTCTGAAATCCAAGTATATGATATCAAAATTATTTTTTGCATCCAGTTCCTTGGTCATTGCATCATAGTAATCTGGGTTACGCAAGACAGCCCCTTAACAAAGCGCGCCTCCGTAGCCAGGTGGGAAGGAGTAGCAGTGCATAGCACACGCTTCTTGATTAGACCGGGGTTCGAGCCCGTCACCACCAAATACGGAGAATGCGGAAAGGTCAGGGAATGACCACCGCATATCCCGGAGCAATATGGCCTTAGTTGCTAATGCTCCTAAAAACCAAATAACAAACAACAAACAAACCTTAACAAAGCCTTGCTATGACTGCAGTATAATTGCATTCCTGTCCAGATGGTTTGTTTGTTTGCTTAAGAGTTTTATGGCGCATTAGCATCTGTGGCTATAATGCACCCCTATCCAGATGGTCCTGCATTACTTCTTTAACTAGTGACTCCATTATTTTCCTTGGAACAGACGTTAAGCTAACAGGTATGAAATTACTCATGTCACATTTTGGTCTCCCTTTATGAATTTGGGATACATTTGTACATCTCCAGTCTATAGGGACTTCCCCTCAACCCAAGGATGCTCTCATAATAATGGTCAAAGGTTTGCTTATCTCCTCTGCTGCCTCCCTTAATATAATTGGACAGGCACCTTTTTAAATGTTCAGCTTCAACAATTTCTCTTCCACTTTCCTTTCAGTTATCACAAAATCATTTAGCTCCCCATCAGAGTTTGATAAACTTCTTGCATCCTCTCCCCTAAAGAATTCTTCATGTTCATACATGAAGTTGCAAAAAACCTATTAAATTTGTCAGCCACCTGAGCAGTGTCATCAACAGTTAACCCACTGACATCAAGTTGCCCAATGTGATTCAATCCCCTCCTTCTATTAAGATATAAGCATAGAAGTCTTTGCTGCTTTTCTTTGCATTCTTTGCCAGAGACTTCTCTCATAATGTCTTAGCTTGCCTTACCTCCTTTGTGACTTGATAACAGACAGAATTTATATGCATCCCACGCACTCTTCTTCTCTGACATGTGTCTCAACAGTGATCTAACATCCATTTAGGTCTAAGCCCTAAACAGTATTTCTTTATGGGTATGAAAAGCCTACTAGCTAGTATGATTATTTCCCTGAATGCTTCCCATTTAGAATTTGCTGTTGGTAACATCATCAATCAGTTGGTCCCACTGCAGACACCCTTACAAAAGCAAAAGCCTTTCCTTTTACCATGACAGTAATTTTTGTCTTTAATTAAATTCCACATTAGAGTACTGTGACTGCTACCACTCAGTGAGTCTTTTATCTGTAGATTCTTAATGTGAAGAATCAATGCTGATAACCAGATCACGAGTATTGTTTCCTCTTATTGCCTCTCTAACATACTGCAGTCTCATGTAATTTTTCATTGGAGAGAAAAAAACTTAGTTGATTTCAATAACTCTAAAATTCACTCGTTTTATTTCTTGCCAAAAAAAAAAAAAAAAAAGGCCTGCTTCTCCAATATTCTTCAACAACATTCATATTTCTAGACAAGATGCAATCTTTACTGGAGATAATCTTGACCTTTAACCTATTTTGGCATAAGATGTTGTAAATATTGTTTCTTTGGATTGGAAAAAGTTGATTTTCTCTTTTACTCTTGGTATTAGTTTATCTAAACAGCTTATCATAAACAGCTAAACAGTTTATCTAAACATCTGCAAGTTTAAGTCCACTACCTCAAGGAATATCTTTTGTCTTCTACAGTTAGGTTAATTATGATCCATAGTGAACGAACTCTCTCCATTCCCTATCACACAAATGCCAAGTCAATTCACAGAGTTCAACTCCAAATTCACCAAACTTTTCTGATTCCTTCCTTCACGTATTTCCTGAAACTTACAATCTCAGATCATCTAGCTAAAGCCTTATTTTAAGAATGCCTAAGATCAATTCTTAATCAATTAATCAAACAGATTAATAATACTCTGGTGTCTGAACCTGAAACAGTCACTTAACCCTTAAGTAACTTTGCTATACAGCTTTCAAGACAGAAAAAGTCAAAGACACTGTTCCACTTAGTAAACTGAGGCCATCTTTTCCCTTCTATATTAGAGGCCAGCAACAGTTTTTTTTTTTTTTTTGGTAGGGGGAGAGCTTCCTCTAGTGCCAGTGATGAATTCTTAAATTAGGGGTATTGTTGTAAGGGCTCTATCTGCTGTTACCATACTGCTTTAAACAAGTCATTACCTTCATAGGTTATTTCCATCAAGATAACTGCAAGTTAAACCACTGTTATACCATGATAATTACTTTTATAAAGAGTATCACATTCTGGAACCTATATCGGCCCCTTGATGTTATGCACAACTCCTCTCAAGGGTCAGGACGTCCAGGCAAGTAAAAGAAGAGAGCAAATGACCTCAAACTGGCAACTGAGAGATCCAGTAATCTATTCTACCCACTAACAACGAGTTCTATTGTAATTATTTACAGTGAATTAAACCACTGAGTTAAAAAAAAGATATTATAAATTTATATTCTGTTGCCAAAAGATGGCATCCATAATGCATCTATATCCTTCCTCATATATCAATTTGTCTTATCATTAAATTTGCTTATTACACACAGCCTTAACTTTTCTTTTGATAAAGTCCTTTCCCCTGATAATTTTGAATTTTTTTACGTATGGGGGCATTCAGATTGTGTTCTTGGATTTCCTGGTATTCCCTTTTTCAGCATGTTTCCAATGTTCTCTAGCTCTCATTTCAAATAATTTCTCTGTATTTTTCTTCTCTCTACATTTTCCTGCCAGACATGCACTTTTTTGTATATAACATGCCTATGTCTAATCGGGGGAAACTGCATTCCTCAGAAAACCGACAGCTTTGTTCATTGGTTTAAATACCTCACCAACAATTCAGAAAATACATGTAATTTACAGGCATGACAGAAGATGCCTCAATTTTAAGTGCTTTGCTGCAAAATGAATGAAATAACACAGTGAGTGAGATTTAAGTATGCAGCAGCTATGTGTGACCTGACAGATCCCTCTAAAAAATAATTGCTGCTCATAACCATTAATTAATTATTAAAAATCAGATTATAGTCAAAAATTTGAAAATTTTTTCTCTATTAACTGTGATCAATTGGGTTATGGTCGGGAACTGGTTGCTTTTTGCCTTACTGCTATCCTTTCATATTTGTGTGCATCTGATGGAGAATCAACGAGGAAACGATTATGCAGACAACAGGGAGGCAGAAACAGAGGTAAGCAAACCCTTAGCCATAATTATGACAGCATCCTTGGATTCAGGGGAAGTCCCCGCTGCCAATATCAAAAATTTTAGTAGTGACAGTTCACCATATTTCAGTTGCAGAGTGCAATCCAACTGAAGTTCTATGAATAGTTCTTATTTCTCCATAGGTAGGTGGGTCATGGCATTGGGCAATACAGCATAAGAATTGTGCACCCAATCATACTCTTTGACAGCGAGGGAGGAAAAGTATTGTTTCATTTTATCCTCAAGAGCTAAGAGGTGATTTAAAACGAGTCAAGATTTTAACCTCCCCCCCATTTTAACCCTCCATGGAACTGCTTCTTTTCCAATTGTGATTTCTGTATTTTAAGTTTTCTTAAGAAGCCATTACATTTATAATTTGAAATCAGCACATTTTTTAATTTGGAATAATCTTTGCCACTAGAGTCTCACAATGTATGAAGCAATGCGTTGAGCCTACATTTGGAATATCTTGTTTTACTCTTGAAACAAATCCTTTTAATCTTCCAGTCATTGCAGATGCACTGTATGTGCAAACAGAAAGACAGTTTTCCAATACAGGCCATTTTTCTCTAGGGTGCTGAAGTTACAATTATATATCTAATCCTGTTGACATTGAAAGTAATTCGGTGCACAAAAAAACTGTTCAATAATTGTTGAATCTTCCCCAACAAATCTGATGTAACTCAGTAACTGACATTTTTGACTTATATCAGTTGATGCATTGAGGTGCAGTGCAAATATTCAGCCTTCACTCACCTTTTCAGCTACATTTCTCTGAATATCTGAAGACATGCCATCAATCCGCTGAAAAATAGTTCCATCTGACAATGGAACCATGGATATTTCTTTTTTTTGGCACCCTCGCCTGTTTATTCTCACTTTTGTTATTGTTGCTTTCTGCCACTGACTCATCACTATCTTTTTCCATTTAATCAAAAACTTATTCATATTAACTTTAATAACTTTTAACTAATTTAAAAATTTTCCTAAAAACAAGCAAAATAAACAAAACTCATCTATTACACGTACGCACTCACAAAGAGCTAAAAAAAAAAAATAAACTGCTCTTATGGAAGGAAAACTGAATATGAGTCTCCTGACTCTACAACTCTTCACGTCAAAGAATGCTATGCTGCAAGCACAAAAGGATTGAGAACCACTGATCTGAACAGAATGCCATTATGTTTCCCATGTGGATACTGATTTTGCTTATAACTCAAAATTCTAGATAAGTAGAACTCACTCTAGTACCATGCTCTGGGAACTAGCAGAGTGCACAACAATTAAATAACAAAACAAAACAATGCTACCTGAGGGCACGCTACATCAGTAGAGCCCATAAACAAAGTTTGTCAATCAGAAAATACTATTTTCCCCACCATGTGTCACCCAACCACTACCAGTTAACTGGGATAGAAAACAGACGCTGCCCCTAAGGATCTGTTCTAAGTCCAACCTTATGGAATTCAGCTGGATATGAATGTCTAAATAGAGAATTTAGCAGCACCATATTTCGTATGATGGTATCGCTGACGCTGCTTATAACTGGAGGCGCCTTCATAGCCAGGACAGGAGGAGCAGCAGTGCGTAGCACATGCTTCTTGATTAGACCGGGGTTCGAGCCCGTGACCACCAAATACAGAGGATGCAGATAGGTCAGGGAATGATCGCCGCATATCCCCGGAGCAATATGGCCTTAGTTGCTAATGCTCCTAAAAACCAAATAACAACAAAAACAGCTTATAACTGGCAATTCCAGAAAAGAATTAGAACTCCTAGTGCTGTGCTCTGGGAACTAGCAGGGTTGACAACAATCCATAAACTGACTGACTGTCCCTCCAAACAAAAACTATGCTACTCTAAATGTCATAAACAAAGTCTGTTGATTGGGAAATACACGTGTACTATTTTCCCCATTATGTGTCACTTAACCACCAGTAAAAAAATACCAAAACCACTAAGTCTCACATGTTGCTGCTCTTTAATATCTAGGAGAATAAACTCTTCACAAAGCATCTAGCTTATCCTGCAGACAAAGCATAAAACTGTCTCCAAGTTAGTCAGAATAATCAGGACAGACTGGAGCATCAAGTCAAAAGAAGCCTCAATGTTCCAGTACAACTGTCTTTCTGCAAATTGTCATGTGAAGGTGGCATCACTGGGCCATTCAAGTTAGAAACAAAGAAACTCAGCACTATACAACTGCACTTACACAGGCATGTCAAACTATGTCCACCTTTTCTTGCAAGTACTAGCTGGAAGGTTCGCTCTTGTTCTAATGGTCATTTTCAGGGCCTTGGTTTTCAGCTGAATAGGGTAAGACCTGCTAAATTACTTTGGCATAACTTAAACCCCACTTTAGTCTCACAAAAGAAATGGAGAGAATTATGAACAAACTAAATGATATCAGCAGGTGCACTGTGAAAATGAAAGGGAGCTACCACCAGAAGTAAGATTTGTCAATCAGAAAGATATCAAATGGTTTCAATTGTATTCCTGCTGACAAGGCATGGGTCATTCAGTGTAAAACTAGTCAAGCTGGGATCTATAATATAAGGGCGAACAAGAAACTTGGTCTCACATATAATGTACTCATGTCCTTATGATCTATACTGAGAACAGCTCAAAACCCAGGTTCAAATGCTGATTGTGGCAGAAGAGAAAAAAACTAATAGAGACCAAATAAATATACATGGCCTTCCAGACATTTCTCATTTCTGTTTTCAACAAAAGAAAAGCAATAGCAAACTGATAATTACACTAAAACAAACTTTACTAAACATACTCAGGTGATTCACAGTTCTGTCAACACAATATCAATGATCAAATGACACTGTGCTGACAGGGCAGAGCAGTAATCCCACCCTGCAAGGGCCAGATGATTGAAGGCTTCCAATCATCCACTAAGGATGGGAAAATTGCTAATCCTCAGACACTCTTGAGAATAGGATGCATAAGACCTACCAGGGTAAAACATGGAGGAAAAAATGAGCAAATTCAACAGGGAAAAATTCCTGAGATGGGAACTTATCCCACCCACAAACTATGATGTGTGCACATCTGGAAGGAAACAACCAGTTGAGCTCATGGTAATCTAGGCCAGCAGCCACTACCCTCACCGGGCAATCTTACCAGCCCTGACAACACACACCTGGCCCCAAAAGCGAACCAAGTCAGGCATATGATGAGAGCAGTTAATGACTCTGACATGACTCAGGTAAACAAATTTGTACCACAACCCAAAGTGACAAATCCCACCAAGAAAGTAAAAAGCATAGACACACATACACAAGGATGACCACCCAAGAAGAATGACACTAGACTCTGTTTGAAAATATCCAGGGGGGTGAAAACCTTATTAAGAAAATATCAAACAGGATGAATGACAAGTAACATGGTAACCTGAGAAGCATGAGCCCAACCATAAACCCTAAATCAGACCATGCCCAGATGGAGACTGGCCACAAGTACTGAATGTAACAAACCACAGTACAGGCTGCAACATATGCACACTACTATTGCAAATTCTACTCCAGCATGCTCTATATGAACTATGATGAAATCATATTTGCCCAGCTGGGCAGGTTGTGGCAACAAACATCTGGCAAACCATAATAAGGCTTGCCTGCACCTGAAAACCCACTGTTTGCAACAACCAAACTAGTCATAGTTCTGTAGAACAAAACCAATTGAAAAACGACTTTAGATGAACCCCCGATGCAGGTGCAAGTGTGAGTGCTCCTCTGTTGGAGCACATACTCACTCTTCTCTAACCTCCCATTACTTTCCACTTCAACTAATAACCCAACTCCAGTCTAATTTTTTGGGGGGCACCCATTATTCACTCCTTAGCCAATCCACAAATTTACTTCTACTATCTTTTCTCCATTCCAGTGAGGAACTGAAGGTAGCTCAGACCCATTACTCTCACTCCTTAGCCCACCCACAACTTATTTCTACTATATTTTCTCTATTCCAATGGGAGGCTGAAGGTAGCCCATTGAGAGATAGCCTGGCTTCACGTGCCAAGGTTAAGAAGCTGCCTTCCAAGTGAACGTGGCTTTGTGGTTGCCAAGAGGTTTACAATAAAAAGATAACAAGATACAAGCTACAGAACCGACACTCCATACATATCTCACTTTGCAAGGATGCAACAATGCAGAAACACCAAGAATGGTTTGAGGGAATCCTTAGAAAATGCCAAGACAAAGAACACACAGCACATTTTTTAAACTCCTCTCACCCTATGTGTACTTCCCAGAGCATAAACAGAAAACTTATTTAACTAACTGAGAAGAACATATAGATGTACAGAGTTCACTTCCCACAACATTATCTATTCTATAAGCTGCAATAATAAATTTCACTATAATATATAATACTTTACTGGCATAGTAAAAGTCTTCACAACTTATTTAAGCTCCAATAACATTACAGCACCACACTGTACAGCATTTGACAACTAGATGTGGCACCTTTCAAATGAATCAATGCCACCGAGCTAAACCTCCTAAATCTAGCACTTCTTAAATCTTCCATTTTCCAACTATGTTTAGGAAAATGGAAGAATCTGGCAAATCACCCAAGCTGTGTAAACTCTACTTCTCAAACAGGCCATTCGCCAAAGCAACATTAAAGTTCATTGTTCAGGGTAGAGATTTTACCCCACAGAGAAGTGTTTATCATACTCCAAACACAACAAGAAATCTGTTAGGCCACGGAAATGTCTAATTGCTATTCGTGAACAAGATTAGTGGCTCATTGATAATAAGCAATGGACTACTCGGGTTCTGAGTTTGAAGATTTGTACACAAAGCATTAGCCCAAAGTAACAATTCACTAAACACGTTTACTGTATAACTTTAGTGAATGTTTTCATAAAATTGACACAACAACTTTTATCCATATATATTTGCCCGTAGGCTGCCTAAAGGAAAATTAAGTAAGTAGCCCAGAGAGGAGCATGCCTTTCAAAATGCATACATATTCTTATTTAATGTGTGAAAAAATTTGTACTGTCAAAGATGCTCAACAATCAGTTTTTTCACATCATCATAAATTGATTATGTGGAAAAACTGGGTAGCCAGAGACATTCAACCCTACAACTGTGTGAAACCATTCACTCTTCTTCCAAAACATACCATATGCATTACAGTACAGGTAACCCTCATATAACACGGTAGTTAGGTTCTTATAAAATCTTGTGTAGTGAAAAACAGTGTTATATGGGACTAAGAACCAGTACAAAAAGGGGGATTGTTCCAAAAGCTAACAAAAATAAGTCATTTTTTTATAACTATCGGAAACTTAATTTTTATTAAAAATAGTAATAACTGAACAATCGTCTTACAAACTGTGATACATAATGTCAGTTAATATACATTCATTTAATTTTCTTTCTCTTCATTGCTGCTAAGCACAATCAAACGAGAACATTTTCTCTGTTGCAGAATATCTTCACCAACATCTAGATTTCGTGTATCTTTTGCTCTCTTTAAAAAATTACTAATCTGGGATTGTTTGCTTTTGCTTGATAGACCTTTGTAAATTTTATGGTAGGGAGCTAAGCATTTTTGAAGCTCCCTTTTGAACTTTGTGTTCCTTTCAGTTGAAGGATCTGCATTCAAAAAATAAGATTCTAATTGCTTGGCTAAGTTTATGCCTTCCCAAATGCTTTTTTGTGTAAAATTTGAAACTTAATTTTCATCTGTGCTATCATCCTCCGAATTGATTTAGTTTACCTCCAATGCCATTTCCACCAAATCTCTTTACCAGCCTCTTTTTCTACCAGTAATTCTTGAACGCCTTCAATATTCATTACCATCAAAACCTTCCCTTACTACCTACTTAGCAAGTTCTACTATCACACCGATTCAATTTTCTGCAGGTTCAACCATATTTCCTGAATGAACTGACTCTGGTACAGTTTCCCTGTAACTATATTTTGGGCAGCCAATATACTAATGCTACATTATCAATAAGCTATGCACTTTTTTGGGGAAACATATGGGCTTGATCTTGCAATGTGTATATTTGCATATGTTATTCCAGGACTTCAGCTGTTGTTTCAGTGGCTGTTTAAGCTGTTGTTTTCAGTTGTTCCATTATTAAATAATGTTGCACAAGTAAATTGAAATGGAGAAAAGTGAAATTTTCAGCACTTCGACCTGTATAGAGTAAATTCTCTCTTCAATTCCTTAAAGGAATAACAGATAATCATTAGTCGTTTCATGGTACTTTCTACACTACTTCAGTGAGTGTAAGGACAGCAGAACAAAAAAAAAAAGGTTGGTAATTAAATTATACTATACCCTATTTTAATAAAATTTTCAGATTACTGCTGGCATCTTTAATTTATAGAGCAATTGTTAATTTAATAATAATGAATAATAAATAAATAATAATTACCAATGTACCTTTAATTGTTCTTATATGTACTAAGACAGGCTGATTATCCAGTTGTATTTATACCAACTTTAAATTACTCAGAAAATGAGATCTAAAACCCAGTACCAAAGCCAGACAAATAAAGCACAGCTGATAAATTTTGATATTCTGGAACTGAATTGATTAAAATGATTTATAAAATCTACAGTATTTAAATAAATGCCCACATCACGTGGTTGTTCTACTTTAACAAAGTAATAGGTGGTTACAGTGGTACCTTGGTTTGGGAGCATAATTCGTTCCGGAAACGTGCTCGTAATCCAAAGCACTCGTATATCAAAGCGAATTTCCCCATAAGAAATAATGGAAACCCAGATGATTGGTTCTAAAACTCAAAAATATTCATATACTGTAAAAATTATTAATACAAAATACATACCTTTTTATATTTTTAATATTTAAATTTAATATACATAAAGCAATCAAATTTATTAATTATTGGGTAGGACGACTTTCACTGTCACTAATGGAATCACTGCTATCCGTTGACTTTTTCTTTTTGTGCGACTTTAACAAGGAACCTATCCAATGACACTTGCTTTTGCCTCCTTTTGAGGATTTCACGGAAATATGACATTGCATTGTCGTTAAACAGATTCATCGCGCGCACTGCCACAGCCTTACTCGGGTGGTGCGTTTCTACAAAATTTTTCACTGTTTCCCACATTTTACACACCTCCCTAATCTCATTTGAAGAGAGGGATGTCTCCATTTTTTTCTCTTCCTCAGATGAGATCTCCTCCATAACCTTTTGCTGTGGCTCGCGATGCAGATCCATAAGTTCGTCGGTGTAAACTCCTGGCCATGTTCCTCCACCAGCTCTTGAATGTCGTCCTTATTCACCTACAGTCCCATGGTCGTCCACAAGGATACAATTTCATCGACAACTGGCAGCTCCTGTTCATGAGCAAACCCCTCAACGCAATCAGACCACAGTTTTCTCCAAGCAGAATTGAGGGTTCTCTTGGTGACCCCATCCCAGGCTTTATCGATGATCTTGAGGCAGTTTACAATGTGGAAATGATTTTTCCAAAACTCTTGGAGGGTAAGGTTAGTTCCTTCCGTCACCTCGAAGCATGGCTGAAATAGTGCCTTGATGTAAAGCTTTTTAAAGTTCGATATGACCTGCTGATCCATGGGCTGGAGTAATGGAGTAGTGTTGGGAGGAAGGAACTTGACCTTAATGAACTCTAATTCTTCCAGTAAGTCGTCCTCAAGGCCTGGAGGATGAGCAGGAGCATTATCCATAACCAGCAAGACTTTGAGTGGCAGTTTTTTTCCTAAAAGGTATTTCTTCACTGCAGGACCAAAGACCTCACTGATCCACTCAATGAACAAGATACGAGTGACCCAAGCCTTGCTGTTGGACCTCCACATAATGTTTAACTGGCTCTTCTGCACCTTGCATTTTTTGAAGGCTCGTGGATTCTCAGAATGATACACGAGCATGGGCTTGGCTTTGAAATCACCGCTTGCATTAGCACACAGCAAGAGGGTGAGATGGTCTTTCATGGACTTGTGACCAAGCATTGCATTCTCTTCTGCTGTAATGTAGGTCCTCTTCTTTCCAAAAAAGCCCCGTCTCATCGCAATTAAAAACTTGCTGTGGCAGGTAACACTCGGAAACCATGAGCTTCTGGAACTTGGCAACGAATGCCTCAGCTGCCTTAGCATCTGAACTCACAGCCTCTCTGTGCCTCAACACTATGGATGCCACTTCTCCTCTTAAAGTTATCAAACCATCCCCTGCTAGCCTTGAAGCCTTCGTTTTCTGTAGACGTACCTGGCAGTTAACTTACGAGGTCGGCGTACAAGGCTTTTCCCTTCTCATAGATAAAGTTCTCGGTCACAGTATCACCTGCTAGTTGCTTCTCGTTTATCCACACCAAAAGCAACTTTTCTACATCTTCCAGAATACATGGCCATTGCTTTGATATTCTCGTGACTCCTTTTGCTACAGCTAGTTCCCTTAGTTCTTCTTTCTTCTTTAATACTGTGCAAATCATTGACGTAGACTTCTTATAAAATCTTGCAATGGCGGCCACTTTCATACCTTGTTCGTGCTTCCCGATGATTTCCTTCTTAACTTCTACCGTAATCATCTCCTTCTTACCGCCTTCCTTTTCAACCCTTTTCTTCATTGGGGCCATTTTCGTAGTGTACAGTTAATAAAGAACAGTCACTACATTTGAACACAAAATAAAAAAATGCCTTATGCACATGCACGTGGTCACAACGCTAGTATGAATGTTGACTACAGTATTGACTGAATACGAATGACTATATATGAAATATGCCGACTGAGACCGAGCATGCGAGACGATTACCCACAATACCGATCAGCATGTGATCACGTGACGCTCGGCAGACAATTTTTAGGGAATAAAGCACAATTACAAAATGAGGAGGCACGCTTGATACACATAAACAAAGCTGCACGCGTGTAGCAACTGAATAAACAACACCATAAAGGCAGAGATATACTATTAACACCTCACATTTTACTAAAGCACATTTCTAGGGGTTATTACCATAAAACAATTTCCAGTTGCGTTCCTGCTAGTGGAATCTGTTATAAACTGATAGTAAACTCGATCTAATTGCATTTGCGATTATACTGATAGCTGGAATTGTGTTGGTTTTTATGTTATGGTGAAACGTGTTTCCTCTTCACTGATATAAAAAACATAAATACATTTTCAGAATCTTCTCTTCATTCCTATCGTGTTGCATTCGGTTGGGGTGATTCTGTGTTTGATTGCCATTTCTTGTAAACACAAAAGGCGAATCGTGCATAAGCGAATTCGGTTCGTGTTATATAAGATATTGTTCCCCTATTTATAAATCGTGTATGCTCGAATTTGTGTAGTGTAAACACGTGTTGTACGAGGACTGACTGTACTCGTATTGCAAGACCTCACTTGTTTATCAAGTTAAAATTTATTAAAAATTTTTGTTCGTCTTGCAAAACACTCGTAGACCAAATTACTAGTAATCCAAGGTACCACTGTATTTCAATATTAAATCTAAAAAAAAAAAAAAACGAGTGGAGCATTTTTCTCATATATTGTTTCACAATGATAAAATAAATTATGAATGATGTGCGAAAATTTCATAAACTTTGGTTACATGTTCTGCCAAATATTATACCACTGAGCAGTACACAGTAATAAGTTTGTTTACTTGTAAGTAATTCATAACTACTACTATTTCTTCTTTTCCCATTAAGCATATTGTTTAGTGGGGTTTAAGAAGGTCACCTTTCCATCTTTTTTGGTTCTCCTCTACTTCATTTGATTATGGTGTCTGATTCTTCATGATGAGTAAATGGCAATATATCAAAATTATGCATAATATTGTTATTATTAGCCAAAAAAATAATAAATTCCCGAGCCAAAAAAAAAAAAATAATAAATTCCCGAGCCAACAAAAAAAAATAATAAATTCCCGAGCTACCCTGAGAGAGAGAGAGAGAGTAGTAGTAGTGGCATGTAATGCAAGAAAGCAAGTGTATGAGCTTATGCAGCATCAGTCAAAAAAAAAAAAAAATCACACCATTCCCTCCAAATGCCTGTCCAGTTCCTCCTTAAATTTATTTAACCTATCAACTTTCCACAACGACAGATGGAAGTTTGTTCCAGCAATTAACCACCCACTGGCTAAAGGCAAATTTCCGCACATCTATTCTACATCTGTCTTTTCTTAATTTGAATTTATGCCCCCTTAGGTTCGTAATCTGAACAAGTGGAAGGATCCCACTTGTTCAGATAAGAGAGAGAGAGAAAGTGTGTGTCAAAAGTAGAAGGGAATCACCAAGGAAGAGAAGAATGATAATATCCTGCTCAGGACCCTGGGTGTGCCAAGCTCATACTCATCAGATGTGAGCCCCTGGGGTAATGAGCAATCATACAAACTTGGCTAAAATCACAGTATTAACAAGAAAATCTGGCTGTTTCAACAGGTGCTAATATGAAAGACATTGTGTACAATGTCATTCATATTAATGACTTCATATTTCTAAAATTCAATGTTAATGGTTTCAAATGCCACATTATTGGTGTTGCCATGTGACTTCAGGAAAAAAAAGAAAGAAAAGAAAATCTGACTGGAAGGGGTTAAACCATAATACCAAATTCAAAATATAATGGAATTAAACTGAAACTTTATTCAAAATAATAATCTATAACTTGTAACTTTTATCAATTTTTTTTTTTTACAGAAACCATCTTTCACATCCAAACAACTGAGAGGTATATTTAAAAAATTAATAAAAAAAAGTTAATTTGAGGAGACTCAATGCATAAAATGCCACATTTGCCTATCCTCAGAAATGGAAATTTCATTAAAACAGTTGAAACTTTATTACTCTGGCAATGTGAGAGATGCTGCAAACTTCACTATTTTCGCAATGTGAAAAGTGTAGCAAATACCATTCTGGCAATATTAAAATTCTTTAATATTTAAGAATTAAATATTAAAGAATACTGTTCTCTCTAAATAGCAACAATGGTTGCAAATTATTAAAACTCGAGAAAACAGCTATAATTAAAACAATGTAACTAAAATTACATTAATAAACTCAAAGTTTTATTATCATTATAAAAATAATAATAAAACTTCATTAAACTTACATGTCCAGTATTTTCTTAATTTGTTTGCCAGGCATTAAAGTTCAAATACCTGACTGTCTTGACCAAAATTGGACACCTGACAACCCTACTCATTACATAAGCATTTTCGGCCACAAACATTCAATGTTTACACAGGAGATTACACCAGTTTATAACCGAAAAAGTAAATAAAGTTATATTATCTCCTGTTCACTGTCGGAGACGCACAAATAATTGCTAGTAAGTTTTTCTCTTACTTAAAAAAAATAATAATAAATAAAAAAACATAACACTCAAGAAGGCATTTAATATTTAGTGCTATTGTCGATGGATTTAAATATACAGTTCAGAGATATTCAGACACCGATCCTAAAAATGAAGCTGAATAACGAGCATTCCAAACTACGTCAACTACCATCCATAATAATCCTTACCTTTACCTTTTTACCTTCAACCATTAAAGATTTCATCGCAAAGTCTACGCCAATTGTGTTGCTATACCTTTCTACATAAGTTCCAGATCGGAACCTGTGAACAACACATGTTTTACCAACGTGGCAGTCCCCAATTAAAACAATTTTAAAAATAAAATCAAACTCTTCGTAGTCATTCATTCTGTTGTTCTATAAACTTCACTATAATATTCCCACGACAACAAGAAACCTCGAAAAGATTACAAAATGATACTGTGATCGCAAGGCAGCCATACCAGAATAATTTCGTTACAACGCCAACTGTTGGACAAAACAGTCAGAAGTTTCCTTTATATATATATATTATTATTATTATTATTATTAATAGCCATATGGTGCAAGGAAGCCTGAGGCTTATGCTGCACCAGCCAAAAAAAATTTCTGAGTTACCCTGTGTGTGAGAGAGAGAGAGAGAGAGAGAGAGAGAGAAGTAGAAGGAAATCACCAAGGAAGAGAAGAATGATGATATCCAGCTGAGGACCCCGGGTGTGCCAAGCCCATACTCACCAGATGTGAGCCCCTGGGGTTATATATATATATATATATATATATGGGCGTCCACAGAACATTTTCCAGGGGGGAGGGCAAAGCTTGGAGACAAATAATTACATCAATAAATTTTTATTTAATTTTTTAAATAATTATTTAATTAAACAAGTAGATTATAGAATACAGTATTGCATCAATACAAAAACTCATACATACTGTATATAAATTTATAATATAAAGGAAACAAGAATTAATAAATATATATATATATATAACAGTTTTTTTAGTTAATTATAATACCAACTAGATAAATTGGAGAATTTAGCATAAAAGTATTAGGGATGCTAACTATACTCATTTCTTTTTGCCAGATAGCAAATGGCAAACAGAATTAGCTTCAGCTAATTATTGATGGGATATATTGAATGGATCTAGCCTTAACGTTCCATTCAATGTATACATATATCTATAATTAACTATATTATAATTTTAATTTTACTATTTTATATTATTTTATTTTATGTGCTTATTTATAGGGTACAACAAAGAAGTCCAATTTAGGTTTCCTAAACTTGGCCCTTTGAACTAATGAGTACAGTTTGCACCCCTAATACATTTATGCTAAATTCTCCAATTTATCTAGTTTGTATTACAATTAACTAAAAAATTGTTATATACAGACAGATGTAATGTACAATCATAAATTTGATGGCATTAATCTGTTAGCATTAGCATTAGCATTAGTAGAGGCATTTGATGCAAGAAAGCAAGCTTATGCAGCATCAGCCAAAAAAAAAAAAAAAAAAAAAAAAAAGTAACATAAATAAATAAAAATAACCACTTCCACTTCACCCCTCTGTTCGTTCGAAATACCTGTCCAGCTGAGCCTTAAACTTATTTAGGCTATCAACTTCCACGACAAGGGATGGGAGTCTGTTCCACCCACCAACCACCCGCTGGCTAAAGGCAAATTTCCGCACATCTATCCTACATCTGTCTTTCCTCAATTTGAATTTATGCCCTCTCAGGTGATTTTTCTGAGCTAGAGGAAGAATCCCATCAGCATTGAGCATGCTCAAACCATTCAAGGCTTTGTACACCTCTATCAGATCACCCCGCTGGTGCCTAGTTTCCAGACACTGTAATTTGCAAAACTTAAGCCTTTCTTCGTAAGAGAACCCCTTTGTCCCATTCACCAATCTAGTTGCCCTTCTCTGTACTCGTTCCAGCAGCTCTACATCCTTCCTGAAATGAGGCCTCCAGGCCTGTATACAGTACTCTAGGTGTGGCCTGACCATTGCCTTATACAAGGGAATAATCACCTCCTTATCCCTGCTAGAAAAATTTCTATATATCATTGACAATACACCATGAGCTACTCTTGCAGCTCGTCTGCACTGCTCAGAGAACTTCATATCTGCCTGCACCACCACCCCCAGGTCCCTTTCATTCTCTACCACTGTCAGTGTAGTACCACAGAGTTGATACGTTGCTCTGGGGTTGCTGTTTCCCATATGTAGTACTTTACATTTGTCAATGTTAAACTTCATTTGCCACCTCGAAGCCCATCTGCTCAACCTTTCCAAATCCTGTTGCAGCAGCATAGTGTCAGTAGTGTCCTTGACAACCCTGCCAACCTTTGTATCATCTGCAAACTTGGACATTAAGCCTGATATACCATCATCAATATCATTTATAAATACAGAAAACAATAAAGGCCCCAATACTGAACCCTGAGGGACTCCACTAATAACATTAGTCCACGATGAGCAGTGTCCATTGATTACCACTCTCTGTCTTCTCCCCCTCAACCACCCCTTTATCCATAGCAGCAACTTGCCTCCAATGCCACACTGCTCCAATTTGTGCAGCAGTCTTCCATGTGCAACAGTATCAAAAGCCTTTCTAAGATCCAAGTATATAATATCAAAGTTATTCCCTGCATCCAGTTCTTTTGTGACTGCATCATAGTATCCAATCAAATTGGTCAGGCAAGACTTCCCCTTAACAAAACCATGCTGTGTCCTAGCTATAACTGAAGTCTTGTCTAGATGATCCTGCAGTGCTTCTTTCACCAGTGCCTCCATTAATTTTCCGGGAACAGAAGTTAAACTCACAGGTCTATAATTACTTGTGTCAGCCTTTGATCCCCCTTTGTGAATTGGGGTCACATTTGCACATCTCCAGTCAATGGGTACCTCCCCTGAGTCCAAGGAAGCTCTCATAATTATGGCTAAGGGTTTGCTTACCTCCTTTGCTGCCTCCTTTAATATAACTGGATAGATCCCATCCACCCCAGGTGCCTTTCTTGTGTTTATCTTCAACAATTTCTCCTCCACTTTGCTCTCAGTTATTACAAGATTCTCTAGCTTACTGCTAGAGTTGAATACACCTCTGGCATTCCCCTCGCTGAATAACTCCTCATGTGTGAATGTCGATGCAAAATATTCATTTAGTTTGTTAGCTACCCGAGCAGGGTCATCAACAGTTGACCCATCGATCTCAAGTGGACCAATCTGATTCATCCCCTTCCTTCTAGAGTTTACATAAGTAAAGAACTCTTTGCTGTTTTTCTTCGCATCCCTTGCCAAGGATCTCTCGTAATCTGCCTTCGCCTGCCTAACCTCCTTTGTAACTTGGTTACAGATCAACTTGTATCTATCATAGGCATCCGTGTCACGTGTTAATTTGTATGTATCCCATGCATTTTTCTTCTCTGCCATATGCCTCATTAGTTCATCTGACAACCATTTAGGCCTAAACCTTGAACAATATTTCTTAGTTGGTATGTAAAGCCTAGTAGCTTCCACGATAAGTTCCTTGAATGCTTCCCATTTTGAATTTGCTGTTGGCAATATCATCAGTTGATCCCACAGTATAGAATTTAAATACTGTCTCAGTCCATTGTAGTCGCCTTTACGAAAGCAATACCCCTTCCCTTTACCCCTAATGGTAGTTACCTCTTTGAGTAAATCCCACTTCAGCACACTGTGATCACTGCCACCAAGTGGTTCATTTATCTGCAGATTCTGAATGCATGAAGAATCACTACTGATAATCAAATCAAGAGTATTACTCCCTCTAGTTGCCTCCCGAACATGCTGATGTAGAAAACAATCATCCAATAAATCCACAAAAGCCTTGCTACTGTGTGAGTGACCAGCCCCCAAATTCCAGTCAATATCTGGGAAATTAAAATCCCCCATTATAAGACTCTCTGATTTACTGGCCCACTCTATTTCTCCGAACAGTTTCTTATTATACTCATCAGAGTCATTAGGCCTATAGCACACTCCTACTCTCAATTTTGATCTCCCAATGCTTATGTCACACCAAACTGACTCGACACTGCACTGTCCAGCGATGTCGACTGGCTTCACTTCCCTGGATTTTATGTGTTTCTTAATTAATAGCATAACCCCTCCTCCCTTCCTATCCTGTCTATCCTTTCTGTACACATTGTACTCCCCAAATTCCAGTTCTGCATTTCTTATATCTGTGTGACACCACGTCTCTGAAATCCCCACAATATCTGCCTTTGATGTTTTGAGCAATACCTCAAATTCATCAAATTTATTTACTAAACTCCTAGCATTGGTGTACACACAAGTATACATGCACCTGTTCTTTTTCTTAGCTACCCTAACACAACCCATGTGTTTACTTGTACCCCAATGATTCCCAGCAGTCTCTGAAATATCCTGCATCTTATTTTCCAGGCTGCGGCTCATTCCAATAGAAGCAGTCATTCCAATAGAAGCTGTTCTGTCACTCTTTCTCCTTTTTTATTGCTTATATTCTTTTACATAACTTCATATATATATATATATAGATAATAATAATTTCAATAATCACGTATCGTATAAAAATTGAATTCTCCGTCAATCGCTTGCAAACCTATTGATGACATTTTCAATAAATTTTTCCCAGTGTTTGCTGGGAGACCTATTGCTACTAGGCTGTTATGTAGGGTCTTAGGCATCATACCTGTGGTTCACACGATGATCAGGATGGTCGTTACTTGTTGCATATGCCACATCTCTTTAATCTCCTGTCTTAGGTTCGTGTACTTCCTATTTTTTTACCCATGGGTTTTCGGCAGATTGCCAGTGTTGGGCAGCGCTATGTCAATCAGATAGGTGACCTTTTCTTTCTTGTCCACAAGGGTTATGTCCGGTCTGTTGTGCAGGATTGTCCTATCCGTTATTATGGCGCGGTCCCAGTACAGCTTGTGGGTTGGGGTCTCTAGTACTGCCCGGGGTTCTTACTTCTAGTACGGTCCACTTTCTTCGATCTACTGGCATTTCCTTGCTACCTTCTGATGCATTATCCTGGCTACCTGGTGGTGCCTATGAGTATACTCAGTCTGGGTAATCACCTTGCATTCCGGGGTGATGTGTTGGATCGTTTCTGAGGCCAAGTGGCATTGTCGACATGTGTCATCGAACACTTCGGGCTCCTTGGCGATGTATTTGCTATAGTTCCTGGTGTTGATTACCTGGTCTTGGATGGCGAACATGAATCCTTCAGTCTTGGGGAAGAGCGTCTCGCTCGTGAGGCATGCATTTAGAAGCAATTTTATCTATGTCATCTTGATGGAGATCATTTTAGTGTCTGCCACGAAGTGTCTTCTCTGCCCATCTTTCTAGCTTCGTTTGTACTCCTGGTTGGGGAGACTCCTCACTTAGGTTAAGTGGGGTATACCGCTTGTCTATCTTCCTTATGGCCTGATGGAGTGCTGCTGTGTGTTTCTGAAAGTAATCCTTCAGGTTAACTATCGCTGTCTTCTTTTGCTCAATGAGGTCTATCAGGCCCCTTTCTCCTTCTTAACGGGCAATTGTCAGTCTCTCCACGGCAGATTTCGGATGGTGTTGGCGGTTCTTGGTCATCATTGTCCTTGTCTTTGTCATGATATCCTCCAACTCGTTGTTAGTCCAATCTATGACCCCGAAGGAGTATGTTAGCACTGAGACTGAAGGTGTTTATGGCTTTAACTGTGTTCCCTCCGTTCAGCTTTGCTTTTAGCAGGCTTCTGAGTCTCTGATGGTATTTTTCGGTGAGACAGGCCTTAATTTCCTTATGCTGTGATTGCTGAGCCTGCATCATCCCCAAGTATTTGTAGGCCTCTCCCTCTGCTATGGCTTCGATCTCTATGCCAGTCTACAACTGGTAGTTTCGGTTGACTAATTTTTCATGCAATTCGTGGGCCTTGCATTTGTCTAGACCACATTCGATCCTAATATCATTGCTGAATTCTTCGGTGATCTGGAGAAGTTGCTGGAGGTGCTTCTCGGTTTCAGCGTAGTGCTTGATGTCATCGATGTATATCAGGTGGGTGAGGGTGTACAGATTCTTCCTTCCTTCTTTGAGGTTATATCCATACTTGCTACAGTTGAGCATGGTGGACAGTGGGTTAAGTGCTAGACAGAACCACAATGGGCTCAGGTCATCTCCCTAAAAGATTCCTCTCCTGATGGGGATTGGCCTGGTTGTGATGTTTTCGAACTTAATGCTGGTACTCCATTTCGCCATCGTTTCTCCTAGGAAGTTTGTCAATATCGGATTGACTTTGCAGATGTTCAGCACCTCTATTAGCCAGCTATGAGGCGCGGAATCGAAGGCCTTGTGGTAATCGATGTTGGCTGTGTACATGTTGCAGCGCTTCTTGTACGCTTGCTCCATAACGGCGACAACTATGGTTGATTGCTCATTGCATCCTTTGCTCAGCCGCTTGCATTCTTTCTGCTGTTCGGCAATTATGTTCTGTCTCTCCAAGTGGTCTGATATCTTCCTGGTAATCCAGCTGGTTAGGATCTTGTACATTGTTGGGAGGCAGCTTATTGACCTATATTTCGCCTGGTTTCTTGCATCTTCGTCTTTAGGCTTCAGATATGTGATTCCTTGAGTGAGAAACTTCGGGATCATCTCTGGGTACCTTATTATTCGGCTGAATTGCTCTGCCCGATGCTTGTGTGTGCAGTCAGCTTCTTATACCAGTACTTGTTGACGTTATCTATTCCTGGATTTTGCCAGTTGTGAGAGTTCTTGATCATCTGTTTTACTTCTTCTTCTCGAATCTCCCACCCTCTCATTTCTTGTACGTCCTTGGTTTTCTTGCGTTCTAGTTCTATCCAGGTGGCTCAGCTGTTATGTCTTACTGCACTGCTCCTTATATTTCCCCAGAATTCCTCAATCGTCTTCTTCTCGGGTGGTCCGTTCCTTTCTTTCCTGTCTTCTTCGAGATTCCTGTAGAAGCCTCTTTGATCCTCTTCGAAGATTCGGTTGTTTCTTTTCCTCTGGGAGTTCTCTTTGTATCGGCGGTGTCTCTTGCTGAGTGCAAAGAAGTTCTGTTTCAACGTGTCCAAGTACTCTCCTATTCTCTGATTTTTTGTTCATGTTTGCTGTGGACGCTGTGTCTCTTGAGGATGCTTTTCACTTTTTCAATTAATTTCTTACTCCTATGTCCCCATTGGTACTGGGTCAATTGGCCTATGTTAACTCTTAATTTTTCTATCTTCTGCTGAAGTCTTCTTTCCCAAGCTGGGGGTTCCTTCTGTTTTCGATTATTCTGCTGCTGGTCTCTCGCTTCTCTTCCATTAACCCTCGTGGCTGCTACTGCTGCACAATACACGGCTGTATGGATGGCCTCCAGTGTTGCACCATTGCTGTCGAGGTATTGCGGTATTATGTGCCGATTCAGGTGTTCTGTGACTCTCCACAAGGTTCTCTTCGGCCTCTGCTTCGGTATCACGTGAGTCTTTGTGTGGTCCATTCCTTCGAATTCTGTTATGGCCTTCTTCCACTCGTCCTCTATTCTGGATATCATGACCTCGTCTCTTTCCACTTCAGCTGCTGTGGGTTGTATTTCTTCTTGCCCTTCCTCCTCTGGTTCAGTGGTAATATGTTCTTCCTCCTCTGGTTCTGTATTCTTTATCCTTTGTAGTTGATCGCTCACGTCCTGCTTGATTTTTTACAAAATTGCAGGAGCTATCAGTTTCTTTTTGACAATGGTCTTCCTCTGGTCTGCTAGTTTTGGCGCATTATAGCTTTAGTTGATAATGCACCAATAAAACCCAACAACCAACCAACCAACTGGTCTGCTATTTGCTGTACGGTGACCTGAATATCCGGGAATCGTTCCAGCCACTTGGTATGTAGTCTCACCCTGTAAGTTGTCATATCGGTCTCCAGCTTCGTTATTTCGTAGTATGCTTGCATGATGTACGTATTCATTTCGATGCTCCACTTCAGGCGTTGGCGTTTTCTTCCTTCCTGTGTGGTCACTAGCACAGTTGCAGAGGAAACACTTCCAATTGGTGGGGATGGATGCTCTTGCCCTTATCTTGTGGTAGCCATACGGTGGACAGTGCCACTCGCTCCACTGTCTTCCTCTGGTGACCGTCTCTGATTTTTCGAATCGACCCCTCTGCCTAAGGCCTGAACGCAAGAGACTTTATCCTGTGCCACACTTGATGCAGTATGATTAATATTTCTCTGCGACATCATCCATCTATGGAGGTGGATTATTATTATTATTATTATTATTATTATTAGTATTAGTAGTAGTTGTAGTAATGGGAAATGATGCAAGAAAGCAATCTTACATAGCATCAACGAAAAAAAAAAAAAACAGTTCACTGATCCGCACCCTCCAAGAATTAGCATTAGCATTAACAAAGGCACATGGTGCAAGAAAGCAAGCTTATAAAGCATCAGCCAAAAAAAAAAAAAATCGAATTTCACCACTTCCTCAAAATCTTTTTCTAGTTCTTCCTTGAATCTATTTAAGCCGTCAACTTCTACAACGACAGTTTGTCTAGTTCTCTCTTGAATTTATTCAATACATCCCATTCCGCAATAACAGATGGAAGTCTGTTTCATATTCATATTCCAGCTTCCATATTCTTTGATCCCTCCAAGTGTTACAAAATCCACTCTGCAACATAAACTTTTTACTATCAAGATACGGTCAACCACCCGTTGGCTGAAGGCAAACTTCCAGACATACAGGGTTATTCAAAATGAAGTCCGTGGTTTCAAACAATTCCTATGCACACATGAGCAGACATAGGAAGAAAGAAATATTTCCAGAATGCAAGTAAAGTAATGAAGTTTTTTTACATACCTCATAAATGTTCAATATGAGAGCCTTTAGTGAAATCGCACTGAAATCGCCCAAAATCACATTCTGCTTATTCACTTTCCCCGACAAATGGAAAGTCGATTCATCAGAAAAAATCACTCTGTCAGTAAAGTGGCGTTGCACAACGGTAACAGATTTACTTACATGAAACTCCAACACAGTAAAAGCTTTCTCATTACATTCCGAAGCCATGTCGCAACAGAGCAGAACAAGGGTCACAGGCAAACGAACGACTGCACGGCGGTATGGGTCCAACGCTATCTGCTGGTTAGCCGTGCAGCATACCGAACATCGCGAGCGTGGGAACGAAACTTGAGATATTATGCGTTCTTTCGAGATGGCTACAAATGATTATGACACATGCGCTTTCCCAAAAAAAAAATTCTGCAACTCCTGACTTCATTTTGAATAACCCTGTATATCCTGCACCCATCCTTTCTCAACTTGTATATGTTATATATCTTTAACTTGAATCTTTGAATTTATATCCCCTTATGTGTGTGGTCAAGCGTACCCTTCAGCTTAATCAACCAGTTCAAAGCTTTAAACATCTCAGTCAGATCTCCCCACAGGTGTCTGGTCTCGAGATGCTGAAATTTGCAGACTGAGGCCTTTCTAGGTAGGAACATCCTTCTGTTCCCTTCGCCAATCTTGTTGCCCTTCTCTGCACCCGTTCCAGCAGATTTACATCCTTCCTAAAGTGAGGTCTCCAGACCTGTATATATTACTCAAGATGTGGCCTAATCATTGCCTTATACAAAGGGATAACCACTTCTTTGACCCTGCTAACAAAGTTTCTGTATTCATTGACTAAACATCATAAGCTGTCCTGGCAGCCAGTCTGCACTGCTCAAAGAATTTCATGTCTGACTGCACAATTATCCCAAGTCTTTTTCATTCTCCACTACCCTGAGTGAGGTACCACACAGTCGATAAGTTACTCTGCAGTACCTTGCATTTGTCAATGTTAAACTCGAATTGTCTTTTCTCAGAACATCGACCCAATTTTCCTAGCTCTTGTTGCAGTAGCTCACCCTGATGACTGTCGTTAAGTACCCTGTCGACTTTTGTATCATCTACCAACTTAGACATTAAGCGTAAGATCTGAGTACTTACTGATCTTTTCCTTATATGTTTTATGGAGGTTACTGGAGTTGAGCTCGGCTATGTCGATCAAGTAGGTAGCCATTTCCTTCTTGTCAATGAGGGTTATACCAGATCTATTGTGCTGGGTCGTATTGTCCTTTATGATGACAGTGCCAGTATAGTCTGAGTGGAGGTCTCTTTGGCCTTAGGCTCATACTTATAAGACGGTAAACTTTGTTTGATCAGCTGGTACTTTTGCAATGGATTCTGATGTATTATCCTGGCATCTGGTCGTGTCTGTGAGTGTACTCCGTCTAGATCAGCACCCTGAATCCTGCGGTGATATGCTGGATTGTTTCTGGGGTTCGGTAGCGTCGTCGACATTCGTCATCTGTCCAGGATCCTTGTCGATGTATTTCCTGTAGTTCCAGGTGTAGCACAGTGGTATCGTCACCGTCGTCCCCCTCACCGGGAGGAAAAGGCCCAGGTTCGAATCTCCTCGATGCCGGGAGGAACGTTTATGAGCTTTTTCCACTCCGTGGCAGAGTTAGTCGGTCTCAGGTGTTGATAAGAAGGGTTTTTCTCCGGAAACTGAGATTTTTCGTCCAGCAAAACAAGCAAATTAACCAGAGAACACACAATACACATGGTTGTATGTAATAACTTACCGGTGACCCCAATAGTTTTTTTAGTTCCTGGTGTTGATTACCTGGTCTTGGATGGCGAGAATGAATCCTTCGGTCTCGGGGAAGAGCCGACCGTTGGAAGTCATCTTATCTATATAGTCCTGATGGAGGTCATTGTGGTGTCTGCCATAGAATGTCATCTTCGTCCATCATTCTGTCTGTGTAAGTGTGGTTGTTGCGGTTATTATTATTATTATATAAAAAAAAAATTATCCTTTATATCAAATTTTTCCGCCTCGTGGGGTGGTTCGTTCGGTCCAATTACTATTATTATTATTGTTACCGTTGGTTGAAGAACTGGAGTACAATCATACAAGTATTCAAGTATTTTGGTGTTCTGGAGTTCCATGTAAATATTCTCTGGGAGGCTTATTGCTGCTAGGTTCTTATGGAGGCCAAAGGGCCTCCATAAGAACCTAGCAGCAATAGGCCTCCCAATAGGTTTTTCTCCATAATGACCATCTCGATCATCGTCTCAACCATCGGCATGATGGTTGAGACGATGATCGAGATGGTGGTTGAGACGGTGGTTGACCGGCATGGTGGTTGAGACGACGATCGAGATGGTCATCACTTGTTCCATGTGCCACATCCCTTTGACTTTTTCTCTGAAGCCTGAGTACTTCTTGGTCTTTTCATCAAACGTTTTCCTGAGGTTGCTGGTGTTGGGCACTGCTATGTCGATCAGGTAAGTAGCTATTTCCTTCTTGTCGATGAGGGTTATGCCTGGTCTTTTGTTCGGCATCACCTTGTTCATTTTTGTCACAGGCCCAGTGTAGTTTATGAGTAGAGGTCTCTAGTAGGGCGTAAGGATCGTACTTAGAATACGATAAACTTTCTTTAATCTTCTGGTATTTTTGTGCTAGCTTCTGATGTATTATCCTAGCCACCTGGTCATGTCTGTGAGTGTAATTCGTCTAGGTGATCACCCTACACCTGTGGTGACGTGCTGGATTGCGTTCGGTGCCAAGTGGCATCGTCCACATGTGTCTTCTGCTACTTTTGGGGGCGCCTCCGTAGCCAGGTGGGAAGGAGCAGCAGTGCGTAGCACACGCTTCTTGATTAAACCGGGGTTCGAGCCCGTCACCACCAAATATACGGAGGATGTGGAAAGGTCAGGGAATGACCACCGCATATCCTGGAGCAATATGGCCTTAGTTGCTAATGCTCCTAAAAACCAAAATAACTTAGCTACTTTTGGGTCCTTGGCGATGTATTTGGTGTAGTTCCTGGTGTTGATTACCAGGTCTAGGATGGCGAGCATGAATCCATCGGACTCAGGACAGAACCTTCCGTTCGTAAACCAAGCGATCGAAGCCATCTTATCTATGTAGTCTTGATGGAGGTCATTGTAATGTTTGTCATGGAGTGTTCTCTTCTTCTATCCTTCTGTTTTTATTTCTTCTGTTTGTGTGTGTGGTGCCCTTGTTGAAGTTCTGCGTTGTGTGCCGTTTGTCTGTCTTTCTCATGGCTTAGTAGATTGGTGCTGTAATTTCCTGGAAGTTATTCCAGTGGTTCTTAATCGCCTTCGCTTGTTTAAATGGGTAAGTCACTCCCCTCCTTCCGTCTTTACGGGCTATAGTCAGTCTCTCGATGGCCGACTTCGGGCGGTGTTGGCCCATCTTGGTCATTATTATCTGATCGATCTCAACTCTTCTCCAGCTGGGTGTTGGTCCAATTTATGATCCCAAAGGAGTACGTTAGTACTGGGACTGCAACTCCGTGGCTGAGTTAGTCTCTCAGGCGTAGATAGCAAGGTTACCCCCGAGAAACTGGATTTTTTTTCGTCCAGCGAAACAGGCATATCAACCACAGAACACACGCAATTTACAGACACAAATAGGAGTAGCTGTATTAAATTACGGGTGACGCTAATATAATAATTTGAGTACTGGAACTGCATAAGTGTTTATGGCTGTGACTATGTTCTCGCCATTCAACTTTGAGTTTAGCGAACTTCTCAGTCTCTGATGGTATCTCTCAGTGAGACAGACCTTGATCTCCTTGTATTCTAACTGGTGGGCCTGCATCATCTGCTGATATTTGTATGTCTCTCCCTTTGTCATTGCTTCAATCTTTTCACCTGTCTTCAGTTGGTAGTTTCGTCCTCCTGGATGTCCTTAATGCAATCCATTGGTCTCGCATTCGTCTAGGCTAAATTGTATCCTGATATCAGTGATGAACTCTTCAGTGATTCGGAGTAGCTGTTGGAGTTGATTCTCTGTTGCGACAGAGAGTTTGATGTCAGCCATGCACATCAGGTGAGAGAGGGTGATGTACAGGTTCTTCCTACCTACTTTTAGGGTATATCCGTACTTGCTGTTATTGAGCGTAATGGACAGTGAGCTGAGATCTAGACAGAACCATCGTGTGCTCAGGGCATCTCTCTGGAAAATTCCTATTCCTCTTCTTATGGCTATTGGTCTGTTCCTGATATTCATTACCTTGATGGTGGTCCTCCATTTTGCCATGGTTGTTTCTAGGAAGTGTGTCAGTGTCGGGTTGACTTTGTAGATCTTCAGTGTCTTTATTAACCAGCTATAGGGCACGAGGTCGGTCGAAAGCCACGCGATAGTCGATGTAGTCTGTGTACAGGTTACGGAGCTTGTAGGCTTGCTCCATAACTGCAGTGGTCAGATGTAAGCAAATGAGCATCCTCTGTTCATTTGCTTACATCCCTTCTGCTGCTCGGCCATGATATTCTGGCTCTCTAAGTGGTCTGATATCTTCTTAGGTATGCAGCTGGTTAGGATCCTGTACATTATTGGGAGATAGGTGATTTGTTTGTACTCTGCCCGATTTGTGGTGTGTCTGTCTTTAGCCTACAGGTAAGTAATTCATTGAAAGAGAGATTCTGGGATTGTGCCAGTGTGCCTTATTATCTGGGTCACCTGCTGTGTGTATGGCTAGAACTTCTTTTACCAGTGGTTGTGGATATAACTTATTCCTGGGGTTCGCCAGCTGTGAGACTTCCTGATCGACTGCGCACACCTTCCTCCTGAATCTCCCATTCCGTTATCTCTTGTACGTTCTTATTTTCCTTGTTTTCTTCCCTTCTAGATTTATCCAAGCACATGACCATTTTGGCTAACTTCACAGATATCTCCATAACTCCTCGAGTACTTTCTGGTCGGGGGTTTGTTGCCTTCCTTGTCACCTTGTCCGATTTCTCTGGTTTTCATCAAATGTCCTGTTGTCAGCTTTCCTTTGGCCATTCTCCTTGTAATGGCGAAGTCTCCAGCTGAGTGCCAGGAGTTTCTGCTTGAAAGCGTCAAAGTATTATTCCATCCTCTGTTTACAGGTCTCCTATTTGCTTTGGATATTGTCTGTCTGCGCTGGTGACATAAGTATTTATTATTTATCTTAATTTATTCTTTTAAGTGGCTATCTAATAGCCACTTGTACATTACCTATGTTCTTTCCTTGAGACTTTTCTTTTTCCCCTTGTCGGTGCAAGTTGGGCTTCCTTCCCGGCTAGGGGAATCTTTCTTTCAAATGTACAAGCCTTCAGGCTTCAAAATTTTACCTCTTCAAGCTCTCTCGCTTGTTAGATTTTCCAACTAGTGTTTTCCTCTTTCCTGTTTCTTCTTTTTCCTGAGAGAGTGTTTTGCTCTCATTTCTTCTTCTACTTTCTTTTCTCCTACTTTATCCTCCCTATTCATTATTTACTATAACCGGGATTCCACTTGTTGGAATCCCACTAAGTGTAATTTAGATAGTTCCTGGAGCGCCTCCACGTGGCTAGGGACGGGAGTCGGGACGCAGGTAGCTTGCTCCCTGCCTCCCGGCTGCTAAGACTCCAGGGCCGGCAAACAACAACCATCACAACACACATATATACTTACACACACACACACTTACACACACACACACTTGCCAGCTATAAATAACCTACAGATGCTACAGCGGTATATAGGGGTAACCCTGGAGGCCGCAATCAATACAAGAATACCTTGTCCTTGTCCTTGTCTGCACTGGTAGCACAGTGGTATCGTCACCGTCCTCCCCACACCGGGTGGAAAAGGCCTGGGTTCGAATTCCGTCGATGACGCGAGAAATATTAATGGGCTTCTTTCAGTCCGTGGCTGAGTTAGTCGTTCTCAGGCGTAGATGGAAAGGTTTGCCCCCCTCAGAAACTGGGGTTTTTTTCTTTCGGCAAAACAGGCAAATCAACCAGAGAACACACACACGCAATTTACAGACAAAATAAATATATGGGTAGAAGTAATCATAATTTGGTTTGTGGATATTGTCTTTCTTGAGGATGACCTTTTCTGATCAACTTCTTACTTCTGTTACCTATTGTCACTGAGTCAGTTGCCCTACCTTCACTGTTATCTCTTCTATCTTCTGCTGTAACCTTCTTTCTCATGCTGGGCGTTCCTTGTCATTAGGTTTTGTGTTATGTTAATCTCTGCTTTTCCTTCCATTAATCCTGGTGGCTGTTGCAGCGGCATTGTAATTGGTTAATTGGTTGTGCGGATTACTTCATTGTTGTTGAGGTAATCTGGTATTATTTACCTATTGAGGTGGTCTTCTTCTATTCTGGATATTGCGATTTCGTCTGTTTCCACTTGAGCTGCTCCGTTTTGTAGTTCTTGTACTTGTTGTTCCTTCTCCAGTTCTGGTTCCATTGTGTCTGTGTTCCTCGTTGTTTGTATTTGGCCGCTCACATCCTGCTTGATTTTTTCCAAGATTTCAGGAGCTATCTGGTTCTCCTTGACGATGGTTTGTCTCTGTTCTGCTATTCGCTGACCTGATCAGTTGGGAATTATTCCAACTACTTGGTATGTAGTTTTAACCTGTACATTGTCACGTCTTTCTCTAGCTTCGTTACTTCGTAGTAAGCTCACACGATGAACGTATTCATTTCGATGCTCCACTTCATGCATTGACTTCTTCTCCCCTCCTTGGTGGTCACTAGCGCAGTTGCACAGGAAACACTTCCAGCTTGTTAGGCCGAATGGTCTTGTAATTTAGCAGTGGTAACCATACGGTATACAGCCCCACTCGCTTCACTGTCGTCCCTGGGAGACTGTCTCCGACTTTTCGAACCAATCCCTCTGCCTAAGGCCTGAATGCGAGTTACTCTATCCTGAGCGACACTCGATACTGTAATTTTTTTTTAATACGCCGCGGGAACTCCTCTCCGCCCCTAGTTTTTTTTACTACACCACGGGAATCTCTTTTATTTTTATTATTATTATTTTTTTAATACACTATGGGACCTCTTTTTTTTTTAATACGCCGCAGGAAACCCCTCTTCCCTTTACCCCTCTGGAGTGGGCCCCAGAGGAATCGGACCCACTTTTTGGCAACATCAGGTAGGTCAGAATCTCGAATTCAGACATCACGAGCACTATTGGGACTGGCCCACCTTCCCGTGGTGTGTACGAGTACCTAGAATCATCTGTCCAGGTGAGTGATGCTTCTGAATAGTCAAGTGGCCAGAACAGAACAACGGAACACACACATAATACACACATATCCGGCCCATTTGTAGTGATACTGTTCTTCACAGAGATACGAGGCGGAGATGAAATGACGTTCAAGGAGGGGCCCTTTACAAAACCACATGTCCACATGTATGTTCGATATTTCTATAACTCATCTCCAGCTATAATAACTAGTTGGAGTTCTTGCTGGACTGTGTCAAGGAATTCTTCGATCCTCTGATTATAGGTATCGTGCTTGCTTTGGATGTTGTCTTTCTTGAGGATAGCCTTCACTTTTCTGTGCATCTTCTTTCTGTTATTATTATTATTATTATTAAAATTTTTTCCCTTTACGCGGTTTTCCCGCTCCGTGACGGATACTGCTACCTAGTGCATGGGGTGGTTTGTGTCCATTTACTATTATTATTGTTATTATTACTGTTGGTCGAGGAAATCTCTTACTGTCCTACAGATGCTCAGGATTGCAGCTTTCTGGAGTTCAATGTAAACGTTCTCTGGGAGCCTATTGCTGCTAGGTTCTCATGGAGGCGCTTTGGCACCATGCTGGTGTTTGACACAGTCATCGGGTTGGTCATTACTTGTTCCATATGCCACATAATTTTGATTTTCTGTCGTACTGTTTTCTGGAGATTACTGGTGTTGGACAACACTGTGTTGATCAGGTACGAAGCCATTTCCTTCTTGTCGATGAGGACCATGTCTGCTGCTTTGTGCGGGATCGTCTTTTCCGTTATTATGGCACAGTCCCAGTATGGTCTGTAAGTAGATATATCTAGTACATTGACCACCTTCCTCCCAACCCCACACCACAAACACTTTGCCTGGTGTGCCCTATCACCTTGACTGCTTTTGCTGTTCTTAACACTCCTCTCTGTAGAGGATTGGTTTCTCCACAGTGGTGCCCTTCTAACCGTTTAACTGTCAAATTCTTGGAAGAAGCCTTTCTATCATCCACTTGTTTGCATTCACCTATACTTCATAACTTATACTATCATACCCGCGCCTTCCATTAAAATCTATTCTTTTTTTAGGGGCCTTTCATGGCAAGCTCATCGACGTCAATTTTCGTCTCAGCCAGAGATCTTTCACCCTACTTCTTGGTCCACCTCCTCGTGGTAGTGAACAGACTACGGGGTCCTTGGTTTTCAAAGGGCCACACAGCTAAGAGGCTAGATGTACAACAAACAAACACAATGCTACCCAGACCACACAAAATGTCACACACTATCTGGCCTTGAGAGATGTTTGCTCTGTTACACAAAGTACATAACGCTGAGTTGGAGGAAACCCCCGATGCCGCTTGATCTGTAACATTAAACATTAAACACTAAAACCACCACTGACCACAAGCAAAGTTGTTACAATTAAATGTTAACAAGGCACCACGATGAATTGGGATCTATCCAGTTGCAATGAAGTAAGCAAGGCTTTAGCTATTATAAATGAATACTATGATGATTTCAAGTGACTGATTCGCGAAACCATCCTTGAATCCTCTATAGATCAGAGATGTGCGAACGTCTCATCTATTCTCAAAGTTGGCTCGAAGGGCACAATTCGACTACAGACCTGTCAATCTACTAAGAAAACCCAACAAGCCCCCCAGAGCCTTCCGCCCCATTTCTCTCCTACCGATTTTGGGAAAACTCTACGAACGATTACTCGTTCCAAGAATCTCTGATCTCTTCCAAGCTCAAGACATCTTTTCACCTCACCAGTATGGATTAGTTAAGGGCAAGTCCAGCGAAGATGCACTTGCGTTAAAAAATTAGCCAGAATTCCATATCAAAATATGAAATGGCCATCTTTATAGATTTCTAGGGTGCTTTTGATTTCTTCTGGTGGGAGAGTGCCCTCTCAAGTCTTCGGAACATTTCATGCTCCTCTCATTTGTACCAAGCAACCTGAGTCTACTTTGATCACAGATCTATACAAGACTGCAGCAATAATTCAGACATAGCATGGGGTTGTTAAGGGAAAGTCTTGTCTGACAAATTTGATAGGATTTTATGATGTGGTTACAAAGGAACTGGATGCAAAAAATAATTTTGATATCATATATTTGGATTTCAGGAAAGCTTTTGACACTGTTGCGCATGGAAGACTATTGTACAAATTGGAGCAGAATGGTATTAAGGGTAAGCTGCTACAATGGATAAAAGGATGGTTAAGTGGGAGAAGACAGAGGGTGATAATCAATGGGTGCTGCTCTTCTTGGACTAATGTTATTAGTGGAGTCCCACAGGGTTCGGTGTTGGGTCCACTGTTGTTTTGTATATTTATCAATGATATTGATGAAGGTATATCAGGCTTAGTTTCGAAGTTTGCAGATGATACAAAGGTTGGCAGGGTTGTTAATGACAGTAATGGCAGTGTGCTACTGCAACAGGATCTAAATAATTTGGGCAGATGGGCTAAGAAGTGGCAACTGAAGTTTAACCTTGACA
The DNA here is from genome assembly GCF_048544385.1 of Mastigoproctus giganteus. NCBI lineage: Eukaryota > Metazoa > Arthropoda > Arachnida > Uropygi > Thelyphonidae > Mastigoproctus > Mastigoproctus giganteus. The sequence goes on from NC_143576.1 coordinate 236,716,412, forward strand.
AATGCAAAGTACTGCATATGGGTAGAAGTAACCCCAGAGAAACGTACCAACTGTGTGGTATTACACTTAAGGTGGTAGAAAATGAAAAAGACCTGGGAATAATTGTCAGGCAGATATGAAGTTTTCTGAGCAATGCAGACAGGCTGCCAGGGCAGGTCATGGGGTTTTGTCAATGATATATAGGAATTTTGCTAGCAGGGAAAAGGAGGTGATTATCCCTCTGTATAAGGCAATGGTCAGGCCACGCCTTGAGTACTGCGTACAGGTCTGGAGGCCTCATTTTAGGAAGGATGTAGATTTACTTGGGCGTGTACAGAGAAGGGCAACAAGATTGGTGAGGGGAATGAAGGGATCCTCTTATCAAGAGAGGCTTAAGTTCTGCAAATTGCAGTGGCTGGAGACTAGACACCTGCGCGGTGACCTGATTGAGGTGTATAAGGCCTTGAATGGGTTTAGCACGCTGAATTCTGATGGGATTCTTCCACTTGTTCAGATTACGAACCTAAGGGGGCATAAATTCAAATTAAGAAAAGACAGATGTAGAATAGATGTGCAGAAATTTGCCTTTAGCCAGCGGGTGGTTAATTGTTGGAACAAACTTCCATCTGTCGTTGTGGAAGTTGATAGGTTGAATAAATTTAAGGAGGAACTGGACAGGCATTTGGAGGGAATGGTGTGATTTTTTTTTTTTTTTTTTTGGCTGATGCTGCATAAGCTCATACATTTGCTTTCTTGCATCACATGCCACTACTACTACTACTTCAAAACCTGCAGCATAACACGAGCTGTCAATAGAGGATGTCCTTAGGGCTCTGTTCTGCGGCCGCTCCTCTGGAACATTACACTGAATACATGGCTAACCAGACATTTTGATTTTGCTGCTCCATTGGATATGCTGATGACCTTGTCATTGTCTTCTCGGGCAACTCCAGATAACAAATTCAAGAAAGAGCCTCCCCAGTCTTAAAGGATCTCATCGAATGGGCATCTGTCAACAAACTTAAAACATCTCCATCCAAAACCCAACTCATGATCTTTAAAGGTCAACTAAATATTCATCGTCCTCCTATCTTGAAAATAGCTACAAGCAAATACCATATGTCAAGAATTAAAACATCTTGGTGTGATCATTGATGATAGACTCAATTTTACTCTCCAGTTAAACCACATAAGAGAAAAAATCAAGAAATTTACTATGCCTATTGTTCGGATTATAAGAACTGACTGGGGGCTTGGATGCAGATTTCTTCTCTTATTTTACAAGGCAGTATTCATACCTATTGCAACCTATGCTGCTTCGGTTTGGTATAAAAGAATTAAGAACGTTAAACTGAAATCAAAATTACTCTCCTTGCAAAGATCTATGATTCTTAAAATGCTCCGTGCCCTGCAGGACTGTCTCAATTGATGCCCTGCAGGTCATACCTGGAATATTCCTCTGGACTTGCACATTCTACATCGTGCCTTCTGCTGCTTTCAAAAACATCAGACCTCAATGGGATTCTATGGAATACAGAATGATGTCCTTGCAGACACCAAAGCTGAAAAAACCCGGATTTGGTCTGATTTAATAAAAATTTGACAAGATCGTTGGAACAAACAAATTTATACCAGATGTCTCCTTTACTGCCAACAAGAAAAATTCGCTATGGTTCTCTCCAAACCTCTACACATCATTTAACATAACCGGACATGGCTGTTTTAACTCCAAACTCTTTCAGTTAAGAATAAGCAATACCAATTCTCGCCTTTGTCTCCAACTGGAAGACTGGAACCACCTGCTGTATCACTGCCCTTTTTTACGCTGACCTACGGAAATCCCTACAAGACCGAATAAACACCTTCTCACCTGGCAACGAAAAGCATCTAATAGAATTTTTCTCACACCTTGGAATCCTACTACAATTTGCTTCTGATTTATTTGCTAGAAGAAAACTTCTGTTGGCTAATTCCGCTTCAGCTTAGCCTCCTATGGTTACTCCAGCACCTTCAATAATGTCGTCAGCCTCAACAGTGAATGGTGTCTTGCAAAGTTAAAATATTGTCACCTTGAACAGCTCTTGGAAGATCATCCTTTTGAAGATCCACCCCACATTGATCCACTTTTTTTTTTTTTTTTTTTTGCTTTTATCCTCTCAGGCCTGGTCAACACCCGAGGATTGCTGACACCCACTGATATTCCACTGCCTCCAGTGGGTGCGGGATTTGACCAACTTAGAAAATTCACTTGTATTTCAATTTTTTTTTTTTTCTTCCATTTTCTATGGCCGGTACCCAATTCTGGGCATCTGTGGGTATGATTTTATTTATTATTATTATTTTATTTTATTTTATATTTACAATCATTACTTTTTTTTCTTACTTTTATCTATAATTTTTTATCTTATTTTATTTTACTTCATCTTCATTTTATTTTTTTATTTATTTATTTTTACTTTGTATCTATCTATATATATATATATTATTATTTTATATTATTTTTTATTTTACTCTTTTTTTTAATATTGTTCTTTGTATTTTATTTATTTTTTCTATTTTTATCTATAATTTTTTTATTATCTTAGTTTATTTTTTTACTATCATTTTTTTAATTAACTTATTTATTTATTTTTTTTCAAATTAAATTATTAATTATTTTATTATTATGATTTTATTTAATTATTTTTTCCATGCTGGTACCCTAAGTTTGGGTAGCTGTGTGTACAGGATTTTGCTGGCACCCATTGGTATAGCACTATCTCCGGTGGGTGCGGGACTTTGCCCTCTTCAGGGCAGACAAAGATTGTAATGGTCTTTCTCCACTTGGCTAGGGACATATCTAGTTGTGGTATCGACGGGCACCGGGTACGCTTTCCAGGAGATCGCTTGCCCTATGGCAAAGAGGCCAGAAACAACTAAACAACACAACAACACATAATATACGCAAACATAACACTACATATTTCTGGCCGTTCAACAGAGTTTTGTATCATCACAGTGTAACATGGCGGAGATGAACTAATGTTCCTTGAACAGAAGATACTATACATGTCTAGATGTCTATATGTCTACAGACCTGTTACTTTGACTTCCGTACCAGGGAAGGTTATGGGGTCCTTAGGTAGGATGTAACACATCAATTGGATAGCAATGGAATTATAATAGAATGCAATAAGTCTTCCTTAAGGGGTAATCGTATTTAACGAATCTAATTAGTTACTATGAGTTTTTATAAAGAACTGGGCTCAATGAATAAGTTCTACTTTATTTGCTTAGATTGCAGCAAAGCTTTTGATGAAATCCTACCGACTTATTGCGTGTATCAAAAAAATTGTCAAATTAGAGATACACGAGAACAATCTCGTTCATCCATGCGTATTATGTTTCTAAATTACTTGGGTTCTCTGGTCATTTTGCATATTTTGCTGGACAAAAAAACTCGAGTTTCGGGAATAAAAAAACTTTGCTATACTCGCCTGAGACCAACTAACTGAGCCCTGGAGTGAAAAAAAAAAAAAAAAAAAAAATGGTGCATAAAGTTTGTCGCGTCTTTGACAAGATTCGAATCCGGAATTTTCCACTCAGAGTGGGAGGACGATGATTATAACTATTGTACTACCACGAGGATAAAATTATTGTATAAATTGGATCAGAGAATGATTGTATAAATCAGATCAGAGAGTGATTGTATAAATTTCTTCCACAGGGTAATCGACTGTTGAAACGAACTTCTATTTGTGTATGGAAGTGGGTAGTTGTATAAATTTATGAAAGGATTAGAGATTATTAGAGGAGATGGGGGAATGATGTGGATAATGTTCTTTGTTTTGGCTGATGCTGTTTATGCTTGCCTTCCTTCCTGTCACTTTTCACGACTAATACTAACTTCAAAGGATAAATTGAATCATGTAACAAGATCTGAGTCGGGAGCAGAGTTCCCAACCTTTGAAAATGATTTTTATGAAAAAACTTTGGACATCCAAACATTTTTAGGTAATATTAAAATGGTTCAAAAATGACAAAAGGAAGGTAAAATTATGAAATAAATAAAACTGATATAAAAAATCCGAGTTGATGTTTGATCCAATAACCAATCTGTACTCTAGCCAGTAGCACAGATTAGATAGGAATCCTGTCTAGTGGCAGTGTTATGGTCGTTGTCCTGGATATGAATCCCATCGAAACAAAAGGAACTTTTTGAGGGTTTTTAAACACCGTTGTGAGTTGGCAGTATTTCTCGCGTGAGTAATGCACAGCTTCTCCTCCTCCTCCTCCAAAATTCGGATTTCCGTCCAGAAAATAGGCAGACTGACTGTAGAAAACGCAATTTACGGCCGTTGCATTTAACCTGTTTTGGTAGACGACTTTCAAGTCTTTTTTTTTTAAATATATGTTTTATACATTTTACCAAGCCGTTGAAAATTTTAGGATTACGAGATTGCAAGAAATCAGCTCCCTGAATAGTGTAGATCTGAAGAGTTCTAGGTTTGCTTCCATCTACCAATGGAGGAATTTCTAAAGGCTTAAATCGGGGAAAGTTAGCCGATCATACACAGAAGGAGTAGGATTTTTCCCTCCTTAGGTATTCCCATTTTTTTAGCCCGCACAACATGTATATTGGTCTGAGAACACAGACTTGCACAGTCATAAATTAAGGTACGGCAAGCCAATAGAAATTCTAACAAACTTCGAAATCCTAGAAATTGTAGCCAATAGAAATTCTTCCTGTACTGCAATATACAGAATATCCAAATAACCTGTGGCGAACTGACTTGGGCGACCAAATGACGATAGCCAAAGCCACTCCCCACCCCCCAAATAACACTGACCTAGCCATTAGTTGGGGAAAAAAATAATAATAAAGGCTGAGCAATGAATAATTAAATAAATATTGTCTTCCATCATTGGCCCTGTATGTTGATATTGTATTATTATTATTTTTTTCATTATTTATTATCATTACTTTATATAATCGAGTGAGCTGCATCTATAACATCTATAATACACATTCACACATTTAATGGTATTTATTAGAACCGACAAATGAAAATAACTGAATTGGTATACAGGGTGTTTCAGTTAAACGTTTCAGAACTTCTAAGAGGGGTAGGGTACATCCTGACAACTCGAAATCACATAGCAATGTGGGGTCGGAAATGCTTTCCTGAAGCGGTGTTGTACACAGAAGCACCATAAAGAAAAGAGACCGTAAGTGAGAAATTGTTTTAATAATGCATGAAAAGAAGCAAAAGGTACATGGATTAAAGTAAGTGTTCGAAGTTTCTTCCACGGGCTACAATGCACGCCTCACATCTCCGACGCATGGACATCCGAACATTCTGGAATACTCCAGGCGAATTTCGAATTTCTTCGGCAGCTACTGCGATTGTTGCAACCAGCTCCTCAGCATTGTCAACAGGGGTATCATAAACTAGCGATTTCATATGACCCAGAAATAAAAATCAAGACATGATAGGTCGGGTGACCGAGCAGGCCAACGCACGGGACCACCACGTCCGATCCACTGTTGACCAAATGTGACATCCAGGTAGTTACGAACATCTCCGCTATAATGGGCAGGGGCTCCATCGTGTTGGAACCACATTGTCTGTTGCGTCGATGCAGAAATCTGTTCATCTCTCAAAAGTTGTGGCAATACTTGCTGCAGAAAGATCAAGTAGATAGGTCCGGTTAGACGACACGGTAACAGGTAAGGTCCGATGAGGTGATCTCCCATAATACCGGCCCATACATTGACCGAAAATCGAATCTGTGCTGCACGACGTCGTATTGCATGCGGGTTCTCGACCGCCCAGATATGGTCGTTATGCGTGTTGAAAATTCCTTCCCTTGTGAAGGATGCCTCATCGGAAAACAACACTTCAGCAGGAAAAAAGGGGATTTGTAGCACATTTTCCATGGTACCACTGTGCGAAAGCAATACGAGGTGCATAATCCTCCGGTTGCTGTGTCTGGACACGCTGCACGTGAAACGGATGCATGTCTTGTTCTCGGAGAATCCTCCAGACGCTGCAATGGGAAACCCCGACTGCGTTTGCTAGACTTCGTGTACTCGTTCTTGGATTCCCCTGTACATGCTGCAGCACATTCTGTTCGACGGCTGGAGTCCGTGCTGTTCTTACCCTGTCCCTGTCAGCTCTTTCAAATGAACCTCTCTCAGCTAACCTCTGGTGCAGTCTTGCAAAGAAATTATGACTGGGAATACGCCTCGTCGGATATCGTTCCGCGTACAAACGCTGTGCGACTGGCCCACTACAATTTGCAGCCCCGTACGCCAAATGCATATCGGCTAACTCTGCGTTCGTGTAATCATCCATCCTACTAACTTGGCGTTCTTGTGCGAAATTAAGATTCCCTGCACTAAAGCTCGGAATTTTCGATTCTGCCCATTGGTATATGATTTAGAGTTGTCAGGATGTACCCTACCCCTCTTAGAAGTTCTGAAACGTTTAACTGAAACACCCTGTATATTGAATAGATAGATGGCAAACAAACGTCCCATGAGACTAGAGCATTTTTGAACTTTGTTCGCAAGACTAAGCACAAAGTGGTTTACAATCTAATAAAAGATGTTTTCTCTCCACCAGTGTGTTCTAAAGCAGAGTTTCGTAAGAGAAGGTTAGTGAACCATAAACATATTACGAAGTTCTTGGACGTGAAAAGATTTACAAATACGATGTATCGAAGTGTAGTTTACTTGTCATGTACGTAAGAAAATAGCGAACAAAAATATGAGTAGGACTTCAGACTTGTTGTGAGATAAAATTAGGTTCTTTTTCATAATTTGATATTGGCTTAAAATTTGTGAAATAAACGATAATTGTTTATCTTTAGCTAAAAGGGTCTTTATCTTTATCTTTACGTTATCTTTAGCTAAAAGGGTCCAATAGCAAAAGTTGCCATGGGCGTAGTGTCATGCCAAGACATAATAGCAGTTGAGGTCCTGACCTCCATGAAAATTAAATTTTTTCAGTTATTATTACTATTTTTTTTATTTTAGAATAAATAAAAATGAATACTAAAATAAGTTAAAATCTTAATAAATAGAATTAACATATTAAAAATGTTAGTTCTGTTCCTAACAATACACGAGTCTGTCCTAATGGCAGATCATCAAGAAGTTCGATGTTCCACAAAGTCTTTTGGCTTTAATAAAACTTTCTTTAGAATAAGATCGTTACAGGCGCAGCCAGTTAAAGTGCGGGCTATTTTAGCTTGTGCCTCAAGCTTACAGGGGTCTCAAATAGATTTCCATATAAATTTTTTCTCAGTAATTATTGAATTGCTCAGAAAAAATATTACAAACTTATGATAAATAAAAATAATGCCTCATTTTATTTGTGTCCTATTTTGTTTTCATGGATCTTCTTTTTTTTATTATGGCTAGGGGCTTCAAAAGCTGGAATTGGCAGGGCATCTCTGAACTGTCTGAGATGGCCTATTACAAGTGGAGGACAGAATGATTGGTACAATAAAGCAGCTCATTGGTTTGGGAAAGAGCAATATCGAAATGGAAAAATAGTACGCTAGATTCAGACGAAGGCTAGATTCCGACTATTTTTACAACCATAAGAGAATAAAAACAATTTAAATAAACTTCTAGACAAAATTAACAGAACGCGTAGAAAACGTGGTGTGATTCGTGCAGCTTGGGATGAAGTGAGTGGGGCACTTCATCCCAAGAATAACGATGAAATGAGGAGACAGTGAGAAACTTCGGATAGGTATAAGAGACATTTATAGGGGTTGTATAAGAATTACCAAAAAGATCACATCACACAAGTCGAAACAAGATGCTTGAAAATATGGTGTAATGATATCAGTATGGTGTATGATCCCCTCCAACGGCTAAACAAGCCTGACAGCGGTGAGCCTTGCTCGGTATAAGGATGTCTATAAGATTCTGTGGTAACAAATATCATTCTTCCACCAGCCCAGACCTTAGCTCACCAAGTGACCGAGGAGTTCATTGTCGGCGTGCAATGCGACGCCCAAGGGCATCCCGCACATGTTCGATCGGGTTTAAGTCTGATTATTATCTTCTTTCTCAACATCATATGAATATTATCTTGTTTCTCAACATCATATGAAGGTGCAATCTAGGAAGATAGTGAACATTTTGTGTATATCACGTTCCATCACCTTATTCTTATCTTTGTTTTTTTCCTCCCTCCCTTTATGGGTAGCAGAGTTGATATAATCACCGTCCTCCCCTCACTCGGATGTAAAATGCCAGAGTTCGAATCCCGTCGATGACATGTGGAATTTTTATGAGTCTTTTTTCACAAAGTGGCTGAGTTAGTCTGTCTCAGATGAGGGTAGCATGGTTTTTCTCCCGGAAACTCAGGTTTTCGATCAGCAAACAGCAAATCGACCACAGAAAACAAGCACTTTAGCATATTATATATGGTGCAATATGGCCAAAGTTGCTGACGCGTCTAAAACCCTACAATAACATTACCTTTTTTCTTATTGTATTGCCAATCTTATCATCGTCTTCAAGATGTATAAATGGAAAATTAAGTTTGCTAGTTTTTATTTTCATATATTTTATTTGTGTATTTATTGTTTTTCCGTAACTCCTATTTTGTGTGGGATATTATTCTTGCTAACTGCGGTTTCGCCAAATGTGGCCCTTTTCAGAAAGTATCCCTCACGTTTCGGCGAGGGATTATTATAATCATCTACACGTGCTTAATTTATATTGAAATTATCTATTTTCTATTAGATTATCTATTGATAATCTAATAGAAAATAGATAATAGATAAAATAGACTGTAAAACATTAACTAGATTACCTGATTATCTTAAATTATGAACCAAATATTATGGTCGTCCTTTGCGTTGTTTATGAATCAGTAGAGAAATTTTCATTCTTAAATATGAAAAAGGCAGGCGGAACTGATGGAATTTATATAGTGATATCAAACAAAGCAGCAGGAGAGATTATACTGGTTACATTGATTTTTGTCCTTTCAAAATTTGATATATCTCACAGAATTTTATGAGCTGAAGACATTGCTTGGTGCCCACCGATTTAGAAAAGAATGCAGGTTACTGAAATTTTTAATGAAATTTTAAGAAGTATTACAATAAATGGTGTGAAACATAGTCAGGTTTTTTTGTTTGCTTTTTCTTTTGTAATAATCAGAATCTTCTCTAATCAATGTATAGTAATAGTCTGCCAGCATACTGGATTTCCACTTTCCTCAGTAATGTTTCTCGATGGCAGCAATATCTTGATGTTCATCGTGTTCATAATTAGGTTATCTGGAAAAAAGTCTAGATGGGAATGGAGGAAGGGTATTTTTAGACGACATACTGCTATCAAGAGTTTCGTAGGCGCGTAATAAATTTACAAATAAGGTTTTATAGTTGTCTGCTCTGTTGTGGCCCAAAAAATATTCCCATGCTTTCTTGAAGGATATCCAATTTTACAGTTGATCATATATGCTGCACTAACTGTGCAGCATATTAGGAGGAGCATATATTTTTGTTCAAATCACCTAATTTGCAACTAAAATAAAGTTCATATGCTTTCTTAAAAAGAGATTGTGTAATCACTGTACACATAACAAAAGCCATCTATCTGGTGAATTAACGCAGTGATTCAAAAGCGCTATGAATTGTAACTGAAAAAAAAAAAAAAAAAACCTATAAAAAGAACAAGAGTAAGCGTGCTTTCTTGCATCATTTTCCACTATTACTAATACTAAATACACTAATTCTATCACATTTCTATTTAAAAATATTTTTCATTGTTGTTTTGGTGCATTTAAGAATATTTTAAGACTTTTATTCTTTGAGAGAAAGGGCAATAAAGTCAGCTTGTTTGGAGAAGCAAAGTACCTTGAGCCACTTCTCAAGCCAGAACCAAATGTGGATAGACTTTTTCATTTCTGAAAAATTACGAAAAAAAAAAAAAAAAAAACTGCTGGAATGACCTGAATCATCACAAACTCCCAAAGTTAGTCCGCTGCTCTTCTTTTCTTTTGCTAATAGCCAACTGTTCCGAATCAGAATACCAACTCACACATAAATGACCTCTTCTCATCTGACACATGTTAGATGAGAAGAGATCAACATGCCACAAGAAAAAACAATTAATTTGATGCGCTACGTTTGCCATACTTGTTTAAGTGTGGCCAACGACTCCTGTCAATTCGGCCGCGAACCAAAATTGCTTCCCATTCCCAAACAGAAGTCAGTGCTCTTCAGTAATTTAGGAGTGGTCTTAAAAATACTTCGAACAACATTGCTAAAAAGGCGTAAATTGTTATTAGATCTCAGTTTAAAATACCAACGTGGGTGCGGATCGGACTGAATAAAAATTATTATTAATATTTTTTCTTGAAGACTAACAAAGATCCAAACATCTTTTCATTTTTTTTTATATTTGTTTATAAATAGTTTGTTTTCAAAATATTTCACGTCAGATACTACAAAATTAAATATTTCTGTATGCACAATATTCTTGTCCCGTAATTTGAATTCCTCGAGCAGTGCATGCAATGATTCTAAATATAAATAGCTAAGCAAGATATAAACTGTAAACATATTATTCCCTATTAAGGGTAATACATAAATTCGTCTCAAGAATTGTTTCAGATTACGGTCATTATCTAATAATTTAATTCATTATTGGTGGATCTGTTTTTAGGTGCGTTAGCATGTTTGCATAATGCGCCTAGTGTCTTCACCATATCCGTCCATCCGTCCGCATGTGACAACTTAGCTTCCAGTGAACAGATTTTCATAAAGTTTTATATTTAGGCCTTTCAAAAAGATTTTACCAGCAATTCGAATGAGTACTTTATACAAGGTCGTAGAAAAAATGTTATAAAATAATAATAATAAAATTATTTTTAATAATACATTAAATTAAAAAAATTATGTTAATTTACATTATTTATGCAATTTTATAATTTTATAAAATTATAAATGACCTAATTATTGGGCACAGAGATTCGTAGAAAAAGAATTGCGACTTGTTTATTTTCCGAGAACAGAAATCCGTTAAATATCTATTTTATATATATATAGGTCCGCAATTGTCTTAGGTCTTTACTCGACATTTCTAATTGGTGGAGTAAAAACATAAAGCAGTTTTCTTTATCAAGCGTTATTGTTTCTGTTATTTAATATTTATAGTTGTTTATGTGAATTCCTATTCATTTTCCTCATGGTAGGTAAAATTTTATAATTTTTTCCGTTTCTCTCATTAGTTATAAGAATTGAAATTTAATTCGGCTTAAAATAACAATAAAAGAATTACCGTAGTTCTGAATCCGACATAATTTTTAAATTTTGAAAATTAATTAGTGCTTTTAATATAACGAAAATTGTCAAATGAGTAACATTTTTCAGAAATTCAGATCAATTTTCAATTTTCGAAATTTAAAAATTAAATTTACTTTGAATGACTATAATCTCTTCGTTTTAACCTTGAGTAGCTATGAATTCTCTCGTATGAAAAAAAAATTCCAATTTCCTGCTCATTAAATAATAAACTAATTCCTATTTACCCTAGATGTCTGAGAAAAAAACAACAAAATTATCTGGTGCTCAAAATAAAAAAACGGAAAGCCGCGTGAAAGAAATTGTGAAATTGTCTGGTTCTTTAAGCAAGTTCCTAGAAACCTCAGAAAAAAGAAAGAAGACTGAAAAATCACCACCATGTTCTGAAATTTTTCAATCGTCTGAAGAAGGAAGTTAAACAGAAGCGCAAGAACAACGGGTGCCATCAAAGTCCACTGTTATTCTTTCAGAATTGATTGATCAAACAGAACCAGAAAAAACAAGAACAGAAACGCAAATACAACAGTGTACCATCGACATCAACTACTACTCTTCCAGAATCGATTAAACAAACAGAAATTGACGATGTCTCTAAGAATTTCTCCCAATTAGAAGATCCAGGTACGTGGCCAAAATTTTTAACAATGAAACAAAGAGACAATTTAGTTGAATATCCTCCTTCTCAAATAATCAAATGGGATTTTTCAAGAGATAATTTAGAAAGGAAAATTTCCACTTCTTATTATAGTAGGTTACTTCCAAGAAAAAGTATTGAGGTTATGGCTAGTATACTCAGTTTCTAAAGATTTGGTATTTTGTTTGCATTGCAAACTTTTCTGAGATGGAAAATAGCAACTTAATAATGAATTTGGATGCAAAGACTGGCAATATTTGTCACATATTTTAATTAAACATGAAAAAAGTGAATCTCATATCAAAAATAGTAGTAGTTTTGCTGAACTTCGAACGAATTTAGCAAAAAATATCACAAATGATTCTCGAGAACAGAAGTTGTATGAAACAGAAATTGAACAATTTTTTGAAGTTAATAAAAACTTTTTCAAAATTTGATGCAGTTATGGCGGAACATTTACGCCGTATTCAAAGCTTCAAAAAACATCGCTCACTATTTGGGACATCAAATTGTAAATGAAATTGTTGAACTACTTTCTGATGCTATTAGTCAAAATATAATAGAAATGGTCAAAGATGCAAAATATTATTCCATTATTTTGGACACAACCCTTGATGTAAATCGCGTCGAACAAATGGCAGTTATAATTCTTTCGTACATTATAATAAAGAAGCAAGCACAAATGAAATCAGAGAACATTTTTTATGCTTTTGTCCTGTAGATGACACAACTGGACACAACTTTAAGTCATTTTTATAGACTAAAATTGGACATTCAAAATATTCGCAGACAGGGATACGATAATGCCGCTAATATGATGGGTAAATACAACGGGCTACAGCGAAAAATACTGTAAACTAACTCTAGAGCTTTTTATGTTTCTTGCTCAGCCCATAGTCTTAATTTAGTCGTCAATGACGCTGCAAAAATTTCTTTTGAACTGTTAATTTCTTCAGTGTAGTTCAAGAATTTTACAATTTCTTTTCTGTATCCGTGAAGCGATGGAGTATTTTACTCAAATATGTAAAAAAACTAAACACTAAAACCATTATCTAATACGAGATGGGAAAGTCGAATCGAAGCGATTAGACCTTTAAAATTACAGACCAAAGAAATATATCTTCCTTTAAAAGAAATTGCAAATGATTCAATAAAAGATATGGACACAAGATTTCAAGTTAACACATTGATATCAAAATTAACATCATTTAAATTTATTTGTTCCGTTATTGTGTGGCATGATATTTTGAGTAAAATTAATGTCGTTAGCAAAATGTTACAGAGTCCTGATTTTAACTTGAGCGAAGCTCTCGAAAATTTTAAAAAAATTTAGAACAGATGAATCATTTGAACCTATCATAAATTGTGCGATTCAAATCGCAGAAGACATAGATATCGACTGGGCCGTTTTAACGCATAAGGCACACCCGGCGGACGCCAGGGACATTGGCCTACGGGGGCCTTAATTGTTGATCTTAAATAATTTTTTAAAAGACCCTCTGTCCCATATGTTACCTTGCGGTCGAAAGGACCGCAAACACGGAACATAATGATACACGAATAATGTTTTTGGCTTTCTAAATTCATATGCTCATATGCAACGAGAAAACGTTGCATATGAGCATATGAGTTCTTTTATATTTTTCCAACCATGGGTCGAATGCATGCGCCTGGAAAGGGTATTTCCCAGTCAGCACTACCATACAGGCGAAGTGTACCAAATTGGCTGAAACTCACTCCTTATGATGTGAAGGAACAAATATACAAATTAGCAAAGAAGGGTCTTACACCATCTCAGAAAGGTGTTATTCTGAGGGACTCCCATGGTGTGGCTCAAGTACGATGGGTAACAGGTAATAAAATCCTTAGGATTCTTAAGGCTAAGGGTCTTGCTCCAACTCTCCCTGAAGATTTGTATCATCTTATTAAGAAGGCAGTGGCCATACGTAAACAACTGGAGAGAAATCGTAAGGACAAGGATTCTAAGTTTAGACTGATTTTGGTTGAAAGCCGCATTCATCGTTTGGCTCGTTACAACAAAATTAGGATTATCCCTGCTAAAAACTGGTAGTACGAATCATCCACAGCATCGCTTTGGTTGCTTGATGAAAACTTTAATGTAATGTGAAATCTGCACAAAATAAAACATTTTCGATGTACAGGGTGTCCCAAAAAAGGTGTAACCAATTTTAAATGTTTGTAACAAATGTAATTTTAACGATAGAAACACAAAACCTGCGCTAAATGTGAGAAAACAGTTGAAGTTTTTACTGACATTCAACATGTGCACCACTTGTCACACGAACAAAAAGGTGTAACCAATTTTAAATGTGCAATACAAACAGATTGGAGAAATGGAACAAGATGAACGTGTAATGACACGGATTTGTTTCACGGACGAGTGCACATTTCATGTTTCTGGAAAGGTGAATAAACAAAATGTCAGAATTTGGGGGACTGAAACCCCACACTGCGCGCAGGAGTGTCAGCGATATAGCCCAAAGGTGAATGTGTGGTGTGGCATCATGGCTGATCGTGTTAATGGACCCTTTTTCTTTCAAGAAGCGACTGTGAGAGCGGATAATTACCAGGACATGCTTGAGCTTTATGTGTATCCTCAATTGGATGAACTGCCAAATGGGGTTATTTTCCAACAGGATGGAGCGCTGCCACATTGGGATTTGAGTGTTATTGACAAGTTTCTTGGCCGTTGGATTGGGCTTGATGGTCCCATTGGGTGGCCACCACGTTCACCAGATTTACCCCTTGTGATTCAAAGACACAGTCTACAAGACCCCTGTTGTAGACATCGCAGACTTAAAGTGCAGGATTACAAATGCAATTACCATGATTAAGCGTGACATCCTTGAAAAAACATGGGATGAACTTTATTACCGATTAGATATTGTTCGTGTGACAAGTGGTGCACATGTTGAATGTCAGTAAAAACTTCAACTGTTTTTCTCACATTTAGCGCAGGTTTTGTGTTTCTATCATTAAAATTACATTTGTTACAAACATTTAAAATTAGTTACACCTTTTTGGGACACCCTGTATTTCCAAATATTGAAATTGCAATGAGAATTTTTTTTGAGCATGATGGCGACAAACGCAGGCGGTTAACATTCATTTTCAAAGTTAAAGTTTATAAAAACTTGTGTATTTATTTAAAACTTTGACTCTGTGAATACAGAAAAAGAAACACACGTGGAAGAATTAAAATACAAAGAAGAAAGTGAAATAAAGGAGGAACTCTTTATGTTTGACTTAATAACATACAGGGTAGACCAGTAGCTGGAAACCTTTCCCACTATACGAGCTATTTTAAAAATAATTAAGATCTAGAGATTGACCTATCTGAATTTTTTTTTTTTTTTTTTTTTTTTGTTACAAGCATGTGTCTATTTTAAATAAGATAAGATGGTTCTAGAATTAGCATAATTTTTTAGGCGCGTTAGCATATATGCGCAATGTGCTATTGTCTTAACTATGTCCATCCATCCCCAAATCCCTCCACACGAAATAACTCGGCTCCTGGTGGATGTAATTTTGTGAAATTTTACATTTGGGACTTTAAAAAAGATTTCTCGAGCTACCCCAAATTTTATTAAATAAGACCAATAGAAATCTGGCAATTATTATTTCTCTCTTTATTTTTCTTTTCTTTTTTTTTTGCTTTACAGTCTGCATGTGGTAACCGGTCTTTCACTAAACGATTTTCAAAATTTTATAATTAGGTATTTTAGAAAGTTTGCTAACTAACCTAAATTCATTAAATTCGGACAATAGAAATCCGGAAATTATTATTTATTTTTATACATATCACATAGACTAACTAACCTTATCATACAGGGTATAATGCAACTAAAGCACCAGCTATTGTTTCTTGCCTTGCGCGGGTTGAAGGAATGATTCGAGCAGCCAGAAAAATATTTCTAGTGATAGGGCAACCGTCACCCTCTCTTTTTCTGTACATGTATGTCCCAAGCGTAAACACACAGTAAAGAATTTTTAACATTGTTCACACAGATTTATATGCTTCTTATTTTTGAAATAAAATAGTCAAAAAGAACCATCAAAATATCGGATTCCATTCCTCATAAAATGAATGATCAAATTCACTAACAATTAGTGCGGTGCGTTGGACATGAAGAACACAAACTTCTTCCCTATAAAAAAAAAAAAAAAAAAAAAAAAGCTTAGAATTTAGAGGTCAGAGGAGTGTAAAACTAATTATTTGGTCAGTTAATATACTCGTTAGTCGTATTAGCAATCAAGTGGGACTGACGTACGATCAGTTCAAAGGTGTGTGCTACTGAGCTCCCACGCTTGACTCGCTCGTCTGTCTATTGTGAGAGGAAAAGGGGTAAAACAGTGCGAAGGAAATGCATGTGGGGATCGGACAAGCACCCTGAATAAGTGGCGATGTCTACTGAGTACTGGTACGCAGATGAGCTTGAAAGAAAGAGGCTGTCTGCAGCTTCTGTATCGCGTGAACGGTTTCTGGGAACGGTTCCGTTACTCCCTACCCGAAACTATAATTAGGCGTCATTAAACGCGCATAAATTTCTGCATTCATAATTGAACAGCTGGATATAATTCTTATGACTGAGCACCTGAAGGTTTCCACTCGAAAGGAGCAGAATTAAAGTAGTTACTTCTCTCACAGAATTCTAAATAAGACAGTTCAGACGTGCCCTGGATACCAACCTACATTACTTCTTAAAGCATTTCTCTTTCCTGTACATATGGTCTCTTACGAGCGTATCCAAACCTATCTCATTTGAAGAACAATGCAACGTTGTCCAGACATAATTCTAATGTATGTTAATCTAAATTTTTGTACATATCGATAATTTAACTCTCAAAATAGTGATATAAGCCACTGCAACTTTTCCGTGTAGAAGACTGATTGATCGTTTTGAACCAATCTCGAGTTTCCCAAAAATAAAAACGTGCAACCTTTATCGGAGATTGACTAACTCGGCCAAGTGCCATAAAAAAAATCTCTCCCCTATTGATGGGATTCGAAGACCAGCTTTTTTTTTTCACAACAGTAAGGTAAGGCAACCGTTATAAGCAAAATAGGCGTAATGAAGGTGTAGAAGATTTATCGAAATTTAATTTATACTGCCTTTGCTAGGTTCAGTTTTGAAATCCATCGAAAGTTGAAGGTTGAGGGGAACTTCTCTCATTGCATGATATTCCAAAACAGAAATTGAAATTTATAATTAAAATCCATCCGTGTCTAGTCATATAATATTTATCGATCTTTTTTCTTTGTTTCTCTGAAGCTATTTCTATTGAAATAAAGACAAATGGACAGGCCAATTCTTCTCAAGTCGTTTTGAAACTACCTATTTAATAGATAATTGTAACTGTAAAACCACTTATTTAACAGAGTAAAAATAAAAAAAATAAAAGTATATACAGTATTCCAACTATTTTCTTAAAATTTGTATGCAAAGTCCCCTCCCATCAGTGAAAAACAATTTTTTTCGCCTCATACTGGAAAACTCATTCATAAACAGTGTTTAGTCACGGTTAATATACTAATTTTAATTAATAACAATAATTACCGAACTCTAAATTGTGAATAATAAAAATTTATAGTATTAATTAATAATTAATGATAAATATTAAAATATATTAAATTTACATTAAATTAAATATGCCAAAAATATATTAAATTTATATTAGAATAATATATTAAATTTATATTAGAATTACATCCAGTGCATTACTTATTGTTAGAACCAAAGCTTTAAAAAATACGAAAAGAAAATAAATAACCATTTTGGAGCCATTCACAAATTACGTAAAGGGATATTTGAACTTTTGAAAACCTCCTTTCCTTAGTGTGACATTCATGATAATAGGTTTGATCCTACTTAAGAAAACATTCCAACTGTATTGCCATTGTGTATTTATTATTTTTTTAAATAATGAAACCTGTTATACGATATTCGCGTGACCAATCCCCTATAATTCGTAATGCATCAACATTTTATCTCATTCCTCTCCTGCCGCTCTTTCATTACTCAATTTGTGAATTGAGTAATGAAAGCTAAACAAATCAGGAATAAGAAATTAACGAACACGAACATTGCAAATAATTATTATTTAATTTAATTATTCATTGAATATTAATCCATGCTACTATTAAAAAGTTGGGTTTGGTTGCTTGAAATTTGCGCCAAGGTAATTAAGGCTATGATGGATCGGTATAACATGTCTGTAATTTGCGTATGTTCTATGTGAGAAAGCCAATCAAACTTTCACTCTTCAAGTATGATTGCATCAGTTTAAAAAAACTGAAAACCTTTTAATATTATAAATATTCTTTGGGATTAAAGAATTATGATAAACTGTGAATTACCCTTAAAATGTTGTTAAATTAAAGGTCCACCGGTTTAGTAAACCAATTCTCCATTTCAAAATCTAATTCTGAAACGTCATTTTAGGTAATTTGTTATTAACATGACGTTACGATTTTTACGGAATATGAATATTCCAAATGACAAACACAAATGTTTTTAGCTGAGGTATCAATACTCGAACGATTTACAGTTGGTAAGAAAACGCGTCATTAAAATACTCATGAGTCATGTTTCATAGTGACCTCTTTGTTATTTCATTAATCGAGTATGGAAAAAGAGATGTGTCACGTTGTCATCTATTCTGAATGAACTTGCTGTGAAATTTTTGATTGATATTAGTAGGAGGAGATGCGAACGTTACGTGACTCAAGGAAACTAACAGCGGCTTTTATGAGGTTGCCCGATGCCTGTTGCAGTTGCCTAATAACTTGGGCTGTGTTGCATTGAGAGGAGGGGGTAGGGAGGAGTTTAGATCGACGACAAAACAACCTAGGATAGGAGGCGTCAATGGCCGGTTTGTAAACAACTACCTCAGCTTCGCTTGAAAAAGTTTTCAATAAGTTCCGAAGAATTTTTAACCTGAACCATTCCAAACTAGTGGGGAGTTATAAATTGGCTTAATATTGGGGTCTATAAGTTTAGAGAAGATATTAAGAAAAAAATATTGTGGTACTTTACTATGGAGGACTTTACCGAAACCCACAAATCTAAGCAAAAATACATATTCTCAGGTGGGCCTTTTATTTCCATTCAGAACTGAAGCAAAAAGATTAGGATGGTCTTTTGCGAGTGGCACTGTATACATTGTTATCTGAAAGCTTAAAAGTTTAGGATATGCCTAAAACCCCTAAAAAAATAGCAATCCTGTAGAGTAATTACCGAATCAAAAATCAATCAGGGAGTACTGTTTGAATCTAGACCTCAGTCCAGCACGAATTTATGTCCTGAGCGAAACAGCATAATTCACCACTTGGATGGGGGGGGGGAGAGCATTGTACGTTCGTTCTTTGTGACGTTATTTGCACAAGACTAAGTCTATTAGTTTTCTAGAAAATTGCTTGTAACACTTTACGTGACTATATATAAAATATATACCCTATACACCCTATATAAACTTACAATAGTTCATGAGAAAGATTCAGTCCTTTCAGAATGAGAACATCGGACATCGTGGAGGTTATCTGGACTCTTCTGTCGTTATACTGGTGAATTACTACTGTTTAATAAAGAGTACTGAGGTGTCCACAGAATGTTTGAAGTTATATTACTGACTGGCCGAATTATCTGAGATTCAATTGGGATTAATTATTGTATGATTTATATCAAATGGGCATCAGTTTCTCCCTTCTATCCACCCATTTTTAGATTTAAAAAAAAAAATTATCTGGAAGATCCAACATGGTTGGTTTACAAGTAGTCACATGACTCAGCGGATCAAGTTCTATCTGGAGAGGTTACAGCTGAACTAGTTATTATAATCCTATGGTTTCAGGGCACTTCTAGTATCAAGTAGAGCATCTGGAGCAAAGTTTTCATTGAAATAAGACAACCTGTGAATAAAAGCAAACTGTCAAAAGAATATGACCCTCCGATTTAAGGATTATTGGACGCCATAAAGTGCATTCATTACAAAACATCTCATATTTATAAGATACATCTCGAAGATTATTGTTTCCCATCAGTTTGTTTTTAGTATATGTTACCCAAAATTGAGAATAAACACTTCGGAAAAGGAGCGAATCTTTTTAAGATTACACTAATCAACCAATATACAACGTACTGTTTTTGGTGTTTTTTAGCAGCATGCGTTTTTATTTTACCAAATTAAATTACCAAAGGAAATCAAGAACTTATAAAGCAAAGGTTAATTATATCGAATTATTATTTACAAACATCAAAAGAGATTAACAAATACAATATGGTGTACTCATCACAACTGAATAAGAAAATATTTTACTGCTGTGACAATATTTAGGAGGCGCTCTTGCAAATACAAGCGAACAGTTTCTTTGCCAAATTCGGTGTTTATTTTAGGTTAAAAGGACATTGAATATTGCACTGGTAGACAGTAAAAATGGAACTTCACTGCACATACAACGTATAATTACAACCGTTGATGTGAAGAGAGATTCCCGGCTTGCAAACCATCCATTTTCTTGTAAAAGAATGTTAAATAAATCTGTGGATAAACCCGGGTCAAAATGCTGGAAATCCTGTTTGGATGTTATCTGCATCTTACACAATAATGACAGGTCACGCACAAATAAATCTTATTGGAAGATTATGTTATGCTTGACTAACTAACAAACTGAAGACCCGTGATTCAATTTATGTGATCCGTAAACGACTTTTATATGTTTCATAAGCACAAATTTATATAGTTTTATTTTTCAGAAATTTATGTTTATATATAAACATAAAGAAAAACAAGGCATAACGTAGGAAGGATTATATATATATTACAAATAAAAAGCCAGATGTAAATAAATAAATAAATTTTATTAGTTGGAAAATAAAAGAATTAAATCAGATTTTTTTTTCTGTGTTTTGTAAATTTTCCGCTTATTTTTATTATGCTGTAATGAACTAAACATTCCTGTTTCACATTGCTAAGAGTGTTAGAATTTTTAGTAATTTTGATAAAGATTCTAAGAGCATCAAAAGCCTAAAGCCATTTAAAAATTTGTGAAATTTCCCTTTAAATTATACCGCATAAGTAATTTTAAAAGATTTTAAAATCTGTATAAATTAAACGTATTTTGAAATGAATTTATTGCAAATAAAGATATTATAAAATAATAATATAATTTTATGTATCTTTATTTTAACATTCTATTATTTTTCAAAAATTTTTCAGTGATTTCAAAAATATTAATAATAATTAACTAGGGGGCTTCGACCCCCTGCTCGCTGCGCTCTCTTTTTTTGATAAAATAAAATACTTGCAGAAGCTTTCGACTCTGTGTATGTTTCTTCCTCAGCTATGAATACATAAATACGTTACTATATATACCGGGTGGTTATAAAATAAGTTTCCCTATTCAGGAGGCCCTAGTGTAAAAACGGTTAGAGATAGCGCTGTGAAAATCGATGGATATGTCATTTAGGGTATGGGGAAACGATACGTAAAAAAAAAAAAAAAAAGTTCAAATTATCGCCACCAGTGGAGAAATTGGCACTTTAAACATGAGATGGAACAACTACCTGCTAGCTAAAGGCAAACCTCCGCACATCTATTCTACAACTTTCCGCAATTTGAATTTGTGTCCCCCTTCATGTGTGTGGTCTGAGAAAGAGGAAAAATCCCATCAGCATTGAGCTTGCTCAACCCATTCAAAGTCATAAAAACCTCATGCAGATCACCTCGCAGGTGACTAGTCTCCAGAAGCAGCAATTTCCAGAACTGAAGCCTTTTTTGGTAAGAGCACCCCTTTGTTCCGCTCACCAATCTCGCTGTCCTTCTCTGTACTCGTTCCAGCAGCCCCACATCCTTCCTAAAATGAGGCCTCCAAACCTGTATGCAGTACTGAAGATGTGGCCTGAGTTCATCAATGTTAAACTTCAATTGCATTATACAATGGGATAATCACCTCCTTATCCCTACTCATGGGGTTTTGTCAATGATAGACAGGAATATAGCTAGTAAGCTATATTCCTGTATATCATTGACAAAACCCCATGAGCTGTCTTGGCAGCCGTCTGCATTGCTCAGAGAACTTCCATCCCCCGGGACTTTTTCATTTACCACTGCCTTGAATTTAGTACTAAACAGTTGATACGTTTCTCTGGGATTACTGCTATCCATATGCAGTACTTTGCATTCATCAATGTTAAACTTCAATTGCATTCTATTTCTTAGCCCATCTGGCTAACTTTTCTAGATCTTATTGCAGTAGGATACTGTCATTAACCATCATGCCAACCTTTCTGTCGTCTGCAAAATTGGACATTAAGCCTAATATATCTTAATCAATATCATTGATAAATATAGAAAACAACAATGGTTCCAACACCGAACCATAGGGGACTCCACTAATAACATCAGTCCATGAAGAGCAATGTCCATTGATTGGTGCTATATTGACACAACTCCAGTCCGCGGGGACTTCTTCTGAATCCAAGGATATTCTCGTAATTATGACTAAGGGTTTGCTTACTTCCTTCGTTGCCTCCCTTAATATAACTGGATAGATCCCACCCAACCCAGGTACCTATCTTATGATTAACTTCAACAATTTTTCTTCCACTTATTCCTCATGTATGAATGTAGATGCAAAATACTCATTCAGTTTGCCAGCAACCTGAGCAGGATCGATTTGAATTGTCTGCTTCCTTCTAGAGTTTAAATAAGTAAAGCGGTCATTGCTGTTTTTATTTGCATCCTTTGCTAAAGATTTCTAATAATCTGCTTTCGCTTGCCTGACCTTTTTCAAGCCTTGGTTACTGACCAGTTTATAGCTACCAAAGGCTTTTGTGTCCTCCGATGAGTTATATACACCCCATGCACTTTTCTTCTCTGCTACGAGTTTCATTAGTTCATCTGACATCAATTTTAGCCTTTATCTTGAAGAGAATTTCTTAGTATCAAAAGCCTAGTAGCTTCTTTGATTAATTCCTTGAATGCATCCCATTTAGAATTTGCTGATGGTAATATTAATAGTTGTTTCCACTGTATAGAATTTAAAAAATCTTTCTTTCTCTCTCTCTATATATATATATATATATACATTATGACCAGCGAGTCGTTATGCAAATCGAAGCAACTGCAGGTGAACTACGGTGCGTGGGCGGGTCAGGAAACGGTATGAAAAACAGCTGATACTGAGCTCCGTTAATCAGTGTTACTCTTGTTCTTCAGATGGGAAAGGCAGCAGACTTAAGTGAGTTTGACGAAGGTCAAATTGTAATGGCCAGACGACTGAGTCAGAGCATATCCGAAACTGCACGGCTGGTGTGATGCTCAAGGTCAGCCCTGGTTAGTACCTACCGAAAGAAGTCCGAGGAGGGGAAACCCACGAACTACCGACGAGGTGTTGGACGACCACGGCTCATCGATGCTCGAGGTGAGTGAACGCTCTCCCGGAGGGTACGTGGCGAAGGAAGGGCGACTGTGGCGCAACTCGCCGGTAATTGGAATGCTGGTGACGGGAGTAATGTGTCACAACACACAGTACATCGATCCCTGCTAAAAATGGGGCGGCGTAGCCGCAGGCCGCTCCCAGTGCCCATGCGACCACGGTTCGCCGGCGACAGTGCCTACAATGGGCACGCGAGCATCGAAACTGGACCTTGAGTGATTGGAAGAAGGTCGTCTGGTCCGATGAATCACGTTTCGTGGGTTTTTTTCCCCGCTCTTCTTTCATTTTCCTCCTCCCTTTGGAATGGGCCCCCAGAGGAATCTGGCCCACCTGGCAACACTAGGTGGGTCAGAGTCTCTCTTGAGACAGCATGTGTTTTGCCGGGACTGGCCCACCTTCCCGTAGTGGACGAGTACCCAGAATCATCTCTCCAGGTGACTGATGCTTCTTGGGTAGCCAAGAGGCCAGAACATAACAACAGAACACACATATAATACACACAAACCTACGTCACACACATATCTGGCTCATTTGTAGTGATACTGTTCTTCACAGAGATACGAAGCGGGGTTAAACAAATGTTCTAGGTGCCGCTCTTACATATACACATTTCCACATGTCTTGTTGCACCATGTGGACGACCGGGTACGTGTGCATTGTTTACCTGGGGAAGTGTTGGCGCCTGGATGCACCGTGGGACGAAAACAAGCCGGTGGTGGCGGTGTCATGCTTTTGGCGATGTTCTGCTGGGATACTATGGATCCAGTCATCCATGTGCAGGGCACTCTGACGTCTACCACCTACCTAAACATCATTGCTGACCAGGTACACCCTTTCATGGCAACGGCCTTCCACTCGGGCGTTGCCGTCTTTCAGCAGGATAATGCACCATGCCACACCGCCCGGATTGTCCGGGACTAGCTTGCGGAACACGAGTAAGACTTCCAGGTCTTGCCCTGGCCTCCAAATTCCCCAGACATCAATCCCATTGAGCATCTGAGGTTTGTGTAGGAACAGCAACTCCGATCTGCGGAGTCTCAACCACGGACCTTACAGGAGTTAAAGGATCTGCTTGTTACATGTTGGTACCAGATACCACAAGACATACAGGGTACACGTTTAGAAATAAATGTGTACCCGGCGTCCATGCCTCGCCGGGTACGAGCTGTTTTGGCTGCATATGGAGGACCAATATCATATTAGGTAGGTGGTCATGATGTTTTGGCTCATCGGTATATATATATATATATATATATATGACTCTCTAGGTGGTTGTTATATTTAGGTGGCACCTGCGTCCTGTCTCTGAATGATGATGATGGTGGAGAATAGCTGTGCTATGGTTTTCTTCCAGTTTCCTCCTAAATATGTTAAAAAAAGAAAAGTGTATTTGTGTCAGTGTAAGCAGGACAGTTGTACAGTTGGGTTGAGTGTATGAAGAATGTGTGTGTTGTTCTAGCAGGGCCCTCCCCCCCAATCTAGACAGCAGTGTGGCAAAGTAAGCAAACCCCCCCAGACCAGACCAGCTGACACTGGCTGCATTTGGTCTGGCCGGTGTGGGATCCTAAAACAGAACAGAAGCACTGCGATCTCTCCTTCCCTCACATCAGGCGTCCTGGCCCTATGACTTTTCCCCCCTACAATCCTTGCTTTCTTGTCCCCACTCCCATTCCATCCTTTTCGCTGTTGTTGTTGTTGTTGTTGTTGTTTGGTTTTTAGGAGCATTAGCAACTAAGGCCATATTGCTCCGGAATATGCGGTGGTCATTCCTTGACCTTTCCGCATCCTCCATATTTGGTGGTGACGGGCTCGAACCCCGGTCTAATCAAGAAGCGTGTGGTACGCACTGCTGCTCCTTCCCACCTGGCTACGGAGGCGCCCCATCCTTTTCGCCTGGTGAACCCTACTACCACAAACGTTTTACTACTCTTAATAGTCCCCACTGTGGAGGGTGGATTCTCTTCATAGGGATACCACTCTATCCCTTTAGCTTCCAATTTCCAAATGGATAGTCTTCTTACCATCCACCTCGTTTATCTTCAACCCTTTTTCTCCAACGCTTGAACTATTACCCTCGTGCTCCTCCTTTTC
This sequence comes from Mastigoproctus giganteus, assembly GCF_048544385.1. NCBI lineage: Eukaryota > Metazoa > Arthropoda > Arachnida > Uropygi > Thelyphonidae > Mastigoproctus > Mastigoproctus giganteus. The sequence goes on from NC_143576.1 coordinate 236,741,893, forward strand.
CAATAAGTTTTGCAATAAATAACTTTTCCAATAAATTTTGCATACGCTAAAAATTTTCAGCGTTTGCTTTTTTATATGTATATTTAGAAGCCCATCCTGGCAAGCTCTGGAGCAGTCCAGGGTTCGCCTCTGCCAGAGACTATATCTATTTTCTACTATGCCCGCCTGCCTCCTAATTGCGGTGGGTGGACGGGCAACGTGGGATCCTATTAGGAGTTCCTGTTGTTCCACTAGGGGTCTGTTGTTTCTCTGGCTAAATGCCGGATGAACAACAGACCGATGCAACCGAACACTACCCTATGCAGACCAACACCAAAACTCACACTATCCTGGCATTTACAGAGTTTGAACCGCGACACAGAGTATACTACACGGAATTATGGGAAACGTCCGGTGCTGTTTGACAAGATACATCACGCGATACCTTGGCATGGTTTCGGACCAAGTTTCGCTCTACATACAAATAAACACCTTGGGGTAGTTTAGGTACAAGTTTTACTCTACATGGTTACCGTGTATTCAGATGTTACTGGACCACAGATCAAAATCATACCGTGTTTGGCTGCCTTTCTCCGTGTCACAAGGCCCACATTGTGCAGGAATGGTTCCAGGATTATGTCTAAGTATTTTGTTTTGTGTTTGGCGGTCCCGATCGCCAAATTCGGCCGACATCAAATCCATCGAACATTTGGAGAGTGCGGTGTACTTAGCATTCGCCAGTCCACGCCAGTGCCTCGCTCCGTTGCCGACGATGTGACGTTCTTCTGTCCAGGTGGTCCAGGATACCTGAGGACACCTTTTGCAGTTTCTTGGGGTCGATGTCACTCCGAGTGTAAGCGATTATCACGGAGAAAGACAGCCAAACACGGTATTAGGTAGGTGGTCATAATGGGTTTTGCTCTTCAGTGTATGTTTGTGTGTTTTTATGTATCCACAAGTAGATGGGAAGGTTGAAAAAGCAACGATTGTAACAAATAATAAACCAATAAGATAAAAAATTAATAAAACATTTTATTATTTTCATTTGTAGAATTTTGTCGATAATTAAAAATTCATTTAATTACTTAAAATGTACTATTAAGATCTAGGCCGGGCTCCTTGAAGAATTGCGAGTCTGGCTACTGTCGATCCCTTATCACATCTTGATGGTTCTGCTGCATTCTCACCTAAACATATTCACAAAATTTTTGCAAGGATACGATTCCCGTTACAGGCATCCAGAGGAATCTAACAATCTAATTGGAGACATTATATTTTCTTACACACAAACTGTTAAAACATAGAAAAACTGCATGGAACATCCATATAATACATAGAACATGCATAGAATATATAGATCAAATACATAGAACATGCATAGAATACATAGATCAAATACATAGAACATGCATAGAATACATAGATCAAATTCATTGCTTTCTACAACATAAAATTAACTTAAGCACCTTTGAGTTACAGATAATTGCATTTGAATTGGTTCTTCTGATCTACTGATGATATAGGGCCTAAGCGTGAAGTACGATCTGGGTACATCCCTATTGAACAGATTGAGGCAGTCTGGACATCTTTCACTTGGAGCCAGTGTTAGTTTTAATGACAGTTGCAGGAATGCTGATGGCACGTAAATATCGATTTGTTTTCCTGCAGGCCGAATCACTGGACCACAGATCAAAATCAATGTTGGCAGAGTTCAGTGCGCTGATGATGCTGTTGGAAAAGTGCCGCTTGAAGGTCGAGAGCTTCTGCAGGTTTGAGCAGAACTTGAAGGTCGAGAGCTTTTGCAGGTTTGATCTTGATGTCGTATAGGGAAGGTGCCCAATTGTTGGCCCACTTGAGGACCAAGAAGTCTAGACCCCAAAGCGTCTTAAGGCTGGACAAAGGAGCTGCGGACCAGACTTCAATACCGTATCCGATGATTGAGTTGAAGTAGTAGAAGAGAAATTTCCTGACTGTTAAAGTTGACTTTATATTATATTACTTTTCCTCTAACTGTTGAATCCATAATATTGGTAAATCTCTTTGTACCATACCAAACTCATTTCCTTTGGTGATCACACCCATACAGAAAGAAAGATGCGACATGTAAAAATAAAAATGCAGAAAGAAAGATGCGACATGTAAAAATAAAAATGCAGAAAGAAACAATATGTGAGAAGTTCAGATTATGTAACCAAAATTTCAAAATTGACAATCTCAAAGGTTAATCCCGACAAATTCCATGGACCGTTTTCGAATAAAGAAGCTTAACAAATTACAGAATATTAAAAAGAGACAGTGTATATTTGGATAAAAATATATATTTAATGAATTAAATATCTTTCTATAAATGTCTTGCTAACGCTACGTGTCTCTAATTCAAGCATTGGATTTTATATTCGGCGTGTAAGTCGACCCTAAAATTTCAGACTGTATTTTAATGCTTCAAAGGTCGATTTAGGCACTAGAACATGCGGTACTTTTTTTTAGAATGGTAACGTGAGTGCGGAGGAATCAAATGCCACAGAGGTTGGTTTCAAATACCCAGGAAGTAAGCAGTAAAATATTCGAATTGAGTGCAAGTAAGAGTAAATCTAAAAGATTTCTTCACTTAGAAAGCGATGAAACATGAGACTTGCTAAGTGGCTAAAGAGAAGAATAGGAAACAACAATAAGAGAAAAATAATAGAAGAGAAATCTGAGTAAAATATTCCGTTATGTCGTGATCAATAAAGGCATTTATGAAGGTTGAAACTCTCACAGTTTCATATGTCGCTGTTCTCAGCCAGATGGCTCTGTCATCGTTCCATAATTTTAATCGTACAGGTTTTTCTCGTGTACACACATACACACACAGTGGACAATCACGTGCTTCCACTTACGATGAAGTGGCTTCTTCATCCCAAACATCTTCTTCACTCCGAACAACTCATCCTGAATCGCAGGTTCTGTTGAAAACCTGAGATTACCACATCATCATTTCATCTGTAGAGTCAAACACCAGGCATTTCTCTCCCAAGGGAAAAAGGCTCTTTTTTAGTGTCTCTACAAGTGATTGACAATTGGTTGCGTACCGTTGACCAGTGGATGTCTAAAGCTTAACTTCCATCGGTAAGTTCTGGTGAAGTGTGCTTAGTAGTAGGACCAAAGTGCCAAAGACTACGTGTATCGTATTCTGTAGCATGCATGCGGAAATTTTGGATAGGAAAGAAAAGGTAAATAAAATAATTACTTGTTTTTCCTTACATCATCTTAGGGACACGCCACTAGGTCCCTGAAATGCATATCATCTTCGCAATAACCACTTGATAACTAATGTCGTTGCATCATCAGCTGACGTGTACATTAAATATAGTGTCGGGTTTCTATTTACCACTAACGAATTGTCGATTCTAAAAAAATATTCAGTAAAATCTTTATTTAACAGATTGGGGTCTATTCACTAATCCGATTTTGCGTTAAACCGAAGAAATACGTATATTTACTGAAGTTACTAGAATGTTATGTAAAAGTGCTATATCATTAACCTTAAATAAAAAAAGAAAAGTATTCATAATAGTAGTGGAAATTTGAATGGAGTTTATTTAGAGTGTCACCAGCTTTCGAGTACCCTTGCTGGAGGTTCCAATGATGCTCTGCTGATGTTTAATGTTTGGCAGGCCGATGGAAGATGATGAGGAAAATTCTGGCTGTCTCGCACTCTCTACTTTGTAAAGAATGTGGGCCATATTTGGTTTTGTTTCCAGTTTCTTCGTAACAGGAACCGTACACACGACTTGGGAATAGCATATGATTGAAGTGGTACCAGAGCATCGTGGGAGTATCATTTGGCCGTCGTGCCTGTTACACCATCTGCTGTCCTTCTGGGTTATGACTTACTCAAAGACGAAGTTGATGCGAAGGCCTCAGTTACAGCTGAAGAATAATTGATTATTTGAACAAACTTCCATCTGGTGTTGTCGAAGTGGGTAGTTTGAATGAGTTTCAGGAAGGATTAGAGAAATTGTTGGAGGGATGTACTGAGGTGGGTAGGGTTTTTTCATTTTTTTTATTTTGACCAATGCCGTGTAAACTTGCATTATTTGCCACCACCAATATTAATACTAATTCTGATAATAACTTTTACTTGTGGGGGGTTCAACTGTACAGTTTTTTTTTTAAATTATTATTAATTATGGTAAAACCAGTATGAATTGGAAGCTATAATACTACAGCACTGCGAATTTTTAAGGATTAAGATGACAGAATAAATTTATTGACACTGGACTTGAATCGCTGTAGATCATAATTTTCAGAAATTACCCTCTATGTTAAAAAAATTGTCCCACCCTGAAAGTTTAGAATGATTTATGGAAGCTTTAATATACAGATGGTAATGGTAAAGGAAAGAAGTGATACAGCCATCGAAACAAAAGATCTTTATTTAGTATAAAAATCGGAATACGAGTACATCAATACGAATAATGAATCCTTCTGGTAGCGCTGCAACCCATATAGGTTTTGTTATTGAGTCAAAAAGGTAATTCATATCCTTTTGAGGAATGGCCTCTATGCCTGATCTGACTCCTCCCTTAAAGTAATTCTAGTCTAGGGTGGCTGGTTAGGGAAGCTCTCACTTCCCCAACCAGTTAGCCACGAAAGGTGCTTCTTAATACTAGATGTTCCAAATGTGAATTAATATATTCTTTAATTCTTTTTAGAAAACCATCTCTATCAGTCACACCCTCTCAGCGATTATCCGATCCTCATGCCTTATGGGATCTCCAGAATATGGATGGTGGCTTAGGAATGTCCTGTTGTCCACTGATGTCAGCATTGATCAACTGTCCTAGATCTCGGAGTCCGACTACGGGCTATGCTGTCCCATTCAAACTCATTCTATGAACATATACTGTCCAGTCAAAACATTATGATTACCTACCTAATAGTGGATATATCTCTTCTTACCGTCAGTACCGCTGCCACACAGCGAGTCATGGGTTCTATAAGGCCACTGAACATTGCAGGAGGTATGTTGTACCATGTCGCCAGGAGTGTCCGGTAGATCTGCGATAGTCCGTGGTGGGGGATCCAAACGCTGTATTTCAATCCACGTAATCCCAGAGATGGCCTATGGGATTTACATCCGGCAAATTTGCCTGCCAGGTAGCACCTGCAAGAAGATACTTTCGTGTTCGCTGAGTCACTTTCCAATAATATCGGCAAAGTAGTAGGACGTAATATCCTGGTGGAATACACTTGTGCCATCTGGGAAAACAGTCACCATGAAGGAAAGTATCTGTTCAGCCACAATGTATCCGATAGCTTTTAGCAATCAGAGTTATCCAGGGCATCGGAATGATTCCTCTTCGCAGTTTGTCGTCGTACCTTCCATCTACTATCCACATGGCAGAACAGGAAACGTGATTCATCGGAAAAGGCAACTTTTTTCCGGTTGTCAGTGGTCCAATGACGCCATTCAGATACAAACTTTAGGCATGTTGATGATGGGTGACCTTAAAAAATGGGTACATTGACGGGGGACTACTGTGACGGACCATACGGAGGAGGGTTCATTGAATTGTGGTCTTGGAAACACCGCTGGTAGTCCCCTGGTTAAAATCCATGGGGTGTCGTTCCACCGTTTTCCGTCTATCGGGTGGAAAGCCTACGTTCACCATCACGACCATCGAAAAGGCGTGCGCGCCCGCCATTGGACCGACGATTGCTGCTTTGTACACTATTCGTCCAGCCTTGGAACACCTTAACTACAGCACTCCGTGAACAGCACACAAAATTAGCAGTCTCCATAATACTGCCACCGTTCAACCAGTACCCGACAATCATTCCATTTTCGAAGTCTGTTATATCACGTTCCTTGCCGATATCGATCTAGTACTTCGTATGGACCGCATGCCACGAATCTGAAGTATCAGATTTACCAGTTCCAACCGCGACACTTGTGTCGTCAGTTCGGGAGTACGGTCGATTGCTCAAACACGGGGAGGGTCATAATGTTTTTATTGGACAAGGTACAGTGCTGATCGTATGAGTGGTCAGTACATGGCGCTTCTTAAAAATCGTTCTGCCAAATGACTCTTAATATTCGTACTTCTTTGGCAAATAACAAATAGCAAGAGTGACAACCTCCAATCCTGCTTATTTGGTTGTAGTTAGGTATATTCAAGATTCTATTACAAAGGCGGCCTATAAGTCTGCTAGAAAAAAGATAAGTTCTACTAAATCATATCCATGGTGGTCACGAGATTTAGCGTTGCAACGTTGCAACAGAAGAATATTTTCCACCAGATTGGTAGGTAGCTTTATTGAAGCTAATCAAAAAGCCTGGTAAGCCCCTCTCAGATCCTGGATCCTACCAGCCAATAGCCCTTCTAGCTAACCTTGGCAAATTACTGGAAAGGTTGATGGTTCTGCGCATTACGCAGTTAATAGAGCAGCGTGGATTGATTTCAAATAAACAATATGGGTTTACACCTGGAAAGTCAGCAGAGGATGCTTTAGTAGACTTTCGAACACACATCAAGAATTCTGCTTCAAAGTATGAATTAGCCATTTTTGTGGATTTTCAGGATGCCTTTAACTCAGTATGGTGGGAGGCTGCTCTTGCTCAGTTGAGGATAGCTAGATGTTCTCAAGAATTATATAAATTGTTTGGAAGTTATTTTAGTGACAGATACGTAATTGTTAAATCTAAAACCTTTTATATTAAAAAGCCGGTTTATCGTGGTCGTCCCCAAGGTTCAGTCTTAGGTCCTTTCATATGGAACATTGTCTTGCAAAATTGGTTAGTCGTTCTTTTTACACTCTGTAGGACAATAGCCTTTGCTGATGATTTAACAATTATAGCGGCTGGGAGTTCGAGGAGTATTCTTGAACGTAATGCTGATATTGTATTGACTGATTTGTATCTCTGGGCACAAAACTATAAGTTAACTATTAATCCGTATAAAACTAAAATGATGCTTTTTAAAAGCAAATTGGACACTGGTCGACCTCCACAAATAAAGTTAAATGGTATTCAGCTACCAATGACATCTGAAGCAAAATATCTGGGAATAGTAATAGATTATAAATTCTCATTTTTTCCGAATCTAACATATTTAGGAGCTAAAGTGAAAAAGTGACAACATATGCAGAGGGCGCTTGGTTTCATCGTGCTGTGTTGGTGAGGTTCCAAGCAAAACTCAACTCTATACAAAGATCAATGCTTCTCAGCATGTTGAGAGTGTGTAGGACAGTACCTACTGCAGCAGTTCAGGTGTTGGCCGGGGCTATTCCTTTGGGCTTGTTCCTGATATACCGAGGACTATGTTATCGGATTAAGAAGAAGATTCCCGTACGTTTCATAACATTACAATTGATACTCAGGCAAATATTAAAAGGGAAAAGAAGCGGTTTATAAAGGAGATAATTAACCTATGGCAAACGAGATGGGACACTGGAACTGCCGGAAGGGTGACAAATTAATTTTTTCCTGAGGTGACGTTTCTCCTAGATAAAAGGGTAGCTGAATGGCTTACGCCTAGGTTGGAGTTGCTATATATAATAAGAGGCCATGGCTCATTGAATGAGAAACTATTTGCTCTAGGATTAACAAATACTGAATTGTGTTTTTGTGGAGTCAAGGAAAATTGGTTTCGCATTTTGTGTGAATGTAATATTTGTGATAGTGCACGATCAGTAATTAATGATCTCCTGGTGAATGTGATTCCTGGACAGCAGTTTCATCTCTTGATGGAACAAGATAAACTTCAACTGTTACAAACCTTTGCTAAAGCTGCATTTGATCTAAGAAAAAGTATGCTTCCACAGTTAAGAACTGGTTTAACTTTGGATAATTAACTGGGATTAACGTGGTGTTTGTAGTTTCAGTTGGCAAGATTTTTTTTATTATTTATTTAATTTTATTTTATTTATTTATTTTTTTTTTTGTGGGTGTTTTTATTTTTATTTTTTTAAATTTTTGTCTCATAAACTGAGACCTAAGGCCCATCTTCTGGAACTGGCTCACCTTCCCGTGGTGTGGACGAGTATCTGGAAGCAGTCTTCCTGGCAATCTCTGATTCTAGGTAGCCAAGAGGCCAGCACATCACAACATACATAAAATACACAAACATCACACTACTCCAAGTCTGGCCTAGTTTATAGAGTCTGTTAAACCCTTCAGTAATACGAGGCGGAATTGAACTAACGTTCTAAGAGCCGCCCTAAGTCCACATGTCCACATGTCCAATCTTGCTTATTTTCTCTTACAAATTAACCAGTTTGATCATTTCCATACGTCGTCACAGAAATATAGTAGTCTGATTTACGAGAATAATCAATATTGAAATAAATATTTATAAATGATGTACTTGCAGCTGCGAGATTTACATATATGACGCTAATCTGAAAAACTTTACACTTTTGACTCGATTTCAGAGATAATTAAAAAAAAAGTTACCATATAATTTTTTGTTATTGGAACTGTCTAGTAACTTAAATAAATGTCTAATTTTTCGTTTAGAAAAATTAGACATTTATTTAAGTTGATTTAGACATTGATTTAAGCAAAACTTTCAGATCTGAATTGTTCGGTAATTTGTAATTTCAATAAAAATATTTTTAAGTGGGAAAATGTGCTGAGTTAGTCGGCCTCAGGCGGGGCAGCACGGTTTATAAATTCTGAACTCTCGGATTTTTGCTCAAGTATACAGGCACCGAATATACGCCATTTATAGACACAATATACTGTCGCTTCATAGCTTTAATACCTAGGCTAGGCGCATTATAGCCTAAGCTGCTCTTGCACTAATAGCTTTTAACCAAAACAACAACAACAATATAGCCTTAGTTGCTTTGGCACTTAACAAACCTATCCACAGTATAGAAGAAGTGATGTCAATCCTGTAGAGTTGACATGGGTTACCAAAGAGCCATGTTTTGCTGTTAATGAACAGATTCGCATATCTCTGTAATTTCATATTCAATTTTTTTTTAGTCTCCAAAAATCATTTTGATTTATTTGTGTTTTTTTTTTCTCCATTACTTTTAAGCTGTTGATGTTCTTCAACCTTTATTAATTGTTTGTAAGACTTTTAACACTTTCTAGCCTCTGGCAGATCCTTGAAAAGTGCATGGAAATAATCTTTCAACGCCGAATAATTCAGCTATTGATATAAACAGAACTTGTTGACTAATAAAGTTTTCTTCTTCGAAACAAAATTGATATTCGACATGGTTTCGACCTTTACTATGGAACAGTATTAAATAAATGTTGTGAACATTGTCAGGGCAATCATATTATTATTATTAGCCATATGGTGCAAGGAAGCCTGAGGCTTATGCTGCACCAGCCAAAAAAAAATTTTTTTCTGAATTACCCAGAGAGAGAGAGAGAGAGAGAGAGAGAGAGAGAGAGAGAGAGAGAGAGAGAGAGAGAGAGAGAGAGAGACAGAAAGGGAATCATCAAGAAAAAGAATGATGATATCCAGCTCAGGACCCTAGGTGTGCCAAGCCCATACTCACCAGATGTGATATAATAAACTTCGTTGTTATTCACTAACAATTTCAACTGAAACGGACAGTTATTAGATACATAATATCTGCCCTGAAGACTTTTACGTCTTATGCGACCCAAATAGACCCATTCGAGATCATCAGTTGAACGGACTGGAAATTAACTGAGAAAACAGAGCAGATAAACTGGCACATTAAAAAGGTTCACTCCCACACGGATGTGGGGTTGAAGTCGGATGACAAGCTTACTTTCAAAGACCACCTCAAGATGGCCAGGCTAAAAACGCTTGCGGCGCTATACGGCAGGAGTTGGTTGGTCTTAGGCCTCGAGGGTTCCTTTTGGAATACGTCCGAAAGGAATTTGACACCCGTACCGCTCTACGCTTTGGTACTCTGGTCAGGAGCCTCCTAATCAACTAAAGAGATTTCTTGGGGTTAAATATTGGCTCCTGAGATGGGCTACCCTTTCACCAACTCTAGGAGTGTGCTCTATGCAAACCTTGGCATGAAACCCCGGGAAACCATCATCAAAGAGAGAAATCTACACACCTTGGCACAACTTCTATGCCGTCAAATGGATTCGCCTGACATCTGGGATGTTTCTACAAACCCTCAGACCCCAGAACGAACCCGGTGTAGTTCAACACCTTGTCCATAATCTTCTCTGCAAAACGTGCAATACTTTAGATCAGTGTTTCCGGTGAATACGTTCGGAATGTATGACTCCCTCAGAATTGATGCGTCATCTTTCTGCAGCTGGAAGCGCTGTAAACAGAACACCCTGAAAGAATTCTATAAACATGAACAATAAGCATAATGGGGAAAGAATTCCCTGCCAAGGTTTCCGTGGATTCACCTTTGTTTTTTTATTTATTTATTTATTTTTATTTTGTTTTGTATTTTCAATCTGTTTTGATTTATTGTAATTCTAATTAATGTAATAAACTGGAATTTGCATAATGTACACCCTTCTAGCCGAACCAGGCTGTTCCGGGGGTGCCCACTGATGTGGAAATAAAATGATGCTAATAACAATAATAAAAAACACACGAAAAAAGCTGCTGGTGTTCTAGGATCAATGCCTACCATTAAGTCTGAGTCCTTAATATCAAAACTGTCACTAACGGTACTTGCCTGTCTCATAAGAGAATTCTATGATAATATCTGACTCCCTCCTCCCCATCATGTGTTCAGTTGACAAGGCTGAATGCTTTTAAAAGTTTTCGGACTTCAAACTGTTGAGAGGGCATTTTGACAATAAATTCAAGGACACTACTAGTTTTTACTGACTGATTTCATGTAGACGCTTCTGGATTTATAACTCTAGACAGAAATATCAAGTTCTCATATATCAATATCCAGTGACGAGATAGGTATGCATATCCTATACCAATCGCAGCTAGAAATTGACAATGTCGATTATAGATAATTCATGCTTATAGACATTACTATAAGTGTTAATTATGCTTATAGAAGTTTTAATCAGTCTCATTTAGCACTTCATTAGCCAACACACCGTTCTGAATTGTATGTAAACTGAACAGTTTAAACCTGATTCAGAAGAGTCCAGTTGCCTCTACAGTACAACGACTTGTCTTGAGAACGGAATTCCAAAGTGGATCCGAAACGTTGACATCAATTACAATTTTACAATCGATTACGCTATTTAATAACTAAATAAATATTCTTATAATCTCGTTCTTATAACACACATACTCTGATTGTTTTAGATTCAGAAGTTTCTTGTACATTTTTGGCATGTACACGGTATTTTATTTTCATATTTTCTGGCCATATGTGACGTATTGTAAAAATGCCTATTTTGATTTTGTAACCTACTTAAGAATTCTGATCCTAAACCACTATCCGATTTGTAGACAAGAGGGCGCTAATGACTGTAGCTTTGGATTTAACTCGGGGTTTTCCTTGCACCTTCGCCACTGACCTAGTTTTCTGTTTCAGACGATGTTGAGTTATATTCTCTGCGTCTCTCCACAAAAAGCGTTATCTGCTTTGTCATCTCCTCACCTTCGTCTTATTTTCAGTCCCCGTCTTTATGCATTTCCTCCCCCAAACCTTGTTTGGTGGGTTTGTAACCATTTACTTCCACTATTTGTTGAAAGTAAATATTTGAGAGAACCCTAAAATATGAGGTCAAATTTTCATTTGGTGGAAAAACATTTACATGCCATTTTACTTTTCCCCTCTTAAAATAAAAGACAAAAAGAAAAGGTCAATGTACGAAGTAAATGACTTTACCTCGAGGAGTTAAACTCGCATGATATAGCACATAGCACAACCTTCAAAACTATCCTGCGAGACCAAAGAGATGCTCACGAATTTTCATTGCAGTCTAAAAAATAAACCAGAACTTCAATTTAGATAACAATTTCATTTGTCACATAATTAATGCAATTAAATTCGCTGAATCAGCATTAATGATATATCAGCTTAAGAGTACACACTGAAAAGAAAAACATTTACCGTTTTAAAACATTTATTCGTTGATGATTTTGAACCCAAGGTTCAAAATCATCAACGAATCGATCATAACGAAATTAGTATCAATTTCTATTGATACCAATTTTGTTAGAACCAATAAAACTATGTCTGCATAGTTTTATTGTTCCTAACGAAGAAATGTTCAAATTTTCTCGAAATTATATTTCGGTACTTTCTATCTTTAGTTTTGCATTCATTTACAAAGTTCTACTTTTATCAGACGAAAACTGGCCACAGCAAAATATATATTTTTTAAATATTTAATATTTAAAAAAATAAAAATAAAAATTTTAAATAAGAATATATATACAAATGCATTTTAATTTTCTCCTTATTATTATTTCTATGAATACCGTGATAGTAAAATGGTACAAATGATAGAATTCTGTAAATAAATTGAAACATGTACAGCGCCATCTGAGATTTTCCTTTACAGTTCCAACTCAACTTGTATTAGTTTATTAATGGCTATTGCAAAGTACACTTCAAATAAATTAATTGTTATAACGAAAGTTAATGGGAGATGCTGTAACCGAATTGAAGTATTCAGGGTGGATAACTGCAAGACAACATGATAAATATTAATTGTTCCATTGTGTTTGAGTTAGACAGGTGAGTTGATCTACCAGTCAAGCTGATGACGTTTCCTGTTGTTTATGGGGTCATGACACCAATAAAATAGGTGAGAAAGATGGATCTGCAGGATTTTCTAGAGTCCTCCTGGGTTCACTGCCCTTTTCATTGTTAACTGAAACAATTATTGCGCTTTCAGTATTTAAAAAAAAAAATTAGATAATTCCATTATTTGTCGCCAGATGGCATTAGTGACTAAGATTTTACACTTTTACGCAATTATTTGAATAAATAATATATGTGTGATTCAGCTTAATACAGGGACCAGTATATTACAATATTGCTTGTTGATGAACAGATCATACAGGACATTATCGAAGGCTTGTCTTGTCAGTGAATATCACATCTATTTAACGGTTTTGCCTCTAGATGCGCTGAGACAATTAGGCTCATGAGATGAAAATAAATGGTATTTATAAATTGTATTGCTTCTGTGGTCATTTTGTCTATTTTATGGATGAAAATCCAGTTTCCAGGAGGTAAAACCATGCAGTTCATACGGAGACCAGCTACTTCAGTCGCAATATGACAAAGGCAAACAAAAGTTTCTTTCCTACCTCGAAATAAGTTTCGAACCCAAATCTTTTCATAGAATTAGCATTAGCGCTAGTTAGCATTAGTAGAGGCATATAATGCAAGAAAGCAAACTTATGTAGCATCAGTCAAAAAAAACAAAAAAAACTTCCACTTCACCCCTCCGTTCGTTCGAAATACTTGTCCAGCTGAGCCTTAAATTTATTTAGACTATCGACTTCCTCAACAAGGGATGGAAGTCTGTTCCAACAACCAACTACCCGCTGGCTAAAGGCAAATTTCCGCACATCTATCCTACATCTGTCTTTCCTCAATTTGAATTTATGCCCTCTCAGGTGACTATTTTGAGCAAGAGGAAGAATCAAATCAGCATTGAGCATGCTCAAACCATTCAAGGCTTTATACACCTCTATCAGATCACCTCGCCGGTGCCTAGTCTCCAGACACTGTAATTTGCAAAACTTAAGCCTTTCTTCGTAAGAGCAACCCTTCGTTCCGTTCACTAACCTTGTTGCCCTTCTCTGTACTCGTTCCAGCAGTTCTACATCCTTCTTGAAATGAGGCCTCCAGACCTGTATACAATACTCAAGGTGTGGCCTGACCATTGCCTTATTGCCTTATACAAGGGAATAATCACCTCCTTATCCCTGCTAGAAAAATTCCTGTATATCATTGATAAGACACCATGAGCTACTCTTGCAGCCCGTCTGCACTGCTCAGAGAACTTCATATCTGCCTGCACAATTACCCCCAGGTCCTTTTCATTCCCTACCACTGTCAGTGTAGTACCACAGATTTGATACGTTGTTCTGGGGTTGCTTTTTCCCATATGTAGTACTTTACATTTGTCAATGTTAAACTTCATTTGCCACCTCTCAGCCCATCTGCTCAACCTTTCCAGATCCTGTTGCAGCAGCATAGCGTCAGTAGTGTCCTTGACAACCCTGTCAACCTTTGTATCATCTGAAAACGTGGACATTAAGCTTGATATACCATGATCAATATTATTTATAAATACAGAAAACAATAATGGACCCAACACTGAACCCTGAGGGACTCCACTAATAACATTAGTCGACGATGAGCAGTGTCCATTGATTACCACTCTCTGTCTTCTCCCCCTCAACCACCCCTTTATCCACAGCAGCAATTTGCCTCCAATGCCACACTGCTCCAATTTGTGCAGCAGTCTTCCATGTGCAACAGTATCAAAAGCCTTTCTAAGATCCAAGTATATAATATCAAAGTTATTCCCTGCATCCAGTTCTTTTGTGACTGCATCATAATATCCAATCAAATTGGTCAGGCAAGACTTCCCCTTAACAAAACCATGCTGTGTCCGAGCTATAACTGAAGTCTTATCTAGATGATCCTGCAGTGCTTCTTTAACCAGTGCCTCCATTAATTTTCCTGGAACAGGAAAATTAATGGAGTTAAACTCACAGGTCTGTAACTACTTGTGTCAGCCTTTGTCCTCCTTTGTGAATTGGGGTCACATTTGCACATCTCCAGTCTACGGGTACCTCCCCTGAGTTCAAGTAGTTGTGGCATATGATGCCACTAGTAGTTCTAAAAACTGATTGAGACCACTGTTGTCACCTTTATGAAAGCAAAACCCCTCCCCTTTACCCCTGATGGTAGTTATGTCTTTGAGCAAATCTCACATCAATACACTGTGATCACTGCTACCTAGTGGTTCTTTTATCTGCAGATTCTTAAAGCATGAATAATCACTGCTGATAATCAGAACAAGAGTATTTACGAGTTTATATTACGAGGGTTGTTCAGAAATTAGTGGCAGAAGAGCTGTTACAGAAAAAACTTTATTTACAAGTATTTAACAGTTACATTCCCTTAAAGTAACATCAGACCTCCTCTAAACTGGATACAAAACATAAGACATGATTCGAGTACCATCAGCAGCCTTATTCTTTTAAATATTAATTTCATTGCCCAAAAGCATTGATCTCTTGAGTGACTGCTTCCACTAGCGGAAAAAAACTAAAGCTAAAGAATTCATATTCGGAGAAAAGTGCAGGTTGAACGATCAAGGACTGCCATTGCTCCAGGATATAAGTTTATTCTGTTTTTTATTTTGAAACTCATAATCGCATTGGATGAAACCTGAATACGATTTTACTACACATAACTGAAACGCTAGAATTATGAAAGTGATGTTGATCATTGTATATGACTGGGTTGTTTTGTTGGCTTTATGGTGCAGCAGCATTTTAGGCTATATCGTGCCAGTATATTATGTACAAAAAAAAAAGAAAAGAAACACTGTCATATACCTGAGAATAATCTAGTCCACCCATGTTAATGATTATGCTAAAATCATAAATTGCGCGTGTTCTGGTCGGTTTGGCTCTTTTGCTGGATGAAAGACTAAATTTTCCGGGGATAAAAATCATGGAACCCTTGCCTGAGAACGACTTCTGAAAGAGGGCTACAAAAATTCTTCATATCATTGATGGGATTCGAACTCAAGTTTCACCTAGCGGGAGAATATTGATCATAAACCGACTATTCATGGTACTCATTGGAGTAGTCCTCGCAGTAGTAGCCATTTATTGCTTTTCTTGCAGAAGAAACACTATTTAACATACACTGTTCAGATATTGTTGCATGAGTTTATATTAAAAATCACTGGAGTTTAGACTTAAATTTATTTTTAATTATACCTCAGTTATATTTTCACTTATTTTTAAAGGTGACAGTCCAGTCTCAACAAAGATGTTCTGTGTAATGTTCCTCGGAATGATATACTTATCCCGCTTAGTACAGTGTGATATTTTTTCTTCTACTCACCATCTGGAAAATCTTTTCTACCTGGAGCAACACCTAGTGGATTTTCTGCAGACTTACTTAGATATGACGGAAACAAAATTATCATACATAAGAGGGTAAGGGCTCTAAGATTTATGTCAAATACGTTAAAATTTAGAGTCGATAATTTTTTTGAAAAATTCACCTAATTTACATAAAATTTTGATAAATTTAAAACCCATGTTCTTACTTTCAGATTTTTAAAATTTAATCCCTATTTCATTTCCAGCGTTTTCCTCTGGGGATCATAATATTGCTTTACATCGGACCCTTATCTTCAACAATGGAACATTAATATTCCATCCACAGCACTAGAAATTAATATGGAGACTGCACGAACTCTATCAGTTCGTGCATGGCCCGAATTAAGATATAATAGTAGATGGCTTATCGGCGTTATAACAGTGAGTAGGCAGATATCATCAAAAGATTTTAAAGGAGATAAAAATTCTTGTTTCTAATGGGCGTCATTAATGCAGATGCCATGCAATTTTGAAAGTTGAAATTGAAGACTAGATATTGCATTCACTGAGGTTTTGTAGATCAATATTTTGGCACTTAAATTCATTAATAATGTACATCGATTTATTAACGAAACAAATGTGGTAATAAAACTTGTTTATAGAACTTTATATCACATTTGAACAATAGTTGTTTGGACTTCGAAATTACAGAAGAGCTAATGTTATTTTGGTCTTCCCAAACTGACGAAAAATAGGACAACGTACAAGGTGTGACTAAAATGAAACGACAATCATTGCTTACCAACACATTACTATTAAGCATGTGAACAATATTCATATCCTGCTGTAGCTTGTTTTTTTCCTGTACAGATCAGTTTTGTTTCACTGCAATCGGTTAAATTTGATTAAACTGTGTCTCTTTAAGTGAGTCAGTGTTTTTATCCTTCGGCGGAAATACGAGTGATGGTAATTTAGAATAAAGAATTTTTATTAAAGTTTTAGTGAAACTCAGTAAAAATGGTGCAAAAACATTGGATATGTTACGTGTATAGCGATAAAACCATGAGTCAGCCAAGTGCGTACGAATAAAGGGTTCAGAGAAGGATGAGAAGATATCCACGACGACAAGAAGACAAGAAAAAAAAATATATTCTCCCGGAACTAGTCATCCAGAAAGTTATTTCATTACCCATGGGTATTGTGTCTGTAAATTGCGTGTGCTCTCTGATCGATTTGCCTCTTTCTCTGTATGAAAAAGCCAAGTTTCTGTTGGAGGAAAACCTTGCTAGCTACGCCTAAGACCGACTAACTCGGCCACGGAGTGAGAAAAGCCCATAAAAATTCCTCGCCTGATTGATGAGATTCGAACCTGGGCCTTTTCCACCTGGTGTGAGGAGGGTAGTAACGATGCGACTGTGCTATGGCGCAGAAAAGAACCAACTTCAACGACAGGCGAGAATGTTAATTAATCCTGGAACAGGCCTTACTGGTTCCTATAAAAATTACCCTATTTTTTCTTTCGTTTTTTGTCTTTTAAACAAAAGACAAAATTAACATTTTGGCGGGATAATTTGTTTGAAAGTAGTGCAATATCAAGGCAATTCATGGTTAAGGTAAACTTTGTTTGCTGTGAGCATAAAGATCATCGCATCGCATAATCAGTCAGTTTAGTTCCGTTGGCTACTAAAACACACAATAGGATAAGTAGTCCTCCTACTTTCTATTACTAGGCGTGTTTTTTATAAAAACAATTTTTATTCTTATTGGTAACTCTCAATAATATGTTTTTTTTCTCCCGAGGCAGCTATATGGAGGAGTTTTGGCAAACTGCTGGCTACTATTACAACCCTGACGATGAAAATTCGGTGATCGATCTGGTCGGTAACCCGCTACAAGCTTTCCAGATGGTGAAGAGGCTAACTGTTGATTGGAACAGGTTGAGAGACCTAATGAAAGAAAACGACTGGAACAGTATGTGGGTGCATTCTTACTCTGCTTTTTATGACTTTTGTGTGTCTCGGTTATGAGTTGAGCAGTGCGTTATACGTAATTGGATTTATACTGAAAATCCAATTACGTACAAAATATACGTAGCCAAGAGCAGGTCTTTCTGACCCTCTAGATTTTGGAAAGAAACCCTTTTAAACTATTCCAATGCTAAATTATTAACAAAACGGTTATTTTTAACATAAATAAAAATAAACAAAAACATATAACTTTATTATTTTAAAATCTTTTAAACAATTCATGCTATATAAAGTACATTTTAATACTACACCGAGTGGCCACTTTGCTAAGTACTTATACCGTCTCATGAAATGGAGCACTCCTTCAAGAACAGCATCACATGTTCGTACTATGAGATAAAGACTGTTGTTATTGGGTTTTAGAAGCATCAGCGACTAAGGCTGTATTGATCTGTGTATACTGACTCTGCGTAAATTGCAGCGTGTGTTCTGTGGTCGATTTTCTCTTTGATGGATAAAAAACCCGTGTTTCCGAGATCAAAACCCATGCTACTCTAACCTGAGAACGACTAACTCTGCCACATAAAGAGGCCCATAAAAATTCCTCACGTCATCGACGGAACTCGAATTCAGGTCATTTCCACTCGGTGTGGGGAGATCGGCGATTCTACCAACTTTACTGTCCGCGAGGGCAGATAAAGACAAAGTTTGTGCAGAGTGACAGACATAGGTGAAATAACAAACGAACACGCACAATCGTCGTAATTTGTTGCAGAGTTACGGATGTGGCATTGACACTGACTACTGAACTGGGCTACACCACTGGCAACAAAAAAAAAAAAAAAAAAAAAAAAAACAACCAAGAAGGTATGGTTACACTGGGTTTAGGAACACCGACGCTGAGGATTGTAAAAACGTTATCTGGTTTGATAAATCCTTGTTTCTGCTGTTTCATGCAGATGAAAGGACCAGAATATGGTGAAAATAGCATAAGTTAATGGAACTCTGCCAGATGCCAACAGCAAGGGCCGGCTGCGGTATAATGATATGGGAAGTGTATTCATGGTGTACACACTTTTCTCTTATACCAGTAAAGCGACACTTATGTGTCGCAGGTTATGTGGAAATTGTTTCCCACCAGACGTATATCTTCGTGGATGTAGTGTATTCATATAAGAAAAGGTTATTGTGCCATGTTAAAAAGCAAGGATTGTACGACACCACAAGATTTCACAGAATGGCACGCCTATTGCGATGGCTTCCCCAGTCACAAGATCTCCATCCAATTGAACAGAAATGAACGACCCTTTCGGACTAGATTCGCAATCATCCAGTTTGCAACTGTGGGAAGCAATTAGATAATTATGAACCCACATCCCTCTGGCATGCTTTCGACACCTCACGATGCCCGTGCCACGTCGAATCCAGACAGGGTTTTCGAGCGCTAAACTCTACTTCTTATTAAGTAGGTACTTAATAAAGTGGTCACTCAGTGTATTTTCAAACTTACAATAGTCGAAAATGAAATATTCAGTTTTTTCTATAAAGCAGCAAGATAATTTGAATATTTAATCATTAATTATTTATTTTCGTTCCATTTATTTTTGCAGGAGTTGAACAACTGATCATAAACAACCTGTTATTGATGCCCCAGGAAGAAGATCTTCAGGGTGCTGCCTTGGCTTTGGTTAGACTGCAAGGCACTTACAGAATGAATGTAAGCGAGATGTCTCGTGGAAATCTCATGGGAATCCATTCTCCAATCGGACTTACAGGTAATTAAAAAGAACAAACATTGTATATATTACAATCACTAGCCAAATAATTATAAACCGCTATTCGGCATCTAGTAGGGTCACCCTTTGATTGAATTACAGTCCGTTCACGTCATGGGATGAATTCCATCCCATGACGTGAAGGACTGTGGTCAGCAGAGAACTGCAAATCCGAACTGCCCTTTTCATTGTATCCTAGATATTCTGAACTGAATTCAGATCTGGAGTCAATTCAGTCGGTTAGGGTAGATGTTGGAAATCTTGGGAATGATCCTCCAAACCATTTAGATACAATTTTGTACGGTAGACACTTGTGTTGTCGTCTTGAAAGAATCCATCGCAGTCCGGGTAGAAATTAAGAGTTACAAGGTCCGTTGTTGGTTCGATACGATAAAAAGATATTCATTAGAGGTAATCAGAAGTTCTAACGGAATTAGTGGGACCCGTTCCGTACCAAGAGATCATACCCCATACCATGATATCACCTGCAGCCGCTAAGTGTAAATCGAAACTTGTCGAGACTTCGTATGATCTTTTTCCACTGTTCCATAGTTCAGTTTTGGCATTGGCGATTGGTTGCTTTTGCTACATCAGTGATGTCCTTTGTTTTCTCAAATGTAACACCTCTTATAAACATGCTCCAACAACAACCTTCTGGAAGTCGAAAGATCACTTGTCTTTCCCATGACCGAATTGACTAAAAACCCGAGGAAAGCGTACTATATTTATCTGATACCAAGTAATGATCATACCACGTTGAAACTTACGTTTGCATACCGTATCTTTAATTAATGTTCTTGTTTGTACTCCGGCACGACCAACAGGTCAGTGGAGTTTACAATAAATCAATCAATACAAATGCTAATCGTATTTAGCAGTCACGGTCCACTCAAAGAGCGTGTGCTATTGCATTCGCGCTCCTGGCTACGTCAGGCCTATCTCTTGACGCCAATCGTTTTCTAAGTTTTTGGCTAGTGAGTGTATATTGTATTCAAAATGAGAACCTTCTCATTCAAGATGCAGACAAAAATGCGTACTGCGATTTAAAAACGTAGTGGTCAAGAGAAGAAATGGCGCACATTGTCATTTCAGTAATTATCACTTAGCATTACATTAAAAAAAATCTCCAACAGAAAGAAAAAAAATATTCATCATTTTGATGATGAATGATGGATATTCATCATTATCATTCATCATCAGAAATATAAATTCAATAAAATGTGATTGAATAAAATCAAATGTGATCTAGCCATCATCTTGTTTATTTAGTATTTGCGTTATAATTCATTATGAACAACTGCATAATGTCCATCTTTCAGCACGTTAAATAACGTTAGTTTTTAGAAGGCTGCTGATGGAAATGTAACTAATATGAACTACCTTTATTAGAGCTCATTGTTAAAATTCCTTTCCATTATCTTAAAGAACATTAACATCAGTAATGAGTTATATACACTCATGAGTCAAAACATTATGGCCACCTACCTAATAGCGTGTTGGGTCGCCTTTCGTAGTGATAACCGCTTGCACTCGGCGTGGATTGGTTCCACAAGACAGCGGATGATGTCATCAGCTATCCTGGACCAGCTATACAGAAGGGCGTCCCAGAGTTTGTCAACGGAGCGAGCCACTAGCAAGGACTGGCGAATGTTGTGTTCCCCCTGCTTCTCACAAATGTTCGATAGGATTGATGTCGGGGGGATTTTGGCGGCCAGAACAGTATACGAAATGCTTGGACATGATCCTCGAACCTTTCTTGCACAATGTCGGTCTTGTGACACAGGGCGTTGTCTTGTTGAAAAAGTTCAGGGTCATCTGATCTGGATGTACAGTCATGATGTAGGATAACACTTGGTTCGAAACAATGCCAAAGTGGGATCTGGCGGTGAGTCTCTGCGGTAGCACAGTGAATCGTTACCGTCCTCCCCACACCGGGTGGAAAAGGCTCGGGTTCAAATCCCGTCGATGACGCGAGGAACTTTAATGGGCTTTTTTCACTCCTTGGCTGAGTTAGTCGGTCTCAGGTGTAGATAGCAAGGTCCCTCCCCCCCAGAAACTAGGGTTTTTCGTCCAGCAAAACAGATAAATCGACCATAGAACACAAGCAATTAACAGACATAAGATACACAGCACGACAGATGAATTTAATTATTCGGGTGGCCTAAAAATAATAGTTTTTTTTTTTTAGATCTGGCGGTGGGGGGGGTGTATTCAGTGTGGATGAGGAGACCCTATGATGTCCATGAAAACATCTCCGAAACCATGATACCACCGCCATTGGCCTTTTTCGTCCAACCACACAATCTAGTTGCAACTGTTCATCTGCTCTCCATCGAATACGCACCAGTCCATCGCCATTATGGAGCTGGAACGTTGATTCATCAGACCAGGAGACTCTTTTCTGTTATCCAATGTCCAAAGGGATGGCGTTCTCCTGTTCACTGCTGGCTGAAGTGTCGATGATGGTTGGTCAAGATGGGCACATGAACAGGTCGCCTACCTGTCTGCCATTAATTGAGGGAACGTGGACCTATGTTGTCCTAGACAGCACGTGCCAAAGTTTGTTCACCTCGATCGACAACCAGTGCTGATCTCTCCGTCCCGGCACGTTGAGTGGTTGTGTGTCCCTCTTCGGACAATTCCCGCCACGCATTCACTACGACGGCGCTGTCACACTGCCCTCGTGGGTAACACAGTTGGGAGGATCGCTGTCCTCCCCCGAGTTCGAATCCCGTCGATTACTGGAGGGATTTTTATGGGTCTTTTTCACAACGTGGCTTCCACAATGGTTTTTTTCTCCTGGAAACCTCGGGTTTTTCGTCCAGCAAACAGAAAACCGACCTCAGAACACACGCAATGTACAGACAATATGCACAAAGCAACATGGCCTTAGTCGCTGATGCTCCTAAAACCCAACAACAACAACAACCTCTAACATTTGATAATGCCTGCAGTTGTTTAGATTCTGGCTTCTTCTTCCTAGTGCCCCAAATCATTCCCTATGAAACTCCCTTTCCCTGTTGCACGGCTTTCGTACTTACTAACAGTGCCTTCATTATCCGTGCCTTCATTATACATGCTGCAGAGGTTGGTGATCACTCCTTGGTGCTGTGGGATGCATACGTGGAGACGGGGGGGGGGATCACAATGTTTCGGCTCATGAATATATAACTTTATATAATGTTTTCATATAAAGTTTCAGCAACTCCATTAAAGAGACATGTTGTTAATCGAAAGGTAGTTCGATCCTAAGTGTTTTTTTGTTTTGTTCATTCTTTAGGCATCTTCTTCCCACCCCAGTTTTCCGGCAATGAATTGTAAATAAAGAAAAGAGAATTTGCCTCATAAAATCACTTACAAATAATCATACTGGATGACAAAATTACATGGGATTAGTTCATAGGTTTCAGTCCATTATGATGTATGTTATACCTTATAAAACACCAATCATCCTTTATACTTTAATAGTGGACAGATCTTTAACTAAGATGCGCACAGGAAAACTAAATTCAACATATTTTCTTTTAACTTTTCAGCTCGGGACTGTTTGTTCCTGGGAAAGAAATCATTCAGTAATAGCTACTACGGCCATGCTCTCGAATGGCTGTCAGAAGCCTACACACGTGCCTTGTATGATGGTAGCGGCTCAGCTACAGTCCAGGAGATCATACCCCATCTAGAAACTGCCATTCAAACTGTAAGTGGATAAATAGAAGCATTAGTTTGAGGTTTTATTATCCATCAAGGTATTTATTATTGTTATATTAAAGACAGTTCCCATTTATTCTTCTTACTAAAAATAACTTAATATAGAAATTGAATACAACCAAACCTGTCGAAAAAAATGACTCAGTTCTCGCACCCATGCTGTTGAAGATAAAAGAACTTTGTGACTTGTTCCTTGATTTATTAGATATTTAAGCTTGAATTCTGTTTTGTAGAAAAGGCATTCAACTTCACCATTTCTTAAAATATTGTAATAAACCAACAGGATGCTTGTACTTAGAAAATGGAAAACACAGAAGGGAGGTTTATTGTTTGTATTTAAACAGCAAAGTCATACAGAGATGGTGTTTCCTCCATAAATTCGGTAATATTGTCCAAACAATATTTTCATTTTCTGTTTTAATTTCTGGCTTAGTAATGTTGAGCGAGAAAAAATATTTCGGATGGTTACCTAAAAGAGAATTTTTAAAAAAATTAATTAAATAACTACCCAAATTTTGGCAATTTTTCTTAGGGAGAGAACAAATACTCCACTCTCCCTACATTATGAAGTCTAATGTCTGTCCGTTTCGTTGACATTCTGATAATCCGGACTTTTCTCTCTCTGAGATCCCCTTGCTGCTCCCTGATGATGCCCAAACCAGGTTTCCAGTGATTAAAAATTCCATTGAAGTTTATACCATTACTATTATTTTGGTCTTTCTTTTAAGAAACAAGTTATTGATGCATAGTTTATCACTTGTATTGTGTGAATGGAACAACACATTGGCTTGCATAGCAACATGGATGCTTTCTAATTTGCTTCTGTGATATCGTGCTTTAGAGCTTTAGAGAGGTCATGCAGATAAAATTATTTAAATCCACCCTATGACTTTTCGTTGAAAATTGTGACTGTTGGTACGTATGTTTATACAAGTAGAATTAGACGGTTAACCTACATAATTGGCATCACAAATTTACCACATAAAATGAGATTCAAGCAGAATCAGCTCGCACGTAGTATTTGGCGAAAGATCTCAGCAGTGCTGTCTTTGGAAATCTGTTTATGGGTCATTCATGGATAGGATTCCATCTGTGATCTCAATTTATCTATAAAATCTAGTACCTCGGCGAGGTTGCTTATATATAGACGTCCTCATCAACTATCTCATTAATTTAGAAATTGTTTGAATACTTTGTAGCCCATTTATCATGGTTCCCCAGAGTGAAAGGGGTCAATATTTTACTTAGTGCGTGTGAACTGATTCTATATGACTATTTAAATTCATAAGATTCATACTAGACATACTGATATAGATTTCTTCTTTTCAGCCTTATGTTCCATATACGCTGGTAAGACTTATTACGATGGTCATTTTGACTCCTCCACTGGCCAGATAGGAGCTGAGATTGGTGTATTATGCATGCTAATTGCTAAACACTAGTCAACTTTAACCTGATGTGAGAAATTAATTGATATTTATTAATAAACGAAAAATATTAGAGAAGTTACAATTGGCATTATATAATATAAAATAAATAAGATGCTTAATATCGTAGATTGAAAATTTCTGGGAGATAATTATTTTATTATTATTTTTTTTTGTTTTATTTTTATTCATAAATTTTTGAAGGAGAGGTAAAATATCTTGTACATACTGAAAGAGATTGTGTCTAGTTCGATTAGTTATCTGTGAATATTCTCAGCCAGGACGTGTTGAATATCCCGCCCAAGACCAAATATTGAAAAGGAGAAAGCTTGGAAGAATACAAATTACAGAATATAACAAGTCATATTCTTGTAACCCGACTCTGATCAGCTTAAACAATGAAGCAATTTAAAATTTACCCCCAATTTAATTTTACTTTTTCCACAGACATTTTATCGAGGTAAACTTCATCGAATAACCGGACTGTGGGATATGACCTTTTTTTTCCCTTTGTTTGGTAGCTTATTAAAGCTCGTGGCAAGGATTTCTTCTTTGCTAGAAGATGCGCTACGTGAATTTATGTTTCCTTATCTGGTTGATTTTTATGGGCACACACCTCCAACAATTTCTCCCTCGACCGGTACTTGTTAAACAGTGTAAGATAGGGGTTTTGTGTGCCATTACGTACCGAGCCCTGTAGAGAGCAATTTTGTCTTGCAGATAAAACAAGTTTTCAGGAATGCAAAGATAACAGTGGGAACTAGGGTTGGTTTTACTTATCTTGGTGTGTTGACTAGTGAAATGAGACTTCCTGCAGAGACAAGCAGATAGTGGCGCACTATGGTCATAGTTGCCGATGCGCCTAATAAATCCCTAAACCAACAACAACAACAAGCATAAAGATAAAGATAAGTTTTACTTGGAATGCAGATATTAAAATTAAGTTTCGAATATAAAACTGAACGTACTCATATAATCGAATGATTATATGAATATTTTCAGTTTTGTGGTTTTAATTTTGTAATTAATATATTTTACTGATAACGCTATGTATGTCTGAACTCGCAGAATTGACGAATGAAAGGATTAGGTCAGGCAGTTTTGAATTTGTATCCGAGGTAGCGAAGATTATGAGACATTAGTATATACTGAAACGAAACCGAAATAAAAAATCCAAATTTACAGGAGAGAAACTATGCAATTCCCATTCGAGACCTAGTAACACGGCCACAAGTTTTAGTTCACTTCAATGCTTATTTTCAACAATATTCAAAACACAACCATCTTCTTGCACTAACATGAACCTGTACTCGCTCTTATCTTATTACAAACATCTAAATTAGGCTTTCTCTTTCGTTCATGCATTATTTTTCCTTTATATAGAAATGCTAACAATAAAAAGCAGAAATCTGTCTTACACGAAATACTGTTCCCGAGTATGGAGAGATATCACCAAAGCAGCCTGAAAACTCTCTCTCTCTCTCTAACCAAAACAGAACAGTCAACTTGATCAATGATCCTGTCTAACAAACTTGCTCTACCCCTTCTCACAGAAGCGCGCAGTATTTGTTGCGCGTAATTTATAGAGATATTTCTATAGGCACTGCCCAATAGAATTAGTATTTGTAATTTTTCTCTTTCTTCTAAACCAGTTTGAACACATCCATCAGCTAGCAAGTATCCATTTGTCTTACTCTTTCAGGCTCAACTCCAAACCCACAAACTAACCATTATACTCCTTCGTTTGTTACTTCTATTTTCTAGAAAAACTCTCTTCTGTACTGCATTTCCTAAACGTTACAAGTTACAGAAATTCAAGTCCAATGTTAAACAAGCTTCTGACTTTCCGATTTTAATCCCATTCACGTACAACAGTTTCAATCATCTCGTGTAGTAGTTCCAATTATTTTTTTGTTACGAAATAATATTTTTTATCTCACAACAAAAAGATAATTTTATTTTTATGAAATAATTTCCGATTATCTCATAAAAATAAAATAAATAAATCTAAATTATGTGAATTTTAGTTTGAAATTCCTTCTTTTTTTAAATTCTGAAGCGCTTGGTCTGGAGATTTCTCGAAGTGATCCATACAGGAGGATTCCTCTGGTCTCGTCACAACTCTATGCACCCAGATCCACTAATGTGGACAGACCAGAAGAATTAAGGAAATCGAAGGATGGTATGGTTGCAGAATGGCAGCGTAACCGTAAAATCATTCGTCTCAGCGAGTTTCTGGTAGATGGTAAGAGAATGAATGTCCAAAGATAACTTGATGCATTGCACCATTCTAAAGCAAATGCAACGGGCCGAGAAAATTTATTATGGAGACAGGTGAATCTCACTCCTCACAAAACAGTTTACACTTAGAACACATAACTTAAGGGCACTTTTCAACTTCCAGACATGTCAGAACTTGTAACTATCTCAGCGTATTGTTGTATATACAGTCTCCTGGTATCTACCGGCAGTTAACAGAAACTATAGTCATTGGCGCTGCCATTTTTGTTAATTAAATAATCAGCCTATGAACCTGCAAGGTTGGGTAACGTCAAGCTCAATTTCTTCAGATATTCAACTCAGAAGTAAATCTCTTTCTTTATACTAAGTACATATTTTGTTTTCTTTTTATTTTGCAGCATGACAGCCTCTTTGAAAATAAAGACATTGATGGTAAGTAACGCAATGTAATGTACTTCCCTCAATATTTTTGTTCTTAGAGAGAAAGAACTTTGTGTAGAAATCAATCGATATTTATAAGGGTAGTAAAAATATTCCTTGATGGAATGTTTTTACTACTCTATGGATTTTGTTTAAGATTCTTCTGTTTTTTCACAGTGGCAACGTATGAGACTTTGGGATTTCCTGTGAAAGGAACGGGAATTTTTGAAAGGAAGAAAGAAGAGCCTAGAAATATTACCTTGGGAGAGGAATTGTCAGATGCTGAAGCTTACACTAATTTTAAAGATCTATGTAGAGGGATTAAACTTAGAGTTAGTAGCTTGTTTTTATTTTATTTAATTTATTTCTTGATAGCAATTGATATAGAACAGTTGTGGACAATTACAAGGTTGTAACATCTAAAACATTATATTAAAATTAAGAAAAATTATGTAAATATAAACTGATTTACAATGGCCGGTCACATTCAAATTTCAATTTAAAGCAGAGGCCGGCAAAAAGTTTATTGAGAACTTATAATTTTATTGAGAACACCAACGACAAAAATCCTTTTAATTACTGGCCTGATTTAGTTTTAAAGATTTTTTCAAATTTTTATGTATATGCCTAATCTGTTTTTTTTATAGTAAAAAAATTATAGAAACAGCACAACCAGCGTATTTTATTTAATTTAGCGATATTTGTAGAAGAAAAAAAATTGTGTGTGCCAAGCAGGCATAGTGGAAGTTAAGTGAAACTTCTTTTGAAATGGTTATTTCAATGTTACAGGGGTTTAATATTTTACAAGTTTATTGCAAAGTTTTTACAGATCTCTCCTTTGTACTCAATGGAGGTGGCCGCCTTGCACGTGCTCTCTACACCTTACAACGCTCAATAATAGTCTTCGGCAAGTTTAATTATAAATTTTATTCCGTCGAAATTTTTTATGAATTACTGTAGAGAATGACGAAAGAAATATTTTGGTTTATAAATTTTTAAAATCGGACTGTTAGAAGCTTAGATATAGAGATTTAAAACGTAAACGCGACACGCATGGGAGTTAATTCCGCCATGGCCGCTTTGTAGCAGCGCCACCTTAAAAACAATCGAATTCAGTAAACTACAAGCATCATTTAAAACAAAAGAAATATTATTAATATCACTGCTGTTGGCAATTGCTGGTATCCGTTCTAAGATGTTAGTAATCCGATTGAAACTACTCACCTTCATAGTATGTTCCAGTGACTTTGGCTTGCATAAATTATTCATTTGAGCACTCTTTACAATCACCGACAACATCAAATATTCACTAATCACAAATGAATTGGCAAGGGAAGGTGCTTGCTGAAATATTAAATATAAATACATAATACAGTCATTTTTTTAAATAACTTGCCAACATTCAGGTGATGTATGTCTTATTCAAGCACTGCTAGTTGTGGGATAGTACGAAATTTTCGAGCTTTTTCATAATCATATTTTTTCTTTTAATACTATTTTCCATGGCCTTCTCAAAGTTTTTTTTTTCTCCTAATCTTTGCTTCTTCTTTTCGATACTGTCTCTTGTAAATTCCTGTGATGGACAAATAGCTTAGACAGTTCGGAAAATGAGATGGAACAGCTCCGTGAATTAATTTTGGATGCTTGAAATCTATTGCGATTCTCTTGTTTTTCCCATCAAATTTAGATGCAATGGGAAAAACAAGATTTAACTGCAATGGCATGGTGTGAGTAAGTCTGAATTCAGTTCTAAGGAGATACTGAGCATGAGATCTCGCAGCGAAAAAAAAGACAGTCTCGCATGGTTCAAAAGAAAAATTTAAGATTACATATTTTAAAAAATAAACCTTCCCAAGAATCATTATACTCCTATTTGTGTGCAATTATTTGTGTTTGTTTATTTAAAAAAAGTGTGGTTTATAGTTGAAACCATGAAAAACAATACGGTTTAAAATAAATATAATATGCATTGTTTCTTCAAAACGTTTTGGTTATTTACAAACCATTTCCTAAATCAATTATTTTTTATAATATTTCATATTTCAAAATACAGTAGTAATAACCTTGCATACAATAATTTAATGTAGGTCTAATTACACTTTTTTTCGTATAAACTGGGTATTCTCATGTATGTTTGATTATCCGAACTATTTGACCGAACCAACCTTGGTCCCAATTAGTTCAGATAAACTACGTTCTATTCTGTCGTTATTTTTCTCATGCACTTTAGTTGACAAAAGTAACCAAAAAAATAATGAAATAAAAGACACTATTTCAAAGATGCTTTAATAAAGGAAATAAAATAAAATCCTTCATAACAAAACTGTAACTTTTAGCTTACAGAACAAATTTAATATAAAATGATAAACCTCTCATATTATAAATAAAAAAACATCAGTGAGACTTCTGTTGCTGCACCACTGACGACAGATACTTTACATCAGGCTTATACTTTGTAACTTTTAGAGCTATGCATGTAGAACTAGTTTCATCCGTAAGACTAGACTTAACAAAGTTCATCACTGAGAACAACGACTCACAAGAATATGTTGATGAGAAAATTGTTAGTAATGCTGTTGCCAGATTTTTTAGACAGACAAAAGTTTCAGGAATTGAATTCCAAACTTTTAATACCTCGTTTTCTGCAATTTTCTTTGCTAATCCCGTCACTAATCGTTCCCTTTCAATATTGTTTAAATCAGCTCTGAGATCCCTTTGCCTCCAAATTGAGTTGCGCTGAAAATCAATCAATTGCATCTCAAAATCATCCAGATCGATCCACTGAAACATTTTCAGGTTCAGTTCGGCTAGTTTTACACTGTCTTCAAACTTAATGAATTTTGCAGTTTCTTCCAATTCTCTGATTTTTCTTCAAGATTTGTAGGGGTGCTGATTGGTGGGAGCGATGAACATTTCGTGTCGCATTTTCATGACGATTTTTGTCAATCCACGGACGCAAGTTACTCCCATGTGAACAGTGCCTGGGGCACGCCTAAATAAGTTTCACTTCAATAAGAGAAATTTACCTCAATATGATAAGTAGAATCTTCCATAGGGAAGGTTCTACTTATCATATTGAGGTAAATTTCTCTTATTCTTCTACAAATATTGAAATGCAACATAGAACGCATTGGGCATGGTAGTCCTGTTTTATACTAATTCATTTAGCGATACACTTGTAAAAAATTAAAAGTCGAGTTAGAGATTGTGTATTACGTAAAATAGCTCATGATGGTAGATATTGCCAGCCACTATTTTAAAATGAACCTTGATATGTTGAACTTTAAACGCATGTTTCAGCTACAGTAGACTTTGTACTAAACATCACAAGTGAAACCTAGAATAGAGTCAGATCTTTTACAACTCGATTCCACACCTTCTCACATTATATAACTCGATTCCAATCTTCTCATATTATACAACTTGATTCCAACCTTCTCATATTATATAATATAATGTGAGAAGGTTGGAATTAGCAAAAGATATAAAACAGTATTCGTTATGATTTTCAGACCACACAGAAGGAATCCAAATTAAGATGTCGTATAACCAATCGCAAACAACCCGTTCTAGTTTTGCAGCCTGTGAAGATAGAGGAATATAGCTTGGATCCCTACATCGTTCAAATTTACGATCTTATGTCAGATAGAGAAGCTGAAACGATTAAAGCAATAGTTATACCAAAAGTAAGTTCAATCACTTTTGATTTATTGAATTATTGTTTAGAAATAAGCGTATTAATATCAAAATATTAAAAGAGTTTGGAAATAATTTTTTTTTGCAAAATTCAGTCCATGCTATTTCATTTTAATTCATTATACAAACAACTATTAAAAATCGGAAATAAAATATTAATACAAATCAATTATTTAAATAAAAAATAGCTACAAACTTCGTAACCGCAATCAAACAGTCACAAATTATAATCATAAAACTTTTACAATTACGATTACGATTTTGATTACCCCGTTGTATAAGCAATGATTAGGCTGAATCTTGAATACTTCATTCAAGTCTAATTAGTCTGGAAGTCTAATTTTAGGAAGGATGTGTATCTATTGGAACTGGTGCAAAGAAGAGCAGCAAGACAAGGACACAAAAGGATACTCTTACCAAGAAAGACTTTGGTTCTGCAAACTGGAAACTAGGCTGCTGCCAGAGACCTGACTGAACGCTTTAGATGGATTGAGTAATATCATTGTTGATAGCATCCATACTTTTTCGTGCATAACACACCTAAGGGGACACAAAAGTAAAACTGAAAAAGGATGGCTGCAGGATAGATGTGCAAAAATTTGTTTTCAGCCAAAGAGTGACTGATTGTTGGAATAAAGTTCCATCTGGTGTTGTGAAAGCGGGTAGTTTGAATAAATTTAAGGAAGAATTAGATTATTAAAGGAGATAAAGAGATGAGTTGCTTTTTTGGCTAATGCTACATAACATTTCTTCCTTGGATCATTTATCCCTACTAATATTAATACGATGCTGCTTTTCAACATAAAAAAATTTAAGAAACATAATTCGACTTAGTAGTAATTTGGTCACCGACCAAACTTAAAATTCCAAGCAAGCATTGAGACAGTACAGCATTAAAATGGAGGCAGTGCAGGAGAAAGAATGTGCGTGTTGTGGCTATGGGATACCAAATCTCCAGTGATTGTAAAGAGACGTTTTTAACGGAAAAGGTCCACGTACGGAATAATCACTGAGGCAATGGTTGAAACATTTTCAAAAAACTGACAGTGTGCTGCAACAGAAAGGAGCAGATAGGGCTAGTGTATCTATCATTTAGGAAGTATTTATCCAAATTCCTACAAAGTCCATCCACGGGCAAGCCTACAGCTGCTGATACTGCAAGCAACATTACACAGGGCGGTTCGCAAGAAATTGAAACTTCATGCTTACAAAATGCAAATCGTTCAGGAAATTAAACCTCACTACAAGCCACAATGAGAGGAATTCACTGTTCACATTCTTAACCGTATAGACTAAGGTGACCACTTTCTGGAAAATGTTGTTTTCAGTGATGAAGCGACATTCCTCCTATCGGTATAGTTAACAGACACAATTGTCGCATACGGGGATCTGAAAATCCCTACTCAGTTCTTGAACACGAGAAATAGTCTCAAGCTGTCCTTCAGTCAGGTGATTGGGCCATTTTTCTTCTACGAAAACACTGTGAAACTCCGAAAATTACCTAGGTATGCTCGAATTGCATGCTGCACCTCAGCTGGAAGATATATGCAGCGAAAAGTGTTCAATCCTCAAGATGGGGCACCACACTGGAACTTGCACGTGCGCGATTACTTCAATAAAAAAAATTTCCTAACCGATGGATCGGTCGGAATGGTCCCATTCCGTGGCTTCCTTTTTTTCTCGGATATCATACCTGTGGATTTCTTTGTATGAGACTACGTAAAGGACAAGGTGTATGCAAAAAAAGTTAACAACTTCACAGAGTTAAAAGACCAAATTGAACAGGCAGTGACTCCATTTCTCAAGAGATGCTTCAAAACACTTGGAACGAAATTGGTACCGTCTTGAGATTCTACGTGCTATTAAAGGTGTTCAGGCAGAGGTTTCCTGAAGTGCGGTTGTGTTATAAGAAATTATTTGAATTGCTCTATTAAGTGCAGCAAACCGTTTTACAATACCTATTGCTATAAAATGGTAATCGAGCGTCATAATCAGGTGAATAATTTATAGAACACCCCTGTACAATAAGCAGAGGTAAGACAATCGAACTATTGCTATATAATATGGATTAAAGTAAATTAATCTACTTTATTAACAACTTAACTTAATTGATTAATTACTAAGATTAACTCATTTTAATTAATTAAAATTTCATAAACAGTATAAATGTACCAAAAAAAAACAGGAAAGCCAACTTGTTTTTGCAAACTGGACTTCTAAGATAAAAGTTAATTTTAAGTGATAGCGAAAAATGCACACAGAAAGGATTCAAAACAATAATCAACGTAATAAATGAGTTTAATAGAAATAAAACTCAAGGAATTAATAATAGAAAACAAAAGAAATAAAAAAAAATACCACACTGGTATTTGCAGACTTGATTATAATGCTAATAAATAATAAATGCAGAAACATATCTGGCGTATTTAACACAATAAAAAATCATACCTATTTATAAAAAAGAAATTGATAAATATGCATAGTCACGCACACCTATAACCGTTTATCTTTCAATAAATAAAATAATTGAATTTTAATTAATATTTAATTAACAGAGAAGCTTTATATATTTTAGAATAATTCAATTTTTAAACGGTTCCATAACAAGCTGTTAGAATTAGAATTCAGTATACCATCCTCTTTCTACAGCTTACAAGGTCGATGGTTCTAGCTAAAGTTGCAACCAACGAAATTTCAGACACTAGGACAAGTCATAATGGATGGGTGACTCCTCAGGAACATCCTGTCGCATTCAGAATCAACCGTAGAGTCGAATTAGTGACTGGACTGTCAACAGATGTTTCAAAGTCACACGCTGAGAGTGCACAGGTAAAATATTCTCTTTCGTTAAATCTACCTCGGAGGAAAGAGTAGTAATTCAATTATTGTGCTCATTATGGTTATTTTTAATTAAAATTTTTAATTGCAGGTTGCTAATTATGGCATTGGTGGTCATTACGTTCCTCATTATGACTATTTCATTGTGGACAAGACTCCTGGACAGGTAAGAGGGCAACCATTCTCAATTAGAGAGGATATGACATTGAATGTCGCAAAAGGCAGCATCTAGTGTTAAATGACCTAGATTACGTCTGAAATTTTATTTTGTGGCATTACATTAGGAATATAATACTGTAAGAAAAAAGGAGTTTTAATATTTTTGTAGAGTTTCATATGTCATTGATATAATCTGGTTCATGTTGTGTTTCTATAATTTTGGAAGCGGATTAAGACAAGTAACTCAATTTCGTACCTAACAATAATAACTTAGGTAAATATTCTGTGTATGACAACATACATACTCGTATACCGTATCGTTATAACTTGCTTTCATGATATTTCCCCAAAAGAACATGTTGTAAAGACACTTCGGAGATCATCTAGAAACTAGAACACCTTCAACACGATATAATGTTTGAAAATGATAATTAACAAGTTGTGTGATGAGTCAGTGTGGCAATGTTGTCACTCCCCGATTGAAGATTATAGTTTTTAATAGCAGATGGCTGGACCAGGGGCGGATCCCTGTAAATAGGTCACTCGATAATTGAGTCCATTGTATCCCATTGTATCTCTTGTGCGTAGATTTATATCTTTAAGTTGCGTGCACTCGATGGGTGAATTGCCTATTCGTAGGATGAAAAACCAGAGTTTCCGGCCAATTATAATATATTAGCATTCACAATAGAAGAACATTTTTAAGAAAGTTAGTCCTAATTCTCCAGAATGATATTTTGAAGGATATTCTTATTAATACGTCAACTTTTCCCTTTCTTGGGTCTGCGATGACAAATAGACTTTTAGCTACCAGAAAAATATATTTCAGTCTAAATCTAAGAAGACATATCAAATTCAAACCTTAATGTCGTAAACTGTAGTGATATTTATGCTATAATTAAAGAATACTAACAACGTTACCGTTCACTTTAACTTACAGCGTTCAATTTATATTTCAGCTTGAGGAAATGCAGGAAAATGATTTGATTTCTGGTGACCGAACAGCCACTGTGATGTTCTATGTAAGTGGTTTATCTTTTTCAACTTTTAACCTAGGACATGAGTTGCAGTAAGTACAAATATCATTGCTTCAGGAGAGTAATTTATAATTAATAAACTAAAGATATTCTATTTATATTTGAAGATAGCTATATCTCAAGGCAATGCAGTCTCAGTGGCTTGCACATATTTTGTGGCTAGCTCGATTCGAATATGGATACTATCAGATGGCTTCTGCCGGGTGGCTAGTGACCAACTTGAACAATCTCGCCGGTTTTCCTTGATTCTCTTCACTGAGCGTCTTGGGTGACCAAGACGTTTACTTTGAATTGATGTATTGATTTAACCAGATCTCATGATTTGAATATATCTCCTTTGCAATATATCAGGATAAATGAGATAGAGTTTTAAAATTTTGGCGGGGTAATTTAAAATTAAGAATGTACTTCCAATATCGCATTCAGCAACTCCTTAAGATTTGTTATTTTCTTTTTCAGCTTACAGATGTCTACCGAGGAGGAGCGACAGCATTTCCCAAAGTTGGAGTCGCAATACAACCTAAAAAGGTTTGATACTGTGTATATGTGTGTTTGTGTAACTGAGAATGGAAAACGAGAAGACAAATCTTTCATTTTCTAAGAACTGCAGTTTGGTTGCGTTGGTAGTTCACCATGTTGATCTGTAAAAACATATTCCCCGCGTATGTTATATGAAAGTCATTACCTTTTGGAAAGTAATCTAGTTAGCTAATGTGCACAGTGCATTAGATTTTTATTTCTTAAATTAATTTAATTCTTTTTCTTTTTAGTGATTAATACAAGTAATATCCACTCCACGTCTTGTAATACTTTATAATCAACAGCTCATGAGATGTGACACGTATTTCAGGCCCTGTGATTTAATCAATTAAATGATAGTAGTATTATGTCAAATTCGTAATGCCTTTTACTTATTTCTTCCTTGATTTTAATAACAATTGTAATATAAATATAACACGTATTGAACTTTCTAATGGGATTAATGTAATAAGCAAATGGTAATGATCCATGGTTTATGTATTTAGTAAACTGATAAGAAAAAACAAGCAAAAAAGCAACCATTTTTATGTGTGAACCGAGAAGCTAGACCATTTCGTTTCTGCTCATTTGCCATATTTCTCATTCATTCTTCAAATCAGTATCTGGCAACAAACATAATACTCAAGGCTTCAGCTGCAATATATGGATAGCCTGTGTAATATCCAGGAAAACATAAGAGATAAAAAGGAAATTGCCAGGTTTCTATTTTCCAGATTTTAATGAAATTTAGAATCGTTCGACAAATATTTCTCTAAAAGCCAAATGTATAATCATGAAAATTTATTCATTGGGATTCGAATTTGACATACACCTAACCTAACAATAACTTATATCTGAGAAATGGCATACTTGTATTGTACTTTCTGTCAAAATTGAGCTGTATTCTCTAAGACTCCTCAATAATAGTAAAATATGCTTGGTTACAGTGATACTTCACTGTGCACAGAATAAGTTGTTACAAATCCATCTAACTTGCTGTCAAAGCAACCGAGTTGTAGTTCCAGGAAAATAAAATAAACTCTTGTCCTCAAGTTTTCTACTGTTTCCACAGAATTATCATGTCTTACAATTTTCCATACTTAAACATATTCTCATTTTTTGCTACTCCAAGAGAAATTTAGCAGATAAGCTTTTTTCATAACTGATATACAGTTATTAATATATAAATATTTATTTAAGGAAATCAATTTCGACGTTCAGTTATCATTTCAATCATTTTTCTTCAAAAGGAACATCCAGTCATGTAGAACAAATACAGTTGCCTTCAATATTGCTGGTTAAACTACGTATAGACAGAAATCAAGCTAATATAATAGCCAAAGAAATGCAGAATTTAACATTAGCATTAGCATTAGCATTAGTAGAGGCATTTGATGCAAGAAAGCAAGCTTATGCAGCATCAGCCAAAAAAAAAAAAAAAAAAACCACTTCCACTTCACCCCTCTGTTCGTTCAAAATACCTGTCCAGCTGAGCCTTAAACTTATTTAGGCTATCAACCTCCACCACAAGGGATGGAAGTCTGTTCCACCAACCAACCACTCGCTGGCTAAAGGCAAATTTCCGCACGTCTATCCTACATCTGTCTTTCCTCAATTTGAATTTATGCCCTCTCAGGTGATTATTCTGAGCTAGAGGAAGAATCCCATCAGCATTGAGCATGCTTAAACCATTCAAGGCTTTATACACCTCTATCAGATCACCTCGCTGGTGCCTAGTCTCCAGACACTGTAATTTGCAAAACTTAAGCCTTTCTTCGTAAGAGCACCCCTTTGTTCCATTCACTAATCTTGTTGCCCTTCTCTGTACTCGTTCCAGCAGCTCTACATCCTTCTTGAAATGAGGCCTCCAGACCTGTATACAGTACTCTAGGTGTGGCCTGACCATCGCCTTATACAATGGAATAATCACCTCCTTATCCCTGCTGGAAAAATTCCTGTATATCATTGACAATACTCCATGAGCTACTCTTGCAGCCCGTCTGCACTGCTCAGGGAACTTCATATCTGCCTGCACAACCACCCCCAAGTCCCTTTCATTCTCTACCACTGTCAGTGTTGTACCATAGAGTTGATACGTTGCTCTGGGGTTGCTGTTTCCCATGTGTAGTACTTTACATTTGTCAATGTTAAACTTCATTTGCCACCTCTCAGCCCATCTGCTCAACCTTTCCAGATCCTGTTGCAGAAGCATAGTGTCAGTAGTGTCCTTGACAACCCTGCCAACCTTTGTATCGTCTGCAAACTTGGACATTAATCCCGATATACCATCATCAATATCATTTATAAATACAGAAAACAATAATGGACCCAACACTGAGCCCTGAGGGACTCCACTAATAACATCAGTCCACGATGAGCAGTGTCCATTGATTACCACTCTCTGTCTTCTCCCCCTCAACCACCCCTTTATCCATAGCAGCAATTTGCCTCCAATGTCACACTGCTCCAATTTGTGTAGCAGTCTTCCATGTGCAACAGTATCAAAAGCCTTTCTAAGATCCAAGTATATAATATCAAAGTTATTCCCTGCATCCAGTTCTTTTGTGACTGCATCATAGTATCCAATCAAGTTGGTCAGGCAAGACTTCCCCTTAACAAAACCATGCTGTGTCTGAGCTATAACTGAAGTCTTGTCTAAATGATCCTGCAGTGCGTCTTTAACCAGTGCCTCCATTAATTTTCCTGGAACAGAAGTCAAGCTCACAGGTCTATAATTACTTGTGTCAGCCTTTGATCCTCCTTTGTGAATTGGGGTCACATTTGCACATTTCCAGTCTATGGGTACCTCCCCTGAGTCCAAGGAAGCTCTCATAATTATGGCTAAGGGTTTGCTTACTTCCTTTGCTGCCTCCTTTAATATAACTGGATAGATCCCATCCACCCCGGGTGCCTTTCTTGTGTTTATCTTCAACAGTTTCTCCTCCACTTTACTCCCAGTTATTTCAAGATTCTGTAACTTACTGCTAGAGTTGAATACACCTCTGGCATTCCCCTCGCTGAATAACTCCTCATGTGTGAATGTCGATGCAAAATATTCATTTAGTTTGTTAGCCACCTGAGCAGGATCATCAACACTTGACCCATCAATATCAAGTGGACCAATCTGATTCATCCCTTTCCTTCTAGAGTTTACATAAGTAAAGAACTCTTTGCTGTTTTTCTTTGCATCCCTTGCCAAGGATTTCTCGTAATCTGCCTTTGCCTGCCTAACCTCCTTTGTAACTTGGTTGCATATCAACTTGTATCTATCATAGGCTTCTGTGTCATGTGTTAATTTGTAAGTATCCCATGCATTTTTCTTCTCTGCCATATGCCTCATTAGTTCATCTGACATCCATTTTGGCCTAAACCTTGAACAATATTTCTTAGTTGGTATGTAAAGCCTAGTAGCTTCCAAGATAAGTTCTTTGAATGCTTCCCATTTTGAATTTGCTGTTGGTAACATCATCAGTTGGTCCCACTGTATAGAATTTAAATACTGTCTCAGTCCATCGTAGTCGCCTTTACGGAAGCAATAACCCTTCCCTTTACCCCTAATGGTAGTTACCTCTTTGAGTAAATCCCACTTCAGCACACTGTGATCACTGCCACCTAGTGGTTCGTTTATCTGCAGATTCTTAATGCATGAAGAATCACTGCTGATAATCAAATCAAGAGTATTACTCCCTCTAGTTGCCTCCCGAACATGCTGATGTAGAAAACAATCATCCAATAAATCCACAAAAGCCCTGCTAGTGTGTGAGTATCCAGCCCCCAAATTCCAGTCAATATCTGGGAAATTAAAATCTCCCATTATAAGACACTCTGATTTACTGGCCCACTCTATTTCCCTGTACAGTTCCTTATTATACTCATCAGAGTCATTAGGCCTATAGCACACTCCTACTCTCAATTTTGATCTCCCAATGCTTATGTCACACCAAACTGACTCCACACTGCACTGTCCAGCGATGTCGACTGGCTTCACTTCCTTGGTTTTTATGTGTTTCTTAACTAATAGCATAACACCTCCCCCCTTCCTATCCTGTCTATCCTTTCTGTAGACGTTGTACTCCCCAAATTGCAGTTCCGCATCCCTTATATCTGTGTGACACCACGTCTCTGATATCCCAACAATATCTGCCTTCGATGTTTTGAGCAATACCTCAAATTCATCAAATTTATTTACTAAACTCCTAGCATTGGTGTACACGCAAGTATACCTGCACCTGTTTCTATTCTTAGCTACCCTAACACAACCCATGTGTTTACTTGTACCACAATGGCTCCCAGCAGTCTCTGAAATACCATGCATCTTGTTTTTCAGGCTTCTGCTCATTCTAATAGAAGCAGTGCAAGAATCTCTTTCACCTCTGCCAGTGGCTACTGTCAATCTATTGGTCTTTGTCTCCCCCCAAGCTAGCAGTTTTCCGACCCACCTAACACTGCCTCGATAGCATCAGCAAATATTCTTGCACCCTTTCTATTTAAGTGTATCCCATCCCTGTAGAAGCAATCTCTCCTGTTAACAAGTACAGTCCAGGCTGAAAAAAATTCTACCCTTTGAGCCTTGCACAATCTTTCCAGGGCCGAATTGATCGACAAGGCTCTCATCATCGAGGCATATCGAGGCAGTGTTAGGTGGGTCGGAAAACTGCTAGCTTGGGGGGAGACAAAGACCAATAGATTGACAGTAGCCACTGGCAGAGGTGAAAGAGATTCTTGCACTGCTTCTATTAGAATGAGCAGAAGCCTGAAAAACAAGATGCATGGTATTTCAGAGACTGCTGGGAGCCATTGTGGTACAAGTAAACACATGGGTTGTGTTAGGGATGGGATACACTTAAATAGAAAGGGTGCAAGAATGTTTGCTGATGCTATCGAGGCAATGTTAGGTGGGTCGGAAAACTGCTAGATTGGGGGGATACAAGGACTAATAGATTAACAGTAGCCACTGGCAGAGGTGAAAGTGATTCTTGCACTGCTTCTATTGGAATGAGCCGCAGCCTGGAAAATAAGATGCAGGATATTTCAGAGACTGCTGGGAATCATTGGGGTACAAGTAAACACATGGGTTGTGTTAGGGTAGCTAAGAAAAAGAACAGGTGCATGTATACTTGTGTGTACACCAATGCTAGGAGTTTAGTAAATAAATTTGATGAATTTGAGGTATTGCTCAAAACATCAAAGGCAGATATTGTGGGGATTTCAGAGACGTGGTGTCACACAGATATAAGAAATGCAGAACTGGAATTTGGGGAGTACAATGTGTACAGAAAGGATAGACAGGATAGGAAGGGAGGAGGGGTTATGCTATTAATTAAGAAACACATAAAATCCAAGGAAGTGAAGCCAGTCGACATCGCTGGACAGTGCAGTGTCGAGTCAGTTTGGTGTGACATAAGCATTGGGAGATCAAAATTGAGAGTAGGAGTGTGCTATAGGCCTAATGACTCTGATGAGTATAATAAGAAACTGTTCGGAGAAATAGAGTGGGCCAGTAAATCAGAGAGTCTTATAATGGGGGATTTTAATTTCCCAGATATTGACTGGAATTTGGGGGCTGGTCACTCACACAGTAGCAAGGCTTTTGTGGATTTATTGGATGATTGTTTTCTACATCAGCATGTTCGGGAGGCAACTAGAGGGAGTAATACTCTTGATTTGATTATCAGTAGTGATTCTTCATGCATTCAGAATCTGCAGATAAATGAACCACTTGGTGGCAGTGATCACAGTGTGCTGAAGTGGGAGTTACTCAAAGAGGTAACTACCATTAGGGGTAAAGGGAAGGGGTATTGCTTTCGTAAAGGCGACTACAATGGACTGAGACAGTATTTAAATTCTATACAGTGGGATCAACTGATGATATTGCCAACAGCAAATTCAAAATGGGAAGCATTCAAAGAACTTATCGTGGAAGCTACTAGGCTTTACATACCAACTAAGAAATATTGTTCAAGGTTTAGGCCTAAATGGTTGTCAGATGAACTAATGAGGCATATGGCAGAGAAGAAAAATGCATGGGATACATACAAATTAACACGTGACACGGATGCCTATGATAGATACAAGTTGATCTGTAACCAAGTTACAAAGGAGGTTAGGCAGGCGAAGGCAGATTACGAGAGATCCTTGGCAAGGGATGCGAAGAAAAACAGCAAAGAGTTCTTTACTTATGTAAACTCTAGAAGGAAGGGGATGAATCAGATTGGTCCACTTGAGATCGATGGGTCAACTGTTGATGACCCTGCTCGGGTAGCTAACAAACTAAATGAATATTTTGCATCGACATTCACACATGAGGAGTTATTCAGCGAGGGGAATGCCAGAGGTGTATTCAACTCTAGCAGTAAGCTAGAGAATCTTGTAATAACTGAGAGCAAAGTGGAGGAGAAATTGTTGAAGATAAACACAAGAAAGGCACCTGGGGTGGATGGGATCTATCCAGTTATATTAAAGGAGGCAGCAAAGGAGGTAAGCAAACCCTTAGCCATAATTATGAGAGCTTCCTTGGACTCAGGGGAGGTACCCATTGACTGGAGATGTGCAAATGTGACCCCAATTCACAAAGGGGGATCAAAGGCTGACACAAGTAATTATAGACCTGTGAGTTTAACTTCTGTTCCCGGAAAATTAATGGAGGCACTGGTGAAAGAAGCACTGCAGGATCATCTAGACAAGACTTCAGTTATAGCTAGGACACAGCATGGTTTTGTTAAGGGGAAGTCTTGCCTGACCAATTTGATTGGATACTATGATGCAGTCACAAAAGAACTGGATGCAGGGAATAACTTTGATATTATATACTTGGATCTTAGAAAGGCTTTTGATACTGTTGCACATGGAAGACTGCTGCACAAATTGGAGCAGTGTGGCATTGGAGGCAAGTTGCTGCTATGGATAAAGGGGTGGTTGAGGGGGAGAAGACAGAGAGTGGTAATCAATGGACACTGCTCATCGTGGACTAATGTTATTAGTGGAGTCCCTCAGGGTTCAGTATTGGGGCCTTTATTGTTTTCTGTATTTATAAATGATATTGATGATGGTATATCAGGCTTAATGTCCAAGTTTGCAGACGATACAAAGGTTGGCAGGGTTGTCAAGGACACTACTGACACTATGCTGCTGCAACAGGATTTGGAAAGGTTGAGCAGATGGGCTTCGAGGTGGCAAATGAAGTTTAACATTGACAAATGTAAAGTACTACATATGGGAAACAGCAACCCCAGAGCAACGTATCAACTCTGTGGTACTACACTGACAGTGGTAGAGAATGAAAGGGACCTGGGGGTGGTGGTGCAGGCAGATATGAAGTTCTCTGAGCAGTGCAGACGAGCTGCAAGAGTAGCTCATGGTGTATTGTCAATGATATATAGAAATTTTTCTAGCAGGGATAAGGAGGTGATTATTCCCTTGTATAAGGCAATGGTCAGGCCACACCTAGAGTACTGTATACAGGCCTGGAGGCCTCATTTCAGGAAGGATGTAGAGCTGCTGG
The DNA here is from genome assembly GCF_048544385.1 of Mastigoproctus giganteus. Lineage (NCBI taxonomy): Eukaryota > Metazoa > Arthropoda > Arachnida > Uropygi > Thelyphonidae > Mastigoproctus > Mastigoproctus giganteus. The sequence goes on from NC_143576.1 coordinate 236,785,116, forward strand.
AACGAGTACAGAGAAGGGCAACTAGATTGGTGAATGGGACAAAGGGGTTCTCTTACGAAGAAAGGCTTAAGTTTTGCAAATTACAGTGTCTGGAAACTAGGCACCAGCGGGGTGATCTGATAGAGGTGTACAAAGCCTTGAATGGTTTGAGCATGCTCAATGCTGATGGGATTCTTCCTCTAGCTCAGAAAAATCACCTGAGAGGGCATAAATTCAAATTGAGGAAAGACAGATGTAGGATAGATGTGCGGAAATTTGCCTTTAGCCAGCGGGTGGTTGGTGGGTGGAACAGACTTCCATCCCTTGTCGTGGAAGTTGATAGCCTAAATAAGTTTAAGGCTCAGCTGGACAGGTATTTCGAACGAACAGAGGGGTGAAGTGGAAGTGGTTATTTTTATTTATTTATGTTACTTTTTTTTTTTTTTTGGCTGATGCTGCATAAGCTTGCTTTCTTGCATCAAATGCCTCTACTAATGCTAATGCTAATGCTAATCATATACTCCCTCCTATCGTGTCTGGGCAGAATTGCAGACACTTTCAAATTCAACCCTAATTCTCGGCTTTTGTTCAACAGTGACCTGTACTTGTTAAGTAATTCTGCCGGTCTCCTACTCTTAATATTATTAGTGCCAACGTGTACAACTATATCACCTTTTGTGCCCTTAAAAGATGATATTCGCTCTACAACGTCATCAACCTTTGCCCCTGGCAGACATACCCTGGTCCTGTTCCACCTATCTTTTTTACAAAGCATGTTCCCCGTTTCCCTGACAATAGAGTCACCAACAACTACTAGTTCCTTCGGGACCAGCGCATTCTGCCTTGGGGGTTGTCTCTGTGTCACGCGATGCCCAAGTGCAAGCTCTGGCGTTGATGTGGGCAGCTGAGAGCTTGATGGGCCCCTCAATTTAGTTTCTTCGAGGGCATCCACCCTGTCCTTCAAGCTCTCATATAGGCCCAAAAGAACGCCGAGTTGTTGCCTGATATCGTTACACTCCTTGCATCGCGCACACACAAAGACATCCCCCTTGGCAGTATCAAGTCCCGTACCCGATTGCTCTGCAAACATCAAGCAAACAGTGCATTTTATCTTGGGATTGATTGCATTATGACTACAGTTAACCGTTGCATTCATAATTAGATTTAATTACACAGACAAAAAAAAACAGCTTTGATTTTGTTCAAAGGTCCCTCAGCAATTCATTAGATTGGTGCACGACCTACCGCTTAATTAAGCACAGTATTATAGACAAGTGGTATTGTTCTACCTATGATATATCTATTTGGTGGCCATAACTCCAAAATACAGATGGTAAACAAAAAATGTCACACTGGGATCACCCGGAACATACTTTCATCTGCCCAAGTGTATTATGTTCTTGAATCGCATGTTGATCAACAAACGTGTCGACCAGCTCTTCGACGAAGTGGTAGACCACTGTCAGAGTGAAGTCAACACCTTCGTTTGCAATTGGCAAAGTGGGATATCCAATTACACTATATACGGATAAATTATTCTGTTGCAACTCCAAACTGCATTGATGATACGGTTATTTTTTTACTTATTTTGCATTTTGCTTAATTCAGAAGATAGCAATAATCCTTACTGTAAGATATAAAATACGCAGAATGATGCCAACAAGTACAATGACCTTTGTATTACTGGAGATACAGAGTTTATAAGACGGAAGAGGAAACTAGACTGAGGTACTCTTTTTTTTTTTTTTCAATTAACCAGTGATAAGATTCATGATGGAAATATGCTTTTTTTTCATGCATGTAAATATAACAACAAACTGATAATTTTTTATACACTGACGGAAATGAAATATAAATGATATTTCATTTCCGGCTTGCTTCAGTTCAGAAAAAAAAAAACAGTTTAGAAAATGTATGTTTTTTATAACAGATCCAAAGTAAAAAAGATTGTGTAACTCTATAGTTCTCTAGTACAGTATAATGAATGAGACAAGAGTTAAAACAAAAAAGAATTTCTTTGGCAATTTGTATTTATAATGTTGATTAGAGTCCAAAATAGTGCTTCTGAAGCATTGCATTCTTAAATTGAACTTGGAAATTAATATAAACCTTGAGCATTGCCTTATTTATAGGTGCATTATATTCTATTTTGATGAATTTAACCACGATTCAATCAATTCGGTTGGTTAATTCTAATGAATTAACCAACTAATGAATTAACCAACCTTTTGCTCGCCATATTTATCCATTTAATACGTTTTAATCTTGAAAAAAGTAAAACGGATTTTCGATAACTCTTGAAGCGCTTGTAATTAGCTCAATGGCTATAATAGCAATCCTTCCCAACTCAGTAGAAGAGCCTTTGATTGCGTAGAACCTCATTATAAAATAACGAAGTCTTGGTTAGCTTTCTTCTCATGTTTCTAAATTCTTCAGAGTTTTCTCTCAGACCATGATAAAATCTATAAATGTGTTGGCTTACAATATGAACGTTGCTGGAAGAAATTGTATCGTGATACGGGCGTTCTCGTTTTAAAACGTTACAACTGTCCCCACGAATCCATCACACAAAATGCTTCATAATGTTAAAATTACCAAATAAAAACAATTTTTATTGTTAAGTATTAGCAAATTAAGCAGACCTTTATGTAGGTCTACTTATTTATGACAAAAATAAAAAATGTTAAGAAAATAAAGTTAGTACGTATTTGGAGAAAAATAGTTATAATTTGAATTTCACACACTTCGCAATAGAGAGCAAAATCCAGCCGGTTCATAGTTCAAAACATAATGGTGCACTGCTCAGATCTTCCCCTGACTGCTACGGCAAAGTAGAGCAGGCGAGAAATTTGAAATATTAAAATTTAAAATTGAAATTAAGAAAAGACAATAGATTATATTTGAAATGGGTTCAGAACTTTCTTTGGACTATAATACAGCATATATTCTTCATGGAATAGCTTTTTATCAATTTATGATATGTGTTGACAAAAATATTTTTTTAGGGTTCAGCGGTATTTTGGTACAACTTAAGGAGAAATGGAAAAGCCGATGCTCGAACACTTCATGGAGCATGTCCGGTTCTTTATGGAAGCAAATGGGGTAAAGTCAATTGCATAATATTTTTCTTTCGTTAGCTTTTAGATTAAATTTATAGTTGCATATGATCAATACCACACGTAAGAAAAGTCATACAGTTCCAGGAAATTAGCAAAAATGTAAGGCTGCACTTGATCTAGAACAAAGACGAACACAAACACACTTCATGAGAATATTACGTTAGTATTAACCCCTGGCTTAGTGCCGTGAAGGGTGTTGTAAAGTCAGGGTACTTGCGTGTGTCTGTGTACCTTACTATAAAGATAATATTTATTATTAGTGACAAATGATGCAAGATAGCAGTCTTATAGACCATCAGAAAAAAAAAATCTTACATCGTGTCTATCCCCTGCAACAGCCTGTAAATTTTTCCTTAAACTTAGCATTAGAATTAACATTAGTAGTGGCATATGACGCAAGAGAGCAAGCTTATACAGCCAAAAAAAAAAAAAAAAACGCTTCCCATTTTACCTTTTCATTCCCATCAACTTCCACAACAACAAATGGGAGTTTATTCCAGAAATCAACCACTAGCTGGCTAAAGGGATACTTCCGCACATCTATTCTGCGACCATCCTTCCTTAACTTGAATTTTCCCCCCCTCATGTGCGTAATCTGAGCAAAAGAAAGAATCCCATCAGCATTGAGTCTGCCCAAACCAATCTAAGCATTAAACACCTCAATCAGATCATCTCGCAAGTATCGAGTCGCCAGACGATGCAATTTGCAAAACTGAAGCCTTTCTTGGTAAGAGCATCACCCCTTTGCCCTCGTTCGTAGCACAGTTGGTAGATTGCCGTCTTCCCACAACAACAAATGGGAGTTTATTCCAGCAATCAACCACTAGCTGGCTAAAGGGAAACTTCCGCACATCTATTCTGCGACCATCCTTCCTTAACTTGAATTCCCCCCCCCCCTCATGTGCGTAATCTGAGCAAAAGAAAGAATCCCATCAGCATTGAGTCTGCCCAAACCAATCTAAGCATTAAACACCTCAATCAGATCATCTCGCAAGTATCGAGTCGCCAGACGATGCAATTTGCAAAACTGAAGCCTTTCTTGGTAAGAGCACCACCCCCTTTGCCCTCGTTCGTAGCACAGTTGGTAGATTGCCGTCTTCCCACACCACCGGGTGGAAAAGACTTGAGTTCGAATCCCGTCGATGATGGGAGGAATTTTTATGTGTCTTTTTTACAACGTTGCTGAGTTAGTCGGTCCGCGAGGGTAGCACGGTTTATTCTCCCGGAAACTCGAGTTTTTCGTCCAGCAAACAGAAAATCGACCTCAGAACACACGCAATTTACAGACAATATACACGGAGCAATATGGACTTCGTCGCCGATGCTCCTAAAACCCAATAACAACAGTCCCCTTTGTTCCCCTCATCAATCTCGTTGCCCTTTTCTGTGCTAGTTCAAGCAGTTCTACATCCTTCCTAAAATGAGGCCTCCAGACCTGTATGTAGTATTCAAGATATGGCCTCACCATTCCCTTATACAAAGGGGTAATCATCTCCTTATCACTGTTAGAAAAATTCCTGTATATCATTGACAAAACCCCATGAGCTTTCTTGGCTGCGCTTACAGGCAAAGCCAAGGAAACCTACCCTACCCTATGAGTCTTGCACATACTCTCCAGGGTTGAATTTATTGACAAGGGTCTCAACATATACTTCCTCCTATCCTGTCTGGGCAGAATTGCAGGCAGATTCATAAGGCAAGTTCAATTCCTAATTCGCAGCTTTTTCCCCAACATTGCCCTGTACTTATTAAATAAGTCTTCAGATCTCCTATTCTTAATATAATTAGTGCTAATGTGTACAAAATATCACCTTTTGTGCCCTTAAAATATGATATCTGCTCTACAATACCATCTACTCTTTCCCCCTAGCAGACATTACCTGGTTTTATTCCACTTATCCTTTTTGCACAACATATTTTCCGTTTCTCTGGCAATAGACTCATCGACAATAACTACCACAAATGCATCCTATCAAAGTTTCATGTTATGCTATTATTTAAAGAGCGGAAGTTTAGTCAAACATTTAATGGCTGTCAACTTATAGATAGCTACTAATAATTTACATGGCGTCTCATTTGAAGAATCTTGTTTCCAAAGTAGTAACTATCGTTCCAAGTACTTGTATCCAGTTATTAAAAGTAGAGGCACAATGACACAACGTTTGGTTGCCATCAGAAATTGGGTGACACTCGAACTGGTCTAACAAAATATAATAATAGTTTATCAAACCATTTACTATGTTTATTTCAAGATTTAGGTTTTCCTTGTGGTAGAATATAATATGAAATTAGTAAATCTATAGTGACAGATGAGAATATAGTCAATTTATATTTTAAATTGGCAATATTCTCATCAGTTTCTGTTTTACTTCTATTTCTTATCTGTTTCAATTTCGTTTTTACCTGTCTTAAAAATCATTACTAAATAAGGCTAATTTCCATCAGGTAGTATAACTCTTTATCTTCTAAATTTGTTCATATACGCACACTTATAAAACATAATGGATATTTATATGGGAAAACGTTCCTCATAATTTTTGTTTCTAAGCAACTATAAGTAGTTGCTTAGAAACAAAATGTCTCTCTTGTAAAGACGTTGTGTTGTGCATCTACATTCTTTCAAAAGTAGGTGAGTCTACAGCCCTAGCGTACTCATTTACAAGTTTTCTGTTTATTTTGAATAAATATAGATAACCTCTATGGCTTTTACAGGAAAACTGTTTCCTGTATATATATCTTTAAGCATTTATGTTAATCCTGCAGGAATTTGGCAGTTATAAAATTTTAAATAGCTTTTTTCCTGTTGACTATGTCTAGTCCTTTTCATAAATCTATGACCTAGAATACAAGAAATTTACTTATTCAAGTATATTAAAGCCTTATTTGAAAAAAAGGTATTCTGTTAACATGACAACATACGGAAGATAAATTTACAACTAGTTTGACAACGATATTATGATTAACCGTATTTAGCAGTCACGTGAGCTTGAAACACAGGTGATTAGACTACAACTCAATTTCCATGAAGAAAAAGCACAGATATCAAATAAAAATAAAATAATTTTTCTGTTCACATTCTGTAAGGCCAATATAGGATGAGAGAAAATTAGAACTGTCGTGGTTACTGTTAACAGTGGAGGAATTTTGTGTTAGGTGTAGACAAAAAGCAGAACTGCTGTACAGGTATTAAGTAGTGGTATTATTCTACATTTTTGAATACTTCATTCTGCGTTATCCAAAACTGTAGAATAAAACTAGGCAAAACAGTTAACTTAACAAAGTTATGAAGAGCAGCAGTCCCAAGAAAAAATATTAATTAAGGCAAAAACCTTTTCTTTCCTTCTATCTTTCCACGTAGATATGGCTCCTAAATTAATAAAAGATGGGAAGTGAAGGTGGTTTTAACGTGTGGAAGACCATGAACTTCAAATCGATCAATCACTGTCACAGTGAACAATACCCGCAAAGGTTTACAGTTGATTAGAAAACCACTGGAATAATAATAATAATCTGTTCAAGGCAATGCAAAGTACTCATGACCGTCCTCGTTACCTACAAGCAAACAATAATAATAGTATTAGGTGGAACCTAAAGAGCCAAAAGAAATCTATAAGAAATTCATCGGAAGAAATTTCCACCCATATAAGGTGGAAATGGGTTAAGAGCTGTAGGTTGGTGATACAAATCGTGGAATGGAGTTCTACCAATGGTTCTTAAAACAATTCCATCTTTAGTTGTAAAAAGGTGTTCAGAGACGAGGCCATTTTTCTACTTTACTGGTAACGTCAATACGTAGGCCTATATTAACCGATTGGGCCAATGACAACCCGCACTGGATGGAAGGCTCAGTTGTAAAATGATCAACAAGTTACGGTGTGGTCAGCGTAACCCATTGTGGAGAGATTTGTTAGCTGCACTATATTTTTATGATTTGAATACGACAGGTGAAACGTATCAGGAAACGCTACAGACATCCCGTTATAGCTACAATTTCACTGGCACAAGTAGCAAAACTGTGGTTCCAGCAGGACAGCGCACGAAATTAGAAGGCGAAGCTACTGAATAATAACTCAGGTCATTGGATCTCATCCTCTCTTTATCTCTTTTTTGAGAACCACGTTAAACTTTCCAGAAACACAGAGTAACTGAGGAAGAAGAAATAAAGATATAAATGAGCCAAGATTAGAATTATTATTTTATTTTTTAATATTACTTTATATTAATATTATTATATTAAGAAACATTCATATATCTTGTATAATATCAAATCGAAAAAATGTTTCCAGGCTGTCAATAATCCTTATTATTATAATAAGAATTCTGTACATTTATTTTGGAAAAGCTTATTATTATAAGCGAATTATAATAAGTCACTTATAATTTTCCTGTGGTGTGCAACATTTGTGTTATCCTATAATTATAATTGAAAAGTTATTCGTTGAAACATAAAGGCTGAACATCTCAATGAGTTCTCCTCGGACGTGCCTAGTCTCCAGATGATACATTTTGCAGAACTGAAACCTTTCTTGGAAAGGTTAGACCATCCATTTGTTCCTCATCACAACTCTTCTTCTTTTCTCTTCTCTAAACCCATTCCAATAGATCCACATCCTACCTAAAATGAGGCTTCTGGACTTTTACTCAAGATGTGGCCTAACCACTGCCTTAAACAATGGGACAATCACCACCTGATCCCTGCTGGCAAAATACGTGTGACCTCATTCACCCCAGGTGCTTTTTTTACCGTTTAGCTTCAACAATTTCTCTTCCACTTTCCTTTCAGTGTTCACAAAATCATTTATCGCCCCGTTAGAAAAATATACATTTCTGGAGTCATCACCATCCCTACAAAATTCCTAAAATGTGAACTTAAATTCAAAATATCTATTCAGTTTGTCAGCAACTTGAACAGGATTATCAACAGTTAAATCATTCATATCTAGTGGATCAATGTGATGCATACCCTTCTTTCCTTTTTACATAAGTAAAGAAGTCTTTGTTGCTTTTCTATACATTCTTTTCCAGGGTTATCACGTAACCTGCCATAAGTTGCCTAATCTCCTTTGTGACTTGATTGCTGACTAGTTTATATCTGAAGTACTCATCTGTATCACCTCATGATTTACATGTTTCTTATTTTATTTATTTAAATAATTTTAATTGCACAATTTCATTCCCCTGAACAATCCAATTACCAGAAAGGTGTGTTCACTCATTATGATGAGAGATTTATATATATATAAATTTCTTAATTCTTTAATTGCTTACATTATAAATAATATAAGAAATTATAGATGTTAGATTATAACTTATTTTTTCTCTCTCTCTCCAGTGGCTAATTATTGGATTCGGGAAATCGGACAGACCTTTAGAAGGAGGTGTAGTCTGGATTCTGCAGAATAGCTCAAACTCTGCAACATAAGTCAATAATTTCTAAATGATTATTTTATTCATTAATATTAAATCACTTTCTTACGAGATGTCAGAAATGACGAACAAGAGTTGTATTGTCATCGATATCATGAATTAAGGATTCGATAAGGTGATATTCCCTTAAAGTTCTTTGCAATGAGTGAAATAAAACATCAAAATTGAATTTATTTCAGTGAATAATATTTGGTTCCAGATATTAATAATGTTTGGTTTCGAAGAGTCAAATTTGAATAACATTCACATCTCTTAAAGTACTAGGGAAAAAGTTCGAAAATTTGTGAATTACAGTTTGACTCAAATAAAATAAAAATATTCAACAAATATATATATATATTTATTCAGAGGAACTGATTTGTTTATATGCATACTGTACATACACACATTTTTGTAGCTTGTACTAAATGATATGAAATAAAATAACACACTAAAATAAAAATAAAATAAAACAAAATAAACTGATCATAAACCACAGCACATACTATTGTTTCACGAAACCTTATGTTGATGGCCATGGCTTTGGGAAGCAAAGTATTTTGATGGCCGGACAATTCAGTCCATTTTTATGTGTTTTGGCTAAAAACGTGGCTATTTTAGTTTGTTCATTAATCAAATAATTAAATAAAACTATTTCAACAGTTAAATATTTTATTTCGATTATTTTCTGTGTAACCGAAATGCCATTCAATTCAGCTGCACAGAAAACCAACGTAAAATACATATTTATGAAAATCTTGCTTCAGATTATTGATGAAGGCAACATTGAGTGCCACATAGCATCATCAGCTGGTGTTTATTTGGAAATAGTAAATTTTAAAAATTGTGGCATCCCTGCAGTCATTTACCAAGAGTCCTTGTGAGTAGGACAGTTGGTAGGATCGCTGTCCTCCCACACCGGGTGGAAAAAACCTGAGTTCGAATCAAGTCGATCACGGGAGGAATTTTTATGGGCCTTGTTTCATAACGTGGCTGACTTAGTCGGTCTCAAGCGAGGGTAGCATGGTTTTCTCTCCCGGAAACTCGGGTTTTTCGTCCAACAAACAGAAAATCGATTTCAAAACACATGCAATTTATAGACACTATACATGGAGCAATACGGCCTAAGTCGCTGATGCTCCTAAAATCCTCCCACAACAACAACAACAATGCACCAAGGTAGAGAATGTGTTATATTGAGGCCACTCGAGAATTAACTCATCTGCCCATGTGTATTATGTATAAATTGCGTGTGCCCTCTGGTCGATTTGCCTGTTTTGCTGGACGAGAAACTCATGTTTCCAGGGGGGGGGAGGAATCTTGGTATCCTTACCCGAGACCGACTAACTCAGCCACGGAGGACCATGATTATGAGCACTATGCTACCTGCACGAACTCCGCACCCAGGAATCAGTCAGAAAAGTGTTATTCACTGTAAGTTGTGAGATCACGAAGGGTATGGTTTGCTGTTCTCAAGTGTGTGCCTATAACATGAAAACATCGATCCTCACACAGCCCGTTCTTCAGTGAATCAAATACAGAAAATGAAGTTTGAGGTATGGTATTGCCCCATCTTTCATATCCATTGGACTAAGATCGATGCAGTAATGATCCCAAATAGGGTTTAAAGTGGCTATACTTTTTTTTACTGGTTCTTGATGATTAAAGCTCACTGATCACCCGGAAGACTGCTTTAGCCTCCTTCCTCAGAAAATACAGGGACGACCATTGGCATCATGTGATTGCTATATTTTTAGCCAATAAAAGATGTACTGATGACTGAGAGGATGTCACTTCTAATCGGTTGAAGAGGTAAAGACGCGTCGTACGAATGGCTTTAACACCAACCACAAAACAACTTTCGACGAATCCAGGAATTGCTGCAGAGTTGGAGGAAGTGTGTCCAAACTTAACGGGAACTACATTGAAAAGCAATATGCATAGTTTCCTTGATGTTCGTGAAATGCAACTTTAACTTTTGCGGTTTTCACTTGAATGAACTCTGTATTCCCTATAAATTACAATCTATAGAATTTCTAGTTCAATATCAGAAGATACTTGTGTACCTTCTGTTTTCACAGCCACAAATCTATATAAGGTACTAAAGTGATATAGGTTCTAAAAACTTTAGAATCTGGGGCTATAACAAAACGTCATGGGCTTACAGTAATAAAGTTCGAACCTGTATATCCAGTAGTTGAACAGTGATGGCAGTTGAAACTTCTGCGAAAGAAATTTTAATTAGTTTTATTGTACAAAGAAATGAATTTCTTTTATTGATCAAAGCATTTTTTTCCAGTTTAATAAGTCGATACTCTATTAATCTCAACTAAATTTCGCATTACAGGATGGGAGGAAATTATGGCAAACTTGTTTAGTTTCTAAAATGAGTTGCTAAAATGAAACTCCGCCTCCATATAAATAGGATGTTGACAAATAAACAGAAAAATGTTCATTTACTTTCGCGCAGGACTTTAGAAATAGAAAGCAATTAAAAATTCCCAACATTTTCTCCACGTTTTCTTCAGGAACATTTAATTTTTTCTGCCAGAAACTTTCTTTTTTATATTAGAAAAGATTTAAGAATTTCTCAAAGAGAAATGTATAATTCCAATATGCTTAAGTAGTTAAGTAATTTTACATTAAGAATGACTGAATAGGAAGATTACACAAAGGAATAAACTGCTTGATTAAACATCATATGGGGACAACATTAATAATACAACAGAACCTATTATCATTATTTCGATATAACAAAGTTCCTCCTCCATCCTCTAAAGGTTTAATGCAACTATACACGACGTATAGAAGGTATGTAAAATCCACGCTGATGGGAATATTTGCCGAGGGCACTTCGTGGATCAAAGCGTGATCCTGTAAAGGGAAGCAAGACTCAACGAGTGTAAATGACGCAAGAATGAGCAAAGGGGACTTTAAGCTTTAACAAGATATTTAGAAGTTGAAATTTGACATTCAATCTTCTTATCTTTTCATTAGGTTCCATTTTCTGAAATGTGTGAGGCGAGTTTTTTATACAGAAATCAACGTTTCAATATATACAGCATGAACGACGAATGGTATTTTTCTACATATATGTCGCTTTCAAATTTTGGATTGTTCATTAATACTATTCAGAAAGGCAGTTAGTACCTAAACTGGTGTCTACAAGCTCATCGATTCAGTATCGCTGAATCGATTTTGATGGAGTTGCAACATCTCACCAAAGAGCTTAACATCAATACCGAAAACGAAAAAATTTGTCCAAATGACCTTCTCAAAGAGCATTAATCCAGAATGATGTTCTAGAACTAATGGATAATGCGCAGTCGCCAAAGTCACAAATTATGGGAACCTGAAGCTTATGTGGAAACGGAACTTAACTTTTTAGTTTCATTTTAGTGACTTGAAAACTAAATATTATGTAATAATCTGGAAACTTAACCAAGAACTTATTCAAATTAAAATTATTTTTTTAAAAGGCATCCAGAATTTCTTCTATATACCCATTTATGTAATGTATCTGTAAATTGCATGCGTTCTCTGGTCGATTTGCCTGTTTTGCTGGACGGAAAAACCCCCGTTTCTGAGGAAAAAGACCTTGCTGTCTACGCCTGAGACCGACTAACTCAGAGACACGGAGTGAAAAAAGCCCATTAAAGTTCCTCGTGTCATTTACGGGATTCGAACCCGGGCCTTTTCCACCCGGTGTGGGGAGGATGGTGACAATACCGCTGTGCTACTACCTGCGCAGACTATCAGGAACTTATTGGAGTCACAGACGAAATAATATTGATATCATATACTACACAATGCATCAACCCAGTCATCCTTTATATGATCATCAGCACTACCCGTCTAACTGCCAGAAAACTATTTTCGATATTGACCGTGATGATCTCCAAAGATTACTTAATCAATTTCAATCCATCCAAAACCCAGTCCTATCTTATATCTTGTAAAAAGGATTCTTCTGTTCTTATACTTATCTTCGATGATACTCAGATTTCTATACAAGCGCCCATATCTCTATTAGGGATTACCCTAACTTCTAATCTCTCTTGACATAAATGCATCACAAATATTGCTTCCTCTGCATCTAAAATGGTTTTCTCTTTCGTCCTCGCGTTACTTTTCTTCTAAACAGCTACTCACTCTGTACAAATCTCAAATCCGCCCTGCCAGGGAAAAATGTTCTCACATCTGGGACGGTGCCCCCATAACCTCTCTCAGGCTTCTAGACTCCATTCAAAAGAGGGCAATTAGATTGATTAATGACCCGTCTCTTACAAAGCCTCTCCACTCTCTGTCTCATAAACGTTGTTTCTGCTGCATGCCTTTTTTATAGATACAGTACTTCCATCGGTACTGTTCTTCTGAGTTGGCTTCTGTAATTCCGTCTTCTCTCTTCAAAACCAGTCTGAACACGTGCTGGGAACCAGTCAGAATTGTCCAACTTCAAATTCACAGGACCAACTTTGCTTCTTCCTCCTTTATTTCTTCAACTTCCGTTTTTTGGAACACCCTCCCTTCGCACGTATATCATAAAAATTACAATCTACAGAAATTCGAGTCCAGTGTCAACAAGTATGTTCTTTCACCTGTTTAGCCTTTAACCCACTCCCGATTACTAAGTCCTAAATACTAAAGAAGTTTTAATACCTTTCGTGTTTGGGATTTTCATAAAAAAAGACAAATAAGGCAGCAAATAACCCTGTTACAATTTCTACATCAACAAATTACACGATTCTAAATTTTATAACAAGGACTTTGTATTATTTCGGAGAAGATGAAAACTTCAAGCCAACTGTTGTCGCTCTACAATTATCTCTTACAAGCCACAAAGGAAAGGACCAAACCACGACTTCAAAAAATATTTGCGCTATTGGATACATGTTTCTGCATAACGTTTTGTATTTATGTAACGGCCAGAGAATTGTACCCATTGCATTCTGCAGCGAGCAAACATACAGACTTTGGCTGAAATATTATTCTATATTCATCTGTATTATTATCATTTTTGATGGTCTTCATCTGGCTGTCTTCTGTTATTTTTTATCTGCATTTTTAAAATGTTGAAAAGTACACAGGCTGATCATTTAATTCACGGAATGGCAGCACCACCTTACAGCCACTGAAGATTCGGAGAACTGCAGGTAGATGGCTGGAGAATGTACATCCAAGAATACGCTGACCCTGTTGCAAGTTCTGACTACTTTTCTGGTAGTTGCAAAGTACCCTTAAGTTACTTCGCTATTGTGTTCGAGGTGGGTGCTACAGAAACTGTGAGAAAAATACCAGAAGTTAACAGAGACAAGTGTTTGAAGAAAGCTGCAATTTTCAAGTTTGAGATCTAGACAGCCCATGTCTTCCACCACTCCAGAGCACACGCAAAGGACTGGGGGTTTCTGGACGAAGACGGAGAATCGCATTAGCTAAGCGACAGACTTCAATCTTATACAATAGTGCATACATGATTGTGCGTAACTTAAGGCTACAGCTCAGTAAACAGCTCACATTTACAGAAAATGCCACTTTGCAACCAACATGTCAGAACTTGCACTTGTGTCAGTGTATTCTTAAAAATCATGAAATTCTATTCACTGAAAGTATAGTTACTACATGCTTAAGGACGGACGGACAAAAAATAATAATTGTTGGATTTATACTTATCCGATTCTATATTAAAAAATAACTGGTATTATTGCAAATTAACATTTCTAAATGGAGAATATACTTTAAAAGTTGGCATAATTAAGCTCATTGTTAAATTCTTGAAATATTTTCGACTATTAATATTAAGTTAAGTGATAAATCGTTTTCTCTATTTATTTAAATGTTGAAATGCTAGCTACGAGCAAATGATAAACTTTTCAAAAATTTTCATTTGTCGAAATCTTGACTAAACTTCTGGACACTAGTGTAAATTTAAGTAAAACAAAATTGAAAGGCATTAAAAAGTGGACACATTCATTTAATTAGAAGCCTGTGTGTACATATGCATGTACACACAGGCTTCGACAACTTTTCTTATTATACTGGTGAGATCTGGTTTATCACGACAGCCTTGAACTAATTCAACTCTCTAATGTGCAATTGTATTATGAACTTGATTCAGTACGTGTAAGGAGGTATTTTAAGTCAAGATGTTTTAAGTTCAGAAGAATACATCTATAGAAAGCATCCGGTAATGCCGCCTTCCTCTATAGAGACGGACTGGTCTTGCAGAGAACGTTGCGAATTTCATAAGGACCGGTCTAACTGGGCCACTTCTAAACAAAAAGTAATAAAACCCCTAAAACAATACCGAAAATATGTAAAGTTGGTTAGGAAATATTCCAAGTGAAAATGTTGGTGTTTATAGTCCACTAAATTACAATAAACCCTTCCAAGCAACTTCCATTCGCCCATCAGGTTGGTGCAGTGGGTTGGTGGGTATCTTTGCGTGTTGCCAGGTGTCAGTCGCGTACTTACTATTTGCAGCATACTGTACTGCTATTTGTTTCTTATGCTTTTATTCAGGTAAATTACAGTTTAAATTGCAGTTTTCAGCAATATTCATGGGGTGAAATAGTGCTTAATTTTGGAGAATCATTATAAATATGGAATTTGAAGTACAAAATAAATAGTATTAATAAACATATTTATTATAGGGCTCTACGACCGCTCTACTAATGGCTTCCATTTATTCTCCATAAACTGGGAAATTTTCGTGACATATTAAAGCACAGCTTGCAACACACCAGTTGGGAAACGCTGGTCTTGTTCACTATGGTCAGTTGAAAAGCCTTGGCGTCCCAGATAAAATTCCAGGTGAAAAGTATGAGCGTCCCAGATAAAATTCCCCGAAATAAGAAATACAATAAAAGGGGGGAAAAAAGGAAAACAGGTGTACCGGATCCAATTGTCCTAATCAGAATACGTTTCTCCAAAACTTCAGGAAAAAAAGGTGTTAGAAGCGATATCAATGTAATTAGTGTAAAGAATTGAAATGAAAGACAAAGTGAAGATTCACCAATTTATTATCATCCAAACAAATATAATATGCCAATACTCCCATTTATCCAGTTTTAATTGTACATTATTCTACGTTTAAGTTTACATTATATTAAAATTCTAATTTCTATCCAGTTAGCGTTTTAAGGAATTTTTATGAATCTTAATTCTACTTTCAAATTTTTTTTTTCGTTGAGCAATACTCCCTCATTTGATGGGGAACAAGTACCAGGAATACCTACACTTTAGTAGGAATCCGCTTCATGTTTCTGATACTTCTGCTGATCTCGCAGTCTGTTGTCATTCCTGTAGCACACTGTACATTGCTCACTCACCTTGCATTCGCTTTTTCTAGAGAAGTTTTGAGGACAACAGTTTTTAGAAAATGTTTTTAGGCTAATTAGGACATGCTCTACAATTTTTTAATTCAAAATGTTTACCTAACTGCCAGAGTTAAGTTACGATATGCATGACTTTGGTGGAAGGCATTGTGGAGTTCACATTTAAAAGCCAACATAACCATTTTCAGTCTAAACGCTCACTTCCTATTCCTCTTTTATTTCTAGGCAATTTATTTTGAGTAACTTGGAGTATTTGCCTCGCCTTTCATATAAGTAAATTATAAGTAAAGAAAGATATTTAATTGAACGATTATGAAAAAAAAGAAAGATACTACTTCTCAGTTATCGAGAATAAAACCATGGAACTTATGTGGGATATTTGAAAAGTATCTGTCCAAAACGAGACTAACTATTTAGTCTAGAAGTCAATTCGACTATTATAATGATGGTAACTGTACTTGAATTTCAAATGTCAGTTGAAGCACCAGATGAACGTTCACCTTGTTCGGTTTTCAGAAGAAAATTTCCTGTTGTTCAAACTTTTTAACCTTCGATAACTCTTCAAAGAATAAAAGAAAAGATCTGATCGAAAGGAAAAATTTCCTTTTCAGTTCACTGCCTCGTCATTCAAAGATAACGGTGACAGAAATCTCTTGAGGCAATTAAAGTGTCACTGTGCTGAAGTTCGTCACTTAGAGGCCCCTACATTTTTAAAGTGAATGTAGGACAATGAGCAGTCCCACCGGTTTACAGACGTTCAACGCATTCCAAATGTGCTTTAAATCTTTAATAGATGTCGTACTCCATAAATAGATGTTCAAAGTTCAAATTATAATTGATATTCAATCAAGTTTAAGCATTTCTAACCCGATATCTATATTCACTTATTAAAGTATCGATACTTGGAATTAGAATATAAAAGCATAAATGTGTATCAAAAACGTAAATATGTTTCATTTACGTTATAGAAAGACAATGGCAACCCATTGAGTTGCCATTGTCTTTCTATAACTTTTTGAACTTTATACCACACACTTTAAGTTGTCAATGGCATTTCTATTTTAGTAAGAGGCATTATTGCTTTGCATTAATATATACGAGCACGCACACTAGACTGACAATTCGATGTCATTAATTATGAAATAGAATAACTGACACGATATTTAAATTGTTCAAGTTGTCACTAGCAATTCCTCCAATGGAACAGCGAAATCATCTAGACCATACATGAAGTCACCTACAATACACTAATATCATTTACTAAATTAAACACTAAACAGATTTACTAAATTAGGTCCCTGCTTATTTTATTTTTTTCCATTCTACTTTTTTATTTCTAATTTTTGCTTGTAGGAGGGTACCAGTTGGCATCTCTTCGGCATTAACTCTTACAGTTTGTAACAGTTCTTTTTAACGTGGTATAATAGCAAGATAATTTAGTAATTATCATTTCACTACATCTATTTCACACACTAAAAACTTTATACTTGTTTCATTATCAGCAACTGAAGGTCTTTAATACATCTGACAGTCTGAACCACAACTTGGAGTTACAAGTCGGGGCTTCAGATTCATTCAGTCAGATAAGAAATTTTTCATGCAGTGTACACAGGCAGCTACGAAAACGTATCGTTTAAAACTTATGATATATAGCACCTTCGCAAGTAGGTAAAAATATGTCATCATCCCTTTGTATAAAACGATAGAAAGAATATTGAATATTCTCTTTATTAGAATATTATGTTCCATATTATAATTTAGCAATAGTAATAATAATAATGACCCTGGAGTGACAGACGACAACAGGATGGCGTGCACTCATAGACACGACCAAGTCGCCAGGATAACACATCAGAAACTAGGGCAAAAATACCAGTTCATCAAAGAAAGTGTACCATATTACAAGTACGAACTTCAGGCTATACTGAGATCTCTATTTACAAACTACAAACTAAACGGGGATCGTGCCATAATAACGAAAAAACGATTCCGCACAACAGACCAGACATAACCCTGAAAAGGCTACATACCCAATCGATAAAAAGGTATCCAACACCAGCAACCTCCAGGAAACTCACGAGGAAAAGATCAGGAAATACAAAGACCTAAAACAGGAAGTCAAAGAAATGTGGCATATGGTACAAGTAATGACCATTGCGATCACTGTGTCAACCACTGGCATAGTGCCAAAGAGCCTCCATAAGAACCTACCAACAATAGGCCTCCCAGAGAAACACTTACATGGAACTCCAGAAAGCCACGATCATGAACATCTACAGGATAGTAAGCAGTTATTAATCAGTCCAAACTAGAGTTTGGACAGACTAAGAGTAGAAAACTTGCTTCTTGCCCTAATGGTAGTCGAGCATTCTGGCCTCTTTCCAAAGCTACTGGCCGCAACTTTTGCCCATCTCTGCTCCCACCTCTGTCCAAACCAGATGGCTGGCTTGTCACTTTAGCCAAGGATAAAGCTGACCTGCTAGCATTCCATTTTTTTCCAACTCATGTATCAATGAAAAAGGATATCAGAAGGATTCTGACTAATCTTGATGCTAAGAAAGATCCAGGTCCCGATGGTATTTCTCCACTTGTTCTCAAAACCTGTGCTCCTGAACTTACTCCTGTTCTTTG
Source organism: Mastigoproctus giganteus (assembly GCF_048544385.1). NCBI lineage: Eukaryota > Metazoa > Arthropoda > Arachnida > Uropygi > Thelyphonidae > Mastigoproctus > Mastigoproctus giganteus. The sequence goes on from NC_143576.1 coordinate 236,803,585, forward strand.
CCGCCTTTTTTCACTTTCTTATTCTAAAGGTGTTTTTCCTTCTGCTTGGAAATTTGCTCATATCCAGCCAATTCCTAAAAAGGGTGACAAATCCCTCCCTTCCAATTATCGTCCCATTGCAGTTACTTCTACTCTTTCTAAAGTAATGGAGAAATCAATTAACCGCCAACTCTTAAACTACCTAGAAACCTTCTGTCTTATCAACGACCGCCAGTATGGATTCCGTCAGTGTCGATCCACTGGTGATATTCTGGTTTATGTTATCCATTTATGGACTAATTCAATGGAAAAGTTCGCTGAAACACAAGCAGTTGCTCTTGACATCTCAAAGGCTTTCGATCGTGTTTGGCATAAAGGTCTTCTATAAACAAGCTTCCATCTTACGGTTTGCCAACTGTTTTTTGTAATTGGTTATCTAGTTTTCTCTCTGATCGCTCACTGAGGGTGATGGTAGATGGCTCTCTGTCTTCTAACTTCTCCACTAATGCCGATGTCCCCCAAGGTTCAGTTCTTTCCCCCACTCTTTTCCTCTTGTATATTAATGACCTTCTTCCATTGACTGGAAATCCTATCCATAGTTTTGCCGATGATAGCACATTGCATTCCACTTTCCATTTTGAGAAACCTTGCCCTGCTCAATCAGCTTCAACTTCTCTCAAATCTGCTACCAATTCCTTAAATGCCGACCTCCAGGTAATTCTCCAGTGGGGCAAAGACAACTTAGTTGATTTAAATCCTAAAACTCAGTCTTGTCTTATATCTCGCAAAAAGGATTCTTCTGCTCCTATGTTTATCTTTGGTGACACTCCGATTTCTAGTCAAAATGATATATCTCTTTTGGGGATTACCCTGACTTCTACTTTCTCTTGGCACAAGCACATTACAAATATTGCTTCCTCTGCATCTAAAAAACTTGGTTTTCTCTTTCGCTCTCGGCGTTACTTTTCTTCCAAACAGCTATTCACTCTGTACAAATCGCAAATCCGCCCTACCGTGGAATATTGTTCCCACAACTGGGGTGGTGCCCCCAAAACCTCTCTCAGGCTTCTTGAATCCGTTCAGAAGAGGGCAGCTAGATTAATTAATGATTCATCTCTAACAGAGTATCTCCACTCGCTATCTCATTGACGTACTGTTTCTGCTGCATGCCTCTTCTACAGATCAGATACTTCCATGGGCACTGTTCTTCTGAATTGGCTTCTATAATTCCCACTCTCTCTTTCAAAACAGTCCGAACCCGTGCCACCACCAGCCAACATCCATTTACTGTCCAACTTTAAAGTCACAGAACCAACCGTCCATCTTCCTCATTTATTCATTCAATTGCCGTTTTCTGGAACAACCTTCCTACGTAATTCCTGAAAATTACAGTCTACAGAAGTTCAAGTCCAATGTCAACAAATATCTTCTTTTGTCTTCTCAACCTCCAACACAAGCACGCTACTATAGGTTCTAATACCTCTCGTGTTTGGGGTTTACATAAAAAAAACAAAAGAGTTCTTACTAACAGCAACAATAATAATAATAACGGGACACAACCAACTACTCCATGCACTTGATACCAGTACACATCTGGAGTGGAAAAAAATTCCATAAAGGAGAAAGTTTTTTTTGATATAATAATAATAATATCGTATCTGACAGCTAACACAGTAATCAACTAACAAAATAATCCTACCAACGTTTGAACCAACAGAAAACTAGTTGCCCAACAACTAAAAAAACAAATTTCTACGTCCAAAGATGGACCATAAACAAGCACGTCAGTAAAAAAAAACTTTAATACTGTAAAATCTGATATATAAAATAAAGCTTGAACACAACATTCTAAGTGAACAGAATGAATCACCAAAGGGTAAATTTTTGTACAAAATCTTATGATAATAATAATTGGTTAGGGCGGCAGATGAAACAAATGACAAGCAGTTAAGCAAGAATCTTATTTGGTAGAAAAGTTTACAAATACAAATCAGTATTCCAGCAGTGAAGGATAAACACCATATAGAGATCTATTACATTAAGACTTCTTTATTGCTATTCTAACCGTATGGGAAAAAAAAGTCTTTTTTTTTTTATACAGTTTACGTTTTCTTTTATTTCATGTCTTAGCCCTTGCTTTTATGCGGTTATTTTATTATGCACAATATATTTACAATTGTTATGTACAAGTACTATGATATTATTACTATAAAGTAATATTTTATAATATTAATAATTTCTGCTACAAAAAACAAGGGGTCACTTTCAATCTCCACAGTTCAAAAGCATCTGTAAACTTTCGACCAGACATCACACATTACGTTTTACCTATCAAGGTTAACAAGATGAAAATATGCTGAACAAACACATTGGGAAGTACATGTCTTGAGAGACTGAACTGCATTTTTGGACTCCGATTGCAAGCCTAAGCGAAAAACAGATTATGATTGAACAAAATTTGTTTCTGTCCTTCAGTGTTTCACAACAACATTTCTTCAGTCGGTCGGTGAACCCAGAACGTATTCTGAAAGTACTTGTAAGTAAAACGATTAACATGAGGACATAGGGAAATTGCAGGCTAAATATGTGGTAAAGAATAAGGTAAACGTAGGTAAGTAGAACGCCTAGATTATAAATTCTAATTTAAAAATAAGTATGCTACAGAAATTTTCGTTTTATGTCAAACAACTGAATGCCTCTGTACTATATTCAAAAAAATTTAAATCTACAAAATTGAAAGACTTATAATAAACTAACCGAGTATAAATGTAATGTTGTCATTTGAACTTAGATTAAATATGTTACGTCTAGTTGGTGTATGGTTAGTTTGAACTTTTTACATTCCCCATTCATAATTTTCTGCAGATCAGTTCGCTTTCATTTGAGGGATTCTGTAGATGAGTTGGCTGGTTGGTTGGTTGTTAGGCGAGTTGGCTGGTTGGTTGGTTGTTAGGCGCATCAGCAAATTTATACCATATTACGCTGTATATAATGTCTGTAAATTCTGTGTGTGTTGTATGGTCCACTTGCTATTTGACAAAAAACTCCAGTTTCCGGGAGAAAATAACCATCTTACCTCGCCTAAGGCCTACTAACTCAACCACGTTATGTAAAAGGCTCATAAAAATTCGTAGCGTCATTGAAGGGATTAAAACTCCGGTCTTTTCCATCCTGTTGGGAAGGACGGTGATTATACCAACTGTGCTACCCACGAGGACCTATACCGAGGAACAGTAATCTTAAATCAACAGTCATTTTATAGATTGTAACAATTAGCTAGATCTTGAAGAAATCCTTGAAGATCCTTTAATAAGCCAAAGTTCTTTGCATGCCCTCTTGTAAATGGTTTTATTCTGAGCATTTTATTTTCCAAAATGATAGCGTACACCTTGATCTTTATATTGGCTACTTAAATTGAGCCAGATGGATAGGTCTGCTAGTGACTTTTCAAGAGATGAATAATTTTTACGAGAATGTGAAAAGAAACTTTAAATTAGTTCAATTGAATGACTTTTTTAAAATCAAGATATATAATGCCAAACTGCCTGCTATTATTTGAGGGTGTTTCAAAGATCAAAGAGATTTGTCAAGCTGACCTTAAGAGACAGAATAATGCTCTTCAAACAAAATGAATATCCACCAAAAAACTGACTGATGACGTACTTTATTCATTTGGAAAGTTGTTTTGCACCAAAGCAACTAAGGCTATGAAGCATCAGTGTATTATATTTATAATTACGTGCATTTCGTGGTCAGTTTTTTATTTTGCTGGATGAAAAGCCTTTTAGGGAAGGAAATAGTGCAACCCTAGCCGGAAACCGACTAACTCAGCCAAATTGTATAAAAGGCCATAATAATTCTTCCCGTCTTGACGAGATTCGAACCCAAGTCTTCTCTACTTGGTGTAGACGATAATAACTCACTATCCATGAGGGCTATTTAGAAAGAGGGTGGATGAAACATTTTTTATGGAAAACATTGATTATATCTATATCTAAATATATCGATATTAATTTATGGTTTGCTCCCCATAAGCAGGTTTAGTGCACGGCTTAAGATTTAACACCAGACGAATAAGCCGATCCTAAATTTAAGATGTTTTTTAATGCTTCAGAGGTCGACTTATATGCAGGAACATACGGTAAAGACAAGGAAAACTATCCATCTTCGTTATTAATGCTGAAAGCAGAATATATATAACAAAGAATGTTATGTTTATTAAAATTTTAGCAGCGAATGCTATATTTTAAAATAATACAAATCGGAAGCCTTCAACCATACTTCTATCTTTTGACCTATTCTCAATTCTCTTTGTTCTTTCTGTCTTCACCATTGACAGTTGTTTCTTTGTAATACCATAAACGCTATCAGGTACATACTAGTAAAGTGGTTCTGGGATGCTTCAAATTGTTTTTCGAGAGTAAGTAGTTCATTCTCTAATGTACCATATAATTATGTAGAGTACGCTCTTCCTGTTATTTTTCTATAACCTGATCTCATTTCTCCCCCGTACTCTCCAATGCTTTCTCCTTGACCTTAATCATCGGTTCTCACATATATACAACTTTCGCTCCACTAACTCTTTCGTCCTTGTCTACCTCCTTTCACTTCCCTGAGGGTTTTTGATCATCCCCATATCTATTCAATCTGAACTTTCGGCATGCAGAGTCTCATATCGACTTCCTTGTTCGCTTAGAAGTCAGAGTAATTCCGTAGAGTTGATATGAATCAGGTGCGTAATTTATGCCGCTGGAGTATCTTCCAGGAATATAATGACTGGGTTTCTTATGCACGAATCAATAAAAAGTAATATATATATGTATATATTTTTTCTCATATAAATCATTTGACATTATCAATTAGATCTTATATTTCATTTTGTGATTTTTTCCTTGAATATTACTTCTCAAGAAGTAATACTAAAAAATTACATGTTTATTGAATTTTGTATTAGCGAACTGGATAAAGCTCCTTTACAATAACGCAAACTGGAAGGCAAACACATAATGGTAATTATTTTTATGATACCATTCAGAATGACCGATTTCTATAGGGTAATTCAAAATTGTGCAGTCCAAAGTGAAAGAGCTAATTTCTCTTATTTTGTAATTATACTCAATTCTTACAAAATTATATCCTGGGAAACACTGTATTCCTCGACAGGCAGAACAGTGGTCGTTAGATTACACTTACACATACTCATTAAAACCAGTTTGTTCGTGAAAAAATCATATCTGAACGTGTATATATGCTCACTGAACAAAAAATTAGAAACCTCTATTCAATATCTAGAAGAGCCACCGGTAATGGTGGGCTGTAATTCAATATCTGAATTACAGCCCTTACGCCTCGTGGCTTAAATTCCACCACTAGCGCCAGATTTAACCATTCTTTCATAAGGATATTTGTTTGCTGTTGTACTATGATCGGCAGAGAACTGCAAAGCCGAACCGTCTTTCCAACATATCCCCAGACATTCTCAATTAGATTCAATCCTGGAGCATTAGGCGGCCAGGCGTTGGAAATCTTGAGATTGTTCCTTTAGCCGCACAGGTACAGTTTTTCCATACTGGATAGTTGCATTGTTTTGAAAGAATCCATCTCAATCCAGATAAATATGAAGTAATGTGTGGTGAAGTTGATCCGATACCACAGAAAGATACTATTGGAGGTAAGACGACCTTCTAACGGTATTGGCGACCCAGACCGTACCAACACAGCATACCCGATACCATGATACCACCTCCAGCCACGAACATAGTATTCCAAATGAATTGAATTGAATTCACTTTACTTACTTTAAAGTTTCCTTTAAATCCGTACGATTTCGTTCTTAGAATACCGACTTTTTTCTTTTTCTTCCTTTTAGCACTGCATCCTGCTTTTGCCTTCCACCCATTGTATACTTTTGAGGCACCTCCATAGCCAGGTGGGCAGGAGCAGCAGTGCGTAGCACACCTTCTTGATTAGACCGGGGTTCGAGCCCTTGACCCTCAAATACGGAGGATGCGAAAAGATCAGGGAATGACAACCGCATATCCCGGAGCAATATGGCCTTAGTTGCTAATGCTCCAAATAACAAACAAACAAACAAGTATACTTTTGAGATGGTTTCTTTCGACACACCAGTGATTTCCTATGTTTTGTTCCTGCTAAATGCGCTGCAAAAATTACACTTTTCTGAAAATCAGAAAGATCACCTGCTTTCCCATAGCCTGGGTGACAAAGCCCAAGGAAAGCGTACAGTAGTCATGTCATACAGAAGAACTTGTGATCATATCACGTTAACACTTACATTGAGGCCAACTGCAAAAGTTTTCTTGGTTTTTTTTTTGGCTGTGACTGTAATCAAATAGTACTTTTGTTAAAGCCAAAGACATACGGAATGATTTCAACTCAAAGTTTAATAGGGAGTACCACCAAACAATATGATATTATGCAAGAGCGTGCAAGCCGTGTGGCGAAATTTTTTTTATTCGGCTTTGTTTTTTGACATCCAGTCTACTGAAGTCACAAGCCCACCCCACAAAACGCAAATCTAACTCCAATTCACAGAAAATTCTAGATTCTAGGGTGTGTAGCGGCGTGTTAGCAGAACATTAAAGACACATTTTTTACAAAAAATTTACAAATCTTTAATGAACATTATATACAACATTTACATAAAAAAACAAACTACATATATGCATATCAATTTCTATATACAGGGTGTCTCAAAAATACACGGCATAACTTCAGGGATGAGTTCCTCACATGTAGACAATAAAAATATTTTATATCAACATAGTTCCGGAAATGCTTGGTTTCCGAGTTTTGAAGGTCTGTCTATGACACTTAACTGTTCACATCACCTTATAGTAATTGTTCAAAATGTCCACCTTCTGCCTGAATACAGGCCTCACATCGACGTCTCATGGACTCGCGAAGACGATGCCAAATTCCTGGCATGTTTCGTATTGTCTTACAACCTGCCACAATTCGATTGCGGAGAGTTTCCACATCAGCTACCGGAGTCGAATACACTAATGACTTTAAATGGCCCCACAAGAAGAAATTTAGTGGGTTTAAATCAGCTGAGCATGGAGGCCAGGCAGTTGGTCCACCTCTACCTATCCACCGACCAAGAAATATTCGATTCAAGTAATTGCAGGCTAGGTGGCTGAAATGTGCGGGAGCGCCATCGTGCATGAAGTGTGCTCAATGACGAATGATCAGTGGCGTGTCGTCCAAGAAATCAGGCAAGTTGTTTTCCAGAAAATTTCTACACGCCTGCCCTGTGAGTTTGTTTGGAAGTACATGGGGCCCAAATAACTTATCACCAAAAACATCCACCCAGATGTTGAGGCTGAACCGCTGTTGGTGATGTGATGGAAGAATTGCATGTGGGTTTTCCTCAGTCCATACATGCTGATTGTGAAAGTTTTGGATTCTGTCTCGTGTGAACTTTGCTTCATCTGTGAATTTGAAGAATTTCCTGTGAAGAATTTCCTAAGGCAGGAAAGTGAGAAGTTCTACCACACTGCTGCAAGAACCACTGGCAGAACATTACTCGCGCAGGGTAATCTGCTGGTAACAAGGCCTGTACCCGTTGCAGATGGTAAGGATACAGTTGGTGTTCTCGCGACACTCTCCAAATAGTCGAACAGCCAGTTGCATTGCTATTCTGCGTGTGCTGATTCCAGGAGTGGCATGCACAACATTCAAAATCTCCTCCTCTACTTCAGGAGTCGTAGATGTTGGTCGTCTTCTGTCGGTAGCACGAGGTGTAAAGGTCCCATGTTCACAAAGGCGGCGATGGATACCTTCAAACTTTTCCTGTCTGGACATCTTCGTTCTGGGAACCTTTCGTAGTACAAACAACGAGCCGTCAAACCGTACATAAAGTACATATCTGCTTGCTCCTGATTTGAGTACATGGTCGGAATGGAAAACCACCAGATTCTGTCAGTACCTTGTGATGAAGGAAATCACCTGCGGGAGATAAGACATTCCAGTTAATAACTCGGTAAAGCATGTCCGGAACTATGTTAATATAAAATATTTTATTGTCTACATATGAGGAACTCATTCCTGAAGTTATGCCGTGTATTTTTGAGACATCCTGTATATATATAAACCATACTATAGTACAATACACTGTCTCTCCCTCGGGACTGATGCTCGAGGTCGTTCCTTTTCCGTTACAAATTATCCACTTTACTTTGTATCAATTGTATCTTACATATTATGAATCCTCAATGAATATCCAATCATTCTCATCTAATACTATTTGTTATCGCTTACATCAGTAATACCCATTACAACTCTTATTATTTTGTTAGATCTCTTAGCTTTTAAAACATGAAATGTATTAAAATTGGTACACTCGTACATCAGTAATATTCACTACAGGTGGTACCTTAGTTACTCCTTTTATTCAAGAGGTTTCTCAATAAATAAAATTTCTTTCTCTATAAACCGTATCTGTCAAGTTATCATTTGTCGACACCTTGTCTAAATTAATAATATATGTGAACATATCCTCGACTTACTACCCCTATGAATATATTTTCTTTATTAAATCCTTTATACTATTTCTCTCTTTTTATTACCCCTGTACCACCCTTACGTTATTTCATAATCATTAACATTCATAACAAATTATCTCAACCATAGTAACCAACTTGCCTATATCAAATTAGAAAGAACTATGAATAAATTTCTTACAGAGTTTAGATTATGAGTCCATGAGTCCGTGGTTCAATATAAAAAAAAACAGGAATAGACTTACATTCCAAAATGGCCGCTTCTTGGGCGTTCTGATTTTTTCTTTCCTTTCTTGGCTCACATATCTGCACAACTGGCCATTTCTCAATGGACCGAGCCCTAGACACAAGTGTAGTCTCTTACACGACAAAATGTCGGAGGTACAGTTTGCGATTACGTTGCCAGGGACGTCGATCACCCGACAACTACCTTCCGATGCCGGACAAGGCTTTCTTTCTCTTCTTGGCTCACACATCTGCACAACTTTCAACGCACATGTTCCCACTCTTCCATACCTCCAAGAAAACAATCTCTTTCAGTCCGCACGTACTCGCGTCCTCTACGCCTCATTATCCCTTTCTCTCACCCATTTTTCCTTCTTCATCTTGCTACCACTAGATGTGAACTCTGACCACCAAAAAATCTACTTCCACTTCCACCCGCAAACTCATGACTTTTTCCCCTTAGACCACAGAGAAGTAAGATACAGAATGGACACTTGCTTGCTCAAATTACTCCCCCCGAACTTTACTCTTTCCCTCAAGGAACGCCTCCCCCAAGGACTCCAACCAAGCCCTATACTGTTTAATTTTTTTCATTCCTTCCTATTTGCTAAAACAACTAATTCCCCCCTACTCCTCAGCGCACAAACCAACCCTTCTCTAGAAATTTCTTCTTTTTTTTTTTCTCATGGCAGTATGGCTCTTTCATGTTTGCCGATCACCTCCAAAACACTCAGTTTCGTGTTCACAATATCAGCCACCCTGACACCGTTTTCTTTTAGCGCGTACACTGGATGTCCACTAATTTACTGTTTACTTCCTAATGGTAGCTTAGATCTAAAGAGACGCTTCATAATCCAGTTCCATGGTCCTATTGTTCTTGCCCTCAGCAACCCTTTTCTCGCCTGTTCACAAAAGGCACCCCCTCCCTGTTCCTGGCGGCTGTCCCTCTTAGCTCTCTTATATTACTCGAAATTACTTGTTTCCATTTAGCTGCTATTTTAACACATACCTCTGTAACTTTCCCATCCCCAAATCCAGTGTTTCTCCAACTTTAACCTTTATTACATTCAAACTAAATATTAAATCTTAATACTTACTACCTTTAAAACTTAATATCCCCTTTCCATCGCCCTTCCTGGATTTATTTTAGCAAAACAGATATTTTTATTTTATTTGTAAGATCTAGTCTTACACAGCTTAACTTTGTCCCTCTCACTGACTTAAGTCGATCACGTGTCGACCCCTTACTCCCTTCCCCAAACTAGCAGTTTCCCGAACCATTTATACCTCCTCAAAGATATCAAAAACCTTGCACCTTCTCTGTTTAAGTGAATATTGTCTTTAGAAAACAAATTCTACTAATCAACCAAGGCCAGCCATGCTGGAAAGATCTCCCCCCCCCCCATAAGCATTGCAGAGCTCTTTAAGTGTTAATCCACAAGACGTTCATCATGAAATTCCCCGTGTCTGTCTGGCAGAACTACAGACACAAGAACAATTTGTCCTATCTCGCGACACTTTTTCAACATCTGCCTGGCATCTTGGTCGACATTATAAATCGCCATCTGCCGCTCGTGTCCTCGTAGGTAGGACAGTTGGCATAATCACCGTCCTTCCCATAATCGGGTGGAAAAGACGTGGGTTCAAATACTGTACTGTCAATGCTAAGAATTTTTAAGGGCCTTTTTCACAACGTGGCTAAGTTAGTCGGGCTCAGCCTAGGACAGCATGGTTTTTCTCCCAGAAACTCGGGTTTTTCCATCAGCAAACAGCAAATCGACCACAGAACACACGAAATTTAGTTGCTGCTGCTGCGCCTAAAACCCTACAAGTAACCAACCTGCCACTCGTTTGGAGAGATCTGGGTTCGATTCCGTTGACGACTAAATGAACCTCTAAAGTCATCTTAAATGACTAAAAGGTAAAAATGTAAATATAGCAGCTCAATTTGTTATATGTAAACAAACGACAATAAACAAAATCACAGCAAATGCTGTCATGTACTCTAAACTAATTTTAAATTCCCTCTTAGTGCCAGCGAAAACATCAACGAATGTGCTTCGAGAGAAATATATTTTCGCACTGGAAGTTGAAAAAATTAACTATGCTTCTTGAGCAAAAATTATAATGAGGTGTATGCAATTTTTATCAATTTACACGGCATTTTGATTTTAATAATGGACTTTGAAGACATTCAATATATTTGTTTCACGTAATAACAAAGATCGTCCACTTTCGTTTTTTGCGCCATTATAATTTATTAAGTTATAATGATAACATGCATGACAAGATGCAAGATAAAATAAATCGATTGCGTGTGGGAGACAGAAAGTCGATGTTTATGAAAGAGATTAACCATACACTTAATGAAGCATACATTTTTCCAGTAGTATCTACATTGGGCATTTTTCTTTCTCTCCACTCTCCACTCTGTTATTCTAAAATGGCGTCAAACTACTCGCCGGTTCACACAAACGCTGTATGAGACCAGTCGCATAGCTGTAATTCTCAAGATATATTTGCATAAAGTTAAAAAATTTACTGAATAAGCAACAGAACTAAAAGTGGGAAATGTCACCCTTTTTTTTTTCTTTCTTTTTTTGCACGGATTCTTAAAACAAATGTGATCACTGATAAGAGTGCCGGATTGCTTTCTTAATATTTTGTGCTGAAACCTTTTGCTTTTATGACGCCCTTCAATCTTCGCGGCATACTCTCAACCAGTTTTTTATAAATGTCACATGATATGTTCCTCCACTCGGCCTTTAACGCAGCCTTGTTCTTTGGGCGATCTCGACGTGCACGTACCCGACCATCCAATACATCCCAAAGATGCTCAATAGGGTTCAGATCAGTACTCTGGGCGGCTGGCCAATCCAACTTTTCCACACCCATGTCCTCAAACCACTCTGTTATGACCCGAGAAGTATGGCATGGCGCGTTGTCTTGCTGATACAGGTATGGGCCTTCCCCGAAGTATTGCTATGATGTTGAAAGTGCATAATTGTCCAGGTTGTCCTGGTATTGCACAGCATTCATGGTTTTGTCGATAACGACTAATGGGCCCAAGCTAAACCATGAAAGGAGCCCCATACTACGACACTGCCTCCATCAAACTTCATTGTTGGGAGGATACAATCAGGAAGAAATTTGTTCCCCTAGCATTCGCCACACCCAGGAACGGCCATCAGACTGGCAGAGTGAGAACCTCGACTCGTCTGTCCATAGGACTGTTTTCCACTGCTCTACAGTCCAGGATTAGCGCTCCTTACACCATGTTACTCGGCGTCTAGCATTTGTTGAGGTGATCAGTTGTGTTGAACTGTTGAGGTAATTCTGTTGAACGTGTCATCTTGCATGTCGACTTTTGCAAATGCCTGTTCGAAGCCCAGTGTGCATATTTATAGCAGGTTCTGTGACGTGTTGCATGCATAGGATCTGTTTCCCCATCAATGGAGCGGTGTCCAGATCTTACTTGGCTTGCCATACGACTAACATATTCTTATTTTATATTATAATTATATATATATACTCACGGCAAAAAAATTTCGAAACATTTTGCGATTGGCGTCAATAGAGAATTAAACGTACGGTATGCAAATGTAAGTTGTCAATGGTATGATACAAGTTTCTTGCTATCAGATAAAGACTGTGCGCTTTCCTAGGCTTCTTAGTCGATCAAATCAAGTTTCAGCTTCACTGAAGCTGAAAAGAATTACGACCGATTCCAATCACTATAAATTTAGCTAATTTATAGGTAGTGATTTACAGTTAAGTATAACTTACACAGTCATGGAGTAATTTTGGAAGGACATTAAGCATGGATGCGCTGTATTACCTCCTGATTTATGGACAAAAACACGTACAGCAATCATCAAGAATCGATTCGCTTCTTCACAGTTGTGAAAGTTATTCAGATTATGCAATGACTCACTCAAGAAAGGTCTACAAGGCTGCAATGACCTCGTAATCTATTACTTGTCTTGTGGCAACGAGCTTCGAAGGGTTCTAAAACTTCCTGTCTTTCTGAAGGATGAATGCTGTAAGTTTCTTTCTTTTTTTGGAAATTAAAGGGAAAAAAATTCAGCTTACTTTGAAACAGCACAATACCGTGTACCAGTTCTGATGTCTAAACGAGGTATGTGTGGACTGCCTTTAAACTCCAACAAATTCAACTGTTAGAGTGACCTGAATCATTCTGGAAATTCGAATTTAGTCCAGACGCTTTCTTTATTTCTACAAACAACCGTTTCTTATGAAAATACCAAAATACACAAAAAAGTAGCACGTGTAACGCATCAAGAACTGTCTGATGCTCTTTCTAGTACAGCATTCACTGCAAATTCGGCCCTAAGTGTGTGTGCTAGATGGGAATAGGCCAACATGACAAAAAAAAAAAATAAATAAATAAAATAAGCGATTAATTTGACATGCTAGGTTTGCTAGGGTTTGTCAAGCGTGACCAACAACTTACATCAAACCGGCCATGAACCTACACTGTGCCCCCCTCCTCTAAAACAGGGGAAGTAGTGCTGTTCTGTAATTTAGTAGTTGTTTCTTAAACATGTATACTTTGAATAACATTAAAACTATTATTAAAATTCCCCTGGAAAGATCTTCGTGGGTGGCGCTTCGATTTAAAATAAATCTTTAAGACTAAGCAGTTTACATGTTGATTATCCACTTATAAATGATTTGTGCTCAAAATATAAATTTTATTGTGTTCCAAAATTTTGGAACACAAATATATGGTTTATGTTCCAAATATAAATCATTTGAAACAACTTTTTTTAAAAAATTAAAAGTTGTTTCAAATGATTCACTAAAAAACCACTTGTGTGTAGCACAGTTTGTAAAATCGCCATTCTCCCCACACCGGGTGAAAAGACCTGAGTTCGAGTCCTGTCAATGACGTGAGGGATTTTTATGGGCCTTTTTCATAATGTGGCTGAGTTAGTCGGTTTCAGACGAGGTTAGCATGGTTTTTCTCCCTGGAAACTCGGGTTTTTCATCCAGCAAAACAGAAAATCGACAGCAGAACACTCAATTTAAAGACAGTATGGTCTTAGTTGCTGATGTTGCTGAAACTCTACAGCAAAAATAACACTAAAAAACTTAACCTCCCTTCCCTTCCTTTTGTGAATACCGGATAACAGACAAAAATCGATTTGCCTGTATCGAACTACTTATTTGAGTACTGTACTGCAATTTATTCAGTCTTGAAAATGAAAAAAAAAATAATAATAAGAAATTTCTAGAGAAGGGTTGGTTTGCGCGCTACGGAGACGGCTGTGGTGAGATGTTTTAGCAAATAGAAAGGAATGAAAAATTAAACAAAGTATGGGGATTCGTTGGAGTCCTTGGGGGAGGCGTTTCAAACTTGAGGGAAAAAGAAAAGTTCGGGGGAGTAATGTCACAAGTGTCCAATGTGTATCTGATTTATCTGTAGTCTAGGAGCGGTAGCAAGATGAAGAAAAAGAAAAAAAAAACGTGAGAGAAAGAAAGCCTGGTCCTGCATCGGAAGGCAATGATAGGCAGTGAAGGCGGTGGTTAAGTTTAAAGATATGTGAGCCAAGTAGAAATGGAAGAAAGCCTTGTTCGCATCGGAAGGCAGTGTGCCCAAGAAATGGAAGAAAGCCTGAGCGCAAGGGAATTGGAGGTAGCGGCCATTTCGGAACGTAAGTCTGTTCCTGTTTTTTTTTTTTTTTTTCTTTCTCTCTCGAATCCTGAACTCAAGGACTCATAACCTAGCTCTGTAAGCAATTGAGTGATAGTCCTTTAAAAAAAAAGAACATTCCTGTGGTATCAGGCAAGTTAGTTACTAAGGTTGAGATAATTTGTTATGAATGTAAATGATTATGAAATAATGTAAGGGTGGTAAAGGGGATGACTAAGATGATAACTAGAGAGTAATTAAGGTATAATGGGTGATCTATAGTGAATATTATTGAGGTAAGAGGTAATACAGTTGTAATACATTTCATGTGTTAAAGATTAGGAAAAAATTTAATAAGAGTTGAAATGAGTTTTACTGATGTAAGTGATAAAAATTGGTAATGGCAAAGAATGATTGAGTAAACATTAATGATTCATAATAAATAAGATACAACTGATACAAACTGATGTAATAATTTGTAAATTGAGAATAGCTGATGAGAGAGAGAGATAGTGTATTGTACTGTAGTATGGTTCAAATATATGGAAATAGGCATGCTTGCATGTAATTATTTGTTTTTTTATGTAAATGCTGTATACAGGGTGTTTCAGTTAAACGTTTCAGAACTTCTAAGAGGGGTAGGGTACATCCTGACAACTCGAAATCATATAGCAATGTGGGGTCGGAAATGCTTTCCTGAAGCGGTGTTGTACACAGAAGCACCATAAAGAAAAGAGACCGTAAGTGAGAAATCGTTTTAATAATACATGAAAAGAAGCAAAAGGTACATGGATTAAAGTAAGTGTTCGAAGTTTCTTCCACGGGCTACAATGCACGCCTCACATCTCCGACGCATGGACATCCGAACATTCTGGAATACTCCAGGCGAATTTCGAATTTCTTCGGCAGCTACTGCGATTCTTGCAACCAGCTCCTCAGCATTGTCAACAGGGGTGTCATAAACTAGCGATTTCATATGACCCCAGAAATAAAAATCAAGACATGATAGGTCGGGTGACCGAGCAAGCCAACGCACGGGACCACCACGTCCGTTCCACTGTTGACCAAATGTGACATCCAGGTAGTTACGAACATCTCCGCTATAATGGGCAGGGGCTCCATCATGTTGGAACGACATTGTCTGTTGCGTCGATGCAGAAATCTGTTCATCTCTCAAAAGTTGTGGCAATACTTGCTGCAGAAAGATCAAGTAGATAGGTCCGGTTAGACGACACGGTAACAGGTAAGGTCCGATGAGGTGATCTCCCATAATACCGGCCCATACATTGACCGAAAATCGAATCTGTGCTGCACGACGTCGCACGACGACTTCTGTGTACAATACCGCTTCAGGAAAGCATTTCCGACCCCACATTGCTATATGATTTCGAGTTGTCAGGATGTACCCTACCCCTCTTAGAAGTTCTGAAACGTTTAACTAAAACACCCTGTATAATGCTCATTAAAGGTTTGTAAATTTTTATTGAAAAAATATATCTTTAATGTTCTGCTAACACCCGCTTTACACACCCTAGAATTTTCTGTGAATTACAGTCAGATTTGTGTTTGTGGGGCGGGCTTTTAACTTCAGTAGGGTAGAAGTCAAAACACAACAAAAAACAAGCCAAGCAATAATAACATTTTTAATTCCCCCCACAAGTTGCATCAGCGACTTAGACAATATGTGCCGTATATAATACATCTGTAAATTGCATGCGTGTGTGTGTTCTGTGGTTGTTTTGTTGTCTGCTGGACTAAAGCCAGCCGAGTTTCCAGGAGAAAAAAACCATGCGACCCTCGTCTGAGACCGACTGACTCAGCCGCATTGTAAAAAATGCCCATGAAAATTAATCCTCGCGTCATCAACAGGATTCGAACTCAAGTGTTTTCCACCCGGTGTGAGGAGGACGGTGGTTATACCAGCTGTGCTGCCCACGAGGGTTGAGGGTACTGATTGTTGGAATAAACTTCTACCTAGTGTGTTGTGGAAGTGAGACTGAATAAATTTAAAGAAAGATTGGAAAAATTATTAGAATGAATGAGCAAATGCAGCTGAAGAGGGTTTTTTTTTTTTGGCTGATGCTGTATAAGCTTGCTTCCTTGCATCATTTTGTCATATTTAATTTCGTATAGCACTGATGTCGCCATTTCATAAAACACGCAAAACGGACCATAGTAACGCCTTCTGGCCTTAGTTACCTCTTCCCAATTTAAAACAAACAAGCGCCAACTAACGATGATGATTTTTGATGTTTTCCTTGATCATGACAAACAACTGTCAAAATTCCTCATTTCCTTTTAAAATTAATTAATTATTCTGTTCATTCCAGCAAGTGTTTGCTTTCACCCCTTTTACACAACCGGCCCGATTGAAGGGTATACAAAAAGGAAAGAATAGAAATTACTTACAATACTGTATTTACAAAATGCAATTATTGACAATATTACAAGAATAAATTATTTACAGTGCCTTATTTACAAAAATTAAGGTAAAATTAATACAAAAAGTAATAAAAAAATTTTATGATGCATTAAGATTTGATTTCTTGCTTATTACATATTTTTATATTACTAATTATCACTTATTACAGGGTATAACGTCTTAACATAATACTACATCTTGTTCCATCTTTATTCGAGGTGTTTCCATCAGGGTACTCCCGTTCTGTAGTTGAAGTAAGCTATGGGCTTCAGAGAGGCTTGCTCTGACAGTATTTCACAGTGTCTACTGCCAATGAATTAAAAAGGTTGACTACGTTGTTTGAAAAGAAATTCTTTAGACAGGAAAGATTGGGTAATATAGAATGTAACGGTAGGTAGGTTCTTTCTTCGCCTGCATTCCCTAAGATTTCTCTACTCATAAGAGATTCCGCGCAGAAAAGGCTCAGGTTCGAATCTCGTCAATGGACAGAACTTTTATGGTCTTTTTTCTCTCCGTGGATGAGTAGTCGACCTCAAGCGTGATTAGCAAGGTCTCCCCAACCCATTAATGCGGGTTTTTCGTCCAGCAAAACAGGCAAATCGACCGAAGAACACAAGCAATTTATGAATATATTACACATTGGCAGATGAGTTCGTTCTCGAATGGCTCTAATATGACTATAAGTTTTTACTCCTAAGAGAAGATATTAGAGAATGTCGGAAAAAACACCTACCGACTCTTAAACTGGTGAGGCAGGCAAAGGGCGATTTAAAAAAAACTTAGCAATTAAGTAGAGAATTTGTATTTGACAAATTACAAATATGCCTTCTTAGTACATAGCATGCCATTTGTTTTTTGAAGATGATATCCTCGCTGTGACCTCTGTCTCTGCGCAGACATTCTAATCTTCCAAGCACGTTTTCCATGACGCGGGATAGCATCTCCCAAGTAATTCCGGCAATTTATTCACGAATTCATTCTTTCATCTTTTTTTCATTATGCGATGAGAGTACACCTTACTTTTTAAGTGCTCCCATAAAAAAAAATCATTTGCTAACAGGTCCGGGGACCTTGAATGTCAAGAAATGTCACCAGTTCTGGTATGGTTATGAAAAAGAAATCGTACAGCGTCCATTAACACCCTAGTGGTATGAGACCACGGCCAACTTGTTGAAAGCAGCTAGCCTCATTAAGTTAAGGAAACTTAGTTGCTAGAAGTTGCACGTTAGCAACGCTGTCTGATGTCACAGTTGTTACTCTTCTATTATCATCTTTAAAAAAAAGTATGGGCCGATTATTCTGTGGGATAAAATTTCACATCAGACTCTTATCGGTCACTGCGCAATGGTTGCTGGGGTAATCGGCGAAGGTTTCCTTCCGACCAATAACGAAAGTTTTGTTTATTCACAAAATTCGTAAAATAATAAATTTATATAAACTCTCTTAAAATCATAAATTTATACAAACACGCCACCAAGAAATCTGAATTGCACTCTTGGAAGTAAATATTTCGAACATAAAGAAAGAGGATGATCTCGTTTATTAAAATACTTATTTCAAATATATTTTATATTTCGTTTGTACTTGTAACTCTCACTCAAAAGTATTATGAAAAGTATTATGAATAACGAGATCAACAGAGCTCGAATCATACTCAGCATTTCGGATTGAAACTGCTCTCTCAATCTCTCTTTGCTGAGAGAGGAAAGGCGTAGACACATTCAAACAATGAGAGAAGAACTGAAAGAAAATCCAGAGGTGAGTCTAATGGTGCTGTGATGGGCCGGAGAGGAAAATTCAGTCTGTAACTTCCGTGTCGTGTGAGCTGTTCTTGGAAAGCAGCTCTGTTCCTCCCGGTCTGATTGTTGAAACTATAATTAGGTGTCATTAAGTGCACATAAATTTCTGCATTCAAAGTTGGACAGCTACAAATACGTCTTATGACTGAGCACTCTAGCTCTCCACTTAAAAGGCGCAGAGTTAAAATGGTCAGTTGTGTTGCAGAATTCTAAACAGAAGACGTGCCCTGGATACCAACGTTTATTATTTTTGAAAGCACTCTCTTTCCGGGACGTAAGGTTTCTCACGGATTCTCCAAATCTGTCATTGTCACACTGAGACAATGCAGTTTTGATCAAACCGTATACTTTTAATTAATTTTAGACTGTTTCCGAATTTCTGAAGCGTCAATTTTTAGCAATCGTAATAAATGGGTCGGATCACTCTGAGTGCAGATATCGTTCCTCTGGAATTGACCATTGCTGATTCCGATAAAGACATTATTGCTTTCAAATTTCATTACTTTCAAGTAATTGTTCAATAATATGAACAAATATCGGTTGTAGAGTGCGAAAATTTGGGAAAGGAACGAATAGGACAAGGATTCAAATCCACGATCGGAGATTGCAGTCCTTGAATGCTGCGCTGTTCTGATGAAACAAAACAACAATATACTGTACAAATATATACGAAGTTCAATATGCAGTTCTGGTTTAAAAAAATCCACGTCTTTTGAGTTTTTTCACGAAATATTTTTGATTGATTAGAATGATAGTATGCTCTTTTTCGAGGAAGTTCACTATCATTGTGCTCTTATTACCATTCAAGACAGAGAACAACCTCTTTGCAATGAATTCAGGTGTTCAAAAATTCTTTGAAGGAGGAAAATCGCACGTTTTAGCAGCTTTGACTACTTTTATCCCAGGGTCAAACTTATGGACTTATCCGCAGACATAAATCCATTAAAAACATCAATCTGATTATTATTAAATATGTGTATGACTGCCTGTGAACACTTGATGATTCTTTTCAAACGGTTTGAAACAAATCTTGATGAAAGTTTACTCATGCTTAATTATCACTTAGAATATCATAAACTGTTTCATATGATATTAATTTTTTCATTTCATTTTTCCTTTATTTACACACAAAATGCAGCCTCGAGACTTATGTATATCAAATTATATACAACATATATTTACATATATTTAAATACACTCTGTACATAACTTTTAACCCGCGCGCGCGCTCGTGTGTATGTGTAAATGTGTTCTTCAACTGTGGTGGCTCCCAGACATAAGTCCAACTCCACCTTGGATTCCTGTGATAGTATAGAATCTCTACAGAACGCGCCTGGAAGAGTATATTATGTGACCTGTGTCTACTATCACTGTAGCGCAATTCGCGCATGAAATTCCTACCCATCAGAAGTAGTGCAACACTGGTGGGTTCCAGCAATCCCGCTTCTCGGTTGCCCATACCAGGGAGCTAGCATAAAAAAAAAACTATTAGGCTATTCTCTGGAGGGCACAACCACAAACTTCAAGTTGAATCCACCAGAGTCTAGAACAAAACTCCAAAAGTCACAGTTCATCTGAAAATCTCTTCATTTGCTGTCCCACAATCACTGGAACATCAAAGTCCAATAAGATATCATCCAGCAGTTGTCTAACTGTTCACCATGGAAAACAGAACCACTAGATATGTCCAACATGTTAGCCGTATATTTAATAGTGATCATTCGGAATGAAGGAACAGTATTCTGTATGGAATCAATGTTTTCTGGAGGCGCAAAATTGGGGGGGGGGTCTTTCACTTCTTACACTGTCTTCAATGCTTTCCCTTTACCCTTTTCCAAAGTACTTCACTTCACCTTTTAAACTGATCTGAAAAAAACAAAAAAAAAAAAAAAAAAAAAACAAAAACAACAACAGAATATATCATTATTTTCTCTCTGAACTTCTGAAAACACAATTATTCTGTACATTCACAAACGCAATATATAAATTTAACTTAAAACTGTAGTTAACAGTTAATCGATGATTATCAGCCAAATATCATCTATACTTTTCGAAGAGCCTTTAATTTGTAGAGAAAGAAATCAAAATCATTAAAAATTCAAGGTACTGATTCCAAAAACCCCAACCACTGGGCCATGGCCGAGTTTACAATACCCCAAATGCAAAAAACAGGGGAGAATGTGAGGGACAGAAGAAACACAACTGAAGGAGAGATTCGGAAGGACTAACCCCGAATTGTGGGGGAAATGCCTTAAGGCAATAATGATGAATCACCAATCGGGAAACCTCCCAGTTTTGTTACCATTTATAAGATACGGTACATTCAAAGTTCACCATAATATTTTTAAAAAATATAATAATAAAATTTCAGTTTGTACTTTTGAATATTTGTTTACAGAAATCATTGCTTACGCATTTACAGCCCGCGTATTACTGGAAAAAGTGAAAGAAAAAAGTACAGATCTCATATCGTTTTGATTCATGTCACAGGTTGAACATATTTCACTTGAGTTGTACATAGTGGACATTAAACTCAGTTAAACCTGATATTTTCGCTATGAAGATGTATTTCAAATTGAAGTACACGGATAACAACTCGTTTGAATCTAATGAATATTGAGTATAATTCAAGTGAATATCTTCCTTCAATACATAAATTTCAATGATTTTATTGAGGAGGCAGGAGGTGGAGGTTCAGGTTTCAAAATAAACGAATTGATAGCACAAACAGAAATGAAAAATATTTCCGATGGAAAGCAGTTTGTTTCAAATTAGTACAATACCAAGGCAACTCGTAGTTAAGGAAAAATGTTCTGCTATGGGCATTAAGACCATCGTACTAATAAGGCAGTATAAATCTCGCTGGCCACAAAAACACAGGAAGGTCAAGATAGTCCTCCTGCTTTTCATCCTTTTGAAAAGGCCACAATAGTTTAGGTTAAGTGTGCATTAAGTGCGAAAGCAATTAAGGCTATGAAAAGTCAGTATATTATCACTCAATCAACCATTTTTGTTCGTTTGTTCCATCTATCGTTGTAAAAGTTGATAGCTTAAAAAATTCAAGGAAGAAATACACAAACCTTTGGGGGAAATGGTAATTGGAAATGGTATTTGGGGGAATAGGTAAAACGGAAAGTTTTTTTTTTTTTTTGGATCATGCTGTATAAACTTGTTTTCTTGCATTATATGGTACTACTAATGGTAATTATGTTTGTAAATGCGTGTATTCTTCAGTCAGTTTGCTGTCTGTTGAAAAACCCGATTCTTCGGGAGGAAAAAAAAAAATGCAGTCCTCGCCTGAGAGCGACTAACTTGGCCACGTTGTGAAAATAGCCTAAAAGAATTCTTCGCATCATTAACGGGATTCAAACTCAAAACTTTTCCAGCCGCCGTTGAAGTTCGGTAATTGTAATCACTACCTGTGAGGACAATCAAAACAATTAGCTATTATATAATTTCTAAATTCGAAAGATTTACTCCAAGAATGTTTCCCAAAAGTTGGTGTACGTTTAAGATAAAAGGGCGCACCCAGCAGCCGTCGTTAGTAGCAGAGCTGGCATAATCACCGTCCTCCCCACACCGCGTAGAAAAGACCTGGGTTTGAATACCGTCAAAAACGCGAGCAATTTTTATGAGCCTTTTTCACTACATGGCTGAGTTAGTCGGTCTCAGGCGAGGGGAGCATGGTTTTCTCCAGACACTCGAGTTTTTCGTCCAGCAAAACAGCAATGGACCACAGAACACATGCAATTTATAGACATATTATATACGGCGCAATATGGCTTAAGTTGCTGATGCACCTACACACCTACAAGAACCAACCAACCACACCAGTATAATTTCGATATCAATGGCTGCGAAGGGAAATTCATTTATGTATGACGTAATTTTCCTGTATACTGAAATGACGCAATTATCTTGTAAAGAAGGAGAATCCAATGTTGCAAAACCGTCAAGATGTCCAAATAATTCCGAAGACAAATCAATGTCAAGTTGCTTAGAAATCCCGTTGATGTTATCTTCATCTTGTGGAGTAATAATAATAGGTCTCAAACGGATAAATTTCCCCTACAAGACTTTGCGTGACCAACTAACAAATTGTTAAGTGTTGAACTTCTGATTTAATTTCTGCGACCCATAAAGCCACTTCTCGCATATACATTGTATAAGTAAAAAATGACCCATATTGAGAATTAACAAACTGGCTTTAATAGACACGGATACAAAGTCAAAATCGCCACATGTATTCTCTACTTTGATAATTAGCCATCTCATTCGGACTGTAACGAGCACGAGTTCACTGGAGTGTTTATTTCCAGTATCACTTGTGAGTATAATGCCAAATTCTAGTGATCCGTATTATATGATGTAGAGATACTCCGTGAAATGTAGGCGAAACTAAGGCTCAACGACCAACATCTCACTTAGCATACCAGTATGTTAAGAAGAAACAATTTCTATTGTCGCTATCAGTTACTGTACTCAATTGGCCTTCTCTTTGTTAAAATTTTGCCTGTTGTAACAAATACCCAATTTATTGTGTGATTTTACTGACAGTTTTTCAGTGAAAGTGTTATATTATTACTATTATCATTCTATTCACTGTTCTGAAACAAGGTTGTTGTTTTTTTGTTCCATTGTACTCTAGTTTATTTTGAATAAGCGATAATTTTGATGAAGGTTTTGTATGCAATGATTTCAACTCTGTTTTGAAATAATTGCCTCACTGGCTGTATGTTAGCCCTCGTGAGTAGCACAGTTGGTATAATCACCCTCCTTCACGCACCAGATGGAAAAGACCTGAGTTCGAATCCTGTCAATGGCACGGTGAAGTTTTATAGGTGACATTTTATAACGTGGCTGAGTTAGTCGGTCTCAGGAGAGGGTAGCAGTTTCTGCTCCACGAGACTCGGGTTTTTCATCCAGCAAACTGCAATTTCCCACAGAACACATGAAATTTACACAAACATATATACGACGCAATATGGTCCAAGTTTCCTGAAACTTGGACCATAACTTTCCTAAAACCTTCATGTTAATTTATATTTGTGCGGATGCGCTGATGATATCGGTGTTTCGGGAATCTTTCAAAAACAATTTTTTCAGTAGTTTTCATAAGTGCAAGTAAAATTGTTTCCATAAAATGTTACTAATAATATTATTATTTCATTAGGATCTTTTGTTATGGCACTGTTATTCAACTTTATTTATTTATTTAGTCAAGTAAAGGAAAAGGAGAGGTTACACCTACCCTTAGAGAGCAAACATTTGCTAGGAGGGTAAACATAACTATAACAGATTAACAATATATACAATATATATAACAATATATTAATATAAGGACACTGATAAAATTTATTACAGCAGGCTAAGACAATATTCAGGATAAATGTTCTAAATAAATTCAGCATCCCTGGAAGAACGGTGCGGATGAACAGGCAAGTTGTAGAAGGCTGTCCAGAACAGGAGGGGAGTGCAGTTTTTCCTCAATCACAGAAGCCTATGGAGAGCGGAGGAGAATTGAAACATCTAAAATTGCAGTATTGCGTAGATATCCGCAAAGACTTTGGATCTGTAGGTCTTGTCCACGCAAATCGCCTCGGGGTTAATATTTAAGTCGTTCAGATCAATCGTGTTTGCTAAAAAACATATGACTAAGCGAGCTGATTTCGATGAGGGCAGGTCGGATCTTAGATGTTCGGTGATTAGTTGCTCTTCTGTTATCTTTGGGTAGAATGATGAGCCTATTGATGATGGGAGCATCTAGTCTACCGGAAATATGCTTGGAGAGGGTTATTATATTGAGAGTAGTGATTATTTGTTTCCAAGGGGTCATTCCATGCAGTGAGTGCGGTATAGCCCTAGAGATAATAAGGGAATGTCCTGAAGACCTATTGAGGAATCGCAGCAGACAATACTCAAACCCCAAGAAATACTGCAGGTAGGTTGGAGGAGTGGAGGACCAGATTTCCGACGCGTAGAGAGCCACGGGTTCAACACAAGTTTGGATAAATCTAGATATTAGCTTCTTATTGCCGTAACCAACCAGTTCCTGGCGAGCAGACCAAAGGGCTGCATAGAATTTGTTTCTTGCTTCCTTGAATTGCTCCAGAAAAGACGGATTCGAATTCCAGACCAAACCGAGGTTCCTGTGAGGGTTGAAAAACTTGATTTGATGTCCGTTTAGACTGGAACGCTTACTTTATTTGTTAATAACTTTTCCTATTCATTTTTAAGGAACGTAATGTAATTCAATGGATTCTTCTTATGTTTATTACGTTTTCAAGAGGGAGTTCGACGAGGATATTTTATAAATAATTAAACAGTACTAAAATGCATTAAATAAACACAGTATACAAGGTCACGATTCATAACAACATTATAAAAAATATATGTTCAAGAATTTTTTTTTTAAAGCTAGAAAATACTGCATTTACTATTTACATCGCATCAAAGGTGATCACCAGAAGCACTCATTCCTTAATAAGTCTCTCCTTCCCCCAAACCATCCACATTAAAGAATTAGTTACCTAAGCAAGGACAACAACTCTGTAAAATCTGGCACTTTATAACCCGGAATTCTTTAAAATTTGGTACATTTTATGAAAAAAATCGACATCTTACAATCGAGAAATATTAAGAAAGTAATCCAGCGTTCATGACTTTAAAAAGAATTCATGCAAAATCGGTGAAATTTCTCTCTTTATAAAATGCTTGCAGAACCGTCTTGTCTTTTCATCTGTTGTTGCGGCCAGCAGGATTCAAATTGCTCAGATAATGCAGTGGTGTTATTTCTCAAAGCAGAACAACGTTTCCTTTAGAACTTGCCCTGGAATTGCCCTGGAACTGTAACTTGTCCTGGAATTGCATTATTCTGTTTTTATTTATTATAGTAGGCGTTCACTGCCAAAATCTGGCATCCACGCCATATTATACAATACCGCAATTAAAGACATAGATACATGAATACAATTATCTAAATACATGACTACATAAATCCATATACTGTACAGTGTTTAGTACACAGATCCACTTAGTCCAGTCTAGTAGAAGACGCCCAGGCACTACAAACCCATTAGATAGGAAGCTCACTAAAACTCTATCAGTTCATCGATTATAAAAAAGTGCACATTGATAAAGTTCAGACTTAACGAAGATGCCACCAGAAAGAAGAGTTCACGTTAGTTGATTTAATTCTATGAAGACTGGACTTGCACTACTTTGAAACAAACGATCTCCAATAAAGGCTAATTTGGCCATATATATATATATATATATATTTTTTTTTTTTTTTTGTTTAAAATATGAGACTTACCGCAGCTTGTTTCAGGACTAGTTGTCCCTCATTAGATAGCAGGTGGTCTCTCGTGACAATACGTAGACAGATCAATTCTAAAGATGTTGTTGAGCGTGAGCTTCCAAATGACATACTTAAATCAGTTTTCATGTTCTAATATAGCTAAAACTATGTTGAAAATAGTTCAATAAGTTTGCTAAAAACTTTTAACTTTTTACGATATACTTAATATTATTTATGATGTTCTTAACTTTTCATATTTTTATGAAACCCTAAATATGAAAGGTATTCGAACCTATAGTAGTTAGTACAGTGCATGGGTTGAAAGTTATGGGGGGTTTGATGGCGCATCAAACCCCACATAACTTTCAACCCGAGTTCGAATCCCATCAATTCACTGATAGGATTCGAATTCGGGCAAGGAACTGAAGCGAGGAACTTTATGGGCTTTTTTATCACTTCGTGGTTTAGTTAGTCTTAGGCGTGGACAGCAAGGTTTCCCTTGCTGTCCACGCCTAAGACTGTCCCTTGCTGTCCACGCCTAAAAACCCGATTTTCGCGCAGAAAAATTGGGAAATTCTCTTGAGAACACGTGCAATTTAGCACAAAATATACTAAATATATATAGGCAGATGAGTTCCTTCTCAGGCACCCCTAACACGGTTTTGTAAACACAATTGGTGTGCCTAAGCAGATGATCATCGGCAAATGCATATAGGGTTTTTATTAACTTCGGCAAACCAAAGCCATATTGCACCATATACAGGGTGTTTCAGTTAAACGTTTCAGAACTTCTAAGAGGGGTAGGGTACAACCTGACAACTCGAAATCATATAGCAATGTGGGGTCGGAAATGCTTTCGTGAAGCGGTGTTGTACACAGAAGCACCATAAAGAAAAGAGACCGTAAGTGAGAAATCGTTTTAATAATACATGAAAAGAAGCAAAAGGTACATGGATTAAAGTAAGTGTTCGAAGTTTCTTCCACGGGCTACAATAAACTAGCGATTTCATATGACCCCAGAAATAAAAATCAAGACATGATAGGTCGGGTGACCGAGCAGGCCAACGCACGGGACCACCACGTCCGATCCACTGTTGACCAAATGTGACATCCAGGTAGTTACGAACATCTCCGCTATAATGGGCAGGGGCTCCATCGTGTTGGAACCACATTGTCTGTTGCGTCGATGCAGAAATCTGTTCATCTCTCAAAAGTTGTGGCAATACTTGCTGCAGAAAGATCAAGTAGATAGGTCCGGTTAGACGACACGGTAACAGGTAAGGTCCGATGAGGTGATCTCCCATAATACCGGGCATACATTGACCGAAAATCAAATCTGTGCTGCACGACGTCGTATTGTATGAGGGTTCTCGACCGCCCAGATATGGTCGTTATGCGTGTTGAAAATTCCTTCCCTTGTGAAGGATGCCTCATCGGAAAACAACACTTCAGCAGGAAAAAGGGGATCTGTAGCACATTTTCCAAGGTACCACTGTGCGAAAGCAATACGAGGTGCATAATCCTCCGGTTGCTGTGTCTGGACACGCTGCACGTGAAACGGATGCATGTCTTGTTCTCGGAGAATCCTCCAGACGCTGCAATGGGAAACCCCGACTGCGTTTGCTAGACTTCGTGTACTCGTTCTTGGATTCCCCTGTACATGCTGCAGCACATTCTGTTCGACGGCTGGAGTCCGTGCTGTTCTTACCCTGTCCCTGTCAGCTCTTTCAAATGAACCTCTCTCAGCTAACCTCTGGTGCAGTCTTGCAAAGAAATTATGATTGGGAATACGCCTCGTCGGATATCGTTCCGCGTACAAACGCTGTGCGGCTGGCCCACTACAATTTGCAGCCCCGTACGCCAAATGCATATCGGCTAACTCTGCGTTCGTGTAATCATCCATCCTACTAACTTGGCGTTCTTGTGCGAAATTAAGATTCCCTGCACTAAAGCTCGGAATTTTCGATTCTGCCCATTGGTATATGATTTCGAGTTGTCAGAATGTACCCTACCCCTCTTAGAAGTTCTGAAACGTTTAACTGAAACACCCTGTATATTGTCTGTAATTTGCTTATATTCTGTGGTCGATTTTCTGCAACTTGGATGAAAATCCGAGTTTCTGTGAGGAAAAAAAAACATGCTACCCTCGCCTGAGACCGAATAACTCAGCCACGCTGTGAAAAAGGGTCCATAAAAATTCCTCTCGTCAACGAAGGAATTCGAATTCAGGTCTTTTCCACCGGTGTGGAGAGGACAGCGATTGTGCCAACTGTGCTACCCAGGAAGGCGCATATGCAAAGAGCAGTAACAGACGAATTAGCCAATAAACAGAAGTATTTATTCGCATGTACCACCAGTGTACGTGCTCCACCATATAGAAATTAGTACTTTATTCTGTCACTACTTTATAAAGATGATTTTATTCGAAAAGATGGTTTACGTAACGTGAGGATTTATTTATTTTTTTCGCAAATATCTAAAATATAAGCAATTTTCAAGCACAAAAAAATTACTAAAATTCATCATAACTTGAACTAACCACAGTGGTCACGAACCTAAAAGTAAAATGTAATATTGATGTCCTTCGGTATGTTGGTCAGAGAAATTATGAGTGAAAGACTCAAAAGAAATGAATATTTATGTGTCAGCTACCATAATCTACTGAAGAAAGAATTTCGGCATGTCAAAAGATGCGTATAGCAAAGTAAAACCGTGAAAGAAAGAGCGTTAAATTCTTTGCTACGTTTCCGCATACTTGTGACCTCTAAGGCTTAGGAAAGGGACTTCACGAAATCGTAATAAGCACCTTCACAACTTTTACACTAGCCTTAGGAAATGTTTGGGGGATCCGTTAACAAAAAATTCAGCTGTAAAATAATTATCAGATTTACGGATGCACCCATCTGTGAGGCACGAGAGATAGAAAGATTTAAAAAATCATAAGGATTTAAGTCGCAAAGAGATACTATAAAGCAGGAGTTCACAAAGTGCAACCCGAAAGCTTTTGTATGCGGCCTGCTGCCTTTTTTATGATGTTATGTATAAATGGAAAGAAAATCTTTGTTCAAATTTTAAAGAATCATAAGAATTGTGTATTAACCACAGTGGAAACCTTTTAATACGAAATGCGCAGGACTTTCACAAATATTTCCTGTTAAGTGAATTTAATGGTAAAATTTTTGATGACCGATTCCCAGTTTGGAGAAAAACGAGTGGGGATTAGTTCACAGAATAATTAGTTGACTGGTAGGTACTGAGAAAATCCCAACTATCAAAGTCATGATAACAAGCTGCATCTACAAACTCTTCTCTTTCCAACTCTTCTTTCATGCGAGAATGGTAGTGATATCAGAGCGTTAACCCGATATATGGTCCACCCACAATTTCTATCGTCATATTTTCATCAGTATTGGCCCATTGACGAAAAAGTTTGTGGACCGCTGCTATAAACTATTCACTTAAGATTGCAAATATGACTGAAAGATAAAAGAAAAAAGTTCTTAAGTATTTAGAGAAGAAAGCGGACAGAGCTTAAGAAAACAAAATGAACAAAAGAGTGTTAAATTAAATTAAAAAAAAAAAAGGAGAAGAAACTGATAGCTATAGAGGAAGAAGTCAGTGAAAGATAAAAGATGGAATGGAAGAAAGAGAAACCCACTGAGGCATATGAACGAAAGTGAGAAGGTTAATCTACCTAAAATAGCCCTTACATCATCTTAACATCCTACGGGTATTCACGAGACTTGAAAACAAGTTCTCCGCAAGCTGTTTCTGACATTCGACGCCAGATGACTCTGTCTTTGTCCCTTCACTTTAAAGGTACGGGTCTTGCTCCCATACACATACTGGACAGGTCATGTGTTACAGGTCACGATGAAGTGACTTCTCCGTACCGACCAAAACATCTCATCTGCAGAAACTGGTTCTGGTGAAAAGCGGGGGTTATCACAGAAGCTACGAGGGGGGAGGGAGGGAAAGGTTATTAGGACGAGCAACTCACGGAAGGAGGACAGCGCAGCTTTTCTCAGGATATTCCATTTCTAGCGTCGTCGAGTGCGGAGGTACGGCAAAGGTCAGCCTGTACGCTAAAACATCAGGCATTACTGTCCGTTGGCAAAGGGGCTCCTTTCGGTGTGTTTGCACGTGATCGCCAATTGGTCGTCGGACTGCTGACCAGCCGACGTCTGAAGACGCTTACTCCGACCGGTAAGGTCTCGTCAGGTGCGCGTAGTAGCACCAGACGGAGAGCACGGAAGCGTACGTGTATCGCATTCAGTAGCATGCGTGTGGGAAAGTCTGGATAAGAAAGAAAGAAAAGGTAAATAAAATCACTCGTTTTATTTTATGTTTTTTTTTTTGGGGTTTCATTTCGATACACTACTTAAAATGGCCTTTTTATTTTTCAGTAATTTTAATAGCAATTAACATTATCAATTGATTTTTCGCATTAAATATTAGTATCGTTCAATAAAAGAAAGGGAAATTTTATTTTAGAAGTGTGTTGATTTATTTGTGCAGTAAATTTATTTGTAATGTTAAAAGAGAATTTTTAACATCCTACTGCCAGTTCAGTTCATTCTGGTCCGGCAATCCGTTTTCGACATTATAACACTAAAATCATAATTTAAATTATAATAGTTATATTTGGTTATTTAATTAATTTTTTAAAAAATAAATGCATCAAGTACAGAATACCTGCCCGGCTATTTAATAGGCATATGTACAGGGATATGGGGGGGTTAAATTTATGCGATCCTTGAAATTTTAAGTGATTAATAAGAGTTTCATAAAGTTTATAATAATTTAAAAATTACACAAGACAGTCATGACAATTTTATAAATAATTTGCATATTAGATTGAGGATCCAGCCATGGATACTAAGTGAAATATGCCAACTGGTTTGTATGTATGCTTAAGTATAAAATAAAAATAAAAGCCAAAAAGAAGGTACTCTGTACATTTCAAGATACGTGCCGTATTTACTCGCATATTTGCCTCGTTGTGCTTATAAAAGTCGTATTAATAAAGAAGCAATTATTTTATTTCACTGAAATCTATTTTTTTGTTGTTTAATACTTCTCAAGTTGTGTACCGATCCACCTAAGATCCATGCATTTTTTTCCTTTCGTTAGATCATTATTTTATTATTATTTTTTTTTTTCGGTAATTATTATCTGACTCGGGATCCAAGGGCCAATTAGTCTGTAAGCACTTAACAGGATGCTGGAATTAAATGCATACAAATATAATCAGTGCGCCGAGATAAAAAATAAACTATAAAATCAGTTTTTAAAGAGCATAAAGACCTCTTAAATTTCATGATATGGCATATATTTATACAGCAATTAATCCACTTACAACTACAAATTTTAGAAGAAGATACATCAATTATATTTTAGAAACATAAAGCCAGAACGTCTATTGAACAAAATTTTAGATCATTGGTGACTTACCCAAGCGGTATTACTATGCAAGAGACTCGTGCATGTTATTATTTTAAGATCTATCAAACCATGTAACAAATGTGCGAAAATTTACACAATATCATTGGTTAGTGTATTAGTAAAGGGTGTGTAAACTTGAAATAATTAAAATAATAATACATACTTTCCAGCAGCCGCTAGCCCTTTAAAAAATATGCACAAAAGTGCAGTTATAGCTCACAGCCACTATTGTATCATTGGTTTGCTCCTAGCTTCATACTGCAGTTATTCTCATTTGTTGATTTTTTTATGAAATATAAACTGTCCATTTAAAACATTATGTTCAACCCCGTGCTTCAGCAATGGTCCTTCCTCCCCGTCTGCTGGCACGCACATGTCGCGGTGAAAACCGGTAAATTTGATACTGCAAGTTTGTGGCATGCGGTTCACACGAAGGACTTGATCGACATGGGCAAGAAACGTGATATGACAGACTTCGAATATTGGTTGATTGTCGGGTACCGTTTGAATGGTGGAAATATTATGAAAACTGCGCACCTTGTGGGCTGTTCGCAGAATGCTGTAGTTAAGGTGTTCCAAAAGTGGACGAACAACCGATAGAACAGCAGTCGCCGGGCCAATGGCGAGCGCCCAAGTCTCATCGATGGTCGTGGTGAACGTGCTGTCCCACCTTGTGCAAGTCGATAGACGGAAAACGGTAGAACGGCTGACCATAGATGAACTGTCAGCGCGGTAAAACAGTGCTATCGTCACCGTCCTCCCAACATCGGGTTTTTGGTCCGGCAAAACAGGCAAATCGATCATAAAACATGCAATTTACAGACACTATATACATGGATAGATGAGATACTTTCCGGGTCACCCTAAAGTAATGGTGACCGTGGATGACCAATGCAGAAGTGCTTTAACATAAAAGGTCTGTGTCGTGGTGAACTCCGAGCCTGACGGGAATGAGGAGGCAAGGTGATGTGAGCGAGATGAGTATTTCAGAGAAGGAATGGAGGTGGCAAGTGGTTTCCTAGGCAAAAAAAGGAAAGCACTGGGTAAAGGTAAAGTGGAGGTGCAAGTGGTAAAGAAGTTTATGAATCAGAACACTTATTATTGGACTTGTACAATATTTGTTTAGATGAAGGAAAATTCCCCAAAAAGTGGAAAGAAGCAGTTGCGAGGATTTTTTATAAAGAATCCAGAGTAACCAGTAAGAGATCCTGCCTCATTATAGGCCATTTGCTCTGCTTTCTATGATTGGAAAAAAAAATTGATAAGTTACTGATGGGGCGAATTGAAGCAGCCTAGCAATCGAAAGGTTATTAAAATAGCCTGAGAGTCGAACGGTACGTGCTCATCAATTCTGCCCCTCTTGAAGCAATTTGGCTTCAAGAAGGGCAGATCTAAGAACGTGCTATTGAGGAATATTGTCGGAAGTGCAGTTCTCACAAAAGAAATACGCCCTGTGATTTTTGTTGATATTAAGGGGGAATTTGGCCAATTATGGTGGGAAAGTTTCATGATTAGAATGAAAAAATAAGCTGTCCAAAAAATTCGTAAAGCAGTTGATAGACTACTTTAGTAATAGATCTGTAGACTTGATAACAAAACATACTGAGATAAGATATGATGAGACTCGTGGGGCCACTCAGGGCTCAATTATTGGTCCATCTGCGTGGAAACTGTATACTAGATAGTTTGTTGAAAAAAGAATGGGAGAGTGGCGAGCCTACTGCATACGCCGATGATTTGGCAATTATGGTGTATAGAGTATGCAGATTTGCGAAAAGAGCTTGAGGAGAATGCTCAGGAGTCATTAAAGATGGTCGAACAATGGACAGATTTACATAAGTTAGTAGTCTCATGAAAAGGCAAACATAATATTGTTGAAGGGCAATCACAGTAGGTGATGGCATCCCACTGTAAGGTTGTATTCATATCCGGTGACATGTGCCCCCTTCATCAACTATCTCGGGGTTATATTGGATGAGAAGTTAAGGTTTGTACCCCATGCTCGTCATTTGAGAGAAAAGATAAAGAGATTGGTGCGGATGCAATGGGGGTCAAGGGAAATTTCCTTGACCTCCTATATAAATCTTTGTACGAATTGTGGCATATGCTTGTGGAGCATGGGGTCATAGAGTTCAAAATGTAGTGGTGAGAAGGATTCTGTTATGAGCTCAGAGATTTGCCCTTCTTAGGGTCACTCGGGCGTGTAGAACGGTTTCCAACGATGCCTTACAGGTTTCAGCAGATTGTGAACCCATAGATTTTGTAATTATGAAAAGAACATTGGAATGCAACGAAAGTGAAAAAGTCTATGGAGATAAATGGGGCCCTGCCTGATATGAGAAAAGTGTATGAAAGGAAAGATTTAAAAAATGAAAAGAAGCGATTTAAAGTAGAAGTAATGAGGATGTTGGAGCTGTTTTGCAGTTAGCCTTATGACCTTTGCCTTTTTTGCCCGAGGTGAATGAATGCAATGGAAAAAATAAGAAGTTGGCCTAAGAGTAAGATTAGCGAAATTGGGAGTTGTAAGAAGTCCAGAGTCTGACAAAATGAGGAGGCAAGCGATGCGAGCGAGATGAGTATTTCACAGAGCACAAAGGTATAGAACATGGGCAAGGAACATGATATGACAGACTTTGGAGAAATTGAAGATGTGCAACACTTGCTTTATAGTTGATGAGAGCCCTGTCAATCAATTCGGCCCTGGAAAGATTGTGCAGGGCTCAAGGGGTAGAATTTTTTTCAGCCTGGTCTGTACTTGTTAACAGGAGAGACTGCTTCTACAGGGATGGGATACACTTAAATAGAAAGGGTGCAAGAATGTTTGCTGATGCTATCGAGGCAATGTTAGGTGGGTCGGAAAACTGCTAGATTGGGGGGATACAAGGACTAATAGATTAACAGTAGCCACTGGCAGAGGTGAAAGTGATTCTTGCACTGCTTCTATTGGAATGAGCCGCAGCCTGGAAAATAAGATGCAGGATATTTCAGAGACTGCTGGGAATCATTGGGGTACAAGTAAACACATGGGTTGTGTTAGGGTAGCTAAGAAAAAGAACAGGTGCATGTATACTTGTGTGTACACCAATGCTAGGAGTTTAGTAAATAAATTTGATGAATTTGAGGTATTGCTCAAAACATCAAAGGCAGATATTGTGGGGATTTCAGAGACGTGGTGTCACACAGATATAAGAAATGCAGAACTGGAATTTGGGGAGTACAATGTCTACAGAAAGGATAGACAGGATAGGAAGGGAGGAGGGGTTATGCTATTAGTTAAAAAACACATAAAATCCAAGGAAGTGAAGCCAGTCGACATCGCTGGACAGTGCAGTGTCGAGTCAGTTTGGTGTGACATAAGCATTGGGAGATCAAAATTGAGAGTAGGAGTGTGCTATAGGCCTAATGACTCTGATGAGTATAATAAGAAACTGTTCGGAGAAATAGAGTGGGCCAGTAAATCAGAGAGTCTTATAATGGGGGATTTTAATTTCCCAGATATTGACTGGAATTTGGGGGCTGGTCACTCACACAGTAGCAAGGCTTTTGTGGATTTATTGGATGATTGTTTTCTACATCAGCATGTTCGGGAGGCAACTAGAGGGAGTAATACTCTTGATTTGATTATCAGTAGTGATTCTTCATGCATTAAGAATCTGCAGATAAATGAACCACTTGGTGGCAGTGATCACAGTGTGCTGAAGTGGGAGTTACTCAAAGAGGTAACTACCATTAGGGGTAAAGGGAAGGGGTATTGCTTTCGTAAAGGCGACTACAATGGACTGAGACAGTATTTAAATTCTATACAGTGGGATCAACTGATGATATTGCCAACAGCAAATTCAAAATGGGAAGCATTCAAAGAACTTATCGTGGAAGCTACTAGGCTTTACATACCAACTAAGAAATATTGTTCAAGGTTTAGGCCTAAATGGTTGTCAGATGAACTAATGAGGCATATGGCAGAGAAGAAAAATGCATGGGATACATACAAATTAACACGTGACACGGACGCCTATGATAGATACAAGTTGATCTGTAACCAAGTTACAAAGGAGGTTAGGCAGGCGAAGGCAGATTACGAGAGATCCTTGGCAAGGGATGCGAAGAAAAACAGCAAAGAGTTCTTTACTTATGTAAACTCTAGAAGGAAGGGGATGAATCAGATTGGTCCACTTGAGATCGATGGGTCAACTGTTGATGACCCTGCTCGGGTAGCTAACAAACTAAATGAATATTTTGCATCGACATTCACACATGAGGAGTTATTCAGCGAGGGGAATGCCAGAGGTGTATTCAACTCTAGCAGTAAGCTAGAGAATCTTGTAATAACTGAGAGCAAAGTGGAGGAGAAATTGTTGAAGATAAACACAAGAAAGGCACCTGGGGTGGATGGGATCTATCCAGTTATATTAAAGGAGGCAGCAAAGGAGGTAAGCAAACCCTTAGCCATAATTATGAGAGCTTCCTTGGACTCAGGGGAGGTACCCATTGACTGGAGATGTGCAAATGTGACCCCAATTCACAAAGGGGGATCAAAGGCTGACACAAGTAATTATAGACCTGTGAGTTTAACTTCTGTTCCCGGAAAATTAATGGAGGCACTGGTGAAAGAAGCACTGCAGGATCATCTAGACAAGACTTCAGTTATAGCTAGGACACAGCATGGTTTTGTTAAGGGGAAGTCTTGCCTGACCAATTTGATTGGATACTATGATGCAGTCACAAAAGAACTGGATGCAGGGAATAACTTTGATATTATATACTTGGATCTTAGAAAGGCTTTTGATACTGTTGCACATGGAAGACTGCTGCACAAATTGGAGCAGTGTGGCATTGGAGGCAAGTTGCTGCTATGGATAAAGGGGTGGTTGAGGGGGAGAAGACAGAGAGTGGTAATCAATGGACACTGCTCATCGTGGACTAATGTTATTAGTGGAGTCCCTCAGGGTTCAGTATTGGGGCCTTTATTGTTTTCTGTATTTATAAATGATATTGATGATGGTATATCAGGCTTAATGTCCAAGTTTGCAGACGATACGAAGGTTGGCAGGGTTGTCAAGGACACTACTGACACTATGCTGCTGCAACAGGATTTGGAAAGGTTGAGCAGATGGGCTTCGAGGTGGCAAATGAAGTTTAACATTGACAAATGTAAAGTACTACATATGGGAAACAGCAACCCCAGAGCAACGTATCAACTCTGTGGTACTACACTGACAGTGGTAGAGAATGAAAGGGACCTGGGGGTGGTGGTGCAGGCAGATATGAAGTTCTCTGAGCAGTGCAGACGAGCTGCAAGAGTAGCTCATGGTGTATTGTCAATGATATATAGGAATTTTTCTAGCAGGGATAAGGAGGTGATTATTCCCTTGTATAAGGCAATGGTCAGGCCACACCTAGAGTACTGTATACAGGCCTGGAG
Source organism: Mastigoproctus giganteus (assembly GCF_048544385.1). Lineage (NCBI taxonomy): Eukaryota > Metazoa > Arthropoda > Arachnida > Uropygi > Thelyphonidae > Mastigoproctus > Mastigoproctus giganteus. The sequence goes on from NC_143576.1 coordinate 236,840,358, forward strand.
GCCTCATTTCAGGAAGGATGTAGAGCTGCTGGAACGAGTACAGAGAAGGGCAACTAGATTGGTGAATGGGACAAAGGGGTTCTCTTACGAAGAAAGGCTTAAGTTTTGCAAATTACAGTGTCTGGAAACTAGGCACCAGCGGGGTGATCTGATAGAGGTGTACAAAGCCTTGAATGGTTTGAGCATGCTCAATGCTGATGGGATTCTTCCTCTAGCTCAGAAAAATCACCTGAGAGGGCATAAATTCAAATTGAGGAAAGACAGATGTAGGATAGATGTGCGGAAATTTGCCTTTAGCCAGCGGGTGGTTGGTGGGTGGAACAGACTTCCATCCCTTGTCGTGGAAGTTGATAGCCTAAATAAGTTTAAGGCTCAGCTGGACAGGTATTTCGAACGAACAGAGGGGTGAAGTGGAAGTGGTTATTTTTATTTATTTATGTTACTTTTTTTTTTTTTTTTTTTTTTTTTTTTTTTTGGCTGATGCTGCATAAGCTTGCTTTCTTGCATCAAATGCCTCTACTAATGCTAATGCTAATGCTAATATACTGTATAGTGAGAGTAGATGCAAGTTTATGAGGGAGATGGACATGCATTTAGGCTGCAGACAGACGAACTTTTTAAAGTTCGAAAGTATTTTGATTCTTTTTTGAAGTTTGTAGGAAATATATACGTTGAGAAGGGGATTGCATGTTTCCTGATTTTAAAGTATATTTTATACACTTTTCATTCTGTTCTGAGGTTGCAAATATGTATATATAATATGAGAAATGATAGCGTCTCTGTTTTGTATAAATTATATAATAAAAAATTATTGATGTGGTAATGTATAAAGCTGGTATGTAATTTTTTTTATTGAGTAAAGAAAAGGGTTAACTGTCCTGGCTGTATAGTTAAATGTTTTATTTTGTTCTGGATTTGTATTGTGATGTTTGAAATTGAAGTGATGTGGTATGCTTCTGTGATGAGTTTAGATGTAAGTAAGTAGGTAAAGTATATTTATTGTGAGAATGTAAGTATATATAAAGGAATTTTATTTATTAGACTGTAAACACAGGTATATATCTTGTATATTCTATACTATGGGATAGAAAATCCCATAGTAAAGAATATACAAGATTAGTCTCAGATCAGAAGGTTAAAATGAAAGAATAATAGGATAATACACGGAACTTAGCTTAGACAGTAGAGATCCGCCTCCTCGGGACAGGGGCGTTGGTTGATAAAGCACTCAGGTCTTGACTGTGTCAGGCGGGTGCTGTGGCTAAGTATCAGTATGAGAGAGAATGTGAGATGTTCTATGTGCTTATGGGCTATGCCAAGGGAGCACTGATACTAGTGTTGTGAGATTATGACCATAGATTATAACCCAGGGGACAACCAGCGGCGCTTTCAAGACACGATTAAACGACCTCTCCTCTGTATGGGCCGCCGGAATAGGCGCTCGGTCAAGGTTCTCATGCTTACGACCATTGGCAACGACGCCTGAAGTTCGCATCTGAACGGAGTAATTGAACCATTTGACGACTGGAAAAAAAAAAAGTTGCCTTTTCCAATGAATCACGTTTCCGGCCATGTCGTGTGCACGGCAGATGGAGGGGACAGCGAAAAACTGCGCAGAAGAATCACTCTGATACCTTAGTCCAACAGAAACAGGAAGATAGCAGCTGTTTTGGCATCGGGAATATTTTCCTGAGAATCTCTTGAAACCCTCAAACCCCTAGACCGCACTCTGAATGCTACAAACTACAAGTATCCATTGTGGTTGATCAGGTACACTCCTTCATGATAACTGTCTTCCCAGATGGCACAGATGCATTCCAAAAGGACAATACGTTCGCTCTGCCACGTTGCCGGTATTATTTGAGAGTGATTCACCGAACACGAAGGTGACTTCCAGATGCTACCTTGGCAGCCGAATTCGCAGGTTATGAATCCCATAGAAAATCTCTGGGATTATGGATCGACAGAGCTGGCGTTTGGATTCTCTGCCACACAGACTATCGCACATCTGCGGAAAGCAATCCTGGCAACATGGTAAAACATACCTTCTGCAATGTTCATCGGCCTTTTTTTTTTTTTTTTTGTGGTCTCTGTCACGAAGCTCATGCGACCCTGGCAGAGACCAACCAGAGATTTTGGGACTGCCTGGCTACTTCCCAGAGGTTAGTGGTGGGCAACGAGGAGTCCCATCAGGAGGGCTCTGCGGCGAAAAGCCGACAACAAAACATAACGCTACACCGCTTTCTCGTAAATCTCTTTCCCCCTTTTCAAATTCCAGTGTTCACACCTTTTTTTTTTTATTTAGGCCTTGCCACTGAAATCCTCGGAAATTAGATGGCGGGGCCTGCCAGAGTACTTAAATAATCTATTGGGTGCCTGACTTGACTCCTCGAGGCAAAGTGTGGGCAACGGCGGATCCCAATAGGGGGATCCACTGTTGATCCACGGCTAAACGGTCAGAAAAACAACAGAACATAACACTACACAACAAACCACTCCCCACACACTTTTTAAATCTTTGGCCTTCACAGAGTTCTGTGTCACACGCAGAAATAATACAAACCAGAGATGGGGGAAACCCCTGGTGCCGTCAGACAACTAGCACACTTTACACTTCATTAAACAACACACTACTCACACTTCTGGCTTTCACAGAGTACTGTTTTCCTGCACAGAGTATACGGCGCAGCTGTGGGAAACCACCGGAGGCGCCCCCAACCCAAACACTATGCCACTATGGCCTTATTGAAACCATACTTAACAGTGTGTTGGTGGTACGGCCAGTAAGAGGAAGGCATACCCACTATTAGGAGTCTGCGCGGTAGCACAGTGGTATCGTCACCGTCCTCCCCACACCGGGTGGAAAAGGGCTGGGTTCGAATCCCGTCGATGACGCGAGGAACTTTAATGGGCTTTTTTCACTCCGTGGCTGAGTCGGTCTCAGGCGTAGATAGCAAGGTTTTTCTCCCCAGTAACTGGGGTTTTTTCGTCCAGCAAAACAGGCAAATCGACCATAGAACATATGCAATTTACAGACACAAATACGGCTTAATGTATTTAATTACGGGCAACCCTAAAATAATAATAATAATAATTAATACCCACTATTAGGGGGTGATAGTGAATTACGCGCTAAAGCTCCTGCAGTCTATATCCCATCATTGAATTGCGCACACCAGGAAAGGCTACTTTCTTAGTCGTGAATTGCACATCACAGGGCATTAGGGTCTCTTTTCCATTATCTCAAACTATTAAGTAATCAATAGTTGAAATAGTGTATTTGTTAGGCGGTTCTTGTGGTTTCCCACAAACCCGCTTTAAATATTCTGTGATGATGCACTACTTGCAAAGCCAGTCGGTGTGGGTCATGTGACTAGTGTGTTGTTCGCCTGGTCTCTTAGTTACCGGGAGGCACGATCACCAGGAAAGAATCTCCCAGCATCCGTCCATGACACGGGGAGCTAGACCAGGGACAGTAGAAAACACCTGTCGGGCTGCCTGCACTCTTGAAATAGCGAGAGTGAAGGGAGCCAGCAGAAAGGAGAATTTTACAGTAAAGATGAAGGCATATGGAGGCGGCGGAAGGCACTTCCAAGGTGAAAACAGAGGAGAAGAAAATGCTTAGTGCAAAGGAATGTCCCTAGAGAGGGGCGTGGGATGGGAAAGAAAGAGAAAGTGCAAAAGCGTGAGTAGAAGTTCTGCCTGGTGCGGGAGTCATCAGGAAAGTTGGGAGTATCGGATGAATTTGACTAGGGAAGAGTTGTTTCACTATTGCAGAAGACTTTTTTGATGGAATGATCAAGGTGGTGCAGCAGCGCAGAGCACATATCGACCGTCAGAAGGGCTTCAAATCCCACCAGGGTATTCACTAGTTAGCTGGAAGAGTGAGTATGATGGTGCTTTCAGATCAATGCCATCTTTACAATGAGAACGATGTCCACTTGGGTATTCATTCAGCTCTGGTTGTGGAAACAGCAGATGTGAGGAGAGAGAGTGTTTTCAGGAACATTTGGTCTGGATGTCTCATTTGTAGAATCTGACGTTGAGAGATGATACCAGCGCCTCTTGGAAGGCTGCAGAGGCATACCTGCTAAAAGCTAAAAACGCTTCTCTTCTTTTGATTTTAACAGGTTGCTCTCCGGACTGAGTGTGGTTAAATTTAGATCCAGTAACAGTTAATTACGTAGGTCCAGGTAGATGTTGCACGAATACATTACGTGGTGCCAGTCTTCCAGTTCTCCGCATTCACAGTGGTTTTCAATTCACAACGCTTTTTAATAACCCATGTCCTGTCAAAAGAAAGGTAGTATGTACAAACCAGTCAAGTCTTTGTTTGTTGAAGTAGGAGACACTAGGCAGAAATAACTTGGTAGTACTGCCTTTGGTGGAATCATCTCAACGGATTTTCCAGGGGAGACTAGTTCCTGCCGGAGTTCTTGTTTTGGATCTACATCGACAAGAGTTTTTATCCCGAGGAATTCAGATTTTTTTTCTTTATAATAGTATGGGAAAGTCCTGTGAAGGCCGCTGGGAGGTCAAGGGGGATACGTCCTGTCAATACTTGTAGTGCTGCTGTTGACGTCGTTCTACATGCCAGTCATTTTAAATAACATCAACCGTTTATCTGCAGCAATAGGTTCCTAGCGCTGATGATTATGATGTATTATGGATGTTATGATGTTCAACGTCCGAGATCTCCATCAGGAGAGGCATCTTTCAGGTAGATGCCCTAAGCCCACTGTGGTTCTGTCTGGCACTCGACCCGCTATCGACAACACTCAACAACAGCAAGTATGGATATAACCTCAAAGAAGAAAAGAAAAACTTGTACACCCTCTCCCACCTGATGCACGTGGATGACATCAAGATCTATGCGACAACCCAGAAGCAACTACTTCGGATCACCTAAGAATTCCACAATGATATCAGGATGGAATTTGTTCTAGACGAATGCAGGACCCATGGATTGCATCACGGGATATTAATCGGCCGAAACTACCAGATGCAGACTGGTAAACAGATCGAAGCCATGACAGGAAGACAGACATTCAAATACTGGGGATGATACATGCTCAGCAGTTAGAGCACAAGGAGATCAAGGCCTGCCTGACCGAAAAATACTATCAGAGACTCAGAAGCCTGCTCAAAGCAAAGATGAACGGAGGGAACACAGTTAAAAACCATTAAACCTATGCAGTCCCAGTGTTAACATTCTCCTTCGGGATCATAGATTGGACTAACGCCGAGCTGGAGGATATCATGAGAAAGACAATGACAATGATGACCAAGAGCAGCCAAATCCACCCGAGTTCAGCAGTGGAGAGACTGACAACATCTCGGAAAGAAGGATGATAGACCTGATACACCTCAACGAGCAACAGAAGACAGTGATAGCTAACATGAAAGATTACTTCCAGAAAAACACTGCAGCACACCACCAGGCCATAAGGAAGATAGACAAGCGATATACTCCACTCAACCTAAGCGAGTAATCTTCTTCCTCCCAGACGGAGAAAACGAAGCTAGAAGGATGAGCAAAGAAGACACTCCATAGTAGACACTACAATGGCTTCCATCAGGAGCACATAGATAAAATGGCTTTTAAAGCATGGCTCACGAGCGGGAAGCTCTTCCCCGACACTGAAGGATTCATACTCGCTGTCCAAGACGAGATTATCAACACCAGAACAAAACAAAAAAAAACTATTATATTAGGGTCACCTGGACAGTTACTTTCCCATGTGTATTTTTCTGTAAATTGCGTGTATTCTCTGGTCGCTTTGCTTGTTTTGCTGGATGAAAAATCCCAGTTTTTCTGGAAAAAAAAAACCTTGCTATCTACGCCCGAAACCGATTAACTCGGCTATGGAGTGAAAAAAGCCCATAAAGTTCCTCGTGTCATCGACGGGATTCGAAACGGGGCCTTTTCCACCCAGTGTGAGGAGGCTGGTGACGATACTACTGTGCTACACGGGTAGACACCAGGATCACATTACACTAAGAGCTATAGAAAATATTTCGCAAAGGAGCCTCGAGTATCAGATAACACATGTTGACGATGCCACTTGGCCTCAGAATCTATTCCACACATTACCGCAGGATGCAAGGTGATGCATTGGATTTTTTGTGCATCTATGAGTGTACTCCATCTGTACCCAGACGGAATACACTCGTAGACACGACCAGGTGGCCAGGAAAATACATCAGAAGTTAGCGAGGAAATACTAGTTGATCAAAGAAAGTGTACCGTGTTACAAGTACGAACCCCAGGCCGTACTAGATACCCCAACCCACACGCTGTATTGGGATATCAGTCTACGCGGGTAGCACAGTGTTATTGTCACCGTCATCCCCATACCCGAATGGAAAAGGCCCGGGTTCGGATCCCGTCTATGATGCGAGGAACTTTAATGGGTTTGTTTTCACTCCGTGGCTGAGTTAGTCGGTCTCAGGCGTAGATGGCTAGGTTTTTCCCCCCAGAAACTGGGTTTTTTCGACCAGCAAACAGGCACATCGGCCAGAGAACACACGCAATTTACAGACATAATACATAAACGGGTTTATGTAATCATTTACGTGAGACCCTAATATAATAATGTACTGTGACTTCGCCATAATAACGGACAAGACAAACCCGCACAACAGACCCGGACATAACCCTTGACGACAAGAAGGAAAACGCTACCTATCTGACTGATATAGTGGTGCGCAACACTGGCAACTTCCAGGAAACCCACGAGGAAAAGATCAGGAAGTACACGAACCTAAGAAAGGAGATCAAAGAAATGTGGCATATGGAACAAGTAAAGACCATCCCGGTCATCGTGTCAACCGCCGGTATAAGAAAAGCACCTGGGGTGGATAGGATCTATCCAGTCATATTAAAGGAGGTAGAAGAGGAAGTAAGAAAACCCTTAGCTATGATTATGAGAGCATTCATGGACTCAGAGGAGGTCCCCACGGACTGGAGATGTACAAATGTATCCCTAATTCACAAAAGGGATCAATGGGTGACACGAGTAATTACAGACCTGTTAGTTTAACTTCTGATCCGGGGTAATTAATGGAGTCACTAGTTAAAGAAGCACTGCAGGATCACCTAGACAAGACTACAGCAATAATTCAGACGCAGCATGGATTTTTCAAGGGGAAGTCTTGCCTGATCAATTTGACTTTACGTTATGACGTGGTTACAAAGCATCTGGATGCAAAAATAATTTTGATACCATATACTTGTACAGTATTTCAGGAAAGCTTTTGATACCGTTGCACTTGTTAGACTACTGAGACTACAGTACAAATTGTAGCATCATGGCATTAAGGGTAAATTGCTACAATGGATAAAAGGATGGTTGAGTATGAGAAGACAGAGAGCGGTAATCAACGGACATCGCTCTTCGTGGAATAATGTTATTAATGGAATCCCTCGGGGTTCGGTGTTGGGTCCATTGTTTTGTATATTTATCAATGACATTGATGAAGGCACATCAGGCTTAATGTCCAAGTTTGCAGATGATACAAAGGTTTGCAGGGTTGTTAATGACAGTATGCTACTGCAACAGGATCTAGAAAGGTTGGGCAGATGCGCTGAGAAGTGGCAACTGAAGTTTCACATTGATAAATGCAAAGTACTGCATATGGGTAGCAGTAACCCCAGAGAAACGTACCAACTGTGTGGTACTACACTCAGGGTAGTGGAGAATGAAAAAGACCTCGGGGTAATTGTGCAGTTAGATATGAAATTTTCTGAGCTGTGAAAAAAGGTTGCCAGAGCAGGATATGGGGTCTTGTCAATGATATACAGGAATTTTATTAGCAGGGATAAAGAGGTGATTATCCTTTGTATAAGTAGATGGTCAGGCCACATCTTGATTACTGCGTACAGGTCCGAAAGCTTCATTTTAAGAAGGATATAGAGTTGCTAGAAAGAGTACAGAGAAGGGGAACAAAGGAGTACTCTTACCAAGAAAGGCTTAAGTTCTGCAAATTGCAGCGTCTGGAGACTAGATACCTGCGAGGTGATCTGATTGAGGTGTATAAGACCTTGAATGGTATGAGCAGGCTGTTCAAACCATTCAAGAGGAGGAAGAGTTCTTCCTCCTCTTGCTCAAATTACGAACCTGAGGGGGCATAAATTCAAATTTAGGAAAGACCGTTGCAGAAAAGATGCACAGAAATTTGCATTTAGCCAGCGGGTAGTTGATTGCTGGAACCTTCCACAGGTGAACGCTATCACCTTCCACGACATTCATCTGTCGTTGTGGAAGGTGATAGCTTAAATAAATTTAAGGAAAAACTAGACAAACATTTGGAGTGAATGGATGAGTGAAATGGGAAGTTTTTATATATTTTTTTTTTGCTGATGCTGTATAAACTTGCTTTCTTGCATCATATGCCTCTACTAATGGTAATGCTGTAGCCAAAGACCCTACATTATAACCTAGCAGCAGTGATCTGTTGGAGAACATACACCGATGAGCCAAAACATTATGACCAGCGAGTCGTTATGCAAATCGAAGCATCTGCAGGTGAACTACGGCGGGTGCACGGGTCGGGACATGGTATAAAAACACCTGATACTTAGCTCCGTTAATCAGTGTTTCTCTTGTTCTTCAGATGGGAAAGGCAGCGGAACTACACGAGTTTGACAAAGGCCAAATTGTAATGACCAGACGACTGGGTCAGAGTATATCCGAAACAGCACGGCTGGTGGGATGCTCATGGTCAGCCGTGGTTAGTACCTACAGAAAGTGGTCCGAAGTGGGGGAACCCACGAGCCGCCGGCGAAGTGTTGGACGACCACGGCTCATCGATGCGCGAGGAGTGTGTGAGGGCTCTCCCGGATGGTATGTGGCAACAGAAGAGCGACTGCGGCGCAACTCGCCGGTAATTGGAATGCTGATGACTGAGTAATGTACAGTACAACATACAGTACATCGAACCCTGCTGAAAATGGGGCTGCATATCCGCAGGCCGCTCCGAGTACCCATGCTAACCATGGTTCACCGGCGACAATGCCTATAATGGGCAGGCTAGCATCGAAATTGGACCTTGAGTGATTGGAAGAAGGTCATCTGGTCCAATGAATCACGTTTCCTGTTGCACTATGTGGACGGCCGGGTACGTGTGCGTCGTTTACCTGGGGAACTGATGGAGCGTGTATGCACCATGGGATGAAAATAAGCCGGTGTCATGCTTTGGAAAATGTTCTGCTGGGATATCCTGGGTCCAGTCATCCATGTGCTGGGCAGTCTGACGTCTACCACCTACCTAAAATTTAATATCATCCAAATTAAATTCGCCCACATTTCGGTCTTTCAATCTAGCGTTAAACCCATGTAAACGTAAAAAAAATCAATTCTGCGTGATTACTCTAGACAGAATCGAACCCAGGCTTCTCTCGAAACGAGTAGCGCGTAGCGAGCTAATGCCCCACTGTGCTTTTTTAAGGAGGATCCCTTCATGGACGGATTCGAACCTGGGCATTATCCAGCCGGTGTGGGGAGAGGATGGTGATTATTTCCACTGTACAATCCGCGAGGTACATTCTGGATTCCAGTTTGTACATTTGACATTGTTAGTTGTTCGTCTGACTTTAGTTTGTTCAAGGGTTTCATCTGCTCTTGAAGTAGCCATTTTGTATATTTGAAATTCGTATCCGTTTTCCAATTTCCGGAATGTGATGCTGAAAGTAATGCTATCTTCGTTAGTTATCGTTTTTTATTTATTTTCCTCGGGGGGCGTTTGTCACTCTCTTCCATCTTAAATATTCTAAAATACCAATCACCTTAAACCTTCCAAATGAATGATATCTCAACTTATGCTTTAAAATAAATTGTATTGAAAAGGAAAAAGAATTGCGTATACAAACAGTAGAAATATTCTGAAGAATACCTGAATATGAAGTCAAACACTAATGTACATGTATATTCAGTCGTTAGTCCTTTTGAAATAATTAAAACAGTGCCAATCGCATTATACTCTCACGATAAAAGAATACTGGAACCATTATAATCGACTACTGCAGCTTGCAATTTTTTTTTTTTTTCACAGTGTGGCCGAGTTAGTCAGTCTCAGGCAAAGACTTCATGGCTTTTATATATGCCATAATAATACCATAATTCTGTATATAATTATGGTGGTAACTGTATGTTTAGTAGCAGTAATCGTTTTTATCTATGGACATGAACCCTTGATTGTACCTGATCTTTTCACGTATGTGAGGACACCAAAATAGTTCATCAAAGTTAGGGAGGATGTTGAATCACATGTGTTGCAACAAAGCAGTTTCCTAGTTTGAATTAAGGATAATTACAGGAAATCAAACACAGACGTCTCATAAACAGACACACCTTTGAATATGCCAGTGTGCGAGTTGCCTATTTTAACGTCTCCTACTTAGCTGGGTGAATGCGAAATCAGTTATTTACGGGACAGTTTTTATGGTATTTGGTGATGCGTTTGATGTATCTGAAAAAGTCGGTCGGGGGCTCTCTGATATAACACTCACAGCAGCTCCATAGAAATTGTGAATGGCTGTGAGGGCCAATCAAAAAGTATGCCTATAGCTATTCAGGTCTTTGATCTTCCGCATTCAGGAACTTCAAACTGCGGGAGATCCTATGTTAAAACTCATGCGGTATGGATGGAAGAGGACAAGGGGAACAAAATCGTAAACTACACAAAGGTATTCCTGCACTTTAATAATTAGGGAAATGCTTTTCTCTCAAATCTTGACTTCTGAAGTGTTAAGATTTATTTTTTTAAGAAGGTAGGGAGCTCAATTTGAAGTGAATAGCTTTGCCACCAACAAAATGACATTCATATCTATTGTTGACTTTTGACGATTGAGCAGCAGTCATATCGTGAACCGGATGTGGGACAAACACACAATACGCTAACAAGGATTGGAAGGCATTGAATTAATACAATAAAATTGGCTTATACGCGTGATTTGGTAGGATGACTGTTGTTGGACAACCTACTAACAATATGATTGCATTTTATGTCTTCATCAGTAGTTCTATAGATGCATTGTCCATAGTGTAATACTATCTTTTATTACTTTTAAAAGTAGTTCAAAGAATGGAAGTCGACAATTTTGGAAAGGGATTAAAGGAACTGTCACAAAAGAAAGATAAAGTGGTTATTCCTATTCGCTAGGTTATTTTATGTGGTGAATTACTAAATACCCAAGAAGATGTGAATTTCTGGTAGATAGCGTTATGTCACTCAGACCATTTTAAATGATAATGAAAAGAATAGTCTCCTATTAGAATATGCATCACAATCCTAAATCTAAAATTGATTTACATATACTTTTTTAGCATGAGTATTCCAATTGAAATGAATAAGTTGAAAGCCAAAGACAGCAATATTTAAAAGACCGTTGAATTTCAATGTGGACAGGTGGTGAGATGCCATAGGACATAAACGTATACGACGGATTTCGAAGCTTCTCAACGCTCCGAAGGCGACTGTTCTGGAACATCGAACATAAATTATTCCATTTGCCGTACCAAAGATGACTAGGGATTTCTTTTACAAAAAATTTGGTAACCTTATATTCTTCAATTACATTCCATTAAAGTTTAGGTACAGTTTGGTGAGGCCGTCATATTCGCTAGACCTTAATCGATTATTTTCTTACGATGTCTCAAGAAGCGAATCTATTTCAGCAATCCACATGCTATTTAAGCAAAAATTGAGGCTGTCAGAAGAAAGTGAATAAGACTATAGGAGAGCTTTGCCCTTCGGTGGAGGGAGGAACTCTTAAAGACTAGGAATTCTAAAGGAATGTTTCGATTGGGGCTATATTTCAGGCGGAAGGAGTAGTGTTCTCTAACTTCCATTTCCACGTTTCTTTGCTCGTACAATATGTAAGTCTGCCTATGAACACATGTTTGTACAAATATACAGTATTACACAATAAAAAAAGAAAAATAACAATATAAATTTGCGATTCTGTTGGTTAGACAAGGCTCTGTAAGCTTAATACAATTATGTGCAGATTTGAAAGGGTGGGCGGTTTGCTGAAGAGCGGATATATCCAAAATTCGTACTATTGCCGGAGCTGTCTTCTGGTATACGTGGAACTGAAACCACGTCTACTTTTCATGTCTATAAAATGGGTGTATGTCTATGTCGGTTTGCTTATATATCCACTGCCACCAGTCATAAAGACCACGGGGTATAAAATAAAAAAAATAAATTTTCTGTTTATACTCCGGGACGACCAAACGGTCAGAGGAGTTGACAAGATAGACAGAATACAAGAAACAGCACCGTATTCAGCAGTCACGGGCTTGAACCCCGGTCACTCAAGGCACGTGTACTTATGCACCCGCGCGCCTGACCACTAGGCTACGGCGGCATATTTTAATCCTAAGCTCAGATTCGCCGTCCACAGCGAGCACCTACTAAAACGGTTCAACTATACTGAATTCAATATATCCCGCAATCCTCTATGCTGCAGAAATCTGGGCCCCAGCATCTCCCTCCCTGCAGAAGCCAATATTCAGTTCCGAATACTGGACCTTGAAATGGATGACAACCAAGAACCACTTTCCCCTTAGGTTAGGATCACAGAAAGGGCACATACAACTGATCATCCCGAGGTTTCCAAACCTCATCACCATGAGGCGTACTAGGATGGTGATAAAAATGCTAACAGGTAACATAAATGTGAGTGGCAAGTCCTTCAAGAGTCTCTGAGATCGAGTTCCCTCGATCTCTCATGTAACAGGTAACATAAATGTGATCTCGATCTAACAGGTAACATAAATGTGAGTGGCAAGTCCTTCCAGAGTCTCTGAGATCAAGTCCCCGAGGGAACTCGATCTCATGAGAGAAAGAAAGATAATAATTTGTAGTCATAAAAGTTGTGCAAATACTCCAATTGATATTAATCATTTCATCATCTAAGTGTAAAGCTGTTGAACCTGCTGCCGTGATGAGCGTGTACTAGTGATGCCTTGTAACCAGCATTATGGACATTTATTAGTAATAAAGATTGTTTATTTATAAAACATCAGAGTAGTTTTGATATCAACCAAAGAGATAAATGCGGTCGCCATACGAAAATAGCTTACCCTCAATATAGAAACCATTGCACTTTGGATTGAGAACAAGAATTGATCCAAATTTTTGACTAAAAACGCAATTAAAATGGATGGAAATAATACACGAGAGAACTCCATCATGTATATTATCTATATTCTCAGTTCATTCCTCTTATTCTGTCACTTAACTGCACTGAGCAACTACTTTAGCAGTTTCGGAGGCAATTCACACATCAAACGAAGAGAGCGAAGGTAGGCGACTTTCCTGATGCAAACACAGCAATGAACTGCGAATAATTGACCAATCAAATACAGGAAATGACAGAGCACAGTATTTGCATTACGCTAAAACAACCATATCAGGAAGTCCATCAATGGTGTACTCTATTTCCACCCTCTGTTTCACTGATTTCAAACGGTTGACGAACACAACAAAGCTTCCCCTTAAAAGGGAAAGGGTATTTGCAAAAGTTATAATCAGTTATTGGCGGTTCTAGAATGACTGTTGTTAACTCCAATTTCCAAGGGGGAAACAAGTCGAAGAATAAGTTTAATGATAACTTTGAAAGATAAGTTGAGACTGTCCTCGTTTTCGGTAAGCTGGCTTCTCGCTTCTTTCTGCAGAGGAAACGGGAGGAAGAGGGTAAAGAGAACCACCAATTACACGGATATAATAAGCACTAATGGTCTTTCTTAATCACGGATTGGAATTAAGTGCAAGCAAGTAAGTGACCAATATGAATTCCAGTTTAAGAGAACAATTAGTGCAAGGAGTATTTATACAGTTCTTCAACCGAAGATCCAAGTATGATTGGTTAAACTAACAAAAAATAATATAAAAATATTAAATAAATAAGCACACTTAACTTTGATATCACCCAAAGAGATAAACGCGGTCGCCATACGAAAATAGCTTACCCTCAATATAGAAACCATTGCACTTTGGATTGAGAACAAGAATTGATCCAAAATTTTGACTAAAAACGCAATTAAAATGGATGAAAATAATACACGAGAGAACTCCATCATGTATTAGGAGTTGAGTCGTTACACGCGGACGGACAGATGGGCAGATATGGTGAAGACAATAGGTGCTTACGTATACAGATGAGTATGTACGCGACTAAAAACGAACAAATATTAATGACTTTCATGCGCGAACTGAGAATACTTCGTTTCTGTGCATCCATTCCTCTAATGGGAGCACGCCAACAAATATAATATCCAGGGCTGCAGCTACAATATACGGTATATGTATAGCCTAATTGACATGTATGAATGAATGAAAAAAAAAAATAATAATAAAAATTATTTCACTTCTATTCGTCCGATTTTAATGAAATTTGGGATTGGCTAGAGTTAGACAAATCGCGCTAAAAGAGCCAAATATAAAATTTAATGAGAATCCGTACAGTGAGAATCGAGTTATTACATGCGGACGGACGTACAAAGAATAATTACTAGATTTTTATTAGTTCAGTTTTAATTAAATTTTGGACGACTCGACAAATTGTTTAAGAAGAGCCAAATATAAATTTCATGCAAATCCATCCAGTGAGAGTCGAGATATTACATGCGGAAGGACGGACAAATAAATAATATTTGCCGGATTTCTATTAGTCCGATTGGTCCAATTTTAATGAAATTTGTGCGGGATGAACAAATCGTTGTAAAAATCTTTCCAAACATAAAATTTTATGAAAATTCATCAATTAGGAATCGAGTTATTACATGCTGACGGACAGACATGGTGAAGACAATAGTTGATTAACGCACCTAAAATGGAATTACTGAGGATTCATTTTACCAACCTTTTTTTTTTTTTTTTCATATGATTAGCATGGGCGCCAGCAGCATGGGGCAAAGTGGTGCAAGTGCACGACCCTTTGGATTTCGAAATAATACACAATTCTTAATATTTTAATTAATTTATTGAATCATAAGATATTGCATGTATTCGAAACTTTGGTGAAGAAAAAAATTATTCCCACACGCACCACATTCACTTCAACTTTCCTTTAAAAATATCTTGTCGGCTCCCATGCTGGTTAGTATTAGTATTGGTATTATAATGGCTAAATATATTAATCAAATTTATTGTACCAACACAGTATATTAAACATTGTATTCGATGATGTATTTACCGAAAAAAAAAAACATGGTAAAAAATATCAATTTCGCTTTGAATTTTACCAGACTCTCCGCCTCGGTCACCGTTGAAAGCAATTTATTCCAATGAACTACAATACGCTGCCCAAAGGTAAATTTCACTTAAGATCCAGCCATCTGTAATCCTCTATATCTTGTTTCTTCTACCAGTGGAAAACAAACTTCCCTCATTCATTTTCCTGATCCTTTTCAGGGCCTTATATAAAAAATTATCCGTTGTATCAGGCGAAATGGAATTGACATTACATTAACTGCGATTTGTCAAATCTCCTTTCCTATCCGAACTAAGAAAATTATATTACAAGTCGTAAAGAAACTTTAATGCCATTGTATTACTTTACGTTCACAACATGCTACTTCTGGTTTCCTACTTGTAACTATTTGTACCAATTTGTACCCCCTTCCCTACTCTGTGCTAAATTAACTGAACAGCCACATCAGGAGGATGCATTCACAGAAACCTCCCCTGGTTAATTTTTAAAACACCTTGGGAGGGGGGGGGCATTTCTGCGGAACTATTCAAGGAAAACTAAGGATTTAATTGGCAAATAAGAAATTCGTCACACTGTGTGCTAGATATATAGTGAAGCAGGGAAATTCTTCAACTTTCCTTATTCTTTGAGTGGGTTACTTTAAATACTCCCACAGCTACGGGGTTAATAAATTACTCCTGGCAGTCCTCAGATCTTTTCGTTCTCTAGGCTACAAGGCTTAAAATAGGCCAACTCTCAACGGAGTGGGTCCGTTTTCCACCTCCTATCTATTTAGTATGCCGATCCGGGTCATTAAAAGTTGAGAATTCACTCCAACGTATAATTTACCTGCCTTTTCCTACCTCTCGAAGATTAATAGCAAACAAACACCTTCGACTGTCTCAAGAAACTCATCAATGATAGCCTTCCATTGCTGAAGCTCAAAAGTTTGCAGTAATAGACGTGATCTGAAGTGTGTAATTATCTGCAGCGAATTTTTGGAATACAATCATGAGTTTCGTAGATGCGTAAAAGTGCTGAGATGTCACGATTTCTGTCTACAAGAGGATCGGGATTGTTTGTTTGTTGAAAGGTTTTTAGGCGCATCAGCGACTTAAGCCATATCGCGCCTTACATATTATGTCTGTAAGCTGCGTGTGTGTGTTCTATGGTCGGTTTGATGTTTGCCGGACGAAAAACCCTGAGACCGACTAACTCAGCCACGTTGTGAAAAACGCCCATAAAAATTCCTCAAGTCACTGATTGCAACAACATCCTCAACGTTGAATTCTTGATATTAGCCAGAATCAGTAAATCTGTGACATTTAATTTTATTTAAAATTTTAACGTTTCCTTGTGAAGTTGATTTTCCAATTACGGTGTTACTACAGTTTTGAATACAATTTTAACTCACTCCAATCATACAATAGACCTCATTGTAGGACGAGGGAAACAAGACAGTTAGTAGAAATCTTTAACTGGCGCTTCCGTCATCTTAGAATACGAATAAAGTATATACAGTAATTGACAATAATGTGATAAGATTTTCTGATGGCGTGATACTGAAGGATCAGCCAAGAGATGCAGTTTGGGATTAATACTGTGAAGAAAGGTATAGCATTTAAACCTTCTCCCTGTCTTGTTCCATTAATGCAACAGGATACAAGAACAAACGTTGCACGAAGCAGTGAAGCGATTTTAGGATAAATAGGTGAAGTGACTAGAATTTATAGAGTGAGAGTTATTGAAAACGTGTGATATTAGTACACCTCGTTAGAGGAAGCTTAGGTGCTGCCCCAGTCCTGGATAAAATGAAAGAGAGGAGATTTGGATCGTTCAGGTATAAGAGCTCATCCAGCCAACTTGTTATTGTTGTTGTTGTTGGGTTTTAGGAGCATCAGCGACTAAGGCCATATTGCTCCATGTATATTGTCTGTAAATTGCGTGTGTGTTCTGTTTTCTGGTCGAAAAATCCGAGTTTTCGGGAGAAAAAACCGTGTTACCCTCGCCTAAAACAGACTAACTGAGCCACGTTGTGAAAAAGGCCCATAAAAATTTCTAAAGTCATCGACGGGATTCGAACTCAGGTATTTTCCACCCGGTGTGGGGAGAACGTCGGCGAGGGAAAGCGAAGGCCAAGCGAATTGAGTGCACATGAATGGAGGACGTGGAAATGGATATGGACTGTGGAGTTGGAGAGGGTTTCCGCCCACAAAATAATTAGTACTCAGAGAAGGTCTGTTCACCAGCAAATTGTTTGTTTAATACTTGTATGTAGTTAATTTGCAAAGTTCTGCCATAGTCGATCCCTTTCGTACAGTGTCCGGTTTTTCAAGAATCCCGATATTAGATGCTATCCTCTCATTCGTATTTGGGCAGTAATAATGAAGAACCTCATCATTACTGCCTTAATTTTAGATAAATAGCGAGCAGGCCTTTTTCGTCCAAAATGACATTGGCCAAAAAACACTCGGCTTTATGGAATACTTTCGATATTTCCAATAGCCGGATTTTCGCACCATCCTTCTTCCAATTTAGTTACACCAATCGAAGTGAACCATACTAACTTCATCTTAATCCGCCGCGTTTCAGCATGCCAGGCTTTATGGGACGGAGCATTACGTTCCATAAAGTTGGGAGCGTGTTCCTTATTACTGACAGAAGAAGGTTGGGAGTATGTTTCTTATTACAGACAGGAATGTCGGTATCAAGGAGTTGCCAAAAATTATAATATACGAAGTTTCTATGAGAGTTTTCAGCACGATGGCCAACGTTTCCAGTCCAGATCAGAGAAGCAGTCTCATACCTGACGCTTTCTCACTCTCCCCCAATTTCGCTGAGAGACGATAGACGATACATTGCGAACATTCTCAGACCAAATTCGACCATCTGGTCTCGACATTGTGTATTGAGACTCGTTACTCCATTGGATATTTTTAATGAATGTTTGCCACCCTACTCCTAAAATGTGGTATTATGTTAAGCTTATGAAGTGTAGTTCTCTCGTGAAAGTTAAACCCATTCAACTCCTACAGTGGGCGCACTCGTGGACAGTCCTATTGGCATCTGAGGCTCCGATTCCAGGTTAAGTAGGCGCGCTTATGAGACTCATGTAACCACTGAGAGGTCGGTTATTGGACTGTAGTTTTGATAAAGAAATCTAAAACCTGTTAAAAAAAAACTGCAAAGTAAATACAAGCATTCAGGGTTAGTCGATCCCTTACCGTCAATTCTATTGACCTATCAGACTGATTTAACTGTTCAATCATTGACTATTAATTAAATCTCACGAAAGTAAAGATCTGCAGTGGCGTACACCGATACTCATGATTCTCTATGATTGTCTGAAATTCCATAAGCCCCTTACTGCAACTCATAATAGTTGATAATATCTCTGGAGTTTTCTTTACTCTTTTATATCCAGTCTTTTTTTTTTTTTTTTCCGAATACAGCCAGCTCACATCCTTCGCTACCTTTGGAGGATGTTCTAATTCTTTTGAAATAATAGTGTATGAGTGTACAACGAGATTAGAATGAACACAAAAATATCTATTAAAAAACACTAATGAAAATACAGCCAATAAATACTATTCATAACATCCATTCCTACCACCATTGATAATGAAAATTTTGTTGGAACAATATACACTGAGTGGGCACCGTATTAGATACATCTACTTAATAGCGAGTAGGTCCTTTTTTAGCTCTCATAACTGTTAGATTCGTAGTGGCATGGACTCAATGAAGTATCGAAAGAGTGCCACAGATAGGGATGCTAGCCCATGGTAACTCAGCTTCTTCCATAGTTGTTGCAAATTGGATGGTTGAGGATTTCTGCTCTGAAGCTCCATGCACTTCACCCCAAAAGTGCTCAATTAGATTAAGATCTGGTGACTGAGGAAGCCACAACAGCAAGCTGAATTCGCTCACGTTCCTGGAACCAGCTGTGTGAAATTATGGCCTTGTGACATGGAGCGTTATCCTGATGGAACAACCCATTCTCCGAGATACACTGCAGCATCCACACGTTAATCCACTGATATCAAGGAGCTTAACGTAGGAACGTTAGCTTCTTGATACCAGTGAAATTCCTGATAAGTGATAATGGATAAAATAACATGATTGTTTAATTACAATGAGGACACGTAGGAAAAATAATACATTTACTTAAAAGTACTTTCAAAAACATTAATAAATTTATCCAACTATGTTACAATCAACGTATATTATGCCCGTAGCACCTTGACAGTTGCAGCAATATTTTTGTAAAATCCTAATTACCCCTACAGCCCTTCAGCTTTTGTTTAAATACTTTCACATCGCAAGATGATAGTTCTGACATTACGGTTGGTGTTCCAAAACTTCTCATTCGAAATTTTTCCCATCTGTTTACCCCACCTTTCAAATTTGTTGTTAAGTTCCATATAAATGGAACTCACAAAAAATTCAGGTTAGATGAGTTGGAACACCCACCATGTCTATAGCTGACTGGGCATCTCCACTATTCAGGGAAGAAAGAATAAAAGAATACAAATTATTAAAAGAATGATTCTTCCTTATAACGATCTAATAAATAAAGTCTCTTATATCAGTACCTATTGTTCATTTTATGCTCACTAACAAATCACTTTTTTTATTTGTTACTGTGGCTAAAGGAAATCACTTCGCTCATTGGGGTTAATTCTAAACCTTAACTAGCAACTCGGCCTCGTTGTTTATCACTCTGATAACCCCCGACTGTGTGTGTGTTTGTGCTGCGCCTTCTTCCTGCTGTTTGGCCAGTCTAGAGGCCTAACCCCTTTCCGTTGAATGTGCACTATACACCCTATTGCGGTATCTAGCTGATGATTGCAAACGACACGAAAACTCTCATTTCACATGAATCCATTACTGTCCCCCTTGTCTTGAATTGCATGGTGGATGAAGCAGCAAACGCCCTCTGCACAATTTCCTCCCTGTGCTTAAAGTTACTCAGGTCACTGCCCAGCTATACTCAGTACACCCATGTGTGGGTTCCATGCACGGCCTTCTTATTTTTAACTACTACACTTACGTAACTGAACTATAAGACAGCAACACAATACCAAATTATAATACAATCCCCCCCCCCCAAAAAAACATACATGATCTTTTTGCTAGACAAAACTTCCAGAACTAAGTATTTGTTCCTAAAGAAAAGAAATCATAAATTGCGTGCCTCTACCCGTAAACAATAATACTAATGTCTAGTTACAATTAAAAAGCTTAATACTTTTAAAAAAGAATTAAGAAATAAAGTGACCAGAATTCATCTGTTATGTTTGCGTGGTGAAGTCTTTCAGAGGTTGCAATTTCAATGGAAAGAATGGCTAGGTTGGACAGCCGCTCTTGGGCTAGAAATGGCTACCTTATATACAATGTTTTTCAATTATTTTTGATTTACTCAAACTTTTTTCACAAGATGGCGATGCAATCGGCAAAGATAGAAACGCAAAATACCAGTATTGATAACATGTCAACAGAGTATATATTTATTTATATTATGCATGACTACAATACAAGAGTTATTTCGCAATAAGAATGTGTGTATAAAATATATAAAAATGCAATAGTAGTAGAAAAATAATAAAATAATCAGGATGAAAAAAAAAAAAAAAAAGGTAATGTATATATTATAGAAAAGACGAATTCTTTGGATATAAAACAAATTCTTAGTCTTGTGGTTTAATTTACTACTTTATGTTAAATAACATTATTTTTACGGTATTTTGTGTTTAATGGTATGTTATACATAGTATAAACATTTTTTTTTATGCTTTGCGCTATTTACAACATACATAATATAGATAGATTCCTGTAGTCTCATAGACAGATTATTTGAAGCTTTATGCTATAGCATAAAGCTTATAGCATATAGCATTAAACACTAAATTTTATAAAATTTAGTGTTTAAACTAATTAAAATAACGATTACTGCATCAAACCTTAAAATATTAAGCTTTAATCCATCTAAATTTTGGGATACAACAGCAAGAATAGCTCAAAACCTCAAATGCAATACTCATCTACATTATTTTTAATTGCAAATTGAACTAATTGCTAGAGATTATAGCAGTGTTGCAAAAGTTAAGATTCAAGCGTTTCGCAAATATTTATCTGCTCATTTTTGCATTTCTCACTTTCAAATTCTTTCCTCTGTTGTTATTACTTGCTTTTATTTTGTCATCCTTCTCTTTCTTTCTCTCCTCGGTCTGAGGTATTCCATAGCAGTCAACATCAACCTTAATAACTTTTTTTGACAGCTATATTTACTCAATGTTATCGAGGTTTCGGGTCAAAGACCCAGCGAGAGCCGAGTCATTATAAATAATAATGATGGTACATATCATGTAAATCGTGCTTATGTACATCGGATGTGATTACGAGGTTATAAAGGGAGAATATCATAAGTGAGCCTTTAATGTCATACTAAATCATTCATCATTTCAACATTTGTAACTTTTACTCATCCGCTAACCCACTGATTATGCATCATGTTAACCCATTTTACAAAAAATGGGGTTAATGCGATCACAGAATAACCTTTTATTGCTTCAAACAAAGTTAAATCTCTTTCAAATGGATGTCATATTTGTAAGCTTTAAAAAATTGAATATACGAGATTTAACGAATACCATATTACCTAACTTTTGTCTCGTAAATGGTTTTGTTCTTTAAGCACCACGGCATATATATGTCATGTGTTTTTAAAAACAAGGCTACTTTTCTATTTAGAAAAACAGCATAAAACTAACAGTGGATTTTACTTCTTTGATTTATTTATTTATTTATTTTTTTGTTCTGCTTTGCAAGTTTTAAGTTAGGCGTAACGTACGTTGGCAAACTTAACTTTGGTAATAACGTATAATTGTATTTCATATTCACTTCTAATACTTATGTATTATATAAATAAAATTATTGCCATACCGATAATTATGTACTTTCTGGGATTGCTACTGCGTTTGTCATTAAATCAAGCATAAAATGACAACATCTTATCGATAACAAAAACAATCAATCACTTATAATCACAACAAATGAAAATCGAGAGAAGTCTATGCTCTGTTTGCTTGCCGCTATGTGGCGCTTTGATAATTAATTTCTTTACAGGAGCGAAATAATATGAAAACCATAGTAATTCTAATAATGTTATTAAAACCGTCTGGCTATAATACTTAAGCACGGTAATTAAACAGCAATTTTCTACAGGCGAAAATAACCATTATAACTGGGCAATTGAAAACTATTCTCGTGACATATCTTGGTGCTCACAATTACACGGCAAAGCAGCTTTTAGTTGCTAATCTGTTTCTATCTCTTGAACCGTGACAGTCTTAGAAGAAACCTCACGTAGATGATTAATTCATATTTCCGGGCCTTACAACTACCGGAAATATGATTGGTGCTGTTTAGAAATTAGTTGTACTTGTGGATGCGATAAGATAAGTGTGTCGAACCTGGAAGTCCAACCAGAAGCAAATGCATCGTAATGCACAAATTAATTTTGAAGCACAAACTGATACGCCTATTGAAAAGCTTGTTCGATAACTTTTTAATACACTTCCCTTTCTTTATCAGAACCGGTCTAACTCGCTAATTAGGAGTCATGAAGAACATCTAATGCGGAAGTATGGTATATAGGTATATTGGGAGGAACGTATGACATGAGGTGAGGGTGAGGATCTCTGGGGCTAAGCGAATGCCCCAAAACTGATAAGAGTAATGTTGCTAATTATCCACTTGGACGAACTTCTAAACACCTCATTAGTGTCATGGGTGAAGGAAAAGATCTTCTTCCTTTTCTTTTCGGCAGAAAAGAAAAGTCTTTCCAATAATAATTTGGACTGGATTTTGGGAGAAACCCCAACACCTTGGCCTAAAATAGATTACTTACAGCCACAGAATTTCTAAAAAAAATTCTCTTATTTTTTTTTCTTTTTCTTTTTTTAAGAAATCAAAACTATAATAAATTTCGGAATTGATTTTAATTACGCATTTTATTTTTGTAAAAGTTACCCTTGTGATTTTAAATCTAATATAAGTGATTGTGCAACATCAAACGTGACTTTCGTTTTAATTATAAACCTACATTACTATGTAATTCTATGTCATATATATAATACGACTGTATATGTATATAATAAACTGTTCACAAATGTATCAATCGTTTTATCCATCTGAATACGGTGTTGGTCCTTCTTTGGCCTGTAAAGGGTGAAGTCTCAGAAAAACCCTTTTTGAAAATTTATATCACATAAATTAGCAGAATTTATATATTTTAGGCTAATTTATGACACATAAAGTAGCAGAAAGCAGTTTCGGCATAATTATTTCTCCATTCCGCCAACAGTACATACATTGGGCAAGTACAAATCCTGAAGCATTTTTGAGGGTTTTTAAATCGAAATTCGCGCAGTAGTTCTGTGTAATTTGAATTTGATCGGCCTGCTCAGATTAGAATTCTGAAATTTGATCTTCAAATCTCAGATTTGAAGCCCTCCCTAAAATTTCATCAATGTTTTGATGAATTTTATGGAGGGCTTCCAGCATAAAATTTCATCAGTGTTGAAAAGATTACATATGCGAAATTTAAATAATAGTATGTTAACTTTAACTTGCAATAATCATATATAGTTTGAACATTTCTTTAAGCTGTTGTTGTATTGTTATTGTAGAGTTATAGGCGCATCAGAAACTTAAGCCATATTAGCTGTTTATAAGATGTATGTAAATTACTTGTGTTCTATGATCGATTTGCTGTTTACCGGACGAAAAACCAGAGTTTCCGGCGAAACCAACATGCTGACCTCGCCTGAGACCGACTAACTCAGCCACGTTGTGAAAAAGATCCATAAAAATTCCTCACGTCATTGATATTATTTGAAGTCAGGCGTTTTTCCCCCAGTGTGGGAAGGACAGTGATTGCAAAACACATGAGGGCTTTCTTTAAGCACCACAACATATAACAGTTTTGTTATAAAAAGACTCTTTTCTATTTCGAAAAACAGTATAAAATTAACAATGGGTTTTGCCCTCTTGCTTCGTGCAAAGTTAAATTTCTTTCATTTAACTTTGCATGAAGCTCTCGAGATTCATTAATTCCTTGGTTAACCATACAACCAAGTTCTTCCACATGATAAAAATAGCTTCTATCTAGATCCCTTCCGTCACTCCAAAGAATCGCTTTCCTCTCCTCCGGAGTCTAGTTCCTTCGAGTGCGACAATATTATACTCATCGCTATGCATTAACTTTTCTGATGAAAATTTCGTGAGTAGTAGTTTCTACATAGAATTTTTGTTGATGCAATGCTCTATTCACAGTATGAGTAACATATTCTGGGACTTTTTGGCAAACCTGAGCGGTTTTTTTGGACAACTCGATTACGAGTTCAGAGAGCTGTTGTGGTAAAAAATGACCGGTATTAATGGCCAACTACCATCCTCTTGCGTACGATATAACAGAATTCGGAATACTGAGAAGCAGTGAAATCTGTTATACGCGTCTTTCCCCATAGCATCCCAAACCTTTTTAATGTTCAAATTCGTTGAGCTTGTTTCTGCGTAGCATGTCGATTAAAAATGACAGACACCTCTACAAAATGTGCTTAATCGTTTCTGTCCCATAGTTGCACAACAGGAGGAGGAGTAAAATTTCAATTATTACAAACCTCCTACTATTACTTTTATTAATTTCCGCTTAAAGATACAGTACTAGCAAAAAATAAAAGGAAACTAGACGTCGTTTTTTTAAGTAAAAATTGTAGTGATGTTTTTGTATGTGCAATAATAATAACTTAATATAGTACTACACTGGTGTGCAAAACTTAAGGACCAACACTATTTCTAAACGTTACAACCACAAAATCTTTACTTAAGGTACTCTTTACTGATGAGAGTAGATTCACTCTCAGCAGCGATTCTGGACGTCAGCTAATCTGGCGAGAGTCTGGTACACGGTATCACCCTACAAACATCACGGAAAGGGATCGATATGGCGGTCGAGGTGTTCTCGTCTGGGGGGGGGGGGCGTTATCTTGGATGGACGTACACAACTCCAGATACTGGAAGGCGGTACACACTACTGTACTGAGGTAATCCTTTCCCATATGCGTATGTTCCGAGGTGCTATTGGCCCCGAGTTCGTATTTATGGATGATAACGCCACACCCCATCGCACTGCAGCTGTTGATATGCTTTTGGAAAGTGAGGACTGTTCGTATGGATTGGCCTACCCGTTCCTCAGACCGATCTAAATCCTATCGAACACATACGGGACGCTCTGGGGAGACGCCTAACGGCACGTCCACACCCATCAGAAATTGTTCACCAGCTGAAGATGGCGCTGACAGAGGAATGGACGGTGTTACCGCAAGAACTTATCAACGACATTGTTCTAAATATGGACAGACGGTTCAAAGCCTGCATCGACATTAGGGGTGGCCATATCTCCTACTGAGGACCTGTAAGATGTAAAATCTTACAAATATAATATTTTGTGGAGGAGTGAGATTTATTTAAAGTAAAACTTATAATATGGCAATATGGGGGAGCGAACCTTACAAGCCAAGGGATTAAATTAGACAACGTCTATACAAGGGGAGCGGTAAGTTAATAGCTTTTCACCTAGGGACACTTCGACTCTCAGCTCACACAGGCAAACCAGAACAATAGAAACCTATAGCAACGGCTATTAGTAGAAGGTGTCAACTCTGGTAAACAATAGCGCGGTGGACCATGTGCTGTCGGGACATTTCTTTAATCGGTGACACCTGTACAAAAGACAGGACAGTGAAAACGGAACAAATGCTGGGAAGTAGATTTAAGTCTGTCTGGCTGGCAGTGATGGCAAGTTTTATAGATCGTGGGAAATTAGTCTGCTAAAATATAACTATAAGCAGCTGACTTCAAAGGTACTGACAGCCTGAGACAGTTTACAAATTTCTTAAAATAAGAAGTTAGATCGAGCAACAAGGAATCAGCTTGAGAAAATAAAATGGGCAAATAAGAAGACAGAGAAAGTTGATAAAATGAGTAAGATTGGTTAAACAGAAAACTAGGGCGGTTTTGACATATGTAGGCGGTACAGAAAAGGAGATGAACAAAAAGTGAGTGAACGGGGAGAGGGAAGACACAGAGTTGAGAATTTGGGAGTGTTTTGCGAAGATGAGTTAGTGACAGATCCCCGAGTTGAGTTATGTGGGTGTTTAGGAAAATGGGTTAGTGGGATTCTAAGTTGAGTTTTTGTTGGTGCTAGGGAAAATGAAATAGTCAGCGAACACAGCAGTAGAGATTTTCGTCGAGATAAGTAAAATGAGTTAGTAACATGGACAGTTGAGGGTTCTGTTGTGGTAGGAAATATGTGTCAGTTAACAGTTGAGTGTTTGGTAGTGGTGGGAAAAGAGAAGGGTAGCGCCCTGGGAAGTTTTCATCTTGAAAAAGTTCTTAATAGGTGGAGCGGAAAAACGAGGGTAACACCCTATGAGTTTTTCCTTGTGATAAGTTTTAATAAAGCGGAGTGGAGAAGGAGTTAGTGTGAGATGCCCTATGAGTTTTCTTTGTGATAAGTTTTAATAAAGTGGAGTGGAGAAGGAGTTAGAGTGAGATGCCCTATGAGTTTTCCTTGTGATAGGTTTTAATAAGGTGGAGAGAGAGAAGGAGCGAAATCCGCAGAATCAGTAGCTCGAGAGAAAGGAGCGAAAATGCGAAATTAGTAGCTCGAGGAGAAGGAAGGAAGCAGCGAATGGATGGTAGCCCGAATAAGGTGGAGAAAGAACGCCAGTCCCATGCAGCCAAGAGTTCCTAAAAAAAATTATCTGTAGCAAATTCAGGTGAAAGCAGATGAAGGAGATCCTCAGTGAGCCAAAAATGGAAAGCTTGAAACCGCCCCGGAAAGTAAAGGAAAGAAAAAAGATAATAGTAAGTATTGTAAGTTAACAAGGACTGTTAGTGAAACAGTATAGTGGTTAATTAATGAAGAACAGAGATAGCCCTAGAAGTAAATTGATAGATAAATTATATCTTAAGTAAATTATATATATACTAACAGAGTTTAATTAATTCAAAAAGGTTATTGTAAAATGAAAAAAAAAAAAAAAAAAAACGAAAGATAAGTAATAGATTAAATTGTTGTTCAAATGATTATAATATGTTAGAAGGATAATTGAACTATAGTGAAAAACCTTGAATGTTTTAAGGACAGATAATTGAATCCTATGAGAAGTTTTGATTATGTTTTAAGGATAGGTAATTGAATATAGTGTTTGTATTAATGAAGAATTGTTGGTCCAACTGAAAGACTAATAACAAACAGAGACTTTAGGAAAGTTAAGATTGGTCTTCAGTGTATTGTAAGAGAATGGCGAGAACACAGAGTATAATGATGAAAATAGCATATTGATTGTTAATATAAGAATAATATATGCAAGGTATCCTTGACTTAACCTTGTATGCATATTACATGTTTTTTTATTCA
Source organism: Mastigoproctus giganteus (assembly GCF_048544385.1). Taxonomy (NCBI): domain Eukaryota; kingdom Metazoa; phylum Arthropoda; class Arachnida; order Uropygi; family Thelyphonidae; genus Mastigoproctus; species Mastigoproctus giganteus. The sequence goes on from NC_143576.1 coordinate 236,868,050, forward strand.
ATTGTATATTATGTTGTACATATATATGTAAATAAACTTTGTTGTTTATTAATTTGTGAGTTTGTTATTCCTGAATACTCAGCCTTTCCGAAGGGAATTATACACAATTGAGAAGTTCCCACGAATCTGGAATTCTCCTAGGAAGTCAAGTCAGATGCGTAAGTGGGGGAAATAAGAATAAAGTAAACAAACACATAATAGGGAACAAAACGAAATAAGAACAATAAAACAATAACTAAATATATAAACAATCATCATCTTTGTTTTCCACCCCCCACAGACCACCTCTTCCCTTCGTTTCATCTTTGGCAGTGATGCATCTGCATCATGGCAGCCAGCGCTATATTGCCTTTTTTATAAAGTCCCTCTGTACCGTTTTGTTTCCGTTGTAGTGTCGGTGTTGTTTCCTTCATCATTTCTGTACCTCACGATGTTCCTTTAGTATGCTTTTCCCATATCGAGGCCACTCCTATGAGAAGCTACAGGTGAAAACCTGACTGGTCCTTAAATTTTGCACACCAGTGTAATACACATTGATTTATTTTTTAACGAAACAAAAACTATGAATCCCCCCATATGAATTTCAGTTTGTGTGTGAGTGTCCCAACCTTTTAGCAACATTATCATCATCATCATCATTAGCCATATGGTGTAAGGAAGCCTGAGGCTTTTGCTGCACCAGCCAAAAAAAAAAATTTCCGAGTCTCCCTCAAAGAGAGAGAGAGAGAGAGAGAGAGGAATCACCAATAAATAGAATGATGATATCCAGCTCAGGACCCCTGAGTGTGCCAAGCCCATACTCACCAGATGTAAGCCCCTGGGGTTGTACATGATGTGCATCCCTCGTGAATAGCACAGTTGGTAGGATCGCCGTCCTTCCCACACCGGGTGGAAAAGACCTGAGTTCGAGTTTCGTCGATGACGGGAGGAATTTTTATGGGTCTTTTTCACAACGTGGATGAGTTAGTCGATCTCAGGCGAGGGTAGCATGGTTTTTCTTCCAGAAAACAGAAAATAGACCTCAGAACACCCATAGATTACAGACAATATACGCTGAACAATATGGCTTTAGTTGCTGATGCTCCTAAAACCCTATTGCAAGAACAAGAACATGATGTGTAATATATGTAATAAGTTAATACGACATACACGAATTTTCCCGTGACTCTATAATGATTTTGGCACTTCTCATTCGTTTGGAGAGGTCTGAATGCGATCCCCGTCTGTGACCGAAGAAATTTCTGAAGTCTTCTACAATCGAGACTGTATACTCCCCCAATCTCAGGCGGAGGGAGTAGGTTATCCCTCCGCGAGTCATTCTTGGTTTTTCATCCCGCAAAACAACAAATCGCCCCTTGAGCACACACACTTGTACACACATCATACGCATGGCGCAATATGTTCCTAAGTGGCAGATGAGCTTAAAACAACAAAAATATTTATGAAAATGAAAAGTTGGGCGGTCATCAGATTAACGTGTTACGAAAGGAAGTAGTCAGAATACTTAAGCGGTAATGCTTAAAAGAGTTTAATTTTGATGTATTCCAAAGTTAGTATGTCATCCTTTTGTTTAGATGGTTGGTTTCAATTTGTGCTGAAGACATTACACGAATTCTGTGGTCAAATTTCTTGTTTTTTTGGATGAAAAACCTGAATTTCCAGAAGGAAAAAAAAAATACCATGAAACTCGTTTAGAATATACTGTAATTAAAATTCCCTAATATTTAACTTCTGTTAAATATTAGGGAATGCATGAATGCCTGAAGCATTTTCAGTCTAGAGGTACATTAGCTTGAGTGAGAATTTTGTTGTACAGATTTTCCAAAATATCTATGAAGGAAAAAGTACCGTTTCTGAGCTGAGGCAGTAGTTGGGTATACCGTTCAGTTATAATGCAGAGAAATTTGGAAGAGAGTTGAGTAGCCATTTTAAGTCTGAGAGTGAAATAGAAATTTCAGACAGCATGTCACAAATGGAGAGTCCTTGAATATGGGCATTGCATCTTTGAATGAGAAGAAAGAAAGTATGGTAATATGATCAGTCCAGGTTTCCAGCCGGAAGTCTTGAAAGATGAACGAGGTATTTTGTAAAAAGATCCTCCATCCTTTTTTGAGATCGGGTATTAATAAACTGAGTTAAGGCTGTGTTCTTAGCAGTATCAAAGACATACTGGCGACCTGAGAAGCAGCATATATGTATACTCTCAGAGTGCCGCCTTCGATACTTCTTCCTTATTCTGGAAAAGGGTGTATAAATTGGATGCCCACCATGGTTTATTTTGTAAGGAGAACCGGCACCATGTAGATATTGTCACACGTGAAATAAAAGAAAGCCAACAAGCCAGCCAAAACCAGGCACCATCAGGGAGAGTAATTTGAAAGCAGACTGAGAGCAAGATCCTTGTTCAGGAAAGTGATGAAACTGTTTTGCTCAGAGGCTGAGGAGAAGGTCTTGGGGTTTGTGAGATGGCAAGACATTATGAATGTAGCATTCAGAGGAGTGTGGTTTGAGTCGAAGCAAATTGGTAGATTTTCAGTAAAAGCAGCAATTTGGGTATTAATAAAGATTCTGTCAAGCTTGGCAGCTGGCAGTAGTCTTAGTGGGAGGAGAAGCAGCTTCCGTTCAGTTGAGAATTAGAAGCTGGCTAGACAAGCGAGTGGCGATGTCAGTGGGAAGTGAATTACTAAGGTTAAAATCACAAACATAAATTAGGATGTCGGATGGTTCTGTGGTGCAGATCAACCAGATACTTAGATCGCCATATTGGCTGATCGACACTAGAGCGGCACATTAATCCACAACAACGAGAACAGGCGCTCCACAAATGTGGACCTGGATGGCCACAGCTTCAGTTTGGGAAGTCTGATATTAGTAGTGAAAGATGATAGGGTAAGCCGCGAAAGAGAACAGGAAACACCACCATACCGTCGATTCTCACGAGATGTAACATGAAAAAGGAAGTTAAAATAGGAATTTGGCAGCGGGAGTACGGAAATCATTTGTATTGTTTAGCACCAGTTTTCGACTTGTCTGAAAGAGGAGAATGGTAGGTGCTAAGTCCTTCGATGGTTGACACGCAAATCAAAAATGTCAATATAATCGAGGAAGTAAAGAGAAGAAAATTTATTAGAAAAGAAAATGGTTAAAGCAAAACTGTTTACTTCACGGCTATTAGCATTATATTTTGTTGGCATTTTGAAATGTAAATCTCCTTTTTAAAAATTTCCTCAATATATTATGAAAATACGAATCCATTTCAAAATGAGGTTTTATTATAGGTTTACAGTCGGAAGGTAGCGCATAAAACATTGTCATTCTACTCACTACATAGAATAGAAAAAAATATAAATAAATAAACACAGCTAAAATAACCACGTATACTTATTCAAATAGATTTATTGCAGATCTTTGACCTTAAAAGCAACAAATCGGCTACAGTATACGACCAGTTCAGTACTCATTATGCACGTAGGCATGCGTGTTGCAGACAGTGGAAACTACTTCATACGGAATGCATTAGAATTTAGCTTCTCTCTGTGTATGTCCACGAAAAAAAAGAATAAATAAATAACTTAAAGTAGTAATTTAAAACGAGATGATTATACCTATGAGACTGTTCTCGCCATTACAGGATGCATAAAGTTAAAGGTGACGGTTACTACGTTACATGGAGCTGGGCTCAATTCTTATTCATATCAGATGCAATCAGCAAGGACGAATTACACATATCAAAGTGATATACGCCGTGTAATTCATGTAATCTGTACCACTGCTATACAAGTAATACTTTTCCGTTATATAAGTTATTTACCGTGCCTGACCAGTTCAGATATGAAATAAATAAAATTTTCATTCTGATATGAAAAGTCTGATAACGAAAAGACATTTTCAAGCCCCAATGATAACAGTAAAATGACAAAGGACTGTCAAAAGTCTCCAAATGAATCACTATATATTGATTCATCAGGGAAGTTATTTAGAAAATAAATGAACAAATATGATTAACTGGTAGATACCCTTCATATAGGATTATAATAATCCGTTGATCATCTGCTTGATATGTGATTTGAAATACCATTGCTGTCACAATGTGACTGCCGTCTTCCACCTGTCTAAAAATATCTCACTCCATATCCAATGACATCATGTGCAGTTGCCAGAGTTACACCGTTGACCAGTGGGTTCCCGATAAATGGATAACCCTTTAGAAGGCAATTCACTGGCCAAATTGATACCTTAAAGAATCAATTTTCAATGAGTTAATTATTATCTGACCTTAATCTTAAAACCAATAAACGTCGGATAACATAAAAACGCTGTAAGGCTTTGTCCCTTTCTAAACTTTCTTACTGTGAAGGTATTCCGACCTAAAAAATCACTGAACTAAAGTTAAAACTAAACACACCCCAGTAGCTTGTCACGCGTTTCAAACACGTCCCGTTAAAATGAACTGATGCAACGCTCTTTCTGTCAATGAGTTAGAAAGTGCTGGACCGTTAACATGTAGTTTTGAGACGATCCACGGCTTAATATACATCTGCTTCTTTCTCTTGGAGTGCATGTGTGTATGTGTGAAATTCATCTATCTTATGTGCTCAAGGACTTACTCTGTCTGGTGAGTCGTTTCCGTTTAACCTTTAATCCTATTGGATTGATGACAAATGATCCGTGTACGTGTTTCAGACAGGTATCCAAGGCAAACGAGTAAAACACCTGAATCTTCCCTGTCCTTCAACTTAATAGCTGCACGTGGAAATACCATACCTTTCTTTAAGCAGAATTAGTTGTTAATTCTCTGTGCATTTTTGTTTATTTGTATCCTCACTCCTTGTGGAGATAAATATAAAAGTAAGTAAACTGTTGATTCTTTTTATTTTTAACCAGTGTTCACAGTAAGAATAAATTAGAATGTTAATTCCCAATGGTTGAATAGAAAATTGTTTCCTCTTAACGTTTTCCGCTTAGTGCTAATTTTTACCTACTGTGAATCTTACTCCTATAAGGAGAAGTAGTCCTTGAGCTCATTCTCATCGTTAACTTATTGCTATCGTTATTAACGTAAGTAAAAACATTTCTCCATGGATCTGACTTAAAAAGTTATAGGATAATTAAAAGATGGTTCTTTAAATTGACAAAACATTTCGAAGTTTGTTTCTATAACCATCCTTATATAAGTCAGATGTTTGGTTTCATACTATGAAAATGACTACTTCGTTACTATGGTGACGAAAGATGCATATGGATCAATGGAAACAGGCATATCCCATTGCTATTCCATATTCACAGGTAGCCTAATAATGTAATGTTAATATGCTTCTGTAGGATAGGCTTAGTATTTTTCGACACAAATTCACACTGGGTTGGTAAACTGTGTGTTTATAAAAACACTTTGCTGAGTTCAAAACCGGTCGAAACATCCTACGATCGAGACATCCTACCATTTTCGGATGAGATTGATTAACTCGGTAAAAAAAAATAAAATGCCTACGCATGTCTACCACGCAGTAAGCTTGGGTTGTCACTGGCAAAGCAGTAGAGTTCCACAATACCTCCCAATAGTTACAGTTCTTATAGCAATCACGTATAAAAAAAACCTACGAGTTCAAAGTGAGTTTTGTTTTATAATACTTGTAAAAGTTATTATATAATTTCAATATGATTTTAACAATTTTAGTCTTCTTTGTTCCTTCTAAAAGTTCCAAATATAACTAATACTTTATTCTTAATAACATTTTAAAAGAAAATAATAAATTGATAATTTATAACTTGGAATTTTATAATTTTCGCTGGTCACGTTAAAAATAACACAAAAATAGAATTTAGCACTCAAAAATAGTACATATTTGTTCTACAGCTTTATTATATACAGTATAATACAGTACTGCACAAATGTATCTTTTTTTTCCCGAGTTAAAAATAGCATAGGGTACATGGAAAAGTACAATTAATATTACACTGTACAATAAATGTATGATATCTAAATATTTATTATTATTATTATTCAGGTTCCTTGTTCAATTTGACCGTTGGAGACCAACATTTTCCAGCCAACTCTGTCTCTTGCTTTGTGAAATAGTTCTTGTGTTGTAAGACCCCCATCCCCGTCCATTCTTTTATATTATCAAGCCACTTTTTTCTTGGTCTTCCTTTGCTCATTTGCCTTTAATCTTCCTTTTCAGGATTAGTCTCTGCAGGTCATATTGTGGGCTTCTTATAATATGCCGAGGTAGGAAGTCTTTCTCTTTGAAATTGTAGTTAGTAGTGTCCTCTCTTAAGGACCTGCTCGTTAGTGACTCGATCTGTCTGCGAAATTTTTAGCATTCTTCTGAGCGTCCACATCTCGAAGGCTTCCTGATTTTCCTGATTTCTGCCTTCCGCATGACCCAGGTCTCACATCCATATAGGAGATTGCTCCATGTGTAGCATTTGGCCATTCGATACCTTTTCTGAAACTCCAGTTTCGTGTCACAGAGAAAGTTCTTAAGATTCTTAAATACCTCTTTGGCCATACCAATTCTGCTTATATTTTCTGTGCCTCTGTCATTATTATTTGTAAAGATTTTCCCTAGATATTCAACGCTACTCACTTGTTCGATGGGGGAGTTGTCACAAAAAAAAAAAAAAAAAAAAAAAACTATTTTTAGGCCATCCGAATAATTAAATCCATCTGCCGTGCATTATATTATGTCAGTAAATTGCATGTGTTCTATGGTCAATTTTCCTGTTTTGCTAGACGAAAAACCCGAATTGCAGGGAGGAGGGGAGTTGCCACAGCGTATTTTTATTCCACGCAAGGTGTTTTTGCTTATGGCCATAGTTTTGGTCTTTTTGGCATTAATTGTTAAGCCTATCTGTTCGCTGGCTGTTACCATTTTGTTGAGGAGTGTTTGTAGCTTTTCCTCTGATGTTGCAATGAGGGCAGTATCATCTGCATATCACAGGTTACTGATAACTGAACCATTAACAGTAATTCCTTCTTTATAATCTTGTATTAGATCTATAATGGTTTCAGCATAGAGACTGTACAGCATAGGAGACAACACGCATTCTTGCCTCACTCCTTTCTGGATTTTAACCCAGACTGTGTCTTCTCCCTCTACAGTGATTGCCGCTTCCTGCTCAAGGTATAGTAACTGTAGTATCCTTAGTTCCTTGGGATTGATGTTTATATTGTTCAAGAGCTGGAAGAGGATATCATATTTCAAGAAATCTAATGCTTTGTCAATGAAGTCGATGAAGCTGACATATAGGTTCTTCTGGTGTTCAATTGCTCTTTCTGCCAGTATATTCAGAGAAAACATTGCCTCGCTTGTACCAACCCCCTTTTTAAAACCCATCTGGTCTTTCCACATTTGTTCATCTTTTCCATTTTTCCAATTTGTTCTTGAATCTTGCCTTCAATTCTGCGTAGAATCATCTTCAAGAGGACTTTCATGGAATGGCTTATTGTGCGGTGGTCTGCACATTTTGCTGCTCCTGCCTTTTTTTTTGGTATGGGAATAAAGATGGATCTCAGAAAGTCAAGGAGTAATTTCCCTCCATTGAGGATATTATTGAAAATATTGAGGAGCTGTTGTTTTCCTCTTATTCCGAAGGTACCTGAGCATTTCGGCTGGGATGTTATCAATGCCATTTGCTTTGTTATTGTTCATTGACTTAATTGCTTGCTCCAGTTCTTCCATCAAAAAGTCTTGATGTTCGTCTTCTGTTTGGGTGTTGTCATTTCCTAGTTATCTGTCATCTTTGCAGTATAGTTCCCTGATATTCTTGCCATCTATCCTTTTTCTGTTGCTTGTCCACAATTTTCCTGTTGTTTTTATTCAGAATGTGGCTTCTTGCACGGTCTTTCCTGATATTGCATAATTCCTTCACTTCTTTATGGACTAATGTTCCTTTATGCTCATTTTGCAGATATTCAATCCTTTTAAAACTCTCCTCCATCCATGTCTGTTTCGTCTTCCTTACTTCCGTTTTAATCAAACTGTCATACATCTTATATTTTTCTACATCTTTGTTCTTAAAAATTTTCCTGCGCTCCATTAGATCTAGTATTTCGTTTGTCATCCAGTGCCGTTTGGCTTTCCTTTGGGCCCGTCCAAAAATTGCATTTGCAGCATACAGTCATTATTTTCTTGAACAAGGTCCACTCAGAATTTGGATCTCTATCTAGTAATCGAAATTACTATCCTCAATTCGCTCTTCGGTTGTACTTGTGAAATGTCTCCCATGTACTGGCTGGCTAAGTTTTTCTTTGTCCCAGCCTTTCTTTAGTTCCTTATCCTTGATTGTCTTTAATTTTATAACCAGCTTCCCTGTTAGCGGGCAGTGGTCTGAGCGAAGTGGCCTAGTGGTTCTACACCAACACAGAGAACAAAGGTGGAGATGGGCTATACTGCCTTGGAGCCACCATGATACACGTACACACACAACAATAATTGAAATGTGTCTATTCAGATATAACAGAATATATGTGAAATACATTGATAATACTTCCAAATTACCTTTAGAATCTGTCATTTTAAACTTATTTAATACTTTATTAACAGAAGGAATTTAAAATAACTCAAGGACTGCAATAGAAAACTATCGTCCTATAGTTCTTTTAAATTCTTTAGCCAAATTATTTGACTCTATAATATCACAGAAGCATTAGCATTAATAGTGGCATATGATTCAAGAAAGCAAGCTTATACAGTACTACTTAAGTGTTTTTACTTCTAAACCTACTGAACCTTTTCTTTTTTTTAGTCTCCAGAACAGTATTTTTGATAAGTTTGAAAATCCGAACAAATCGGAAGTCAGAACTACCTACCCCCGTTCCCAATTAACTCGGATTATCGACGCTCTACTGTATTCAAGAACGTATAACACATAATGATATTGATATAATGATTTTGATAATGTATAACAGACCACAATAATCGTAGTATCAGTACAGGGTTATCCATTAAAATTCATATACTTTGGATCGCCCTGGTGATGTATAATTCAATAACAACCCTAAATTTTAGTAAATTTACAACACGTCTATTTAGTTGAACCACATACCTTGTCTAGCTGAAAAATTGGCCTGGGGGTTGGGCGATTCCCGACTATGTCCCTGCCCCTGTTCTTGAGGAAATGATGTTTACATTCTTATCCTATAACTTTTCCCTTTCTATCACTTCCTTCTGTTTTACTATCTCTCGATTCACTTAAGCCTTGAATATGAGGTCAAGATTTCGTCTGGTGGAACAATATTCGCACGCAATCCTGACTTCCCGTATCAAAATGAAAAATAAACAACGAAAAGAAAAGAAGGTCAATGTACGGAACGGATGACACCCTACGTCATACGAAAATTTTCAAGGAACGCATTGAACTTAACAAAGGATTTCTATTCAGTCATAACGTGCAACCCTTAATTGGGTGAACCTATTAACAGCTAACGGCCTCCAAGGAACACTTTAAAAGATAATTGAGCATTAAATAGAAAGTGATTAGTGGTTACCATACCGATTACTTTTAGTTATGGAAGTTCACTGCTCATTAATAGTACGTACACCTTATATAAGTATTATGCTTAATTATGATTAATTATATAGGAAATTGTATACACGCATATAGAACGTGGAGAAAAAAAATAGATAGTGTGTTCATTACCTCATTTCGGCAAATACTTGCGAAATGGTCCTTAGAGATTTGACTTAAATAGTTGTAACCGAGGTTGATTTACAGTTTATTAATGACTATCTCAGAGAGGGCTTGAGGTCAAGTAATTGTCATATCGGATGTTCAATAGAAGACGACATGCCTAGTTGAAGTTAAGTACCGGATTGATATCAGCAAGAGAAGATGGTAATCGTTAAATGTTTCATTGTACTTTGCGCTATATGGGTGAGATGATGTATCAGTGAAGACCTATTTCAAAAGGTACTGGCACTTCCTGTTGTTTAAGAGGTCGTGACACCGAGAGAATATGTGAGAAAGCAGGCTATAAAAAGGATGGCTATACCGGATATAAATGCAGGCCACAGCAGGGCTAAATACTAAACTAGTGAAGTGTGTAAACGCATTTAGTCCGAACAGACATAAAAATACATAGCAAAAAATAAAATAAAAACTGTTAAAATACACTTGAACAATCAGTCAATTGTGGGTTCGCTGCCCTCTGCTTTGTTAACCGAGGCGATTATCGGTACCTTACTCTGCCATTTATATTAATACACTAAACATCGAAAATGCGGGTATCTTACTTGATTTTATTAGTTTTCGCCAGGTGGCACTGCAAAATAATCGTGTTATTTCTGTAAATTATAATCATTGTTGCGTGATGTACAGAATAATATACAGATTGAACTAACATCCTTTGTGGAAGAGTATTATCATGAGACTCAGTTATCATCCGCTCTGGCTGCTAAACGTTTACAAGGTTGGATGATAAAGCCTTGTGGTAATAAATTCCACTCCATTATAAACGATCTTAATCAGTGGAAGAATCTGGAAGATGCGTTTCCCAATTCATCTTTAAGCATTCGATATATCGAACTGAATTAGTATTTGTGTTAGTATTAGTGTTATAATGACTAAATGGTGCTAGGAAGCTAGTTGATCTCGTGGACAGCACACACAGGCGATCTTCCTGTCTTTTTGTCGTCGTGAACACCTTCCCGTCCCTCTCTGAACCATTTGTACCATTCGTACACACTTGGCTGACTCATGGTTTCATCACCGTAACACTTTCCGTAACATCTCCAACATTTCTGCACCATTTTTACCGAGTTTCACTAAAAATTTAAAATCTTTGCTCTAAATTACGATCACTCATTTTTTTGCCGAAGGGTTAAAACACTGATCCACTTAAAGTGGCACAGTTAAATCAAAACTTAACCGATTGCAACGAAACAAAAACTGATCTATACAGGAAAAAATAAGCTACAGCATGATATGGATGTTGTTGACACGCACAGTAGACAGGTGTTAGTAAGCAGTGATTCTCGTTTCATTTTAGCAGCACCTTGAGCTCAATGTTAATACCTTATAGCTCTTAAGCTTAATAAACTGAAGTCTGTAAATAATTTCATGCGGTATTAGTGTTTCTTCTTTCTCAGATACACTATATTTCGTAAGCACCACCACATAATGTCCTTTCAGAACTATATTAGAGTGAGAAAGTTAATATATTGTTAAGTCAATATAACGAAAACCAATACTTGGAATTTGACTGGTGTTAATTATAAAAAAAAAAAACCTACAGTATACAAACACGACCTTGATACTCAGAAATTTCACCTTCATTGTAAGGTGAAAAGTAGGATTCTTAGTAAGGTGTAAAGTAGGATTCTTAGAAACTAAATGGGTATTTTACCACAGCAGAATGCAATATACCTGCTGAATATAGAAACATTTTGCAACTCGCATGGGCAGATTATTAAACGTACGCCATGCAAATATAAATTGTCACATGGTATTACCACAAGTTCCTTGGTATCAGATAAATACTGTACGCTTTCCTGTGGATTCTTACTCGATCCGGTCATGGGGAAAACAGTTTACTTTCCGATTTTCAGAAACGACTTTGAGCACGTTGGAGCACGTTTAACAGGAGCCACAATAGAAAAAACAAAAGAAATCATTGGTGTGTTTGGAAAGAAATCATCTCAGAAGCACACCTTTTAGAGCTGCACAATGAGAATGCAGTCTAGAAGGAAGAAATACAACAGAAAGTCAGTACTCCAAGGCCACAGCAACCAAAAGCGAATAATGCGTTTAGTGTGCAGCAAATGACTGAAAATTTAGGGAAAGAGAGATCCATTTCAACCGAAATCTGGGATTTGGTAGTTGTATGCCTATACGAAAATCACTTCGACTGGAGTGGTACCGCCAACGCCAAGACTCGACTGTGGAATAGTGGAAAAAGATCATATGGAGTCTCGATTAACACTTTTTTGCATCAATGAAATGGTGAATATATGGCTTGAATCTCATGGATCTGAACATCCAGACTGCCACTCAAGCGGCTGGAGGTGGTACGGACTGGATCCACTCATACCGTTAGAACGTTGGGTTACCTCTAATGAATATCTTTCTGTTGTATCGGACCAACTTCGCAACAACAACCCTAAAAGGCTTCATTTTTACCCGGATTGTGATGGTTTCTTTCAAGAGGACAACGCAATTGTCCGCCGTTCAAAAATTGTATCTGAATGATTGGAGGAACATTCCCAACAGCTACCGTGGCCTCCTAATTCTTCAGATCCCAATCCAGTTAAAAATGTCTGGGATATGTTGGAAAGGGCAGTTCGGCTTCGCAGTTCTGTACCGATCACAATACAGCAGCTGACAAGTATCCTAAGGGAAGAATAGTCAGATCTGGAGCTAACTCCCTCAGACACCTAGTGGAAGAATCCGTGTCGCAATGTATGGGCTGTAATTCTGATCAAGAGTGGCTCTACGAAATACTGAATAAGGTTTCTAACTTTTTGGCTAATGAGTATACATACGATATCAAAGGCATCATTCATAAAAAAAATTATACAAAAAAAAAAAAAAGAAAAAAGAAATGAAATGAATAAAAATGATGAATGAAAAACGAAACGTTTTTCATTCATCATTTTTAACTGTGTTTTTTTTTTTTATTTAGCAAAAAATAATTCTTATTCTGTCAGTTTTTCTTTTCTCTCAGTATTCAGGATAGAAGGAGAGAAGTAGATAGCTGGTGAGACCTACTTACGCTAGTGAAGTGTGTCTGATTGACTGTATGTAAAGCAGGACCAGCTGTTAAAAAAAAAAAAAAAAGTCAAGGGATAATCACTGACAGACAAAAGAATCAAACGGTATTTGAACTCCTTCAGATGATAGAAACCCAAATTGCAGTGGTTTATCCTGAGAGTGAAGTCCCTGACACGCACTATTATGACGTATCGTAATTTGAAATGTTATAAGAGACTCGTTCAGTGGTTTGGGTTGTGCATCTGTTTTGTTCTCAATAGAAGAAACTGTTCTTACAGCTAACGTATTCAGTATTCAGGTCGGGTCGATCGTTAACATTTAAATGTTTATAGGTGTAAGCAGAAAAAAGAAGAGAGAGACTAAGAATCTGCAAAGTCATAATGTTTCGATAATGGAGACATCTAGGCAGGGGGTGGAATAGATTATAAGAGCTCTCCAGCAGGTGGCTTCTGCGGGTATAGCTGTGGTAGTTTGTCCTCTTTTTCTATGTATAGAACAAGTAGACTGAGCAAAAAGCTTATTTCGGAAATTACATCAATGGATTTACAGATTTAATGCTGATCTAAGCATGGCAACAAAAAGAAACAGTGCAGACACCTGTGGCTTTCCATCATTATAGTGTGATACGTAGCCAGTAATCTCGAAAAACTAAAGCTATCACTGCTAACAAATTGTTTCTGTGGTGTATGTACGTGTTAAACTTATTTAACTACTTGTTGCTTATTCGATTTAAATAACTTCCATTCTTAAAATAATTAAATCTTAAAATTCTTTTATGCCATTCTTAAAATAATCTTACTTTAAAACAACCTCCTTTTATATACTCCTCGCGTATTACACTTACCAACTGGAATGCGTGTTTCTCTCACGTTTCTAAAGAGAGAGAAAAAATTAGCTCTGTATGTGGCTGGTTCTGTGACATAAACGCGAAGCAAACAAGTATAAAACACTATTTACAACTCGTTTAGTTATAGAAATTACATCGTACATGCAAGGTCTCACAGTTAATTATTTTTATTTATTAAAATCAGTATGGAGTTAACTGTGTCACCGTCCCTATACAGCATATCTACTACAGGGCTACATTTGCACACGAAAAACACATACAATATAATTACATACATTGGTATATAGGTATGCAAATTGGTACACAGATTGGTGTACACTGGGGGCAGTTGCGAATAACAGTAGTAAACTTAATAGGCAATCAAAAGACAGCCAAAGGAAGATCACACGAACTGGTTGTTCTTGTTGGGTTTTAGGAGCATCAGCGACAAAGGCCATATTGTCCATAAATTGCGTGTGTTCTGCAGTCGATTTTCTGTTTACTGAACGAAAAACATCAGTTTCCGGGAGAAAATCCATGCTACCCCCTCACCTGAGACCGACTAACTCAGCCATGTTGTTAAAAAGGCCCATAAAAATTCTTTTTTTTTTTTCAGAGAGTTACTATGAAACGTCGGTCTATGCTCGTTTGGTTCTCATGTTGCTTTGTGATAGAAGATCACGTCCGTTATTCCTCCCTTCCCATGATTGAGTGTGGCCCTTGCGGATAGCTAGTGAATATAATCACTGTACTCTCCAAAAGACTTAGGCGTAAAAGGCCCTCCCAGAAGGTCTAGGTGGAAAAAGTCCTCCCAAAATGTCTGGGTGTAAAAGATCTAGGTTCGAATCCCGTCAGTGACACGAGGAGCTTTTGTGGGCTTTTTTCGCAACGTGGCTGAGCTTTAGATGAATCCGATATTCAGTCTTATTGTGTTTTTTGGTATCTATCAGGTGCCTAATCAAATCGTTGATGCATAGACTTCGTAGTTGAACAGACTAATGCCGTAAAAAATCCCACTAACCTTTTAACATTTCGCGAAATAAGATCTTTCAAGTTTTCCAAGTTCTGAAGACATGGAAAAGTAGCATCGAGAACAAGGAACCACTATTGATGTTTCAACATTTTTTTTTTCCGAAAAACAGGAAAAAGGCATTGTCAGGATATAGAGTCCATACTTGGCTAAAGATTTGTTTCTTGGTGGATAAATACGTTTCCAGAAATGTTTCAAATTTTGAAGGTAGGCTGTTTATTTTGTGCTGGAACAAATTCTTAATTGATAATTCCTTTGATACCGATAAAGAATTGCAGCGCGGTTTTCAGAGTAATGTGACGGCACTACTGAAAGGACTTCCAGAAAACGATTTCCAATAATGTTTTCAACTTTCCAGGCATTGCAGATACGTTGGGATTTAAGTATCAACAGCCAGAAGGAGAGCACTTTAAGGTTAGTGGTAAAATATAATTTTACAGAATAAGTCTGTTCACTTTATTTTCAGATCTCGTATAAAAAAAACCTCTCCCAATTAAAATTCATTATCCCTTCTCTACATCTCTATATTAAATTTCCTGTCTAAGTTTTTTCTTTAATATCTTTGTTTGTCACTTGAACGTTTGACATTAATATTAATATAGCAGAAGTGTTAATTGTTACCAATCGAATTAACCATGTTTTATTTTTTATATATATATTTTTAGGTAACTTAATCTAGTCCTGATAAAGATGTCCTGTATAAAGTTCCTCGGTGTGTTGTACTTAGTCAGCTTGGCACAGTGTGATATTTTCTCTTCTACTGCACATCTTGAAAACCTTCTCTATCTGGAGCGACATCTAGTGGTTTTCTTACACAATTATTTAGAACGAATGGAACAAAAATTAGCACACGTAAGAGGGTAAGTGTCTTGAGATTTATGCCCTAAGACAACAAGATTAAACATCTAAAAGCGCTTAAAATCACTTGATAATTTTTATCCAGTAATTTGACAGTAAAATCAATCTGTATTAATATAAAATAAATGAATCACGAGTTCGTATTAATACTTTGGAACATTAAGGAGGCTCAAATTATTGATGCTTCGCTAGACCTGGTAACTGTTATCTTCAACAAATAACAATTAGTATTCAAATCAACGTGTTCTTAATGAACAGGAGGCTCCGCTTAAAGTTAGTTCATGGCCTGAATTGAGGCATGTACTCAATGACCGGTGATGGCTTTTCTTCGTTGTAATAGAGCGTGAAGGCCGATGGCATCAAAAGATTTTAATGGTGATAAAGTTCTAGTTTCTATATGGACTCTCATTAATTCAGATACCAAACCTTTTCTTAAAGGTAAAATTGGAGAATACTATAGAAATAGAAGCTATTTATAACCATCTAATATAATGATAGAAGCTATTTATACCAATTTAATATAATGATAGAAGCTATTTATACCCATATAATATAATGATAGAAGCTATTTATACCCATTTAATATAATGATAGAAGTTATTTAAACCCATTTAATCACCAAAATTCATATGATACGATGGAAGAAACTACCTGATTACAAAAACTAAAGATTCATTTTTATATGATTCTTGTATCCTTTCATGTATCTTGTATGCGATTTGAAAGGTGCAGTACTCCAAAGAACGAATCCATCTTTATAATCAAAATCGTCATCAATTCAAGGAAAACTGCTAGTATTTCGATAATCTACAGTTAATGTTAACTTGTGTCGATTTATAAATAAAAACAAATAAATTTTAAGTTTATGCTACGGGGAATCCACATGAAGTCAGAAGAGTTTACATGATAGAGAGAATGCACGAACAGCATCGTATTCAGCTATCCCGTGGGCTCGCATTACGGGCAACTCGAACTCGTGTACATTGTACCCCGGAATTTAACAACTCGGCTATTGCGGCCATGGACGCAGGCAGGATATTTTGCAGGGAATAAATTTTTTGCTCACCAAATTTTCGAATACATGCTTCAATAAATTAATGAAAATATTAAAAATCGTGTATTACTTCGAAATTCAAAGTTGCACCACCCTGCCCCATGCTGCTGGCGCCCATGATTGCTGCCGTGTATAGATTGCATAAGATGACATACAGACTAAGGATAAGTCATTGAAATGCTGACGTTGGTTATAAACAAGCAAAACAGGCTAAGTACACTGTTAAAAACAATCAAACACACATCTCTCTGATGTTAATGTAATTGCAGATAATATATAAAGTTGGTTGGAGTAGAGTTTTAGGCGCATGAGCAACTTAAGCCATATTGCACTGTGTATATGTATAATATGACAGTAAATTGCGTGTGTTCTGTGGTCGATTTGCTGTTTGCTGGAAGCAAAAACTATGCTACTCTCGCCTGAGGTCAAATAACTCAGCTACATTATGAAAAATGCCCATAAAAATTCCTCGTATCATTGACGGGATTCGAACTGAGGTCTTTTTCAGCGGGTGTGGCTGATTATACCAACTGTTCTACGCACGAGGGTTAATATACACAGCAAAAGACCATTCTCTAACCTTACTAAAAACTCAATAGCCTTTCTGGTTCATTAGTCATACATCAAAAAGAATATACTATTATAGATTCTCATATTAAGATGCTGTTCATTAGTTAATGACTTCATATTGCAAAATTCGATTTTCAAGCTGAAAAACAATGAAAGAATTAAAAAATTTGTTTGATCATCATCTAGAAAGGTGAAATAAACAATGCAAAGTTTTAAACTCCTTTTATGTTAAATAAAATGTTCAACTCCGGAAAATAAGCAAAATTCGTTTCTCTAGTCTTCATTGGAAGATGGAGGAACTTTTTATGTATATATTGTATATATTTTTTTTTCACCACCTTGGCTGAGGGTTTCAAGGTTTTTTCCCCCACCTAGGAAACCTCTGGATTTTCATCCCACAACTAGGTTATCTGTATGAATTTCTATGCCTAGGCAACTACAAATAGGTTATGCAAAGTTTACTAATTATTCTCCGTGCAATCAATATATTGTCGTCCTGCTTTCAAAGCCTATTCTCCTTTTTATCAGCCTTTTATAAAGACATAAAGACATGAGCAGAATTTTTGTGTAACCAGACCGTAAGTTCATCATCTAACATACTTTGTCAAGAATGAGTGGTTTGACTGCTCACATTCGGGAAAGGTTTACCTCACCTGGATCATACAGCCACTTTGACAAATTGAAGAATGAGCAGCCAAACCACTTAATCTCGAAACTTAAAGTATGTTAGGGGGTGGCCTCATGGTCTGATTAAGCTAATAATATGCTAAAATCTTCTCTTTTTTTCGAGGAGGCAAGCTATGGCTTTAATATAAGGAATTTTTAGCATAATGTAGTAGAACTTTGTATATTTTTTCAAATATATCAAACCGGAAGCAATTCTTCTTTTCTCTGTTAAAACACGATTGTAAAAGTGACTTAAAAGAAAAGGCTTTGGTTTTAGCAATTGGCTAAATCGAAGAAGAATTCAAAAGGAAAGCAGGGAAGTAAACAAACACCTCATTTCTAAAAGTAAAATGATTTTTCCCGTGCTCAATTTATTATTATTATTTATGATATTTAAATCCTAAAATTTTAGGTTATTATTATTGATCTTTCTTTTAAAGTTACGATAATCCAAATTTATTCAAATATTAGATTAAAGTTAACGTGGAATCCGTATTCACAAATAAGAGTACAAATATAAAATGAAGTGAAATCACTAAATGATATAATCTAGGTACAAATCCAGATCTGTTTACTTCAATGATACTCACAAGAGAGCTGCTCGAAAATGTAATTTACAGCTTGATTCAATTAAAAAAAATTAAAACTTCACATTTAGTTTCTGTAGTTTTTAGTAATAAATGGACATTACTTTAACATTTTAATTTCTTTTCATTCTTAAAGGTAATCCTCTACCCTTTGTTTTGTATATTTATCAGTGATATTGATGAAGGTATATCAGGCTTAATGTCGAAGTTTGTAGACGATACAAGGTTGGCAGGGTTGTTAATGACAGTAATGTCATTAACAACTCTGCACAGGATCTAGAACATTTGGGCAGATGGGCTGAGAAATGGCAACTGAAGTTTAACCTTGATAAATGCAAAGTACTGCATATGGGTAGAAGTAACCCCAGAGAAACGTACCAACTATGTGGTACCACACTTAGGGTTGTAGAAAATGAAAAAGACCTGAGAGTAATTGTGCAGTCAGATATGAAATTTTCTGAGCAGTGCAGACAGGCCGTCAGCAGGTCATGGAGTATTGTCAATGATATACAGGAATTTTGCTAGTAGGGAAAAGGAGGTGATTATCCCTTTATATAAGGCAATGGTCAGCCACGCCTTGAGTACTGCGTACAGGTCTGGAGGCCTAATTTTAGGAAGGATGTAGAGTTGCTTGAGCGAGTACAGAGAAGGGCAACAAGATTGGTGAGGGCAACGAAAGGGTGGTCTTACCAAGAGAGGCTTAAATTCTGAAAATTGCATCGTCTGGAGACTAGGCAACTGCGAGGTGATCTGATTGAGGTGTGTCCAGATGACGAACCTGAGGGGGCATAAATTCAAACTGAGGAAAGACAGTTATAGAACAGATGTGCGGAAATTTGATTTAGCCAGCGGGTAGTTGATTGCTGGAACAAACTTCCATCCGTCGTTGTGGAAGTTGATAGCTTAAATAAATTCAAGGAGGAACTGGACAAACATTTAGAGGGAATGGATGTGGCAAATGTTTTTTTTTTTTTTTTTTTGGGCTGATGCTACATAAGCTTGCTTTCTTGCATCACATGCCTCAACTACTGCTACTACTTTCCCTATAAAATCAAACATTTGTATTGATTGGAACCATGACTATCAAGCCATCTTGATTTCGCTCAGTTAATGATTGACAAGCCTGTAAAGAATCCAGAAATTTTACCATTTCCCTGATAGTCAAATTTCCTAATATTTTTGTATTGTTTTAAAAGAAACTCCCACATATACTGATTACAAAGCAAAAACCCGTTTTTTGATATGACCTATAATTTTCGAGTTATTAATTTTTAAAAGTGGTAAAGGTCTTTATAACCACCCTTATTTATTTTTTTATATAACTTGAAAAATTGCAATTTATGCATTTCTTTATAGTTAGACACACAAGTGTAGTCAGCTCAGAAACTCTCAAGTAATAAATTAATAACATATCCTTATTAATGAGTTAAATATCATAATGAAGGTTACATTTTTAGCATTAATAAACTGACTCCCATTATTACAGCTTATTTCTTTGTTTCTGTTTTTTTTTTCTTTCTTATAGCTATCTTGAAGAATTTTCGCGGACTGCAGGTTACCATTATTACCTTCAGGGAGAAGACTCTGGGGCCGATTTGGTCAGTAACCCGCTACAGTCGTTCCAGATGGTTAAAAGGCTTACGGTGGATTGGTCTAATCTGAGACGTTTAATGGAAGAAAATGACTGGGACAGTAAGTGGACGTATTCTTTGGCTTTACGTTCTGTGACTAATTTTAATGTCTTAGTTTACAGTTAAACAGTGTTATATTATTGAAACAAAAATTTTGGTGACCATTCTTCAGAAATATTAATACTTAAACATATTCCCAAACTTAATTCTCTATAAACATACCTAAAAATCCTTTCACTCTATCTTCCTCTGCCAATTTACTCGTGACGAAGGGTGTAAACGCATTCTACCCTACAGATATGCAAAACAGCCATTTCCTTATGTGGCGAATCCACCCACAACATTAAGAAAGTTGCAAATGTTAACTATGACGTGCTCTATCACTTAATCATAGGGGCAAGTTTTACCAACAAACTTGTTTTCTTCTTTTCCACAGTGCTATTCATCCGATCATTTCCATACACTTTGCTTAGAAAGACTGAATACTTTCCTCGACTATAATTCAGTGTGCGTGACAGGAACATGCAGCCTTGCATAATTTAGGTTAAAGCTGTAATTTTCTGAAAAAAAAAAAAAAAAAAGGATGGTAAGATACCTCTCCCCCTTACATATACGAAACTACAGTTTATGGGAGGTAAATTGCTGCTGATGTAGTACTATCAACTTCGTTAAGTTCAGTGAATTCCTCTTTTATTTTCTTGAAAGAACCAAAAAAAATTATATGGTCTAAAAAAAGAAAATTCTGTCTTTTCCACTACTCTACAGGACAACCTTCTGTGACCATATTTAAAATGACATTTTTGACATTAATGAAGAATCAGCAAGGATTTTTATTAGTTTCTAACCTTAAAAAAAAGACTTAATATTGGATTTAACTTTTTCCAGAATTTGTCAATGCAATGAGAACAATCTTGTTTTATTTTTCCTGCGAGCAGCCTATCAGATTGAAACCCCTAAGGCAATGGGTAGGGGCAAGGGCTATTATGGTTCGTGGAGTACAACTGGTTTTACAACTGGGAATTTTTAATGTTCCTAATAACCAAAAAGGTTAAAGGTTGTTAGAACCATTGAATAGAAGTAGCAGATTCATACTGCAGCCCAATTTTCAAATTCTGGAAATTTTTCTTTTTATTCTTTCTGTGACTTTACGATGTGGATTTTTAAAATTCTGTGTAATTCCAGCTTTACCTTTACTGAGCTGAATACTTATTGCTACCGGCCAAACAAGAAACGTAGCTAAAAGTTTTAAATTTTAAAAAAGAAGGAAAACCTCAAAACCGGTAAAATAATCTTTCCCTGCAGGTTTCAAAGGAAGGTTTGTGTTTCTTTCTAAATTTTCGTTTCGGTTTCTAACAGCTTTTGCCAATCAAGGAAAAGATCATCTTTTTGGCTTTTCATTTTCATTTTGGTAACCCTAAACTTACAAAGGAACCCATCGTTTCACTAATTTTTGGTGTTTTTCTTCTTTTTAAATTTAAAAAATTTTACTTATATTTCCTGTCTAGATGATAGCGACAAGTATAATCATCTTATTTCAATCCCTACCTCTGAAAATGGGCTGTTATGGTTCACCTTAACTGTCCAGAATAAACTATGACAAAATTACAGAAACTGGAAAATGAATATAGTTCTTAAGGCTGCATTTCGCATATTCGTTCTCTGATTACAGTGTTGTTACCAAAACGTGTGAAATGAATAACTGAAAGATCATTTAAATTTCTACTTAAAATATTTTGTTTTAATTTATAATATTATTATTAAATATATAATACAGATTTTATTCTTCTTGTATGATTTAGGATTCTTCGTTTAAAACCAAACAAATCAGTTTATTGAGTTTTAAATAAGAAAGCTAATGTGAATATTTATTTATTTATTTTCATTCTTTTGCAGGAGTCGAAAATTTGATCAATACCAACCTATTATTAATGCCTCAAGATGAAGACCTTCAGGGTGCTGCGCTAGCCCTGGTCAGACTGAAAGACACTTATAAAATGAACACCACTGATATGGCTCGGGGAAATCTGATGGGA
Organism: Mastigoproctus giganteus; assembly: GCF_048544385.1. Lineage (NCBI taxonomy): Eukaryota > Metazoa > Arthropoda > Arachnida > Uropygi > Thelyphonidae > Mastigoproctus > Mastigoproctus giganteus. The sequence continues at coordinate 236,890,016 of NC_143576.1, forward strand.
ATTCAATCCCCTGTTGGACTTACAGGTAGAGTAAATAATCTACAGGGTTTTTATAAATTACAGGTAAAAAACCAGGGAAAACTGATTTGAACTACCGTGATACCCTGTCTGTTTTCTGCTTCAGTTATGAGTATACAATGAGATAACTTTGCATTAAGAACATCCCCAACTGTAAATTTATGCGCAGCCACGTAGCGCATTTTCTGTATATAAGAAATCTGGAAATATAGAATTACCCTCGAAGAATGGACCAGAGACGTGACTAAATTGAGTTTCAATTGGGGATGGTCGTTGAGGACCAGATTAGTAGTGTGGCTGTCTCTTGTATATCAAAAGCGGAATAGCAGTGGAAGAACCACTAGGAATCTCATTAAGACTGGCCACGAATTCTTGACCAAAGGGAGCGAGGGGAGGATCCAATGCGCCGTCGAACAGAGCAGATGTGCCGCAGTGGAGCAACTGACTATGGAGCACAGCATGGAATAAAAGTCCGTTTCAACTTCAACCACAAGTCAGACACCAAAATTGTTGGACTAACGCAGATGACCGCCCACACGAGCATCACTGCTGACGGCTTGTCACAAGCAAATTCGCTTTCAGTGGACATGGGAGTGGAGTCAATGGATAGTGGATGGCTAGAAACAGATTGTCTGATCTGATGAATCGCGTTTGGACGTGCATCATGTGGATTACTTTAGGTTAGATTAGGTGCGTCTTAAGTATCAAAGTAACTAATGTAATGACGCGTCAGTGTATTGTTTCGGTAATTGCGTGCGTTCTTCGGCCGGTTTGCTGGACGAAATATCGGGATTTCAGGGAGAAGAACCATGTAATCTTTTTCGCGACCGACTAACTCAACCACATTAAGAATCATTAACGGAATTCGAACTCAGATCTTTTCTACTCAGTATGGGAGGACAGTGATTACAGTCACTTGATATCCACGAGAACCATGAGGACGGCTTTGTGAGGGTGTGGCGTACTCGCCATCAGGCGCTCAAAGTCAGCTGCAGGAAGGAGGCTGTATAGGCTGGGGAACTAATGGCCAGGGGTATGTTTGGACACTAGATACTCCTGGGCATCAATCCCCTAACGTGTACGAGTCCTGAGCGTCTAACTCAGGACTTGTTCACGTCCTTAATTTGACCACGTGTGAACCCACTTATTTATAGTGATTGTTTCCCAGACCTCCAAGATAGTTTGGTGGTCTGGGAAGACAAATATACAAAACAACGCTTCATGTCAGAGGTCTGCTACGCCGGTGGGCTGATTCGAGCACTCCGACGAGTTGCCCTCGTGGGTAGCAAAGTTGGTATGATCACTCCTTCCCACCGGGTGGAAAAGACCTAAGTTCGAATCTCGTCGGTTGCATGAAGAATTTTTATGGGTATTTTTTCACAACGTGGCTGAGTCAGTTGGTCTTAGGCGAGAGTAGCATGGTTTTTCTCCGGGAAACTCGGGTTTTTCACCCGGAGTAGCAGCAAATCGACCACAGAACACATGCAATTTACAGGCATAATATATATATGGCGCAATACGCCTAAACCCAACCAACCAGCTGAAGAGTTCATCGCATTCCCATCGTCAAATTAGAACGATCTTAGCCAATTGAACGTGTCACACGCCGTCGGGCTAGCCGTTTGGCGCCTGGATCCATTTCGATCAAATACCTAGATCGAATACAGGCCGTGTTGCGTGTTAAAGGTGGTGCAACCATGTAGGTAGGTACTAGATAGATATTTCCAACCCAAAGTTATCTCAATGTGTATATGATGTGAAAACTTGCGTAACATCTCTACTTTACATTTTTAAAAATGTGTTGTGTTACTGTGCTTGCTGAAAGGATGACCTGAGGGCATGTTAGCAAAGAATACCGGGCATACATACTCGTTTTAGCTAGGAAGTATCCATGCGTCCAACGTCATTGTTGCAACGTCAGGTTGTGGGAGGAATCACTGCAGAACACACATGGATTCAATCGCATGCACGTGGAAGTAGGAGGACAATATTCGAATCAGTACAGTATAGTTATTTTAAAGGATTGCTTAACAAAATCGGTTAAACTTGTTCTCTGTAGCTGAGTGATCGATTGCATGTGTATAACAAAATACAGAAAAAAATACTTTGAATGTTCGTGGTTCGTCACTACTAAATGGGTATAATTTTCTTGTATTCTCGCTTTCTTATGAAATCCTCTGGCCTTACGTAGTCATCCCGGAGTATAAACATAAATATTTATTTGTGTATAGTAAAACAGAGTTGAATATTGTACAGTATCATTATTTTTATATCCCTTTCCAATTTTAATCTAAGAGCAAAAATCTGGAAAGGGCTCCCCATATGCCACTGTATCAAAATCGGAAACTGTGATTCACAGTATTTGCTGCATCTCCATTGAAATAGTCTGTCGCATACCTTTTATATCCCTTTCAAAATTAAATCCAAGATTACCATTGGATTTAATTTTTAAAGGGTAAAAGCAAAAGGGGGAGGGGAAGAGTTCCCCTCATATGCCGTTGTTTTGAAATCGGAAACAGTGATTCACAGTTGCTACCATTATACTATACTACAGAATTAGTTTATATTCGCAGTGACTCCTCCCACAAGCCTGATGTTGCAACCATGTCATTGATGCAATGTAGCGTACAAGTATGCCAAACTTGTAATAAAGAGTGAATGAATTTAAATGTCTTTTACTATGAATTATTATAAATACAGTAGTACAAAGTAGATAGTAAAATCCAATATTTAAATTTTTACAGCTCGAGATTGTTTATTCCTGGGCAAGCAGTCCTTCAATACTGGTTATTATGGTCACTCTATTGAATGGCTTGAGGAAGCTTACACGCGTGCTTTGCATGAGGGCAATGCCACAGCTACTGTCCAGGAGATCATGCCTTTCCTGCAAATTGCCATTCAGTTTGTAAGTAACGAAATATAATAATTGAAAATGAAGATTTTGTAGTCAATAAATTTCTTTATTATTGTTATATTAATCTTTCCTTTCTCTATTATGAAAAAGTAAATAAGTCAGTTGCAGTTTCAGTCTCATCTGTGGAACGAATATTTTTCAAAAATCCCCTAGTAAATCGGGATTAGTCATGGTGTGATAATTTCGATTATACAATGTGAAATAATTTAGATCCGATTAAAGTTCCTGATTCCAAGAGGAATGTTCCAAAAGTAAGGTACAAACAGGCATAGCACGCAGTGAAGTTAACGAGTGGTAGCGTTTTATCGGCATCTCTTAGAGTGGCATGGGCCTTCTTTGAAAAGCGTGCTAAGCATACGCACGTGATATCCAAATTAAACGACAATGAGACCAAGTTGTAGAATCCACCTTGTCAAATGGTGTCTTGCCAAGGTATTTATCATGTTAAGATCCTTATCCGAGAGGACCAACAACCTGAAAATTTGACAAATTGGAGCTGAACATTTCGCAAACGAAATTCATGATATCTCTTCATGACATCTTCCTGCAATTTGGTACTTTGGTTACTAGATAACTAACGGACTGTTCTTGAGGAAAATCACCGCGGGTCATTAGACCTGGATCCATCGTGTCACACGAGCCTCGAAAGTGGACACCATGATGTGCACACCACCTCCCCACCACAAAAATATCTGTGAGTAGATTTTCTACCAAGAGGGGAACAATCAATGCAACCCATTACATAAACACATTGAATAAACTGAAGAAAGCTGTTCGTCAAAGGAGACCAAGAAAGATACGACATGCACGGTTATGTTACACTACAATAAGACCACACAGATAGACTGAAAGATTCAAAAATGGTTCCAGAAATATGGGAGGGGAGGTGCTGCAACATCTCGCACACAGTCAGTCAGACTTTCATCCCTTTGGGGAGGGTCCTTCAATCGGTATTTATCGGATCTGAGGTTTGTGAATAATGATGATGCTATTGTGGCAGGGGCGAACTGATTACAGGCTCTTGATCTGAATTTCTTTGGAAAGGGCTTCGATGAATTGGTTTCCCGTGGGCACAATTGCCTAAACAAGAGTGATTTTTATTTAGGAAAGTAATGTTATGATGTCTGCATGTGTTCAAGTAGTTGTATCTCTGTGG